>NC_143257.1:123700072-125010072 GCF_984573655.1 Nuphar pumila | reverse complement strand
TTCTGAAGGAGACAGAAAGTGACATGTGTCACTTGCTTTTTCTGAAGAAAGCAGAGAGAGACACGTGTCCCTTACTTTTTCTGAGAAGAGCAGAGGGTGACATGTGTCACTTGCTTTTTCTGAGAAAAGCAGGGAGTGACATGTGTCACTTACTTTTTCTGAGAAGAGCAGAGAATGACACTTGTCACTTGCTTTTTCTGATAAAAGCAGGGAGTAACATGTGTCACTTGCTTTTTCTGAGAAGAGCAGAGGGTGACATGTGTCACTTGCTTTTTCTGAGAAAAGCAGGGAGTGACATGTGTCACTTGCTTTTTCTGAGAAGAGCAGAGAATGACACATGCCACTTGCTTTTTCTAAGGAAAGCAGAGGGTGACATGTGTCACTTTTTCTGAGAAAAGCAGGGAGTGACATGTGTCTGCTGCAGGAGAAAATACCTCAGATGGCGCCACCTCAGAAGGGGACAACTCTACTTTTTCTGGACAAGGCAGCACATGACACGTGGCATCTCAGGGTGACCTTGGAATGACACATGGCACAGGGTGAAGATGGTGGACACTGACACGTGGCATAAAATGAAGAGAATGTCTAATGACATGTGGCGGCATCTTAAGATGGCCCCCACACTGACACGTGTCGGAGGATGGAAGGAGAGAGAAAATGACATATGGCGCCACCTCTAGGTGAACCCTACACTGACACTTGGCAGGTAAATGGGAGGAGAGAGAAAAAGACAAGTGGCACCAATCCAGGGGACAAGGCTCCTATATTTTTGGGTTTTTTCAAAATTCAGGTTTTTCAAAAGAAAAGCCTATGTGACACCACCTCAATGTGGGCCCCACATTGCTTCTTTATTGAAATAAGGACAAGATAGTAAATCCTTTTTTTGGAATTTTCATAAAATCTAGACTAATTGGCAAAACAAAAATTTTGAAAAGAGATGGCCCCTGTAGGGTGATTTTGTAAAAGGAAGATATTGACAAAAGGGCGAAATCTGAGATGAAATTTATTGAAAATTATCCAGATTGTTTTCCTGATAAAATATTTTGAAATTCAGAGTCCTGGGGGTAAAATGGAAAGAATTGATAATTTTGAAGACCCAGGGTTTTGAAATTGATTTTAAAAAGAGTTAAAATTCAAATCTGGATTGAAAATTTTGAAATCGAGAGTTCTTGACCTCGAAATGACATGTTGTGCAGTAAAGTGATATGAAATGCTCATGCAATGACATGTCTTATGAAATGTAATCCTGAACTGGGCTTTGGAGATTCTTGTTTCCTGTCAGGAGTAGAATTTTGAACATCTGAGCCAAAAATAGAGAAATTTTGACAGTTGCAGATGCAATTTAGACTTTTGCAAGTTCTGAGCTATGATGATGCTTGGTGGTAATGTCAGGAAGGTGAGTGAAAATTTGGGGTGTTTACAGAACCCCAACAACTATAAAACACTAACGCAACATATAGCTTGATATGCCACAATTCCCAAGCTTTGCATCAAAAAGCCTAATAAGAAAAACCCCCTTTGCCTTCTTAAAGACGGATCACTCAAAGCCCTCAAAGAAAACCAGTTATGTTCCTTCACGAGAACAGTAAAATTGAAAAGCCAAAAATCTTCCTAGAAGATCCAAACAGTACCTCACTTATTTAAAGTAGATTGTCTCCCCATTATTTCCACAAACTTCCAGATCTCTTGCCGAATGAAACGTGAATCTTTCAATTATTTAGCTCTGCCACTCAATGAGTTGCCTATTCTTATAGTGCATTTCCACATCTCTTTCTTAATGATCCTACCATCAATAATATCGGCACTGAGAGAAGAAAGCCAGGATCTGTGGAGGGATCTTCTGACTAGTTAAGAAACTTGTATAGTCAACAGATTAGTTTCTTTTGTTTCTTATTTCTTCAAAACAATTCTTTCTCATTTATACACATAGATCATAGAATCAGCATTAGAAAATAAAAGGGGTAAGTTACCACTTTTCTCTCAAAGCCCTAAAAGGAAACCAGTTCTATTACTTCACGAAAATACTACAACTGAAAAACTCCAAATATTTCAAAGAAGATCAACACAGTACCTTCCTCAGTGCAATGGCGAGCTCCCCTCGGGTGAAATTCGCTGCCGCGGCGGTGGTGAGAGGGATACCGTTGCGGAATTGATAGAGATGGACATTCTTCTGGATGTATTCCGTAAACTGAACCCTAGATTCCACACATAATCAATAAACAAACAGAGAAAAAAGTCAAAAACTTGCACAAGTTTTACCCTTCTCCTGTAATGAAAAGTTAAATTAATCCCTAAATCATACGAATCGAGCTATCCAAAAAGCCCCAAAAACTTTCCAGAATAAGCAAAAATGCCCAAAACCATGAAAAATATATATTTCACCCAACTT
Source organism: Nuphar pumila (assembly GCF_984573655.1). Taxonomy (NCBI): domain Eukaryota; kingdom Viridiplantae; phylum Streptophyta; class Magnoliopsida; order Nymphaeales; family Nymphaeaceae; genus Nuphar; species Nuphar pumila. The sequence goes on along the minus strand of NC_143257.1, from coordinate 125,007,683 downwards.
CAAACAAAAACAATGATTGTTGGGAGAAAGATCTCAGAACCCCAAAAAAAAGGAGGAAGAAATAAGGAGAGAAAGGAGAGGAGACCTGTCGCCGCTCTCGCCGCTGGCGCCCATGAGCTTGTGGGAGTCCAAGATCATGATCTTGTCCTCGTTGGATTTCTGGACGAGGATGCTGTGCACCGCCGACGTATCGGCCGCTATCAGAGCGAACCCATCACCCACTAGCCCGAACACACACTCCATCTCCCGTAATCTCTCTCTCTCTCTCTCACTCTCTCGCAGACCTCTGCGTCCAATATAGAGACCCTTTTTCTGTCTTGCAGGAGAAGAAAGAAATGGGAGTGGTAAATATCGGGGAGGCCCCTCTAAGTAGCAGCTTTTCAATGTAAACCCTGATAGGATGTAAACGGGTCGGATCTAAGCATTATCAAGTCCAAGTTAAACGGTTCTAGTACAATCGGATTCAGATTCGAATTTAAAATTGGATTTTGATTAGCTAAAATAGTGTCTGAACCCAACTTATTTGAAATCTGACATTCGCGTGGGAAACTTAATACCGAACCCAGATCATATTATCGATTGGATCCCATTTTGACAAATGAATCCAAGTAAATGGATTTAGATCCTAATGGTTTTCTACGAAAGTTATAGGAAGGACTGTGAAAATTCTTTCCTAATGGGTTGTTTCGATGACACGCAAAACCAGAGTGAAAACCTATTTTTGAGTGTCAAACCAGGTTTCACCCAAAAAACCTGGGTTTGTGCCTATTTGGATGCCACCAAACCAGGTAAAGTAAAACTAGGTTTTCAATCTAGTTTTGTAGAACTGCTCCCCCCTCTTTTCTTAACCCAGTTTATCAGGAAGAGGGAGGGAACAGCTCCCACTGCCTTCTTTGCTTCTACCGTTTGACCCGGCTCTCATATCCTTTATTCCAGCCACTTCTGTTCAGTCACCGGCCAGAAATGGCCGTACAAATGCCGCCTGCATGGGGCAGTACCATTCCGGCCGGAAGAAGTCATTTTCAACTGCTAACAAATGGCCTAGTAGGATTTCTCTTTTCTTGTGTATTTTCCTATTAGGAATTATTCGTCCATTTCTGACCACTTACCGACCAGAAGATGGTCAAGATGGTGTTGCCAGGAAAGGCGATACCATCCCAGCCATTTTCGGACTGGTGGGTGATTGGAAAAATGACCAACCTCTTTTTTTTATGATTTTTTTTTGTAGTTGTAATATTTCAGCCATTTTTTTATCGTGTTTTTTTTTCTATTTTTGCAGTTTTTGGTGACCAAAAACTCAAAAACCTGGTTTTTGGCCTTCCAAACTGCCTGTTTAAACTGGTTTTTTAGCCAACTATGTTTTGCCAAAAATCAGGTTTTTAGGAAAAAACTGGGTTTTTCAAAACCAAGTTTTGCCCCCGTCATCCAAACACGGCACCTAGAAAAGTCACAGAGAAAAGTGTGAACATATTTGGTAGGAAAAGTTTTGCTTTTCTTGTGGGGCTGATAGAGTGGGAATCAGTTTAGTCCTTCTCCATGAAGTGGGAAATGTTCCTACTTTAAAAAACAAATGAGTCATTTTCTGGAAGGCCTCGTTTGTTTCATGCGACTTTCATGAAAAAGTGCTGAACTGGTAATCCAAATATCCTTGGCAAGAAAATGTTTCAGAGGTTTGCAAATGTACACTTAACTACCAATTGTACCTTTAAATGAAAACGTTATATTGTTTACTTGTTATGTGAGTGCAAGCCTCGTATGTTAATATTCCTTGGGAGTTGGGACCTAAAACCAGACCCAGACCTGGTCTACAGGGGCCGTGCTGCCCATGCCACTGCAGCCACTTGGTTGTGCCTAAGTCAGCTGGAAACCAAGACAAACTCGAGGCTTGATCCATTCACAACCAAGAAGTAGATTCACAGTGAGTTTAGGTTGGTCCTTGTCTTGCATCAGCTGCGGATTACCTGGTCCAAGCTCCAAAACAGTTCCAAGTCTACAATATCTCATATGGGCCTGGGTCTGAAATCACTTCATCCAGCCCAGTCTGCACACCCAATCACCGACTGCATATCTGTAGGCCTCCGATTGGTAAAACCTTTGAGGTCCTCCCTTCCCTATTCACCAGAGACTACACTTAGCTTCGTCCTTGCAGCAAAGGACACCCCTATGGGTTTTGAACTCGTGATGTCCCGCTAACCTAGTGACAAGTTTACAAGATGCTCGCTTGGACAACCTTAAAGTAAACGTCAGTCAGATTAGTTCTTTCAGGCAATTAATCTTTGGCCCATCGGCAATCAAATCTTCCTCAAAAAGGCAAAACGTCTGGAAGTGGTCGCTGATGTCCGCATGGTGGCTTGTGTGGGAGGAAAGAAACAATAAACTTTTTAGGGACAAAAAGAAGTCAATCGACTCAGTGAATTTTGCTATAAAGTCGCACTTGTATCATTCTGCAAAACCATTTTGGCCTGAGTCCAACATTGCTTGGATCGGCCTTACCATTCTTTGTTAAGTGGTACTGGTAACAATCTGAACAGGGGCCTCTCGAGCCCAAGTTGGTAGACGCCACTTCTCAAAGAAAAATTACCGCCACAGTCTCAAAATTGAGCAAAAGAAAATTTTCTTTCTGGGGGGTGCCGGGCGGAGATAGATGAACACACTCTGTCTCCCGACCCTTTTCTTCTTCAAGGTGGCGGCAGGAACAATGGGCCAACCTTTGTTCCCGTCTGCCCCCCCTCTCCCCATCTGCGTGGTGCCGGTGGCACCCCTTTTCATTTCAAAAACAATGGAAGAAGGGGGAGAGGGCTTACCTTTTTGTCAATGGAGTGGCTCTCTCTCTCTCTCTAAAAAAAAATGGAAGGGGATTGAGGGCCTGTGACTCACCTGTACTTCTCCACCCCCTCTATTCATGAGGGGTCTCTCTACCTCACCACCATTTCACGCATGAGAGGAAGAGGGAGAGACTCCCTTATTTGTTATTAATTTGGGGCCTTCCCACTTCCTACCACAAAAAGTGTGTGTGGTGGGTGGGGGGGGGGGGGGGGGGGAAGAGACCCCCTTCTCTTGACCAAGCTAGAGGTCAGGTGAGCTCGAGCCCATTCAGCCAGCTAGGTCAGGTTTTACAATTCTACCTCCTTTAAAATGAGATTTGTTATGAATTTTACTTATATATACATGAATTGTACACGGATGTTTGACTCATGCTCTCAGGTTGCCTCATTCTTATCTAATATGTGCAAGGGATCTGGCTTATATATACATGAAACACATTATTTATCATTGACAAAGATAAGGATAATGCTAATTTATAAGCAGTAGGACCTATTCTTTCTAAAATCTTAAAGAGTCCAATGTACTTTGGACTCAATTTTTCTTTCTTTCCAAACCTCACGACTCTTTTGAAAAGTAATATTTAAAAAAAAAATATTATTACTTTGCTCAAACTCTAACTCCCATCGCCTTTGATCTGCATAACTTTACTGGCGAGTCAAAGCTGTAAGCAATTTTTTTTAATAAATCTAACTTGTTCTTTTATTTGCTGAACTAATTCTTGCTCTAATAGCTTTCTCTCGCCTACCATATCCTAGCATAGATGCATTTTACAATGTCTCTCATACAAAGCCTCATAGGGAGTTATACCAATACTAGCTTGAAAAATGTTATTATATGCAAACTCCATCAGTGACAAAATTTTAAGCCATGAATCATAATATTTCAATGCACAAACTCGTAATATGTATTTCAGCATTTAGATGATCCTTTTTTACTGCCCATCCATCAGATGATGAAAAATTGTACTCATATTCAATTGCATTTTCATTGCCTTTTGAAAACTCTGTCAGAACTTGAAGGTAAATTTTGAATCTCTATCATAAATGATAGAATCTAACACTCTATGCAATCTTATTATTTTTCGAATAAAGAGGCGAGACAACTGTTTAAAAGAATAAGTTGTCTTGCATGAGAGAAAATGTGCAGATTTTGTTAACTTGTTAATGTTCACCCAAATCGCATTCAATTCTCTCTTAATCTTTGAAAATCCTGTGTCAAAATCCATTGTGATATCCGCTCATTTCTATATTGAAATGGATAGCGGTTGCAAAAGTCCTCCTGATCTTTGGTGTTTGATCTTTATTTATTGACACATAAGGCATCTGGTGACAAACTCATCGACATCTCTTTTCATTCTACTCCACCAAAAATTATCCATCAAGTCCTTGTACATCTTTGTACTACCAAGGTGGATGAAATATCTAGAATGACGTGGCTCATCCAGTAGTAATTTCCTAAGTTTCTCATCCTTAGGAATGCATAGTTTGACATTTCTCCTTTAGATATTGTTAATATGATCTCCTCCAATTCCATGTCTAGGGGTTGTTTCTCTTTCATCTTGTCCCAAATTTTTGACTCTAAGGTCATCTTTACAAACATCAATCGATCCGGATGGCATTGAACCTTTGCTTTCTGTTCTGCGATGCTGACAAGCAGGTTCAATATAGTTAACCTTATAACTACTTCTGATTTTTTACTAAGAGTATCAACCACTACATTAGCCTTCTCTGGTTGATATTTTAATTCAAGATCATAGCTATTTAGTAATTTAAGTCATCACCTATGCCTTATATTTAATTTTTTTTGAGAGAATAGATATTTCAAACTCTGGTGGTCGGTGAATACCTCAATTTGTTCTCCATATAAGTCATAAGTTAGGTAGTCAAATCTTGAGGGCGAACACTACTTTTGCCAACTCCAAGTCATGAGTTAGGTAGTTCATTTCGTGCACCTTCAATTGTCGAGATGCATAAGCGATAACCTTGTCATGCTGCATCAGGACACAACTCAATCTCTTATGTAATGTATCACTATAAACAGTAAATTCGCCAATGCCAGAAGGTTGAAATAACACCGGTGCAATGATTAATTAGTTCTGAATTTCTTAGAAGCTTTATTCATACTTCTCATTCCATTCGAACTCCACTTCTTTCTTTGTAAATTTGGTCATTGGGGCTGCCAATATTGAGAATCCTTTAACAAATTGCCTATAATATCGTGCTAAACTGAAGAAACTCTGAACTTCTGTGGCATTCTTGGGTTTGAACTAGTTGGTTACTGCTTCGATCTTAATGGAGTCTACCATTACTCATTTACTGATGATATATCTTAAAAATAAGACTTGATCGAGTCAGAATGCACATTTGAAGAACTTGGTATATAACTTATTTTTTCTAAGTATTTGCAATACTATTATCAAATGCTCTGTGTGTTATTCCTTATTAGCCAAATAGATGAGAATATCATCCACAAATACCACTATAAACTTATCCAAATAAGGTCTGAACACCTAATTCATTAAATTCATGAACATTACTGAGGTGTTCGTCAGACTGAAAGGCATGACCAAAAATTCATAATATCCATATCTTGAGCGAAATTCCATCTTGACCATATCCTCCACCCTGATCTTTAACTGATGATATTCAGAATGAAGATCCAATTTTGAAAACCATGATGCCTCTTGAAGTTATTCAAACAAATCATCATTGACAATGGATACTTGTTCTTTACGGTGACTGCATTAAACTTTCTGTAGTTGATGCACATTTGAAGTGACCCATCCTTTTTCACGAACAAAATCAATACACCCCAAGGTGACACTGATGATCAGATAAATCCAACATCCAACAGTTCTTGTAACTGATCCTTAAGTTTCTTTAGTTTCGCAAGTCCCGTCTAGTAAGGTGCAATGAAGATGGGTGCAGTAGCAGAAACTAAATCAATCTGAAACTCGACTTCCCTTTCTGGTGGAAGTCCTAATAGTTTATTAGAAAAAATATCTATAAATTCTTGTACAATTTTCACCTTTGCAATCATCGGGTTATCTCTAACTTATGTCTTCATATAAGCCAAATACCCAAGGCAACCCTTCTGTAGGTATTTGTTGGCCTGAATATATGAAATAATCATTGGTTTCACGAGCTTTCTAATGCCCTAAAAGGTGAATAACAGAGTCTTGGGTTGTGTAGGCTGTCACACTCATATTATCTTGACTCAGCTTTTGAAATTATTCTTCTTTTTTCATTCCCTCCATCTCTATTCTTGAAAAAATTGTCGGTAAAATTTGTTCCTAAAAATATTCCAAGCGATAAATTCATTATCATCTAGTACCTCCATGATAGATCACCACCAGTCCCCTGCATTACTTACTAGGTTAAAGGCCGCAACCCAAGCTTTTTTATCATCTGGGCACTGAATTGCATCCAATACCTTTTCCACTTGCATAATCTATTTTTCTGCTATATTTCCTCCTGAAGTCCCATCAAATGCACGTACTCTTATGTTCTTAAACTTTTCAGTCCAAGAACTATTTTCTGATACCACCAAGTTTTGAATTTACTGTTTTGAATTTTGTAGCAACTCATACAAAATTCTTTCGATGGTATATCCGGGAGGCACACCACTCTCTACATTACCATGCCCTTGTTTTTGTGATGTTGATGACACTCCTCCACCCTCATCCCCATTGTTGTAATGGGACACACTCCTAGAAGCTTGTGGGTTGACTGGTATGTTGGGGCTTGTAGTACCCTCTATTGCTGAGTCATCCTCAACTTGTCATATACGTGAGGGTGCAACTTGCCTGAGAGCCCCTTGATTGGTAAGTTGTACCTTGATGAGTCTTCATATTGCATTCATAATTTGGGTAAGCTTACACATGCATGCATATATATAATTCATTCTTCAATATGAAAGCAAGACTCATCCATCACACACAAATTTATAAGCTATTATTTTATTATGGCAAACAACATCGTTTTTAAAAACAAAGAGACCATCAAGTAAAAAAAAATTCACAAGTTTTTTCATAATATAACTCGAGAATCTGGATAACAACTAAGTCACAAACGGTCCTTATTACCCAAAACAACAAAAACAAAAGCACGCATTACTATATATATCACAAAACTCCACTAGCTCACTAAGGGGTACTTGGGGGTGTATGTGGGCTCCTCCGAGTTCAAAAAAACTCTTACTGGTGCTGGTGCAGTTGTCGATGTAGTACAAAATATACAAAGATATCGATGCCTATTCATGTATCCTTTACCTCTCCTAGGTAGGGGTGTAATTTGTGCGGGCTGTGACATTCCTCTTTCCTAATCTTCCTCTGGACTGACAGCACCTCTGTCTTGCTGCACCACAACCCACAGAGAATCCTAGTGACTTGATGCCATATGTTGTTCTCGACTTTCACCATTCCTGGCTAGTGCAACAATACTTGGCCTTGCCCCAAAATAGTCGTAACGGGGTCTACCACAACCCGTACTATAAACGGCTATACTCTTACATCCATGGTTCTTCATTGGTCATTTTCTAATATGACCAAGAGGAAGGCATCCCCATGATGTTGGTGTTTCTCTAGCCGATGAGCGGGGTGGTGCTACTTACTCAGGTCTAAATCCCTGATTCTTGCAACTGTCATCATTAATCACAACAACGATTGGTGTCAGGAGAGGAATGAGAGGTGTCATGTGTTCGATCACCCTAGACACATCTATCAAGGTCGTCACAAATTACATTCGGATCATCGCCATCTAATCAATCTGTATAGTTGTCCGATGCTCTATTCTTTTAGCGTCTGTTAGCATCCATACCTCCTAACATATTTTAACTAATTAGCATGTGATTTAACTAGCTATGACTTTAAGCTACTGAATTGTACTTGGAACTTAACTTTGATACCAATTGTAACAACCTAAACTAGAGAATCTCGAGCTTGGGTTTATGAATGTCACTTTACATGAGAAAATTACCACCACAGTCTCAAAACTGAGCCAATTTTTCTTTCTTTCTGCGGTGGTGTCGGGCGGAGACAGTAACACCCTTTGTCTCCCATCCCTTTTTTTCTTCATAGTGGTGGCAGGAATAGAAGGCCACCCTCTGTTCCGTCTGCCCCCTCTCAATCCCCATTTGCATGATGCTGACGATCGAGTGGTTGTCGATGACACCCTTTTTCATTTTGAAAACAATGGCAGAAAGGAGAGAGGGCTTACCGTTTCACTGACATAGCGTCTCTCCCTGGCACCTTCTTCCTTGATCTCTTTTCTTCCTCCTCTCTGTTCTCTCTCTTTCACCGAAAATAAAGAGAATTGAGGACTTGTTAACTCTCCACTCCCTCCATTCATGAGGGTCCTCTCCACCTCCCCACCACTTCATGAGTGGAGGAAGAGGGAGAAGCTCCCTTATTTCCTTCCCACTTTTCACCACAAAAAAAACGTGGCGAAGGGGAAGCGACTCCCTTCTCTTGACCTAGTTGGGGCGGGTGAATTATTCCAAATTAAATGTGTTCGAGGCTTTGCTTACTCATTTTAATGATTTCAAGTCGTCGAATCTGGTTCTGTTGCTGCTATTATCTGACTATATTTCCATTTTCTCTCAAAAAGAAAAGTCATTAACAACTTTGATTTTGACTTATACATTTGTGTCTACAGCAAGTTTTCCTAGTAGGAGCCATTGGCAATTAACCATCATTTATCACAAAAAAAATTCTTTTTATTTTTATTTTTTATTTAGACCCAAGCTTGGGGAGATCTCAAAAACAGATTCAGATCCTCACCGTTAAGGCAATTCTCCAGTCTTGATAATGTATTTTCCTAATTAGGGCTGAATGAACCGAACATAGGGTGTTCAAGCTTGGCTCAGTTTTTCATGAGTTGACGCAAGCCCGAATTAAAGAGCCGAGCTTGAACTGGCTCATTTACAAATAACAAACATTTCAAAATTAAAATAATAAAATTTGGGCTCTAAACCTATTGATGGAAAGCTCAAATGAGCTCATTTACAAGATAACTATATTATTCCAAAGTGAGGATTTGAACTCTAAGCGTATTGCTTGCAAACCAAACAACCCAAAACATCTACACTCTATTGTAGATGTAAATAAAATATATCTATTATTAGTTAGCAAGCTATACCAACCAAGCCAAGCAGGACATCCAAAACTTGGTAAAAAAGGGGTAATTTTATTCTTTTGATATTAAAATAATGCCACCGCAAATGAAAATTTTTCAATAGATGTGTATTTGGGCCGACACCAACAAAATGAGATTCGGTTTCAAATTCGATTTGAGATCCAATCCAGGCGATGACATATTATATTACCGACTTTACTCTTAAATTTTTTGGGTGGTCTGGTCCGCTCCGACCACCACTCAAAGTTTGGGCGAAAAACTAGAAACTTCGAAAATCCACAAAATCCTGAAAGAAATCTTGATAATCCTCAATACCCAAACACACGCCCCCTTATATACATACAACAGCGGAAGGAGGGCGTCGCTCTAGAGACATCCAGAGACCGCTCGTGTTGCCGCAGAAGAGAGGGAGAGGGAGAGGGAGAGGACGATTGGGAAAAAGGAAGGGAAGGATGAAGCGAGCGGCCGAGGGGAACAGCGTGGAGGCATCGAAGAAGCCCGTCTTCCTCACAAAGGCCCAGAGGGAGCAGCTTGCCCTACAACGCCGACAGGAGGAGGCCTCCGAGCAAAGGCGCCGCCAAGAGGAAGCCCTCCGCCTCGCCACCGGAAAGCCCTTCTCCGACGCTTCCTCCGCTGCCGTTGCCGCCACCACCAGCATCGCCGCGAATGACTCCGATCGCTCCCGTTACCGCGACCGCGATCGTCCCCGTGACCGTGACCGTGACCGCGACCGCGACCGGGACCGTGAGCGCGAGATCGATCGCCGGAGCCGGGACGAGGAGGCGAAGGCGCGGGAGAGGATGCGGCAGGGGAATCACGCCGAGAGGGAGAGGGAGAAGGAGCTCGAGTCCATCAAGGAACAGTATCTCGGCTCCAAGAAGCCCAAGAAGCGTGTCATCAAGCCGAGCGAGAAGTTCCGGTTCTCCTTCGATTGGGAGAACACGGAGGACACCTCGAGGGACATGAACTGTCTGTACCAGAATCCCCACGAGGCGCAGCTCCTCTTCGGACGGGGTTTCCGTGCCGGGATGGACCGCCGTGAGCAGAAGAAGCTGGCAGCGAGGAACGAGAAGGAGCTCCGAGAGGAGCTCCGACGGAAGGACGGCGTGGAGGAGAAGCCGGAGGAGGCGGCTGCACTGAGGAAGAAGGAGGCTGCGGCCAACCTCTACGACACCTTCGACATGAGGGTCGATCGCCACTGGTCCGAGAAGGCGCTCGAGGAGATGACGGAGAGGGATTGGAGGATCTTCCGGGAGGATTTCAACATCTCCTACAAGGGGTCGAGGATTCCGCGCCCCATGAGGAATTGGGAAGAGGGGAATCTGACCCCCGAGCTCCTCCGTGCCGTCCAGAAGGTGGGTTACAAATCCCCATCTCCTATTCAGATGGCCGCAATCCCTCTTGGGTTGCAGCAGCGGGATGTGATCGGCATCGCCGAGACTGGGTCTGGCAAAACGGCTGCCTTTGTGCTTCCGATGCTCACATACATCTCCCGCCTGCCGCCTATGACGGAGGAGAACGAGGCCGAGGGGCCCTACGCTGTGGTCATGGCGCCCACCAGAGAGCTTGCCCAGCAAATTGAGGATGAGACGGTGAAGTTTGCCCATTATCTGGATATCAGGGTGGTGTCAATTGTTGGTGGTCAGTCGATTGAGGAACAAGGGTTCAAGTTGCGTCAGGGGTGCGAGGTCGTGATTGCCACCCCAGGTCGGCTTCTCGATTGTTTGGAGAGGCGGTATGCTGTGTTGAATCAGTGTAACTATGTTGTTCTTGATGAAGCTGATAGGATGATTGATATGGGGTTTGAGCCTCAGGTGGTTGGTGTTCTTGATGCGATGCCATCTAGCAATTTGAAGCCAGAGAACGAAGATGAAGAGCTCGATGAGAAGAAGATTTACAGGACCACATACATGTTCAGCGCCACGATGCCGCCAGCAGTGGAGCGGCTGGCAAGAAAGTACCTGAGGAACCCGGTGGTGGTGACAATCGGTATGGCTGGAAAAACAACGGATTTAATCACCCAGCATGTGATTATGCTGAAGGATTCGGAGAAGATGCCAAGGTTGCAGAGGCTTCTTGAGGAATTGGGTGATAAGACTGCCATTGTCTTCATTAACACGAAGAAGGCAGCCGATAATCTTGCTAAACAGCTCGACAGATTTGGGTACAAGGTGACCACATTGCATGGGGGGAAGACGCAGGAGCAGAGGGAGATTAGTCTCGAGGGATTTAGGAACAAGCGGTTCACTGTCTTGGTGGCGACAGATGTGGCTGGACGTGGTATAGATATCCCAGATGTCGCCCATGTCATCAACTATGATATGCCTAGCAATATCGAGATGTATACTCATAGGATCGGTCGAACAGGGCGTGCAGGAAAGACGGGAGTGGCAACCACATTCCTGACTTTTGGTGATACTGAGGTTTTCTATGACTTGAAGCAGATGCTCATTCAGAGCAATAGCCCTGTTCCACCGGAGCTTGCAAGACATGAGGCTTCAAAGTTCAAGCCAGGGAGTATACCTGATAGGCCGCCAAGGCGCAATGAAACTCTTTATGCTCATTGAGAGATGAAGATCTAACTTCTCCTCATGGATGGAGAACAGAGAGAGCATGCGTATTTAGTTGTTAGATGGGTTTACCATATGTGGGTTACTGCAATTACACTGTTAGGCTCACTAGGATTCCTCCTGCGAGTGGGTTGGAGCTCATATTTGCAATCTATGGCTTAGTGCTTGATTCATAGAATAGTGACTCTTCTATTGAACTCAGTGATGATCCTTCCAACTATGAATTTCCTTAGGTACTTCCTTGTTTGGAAAATGCTTTGTTGTTCCTGCAATGATGCAGGCTGATATTGGTTTACTTATTGGTGCGATTTAAAAGCTGCAGGCTCAATTGCTATTTTGGCACTTTGTTAAGGCTTCTGTTTTGATTGAAGAACTGCTTTTTGACATTCTATGAGGTATTCTTCTCTCTTAATCATTTGAAAACTTGTGATCTCTCTCTACTGAATATCCATTATTCCTTAGAAACATATTTTGCTTTGATGCCTCTTATGCTTGATTTAAGTTTGATTATCTACTCATGCATGAAAGAAACAAAAACATCAACGTGGTGCTTGCTGTTGTGATACTTCTATAATTCTATTATATTTGGAAAATGAAATGTAAAAGATTAATGCTTGATTAATCGGGTGCTGGTTGAAAATTCTAGTCTATGTAATGTTACAAAGATCATTAATTGAGTCTCTTTTCTTTCAATCTGTATTATCTCATACTTTGGAGTTGTTTCTATCATCAAGTCTTCGTACCATTTCAGATCCTGTCGATGCCATTTCTTGAATTTCTCATTTATCAAACTAAAGCCTGTGTTACCTAGACTAGACACTGATACATGTGGAGAGAGAGAGAGAGAGAGAGAGAGAGAGAGAGAGAGAGAGAGAGAGAGAGAGAGAGAGAGAGAGCAGTAAGCTGTAAAATCGTTGGAGTTTAGATGAAAAATCACTAGGCTATTTGGCAATTGAAAACAACATTATTTACTATATAATCGATACTTGGGAGAAGATTTTTCTTTTTTATATAAAGTATTGGAAGTGTTCATTCATGACAACTGGTATTGGTATCCAACACTTGACACACCCTGTCCAGCATGTCAAGTAGTGTCAGACACTTGACATTTGAAAATTGCCGTGTCCAATTCGTGTGGGAAAGTGTTGGTGTCAGGCCTTCAAGAATGTCCAGGAGACAACCTACAGCTGAATTCCTTATAATATATTCCTCTATAGATCACAATAACTGATGTTTTTGAGCCTGTCTCTTTGGCTCTGATAATCAAAAGAAGGTAGGGGATAAAAAAAAGGAAAAGCGCAATCTGTGTGCTTGTCAGTTAGGTAAGAGCCGTGACTGCTATAGGAGGAGTTCTTACTTACCAATCATGTTACCCTACTAACGATATCTTTGTGTCCAAGATAACATAAGCATGTCCTCAAAAATAGACTCCCAGATTAATGATTATCGTGTTAAACTCAAGTAAGGGGAAACTGCTAATCTAGACTTGCTAGATGTCTGTTAGATGCTGAGATACACTTTGAAAACTAAAATTCTAGACCCGAAAATTTATGTAGCAGCCAATATCTGTTTTGTGGTAAAAGTAGAACCATGACTTAGATAGCCTACTGTTGCATGGCTGTATTTACTTTCACGATTAAAGCAGTAGGTGAAATACCAGATCAATTTGATTTTCTTGGTGAAGTCTTGGGCTTAATTCATGTCAGAAAACTGTTAGCTCCATACTGAGTAGAAGACTTTGTACTCAAAAGACACTTTTTTGCCCTGGTTAGTTGGATATTCAATGGCATGACAAGGATGAAAAGGTTTGCCTTTGGTAGAGCAGCAGCATCCTGTAACTTGTAGGACTACCCATGTTTTACCCAATAGAGTGAAACAATGCCATGAAAAAGCTGCATATGCAAACAATATATAACTGCACTAATCGAAGAAGCAACTTCTCTCAATCTAATGATGAGCCAAGTTATTGAATTCTTGTTCCTTAGGTTTATCATTGGTCTTTGAATCCTTTTGCACTTTATTTAGATCTCAGTTGTACTGATCCTTAGTCAAACGCCTGAAATACTGAAGCCCTACTTGTTGGCTTTGCCCTTTAGACTTGTACTGTTTTTGGGAGTGGGAGAGGGAGTTTTTGAGAGAATGGTGATGCAGTTCAGAAATTGACCTAAACAATTTGGAATTTGCCATATCTTGTGTGTTTTTGTTATTAGTGATGCGTGTTTATTGTGGTTTTAAACTTTTAAAGGAGTTGGTTTTAATTCATTCTTTAAAGGATCTGGTGTCTAGAAGCACTATAATAACATTTATATAGGCTCATGTTTCACCTGTATGTTGCTTGTTGATCTGAGGCAATTAAAACAAATGGTTCTTGGAGTTTTGGTACATTCCAAAACTTATCTTCAAAAGATAATATTCAATTCCAAAGCATTTGAGGTGCTTTTTGGTACATTTTTGAAATCTTTGTCATCAACCCTTTGGATTCTGCATGCAACATGATGTTGCTATTTTAGTTCTCTTTATGCTGCTAAAAGTGCTTAAAACTCAGTAAGCTAACTTATATTTGCTTTTGTGTGTCAGTTTTACTGACTAAATTTTACACAATTCATCTTAGACTTGAGATGGTCAGTGTTTTAGAACCGGATACTAATAAAATTTGTGGTGAGTCCTTTTCTTCAAGCATGTATAACAAGTGCAGTTCCATCTTCAGTTTTTGTCAAACTCATCATTTATGTTCTTAAGATAGCGACATACTAGTGTCATAAATGTGTGAAATATTCTAGGTTCAACAGGTGCCAACTCCTCTACTTTGGGTTGCAACCAATGTCTTATGACTGAGGCATCTGAAACTTTGGGCTGTAATAGACTGGTCGGTGTCATCTGCGGCTCGTCTTTTGAACCATAAGCGCATAATTTTGAGTCGAAGCTGTAGACAAAACTAAATGGACCAAGTTTCAGCTTTTGTTCATATTCCTAAATGCCTAGATCAACTTAAGAAATTGGATTAGTTTTATGAATGTACTTTCTTTCAGCTAGTGCTACCAAATTGTTGGTTCTTGTAGCATCTGATTCAGGCATGCTCGAGATGCCTGTTAGATTTGCAGCTTGTGAATCTTTAGGAGCTTGAGAGATGCAGAGTGGCAGCCATGCAGTATTGAATTCTTGCTTACCTGTAACTTTGACACCTCTCTATTTTTAGCATATATCAAGCATGGCTAGGTAAAGCCTGCTACACAATATGCAGTTTAAAACCAAGGAAATTTGATAAAATGAAAAATGACAAGCAACCTGCTCTTGAAAGTCACTTTGCATAAAGGAGGATTGTTGTTGATACTAAGAGGAGGAATCCCTCTTGTGAAGGCGATGTGCTTTATTCGTGCTTGGCATAAATGACCATGGAAGACGCACGGGGGCTTGATGATGATGATGATGATACATAATGACTAATAAACTATCATAAGTTTGGACTTTATGTTTTATAAGCAAGGTTTGCACTAATAAGTGTGACAAGTAGACATCCTAAGAACCCGGGAGATGTGATTTAACTGCTCTACTTCCAAGACCCACCATATGATATACTAGTTGAAGCGACTTTTCTGAGTCTGGTGCAGTGTCTCTCCAGTCTCCACCATTACCAAAGAAAAAGAGAAATTAGCAAAATTCAACAGTTAAACAATTTTTTCAAGTTCCAAACTTTGTTGCCCATCAAGTGAATATCTTTTTTTTTTAACAGAGAAAGCTGAGGTTAGGCAGACGCCCACCAGTTATACAACCATATACGATTGGGATTCGAACTTGCAACATCCCAACACAAGGTGACGTGCACTAACTGCTCCTGCCAGACAAGCGAAGGTCCCCCGTTGTTATCAAGTGAATATCTTTGATAACCAATGTTTCTCAAGTGAATCTCTTTGATGATATATATTTCTCATTCTTCCCTTAAAAATGCAGGCACATCCATCCCAAGGGTCTCTCGAAGAAGTGAGAGGCAGCCTATCATCGGCTGGTGTATAAGTCTAGAAACTAGATGCTATGTAAATAAATGTTTGCTTTTTTAATTTTTCTCCCAATGAGCTTGCCAGGGTTTTGTGCACGAATAAAAACCATAATTTTTGGTAATCTCGTGTACTGTCTTATAAATTGGTAGCATGAGGTTAGTTCTGATGGTTTTGCTAATACTGCCACAAGCGAGAAAACTTGAATTGGGTGAATCAGTTTGTTATTGTGTTTTCTGCTGTTTTACGTCAACATATGAGGCGTGACAAATGAACCATGAAAGCTGAAGAATTCGGTGTAATTATTCTCTTGTTCGTTCTCAAGCTTTGATGTGCACAATGGCTAAGGAAACTGATAAGTGGTGCAATCTCAGTCCTAAGGTCTCGTATCGCCACCCATCCCAAGAGATGAACTGTAACAAGCATCGCGGTGATCATGTGCGAGATATGGTTGTTATTGGATACCAAATCCAAGCAGAACCTGAAATATAGTATGGGCATAAAAAGAATACCGAACTGAATACTATTCAGTTCGACTTGTGCCCGTCTCGAGCAATATGTGGAGCTGGTTTGAGATACAACTTATCGAGTATCAGACTCAACATTTAACCAACTATTTAGTATGTGCTTTTTAATAAAAATATACAACTTGGTATGTTGTTTAATTATACGGGTAGCGTTTGGCTTTCAATTTCTTGACCCAACATAACTGGAACCAGAGTCAGAACCTGACTACTTGTTATTTGGGCGGGTTCGTGTTCACCTTGATGGGTCGCGTTCCCAACCTGTTGATGGCCTTATGCAGCAGGCTTGATCTGATTGCGCCAGTTTGTTGTTTATTCCAATTTTATTATGTTAAAAAGGCTTCTGTGGGCATCTCAACAACTTGGTTGTTCATGTTCTTTGTAGACCTTGGTCTATCTCAGAATGGAAAATTGTACCAATGTTGATTTCGTGCTTTGGGGTCTTTTCCCGTCTTCTTTCTCAAAGGCATGGTGCTTTTTTTTAAAGGCAAGTTGGGGTTAAGCAGACCCCCTACCAGTTATACAATAATACCATTGGGATTTGAACTTGAAACGTCCCAACACAAGGTGACGAGCCCCCGTTAGTACAAAGGCATGGGTTTTGGTGGGTAGGGCCATGTCCAGCTCAGTGTTACTTGGTCTCTTGACTCATAGAGAGAGCTCTTATTCAGCTCATTGTGAACTCGTTATAAGCTCGGGTGGGCTAGCATAAAATAGAATATTATATGCTTTTCAAGATATAAGTACATAGTAGATGTGACTACATTAGCCTCGAAGCACGATTCTGATGCATAAAGTTCAGAGCACAACTTTGTTTCTTCAAATTTCTTTTGGGGAAAACAGATTGTGAAAACAAGTTTTGGTGCTTAATCTTACGCTTATCATGGGTTTAGCCATTTCTCGGCACACGATTGTATTGGGTCAGCTCAAGCCCCACTCAAGATTGGATCGAGTCAACTCAATCCAACTTTAAAACACGTAAAGCTCAGACACCTTGCTAGGTGTGTCAACTTGGAAGCGTCCAAGGGACATCGAAAATTCAATGCCCCGTGTGTGTGCGTCTATTTCCTCAAGGCTGAAGATGAGGGTATTGTCAAGGACTCGAGGGCATGATAGACCTCTAAGAACCCTCGCAGAGAACTGGGTCACTTAATAGGTCCGCTTCTCTCTGTGAGGTAAATCTGGAGTGGGTTTCACTGACGAGTTGAAATTAAAGGATCGGCTAAGTATCACAGCCAATTACATGACAATATTGTATGGGGCCCACAGCTATAGAGTGCAGGCCCCACATTAAATGTTGTCATGTGATTGACTGTGTTGAATAGTCATGGCACTTAGCCGCTCTATCGATCCCTGCTCGTTCACTGACACCTAGGCCCTGACTGAGCTCACCAAATAAAGGACACCAATGCTGTAGTTGTACACTAATAAATTCTCTCTTCCTCTAAGGAAAAAAAGAAAAAAATACATGGATTTAGGTTGGTATTTTGACGACTTATTTGGACGTGTATTTGGTTTCTTTCGGATCGGCCATGAATCAGTTTAGGTTCAATCTTTTTTCATCCTTTATATAATGTAGGAGCATGTAAGGTGCAATTTGGGTTTAAATGATCTACCTAGATTTAAACTTTTTATTTTTTGTAATAAATATTGAACAACTTATTTATGTCGTAAATTAGAAGTCAATTAGAATAAGGAAGTTATTTTATTTGAAGTTTATTTACATTAGAATTCAGTTGGACATTGAAATCTACATTATAGATATGAGGCTTCAAAATCAAAGTTGAATATTAAACTGAGTTAATTTCTGTTTTTTTTTTCAGTTAATATTTTTAAGGCAACGTAGTTTTCCCTCTTTGTCATCCAACCTAGCTATTTCAGTTTTCCTGGAGCTCGAGGTCTCGGTTTTCGAGAGAAGGGGCGAAGCCGATACTCTTGCTAAACAGCTCGACAAATTGGTTGGTGCACTGATGCCTCCTATGCTTGCTTTAAATTTGATCATGCACAGGGGTGGCTCAAGAGAAGTTGAGGCCCTAGGCAAAGCCTCCAAATGATGCCTAATTTTTTTTTCGTTGTACATAAAAATTCTATTATTCATTAAAGGGGTTGCACCTTTTTTTCTTAAATTCTTAATATCCTCCATATTTACTATATATGTATATTCATCATACTACACCAAAAAAAACATAAAATAGTTTAAAAATATTATCTAAAGTCCACATTTCTTGCTTTTAGTGATGCAAACGTATTGATTAAATCTTTAAAGTCAAGCTTTGTCATTATATCTCTTTCAATATAATACAAAAGATAAGAGCATAGCTCCCATGAACGACAGGAAAAAACACATAAAGAAGTGGCGCTTCTACTGTTTCTGGATATAAAACATAATTCCACTGAACTTTCAGACCCTCTCTTGCTATAACATCCCTAATCTGGAAAAAGTCATGGTTGTGTAACAGCGCTAGTATCACTCATAAATGAGTTAAAAATAAATTTTGTCAATCATTAAGGTATGTGATGCATATGGCTCACAGAATTTTTGTTTTCCATGGCCAGAGAATCTCCTTGCAACTACGGCCTAAATGTGTTGGATGAATGCATCCCATCTAGAACTTACAGCTACTGGCATTGTTCAGATGCAGAACAAAAATACAAAATAGAGGAACTTCCTCAAGATGAAGAAGGGACCACTCTTTTCGCTACTAAACATTTTAACCTCACTCTTTCAAGGCCCTGAAACAAACCACTCTCATTCTATCATGGTGAAGAGGCATTGAGATCATCAATAGTTCCATTAATATTCTTACCATCATGAGCAAAAACAGAAGCCATATTTGTAAAGCTTGCATCAAATCAGGAATATATGAACCTAATAAAGGTCAAATCCTGTATTGTGCTAAGCAGCCATACAATATAGGGTGTCATAAAAGTTTCTAAAATAATAAATAACATACATAAACAAGCTATAGAAAATCATGTCATTGAGATATGAAACTAAGACCAGCAATAGAAGAAACATGAACTTCCTTTGTAGTCTTGATTGGTATTTAATATTGTTTTCCAAAACTTTAAGTAATTAATAAAGCAACCGTAGAACTGATAATGCAACTCATAAGCTCATTGCAATATCACGTTGATTACCAAACAAAAGATAAGCATCTCTTGCTCTACAACCAATTAAGCTCTGAGATGCTCTACTGGTTTTCTCAGAATTCCATAGCTGGTTTATGTAGAGTGTGACAAAGAAAAAACTGTTATTTGTCAGGAAACACTTGAAGCATGTAAGGGTTCTCTAACATTAGAAGCCATAAACATTACAATCATCTTAAATTCCAAAGCAATAATTTATGAGGTGTTACCTTCCACGCAGAAGGAGAAGTAAACATCAATACTTCTGCATCTTCCAGTAAGCTGTTAGATCATGTTTCTCAAAGTAAAAGCCTACGTACAAACTAAACGTCAAACACTCTCTCCCCTCCATGCAACTATTTCCCTAAGTGGGCAACATACTCAGGCAAGTAGGAAAATTGAAATTTAACTTCAGCGCAACCACAAAAATGCATAGAAACAAAGAGCGTAAAATACAACAGTAAATATCAAGCTACTAATAGACATATCTACCAAAATAATCTTATGTACACTATGATTCGAACTTCGAACTCAGAGACCTCTTCTTTTTCCAAAGAGACACTCTAGTTGACAAACAATTTGCGAAAAAAAATTACAAATTGGGAAATAGAATCAACAAAGCAGAACTCACTATTATGCACCACACAATCAACATGTACGAGAAGATAGAATCTATCTGACTACAAAAGATAGAATTCTCATGACAGAAAAAATGAAATAAAGAACTCACACAGGGACCTCATTTTCCAAGAGCTGGAGTATGCTCACCAGCTGGAGAGCTTCCGTTTGCATAGCTAATCAATGAAGAAGAAAGAAAGAAAAGGGAAAACAGAGACAGAGAGGGAGAGAGAAAAGAAAGGACTTCGTTAACCAAATCAACAAATTTTGGAGGCCCTCAACATGTGTTTATCCTATGTGGACTCCAAAATTTGGAGGCCCCTCCAAAATAAGAGGCCCTAGGCAGTGGCCTTAAATCTCAAAGAGGCCAGCTGGCCCTGACCATGCATTATTGCATGAAAGAAACAGAAATATCAATGTGGCCCTTGCTGTTGTGATACTTCTAACAAATGAAATCTAAATGCTGAATGCTTGTTCAATTGGGTGCTGATCAAAATTATACTCTGCATGCAACATAATGGTGCTATTTTACTTCTCACGTTATCCTGATAAAGTGCCTCAAACTCTGTAAGTTAACTTTTACTTGGTTTTGTGCTTCAATTTTCTTGTATGTATGTTCATCATCTTCCAAATTTATGCAATTTGTCTTAGTGATGAGGTGGTAAAAGTTTTGGATCCAGGCATTGGTCTATCCTTTTCTTCAAGCATGCCTATCATGTTTAGTTCTGACCAGTTTTTGTCAAACTGTAGGATCAGTGATGTTGGTGTTTCCATGTTCTGTAAATAGCACTGCAATTTTTACTGTCATAAGTCTTGAATTTTCTAGGTTCCACAAGTGCAATCCTCTACTTTGTGTCGCAACCCACCTCTTATGATCTAGGCATCTGAAACCTTGGGCTGCAACAGACCAGTCATTTTTGTCTGCTGCATGTCTTCTGAAACCATAAGCGCATAGTTTTGATTGTATGATTTAGACAAATCACTCATAGTCACGGTCTGAAATCTAAGGATTGTGAATCTCTGGCTTGAGCCCCCAGGGGTCTAAGATCCCCTGTTTGAGGGAACATCAAATATGGCGTGGGCCCCATGCCATATCCTGTGTTGAACTGCAATTCTGGTTTTGAAGCTTGCCCTTAAGGAATTGGGTTAGTTTTATGGATGCAGCGTCTTTCTGCTAGTGTAACCAAAGGTTCTTGTAGTATCTGATTCAGCACCATTTGAGGTGCCTGTTAGAATTGCAGCTTAGCTAACATTGATTGCTCATGCTCGAGCTTGTTGAGCCTATTTCACGAGTTTGAGCGATCTTTTTACAAGCCGAACATGAGCATGCATGAAGTTTTTTTTTCTTTCTCTTCCATTCAGGTTGCCAGGATTTGCTTCCTAATAAAAATCATAATTTAAGCTCATGTTTTGGAAGTACTGATGCCAGTTTTTTTTTTTTCTATTCCATTCAAGTTGCCAGGATCTGGAATTTTATTGGATTCCCAACCCAAGCATTCGGTATGGGCACAGGAAACGCCAGGATGAATGTGGGTTAGGTTTGAGCTATAATTTGTTTGATACGGGATCCAAAATGAACCAAATATTTTCTATGTAAAATTTTAAGTAAAAACTATATATTTTATATATTGTTTAATTACATTGGTATCTTTTGGGCTTCCAATTTCTTGACCCGACATAAGTGGAACATGAATAAGAACTCAACCACTTGCAGTTCTAGGAGGGCAGTAATTCACCTAATTTTCTTTCAAAAAAAGAATCAGAACTCGACCACTTCTTATTTGGGAGGGTTCATGTGCACCCTGATGGGTGGGATACCCGACCTATTGACAGCCCTAAGACCTCATTTTATCATTTTTTTTTGGAGAAAATAGATTGTTCAAACAAGTTTTTGGATCTCAATCTTGTCCTTGTTGAAAAAATATGTATTTTTTGAAAATGAGAGCTCAATCTTGGTTCGTGATTGAATCGAGTTGGTTCATGATGCTTGACTGGAGCTTGGTTTTGGTTAGAAAAAAACACAGCAATTTTAAAACAATGCAAGCTCAGCTCAAACAAGTATTCACCAGTTCTATCAGTGTGAGAAGCGAGTTGGTAATGGTGGTTCGCCAATTTTCCCTTCAAAAGAATTTGAGACCCTCTCATCAAAATTACCTAATCTGCTCATTATGGCTTCCGCCATTGAAGGAAAATTGTGCCTGGTTGCAGTCAAGCCTCTTAATCATGGACCTGGTTCTAAATTGGTGTATTACACTAATGGTCATTTTATAATTATCAAATTATATTTCTTAATCAAGTAAAGTGAAATTTCAAATCAAGGTCAAGTTGGTCATAAAGGAGATGCTGTCGTGGAGTAGGGAGGGAACTAGGTTGATACTTTCAGATCTGCCTTGGACCTGTACGTATCTGCTCTTCAAGAACTGGTTGCAGTTTTGGATCAGCCATGAGCAATTTTACCGATTCAACCCGTTTCCACCCCCTTCGAGTATACTTAAAACGCAAAGCACTATGCAAAACATCCTAAGGGGAACAGAACCAGGGTTAGATCTATATGTGGGCACATGCAAGGAGAAGATTTACTGAAAATTTATTTCATCCTTATCGGACCCAAATCATTTTATTGTGAACTTTATCATCATTGTCTATATAATTCTAACTTTAAAATCCCAAACAGTTAATGGTGGACACGGGTTTGAGTACTTAGCTGAGTTTTCGGGTACTCGATCTGGGCTGGCCTGAAATCCAATATCCAACCCGAATCCAACCTCAATGACAAACTGGACGGGCTGCGTCACTTAAATGATCGATTAAGAGATCCCTTGAAGGATGTAGAATGGACTCATCAGATTAGGTCAAATTTTGGAGTGAGAATTGAAAAGGAAAATTCTGTACAAAGTATGAAAATAGAATTTCTCATGCTTATTCCAAACGAGCGAAATTTCTCATACTGCCAGCCATTGTCTATTGTTATTTTTGCTACTTCCGATATGGCCTAAGAGAGCCCAAATACGTAGCCTGACAGATGGAAAAGGGGTTGATATCAAGTATCGCTGATATGAAGGGTGATTTAGAGTTAAGGGTGTCAACGGGTCGGGTTTACCCGGATCTGGACAGTAACAAACTCTATAGGGTCCGAGTAAGGTGATAAATAAGAAGACCCGGGTCCAGACCCGAAGGTCCGATTAATACATGGATCTGGGTATAGTTTGTGCAATTTTATACAAGACCCGGCCCCGACTCGAGTTTCATAATTTTTCAATGTAAAAATGATAAAAAATATTATTTTACCAGGTATGGCCCGGCCGGGTCTGGTTCATGTAGTTATTATCGGATCTAGGTATGGTTAATTTCTCTTATGGTGGGTTTGATTAGACTTAGGTCCGGACCCGATACCATATCCAAAAATCAGGGCCAGGTCTGTTTCCACGGAACCAAACCCGACCCATTGACACCCCTATTTAGAGTACGCCCAACCTCGACTTCTATTAGGGGATGATGATGATAAGAAGTGGCAGAGGTAGGTCTGGGCCTGGCCTGGGCAAGTATTTTGGGTTGGACCTAGCCCAACCATTAATGGCCCATGGTTTAGTCAACCAGCTCACGACGCATCAACGAGCTAGTCCGCCCCGTCCACGATGGACCTAATAGGGCAGGATCGACCTGCCTGGCAGCTTTGTCTCAAGCTCTGTTTAGAAGATCTAGAATAATATCATCTTTGAATTTCGTAATGACAAACTTTGAATATCTCAAAGAATGAAGTTTTTTCGGGTAGGCAAACAAGCTATAAAGGCATGTTACAATAGCTTGAGCATGACCAAGCCCACCAATAACATTTTTCTAGCAAACCAAAACACCTTAATGGATATTGGGGAGGCATGTATATGGGGGAAATATTGGTTCCATAATCTCTAAGTAGAAACCGTCTATTCTTTAGTCAATCTTTTTGTAAATCAAGCACTATGGATGCGATCTATATGGTTTGTTTAATCAAAAGTATGTTCTACATATTGCCTGACATGTTGTACAAACATATTCTCTAAGTGTTACAAAATTCAATGGCCTACAATACATAAAAAAATTCACTAATAAGAAATTTGTATTTTTATGTAAAAACCGTGCTAATCTAAGTTGGATATCCTAATAAATAGACCATATTAGATACATTCATTAGGAAAATCAGTCAAGAAAGCTAAAAAGTAGTGTAGTCTAGAATGTAGCCAATATTTTTCCTCAACTAAATTTCAGGGTGCAAAATTGAAGACACGAAAGTTTTGAAGGTCATGATCCTACTCAACATAAAAAAAGAAAAAAAATGTCATGAGTGACGAAAGTAAAAAATGGCAAAACATCGGCAGCCAAAAAATCTATGAGAATTTGGATTTTTTTTAAAATCTCATGTTTTTTTGGGCAAAAACTCAGCAATAAAAAATTTTAAAATTTATAATAAAAAACACAGTTTTCACGATAAATAACCGATAAAAACATAAATATCGTGTTTAAAAATGCAATATTTATATTTTTGACGAAAAACTAGCAAGAAATTGAAAAGCGAGAATTGTTACTATGATGAGTCCGTGTCTCCAAAAGATTGGAGCAGCTGGGTAGTGGAAACTTTACATAAGTTATGAACCTGGTTACATCTTCGACCAAACATAGACAACTCATTTCATGAACTTGATTTCACGAATTTCATGATATTAGTCCGATTCGTAAGCGGATCCCATCATTTGAAATAGGATGGTTTCATCATACATTTAATCCCAACCATCCAGAAGAACCAGCCATTGATTGGATGGCTAGGATTAAATGTACGATAGAACCCTCCTATTACAAATGATGGGATCCGTGTTCATGAACAAAAGTAGCTGAACCAGTCTACCACAGCATACTCATCGTGATCGTGTTTCCATCTACCTGGATCAGCTTCGACACGCCGCATCCTCCCCATCTTCCTCGAGACACCTCACCTCCAGACGTCCTTCTGCATGTCCTCAGTCCACAACCTGTTCTCTCCCCCATCTCTATAAAACCACCACCCTCACAACAAACCATCAATCCCCACCAAAGAGTTTTAGCTCTCTTCTTGGTAGTTCCATTATGGCATCCAAGCGTACCCTTCTGCTCCTCTCTCTTTGTGCAATCTGCTACTTCCTTGTACCATCTGATGCATTAGGGAGAGACCCCACGAGCAAGGAGTGCAAGCAACGGTGTATGCAGAGGTACCAAGACGCGCAACAGCGCCGAATCTGCGAGCTACGGTGCGAGGAGCAACAAGGCGATGACTTCGGGTTCAGCTTCTTCTCCATCGTGAAGACTAAAGAGCCCGAGAAGGAGTGCCGGAGAGAGTGCAGCGGGCGGGGACTCAACGAGCAGCAAAGGCGCCGGTGCGAGCGCGAGTGCGTTGAGCAGAAGCGGCACGAGCATGACGGCGGGAACGAGGTATATGCTAGTGGGAATCATCACGGAGATTGTAGGAAGGAGTGCAGCAGGCAGGGAGGGAGCGAGCGGCAGCAGTACGAGTGCCGGCGCCGGTGCGAGGAGGAGCACAGGCGGGAGCACGGAGAAGATTGCCGGAAGGAATGCCGAGCTCAAGGTGGGGGCGAGCGCGAGCAACATGAATGCAGGCGCCGGTGCGAGGAGCAACAGAGAGGGGAGCGCCGCCGAGGCGAGGGAGACGATGGTTCAGAGATGGAGATAGATTGCAGGAAAGAATGCCAACGAGAAGGCGGAAGCGAGCGCCAACAGTACCAATGCATGCTCTTGTGCGAGGAGCAGCAGAGGCGGGAGCGCGGCAGTGGCGAGGAGGAGATTGACTGCAAGAAAGAATGCCAAAGACAAGGCGGATGCGAGCGGCAACAATACGAATGCCGCCGACGATGCGAGGACCAACATAGGAAAGAGCGGGGTGGTGTAGAGGAGACAGGTGTGAAGCTGGAGATAGACTGCAGCGGGGAATGCCGCAGACGAGGTGGAAGCGAGCGCGAGCAATACGAATGCCGACGCCGGTGCGAGAAGGAGAGGGGCGACCGCGGTGGAGGGGAGCAGGAAGATGTCCGGGACACAGAGAAGGAGTGCAGGAAGCAATGCCGCCGTCACAGCCAGGACGAGCACCAGCGGCGCAGGTGTGAGCGCGAGTGCCAGGCGCAGTCTGAGAGTGAAGGAGGGCGTGGCGATTTCAGGTTATGGTGAGAATGTAGAGTGTGTACGTGCCGCACCCTTTTACTGTAGGCAGTGTAGTGCGCGCACGGCTCCCTCACCTTTGGTATGAGCAATAATAGTAGCGCTGTGAAGTTAGCACCGAATTCCTACTGTGAGGTGCTGCGGAATAATGTAGTGAGCCTTTTGCTGGCAGTGAGAATCGACATGTTCCTATTTCTCTGTGTTTCAGTGTGTTTTGCAAAGGTGGTGGTTTTAGTTCTTTTTGGGCCTCTCGGAGACAAAATGCCATGAAAAATTTGCTCCACTCTTGGGCGCTAGGTTCTGAGACGGATCATGTCGTTTTGACAAAACACGAATTTTTGTGTTTCGAAATCATCACCGTTCATGACTTCAATTGTCACCATCATCTGTTGCGAAATGATGATCTCATGAGTGTATATATATATATATATATATATATATATATAGAGAGAGAGAGAGGAATCAAAGATATAACATTACCACAGGTTCAACAGACTTTGAAACAGACAAACAAAACACACAGGACCCAGACCGACAAAGAACATATAAGTCAAAAAAGCACAAAATACAAATCAGAAACATAGGCGATCAGTCCAGATCCGGGGGAGGCCTTAGCGGCAATTGACACTGAAGATCAGAAAGAAAGATGCATAACGAGGCGTATACATCCGTCAAAATATAATTTACTAACTTGTTGAAATAAACCGGGATCTGTCTAAAAATAGCATTGTTGCGCGACATCCAAACAGCCCACCAGGAAGAAAGCAACCAAGTTCTCCAAATGATCCGCCAACTTTTACATCTACGCACTGGCTGTGGTCCCCACAAGAGGTCCACAACGAAAGACTCCTGACGCACACACACTACCGGCTTATTCCAGGTAACCTTAAAGATATTCTGAAAGACTTGACATTCCCAGAATAGGTGCAACGCAGATTCCTCGCTCTCCTCGCAGAAAGCACATTTACTCACAATACAGAAACCTATAGACTTGAGGAAGCTATCTGTCTGCACCCGATCTTGCAGAATAAGCCAAGCAAGGAAGCGCGCTTTTGGAGGAGGACCTTTGCCCCAGATAATCCTCCTATGAAACCGATTCATACCTGTCGAAATGAGAAAAAGGTAGGTGTCTCTAGTACGGAAGGAGCCATTCTGGGAGATCGCTCTACAAAAGAACTAGCGCTGAGCGACGTCGTCATCCTCACCACCCCGCACAGTAGACCAAGCTTGAATCCAGGAACTGGCTCTGAGAGAGAGAGAGAGAGAGAGAGAGAGAGAGAGAGAGAGAGAGAACATTCATCATTCAACATTACCAAAATACATCCAGAGAGAGAACATTCATCATTCAACATTACCAAAATACATCCAACAGAATATTGGATGAGAGAGGAACATCTCTACTATGTAATTTAAGAGCCATATACACATCAGACATAACCCGCTGATGTAGCCTGAAAAAGATATTGTTTCTTTCAGTCCATATCACCCACCATGCTGAAAACAACCATACCCGCCACAATAATCTTCATTTTTTTTTGTTTCGTAAAATCATGGGACCAAGCAAGAGGTCCTGAATAACAGAACTCGAACGAGTTTGAACAGGCGGTGCACCCCAAGTTTGAAAAAATAGGTCTAAAACTACAGGGCAAAACCAAAATAGGTGAGTCGTGTCCTCTACTGCCTTCTCGCAAAGAACACACATGCTGGGAAATTGAAGCCCCCGTTTCCTGACATTAAATCGCCTAATAGAGAGAGAGAGAGAGAATTATATGAATCTATCTTCAGCTCTACTACGAAAACATAGCCTAATAGTAGAGCTGAAGATAGATTCTTAAAGTTATCTATCCCTCTCTCATTGTGTGGTTATGCAAAAGGTCTTTTGTGTGGATTTGATTAATGATAGCAAATTCTCTATTTCAAGCAAGTTGGGATTTATCTTTTAGTAACTTTCATTTATGGGGTCTAGAAAATAGAGTGGAAAACATTTTTTTTCTGGAAAGGTGATCACAAAATCTTAGATTAATTTAAAATAAACATGATTTTTTACCATTTTTTATCATTGGTTGCACAAAAACTCAACGAACATTTATTATTATTAGTTTTTAAGGCAAGCTGGAGTTACCAGTTATTATTCAACGTACCACTGGGATTTGAACATGCAACAACTCAACGAACGTCTTCCTATTGGTATAAATCTGTGATGAATGTGTTTTATTATTTTTTTAAATAGGCAAGCTGGGGTTAGGCAGATCCCCACCAAATATACAACAACTGGATACTTGCCTGCCAATGGGTCTCGATCCTGGCTCCTTTCTTTCCACTTGTCTCCTGTCATTATACCCTTTTAAAACCGTATTGATGCAAGTAGTTTTGATCAAATCTGACATAATAGATGGATTCAGCATGGATTCATATTTTTTCAACCGTTGATTTTTAAATTACAAAAAAATATTTCACACAAGTATGCCAATGTTCACTAAATGAATGGTGTAGATTACATTTGTGAAATCTGATTTGGTCAACTTGCATCAATGAAATCTGGAGGAGGTGTATGGCAATAGGGACGACTTTGGGGATGAAGAACCAAATTGTTTCACAAGACTTTGTTGGCTAGGCTACTCGCAAGGGCGATCCAAAAATATTTTTATTGAGGAGGTCTAGTGATCGAATCATGTACATTGCAAGGTACTCAGCCCTGGATGTGGTGTGGATTTTTTGGGGAGGTACTGGGTCACATAAATAGATGCATGACATTCATTCACTGGGCCGAGTGCTTTGCAAAGGTACTCGGCCGAGTACAGAGACCTGCCCTCTTTTCTAGTAGCATATTTTAAATTACTTTTTAGCGGTTCCTAATACTTTTAAGAGCCAGTATTTTGAAGGTGATGTGTAGAGTCCCATAGTGACAAAAGTTTCAGCTAATTTCTCACGATAATATCACGAGATTTTCATAAATCTATCGATATTTGTCGCTATGGTGTAGACTTATATTATGGCACTATTTTCCAGTGTTGTACACTTGTCAGGAAACGCCTCTACTATAATGCTTGATCTTAATATTTATATCAGGTAATTATGCTTTAGTTTTCATCTTTGCGTTATTGATTTCATATTTAACTATGCAGTGTATGGCATAATTTATTTATCTTTAACGACTCCATTTTCCCAAAGATATTAGTACATAAGGACATGGTTTTTTTTTTAATTAATAAAAATGTGATTTTATTTAAATAATATTAGGAACTATTAAAAATTATTAAAATGATTTTATCATGTGTCAGTGTCCGTCTCAGCGTGTCCGAGGATATCTACTCGCATCACCAAGGGCACACTCCCAAAATAGTTTGTCTGGCTTGTAACATAAACTGATTTGATGTTTTCTTTTATCGGAGAGAATATGAAGCTTGATGTTGATTTTATAATATTGTTTTGTAGAAATATTTTTTATTTTTCATAAGCAAATTATTTCTTGATTTCGTATCGATCTAGATAGTGTTTGACACTCTTTTCATAAGCAAATTTTATAATATTGCGGCATAGTTTGTACGTATTGAGAAAAGATCAGGTGCAATATGATTGCACATATATTTATGCATTAAACACCTAATCACCCTCCATCTTGGGGACAGGCCTGTCAGTTGTGGGGCCCAAGGCAAGATGGAGGGCGATCAGGTGCTTAATGCACAAATTTTGTGCCATGTGATTGCACCCGATATGGACTTGTATATATTGATATCGTTTCTTGATTACGTATTCTAGGAAGAGTGGCTAGTGAAAGTCACCAAGCATAAGGAATGTTCCAAGTCGAACCCATGGGAGGGGAAGCAGACCAGGTCATGCTGAAAATGAGCGTTTTTGCTCATGCTGACATCGTGGCCAGCCGATTTGCATTTTAAAAAGCTCAAAAGTCAACAAAACCACGTGGCATTCATCCAAAATACAAACAGACGGCCACGATGTCGGCATGAGGAAAAACGCTCATGTTCAGAATGACCTGATCTGCTCCCCATGGGAGGTGTCCTTTGCCACAAGGTTGAAGTTGTGTGTGCTCCCCGGTGGGAAACATAACCTCAAGGGTTTTATCAACCTGATGTGCGGTTGGTGATAGGGTTTTTCGCTTAGCCTAGCCAAAAAAAAAAATCACAAGGTTTAAATGATATTTAACGACATCATGTTTAATATGTATAAAGAGAGATTATCGTGAGCAGTATATATAAAGAGAGAAAGCAAGTAATGGGTAGGTGCTAAATGAAATTTCATAAATGAGTTTTTCAGTTTTTTTTTTTTTAATTATGATTGTACACGTGCGATCTATGTACTTGATTTTATAGGGATCATCTCTTGAAGTGTTCTATTCCAACACATGGGTGGGTTTTTATAAGATTCGAAAAATCATCAATCCAAAATATTTGTAAAATTTTGAGGCTTCAAATATCATTTTTTTCATCAAAAACACATGATCCAAGTGTGGATTCCTCGTAAATCGACCATTTATGGGGTCAACACCTACCCATCTCTCTCTCTCTCTCTATATATATATATATATATAGGCTTTTGATTTAGTTTTTATTTTTTAAATAGTATAAACCATAAATGTTTAATTGGGTTTTAGGGTTTGTTGTGCCTTTTTTTTTTTCAATTAGCATTTAGGTGTTCTTGTGTTTTTTGATGTCAATCAACACTAAACTTAATTCCACATGCTTGATTTTACTTATAAACTTAAAATTTTAAGGATTCTAATTATTATATATATAAATGATGTTTGTTAGGATTTAGGTTTAATATTTAGCTTTTTTAAATTGTATAAATATTTAATTAGATTTTAGGTTTTTTTTTTCAATTAGCATTTATGTATTGGATTTTTGTTTTTTGAATTAGGTGAATATTTAATTAGGTATTTTAGTGTTTTTATTTTTAATCAACATTAAGCATGATTTTGCATGCTTAATTTTAATTGGAAGCTTAAAATCTTAGTTTTTTTTTTCAATTAGTATATATATATATATGTAAATGATGTTTGTTTAAGTTTTAGGTTTTCAATTTAGTTTTTATTTTTTAAAGAACATGAACCATTAATATTTCATTAGGGTTTGAGTTTTTAATGTTTTTTTCTTAATTTATATTTACGTATTTATGTATTTTTTCCAATCGATATTGAACTTGATTTCACATGCTTGATTTTAGTTATAAACTTAGAATTTTAAGAGTTTATATTTTTTTTAATTATTATATATATCTATATAAATGCTCTTTGTTAGGATTTTAGGTTTTTTTATAGCATGAATATTTAATTAGGTTTTAGGTTCTTTGTGTTTTTTAATCTCCTTTTCATAGTGCATTTGTGTCCACCTTAGTTTAGATTATTGGCTCTGCCACTGAACATGGGTCTGATCTTTTAATGCTGTACCCCTATAGACAAATGATTGAAACATAGTTTGTTTATGAGGATAAAGTAGAACACAATAGATGACACCATCCAAACTTAAAGATGACACCAAATAATGATCGGAACCTAAGTTTGTCTTGATAAAACATGATTATTTAGCTTAGTTTCCATCCAAATCACGAATCGTTCTTCAAGAAAATATGTTGAATATAGATCATAATTACCTGACTAGATCTGGTACGCTCCAAATCCAAATGATGAGGATCATGAAGGTTTTGTCGTGACTAGTGGCCATCGTTTCCTTCGTGATGCTCGCCGAGGGAAAAGTTGAGTTTAGATAAGGGGATGTCCATACCACAATTTTTGCAGTTCGGTTCCACTCATCTCTTATGTCCTCCCCATCTTTTAATGTCTCTTAAAATTTATTATGCAAGTTTTGATCAAATCTGATCTTATAGATGCCATCTCTTATAGTATGATTTATTTAATAAGAATAGTCTTAGATTGCATATTTTCAATGAAGAACATGATTTTTTCAATCACAAAATTTTGTATTTGATCACTATTGATTTATGAATCACCAAAAAATCTTACATACAAATCGGTGTTTTAAATTTTTTTGGTGAATTAAATGTTAATTTTCGCTAAATGAATCATGTATATTATTATATTTATGAAGTCAGATTTGATCAAAACAACTTTTTGTATCCAATGACACCGAGTTCAAGGTGCATCACATTAGCGATACACGCCCTCAAAGTCCAACCACATTTGATCCAATCAAATCCAATGAAAAAATCAATTATGCTTCTATCCATCAAGTGCCGATTTATTTTTCCTTCCATAAACGTTTTTCATCGCCTGAATCAGGTCTCTTATCGTTCTCTCAGTAATGACATTCTTGATCCTCAAATCCTCAAGGATCTCCTTTCATCCAAACCCACTCTCTAGTCTCAATACTCGCCTGACGAAGCATACACCCAACTTTCAGAAACTCTATACTTTTCATTCCTCACTGGAAATCCTCCTCTCCAAACTTGATTTAATCTGATGAAATTAAGTTGAGAGCTTCACCCATCCCTAAGGAGGACGCCACCTATTAGCATACATCATTCATAAATATGAGGCAGTACCAACTCCTGAGTGTTGTTCATAATAGCCATCATTTTAGATTGATTTTGTTGAATCCAGATATTGGATTCAAAAATAGTTATTGGGTCTTACAATTTGATCCAATGACCACCAAGGTGGTAGACTCTTGGTGTGCAGTTAGTCTGAGTGATTATTGGAGAGTTGGGCATATTTCTCCATAAAAAGTGGTGAATCCTCTCAGTTAAAAGATGAAAAAAATATAAAAAAATAAAAAGAACTCAGGGGATTGTGAGATTCACCATTAGAGAGAAGGGGGCTCAAATATAAAGCATGTGGGACACGCATAAGAAGGTTTGATTCTTCCTTCTGTCTTCACTGCCCACACCTTAACTAGACCTACAATTTGGGGTTCTATCAGATTTGAACTTGTCCTTCCTCAATTGTCCTTCCTCAAACATGACAATCATTGCGAGCTTACCATAATAGGGGTGGCAAAATCTGACACGACCCACCAACCCGCTTCTTAGCTGGGTTCGGGTTTGGCTTAAACGGGTTCATGTCATAAACGGGTCGACCCACCTAACCCGTTTATTAAATGGGTCGGATTCGTGTTAGGGGTATGCCAACCCACCAACCCGTTTGACCCGTTTAATAAATGGGTTAGGCTGGCAGGTCAACCCATTTACGCGAACCCGACCCGCCAACCCATTTACCCGACCTGACCTGCCCATCAACCCGTTTACCTGAACTCAACCCGTTTACCCGACCCGCCTGCCAACCTGTTTACCCATTTACCCGACCTGCCAACCCCTTTACCCCTTTACCCGACCCGACCCGTTTATTAAACGGGTTAATCGTGTCATGTTGGGTTACCCGTTTAATAAATGGGTCGGGTTCGTGTTTGCCACAGCCGACCCATTTAATAAACAGGTTGAGTTTGTGTTGAGGTATGCTGACCCGCCAACCCGACCCGAGTGCCACCCCTATTCCATATGAAAAAGTGAAAATTCAGTTTTTTTTAAAGGCAAAGCTTGGGGTTAAGTAGACCCTTACCAGTTATACAACTATACCATTAGGTTTTGAACCTTCAACGGCGCACTAGCTGCTCCTTCCAGACAAACTGAGGCAGCTTGAGGTTACCTCTGAGTCCACCGAATACCAAACAACTTCCTCATCTTACCTTGCGAACAAATTTGCACTGTGGGAATAAATGATCATTATCTTCTTCGCCTCTCGACATAGGCAGCACACGTTAGGCACCACCACCCGATATAGGCAGCACATGTTAATCTGTCCAACGTAAGCAACTTCTCTCAACGACACCTTAATAAAGAGTGTGAAGATAGGGATGAATGGAACCCATTTCCCATTTTTGTGTTATGAAATCACCACCGTCCGTGGGCTTCATTTTTGTATTGCGACTGTACGAAGAACTTTGTGGTGGGCCCCATCGCTTTCACAATGAACGGTGGTGATGAAGGTAAGTGAGGGCGATATGTTTATATTACGATGACACTGTAAAATGGCGTTTTGGGTTATCCGCTGTGACATAATTATATCTGACTGCCCTCGACCCGCCTTGTCCACTCTACTTCTCCTCAGAACACGTCGCCGCCCACACGTCTCCCTGCATGTCTTTCTGCCAAAACCACCGAAGCATTCCAAAGCCCTCTAACGGCTATAAATTCAAAAACCCTCACACTCGGTTTCACAAGAGCTTTCCGTCGGTTCCTCTCTCTCTCTCTCGCGTCGCAAAATGGTGTCCAAGACTCTTCTCGTCTTCCTCTTAGCCGTCTCCCTCTCGCTAGCACTCTTCGTTCCACCACTTGTATCGAGCGAACGAGACCACCAAAGCGAATGCATGCAACAGTGCCGCAGCCAGCAGCAGGACGAGGGAGAACGCCGTATTTGCGAGCGTCGCTGCAAGGGAGAAACCGGGGTTGGCGGTATTCCAGAGAGGGAATGCTGGGAGCAATGCCGGAGGGAGAGCGAGGACGAGTCGCACCGGGGCCAGTGCCAGCGCCGGTGCGAGGAAGAGGAGGAGGAGCAGCAGCCCGGCCGTCCCGGGTCCGAGGAGGCAGTACCGGAGGGAAAAGGAGGAGAAGAGGAGGAGCACAATCCCTTTGTCTGGAAGAAAGGGAGTTTCAGGGCCAGGTATAGTTCGGAGTTGGGTTTTCTGAAGACTCTTCCTAACTTTGCAGAGAAATGGGACATACTCAAAGGGTTGGAGAATTATTGGGTGTCTTGGGCAGTGGCTAATCCAAACGCTGTTGTGGTTCCGCACCATACAGATGCAGATACCATAGTCTACTTTTGCAATGGTGAGCTGTAGTGCACCATTTCTTCTTCATCTTCTTATCTTTTTTTTTGTTGATAGGCAAACTGGTGTTAGGCAGACCCCCACCGGTTATAACAATCATACCATTGGGATTTGAACCTGCAACGTCCCAATTGCTCCTACCAGACAGGCGGACTGATCCTTTTTGTGCATTTTTGGTAGTATCTGATCTTATGGTATATTATTCATGCGTCTGCTTCCATCTCTCTCCCTACCTGTTTGCTCTGTATAACAGGCAAAGGCACCATAGGCATGGTGAAGGAAGAGAAACTGGAACTGTTTGATGTGAGTGAAGGGGACATTATGGTAGTCCCCGCGGGGACGATGGTCTTCGCAGCCAACACCGACGAGAATGAGAAGCTGTGTATTATTAAGTTGATCCATACGATATCTACTCCTGGTCGAGCTCAGGTATCCTTCCTGCTTCGTCTCTTTCCTTGCATACTCAGCAATGAGGGGAGATTTTTCGGAAATCTTTCTACTGTTTATTACTATCTGGGTGTCTATCTATCCTGATCTAGCTAAAAGAGAGGAACTACGGCGATACTTCATGTGAAGTGCCCTTCTTATTTCACTTCCTCCTTTGGTCCATCCAAGTTATTTCGTCAATATAGAGTATTTGAAGGCTCATTTTCCACTTTTATTTACGATGATTGTTTCAGGCGTTCTTTGGCATTGGAGGGGAAGATCAAGAGTCGTTCTTCAAAAGCTTTAGCTCAGAGATATTGGAGGCGGCTTTCAATGTACTCTCTCTCTCTCTCTCTCTCTCTCTCTCTCTCTCTATCTCTCTCTCGTTGTGTCGCATAACTGCTTCTCTTTCATAGAACAGGCTCCGGGAGAACGTTTAAGGTGGTTGTTTGAATCGCGCAAGGGTGTGATGGTGAAGGCGACGAGAGATCAGATCCAGGAACTAAAGTGCAGAGTCTCGGAAGGTCCTCCTCGTATCTGGCCCTTCAGTAAAGTTGGTTGCCATCGCCCATACAACCTGCTCAAGAAAAGACCCTGGTTCTCTAGTAGGCGTGGGCAGATACACCAAGCCGACCACAGTGACTATCCACCTCTCCGTCACCATGATGTAGTCCTCACCTTCGTCAACATCACTGCTGTAAGCTCCTTTCTTCTCCCCTTCTTTTCCTTCACCATCACCATCATTTTCTTCTTCTTTTTGATATCACACGCTGAAGTTGCCCCGTGACAGGGATCGATGTTGGCACCATTTTACAACTCTCGGTCTACCAAGATGGCCGTCGTCACTCGCGGGCGTGGCTACATCGAGATGGCGTGCCCCCACGCGGCGGGCTCGCAGGGACGTCGTGGTAGTGAAGGGCAAGAGGAGAAGGAAAGGGCAAGCGAGCGTGGTGATGAAGAGGGTAAAGGGATAAGATACCAGAGAATGAGCGCCGAGCTGGACGTAATGACCGCCTTCATTGTACCAGCTGGCCATCCGGTTACCGTCGTGGCTGATGAGGAGCTTCACATTGCCTGCTTTGGCATCAACGCTCATGACAACCACATGAACATGCTAGCAGGTATTAGTTTTTTTAAATTTATAATCCGAAGAAATTAACCACACCTAGAGTGCATATTTTTAAGATGGTTTTTAAGGATGAGGTTCATCGGAGAGGGTGGTGTATGTTCTCCCCCGATGATTCACTGAATCCCAAGTAACCACGACCTGGACCAAGAGCAGTTTACGGTCATATTGTATATCATGAAAATATTAGCTATAATATCCCATCATCACCACGCATCCCACTCACCGAGGTGTGTGCGGGTCCCACTCTTACATGTGGCACAGTTCCTACGTGAGTTGCGTGGTGGGGATTCAATATTAACCGGCGATCGGTCATATATATATATATATATATATATATATATATATATATATATATATATATATATATATATAATTTATTTATATATTAGTAATGATAGGATACTCCTCTGATAGCAGCATTAGATTTTTAAAATTATTGAAGTATTTGTGTTGATCAGTATACAAACATTATTTATTAAAAAACAAGTTTTGGATCATGTGATTATAGCATACTGTAGTTTTTTCAAGACCTTTAAAAATAAAAAACGGGTTACAATTTAAAAAATCTTATTTTTATGTAGAAAAAATGTCATCAGAAACACGACTTTGTTGAATACATCTTGAGAAGATACAACCTACAGCTAAAATTTCCACTGTCCGGGAGTTTATGCTCTCGGAGCACCGGAGCACCTCTCTCTCTCTCTCTCTCTATATATATATATATATGTTTGATTAGGTCAGAACCAAATCTAGACTATTCTAGTCTTGATTATGTTTGTTATCGGTCCGTGGTTGTGTTTAGACCGGACCCATGGCCGGTCTGGGTTTGGTTATTTATTCTGGGTTCATCATCTCTCTCTCTCTCTCTCAGGTAATAACAACATATACAGAAGCATGAGAGGAGTGATGGGGGAGTTGGCGTTTGGAGTGTCATCCAAAGAATCAGAGCGAGTCTTGGGTACACAAGGTGAGTCGGTCATCGTAAATGGACCAAAGGAAAGACGTGGAAGAGGAGAAGGAAGCAGGGGCTACGAGTCTGCTTAGTCTCTCTCTCAGTAAAAAAATGTGTAGTTCGGAAAGTCTTTCTTGGTTTAAGAAGAGAAGTATGTAAATAGAACTTCATCTTTCTGGCATTTCCCCAGTTTGACATGTGAATATTATCACCATGTTTGCGTCCTTCTGATTGCTGTAATTAGATTTGTCTGGATGGAGCCTTGGCTTGAGTTTTAGGTCACGAACTCACGGGTTAGAGGCGTCATGCACTTGATCAACCTGATGGGTCTTCAGTGATTTAATTCGGTTGGTTCGGTCAAGTTTAGAATCTAAGCGAGACAGCTCGTCATAGGTGGTGCTTGTCGAGTGTAGATCAACTTGTTAGTTGGCTATGGGTCAAGTGGGTTGCCTTAGGCTCCGTTGCTTGGGTTGGATCAATTCAACCAGGACCAGGTCTAGTGGATCGATAATGTCATATTTTTCATCATATGGGCACCGAGCGACCGCGATGCAGGAAAACGGACGAGTACGTGGCTCTTAAAAAAAGAATTACAAAATGTTAGGAACTGAGATTTGTGGTTGGCTGAAATTGCATTCTCTCCCTATTTGTACCTGATCTACTCGAAACTAAGACTGGGAACCATGTTGATTTTGACCAACCACAAAAAGAAAAGAGTTGTAATAGGGGGCTTAGGCCATATGGATATCTATTCAAACTTGGGTTGTCCTTGTGATAGATTGAGCCAAGCTCAAGCTTACAACAAGCCCCTAGCGAAGGGAGCCAAGTATGAGTTGGCACATCTAAAAAGATGCATTTTTTACATCTGAAATTAATTAGTAAGATTTAGTCTCTTTTACATACGAAATTAATTAGTAAGATTTAGACTCCAAACCGATTAAGCTAAGTTCAGGTGAAAGCTCTAAGCAATAAAGTTTTAACTCAAACTTATTGTTTGAAAGTCCAACACTTCAACCATTTTTTTTTATACATAACACTACATAGTATAAAATATATGAAAATATATCTATTTACTAGTTAATGACTTTATATAGTGAGCATTATTTCACTAGTTTTATTTTGTCCAGCCAAATACGAGTTGAGGCCCAGGTGTCTCATCTCGTTTCCCACACCTACTTAGTTTTAACGAGTCATTGTTAATTCCATGTCTATCTCAACTTTGATTTAATTAATCAAACTTATTAGGTTTTGTTGACTCAAGAAATCCATCAAGAGGTTTTTCCAAGCCAATAAAGATGAGCCTAGTTTAGATTTTGATGGGGTCTTTCCAAGTTTAAGAAATAAAAAAGTACTGATATACTTTAGGCGCATGTGTTACAAGGTTCGCCGTGGAAAATGCAAATTGCTTGAAAGCATCTCCTTGCAGGAAATTGCTTCAAAAGAGAGGAGGTGCGACGTTTTTTTTTTCATATGAAACATCACTTCTTTCATAAGAAACATGATGTTTCATATGAAAGCAGTGGCACCACTACCTAATTGCATTGAGGTGTTTGTTGCACTTCCTCATGGGGAAAGACCCATTTCATATGAAAATTGATCTATCTTCTTCTGTTGTTTAATGGGGCCTGTTGTTTTTTCTTTTATTAAAAAATGGGTGGGTTCTCACATTTCATAGGTTTCCCAATTCCCACCATCTTATATGTCATAGTGGCACAGTATATAGTTGTCTACAAGGACTTCACCACCCTGGCTAAGGGCAACCGTGGATGGTCAACTGACAATGGAAGACCACGTTTCAAAATCCATGAAGGATGTCCATGCAATGTGAATGCACACTTTGTGCTGCTGAACTTGATCACCCATGGGCCTTACAGCTCACAAGCTGTATCCCTAAGATGTTGGGTGATTTTTTTTTTTTTTCTTTTATAGAAACTGCCCCTGGGGAATAAAGAACAGCGGGCTTACCTCTTGTCCTCAGAGAGTCGTCACGCTTCAGCTTACGCAACGGGTGAGACCCATGAGTTGAACATAGACCACTTCCTTAGCGGCCTA
The DNA here is from genome assembly GCF_984573655.1 of Nuphar pumila. NCBI lineage: Eukaryota > Viridiplantae > Streptophyta > Magnoliopsida > Nymphaeales > Nymphaeaceae > Nuphar > Nuphar pumila. The sequence continues at coordinate 124,968,353 of NC_143257.1, read as the reverse complement.
GGCCCCCATCCCACTACGCCAAATCTCTTTGTTGTTGGTGGGTGAGTAGTCGCAGCAGCACAAAACAGGAAAAAGTATATATGCAATCACTTTGCACCTGATCTTTCCTGGAACCGTATGGTGGGTAGAGGGACCTTAAGTTTCATAAGTCACACCTGCCAATATGCGGCCTTTGATGGTTGGGGTTTTCCCTTGTCCTAGCAAGAGGGATAAATGAAAAGAAAAAACAAAAGGGGCACGTTTCTGGTATTTTAACAAAAGGAGCTGGAAAAAATGTCGAGCAGCTCGCCGTTCAGCTTGGCTTGGCTTGGCTCAAAAATGAGCTCAGCGTGCCAGGTTATGAGCCAGCTCAGTTAAGTAAATAAGCAGAGTACAAACTACAAACATGCAAGCTCGGCTTGGCTCAGCTCGTATATATGGGCTCGTTTTACATATTGTATATTTATATATTAGATTTTTCATTCATATATTATATACATAATAACATAAATAAATTATATATGTTTGTACATGTATTGTGCACAAAAATTTCTCGATGAGCGCACCCATGAGTTCTTCAGTCTCCGACACCGCCCGCTCCTCCAGCAAGAGCATCTTCAGAGGAAGCCGAGGCGAAGTAGATGAACATGAAGAAGAAAAACCAGATTCGATGGTTAGAGGAGGAGAAGAAATCTGTTATGGTCGGGATTGGAAGATCTCGAAGAGCGGCCGGATTCGACCATTGGTGAAGAGCTCATCAGCAAAGATGGCGTCGAGGTCGTCGATGGAGGAGCTGAAGGCTCTGAACTCGAAGTCCTCATCGTTGTCATCCTCCTCCTCCTCATATTCCCCATCATTTTCTTCGGGAAGATTGTAGACATCGTCATCCTCTAGAGGGTGGGCAGCGATCAGATTGGGGGAGACATTCAGGAAGCGATCAGAGTAGCCATTGAAGCTTGGGGAGAGGGAGATCAGGCAACTTTGCGCGTTTGCATCATTTTGCTGCAAGAAAAGACGGCCTCTGCGATGGCGGCAAAAAGAAAAATGTCTTCTTCTTGATTAGGATTTCTTCTTCGTTAAGTTTTTTTTTTCTTGGTTTCTTCTTCTTCTTCATTCTTCTCCCATCAAACAAAGGACATTTGTTGGGCTTAGAACAAAAAGAACAGAACCAATGCTCTGTTCTATTCTTTTTTTCATTTCCTCCAACCCTGGAAAAGGAATCAAAGCTACCCTTAAGTTTCATAAGTCATTCCAGCCAATATGCCGCCTTAGATTGTTGGAGTTTTCCCTTGTCCTAGCAAGAGACATAAATGAAAAGAAAAAACAAAAGGGGCACGTTTTTGGTATTTTAACAACAGGACTAAGCTAGAAAAGGAGGAGGATAGAGTACCTAGGGATGTTCTCTGGTGGACAATGATGAAAAAAGATGTTTCTCTCAAGTACATTAGTATAATTAAAGATATGTACGAAGGAGTAGTAACCAATGTTCGCACTTGTGGAGGGGTGATAACCAATTTTCCTATAACAGTTGGGTTACATCAAGGATATGCTTTAAGCCCTTTCCTATTTGCTATAGTGATGGATGAACTTACGAGAACAATTCAAGAAAATGTGTTATGGTGTATGTTGTTTGTTGATGATATTGTTTTGATTGATGAGTCTAGAGTTGGGGTTAATGCTAAGTTAGAATTATGGAGACGAACATTAAAAGCAAGAGGTTTTAAGTTGAGTAAGAGTAAGACTGAATATATGGAATGTCGGTTTAGTAAGCAACGAAGTAGTGATGGGAGTGTAGTGAAGCTTGGTGAGCAAGAAATATCGGTGGATGATTGTTTCAAATATTTGGGATCTATCATTCAAAAATTGATGGAGATGTAAATCATAGGATAAAGGTTGGGTGGATAAAATGGAAAAGTGCTACTGGAGTGTTGTACAATTGTAGAATGTCATTGCGGTTGAAGGAAAAGTTTTATAGGACGATTATTAGGCTCGCTTTACTATATGGTACAGAATGTTGGGTTGCCAAGAGACATCATATTCAAAAAATGAGTATAGCTGAGATGCTTATGCTTAGATGGATGTGTGAAAATACACTAAAAGATAAGATTCAGAATGAGAAGATATGTAAGAAGGTAGGTGTTGTATCCATTGAAAATAAGATGAGAGAGAATCATTTACGGTGGTTTAGACATATTCGGCGAAGGCCTAATGATGCTCCAGTTAGAAGGATGGAGAAATTGAATAATATAATAGTTAAAAGAGGTCGGGGTAGGCCTAGGAAGACTTGGATGGAGATGATAGGAAAGGAAATGAATGCTTTGAACCTCACCGAGGACATGGCATTGGATAAAAATGATTGGAGGAGAAGGATTCATGTAGAGGACCCAGAATGATTTTCTTTTTTGGTTCATATCGCCGACCCCAATTGTTTTGGGATGAAGGCATAGTTGTTGTTGTTGACTAGGCTAGAAAAAATGTCAAGTAGCTCGCCGTTCAGCTTGGCTTGGCTAAAAAATGAGCTTAATGAGCCTGGTGATGAGCCAACTCATTTACATAAATAAGCAGAGTACAAACACAGCAAGCTCGACTCAGCTCGTATAGGCTCATTTTACATATTGTATATTTTATATATTAGATTTTTTTAGGGATGGCAGTGGACCGGGGGAAAGCGGAGCCCCGTTTGGACCGAGGATGAGGGGCATGAAATGGGGATAAAGGCGGGGATGAAGGTCAAAATTCATCCCTGTGCGGGGATGGAGGAAGGGATGGACTTACACTTTCCCCCGCCCCGCCTCATCCCCGTTAATAAAATTACTAAACCCTAATACTAACCCTTTCCACCCTCGAATCCTGACCCCTTTCTCTCTCTCTTCGTCCTCTCTCTCCTCTGCAACACGTTAGGGTTTTATTTTCCTTTGTTTCCTTAGCACGAGAGAAAAAGGAACAGAAGGAAACCCTAACTAGAGAACCATTATCCAGTGGAAAGGGGAGCTTCGACAAGACGATGATTATCTCCAGTGGCAATCTCCGGCGTCGCTTCCCGTCGGAGCATCGGTTTTCCAGCATCGCTTCCCGTCATGCTTTTAGGGTTTCTGGTTGATCGGTAAGGTCTAATATGGTTTTTTAGCCCCTCTTCTAGAGGCAAACCCTAAGGAGATAGGAATGAATTTATATAAAGAAGCTCACTCTCTATTTTCCAGTGCTTGATTCTCCCTTTATGCTGCCCTTTTTGGAATATAATGGCCTGCACGAGCCTTCTTCCCCTAGTCTTCCCATGGTTATCTGATTGAAGGCATCAAATGATTTTGGTTTTTTGCAATCTCACTTTAAGTTCACACCACTAGTTGCTATTATAAACCGAAATCTCTCTAATTCTGTTCTGAATCGTTGCTATTGTGTTGCTTGTAAGGCACAAAGTAACAGAAAAAAAGCGATTCGAGCAATGCACCACGATCCTCATACTTTAGGAATAAAGAGCTATGCTCATTTTCACCATGATTTAGTAAGTAATATTTTGCTTTAATTAATTGCGTTGTCTTTTCTTTTTGGTTTTACACTACTTAGTTTTCGCCATGAATTGGTTTTACACTAATTATTATTCCGCTTCTTGCAGATTAGATTGGAAGGAGAGCACTTAAATATAAGCAAGGAAGATGGGATGAACAAAGTGAATTGGACGCCAACAATCAATCCTCCAAGGAAACAGCCTTTGACCTGGTATAAGGTATAATGCTAACTCATGTTCAGTATATGCGCACTAGTTTTTATATTATGAATGCACTGGTGTGCAATCATGTATATCATTGTGCTAAAATGTACAAATGCATCTTCATATATATGTAACTAATATCTTTGTTGCACATGCAAGACACAAAGTTCAGAAAGATCTATGATTTGTAGATCATCACTGGCTTCTATATTTAACCTCCTAAATTGTTTTTTTCTAAAGAATGTCTTTCTTTCTTTTTAATTTCATCTTGTATCAGCTCTGCTATAACTGCAGCCTTCTGGTTCTTGTGAGATCAAGAACTGGGCCAAAATACAAACAAAAGCAAAAAAGTATTTTGACTTTTTTTAATTACTATAGAGATATAGCTACGTGAATACTGTGGAGTCTGCAGTTGCAGTCATAACTGATGGAAGTGTTAACCTGAAGGTAGACACCCAGCACCTGAGAGATATCAACTTCACAATTGGTTTCATTTGTCAATTCATCGGCGAGCTATTAATCGAACTTGATGGCAATGTATGTATTTCTTCGCTCCAGGATTTGTCAATTTAACTCTTTGATTTTTGTTTCACGCCATCTTACAGGCAAGGGTTGAACGAAATGTGGACGGCATGGATCTTAACCTCTACCACCAATCTCTTGAGCTTAGGAGAGAGTTTGTAGTTATCACATGGCCCCTTCAGCAAGTTAATTTCACTGACGCAGTGAAGTTGTTCGATCTTAAACTAACTACAAGATGATTTGATATCATGAAATAAATTATAAATATTGCAGTCGGGGGATATTTTTCGAGTGTCATTTCTGTTCTATGGAGAATTTTGCCTTGCCCAATACACTATAAATTAAAAGAGAATGCAAACCTTGTTTTTTTATTGAGTCCAGACACTCATTTGTAATCTCACTTTGACAGTTGTAAGTGTCATCGTTAGGGTCATAAAAATTTCAAAAAAAACAAACAAAAAAAAATTGGCAAAAAATTTTAAAATCTGAGAGAGAGAGAGAGAGAGAGAGAGAGAGAGAGAGAGAGAGGGCGGGGGCGGGGATGATTTGTTTGAGACTGGGCGGGGACGGGGATAATTTGTTTGAGACGGGGTGGGGGTGGAGGTCCAAAGTCCCCCCCCCCCCCCCCCCCACGGGGATGGAGTTTTTAAGCTTTTAAAAACACTCAAAAACAACTTTTTTTTCGAAAAAAAGCCATCTGCTCCCAAAGCTCACCTCCTGACGAGCCCAAGCAGAGGTGGAGCAGCAGTAGCGAGCCGATCCCAAACAGCTGGCTCGTTTATCAGCCCTAGATATGACATGATATATATATGGGCACACAAATGTTACTTGGGGGTGTCAACGGATCAGAGCTGAATCGGACCCAGGTGGGGTCATACTCGTATATGGCTTTGAGGTGCTGGTACCTGGTTCAGATCCCAGTTTAATCCAGTTTATCAAATGAAAAATTATACCCGTTTTCCTATAAGGATTAGATGAACCAAACCCGTTCATACCTAATAAAATAATATTTTTTTTATCTTTTTTCACATTGAAGTCAAACCTGAGTTTGGTATGAAATTTCATCAACCATACCTAGCTCTCCGATTCTAATCGGACCTCTTTTCTTAGCATCAAATCATGACCCGTGAACGGTTTTGTTATGGGTTGGCCTGAGTCAAACCTGACCCGTGAACACGCCTAAATATAACCTAGCTTGAATGCAAGTTATATTCTTAAGTATTTTTAAATTTTATTTTTTAACAAGCATCATATTTTTAATTAATTTTTAATAAGCATTCAGCCAAGCTGCCCTCAAATGCCAACGTGGATGGCCATCACAATTAGGGCTGGTAAACAAGCCAAAATAGCCGAGTTGAGGCTGTTCCCGCTTGGCTTGTTAAAGGTATACCCCTGCTCGGATTCGGCTCATGAGCTTAATGCGAGATGATAACGAGTTGGCTCGTTTTACAAATATATATATATATATATATAAGTTTTTTTATAGCTTCATAATGTATAAATTATATATAATTCATGTATAAAACATATATAATATATATGTATGTAAGTATTTATGTATAAAATATATAATCTATAAATATATAATATGTAAAAGGGTCATATATGAGCCTCATGTTCATGCTCGGGTCATTTTCCTAAACGAGCTAGCACGGGTTCATACCTGATCTCAATCACGATGGAGAACCACCGATCACCCTCACCTGATCTGAGTTCGACTCGGAGCATGGGTTGGTACGAGCCCAAATCGTTCACCGCTGTCTTCCGAACCATATCCAGATCCGATACAATGGTTTTTTTTAGCTGTTTTCAGATGACCCGCTCGGGGTTTTACAAAGCCCTCCCGAGAAGAATCCTCCCCTTCCGTTGAGACGACCCGCCGGATACACGCCGGAGACAGCACCGGTGCGTCGAGGACCCCATCTGGGTTGCAGACGGAAAAACTGCCGGAATCGAAGACGTAGAGGAGGAAGCGTCTGTGGTTCTTGGAAACGCTCTCTTCCTCAGTTCCCTCCACGCATCATCTATTCGTTCTCCTCAATTGAACGCTTCGTCTTCGGCATCTCGTCCCCTGATTTCTATGACGACGATGTGTTCGATGCTGTGGCGTTGGATGGTAGCAAATTTTGCGATTTTTGGTGCGTTCTACCGTCTCCCAATTTTCCCTAGTTTTGCGCCTTAACATTTCAATCATGAAGCTCACATTTATGGCTTATTTTTCAATCCCTATATGCATTTTTCTTTTGAAAATACTTATGTTTGAGTCCGTCATTCGTGTAGAATTTACATATTCCTTCGAAGAATGCATCAAAAATTTGTTCGAATCTCTCTCCCGTGCCTCATGCTTCCAGACTTTGAATATTCTCAATAGCTATTCTAGTTTTGAGTTCCTTCATAACTATAATGATTTGTTCACTTGTTTCGTGGACTACTAGAGATATGTCAAGATTTACAGGAACTTTTACCGCGATCATAGTTTTTTTTTGAAGAAAAAGACTACTACAAAACATCCTGCAAATCTCTCCTTTTTGAGCCTTCTATGAGTTAATTCATTGCAGCAATGTCGCCTTGAAATTTCACAATACATTTGTAGGGTTTTTTTTTTTGCCTCATTTTCTTTTAGTTCTTCATATTCATCGTCTTACTAGTTCTCTCTCTCCAATCAAGTCCATAAGAATTGGAAAACTTGGTTCTCTAGATGATATCCTGTGGAGAAATCTTCTTTTTTCCCATGTTTGAATTTGTATTTTGACTTGGACCTCTTGCCTAGTATAACAGACAGATGTTGGAGGCAGTCTGGTCTGTTTGGTTTTGTGAAAATGAAAGGGGGTTCCGTGAATCAGAGCCATCCATGCTCCTAAACGAAATGGTGGAAGCTCATCCAAACAGACCACTTGATATTACAGTGATGATTATGATGATGATACAACTTAGCTAATGAACTTGTATATGCTCTGCTTGATGAATTTTATTTCCGTTTTTGCTTGCAGCTATATCAGAGGTAAAGCTGAGAAGTCTTGAGAGCTCCTATTTTTCATATGAGTACGCACTTTGAGTGTAGCTGTTCCAATATTTAGGTGCAATGGCCAAGATGAGATTGTTTAAAAGGCTTGGGCACCAGTTGCTTAACTCACTTTCAGCACCCACTCTGTTTTCGTTAGTTGATGTCATGAATTATCAATCATTGCTGCATATGACACCTGAGTCAATGGGTCAGGGTACGTGCAATAGGTTATGCTTTCCGAACATTGTGACCACATGCACCTATTCATCAACCTCTTCATCCCAAACTTTAGTATCTTTGGCGGATGAACTGATTCTTGTCCGAGCTAGGGATCCATCTCAATTAGCTTTAGAGGTTGGGAATGCGCTTGATGAACAGCGATATGAAGATGCCTGGAAAGCTTATGAACTGTACAGACAGATGGAAGGTTACCCTAGAAAATCTGTTATCAACAAACTCATTACTGGCTTGGCCGAAAACCGGGAACATCAATGGCTTGATAAAGCTTATGATTTGGCACTTTGGGCATTCGATGAGAATAAGCGTGGCTTATTGGAAAAAAACATTCTTATTTTTCTTTCTTACATCCTAGCAAGAGCTGGATCCCCAATCCCTGCATCAACGATTTTAAGGAAAATGGTGGAGATGGAGGAATTCCCACCTGTAAATGCTTGGTCAGGTATAGTAGCTCACATGTCACTGTCTGCACCAGGTGCTTGGCTTGCTACTGAGATTGTACTTGAGATTGGCCATCTTTTTAAGGACAACAAGGTGGATCCTCGCAAGAAGTCCAACAGTGTTCTGCTTGCGATGAAACCTAATACACTAGTATTCAACATCTGTTTGAGCAGTTGTCTGTTTCATGGATCTACCAGGAAAGCAGAACAACTTCTTGAGATGATGCCTCGTATTGGGGTGAAAGCTGATGTTACATTGTTGATCATAATGGCTCACATTTGTGAGAAGAACAGGCGCCTAGATGAAATCAAGAAACTGAGGCGACATATAGATGAAAGCTGCCATATTGGAGACATTCAGTACCAACAGTTCTATAACTGCTTGCTTACTTGCCATCTGAATTTTGGCGACCAGAAGTCTGCATCAGAGTTGGTTTTGGAAATGCTCAGAAAGGCAAAGGAAGCTCGGAACTCTCTTAAAGCAGCCATGTCAGTTGTAGAAGCCATTGAATCTGGGAAACGAGGATCAGAACAGCAAATTGCTACAGTTAACAGTCCTAGTGAAAATTCACTTTCAACTAATTGAAAGTAATGTGCCATCTTTTTTAGACTTTTCCCAGGATCGGAAGTTCTTGAGACTTGAGGTAGAGGCTAAGGAATTACTTTCTTTGCTATTGAGTCGAATAAGTAACCATATTTACCTGGTAGGATCGGAAAATGGAATACTGTATCCAACAGAAAAAGTATATGCAAAGCTGGTGAGAGCCTTTCTGGAAGTGGGCAAAATAACAGACTTGGCTGCATTTCTGATTTTAGCAAATAAGGAAGAGACTCCCATTGTAAAACCCACATAAAAAAAAAATTTTACCGGACCCGGGTCGGGTCGGGACCCGACCCAGGCCCGCCCTCGTTAGGGTTTTAAAACCCGACGCAGGGTGAGGGTTTTAAAACAAAACCCTCCCCTGTACGCCGCACCTCACCCGCATCGCTCCACCCCCCTCGGCAGATAAGGGAAACCCTTGATGGTTTCCCCGATTGTCGCCCCCCCCTGAGCCCTTTAAGAGTATCGCAAGAGGGGAGGGGGGATGCGTCTCCTTTCCCTTCTCCTCCTCCTCCCCTCCCTCTTGAGTCTCCTCCCCTCTGATCCCTTTAAGTTATTGGATGGCGCACGACATCACCGCGGACGCCTCCTCCCCTCTGATCCGATCGTCGCCGCCGTTGCCACCACCGCCATCGATCCTTCCCCAGGTACGCCTTTTTCCCACTTCTCCTCCCCCGCCTTCTGATCCTCTTCCCGCTCCCCCTGCCATTGGCTGTTTTGTTAGGCAGGGGCAAAGGCCCTTGCCATTTATTTCTTTCGTTAGGCAGGGGCCTAGGCCCCTGCTGTTTGTTGTTTTGGCAGGCAGGGGCCGAGACCCCTGCCATTCGTTGTTTTGGCCGGCAGGGGGCCTCTCGGCCCCTGCCATTCACTGCTTTGTCAGGCGGGGGCTGAGGCCTCTGCCATCCGCTGTCCTGTCAGACAGGGGCTGAGGCCCCTGTCATTCGTTGTTTGGTCAGTCAGGGGCCGATACCCCTGCCACTCATTTGATTCCGCCGACAGGACAGGTCTTACCACTGACCTTGTGTTCTTTTTGACAACTATGTCATAATAACTCTCACACTCTTGCAGATTTAGGCAACAGGTCCCGTTCGTGCTCCGCGGCCCGACCCTCGTATTATCCTCACGCGTAGGCGTACGCAGCTACACAACATTCCGAGGTAGGGTAAAGTCGCACCAAGGGGAAAAAGATGAACCTAATTAGGTTGCAATAATTAAGATGCCCATGCTAGACATGCTTAGAGTTATATTGCTTCTGCATTACGTATTTTCTTGTTTGCATGCTCATGGGTCGAGGTACAATTTCATTCTTTGATCATTATCTTGCATAGTTGCTTATGAGTTTGAGGTGTGGTTTCGTACTTCGTGCAATACCTATGCCCTTGTTTGCTTGCATACATTTTTGCCTGCACGTTTCCTTTGAGTGAGGTACGACTTCGTGTCTCATGTATTACTTATGACCTTATGTGTTTGTCTATCTAAGTGGTCAATGTATGGTTTTGGTACCTCGTGTGTTACTTATGTGTTTTTCGCTCGATGTGCGGCATCGCAAGTCGAGAGTTGCTTGTCGTCATGTTATAACCTGCATATGCTCACTGTCATAGGCCTACTTCCTTCAATGGGCCAGCGCGGCGCGACGGTCCCTCCTCACCGTCGCAAGCCTACTTGTCAGCTTGCTTGCCGGTCGCGGAAGCTTGTAATCAGAGTGCAAGAGAGCAAGAGAGAATTGAGGGAGAGAAATTGCAATCACAAGAAGCAATCACAACGAGGGTGAACAAAAGAAAGCTCAACGCATTTACTTCATTCACAATTTTGCCCGCAGGCGATTACAGTTCAAGTATACGGGCTGCCCCTTCGGGGTATTGATTCACCTGAACCGGGCAACTTACATCAGACTCAACAAAAGCAAAACAGACTCTAAGCGCAACTGTACACTGTAAGTCGCAAGGGAACATGCTCCCCCCTTCAAATCATGCGCCGTCCTCGGCGCCATCTGTTTCGTGGTAAGCCCTGACTTCAGCCGGGTAGCGGCTGTTCATTCGAAATACAGGCTCCCACGTTGGTTCCGCTGTTTCCTCCCACTGCACCAAGTATTTCTTCGCTTGCCCCAAGTAGTTGACCTTGTGGCGAAGGATCTGACTGAGGTGCTTCTCGGCCCGTTGTGCTGCCGGGGCCCTCTGCATGATGGGAGCGCGTTGTGGCACACTGCGTTCCGGGTCTCCATCATCTGGATGAAACTGCTTGAGGTTGCACTTGGAACACCGGGTGCACCTTGAAGTCTGGGGGCAACTCCAGCTTGTATGCCAGCTTGCCCACCTTCTTTGTGATGGTGAAGGGTCCCTCATACTTTCTGAGTAGTCCGCGGTGCCGCCCGTGGAAGATGCCTGTGCGACCAGGATATAACTTCACCAACACTTGGTCCCCAACTTGGAACCCTGCGGGCCGACGGTGTTTGTCCGCCCACTTCTTCATTCTCTTTGCCGCTTTGTATAAGAATGCCTTCGCCAACTCATTCTGCTCGTACCAGTCGCGAACAAACTGATAGGCAAAGGATGGCCTTCCCTTTTCTTGTGCGGCAAGAGTTTGCGGGGCAGCAAGAGTGTGCGGGGTCAGTGGCTGCTGCCCCGTGGCTATCTCAAACGGACTGTGGCCTGAAGACTCGCTCTTCTGCAGATTATAACAAAACTGTGCCACATCAAGGAGCTTCACCCAATTTTTCTGATTGGTACTAACAAAGTGCCTAAGGTATTGCTCTAGTATCCCGTTGATGCGCTCTGTCTGCCCATCTGTCTGCGGATGAAAGCTTGTTGAAAACAGTAAATCAGAGCCAAGTAGCCGAAATACTTCACGCCAGAACTTGCCCGTGAAGCGAGCATCGCGATCACTCACAATGCTCTTTGGTATGCCCTAGTGCTTCACCACATGCTTTACGAACAACTCTGCAGTCTTCTCTGCAGGGCACTCCTTGGAAGCTGGGATGAAGGTGGCATACTTTGAGAAACGATCCACCACGACCAAAATAGAACTGAGGCCCTCTACCTTTGGCAGACTAACAATAAAGTCCATAGAGATGCTATCCCAAGGACGTTCTGGAATTGGTAGAGGCTCAAGGAGACCGACAACCTTCTGGTTTGTCCCCTTATCTTGCTGGCAGATGAGGCATGTTCGCACATACCCCTCAACATCGTCCCTCATCTGCGGCCAATAGTAGCCGCGCTCAAGGAGTGCTAAGGTCCGCTCCTGACCAGGATGACCGACCCATAGTGTATCATGGCACTCCTTAAGCAATTCTCGGCGGAGGCTTCCCCACCGCGGTACGAAGATGCGTCCCCCTTTTGTTACGAGGAGGCCATCTTGTAGCCAAAATCGTCGAGTCTTCCCTGCCTGCGCCAGAGAAACAAGGTGTTGTGCGGTCGGATCCTGCTGCGTACCTTCGCGGATGCGGCTCAGCAATGCGCCCTCCAAATGTACTTCGGAAGGCTCCGCACGCGCAACTACCAATTCAGCCCTGCGGCTCAGGGCGTCCACCACAACATTGGTCTTTCTAACCTTGTACTCCAAGGCAAAGTCGAACTCAACCAAAAACATCTGCCATCGAGCTTGCTTAGGCGTCAACTTCTTCTGCGTCTGAAAATAGCTCGTGGCCACATTGAACGTCTTGACGACGAACTCAGCACCCAAAAGGTAGTGTCGTCAGGTCCTGAAGCAATACACAATGGCGGTCATCTCATGTTCATGCACTGTGTAACGCCTTTCTGCATCTTTCAGCTTGCGACTCTCATATGCGATCGGATGACCATCTTGCATAATAACTCCGCCAATGGCAAAGTCTGAGGCATCCGTGTGGACTTCAAAGGGTCTCGAATGATCAGGCAGTCGCAGCACTGGTTCCCTCACTAAGGCTTTCTTCAAGCCATCAAAGGCATCTTGGCACGCTCCTGTCCAGAGCCATACCCGATTCTTCTTTAACAAATCTGTGAGGGGCACAACAATGAGGGAATAACCTTCGATGAAACGCCGATAATAATTTGCCAAACCGAGGAATGACCGCAATTCTGGCACTTTGCTTGGCGGAACCTATTCCTGGATGACCCTTATCTTCTGCCCATCCATACACAGCACACCACGCCCCACAACGTGGCCAAGGAAACTGATCTCCTCCTGCCCGAAGAGACACTTCTCTCGTTTGACACAGAGGTCATTTTTCTTCAGCACCTGAAACACTGTTCGCAAGTGCCCGACATGTTCCTCTATGTTGCTGCTGTAGATCACGATATCATCCAGGTAGACTACCACGAACTTGTCTAAGTAAGGGTAAAAGATCTGGTTCATTAAAGTCGTGAACGTGGCTGGAGCATTTGTCAACCCAAATGACATTACTAGAAATTCGTAAGCACCATAGCGGGTGACACAAGTTGTCTTCGGCTCATCACCTTCAGCAATCCTCACTTGTCAGTAACCCGATCACAGATCTAGCTTGGAAAAGATACGGGCACTGCCTAGCTGATCGAACAAGTCTGCTATCAATGGCAATGGGTACTTGTTCTTTACCGTGACCTTATTCAAAGCACGGTAATCCACACATAACCGTTTAGAGCCATCATGTTTCATCTGGAAAAGGACTGGTGCACCAAATGGGGCTTTTGATGGACGAACAATACCTGCGTCCAACATCTCGTCTAGCCGCCTGCGCAGCTCCTTCAGCTCAGCTGACCCCATACGGTATGAAACCATTGCGGGAGGCTTCGCTCCCGGGGTCAACTCAATCTTGTGGTCGACCTCACGTCTTGGCGGAAGACGCTTTGGCAATTCTGGAGGCATCACCCCCTGAAACTCTTCCAATAGTGGGGCTAGGGTCGGCGACACTGCTGCTTCTACCTTCCCTTCTTCTGCGCGCACTGCCACTAAGAATGTCTGCTCCCCATACTTGACACCCTTCTTCAGTTGCATTACCGATAACACTGAAGACTTGCCTTTCTGCGTAAGGCACTGCACTGTGTGCGACAGGTCTGACCCCATGATCGTCAACGTGTTAAATTTTGGCAGCATCATAACATTCTGGCTTCGCAGAAACTCCATACTCAAAATCATCTTGAAATCGTCCAGGGGCACCACAGAGAAGTTGGCTTTGCCGACCCAACTCCCCACTTGAATAGCCACGTCTCTTGCTTCGCCAAGGATGGGCTTGGCCTCAGAGTTTATCGTTTTGTTGTTCCTCTGCTTTGGACCATGCTTCAAGCCCAACCGCTCTGCCTCTTCCCGCAAGACAAAGTTGTGTGTGGCCCCGGAGTCTATCATTGCTGAAGTAGACTTTCCATTCATAATGACTTCTACGTACATAAGTTCCTTACTGACCTGCATGTTCTTAGCTGCGCAACTTCTAGCTGCGTTAATCGATCACATGGCCCTCATCCTTGGTTGCATGGTCTCAGTGTCACTGCATTCAGTATCGCTGCATTCTTCCCGTGCAGCATTGGCTTGCTCGTCGTTCTTTACAAGGCGTTTTGGGCATTGCCTGACGATATGTCTATCACCACAGAACCAACATGTCACAACCGCACCCTTATTGCTGTTGTTATGCTTTGTGTAGTTCTGTTTCTTTTCGGATTGATGGCGTGTCGACGCCTCACCTTTATCATTGCGCTGCTCATCCTTCTTGCCCCCGTGGTCAGGCTTCTTTCCAACTTTGGTTGATGGGGTGAAAGGCTTGCGCTGAGTGTCAACTAAGCGCTCGGTCGCTACATATGCATCTTCCAAAATATGGGGGTTGCTCCTTTCCACTTCAGATTGTGCCCATGGCTGAAGTCCCACAATGAACCAGTTGAGCATGTCGTCTTCTGGCATGTTAGGTATCTCCAGCATAAGCTTCTGGAACGTTCTGACACAGTCTTGCAACGAACCAGTGTGTTTGAGCTCACGAACCATTCGGTACGCCTGTCTCAGCGCATTTCTTGGCATGAAGTAGTTGCGCAACTCCATTTTGAAGTCATCAAAAGTGTCTATCACACATTGACCCCTCTCCATGTCATTGCGCTTCCGCCTCCACCAAACGATAGCATCTCCATCAAGTAAGGCCGCTGCAGCCTTAATCCTCAGATCTTCAAGGGTCACATTTTGGATATCCAAGTAGTCTTCTACTTGAAACAAGAAGTTCTCAATGGCCTTGCTGTCACGAGAACCATTGAATTTTGCGGGTCTTGGCACATCAATCCTTGATGGCCTCTCACCATTTCCGCCATTCAGAGTCACCGTCCGCTGCAACGTACGGTTCTTCAACTGAAGCTTTCCTACGTCAGTCTGCAAGTCGGTCACTGTAGTTGTCAGCGAAGTGACCTGCCCCATTAGTAAGTTTACCTGCTCTTGTAGGCTCGCCACCACATCATTCAATCCATTGAATGATTCACATGTGCGTGAAATCGCTTCCTCATGCGACGTCACCTCTTCCACCAACCTGTTGACAGTTGCAGACAACTCTTCTTGGTCCCGAGGTGAACCCATCTCCTCAGCTTCAACAACTGCCTTGCCTTTGGTGTTGCGCAAATTTTGATAAGGCGCCACGATGTCTTGCTAACAAATCGTAGCCTGTCGGCGTGTCTGTCGACACCGACTCCGGAGCCCCTTCCCCAGCACGAGAACGGGCTCTGATACCACTTGTCACAGGCCTATTTCCTTCAATGGGCCAGCGCGGCGCGACGGTCTCTCCTCACCGCCGCAAGCCTACTTGTCAGCTCGCTTGCCGGTCGCGAAAGCTTGTAATCAGAGTGCAAGAGAGCAAGAGAGAATTGAGGGAGAGAAATTGCAATCACAAGAAGCAATCACAACGAGGCTGAACAAAAGAAAGCTCAACGCATTTACTTCATTCACAATTTTGCCCGCAGGCGATTACAGTTCAAGTATACGGGCTGCCCCTTCGGGGTATTGATTCACCTGAACTGGGCAGCTTACATCAGACTCAACAAAAGCAAAACAGACTCTAAGCACAACTGTACACTGTAAGTCGTAAGGGAACACTCACACTCATGGTAAATATGTACTTACATAAATGTAGTCTTGTGCCTAACCTGATTTCAGTTGTTTTCAAAACACTAGAAGTTGCGGTTGTGCGCTATAGTTCTTTTAAAGAGGATTTCCTTCTGCAAACCCAGTGCTCTTCAAAATGCACAACTTTTGCAAAGTTAAGTTTTAAGTCTTGCCGGATTGCGAAGTCACATTTGGGCCCTCTCAGGTCCACACACTTGGGAGAAATATTTTATAACCCCGATTCGAGTTGCGACCCAATTCGAATAACCCCGATCAGGGGCATGAGCCTATGAATGAGTGAGATTCTGTTGAAGGACCCATTCTTCATTTATCAATCTAGTGTCGCATGTCGTGCGAATCATGCCGATACTAAGATAAATTTTGGTTGCAAGATTGATAGTGATGTGCCTTGTGTGAATGAATCAATGTGGCATTATGTCTTTTAAGGATGAATCGTGCCAAATGAACACTCCTATATTCTTTTGATCGTTATGAAGTTGTGTGTTAGGTGTTCCTTTTGAGAAGCCTACGCACCCCCCTTTTTGGTGTAGCGTACTTTTAGTCATGCACGACGTGTTAAGTACTTTGTTGATCGGACGAGAGATCCGAGACGACCTTGTATCATGAAATATACAAAATATTGTTGAAATGAATTCAAGACTTATCTTGCCAAATTGTGTTGTGTTACTTCTTTTGCAGATAATATCTGTTAGGGTTTCTTTGGTGAAATCATATTCTTTTCATCGTAGTCGTACTTTTGATAAGTACGCCCGTACTTGTCAAAAAGTGCGTCTTCTTACGTTGCGATGATTGGATGAGTAGGTTGTGGCAACCTCGATGAGTGCAAATAACAAAATGCTGAGATCACCTAAATAAGTGATGATTTCCGCCTTCACCGGCAAGATACTCGAGTTGGGTCGAAAGACCAGAGTATGTAGAATGGGTCTTCAATTAACTACCCCTGATGTACTCATTCGAACTGCTGACTCCTGTCAGGAGAGAGGACGGGAAGGTACAAAAACCTCGATGGACAAGTCATTAATGGCAGTTACGAGCAAAAGACTCGGCTTCTCCAGTCATCGGAGTTAGGGGGAGAGGACTACCATAATTATCCTAGGTGGTAGCCCTCCATGTTAAGGATGCATCCATTGTTTATGCTGCTTTGGGGATTTCTCTCTTGGTCACCGACCGTCCCCTTAGGTGCGAACTCAGTCAGCTATTCGGGTTATCATAAAATACATAGCATAATAAACCCCCGATCAGTCTAGGCTGTTTCCAGAGTCGTGCTTTTGTTAAAATATAGCTTGCGTATGGATCTGGATCCAGATCCATACGCATGGTATGTTAATGAAACACATACTGTTTTACTCTCATTAATGACATCCTTGTAATATCTCTGATATTACAAGGATAATTGTATATTTGCTGCATATATAAAATGGTTAGGGCTTGGAGGTCGAGCATCGTGAGCCGCCTCAGCCATTGTGTTCTCTCTCTCTCTCTCGCCCTGTTTCCTGTAGACGCTGTACCAGATACAAAATCTGATATAGTATCAGAGCTCAGGCCATCCTGTGCGTGAAGAATCTCTGAAACAGCAGCAGCGTGTTCTTCCTTTCGCAGATCGTGAACTGCGTATTCCTCCTTCAGCGTGTTCATCGAGATGGGGTCAGCGTGAACAACAGAACTCCTTGTGCGTGAAGAAGTTCTGAAACAATAGATCTCCCTTTCTAAAACAGCGTATCCTCCTTCAGCATGTTCATCGAGATGGGGTCAGCGTGAACAGCAGAACTCCCTGTGCGTGAAGAAGTTCTGAAACAGCAGATCTCCCCTTCTGAAACAACGTACTTTCAGCGTACCAGATATAAAATCTGAAACAACGTGTTCCTCCTAACAGCAGATCTCCCCTTCTGAAAGTTGGTACTTTCAGCGTACCAGATATAAAATCCTAAGTTCTCTCTTTTTTGTTACTCTATCATTTGTGTTGGTTCCCATTTTGTTTTAACCTATCACCGACTGCTGTTTCCCCTTTTTTTTTTTTTATTTCAAACCAGTTTGATTCCACAAGTTTCCTTTCCTTTCCTTCCTTCATTGCTGTTTTAGTGTTCTTTGTGCAACATTTTTGGTCGTACAAGTATCTGCCTTATTACAGTTTTACTGATTGATTAAGTGATTTCAAATCTGTTTATTTCTTTTCATTCATCTTGTTTGCTTATTCATTATTCTACTGATATGGATTACTCTTCGTCTTCATCATCCGGTCCCTCTGCCAATTTCTTGAGTCAGCTTGTTACAAAAAAACTTACTCATTCTAATTTTTTGATGTGGAAAAGGCAAATCCTTCCTTTTATACGGAGTCAGGATCTCGATGAACATTTGGATGGTTTAGTTCCTATACCACCATGGCTTATTTTGAAGGAAACCAAGGATGAGAACGGTGACACAATTACCATTTCCATTAAGAATCCAGAGTATACAGTTTGGAGGAAGCGGGATCAGTCTTTAGTTGCTTATATTACGTCAACACTCTCTCAAGAAGTGTTGGTTACTCTTTCAGATGATTGCACTGCGGCGGATCTGTGGAGTAAGCTGTTACAGACTTACTCTCAGATATCAGAATCCCGAGTTATGTTCTTAAAAAATGAATTTCAAAGTTTGAAGAAA
Organism: Nuphar pumila; assembly: GCF_984573655.1. NCBI lineage: Eukaryota > Viridiplantae > Streptophyta > Magnoliopsida > Nymphaeales > Nymphaeaceae > Nuphar > Nuphar pumila. The sequence goes on along the minus strand of NC_143257.1, from coordinate 124,950,183 downwards.
GGCTCTATGACAGTCATGGAATACATAGGTCGCTTGAAGAGTATTACTGATCAATTGGCTGTTGTTGGAAGTGCTATTGCAGATAAAGATAAAGTTCAACAACTCCTCAATGGATTGGGTCCTTACTTTGACATGTTTACCATAGCTTTATCATGCCTTCCTCACTTGCCCACTTTTGACGACCTCCAAGCGAAACTTCTCCAGCATGAGATGATTATGAAGCAAAGGGCAGAAGGAAATGAATCAGCTCGTCCTCATTCAGTTTTGGCCATGGACACTTCTGTAGGTTTTGGATGATGGAATTGAGGGCATCAAGGAGGCAGAGGCCGCGGACGTTTTGGGCAGGGAGGACGTGGTATCTTGCCTGCTCCTAATATTTCAGGGGGTTTTAACACAGGGAATCAGAGGAGAGTGCCCACTTGTTTCTTATGTAACAAAAGAGGACATGTGAAAGCTGATTGTTGGTTCAATCTACAAAATAGAGGAAAAATAAACAAAATTGAAAATAAATCCACTACTGCTGTGGACACAAAAGGGCCATCCACAGATGTGCAACAACTTTTGTTATCAGCATTGTCACAGATGACGATCAAGCAAAATGAACAAGGCAAATTGTATGTTGATTCAGGTGCCGCCACGCATGTTACGGGTAATGCGGGTAAGTTATCTCACTTATTGCCTTATTTTGAAAAAGGTAGTATAGTTACGGGAGATGGAACTTATCACTCCATTAGTCATACTGGCAATGCACATATCCCTATGTCAAAGTCCTCACTTCACTTGTCCAATGTCCTTCTTGCTCCTAATATTAAAAAGAACATTGTTTCTGTAGCTAAACTTGTTGACGATATGAATTCTTCCGTCGAATTTACTCCCTCTTCTGTTTATGTCAAGGATCTACGAACGAAGGAGACGTTCGCTAAGGGGGAGCGACAAGGAAACATGTACGTCTTCAAGGAGATTCCTTCAGTGTCTTCGTCTTCAGTCCCAGTCCTCCAGTTGAAGTCGTCCAAGCATTTTTCAGTGTCTTCGCCTTCAGAGTCTTTGTTTTTTCCTTCATTGGCAGTTTTTAATTCATCTCATTGTAATAAGCCAGATATTTGGCATAGTCGTTTGGGACATTGTAATCGAGGTTTCGTTGAAAACCTTGTATCTGATGGTCTCCTTCTAGAGTCTAGTTTATGTTCATTTTCTGATAATAATAATAAATGTTCCTCATGCGAACTCTGCAAAAGTCATGTTCTTCCTTTTCATATTATAAATAAAAGAGCTTCAAAGTCTTTTGAGATTATTTGTTCTGATGTTTGGGGACCCGCACCTATTCCTTCTCTTTTTGGCAGTCGTTACTATGTTATCCTTATTGATTCCTATTCCCGTTATACTTGGATATATTTCTTAAAACACAAGCATGAAGTTTTTCAAATATTTCGGGAATTCCATTCGATGGTCAAAACAAAGTTTGCTTGTGATATTGTGCATTTACAATGTGATGGTGGAGGAGAGTATTCATCGAAGGAGTTTATTGCCTTTCTTCGGGATAAAGGAATAAGTCGACAGGTTTCTTGCCCTCATACTCCTCAACAAAATGGGGTTGCAGAGAGGAAACACAGGCATATTGTTGAGAGCGCGATGAGCATGTTACATGATAGCAATGTGCCCGTTAGTCTCTGGACAGAAGTTTTTCACACATCTGTTCATATCATAAATCGTCTTCCTATGACACTTTTGGATCGAAAATCTCCCTATTATACTTTATTCGGGCAACATCCCTCTTACGATGAGCTGCGTGTTTTTGGTTGTGTATGTTATGTACATATTGATTCATCTCTGCGAAATAAGTTTCAGGACAAGGCTGTCAAGTGCAGATTTGTTGGGTATGCAGATGAATACAAAGGTTATCGATGCTATGATCCTACTACAAAACGTATTAGGACCTCCAGAAATGTTGTTTTTGACGAACGAAATTTTCAGGTCAATGACTCTGTAGCGTTGCCATCTCGAGAATTAGAAGTATATGATCCATGGATGAGCGCAAATCTTTTTGCTAATACAGGAGAAACATGTCAGACAAATTGTCCTTCCTTCGACTTGAGTAGGGAGTTGAATGACTCACAAATACATGTTGAATCATCTTCAGTTGAGCCACCCCCAGTAGAACGCTTCTCTGGGCAGGTATACACTAGACAGGACAAAAATACAGAGCCGAGGAATGTGGGAAGCATCGCCAATGATCCGGCTCAAAGGCCGTCACGCATTAAGCATCCTATTCAACGATGAGTGAGTTATGAGACCTTCTCCCTTGATTTCCAGTTGTTTATGTCTCAGCTCACAAAACAGGCTGAACCCACTTGTTTTAATCAAACTCTTCAATCCCGTCATTGGACTGAAGCTATGAATGAAGAAATGGAAGCCCTTCATGAATGCCAGACTTGGGAAATAGTCCCTCGGCCAGAAGGAAAGAATGTAGTTGGCTCAAAATGAGTTTATAAAACAAAGTATAAGCCTGAAGGAAGCATTGATAGATATAAGGCACGACTTGTTGCTCGAGGATTCACACAACAATATGGTGAAGACTACGATGAAACTTTTAGTCCGGTAGTCAAAATGGGTACTATTCGTGTCATCATATCCCTAGCAGTCGATCGAGGTTGGAGCCTTAGCCAGATGGATGTTAAAAATGCATTTTTGCATGAAACTTTAAAGGAAGAAGTGTATATGGAGCAACCTCCTGGTTATGCCGAGAAGGATCCTACTGCCTGGGTGTGCAAACTAAGGAAATCTCTGTATGGGTTGAAACAGGCGTCCCGTTCCTGGTTTGAAAGTTTCTCTATGCAAATTCAGAGTTATGGTTTTAGAAGATGCTCTCTAGATCACTCACTCTTTATTTGCCAAAAGGCAGACATTGTTATACTTCTTCTTATATATGTTGATGACATTGTGATCATTGGGAGTTCAGATAATCATGTGCAAGACGTGAAGCAGTTTTTAATGAAAACTTTCAAAATGAAAGATTTAGGGGAGTTGAGGTACTTTCTTGGTGTGGAAGTTGACAGACAACCAGACACATTGACACTCATGCAACAAAAATACACTCTTGACCTTCTGGAAAGAGCCGGGATGACGAATTGCAAACCAGTTAGTACTCCTAATGTATTACATCAAAGGCTGAGCTCTGAAGATGGTCCTACAATGTATAGAAGTCTCGTGGGAATGTTACAGTACTTGACCTTTACCAGACCTGATATAGTTTATGCTGTTAATCAGGTATCCCAGTTTATGCATGCTCCAACGGAGGGTCATATGGAAGTTGTGAAGCGCATTCTACGTTATTTAAAAGGAACTCTAGGAGACAGACTTGTTTATCGCAAGAACGATAATTTGCATAGAAGACATGAACTCATCACTTATACAGATGCATATTGGGCAGGGGATCCAGATGAGAGATGATCTGTCTCTGGATATTGTGTATATATTGGACACAATTTAGTGTCCTGGAGCAGCAGAAAACAAAAGGCAGTGGCACGATCGAGTACAGAGGCTGAATACAGATCGATGGCTGCAGGCATGACAGAAGCCACATGGATTAGACACTTATTGAGTGATCTTGGGGAGACAATTATTCGATCTTTTCTTCTATGTGACAATCAAAGCGCAATAAACATTGCATGTAATCCTATCCAGCATAGTAGAACGAAGCACATTGAGATTGATCAACATTTCATACGGCAGAAGGTCGAGATGAAGGAGATAGAACTACGTCATGTTCGAACAGAAGATCAAGTGGCAGACTTGTTTACCAAGGGGTTAACAGGACGTCAATTTTGGCTATTGAAGAGCAAGTTGTACATGATCCAAAATCACGTACAACTTGAGGGAGGGTGTTAAAATATAGCTTGCGTATGGATCTAGATCCAGATCCATACACATGGTATGTTAATGAAACACATGCTGTTTTACTCTCATTAATGGCATCCTTGTAATATCTCTGATATTACAAGGATAGTTGTATATTTGCTGCATATATAAAATGGTTAGGGCTTGGAGGTCGAGCATCGTGAGCCGCCCCAGCCATTGTGTTCTCTCTCTCTCTTTTTTTGCATTGAGCTTTTCAGGGACTAGTCCTTTTTCAGGTTATGGCAATTTATGACTATCCCACCTTTTCAGGGACTAGTCCTTTTTCATAGTGGTTGGAAAATTCAGTGCTGTGGTAATATAAAGGTACTGCTGTCACCTGATTCTGTTTCTTTGTGCTATTCACAATTGCTTATTTGACTTTTAATCTTGCGCACTTTTTTCCTTCCAGTAACATAATCTCAATTATGTACATGTATGTGCTTCAGGGTAAGTTTCAGTCTCTATCTTGAGGCAATCACTCACTATCATCTCCAGCTCAAAATGGTTGGTAAGCTTTCTGAAAGAAGTGTTCCTCTGGATGGACTTTCGTATCACTGGCTAATAGATAAACAGACTAAAAATCATAGGCGGAGCTAGGGGGGGGGGGGGGGCAGGACTGGGCTGTAGCCCAGTCCTGCCTCCCGAAACAGTTAAATTTTTTTTTTTTTTTTAAAAGCCCTGACTGCAGCAAATAGTTTGATTTGTCCAGCCTCCCGAAACAGTTAATTTTTTTTTTTTTTTAAAAGCCCTGACTGCAGCAAATAGTTTGATTTGTCCATATGAAATAGATTTTTATTAATAATTGTAGCCATTTTTTTTTATCTCAATTTTTTTTTCCGGGGATGCTGCCCCCGTACCCCCGACTATCAAGCCAGTTTTTTTTTTCCTACACCCCTGTTTGCCCCCCCCCTCACATGAATCCTAGCTACGCCACTGCTAAAAATATACTGATTTTGGTGCATGCTGTTCTTTGTCAGGCATCACAGATGTAGCTCTTAAGCTTTCTAACCGAGTCTGAGTTTAAAGGCAAAAAGTGACAGGCGTAGTTATGAACTTAAATAAACTGCGTGAGATTCACCACTGCACCACCATGGTCAGAGTGGCTGCCTTAGAGGCTTTGTGCAGGCATTGTTGAAGGTCATATTGTAAGGAGGATTTACTTGTATATGTGTGGGGTGCCTACTTTTAACCAAAACAGTAATTCTATTTGGTTCACTCCTGGGAGCCTTCCATTTGGCTAGATTTCACTATCTCATGTCTACAGAAATGTTTTAGGTTTTTTCTTTGGAAAAAAAGAAACAAGTCTAAGGAATCAACCTTGTCATGTTCCATACGGACAACCAATCAAAGCTCTCAGGGTCCTGGTTGGAGACTGCTGTAAAGCCGTGTTCTGGTATGTTGGTCTCATAAGAGTGAAAAAACAAGACCTTTGGTTTCTTTTAGAATTTTGAGACTGACCCCAAATTGCAAGTAGGCTTGTCGATCTGGTATTTGAGAAGGTTGGCTGCTGGTTGTTCATATGGTTATCATTAATACACCGTTATCATGAGATGCATTTCTGGAACAGCCTTGCTTTACTGAATTATCTGTTATCTTGGGCTATTGTAAATGCTACAGCTAGCGTAACCCTTTGCCCATAAGGTTTTGGAGCTGACTTGGAAATAGGATTCAGAGACTGTCTCCTGGTGGGGAATGACATAAATGTGCTAGTCAATAATGGGTTTGCTTATTTTGATGCTAAGCTGAACTTTGAAGTTGCATCTTCAATTTTGAGAGGAAATTTTTAGTACTGCTCTAGAATTTTTCTTTGGGCAACTTCATACATTATCTAAATCCAAGGGAGATGGGGCCAGACTGTTTGATGGGCAGCCTAGGTTCCAATCCATGGACGTCACTCCGTGCGTAAGCCGAAGCTTGGCGACTCCCTGGGATCGAGGGGTAAGCTCTAGGAGTTTCACACCGACAGGACAGCAACCCTATGTACGGCAGGCTGAGCCAGTGCGACTAGATTTCTGCACCAGGGGTGGTTTCTCCGAGTAAAAATAAAAGAAAACTTCATACATTATCCCCTCCCAAAATGCATCTTTTGGCGTTTCTCACATTGTGTGCTTGTGCTTATGGTGTTGCTCGGCCCTTGTCTCCTAGAAGAGTTTATGTTTGGCAATCAGGCATGTTTGGAGCTTTGCTACAGAATTATTTAATGTCTTGTGCGTGCCTGACATTCCGCAGAATGCTCTTTCTATAAGTTGAATCGTTTATTTTTACGCCATTGATGTGCTTTATGTTGACTGGTGGAGAATGACATCTTTGATACCTTTTGTTGGGAAGATGCATTTGGCTATGGAGGTAAGCAATGCAATGGTATTCAGGAATGGTGGTTAGATCCATATAGCTGGTATTTGAGACTTGAGAGGAGGCTTTATATGTTTATTGGAGCGCTAGCAGGAATTCCCCATTCTCGTGGAAGCATGGGCCCCCTTTGTGGGGTGAGAATCCACCACAGCACATGCCTGAATGAAGTCTCGTGGTGATAGAGTCCGCCCAAGCTCACCCGGCCATGCATTAAACCAAGGTTGACTCGGCTAAGTTGGCCTTGAATCTCTTGCATGAGCTCAGTCCAATTGATGTAATTTGAGTTCATTTCTTTTGCATTTGTTTGTATTTCATTTCATATGCATGTAGACATAAGGGTGCAAGTTTTTCAATGGGTTAGGATTGGCATACATATGAGACCCTGATTCACTTGGGGGTCGGGGGGTTATATAAATACATGCATTGGTGCCAAATCCAGTATGAATAAATAAATCAAATCTGAGTTCTCTTCCTACTCTCTTCTTCATATCTCATCTCACTTTTCTCTCTTAGAGATTTGAGAGAAATCAGATCCAGGCTAGAGGACCGACCTCATTGCTCACTTCTAGAGGAGTGCTCTCATACATGTGAGCGCTAAAAGCATTCCAAGGGCTGGGGTGTTGCATTTTCTGGTGATCCTCCGGTGGGATCAACTCAACTGGCTGGTGAACTTGGAGAATTCAGTTCAGATTGGATTCAGATGTTTCCTGGGAGCTTCTGGAGACTAATTGAATGAAACTCGACCTCAATTCCGGTTAGGAGAGCAAAGATCGGGTGATCTCTCTATTGATTTCGCCAAGTCCAGCAAACACAGCATAATTCCGGTGATTAAATTCCTTTACCAGCTTCATTTCAGTTGTAGATCACTAGATCTACGTTAGGTATATTCATCTGAGGCAATTTCCATGGTAATTGGTGTGAATCGGATCATCATCGATTCCCTAAGTGGATTCTCTACTGGGATCATTCGTTTGGTTGGGAAATTAGCTTGATCTGAGTTTTTTTGGCATAATTCCGGTCAATTGCCAGTAGATCCAATGGCATTTTGGTGGTGTTGAGGTTTCTAAGGGTGTGTAGATCTGATCTGGAGAGCTTGACGCTTAGATCAGGGTTGAGTAGCCCAGACACTAATTTTCAGGTGATTCCCCAGTGGGAATGATCTGTATCTGTAGAATTTTGTTTAACTGAAATTCTAGCTACTTTGTGTTACAATTTCCGGCCACTCCGGTGGAGTTTGCCGGTGTTTAAGGAGGTGTTGGGTTGCTTGGAGTGTGTGCTTGAAGTTTGAGCAATGAGCGCTGGTTGGATATTTCGTTTTTTGGTGAAAATTGATGATTTCTGGTGATCTAGCATAGTAGAAACTCGGTACCCGTGCATAGAGGAGTTGCGCTACTTTGAAACTCTATCAGGGAGATTCTATGAGTGTACTGGACCTCATTTTCGGGGTGCGGAGGCTTTGAGGTGTGTAGAAAGGAGTGAAGGGTGGTGCATCAGTGGATTGCAGTCGGTTTGTAGGGGTAGACTGTAATCTGCATAAACTGTGCAGTTTATTTTCTGACTGACTTTGCGCAAGTATATCTTTCAATCCGGTTGTGCAATTTGTTTGATTTTTGGTGTGTGTATCTTTACCGTATATCAAAGTCTTTATACCAATTTTCAGCATTCGAGTCATTGTATTCTGTATTCTGTGACTGTGTAAAGTTCGGTTGAGAATATAGGTGGAGCTATGTAGACTGATCACTTGTGTAATATCCCAAGTGTTGGATGAATTTTATTTTCTTTGATTTGGTGTCGTATTGAGTTGTAATATCCCAAGTGAGGGTCTGTCACGTGGTGGCAAACTGATAAGGTTTGTTTATAACTTGGTTGAGTCAACTTGGATGGGACACCTAACAAGAATCTGGTTTGCCAACTTGGTCTTGCACCGTGCTTAATTTGTTGGCTGAATGCGTATGAGGATATTTTGAAAACGTCACAACCACGGTTTAAGGTCGATGTAGATCTACACTCGTATTAGACTTACAGATATGTATATGGCTCAATGACAGATTTGAGTATGCCAATATGCCCCATTTAAGTGTTGCATGTAGGGGTGTCAATGGATTGGGTTTGGTTCGGAAACAGGTGAAACCAAACCCAGTCCTGATTTGAGATTGTGGTACCGCCGGATCTGGACCCAGGTCTAATTGGACTCACATAAGAGAAACCATACTCGGATCATATAAGGATTCCATGAATCATACCTGGTAAAAGTATTTTTTTTTTATCTTTTTTACACTGAAAATTTGCTGATCTTAGGCTGAACTCGGGTAGGGTCCAGGTTTAGTGTGAAATTTCACAAACCATACTCGGCTCCATAAATTAATCAGACCCTTTGGATCCGACCCAGATTCTAATGGAACCTTCTTATTTATCACCAAACCCTGACCCTATAGGGTATGGTACCTGTCTGGTCCGGATCAAACCTGACCCATTGAGATCCCTAGTTGAATGGGTCTGAACCTACTGGCTACTACGACAGATATGATTGTTTATGGATACGATTCGGATTTTGTCTAAATCTTTAAGAACCAAATGCATATAAACACTCATTCTACTACTTTTTGGAGATCAAGAAGCATCACCGTTATTTTTGAAAACTAGAACAACATAACCAACATTTTTTTTTGATATGCAAGTTGGGGTTAGGCAGACCCCTAACAGATATCTCTTAAGCCCCATGTGGCAGAGGGATTCGAACATGAGCCTTCAGCTTGGCACAGGACACCGCTTGCCACATGGGATACGACCTCCGTGTTAACATAACCAACATTACAACATAAGAACTGCGGTGATTTGGTATCGGATCCTGATGTGATCCCAAAATGGGTCAGGTCCAATGTTGAACTGCAGTCTCCTTGCAACGCTCTTGATTCTCAATCGTTGAATACTGCATCACAGATGTGTGAGATCTTATGGTGATCAACCCCTCTGCAACGCTCAACTAATTGGGGACAACCACCGATTATTAGAGAGTCAAGTTGGGTGAGAGCTTGCATTCCATGGGGCAGGCTCTTCAACTCTGGCATGTCCTTGAGTTTCAGCTGCCGAAGGTTGGACAACTTACCCAGCCAATCCGGCAAGTGGGACAGCTTTGGGTTATTCTCAACCTGCAACTCTGAGAGTTGGGTGAGAGCTTGCATTCCATCTGGCAGGCTACTTAACCCTGGCAAATTCTCAATATGCAGAGTGTTGAGTTTGGTCAGAGCTCGCATTCCATCTGGTAGGCTACTCAACCCTGGCAAACAGACCAGCTTCAATCCACGAAGTTTGGACAACTTACCCAGCCATTCTGGTAAATTGGCCAACCTGGGGACATTGTTGATATTCAACTCTTTAAGTTGGGTGAGGGCTTGCATCCCATCCGGCAGCCTCGCCAACTCCGGCATGCCCTCGAGTCTCAACCACTGAAGCTTGGACGGATTACCCAGCCATTCCGGCAAGTGGGTTAGCTTGGGGGTATTCTCAATTACCAAATGCCTGAGTTGGTTGAGACCTTGCATCTCATCCGGCAGACTCCTTAACTCCTGCATATTTCCGAGCCCCATCACCTCAAGCTTACACAACTTACCCAGTGATTCCGGCAAGTGGGTCGGCTTGGGGATATTATGCAGAATCAATTCTCTAAGTTGGCTGAGACCTTGCATCTCATCCGGCAGACTCCTCAACCCCTGCATATGGTAGAGCCGCATTCGCTGAAGCTTAGACAACTTACCCAGTGATTCCGGCAAGTGAGTCAGCCTTGGGCATTTCTTGATTGTCAACCCTGTAAGTTGGGTGAGAGCTTGCATCCCCTCTGGAAGACTGATCAACTCCGGCACATCGTTGAGGACCAGTTATTTGAGGTTGAACAGCTTACCCACCCAGTCTGGCAAGCAGGTCAGACGGGGGCTTTTACGGACTGTCAACCCTTGAAGCTGGTGTAGGTGTTGGATCCATTCTGGCAGAGAGTCCACTTCACCACTGCATAACTTCACATCTAGTTCATCCACCCTACTGCCCAAGTTTTGGAACCCATGCACTTCGATGCCTGTGTCCCGTGAGTCAACCTCTATCCTGAAAGGCGTGAAAGTCCCCATTGGAGAAAAAGCAAAATCAAGAGACCGAGCAAACACGGTAGTCGGAAGCAAATGATTGGGGTTTTGCGGATGCATCAATACATACTCTATTGAAGCTGCAATTTTGGGACAACCAACTATATGCAACCCCATAGTGGCAGTGATGATGCTAGGAGGCCAGCTTCTAAATGCCCTCGCTTGCAGTGGGATTTCTCTCATGCCATCTAGATATGTGAAGGTCATCGTCTCGAGCTCAGGAAGATTTGACATATACAACTTGTGGAGTTTGGCAAGTTGCAGTCCATCAGGTAATGGCCTTAGCTTTGGGCAATTCTCAATTACTAAGCTTCGGAGACGAGGCATTGTCTCTGCTTGGGCGTTGAATGACCATTCCTCTAAGCTTCCCATATTACGGATAACTAGTTCTTCTAACATGGGGAATCCAATGTGTTCAACACATTGATGAAACCTGTCATCAATGACCTTTAGATTGGAAGCATTTCTTATAACGAGTTTCATAAGGTTAGGTAAATGTCCGAGTGGGGGTAAGTGTTCCAAGAATTCACAATGCTTTAAAATGATAAGCTCCAAATTATTGCATGTTGTGGAGCTCAGCCAAGAGGGAAGACGAATACCTCCATAATTGGCTATGTCTAGTTCCTTCAGATCCCTGGGAGCTCGAAGCTCTTCATATATGCCTTCTATCTTCTTTGCAAATTCTTCGTCAAATGCTTCGATGCATTTCTCGTCGCAAGACAAACCCAAATATTGCAAGTTTGCTTTTCTCTCTAACTCCGCTCTTTTAGCCTCATTTCCACTCCCTATTCTTAGTATCTGTTCTATGCACAACTGTCCTCTTAAATTGTTCAGGTGGAACAACTGCTTGATGCTGCTTCCGTTCCCATTCATCTTTTTACTTCCCACCAAAAATTTGTCCAATGTCTGTAAGCAAGTTAATGCCGACCCCAATTGTTTTGGGATGAAGGCATAGTTGTTGTTGCTATCTGTAAGCAAGTTAACTGTCCAATTTCTCTCGGCAAAGAATCCAAATCCTCTGTGTTTTCTAAGCAAAGATGTCTTAGAGATATCAGTTGTGAAGTACCTTCAGGGAGCATTTTGATAGGAGTCCCAATAATATCCAGCCTTTGAAGATCACCTAATTGAGAAATAGATTCTGGCAATGCTCTAATTTTGGTTTGAGAGACATTTAAGTCCTTTAAAAGTACTAAATCGTACCCCACTGACTCTGGCAGTTTAGATATTGGACAATAACTCAGATCCAGCACCGAGATACCTATACTTTAGAATGATTCCAAAGGAAAAGCCCATGCGCTTACTTGACAAAGGCAGCAGTGTCCGAAGTTTTGTCTGGTTGTTTAGGTCATCAATGGGACATCGAGCGTATCTTGATGAAAACGAGTGTGCATGAACTGATGCCTTTCCTGAACTAAGAGAAATTCCATTTATACACTCTTTGCCTCTTACATAAAGAGCAAAGTCATGAACAATGTCATGTAGTTTGTAGCGTGTTGCATCGAAATGGTCTTCCTCAGCTTGAATCAGAGAACAATCAATCAATGCTTCAAGACACTTCTGGGCCAAAACCTCCATGTCCACTGCTTCATCTTCAGAAACAAAACCTTCTGCGATCCATAGCCTCACTAGCGTCTCTTTTCTCATATTAAAATACTTGGGGAATATGCAACAATATGTAAGACACTGTTTTAGGACAAATGGCAAAGAAATATAACTTAGTGCTACAGTGGACAGAATGTCACCATCATCACCATCCATAATGTCCTTGCAACCCCAAAATGGGCTGTCTATGATTTCTTGCCAAACTGACCTTGTTCTGTCCTTGTGACGCAACATGCTTGCAGTAACTTCCAAAGCAAGAGGCATCCCCTTGCATTTCTTAACTATAGTCCTCCCAAGGTCCTCTACTCTATCGAGTTCTTCTTTCTCATCTCTTCTTAGTGCTTTATTTTTGAACAAACACCAACTCTGGTCATCTGATAAACACTCGAGTATGTGCAAGTTATCTACATTCATCCTCTCTGCAACGTTCTTATTCCTCGTTGTAACCAAAACCTTGCTCCCTGAGGCACCAACTTGCAGAATTCCATTCAACTCTCTCCACCAATAATGATCCCATACATCATCTAAAACCAGCAAAAACCTTCTCTTTTAACTGTTCATTTATCTCATGATGTAAAGCATTCAATCCATCATCAGTACCAGTTGCCCTCCCTCTAAGGGATTCTAATATCTGTTTCAATAGTCCTAACAACTCTGGTTTCTCTGACGCACATACCCAAATGGATTTCTGAAAATGTTCGTTTATACTAGAGTTATTAAAGACCTTTTTTGCAAGGGTTGTTTTTCCCAGTCCTCCCATGCCGACAATTGCCACAACAGACGTATTCTCCCCACATCCATTAGTAATCTCCCTTTTCAACCACTCCACCACCAATTCTTCATCCTTTTCTCTTCCAAAAATCCGAGGCTCAGTAATGCATGAAGTCGTTTGTCGCTTCTGATACATCTCTCCTACATTCTGCAAGGATCCTACGTTGGGGGTCAAAACGAACCCCAAAAACAAAACAATACAGTACATGCTTATTGTATAAAATAAAATAGAAAGAGCATGTACCTGATGTCCCTGCCATTATAGGATGAGGTGACTTGGTCGACTGAATGAAATGGGAGAGTCTTCTCCTCTAGTTTCTTCTCTGCCTCAGGTGAGTCACAGCACAAAACGAGAAGAATAGAGCAGGGACCCTTACCGTATGGAAGATCAAGCCCTTTTGGAAAACCACTTCACCGTACCCCTGCTTTCAACCATGCATGTATTTATTAAATGGTTTTTCCCGTAACTGACTATCAGTTACCGATGAGCCCACGCCTAATCGTGGGACTTATCCTCATTTCAAAACCGACGCACATTTGTCGTTCATAACTGTTAGTTATGGTGAATGGATCTGAATCCAAACTAGATCCAAATGGATCCAATCCGAATCCAAATAACTAATAATCTGCCACTTGGACAAAAATGCGCAATTCCCAAATGGTTTAAAATTATAAATTTGAATAGATTGGCCTTTAATTCTATTCGGGTCCAATTTATATTGCTTCAACAAAATTCTATTTACATAGATAACTTAAGAATCAACCTTCATTACAGCATAGGATCACATGTACAAAATTGTGTATCTGATTACAACGAAATGGATACACCCATCCTCTTTACATGTTCAACATATAATCCCGGGGCCAAACCCTTAGTAAGAGGATCCACAACCATTTCTTTGGTACCAATGTTATCAATACACACATGTTGATTCTCACTCATTTTCTTGACAACAAAGTACTTCAATTCTATATGCTTGCATGATGTAGTACTCCTGTTGTTATTGGAAAATGACACAACGGCTTCATTGTCACAATATACCTTAAGTGGTCTCCCAATGGATTCAACCACTTTGAGTTCAAATATAAAGTTTTGCAACCAGATAGCCTGTAACGTTGTCTCAAAAAGTGCAATGAATTCAGACTCCATGGTGTGCACAACAATAATGGATTGCTTTGCACTCCTCCAAGAAATGGCACCACCAGCAAGAATGAAGATATATCCTTTTGTGGACTTTCTACTATCAAGACATTCTCCAAGATCAGCATTTGAATAGCCAATCACTTCAAGGTGCTCCAATCTCTTGTAGGTCAACATATAATCTTTTGTCCCTTACAAATACTGCATGACCTTCTTTGCAGTTGTCCAGTGGACATGCCCTGGATTAGACTGAAATCTACCAAGAACCCCAACTGCATAGGATATGTCAAGTCGGGTGCAGGTCTGTGCATATTGCAAGCTACCAACAACTGAAACATTTTGTATTTGGTTCATGAGTGCCTTGTCTTCTTTAGTTTGAGGACAATCGTTGAGGCTCATTTTATCCCCTTTAAGTATGGGTGCCGTAGTAGGAGAACAATCCTCCATCCCATACCTTTTGAGAATTTTATTTATATAGGTTCTTTGAGAGAGGCCTAAAACACCTTTTGCTCTGTCTCGACGGATCTCTATGCTGAGAACAAAAGCAACCTCTCCCATGTCCTTCATCTCAAAATGAAGGAAAAGAAAATCCTTAGTTTCTATGAGCATGGCCTTATCGTTTGTTGCAAGTAATATATCATCTACATATAATACCATGATTATAAACTTACTCCCACTTGTCTTGAGGAACACACATCGATCAACGATGTTTTCTGTAAATCCAAAAGTTAGAACTACTTCAGTAAACTTAATGTACCATTGGCGGGAGGCCTGTTTAAGTCCATATAATGACTTATTTAACTTGCAAACCAAACGTTCAGACTCACCTTTAGAGAAACCTTGAGGTTGATCCATATAAACCTCCTCTTCAAGTTCACCATTTAGGAAAATTGTTTTTACATCCATTTGGTGTAGCTCTAAATCTAAATGATCTACCAGGGCAAGTACAATCTGTATTGACTCTTTAGTTGAGACAGACGAATATGTCTCACTATAGTCAATGCCTTTCATTTGGGTAAAACATTTTGCAACAAGCCTCACTTTATACTTGTCAACATTACCTTTGGAGTTCCTTTTAGTCTTAAAGACCCATTTACACCCAACGGGTTTGACTCCCTTAGGTAATACAACAAGGCCCCATACTTTGTTTTTGGCCATAGAGTCTAGCTCCTCTTTCATGGCCTCAATCCAAAGTAAGGATTCCTTACTTTCAACAACTTCCATAAATGTCATGGGATCATCATCTATGAAATTTATGGGCTCCTGTAAATACACCACATAATCTTGATGAATAGCAGATCTTCTAACTCTAGTGGATCTCCATACAGGTGGAGGATCTTGATCCTCCTGTATGTACTCTCCAGTATTATCCACTAATGGTTCTTCTATAGTGGGTGCATCACTTGTGGGTTCAACACTTGGTTGAAAAACGATAGGCAATCTATCATCTATCTCAGGAGCATTAACCTTATCCCGAGATTCCTTAAAATTGGGGTTTTATAATGCATCTTTCTCAACAGAACCATTTTCTAGAAATCTTGCCTTATTCGTTTCTACTATATGTGGTGTATGAGACGGACAATAAAACCTATAACCCTTTGACCTTTCTGGATAACCAATAAAGAAACCACTTGTTGTCCTAGGGTCAAAAGCCTTTATATGAGGGTTATAAAGTTTAGCCTCTGCAGGACAACCCCATATGTGCATGTAAGAAAGAGTAGGCTTCCTAGTTTTTCATAACTCATAAGGAGTTTTTTTGGAACGGTTTTTGTAGGAACCTTATTCAAGATATGCACAACTATCATTAGGGCTTCACCCCACATGGTTACAGGTAATGTTGGATAATTCAACATTGCCCGAACCATTTTTTTAAGTGTTCGATTTCGTCTTTCGGCTACACCATTCTAATATGCACTTTCGGGCATGATGTATTGAGGGACAATGCCCTCTTCCTTCAGAAATTGAGCTAATGGTCCTTCTTGTTGTCACATATCAGTAAATCGCCCATAGTATTCTCCACCTCTATCAGATCTAACGATTTTGATTATTTTTCCTGTTTGTTTTTTTACCTCTTTTTTGAAGTATTTGAAAACTTGATAGACTTCAGATTTCTCAAATAGTAGGTATAAATACATAAACCGAAAATAATCATCAATAAAGGTGACAAAATACTTTTGGCCTGTAAAGCAAGGGGCAAACGATCCACATACATCGGTATGGATGATTTCTAATAATTTATCACTTCTTTTGGTATTTTTCTTATATGTGTTTGTCTGCTTATCCTTAATGCAGTCTAAACACGGTTCATTATTTGTGAAATCTAAGGATCCTAAGATCCCTTCTTTCACAAGCCGTTGGACTCTCTCTTTCGAGATGTGTCCTAAACGACTGTGCCAAAGAAGATAGGATTGATCATCTATTAGGTTACACTGATTGCCAATTGCTTGATTAGTATTAAGAGTTTCCTGGATATGGATTTGGGTTTCCAGACGATACAATCCATCACACAATAATGCAGAATCAATCAAGATATTATCTTTATTGATATATAATTTGGACTGTTCAAACTTCATACAATATCCAAATTTATCAAGTCTTGACATAGAAACTAGGTTCCTGCTATATGATGGAACATAAAAGGTATCTACCAAATCTAGAATGAAACCACTATCTAATACTATTCTGGAAGTCCCAACAACCTTCACATGATACTGTATCTTATTTCTAGAGAAGATGTTGCTTTTATGACTTGTTGGTTCCCTTTGGTTCAGAAATGCTTGTAGAGAATTGGCAATGTGCACAGTGACACCTGAGTCAATCCACCAACTATTAATTGAAACATCAATCAAATTACATTCATGAGAAACAAAAGACAAGTTACCTTTCTTGCTCAACCAAAGCTGGTACTTAACACACTCTGCCTTTTTATGTCCCTTCTTTTTGCAAAAGAAACACTTTACTGCAGGAACATCCGACTTAACAAGTGCTTGGTTGGGCTGAGAGGCTGACTTTTTCTTGGGCTTCTTCTTAAAAGATTTCCTTTTCGGTCCACTCTTCTACTGAACCTTATGAGAAACCATATGTGCACTGTGCACCTTCTCACCCTTCAACCTCTCCTCTTCCTCAACATACTTAGACAAGAGATCATTAAAAGTCCATTCGTCATTATGTGTGTTGTAGGAGATTTTGAAGGAACCGTACTCAGCTGGCAATGATGCCATAATGAGGTGGACAAGGAAGGAGTCCGAGATAGTCAGCTTCATGTCATTAAGCTATGGCTATGTTTCTCATCTCTAGTATGTGTTGCCGGATGTTTCCCCCATTCATGTATCTCATAGATGTTAACTTAGACATAAGTGTACTAGCCCTAGCTTTGTTGGAACTTACGAACTATGCCGCTATAGCAACCAGAAAATCCTTTACGGTCTTACATATGAGGATGACATTCCTTATGTTTTTAGCCACCCTAGACTGCAACAAAAGCAGACTGAGGCGGTTAAAACGCTCCCACTTCTCAAAGTCGGATTTTTGTTCCGGAGTGCTAGTAGGTGTCAGTTCAGCAGGTTCTTCCTTCCTAAGGGCTAGGTCTAAATCCATGTACCCTAAAATAAATAAAACTATTTTTTTTCATTCTGAGAAGTTAGAACCATCGAGGAAAGGGATACTAGATCAGCCAAATATTGTATTAGGCACTACAAGGACAAAAGATAATATTATTGCACATGATGGGACATGTAAATGAAAAGATAAATATATGAATAAGGCTCTTAATTATTTACTCTTTCCTAGGCAAGTATAAGGGGCCATTATGGTCCCACTTTGGTGAGTACCCATAATACGCAAATGCACTTCGCCTCCCACTATTCGATAAAACTGAGGAAACATGTACCTAAAGACAATCGATATGGTACCTTTGGGTACTACACATTTCATGTGTTGGGAGACACTTCTTTCATTTTATCCTACTAGCCTCTGAACATAATAATACCATCTTTGGATGACATATTATTTCTATGAAGCCAATACAATTTCAATGTTAAATAATTTTTTAACTAGACATTTGCAAGGTATGCATTAGTTCACTTTGGTGAAAACAAATACATACAAATGCAAATTCCATGTTAATCCCCATATCAACATTGGTGTGAATGCTTAAACAATCATGCATACTAAAAACAATACTACACATATCTCCATGCATTCAAAATGTGTGTACATATGCATGAAAATAAGCATAATATCAATAGAAACATGTATATAAGCATTAAAACTGACTTCAAAACATAATGAATCAGTAATATAACTTAATATGCTTTAAAATGCCTCATAAACTATGATATGCATGCTCTAAAACATGTATGTCAGCCCTAGAACCCAAGAACCAGTCCAAAACATGGTGAATAGTCCCAGAAAAGATATATCAGTTCGAAACTTGATGAACCATAAAAGAAAACATCCTCAGAACAGTCTCAAAACGAAAAACCAGTTATGCCAAGTGAAAGAACCGACTCCAAAACCCTAGGAACTGGTTTAAATTCACTCAAAATCGGTCTCGGAATGCCCCGTATCGGTCTCAGAAGCCATATGGACCGATACAGTTCGTTCCGGGTCGTTCTGTCTGTCCCAGAACAGAACCGTTCCTATTTGGACATAACAGTCTGTTCTGAAATAGCTGTTATGAACGTTCTTGTCCGTTCCAGAACACTATGTTTCAGGACAGATGAACAGGATGTCCGGGACAGACAGAAGCCAGGACACATGGACTTCGGATCTATGGATCTAAAAATAGGCTGACCCGGGTCCAGACCCGGACCCGTTACTGTAGCACCGACTTAAACTTCGGGTCCGAGTTGAAACGAGAATTCTGGATCAGTTTTTTGAGTATAAAAACATCGTTACAATGTTTTTTGTCAAGAAAACCCTAACCGCCGACATCGTTGCTTTGAAGCATCCGACAACACAGCCGGTGGATCCGGCAAGATGGACGGTGACGACGACGATGCAGCGGCGGGATAGGTGGCGGTGGAGCCGGAAGAGCCGGCGGACCCAGCCGACAACACCCAAAACCCCATCCCATCCGGCGAAAAGGCCGATGGATCTGGCGAAAGATGACGGTGACGTCCGGCGGGACTGAAGGCCGTGGCATCACCGACATCTTTCGACATCGACGCCCGCCGGGAACATCAACGATGAGGCCGGCGGGGTCTGCCATCATCGCACAACCCGGATCTTTCGACCCCAATTTTTTAGTCATCCGCGGTGGTGCGGATGGAGATCAAGCCAGAACATTCCTGCTCCGGTCACCACACGGTGACAGAGATGAAAATCTAGCGAAAAACCCCCTTCTATAAGTTTATATATATATATATATATATATATATATATATATATATATATATATATATATATATATATATATATATATATATATATATATATTGGGGTTTTCCGACAGGACGGCCGGCGCATCGGATGCCGTCTCGATTCCGGGAGGGTTTGGGTTTCACCCAAAACAAAAAACCCATAGTATTTTCGGCAAAAAAAATGTCAGGACTGGATTTTGCACCGGCCACTGGCGAAAACCCTGTTCAAAGGGATTGTGCCGAAAAAGGGGAAAAAACAGTGACCTGACACGGTTCATGTCGGTCATGGGAGTCCATCCAGACCCGACACGGGTCGTGTCAGTCGCAATGACTCGCCCAGATCCGACACATGTCGTGTCAGACACAAAAACTCGTCCAGACTCGACACGAGTTGTGTCGGTCGCAGGGATTCGATCGGACACGATACGGGTCTGGATTTGTTCCATGAACCAGACCCGGTTCGGGTCAGTCCCGAACCTGGGTCTGGTCCGATACATTTCCAAAACCGGATTGGAAATGAAATATCAGACCGATTCAGAACCATGACCCGATTCAGTTTACAACCGGATCTGAAAACGGGTCTGGTCCAATACAATTTCCTGAACCGGATAGGAAAATGTATCGGACCGGTTCATATTCCAGAATCCCGATTTAGCTTGATTGAATCATGAAACCGATTCTATTTCAAGAACAGAATCGATCTATCTAGGCTAACAGATCTGCCTGATTTCCCACCTCTGTTCATCCCTTATACAGAGATCGAGAATCAGGCCGTAGAGGTCATGTAAACCTCCCAGCTCTGATACCAAATGTTGGGGGTCAAAACGAACCCCAAAAATAAAACAATACGGTACATGCTTATTGTACAGAATAAAATAGAAAGAGCATGTACCTGATGTCCCTGTCATTATAGGATGAGGTGACTCAGTCGACTGAATGAAACGGGAGAGTCTTCTCCTCTAGTTTCTTCTCTGCCTCATGTGAGTCACAGCACAAAACGAGAAGAATAGAGCAAGGACCCTTACCGTATGGAAGATCAAGCTCTTTTGGAAAACCACTTCACCGTACCCATGCTCTCAACCACGCAGGTATTTATTAAATGGTTTTTCCCGTAACTAACTATCAGTTACCGATGAGCCTATGACTAATCGTGGGACTTATCTTCATTTCAAAACCGACGCACATTTGTCGTCCATAACTGTTAGTTATGGTGAATGGATTTGAATCCAAACTGGATCCAATCCGAATCCAAATAACTAACATATTGACCCTACTTGAATTGGAACAAGCCCATAATCATCCTTTTTGTTTCCAAAGCTTACTAAGTCTCTCGTTGATCGATTTTATCTCATTAGCAGTTTCATTGAGAAAAGAGATGCTGCGACTCTGAGAAAAAGTGAATTTAACCCTATGTACCTTTTTCTGATCGGCTTGTTTGGCCATCTTGCTGACTTTCACCCTGTAGAGGTCCACTACATCTTCGGCATCATAAATAACCTCATGCAGCCTTGATATCCAATCCTTGATGGGTTTTGCTGTCAATTGCCTGTTATGTGCGTCTTCAAGGAACGGCTGGATGGCCTTCAATTCGCCCTCCAGTTTTGTTATCTCTTCCTTCACGGAAGCGATTTCTTGGGCTTTACCTTGCACGTAATCTCCAAATTTACCTAGCGCAAAATCTGCCAATTTCTCTAAAATGGCTACAACGATTCCTGCCATTTTTTGAACAAGCACGGACAAAGGAAGGCTTTGGAGATATGGATATTATGAGAATGAAAAGAAGATGGATGCGATAGAGTGCAATAATAAACCGAAGCAGGTTATATGTTCCCCCCCCCGAACAGGGCAGTTAGCTACATCTCATGTTCGGGGGTCCCAAAGAGCACCACGTATGTAAGCATGTGCGTCTCGTATCCCCATGTTTGTCAGCATTAATTAGCGTTGGAGTTTGATGCGATTGCAAAGACTTAAGTACCCTCTCCTCCATTGGTGCAAAAAAAATTGACGATTCTTGAAAATGAGTGGTTGTAAAGACTTAAGTGCCCCGAAGATGATTAGACCCAGTCTCTGCACTGCAGGATTATCCGAGAAAGAAATATTCCCTAGAGGAGGCCATGAACATCAACCCTCTCACTCTCTCTCTCTTCCTTCTATTTCTGCTTCTGTGCACATCCATTAGAAGATCATACATTGCTCCATCAAGCACCGACTGACCTGCACATTAACTGTTGTGGAGCCTGATTCAAAGTTTTTACCCTTACAGGAAGAGGGTTTGGGGGCTCATCCCAGCATGGGTAGCATCATTCAACTCTCACTCTCTCTTTCTCCCTTCTATTTTTGCTTCTGTGCACATCCATTAGAAGATCATACATTGCTCCATCAAGCACCGACTGACCTGCACATTGACTGTTGTAGAGCCTGATTCAGAGTTTTTACCCTTACAGGAGGAGGGTTTGGGGGCTCATCCCAGCGTGGGTAGCATCATTCAACTAAATAAGTTGTAAATCCTGATTCAGAGTTTTTACCCTTACAGGAGAGGGGTCTGGGGGCTCCTCCCAGCGTGGGTAGCATCATTCAACTTGAAGAGTTGTGGAGTCTGATTTAGAGTTTTTACTCTTACAGAAAGGGGGGTCTGAGAGCTCCTCCCAGTGTAGGTAGCATCATTCAACTTGAAGAGTTATGGAGTCTGATTCAGAGCTTTTACCCTTACAGAAGGGGGGTTTGAGGGCTCCTCCCAGCGTGTTCATGGCCTTTTGCCCTTACAGAAGGGGGGTTCGGGGGCTCATCAACCCTCTCACTTTCTCTCTCCCTTCTATTTCTGCTTCTGTGCACATCCATCAGAAGATCCTACATTGCTCCATCAAGCACCGACTGACTTGCACATTGACTGTTGTGGGTCCTTACTGATGAGCTGCCTCTAAATTTATTCGACTCTGGGTCCTTACTGCACTTGAAGTTGAGTCGTTGTATTTTTTGTTGTTTGGTGGGTGGTGAGACCTCCTCTACTCTCTCAAGACTCTTAGCTTGGGCAATCTTTCTTTTGATGATTGTGGTTGTAATGTATCGTTGAAGTTAAAATGGGGAATGAAATGACAATAGAAATCACTGAAAATTTACAGAAATAAACTAGACTCAATAACGAAGACACCACTTTTTACGGATTTGGAATATGACCTCCGGTTTGAGAGATATGACCCTGACAAGTTGGTCCTAATTTGGGTAGTGATTTACAGCGATTTGCGGAAGACACTACAAATCGCTATAGCGATTTGCGGAAGAATCTACAAATCGCTATAGCGAGTTATGGAAGACACTACAAATCGCTATAGCGATTTGCGATTTGTAGTGTCTTCCGCAAATCACTATAGCGATTTGTAGTGTTTTCTGCAAATCACTATAGCATTTCGTTGGAGACCCGAAAATACTACAAATTGCTGTAGGAAAGCTCGATAATACTATAAATCATTGTTGGAAGGCCCAAAAAAAATTTGGTCCGGAGGGCGCTGCCCCCCGAGCCCCCCGTCAGGGGTGCCCCCCCAGGGATCCGCGCCGGGGGGAGCCCCCGGACCCCCTCCTGTAAGGGCAAAAACTCTAAATCAGGCACATAAGTAGAGAGAGAAGGGAGAAAGAGTGAGAGGGTTGGTGTTCATGGCCTTCTACAGGAGGAACCCTTTACCTCCCTTGATTTCTTCTCTAGAGAGAGAGAGAGAGGGTTTTACAGTGTTTTACGAAGAAGGAAGAAGAAGAAGATGGTGATGGAGCAATGTAGGATCGTCTGTTGGATGTGCACAGAAGTAGAGAAAGAAGGGAGAGAGAGTGAGAGGGTTGATGTTCATGGCCTTCTCCAGGAAGAACTCTTTGTTTCCCTTGATTTCTTCTCTAGAGAGAGAGAGAGAGTTTTACAGTGTTTTACGGAGAAAGAAGAAGAAGACTTTGAAGAGTCAACATCATCCTCGACTTTCTGGATAAAGGACATGTTTGTCCTTTTTTTGAACAGAAAAAGAAGAAGACTTTGAAGAGTCAACATCATCCTCGACTTTCTGGATGGAGGACATGTTTGTCCTTTTTTGAACTGTTTGTTTTTTTTTTTTTGAATGAAGGGCATTTTTGTCATTTTCTCAAACCATCACTTTATGAGAAGAATAGCAAGAAAGGGTACTTAAGTCTTTGCAATAACACTAGAGTCCGATGCAAAGTTATGTCAACATACACGGGATACGTGGTGCTCATTCAAAGCCCCGAACACAGACGTGGGATTCAGTGAATCATCGGGGGCGAACATACACAACCCTCTCGTAATAAACCCTCCAATAATAGGAGGCTTCGGTTAGACGGAAAGCATGTTTCTTTCACCAGTCTCTGCACACCCACTGGCTACTTTTATTTTATTTATTTTTTTTTTCAAATGACACTTAACTTTTTTTCAAACGCCACCTAACTTGCAAAAAGAATCCTAACCTTTAATCAGGTCCAATGGGCCTTGGACAAAAAACACCGTCTTAGGCACATGGATATACCATTCATCATGAACGGCACCCAGAACCCCCACTCAATGCCCCTGTTTTGATCCTTTTTCTACCCATCCCTTTTTTTGTCATTGATACCGCTCAGCAGCAAAGCCAACGGCATCAGAAAGAAGGGTGGGCATCGGCCCGACCCGGCACGAGCCCGTTTAGGGCTTGGCTCGCTGGGCTTTAAGTGTGGCTTGGCTTGGAGAAGGCTCGGCACATTTTATTAGCGGTACAGGCTTTGACCCAGTTCTTAATGGGCTCGTGAAGAGCAGCCCGTGACTTAGCTTAGGCCAGAAGCGGGCCAGCCCCTGCCAAAATCCAACTAATTAGTGCAACTAATTAGGTAAATAATAAATAATTAACTTGTTTCCATGCACTCAACTAATTATCTTACTAGTTTTCATAAAATTAATGCAACTAATTAGGTAAAACATAATAATTACTAAGTTATTATGTAATTAACTACTTTTTGTAATTTTTATATTAGTAAAAATTAATAAATAGCTCAGACTCGTTGAGCAAGCCTGGTAGCCCATCGACTGACCTAGACCCGGTCTACATACATGATGGGTCTGGTTTTGGCCTGGTAGCATCAGGCTTAAAACCTTGACCCAAGCCTGACCATGGTGGGCTGGGTTGACTTGGCTCATTGGGCAGCCTGGACCGTTGCCAACCCCTAATCATAAACTTTTGTGGGACCCATTTGCAAATATAGTATGACTTTCAATGTCACCAAAACGTGTGAACTTTCTTTTACTAAAATCATATAAGGGGCATAGGCAGTAGGACATTTGCAAATGTATGAGGACATTTGCATGTGAATGTGAAGGTCAGAACATTCAAATGTAAGAATATTTAGTTAAAAAAGGTTCACAAATATAATATGACCTTCACCAAATTGTGAATAATGCAAGTTCTTTCAAACAGCTTACTTTCAGTTTTTTCTCAAATGGCCTTAAATATTGCAAGTTCTCTCAAAGAGCCTTTTTTCCATATGTTTTCAGCTTTTCCTCCATCAGGTATATCTTGTCTACCTCGCTTTTTCTTCGAGGAGCTTACTCTACCCTATTTTTTTCTTCTTTTGAAAGGTTTCTTTCAATTGCACGTCATTTAGTTCTTGCCCCAAGAGGGGGTGGCTTAGCAGGGTGGGGGCTTGGCTGCTAGACGAGCAATCATGGTTCGATTTTCATGGGGCATCACCCCTCTGGGCAAGCCAACTTATAGCATAGGCCCCAGGGGCAAGGTTAGGGGCAAGGTTCATAGCCTCAGAGTTTTATGCTTCTGGGAAGACGACCCTAGGTATGACAGGCTGAGCCAGCGAGGAATCGCTAAACATGAAAGTTCTGAGTTAGCTTAAACAGATCTGCAATGAAATAAGTTTTTTTTCGGAAATAATTTTCTTTTGAGCATTATACCTGTTAAATTTTCTGAAGTGTTTTCCTATTCGGTGTTTCTCTTGTTCAACTGACTCGATTTTTCTGAAATTAGATTTGTTGTTTGGCATTTGTCTTGTGTTCTACTGAATTGATTTAATCTGAGTTTATGAAAGTATTATGAATGTGCTTAACAGGCTGAAATTTCGATATATCATTATAGTTACGAAATCACTTTCAAATGTACATATATATCTGTATACATGTACACATATATAGGGTTACTTCATTGGGCCGCGTCCAATCTTCATTAGGAAATGGGTGCGTAGGGCGTACCCCTTAGGATACGCCATTACCTCGTCAAATAATTGTTAATTTACTATTTTTTTGCAAATGAGTTCCTACCTTATTTGCATTTTGCAAATCAGTCTTGTAAGGACAGAACCTATCCTTTTATTGGCTGTTAACTTCAAGGACTGATTTGCAAGCCTTAACCTAAAGGCAGGGAGTATATTGAAATTGAACGTTAGGCAGCAACCGTGTACCGTCCCAAAAGAAATGTGCAAGAAATTTCCCTTTTATTCTCTAGTTGTATTGTAGCATAGACTCTCTACAAAGTGACAAACTAAGTCAATATCGAGCCAGCCAATGGTGGCCCCTTAACTTGCATAAAGGCCCGTCGGCAGAGAAGATCATTACCACAATTACCATTAACTGTAGTAGAACATGGCCTTTCGCTCACACACAACTTCGCCTTTATTAAGTTTTCATCGTAAAGCAAATGATTTCTCTTGTCTGCATCTACCATCTCTTTCCCGTCTCAAGATCCATACCACAAGGGGTTCTCATGAGAGAAACCCACTCTCATACATACAAAGATTAAAATTTTTATACCTATCTAGCAATAAATAAAAGGCAAAAAAAATAAAGCAATTTATAACCAATGTATAATTTAACAAATTCAAAATATGTAGATCCAAAAGATTTCAGTCTAACTAAAATCTCAAAATTCTTAAGATCACAAAAAGTAGTCTTGTTTTCCGGCCCCACCAGTCGCACCATCACACCATCAATCACATAAGTTAATAATATAAGAACTAAAAGTTTTTTATATTGCTCGTAATATTTTCTATTTAAAAATTTAAAAAATTTGCAGATCTTATATTCTATCCTCCTTAAAAAGAATTTTCCCCGAAATTTCATTACAAATGCTAGACAAATAAGCTGGTTTTTTTTCTCTCATGCTTGCCTCTGGTTCTCATGTGCATTCCTTGATCTCATAGTGTTGTCAACGTACCATGATCAAAGAAATGTTCTTCGATCGCAACACTTGGTCTTGATGATCTACAATCTCTAATGGTTTTTTTTCGACAATCAAGTTTTCCTAAACATCCATATATTCATACTGAATCATGTGTGAAAAATCATGAACGTACTTTTGTAACATAGATACGTGAAAAACAATGTGAATTTGAGCAAATTGCGGCGGCAGTGCCACACGATATGTTGTCTCGCCGATTCACTCTAGTATTTTGAACAGTCCAACGAATCTCGAATTCAACTTTCCTTTATTTTCAAATCGAAACATACTCTTGATAGGAGATACTTTCACAAAGACCATATCTCCAACTGCGAAAGTGAGTTCCCTATGCCTCTGATCTGCATAACTCTTCTGTTGACTCTGAGTTGTACGCAGCCACTCTCAAATCATCTGTATTTGCTGAGTGTAGTGTTGCAGTAGCATCGATGATTCGATCGATCGCTCACTAACGTCGTCTCAAAAAATTGGTGATTGGCAGGGTCTCCCATACAAAGCCTCATATAGAGTCATCCTTATGCTTGCATGATAACTATTATTGTAAGCAAACTCTGCCAAAACTAGGTGTACATCTTAGTCACCTTTCTAGTCAAGCATAAAAGCTCTCAACATATCCTCTAAGGTTTATATCATCCGAACTGATCGGCCATCGGTTTGAGAGTGAAAAGTAGTACTGAACTTCAATTTAATACCCAAAGCTTACTGCAACTAACCTCAAAACCATGAGGTGAACCTCGAGTCACGATATGATATAATCAAAACTAGTACTCCATGTAAATGAACTATCTCCTTGACGTACAAGTCAGCTAGGCTCTCTAAAGATTGACTAATGTGAGTAGGCAAAAAGTGGGTAGACTTGGTGAGTCTATCCACAATAACCCAGATTGCATCGTGGTGCCTGAGGGTCTTTGGTAATCGTACAACAAAATCCATGATAATACATTCTCATTTCCACTATGAAATCTTAATCCGCTATATCATCCCTCCTGGTCTCTGGTACTCAATCTTGATCTGCTGACATGTCAAGCACTTTAAGACATATGTTACTACTTCTCGCTTTATCATGTTCCATCAAAACCTCTGTTGCAAGTCTTTGAACATCTTAATGCCTCTAGGATGGATGATGTACTTGGTTTTATGGGTTTCATTGAGTAACTCTTTCTTAACTTTGAGACATTGGGCACCCAAAGTGAATCCTTCAAGCGAATGCTCTCATCCATGCTACAACTAAGAGAGGAATCTCCTTCTTGGATATATTCTATAAGCTTCCCATACTGAGGTTCCTTCTTCGGCTCTGCGATAATTCTTGTGAGAATTTTGGTCTGAATAGTCAACCTGTATAACAGGATAGCTTCATGATCGTCCACAAATGATTTTCATGTTATAAAACCTTAAACAAGTTTCCAACTTACACCCACAAAATTGACTGATACACCACCACACTTGTAGCTAAGAGCGTTTGTCATAACATTTGCCTTTTTCGAATGATAGGATAAGAAAAAATTATAGTCCTTGATGAACTCTAGCAAACATCGTTGCCTCATATTCAATTCTTTCTACGAGAATAAATATTTGAGGCTCTTATTATCGACAAAGACTTTGAACTGCTCATCATACAAATAATATTGTCATAATTTTAATGGGAATATTACAGCTGCCAACTCTAAGTCATGAGTCAGATAATTTCACTCATTAATCTTCAACTAAAGCGACACATAAAGTATAACGTTGTCAGACTACATCAAAACACAACTCAAACCTGTACTGAATGAGTCTGTATAAATCACAAAACCACATTAGCCAGATGATAGTGCCAAAACTGGTGCAGAAGTGAGTTTCTTTTTCAGAATTTGAAAACTATCCTCGTACTTTTTGTCCCATATGAACTTGATCTCTTTTCTTAGAAGCTTTGTCATCGGCATGGCGATCTTGAAAAAATCTTGAATGAATCACCAATATCTTGTGGTTGTGGGGCATTCAACAGATAAAACTGCGCCTGGATGAGTTTGTCGCACTCGTCACTCCAAGCCATCTACCCAACACGAATACAAATATAAATTTTATATCTAAAGTAAAAGGAATATTCACAGTATGATGGTCGGATGTTGGACGGGTCATGAACCACTTTCTATCAGTTATACAAAACTTGGTTGTTATACCAATGTTGTAACGCCTCAAATTTTTTATACTAAAAATGTATGATTTTTTTTTAAAGTAATATGATACACCTCAAATGAGGGAATCGTTAAACAACAAAAAATTGTTTTGAAATAAGTTTGGCAATTTTAAGCGAGTAACAAGAAGGAAACACAAGGATAGACTGAATATATTTTCCTTTTAGGACTTGGATCACGATCCATACTACATGGGGTTTCTATGAAAAAAAATAGAAGATTAAAAATTTTACACCTATCTAACAATGAATAAAAGAAAATATAAATAAAGCAGTTCATGACTAATGGATAATTTAACAAATTTAAAAGTATGTAGAGCCAAAAGATTTCAACCTAACTGAAATCTCAAAATTTCTAGGATCGCAAAAAGTAAAGTCTAGATCCACCGGCCCCACCACCTCGTCATACCATCACACCATCAATCATATAAGTTAATAACACAGAAAATGAAAGTTTTTGCATTTCTTGCAATATTTTTTATTTAAAAATTCTTAAATTTTATGGACTTCAAAACTACAAATATCCTCGTGGACAAAAACCTTATGCCCAGTGGCGTAGCTAGGATTCATGTGAGGGGGGGGGGAATTGGTGTGATAGTCAGGGGTTTGGGGGCAGCGCCCCCGAAAAAATTTCTTTTTTGAGATAAAATAAAAAATGGCAACAATTATTAATAAAAATCTATTTCATATGGACAAATCAAACTGTTTGCTGCAGTCAGGACTAGGCTAGGACTGGACTGGGCTAAAAAAATGGATAAAAATCTATTTCATATGGAATCAGGGCTGGGCTAGGACTGGGCTTTTAAATTTTTTTTTTTTTAACTGTTTCGGGAGACAAGACTGGGCTACAGCCCCCCAGCTCCGCCTCTGCTTATGCCTAAGGCTGCTGATGCAGGTCTTAGAAATTTGCTTGAGAGAATCAGTGATACTGGTTCATTTTCTCAAATGAAGCGTATTGTTGTTTACTTGGACCCAGAGCATTGTTCGTCCTCTTTTAAGTCTTATAGATGGACCTTTTTTCACTAACACAGAAAAAATAGATTTTCATATTAAAAGTTAAACATTTGAACCCTATGATCCTAAATGTGTTGTTTTCTTTTGTTATCATTTTTACATCATTTTCTGCTTTTAGCTTCATCTCCTATGTATGTCTCTGTTATACGTGTTTCTGCAGGGTCAGGGATTTGGGTAGGTTCTCAGAAAAGAGTGAAATATACAGTTTTGGAGTGTTTCTACTGTAATTGGTGAGTGGGCACTCAGTTGAGTCTGGTCAAGACCTTATCGAATGGGTATGTACTTTCAATAGTTTAATGTTGCTTATAGGGTGATATGAGGCATTCTTTACCATGGCTATTTTTCCATGTAAATGCAATTAATTAGTTAAACTTTGTTGCAATAGTTTCAGGCAAGCATATTTAGTTGTAGATACACGACTTAATGAGCTGGGAGAGTTAAAATATTGCCCCATCTGTCCCATGAAAGTGTATATATCATGCGCAATGGCCTGAACACTGTTAAGAGTAGTTCCAAGAACTTGCTGACAGCATCACTCATTGAAGTTGCTGATGAGATTCTGTATCGTCTTTGGCATCTGCATGATTTAAATTTGCTTAATCCTTCATATTTGAGATTTAGTTTTTTTTGGGCACCTGAAATTACCTCATATGCACATCTTATTTAATTAGATAGTTTTTTTGGGCACTTGAGCTTTAGTTTATATTGGAAAAGTGATAGCTGTCTACCACTTTTTTAGCCTACCGCCAGCGAATTAAGTGTTTCTGGATTATTTTTAGCAAATCTGACCCTGCAGAAGTCTTGTTTTTTTTATGATTTTGAGTTTAAATTTATAAAAATTTGAGTCATTGATTTTTGAATCCTTATAAAAACTTCCTCACTTGTTATAATTAGATGATTCAAAAGCTTATATACCATATAAACCATGTAGACCATACCTGCAAGGTTAGATTCTAGTAAGAAAACTAAAAAGTTGAAAATTTAGACTATCCACACCCTCCTAGCATTTGGGAGGAACTAATTGTTGGAATATGAATCCATTGAAAACTAAAGTAGGATCAAATCCATGTTCTTGCTGAACCGTTGAAAGCAAAAACAGAATGAAACTGAAGGCAAAAGCGATACCTGAATCCATAGCACTCTGGTTGATCATTGACGGGTATGATCTTTCAGAACCTGTATATCTGACCCTTTTCCTTTCTCTAAACCTGATGAGAGACACTGAATCTCTTTCTGACAATGAGGAATATGAAGAGGAAGGGCCTTTATATAAGGTTTGGGGACCATAACCTAATGTATTTAGGAGTCTATCTCCAACTCAACCCATTATAGAGTTATAGACAGGGTAGGTCTCTTCACATAGTATACCATACTTTATGAGATACCACAGGTCCCATCCTGATTGGATCACTTAAACTGAGTCTGAATCTAAGACAAACTTACAATGTGTGGTTCAACATATGTAGGCCCACACAATTTTTTAACAATCTCCCACTTAGGCCACATACGTAACCTTGTAATCACATATTGTAACCTTATGAGCTCAAAAATACTGTATTATCAACTGATATCTCTACCAATCAGGTCCATTGATCATGTCAACATAGAACCAAAGTGGTCTTCATTACAAATAACATAATTGGACCCATCAATGATCACATATATTGACACAACCAAATGGCATGGATCAAGCATGGATGTGAAGCATGAAAATTACATGCAATGTGATCAAACATGCCTATTTTCAATTGGTCCTACTGAAAACTTTAGTGAGATCACAACATAATGAGTACATAATGTAACTGAAACTTTAGCTTTATACCAAAGTGGCAAAAGAGAACTTTATTATATCATAGAATGACCAAATACAAACTCCCACTAAACCAACATATCATAAAATGATAAAACACCCATGCGAGCAGTATGCTCGTGAAAGAGCTTGGGTGGCAAACCTTTGGTAAGCGGATCTACAATCATGGAGTTTGTGCTAATATGTTCTATCAATATCTGACCATTCTGCACTTTTTTTTTAACAACAAGGAACTTAATGTTAATATGCTTTGACTTCGATGAACTCCTCTTGTTATTGGAATATAGCACTGTTGAATTATTGTCACAAAATAGCTTTAACAGTCTTTCAACATTATCTAAAATCCGCAGCCCTGTGACAAAATTATGAAGCCATATCCCATGGTTGGATGCCTCATAACAAGCCACGAATTCTGCTGCCATGATGGAATAAGCAATTAGTGTCTACTTGGCACTTCTCCAGGAAATAGCTCCCCCGGCCAAAAGAAAAATATAGCTTGACGTGGATCTGCGACTATCTTGGCATCCCGCAAAGTTAGAATCAGAATACCCAATGATCTTCAACTGATCTGACTTCCTGTATGTGAGCATGTAACCTTTTGTTCTTTGCAAATACCACATAACCCGTTTGACTGCTTTCCAATGATCCATATCTGGGTTACTCAGATATATGTCTAACATCCCAACAATGTACGCTAAATTCAGACGCGTACATACCTGAGCATACATAAGACTCCTCACAACAGATGCATAGGAAATTTGTTCCATAGCCTTAATTTTAGACTGGTGTTTGGGGGCACTGAGCGATACTAAACTTGTCTCCTTTAGCAGTGGAAGTATCTCCTGGTTTGCAATCCTTCATGCCATACCTTTTCAGAATTCTTTTGATATAGCTCTTTTCTGATAATCCAAGAATACCCCGAGAACAATCTCGATGTATCCGGATCCCTAATACAAAAGAGGCATCATTAAGATCTTTCATTTCAATTTTTTTTTGTCAAAAACCTCTTGGTTTCGTACAATATGCCTATATCATTACTCGCAAACAATATGTCATCCACATACAAAATCAAAAAATAAATTTACTCCCACTGAACTTATGGTATATACATTCATCAATCACATTCATCTCAAAACCAAACGAGATGACAACTTGATGAAATTTATGATACGACTAACGAGAAGCTTGCTTAAGTCTATATATGGATTTCTTTAGTTTGCAAATCATCTTCGTGGCATTGCCTGAGACAAAATATTCTGGTTGGACCATGTATATTGTCTCATCAATATCTCTATTAAGGAATGCAGTTTTAACATCCATATGATGTAGCTCTAAGTCATAATGAGCCACAAGTGTCATCATAATCCTAAAAGAGTCTCTCGTGAAAACCAGAGAGAAAGTCTTTGTGTAGTCAATGCCATCTCTTTGAGTAAATCCTTTTGCAACAAGATGACCCTTATATATTTACACATTACCCTTTGAATCCCTTTTGGTTTTAAATATCTATTTGCAACCAATGGGTTTCACATCTTCAGGCAATGAGACAAGATCCCACACGTCATTGTCACTCATGAATTTAATCTCCTCATACATTGCTTCAATCTACTTTTGAGAGTTAAAACTTTGTATGGCTTGATGAAAGTTGATTGGATCATCTTCCATTAGGTCAGTATCACCCTCATGTTATTGTAGAAAAATAATATAATCATCTAAAATTGCCCTTTTTCTTTCTTTAGTGAATTTTCTTAATGAACATGGTTCTTGAGGTGTTTCTTGAGGTTGTTGACTTTGAACTCTAGGAGTAAAAGCTTGATTTTGGATAGGGAGATTTAAAGTATTACCTTGATCCGAATTTGTGGGGACAATGTCAGGAATGAAAATCTGATCATTGTCATCTACAATTATAGGAAGAGAAAGAGACTCTTCTTCAAAAGCAATGTCTTTTACTTTATCACTCCCCCCAAACTTAGCACCCTCAAAGAAACAAATATTTTTTGTTTTGAAAAATGACTTATTCACAATGTCATAAAGCTTATAGCCCCTAGACCTTTCAAATTTTCCAACAAAATAGCAGCTAACCGTTGTGAAATTCAGTTTCTTTTCATATGCCCTGTATGGCCTAGCATCAGCTGGACATCCTCAAATATGAAAATGTTTAATACTAGGCTTTTGGCCTGTCCACAATTCATATGGGGTCTTGGTTACTGCTTTAGAGGATACCCTATTCAAAACATACCTTGTACTCTGGTAAGGTAGAATGAGAAATCATACTCCTTACCATATCCTTAAGAGTCATGTTTCATCTTTCAACAACAACATTCATGCTAGGAGTGCCTGACATGGTATATTGAGGGACGATCCCACATTCCTCTAGGAATTTGGCAAAAGGCCCTGTACGTTGTTCACCTGATCCATCATATCTGTCATAGTAGTCACCACCACGGTCATATCTGACGACCTTAATTCTTTTTTCAAGTTGGTTTTCAACTTCGACCTTAAACGATTTGAATACATCCAGGGACTGAGACTTTTCATGAATCAAATATAGGTACCCATAATAAGAATAGTCATCTATGAACATAATAAAATATTGTTGACCATTCTAAGAAGCTGTAGGAAAGGGTCCACAAATATCTGTATGAATTAGTTCTAAGACATTTGTTCTCCTTTCGGTACCTAATTTCTTTATGTTTGTTCGTTTCCCTTTTCTACACTCAACACAAACCTGAAAGTCAGTGAAATCAAGGGAACCAAGAATCTCATTTGACATAAGCCTTTCAATTCTTTGTTTAAAAATATGACCTAAATGCTTATGCCCTAACACAACAGAATTCTCATTTGTTAATTTTTGTTTTGTACCACGAGAACTTAATTGCAAGGTTTTATTAAATGAGGCAATAGTATCAAAAAAATAAAGGTTATTAACTATAGATAAAGAACCAGTCTCAATAAAATTTGAATTAAGAAACAATTTAAATTCATTATTTTTAAATAAACAAGAATAACTGTATTTGTCCAAAATGAAAATAGAAACCAAATTTTGTCTAAAAAACAAAACAATAAATGTTTCTTTCAAATCTAAATAATTTTCAGTCCTTAATGATAACCTAAATGTCCCTATTGCCTTGACTTCAACTATTTTTCCATCGCCTGCATTGATGAATCTTTCAGCATCAATTGGCGGTCGGCAGCTTAGGCAACCCTACATAGACACACTTATGTGAATGATAGCACCAACATCCATCTACCAAGTGTATTCAAGCAAAGAAGTCAAATTAACTTTAGAACAAATCAAAGTAAGGAGCCTACCTTTCTTCTCATGCCAGACATGATACTTGGTACAATCCTTCTTTATGTGACCCTCTTCTTTGCAAAAGAAACAACTAGACTTTGGGTCCTAATGTATTTTCTGTTTCTCCTGCAATTGAGGGTCAACTGCAGCTTCCTTATTCTTTTTCTTAAACCTATCCTTAGAGATTACTGCCAGATGAACACTTTCAGTCTTCTCTTGCTTCATCCTATCCTCTTCTTGCACACAGTATGAAATGAGCTCATTAAGAGTCTATTTTTCTTTCTGACAGTTATAACTGACCTTAAACTGGTTATATTGTGTAAGAAGGGCTATCAAAATCAAGTGCACGAGTAAGTCCTCAGACAACTCTAACCTTAATGCCTTGAGTTTTGAAGCAAGGTGAAATATCTCCATGATGTACTTCTGAATGTTTTATTTGCCCTTATACCTCATTAAGACAAGACTCGAAAGAAGAGTACTTGTCTCAGCCTTTTCATTTTTCAAAAAATATTTTTCAATTTCTTCAAAAAAATATTTGGCATTTGCCTCTTTAGACATGGTGCCCTTGAAGGATTCAGGAATTGCATATTTCATGATCATGAGACTCATACGATTAGATTAATCCCACCGCTCGGAGTTTATTTTATCCTCAACAGAACTCTTATCCATAGAGCAGGTGGTTGATCTTCTTGTAGTGCAAGATCCAGATCCATACATCCAAGCACAATCATAACATTTTCTTTTCAGTTCTTGAAATTGAAACCGGTCAAAACAGGGATAGAATCAATGTTTGCAGATATCATAGAAGCAGAAGTATTATGTGAATACAGAACAAACAAGCTCACAATTAACATTCATATTCACACGCAATAACATAAAATGACATTTAAACAATGGTGAACCTCATTACAAGATACCCAACACAATATTGACACTTAGTCTTTGGACAGAAGTTTCAACTTGTAAGTGGTACTCTTAGTACAATAATCAAAACATGGACAGTCAGTCCTGTCAAACAACGAGCCTTTCTTTGGACCGACTCGTTATTCACATGAAAAACCAAATGATTATCCCATATTTATTACTGAAAGTATACATTTGGGTTTGGCCAAATAGTAATCTTTCTTTGGGCCTATCATTATTTGCATGAACCGCAAACATATAAACATCACAATATTTTAAAATAAACTAACCTACACAACAAAGGTTACTTTGGCAACATATTGATTCGATTAATTTAATTTAAAATATCAGACCCAGAATCAGAAATAATACCAATGTTCAAATATGTCAACTAGATGCACATGAACAATAAGGCAAGCATAATAACGTATATGAGCTGAAAAGTAACCGAATATTGACCCACCAAAGTGACCCAAAATGCACGCCAAATAGCCATATAAAATCCTCAATTTTTTTTATAAGGCTTAGTGCACGGGTTTGGCCAATCAGGCTGATCAGACCCACCTGCGGGTCCCGAAGTTTGTCTGACCTGATAACCCGAAGAGGCAACAGATGCAAGCCTACGCAGTGGATCGGGTCTTCATCAGGCCCGATCCACATAAGCCCTGACTCTGTTCACCCCACATAAAGCTCGGTTTAGTCCTCGCAACCAAATAGGGGCTCAAACGGATCAACAACCTTCTGAATCCAAAAGCAAGCCGGTCTGGGTTCTATTGAATCCTGAACCAGCCCTGATCTAGTCGACTAAAGGTCAACTGGACCCTAGGACGGTCGGCTGAATACTGGGCTGACCTGGAGCAGGGAGGCCCGAGTTGGCCTGAGCCATATGGCTGACTGGGTCAAACTATGAGCTAAGCACATCCAAAACAAGCCCGACCTGCAGTACGGGATCGACCGGATCTGACCTACGAGTCAAATTGAACCTGACCTGTGAACTGGATCGCTCTGCCTGACAAAGGTGGACAGAATCTGAATCGATCCGGACTCAGTCGGATGGCAGACTGAACCAGTCTTTGCAAAGACCTGAAACAACCAGTACTCAATGGCCGAACTGGCTTGATGCAGTAAGCTGAAGGCCTGATTCGATCATCAAAAGCATCGCTATACCTGAATCGTCTAAGTTGATGGCTAAAACAGGCATATGCAAAAGCAAAAAAAAAAGCATCTTGACCCAGAGAGCTCAATCGAGTGCGCACAAAGCCTAAAACCACCATAATCAGCAACCTTAAAAAAAAATACCAGCAGCCTACAATCTAAACAATGCCGGTGGCAGTGACAGGGGCAGATCAAACCTCTTTCTGGCACTATTGTCGGTCTGAAGTCTAAGACCGAATAGTGAGCCGACAGTCGGCGACCCTTGCAAAATGTTTGAAAAGCTAGTCTGGCATGCCCAGATGGTCGTAACAGCCTTGCGTCTCCCGTGGGGACCGATGGACTCGACCGCTACCTGGAACACCAAATAAAACTAGCATGGCACTCCTAGATGGTCATAATAGGCCTTGCGCCTCTTGTGGGGACCGATAGAGTCGACCACTACCCAGAATGCCAGAAAAACTGGCATGGCACACCCAGATGGCCGTAATAGGCCTTACACCGTCTGAGGTCCCAAATGGATGACTCCGCTTTTATCCGTCCGCCGATGGGAAAGAGTAACCCCCTTATCTCAGCGTCGACTGTCGTCCAGTCAAAATCAAAGGGGAGGGCCGATCAACCCTCCCACCCGTGCAGTCTGGTGATCCAATGGGAAAAGGGTCGAATGACCCTTTCCACCCGTCCGGATGTCACCGAATGCCCACCCACTGATTGCACCAGATCGGTGCAACCCGAAGATCCACGATCATGATAGATCATTGCCAAAAAAGGTATAAAATATAAAATCATATATTTTACCAATGATTCAACGAAAACATGATCGCTCTGATACCAATTATTGGAATATGAATCCATTGAAAACTAAAGTAGGATCAAATCCATGTTCTCGCTGAACCGTTGAAAGAAAAAACAAAATAAAGCTGAAGGCGGAAGCGATACCTGAATCCATAATGCTCCAGTTGATTGTTGATGGGTATGATATTTCAGAACTTGTATATCTGGCCCTTTTCCTTTCTCTAAACCTGATGAGAGAGACTAAATCTTTTTCTGACAATGGAGAATCTGAAGAGAGAGGGCCTTTATATAAGGTTTGAGAACCATAACCTAATGTGTTTAGGAGTCTGTCTCCAACTCAACCCATTATAGAGTTGTAGACAGGGCAGGTCTCTTTACATAGTATACCATACCATATGAGATACCACAAGGCCCATTCTGATTGGATCACTTGAACCGGGCCTGAACCTAAGACAAACTTACGATGTGTGGTTCATCGCATGTAGACCCACACAATTTTCTAACACTAATCACTCAGAAAAAATCTGGGTGTGGGTTTTTCTTCTTCAAAAAGAAGAAAAAAATACTCAGGAAATTTATGTCCGATTATGATTCCACAATAATAGTCCAAAGCATTTCCTTAATCATAGCCCAGAGCAGCTATGTCCGATTATGATTCCTTCTTATACCCGCACCCCCACACATTTTAAAAATTAAGACGTTTTGTGTATCATTGTAACATAGTCGGTGATTAGCCGTTTCATTGGCTGTGTTTGGGATTTGCAATGGGATTGGAGAAGCGGTTTTCATGCATTGATAAAACATGGTTTTGAAAATTCATGGTATTGTCAACTCCATGAGTTGTTTGGGAACCCTCATGGTTTTCAAGTGGTTTTGCCAATACAAAGAATTGGTATTGACTGCCAAACAAACATGGTTATCTGGAGTCCAATGGTCAAATGTGATTTTGGGCCGTTTTTTTCCCCATTTCACCTACATAGCACAAGCATTTTCCTTCGTGCCAATCAAAATAGCAATCCACCAATCAAACTCGAAGAAAAAGAACTAAAAATTTGCAGAAAAGCAATCATGCTGCAAAACTAAAAAAATTTATCACAAGAAAATTTTCATCCAATTTTATAGCAAAACAAGAGGACCAAAAAAACCTGAGAAAAAGAACCCACCATCTCCTTCCAAAAAGAAAAATAAAGACAAAAGCGAACAAAAAAAAGGTTATCGCCTTCTTTCATGCCAATCTCCTTTGACCATCTCCCTCTTCCCACTTTGCATAGGTCTCTCTCTCTATATCTCTCTCCAATGACCATTTTTTCCTTCTTCAAATCCTACTCCTGTGAACGATGCTCTTCCTTGCTTTACTCCCCACCTGAAAAAAGAAAAGAGGAAGGGCGATTTGTACATCACGGTGTGGACCTTAAGCTTTCTCTTTCTTAATCTTACCTACTCGCTACTGCTATTTGGATTGTCAAACATATCATCTAATTTTATGTGCATCATGAATCAGGTTCTGTGGCAATACATAGAAAATTTTCTTGTACTTTATTTCAATGACATCTTGATCTATAGCAAGAATGAGCAAAAACATTTATCATATTTGCAAGCAGTATTTACCATCCTTAGAAAAAAAAAATTATGTTGCACTTGACAAGTGTACGTTCCTTGTAGATAAAGTTTTATTTTTTAGGATATATAGTTTTCAATAGGGATATTTCTGTAGATCCTACTACTCATCGAATCTATTAGAGATTGGCCTACTCCCACCTCTATCATTGTTATTCATAGTTTTCATGGGCTAGCATCTTTTTATTGTTGGTTCATTCATCATTTTAGTAGTGTAGCTACACCACTCACTGATTGGATCAAGGGTACAACTTTTCAGTGGATACTTAAAGTAAACAAGTCTTTTGAATTATTATAATTCAAATTGTGTTGTGCATCGGTGTTAGCACTTCTTAGTTTTGATTACTTATTTGAGTTATCATGTGATGCATGAAGAGTAGGCATAGGAGCTATCTTGAGTAAGGAAGTAAAACATGTTGCATACTTTAGTGAAAAACTAAGTGATGCTAAATTAAAATGTAATACATGACAAAAGTTTATGCTATTATTCATGCTCTTAGGCATTGGCATCATTATTTAATTCACAGTGAATTCACTATGATATTGGTCACGAGGCATTGAAATACATTAATACTCAACACAAATTAAATTTATGAACAACCAAATGGATAGAACACCTGCAAGAATTTACTTTTGTTATGAAACATAAAGAAGGTAAAGATAATGTTGTTGCATATGCTCTAAGTAGAAAATCTTCATTATTAACAAACATGAGAGCTTTTGTATGGGGTTTTGATGAGTTTACTTTTCTGTATGCCAATGACACTTGTTTTTTCAAAATCATATATGAACTATCAGAGGGTAAACATAATGAATATACCCTAATTGAAGGATTTTTATTTAAGGGTAATCTCTTGTGTATTTCTAATTGTTCATTATATAATCTTATTATGAAGGACATTTTGGACAATATAGCTTATCTTTTCATCATATTTTTTGCCACACATGCATAGGGATATCACTAGATATGTGGATAGACATAGAATTTGTCATCTAGCTAAAGCAACTGCTAGTAATATAGTATAGGGTTATAGTTGCCCTTACATATCCCTAAGCGACCATGGCAAGACATTAGCATAGATTTTGTTTTGAGTTTACCAACGTTTGTGTATAGATTAGATTATTTGATTAGATTATTTGTTTGTAGAAGTTGATAGACAATAAAAAATGACACATTTTATTTCTTGTAGAAAGACCATAGATGCCTATGATAGATATTCAAAATTTATAGGACATTGCTCGAGACAACTATAAAAAAACGTTGGGCACTTCACTTTAACACCGTGCACCACCCATGGTCAAACTAAAGTTATAAATTGATCACTTGTAAATTTATCACGTAGTACCGAGTTTGCTTTCAATATATCCATAGGATTTAGTCTTTTTGAAATTCTGTATGGTGCTAACCCATTCTTCGCAGTTGATTTAGCCTCAGTTTCTTATGCTTGGCCGGTTCATAAGTTTGTTCAAAAAAGAATATATGCACTTCATGAAGTACACGAGTAGATAAAGAAAACTCTTATTGAAAACAATAAAAAATATAAAGAATCTAAACTCACAAATCGCCGTATTGGTCCGCTTGATGTCCTCAAAAGAATTAATGAAAATGTGTATTGACTGGACCTGTCTTCTCATTATAACGCTTCTGACATATTTAATGTTAAAATCTTTCTAAATATCATGAAGATTTGACGGGTGAGGAACTAGCTTCGGGAATGATGCCTTTTGAGCCCAGGGAGCCTGATGCAGTGCATCTTGCAAGACCTTGTTGAGAGAGTGTTAAAGAGACACTCTGGGAAAACATATCATCGGAATCGAGTGCCAAGACCAAGCCCTCACCGAGCATGAGGAATCCGAAAGCCACCTGGAGTGTACTCGATCATACCCAAGATATTCTGTGTAGAGTTTCAAGACAATCTCATTTTTTTATTAGGATTAGTTCTAACAACCGTTAGGATCCATTTTGAGTCATCTGAGGGTGTATGCGGGTTCAGAGTAGTTTCTTTTTAAGTTGCTGATACTTTTTGTGAAGATTTTGGATCCAAGACCTATCCAAAATGATTAAGAATGAACTTTTGAGCCCAAACTCAACCCAAGTGAGTCGGATCCCATATCCGGACCCACCTAGGGTTATATATATATCTGTATACATATACAGGTATTGTTTACTAAAATTATTGTGCATCTATTTATATGAGATCTATAGTTGCTATAATGATTCAAATTCACTAAATAATTAAACGACCATAGGTCCTAAACCTGAAATTCAAATCCATCCCAAGAAAAAGTGCATCAAGTGTGAGAATGAACAATGCAGTCACATGCTATGAATCTATTTTACCATGCACAACAAAGCAGCGATACCATAATTTTTTCTTGACAGAAAAATGGACACCACCATTTGAATGAAA
This sequence comes from Nuphar pumila, assembly GCF_984573655.1. Taxonomy (NCBI): domain Eukaryota; kingdom Viridiplantae; phylum Streptophyta; class Magnoliopsida; order Nymphaeales; family Nymphaeaceae; genus Nuphar; species Nuphar pumila. Next base: position 124,908,558 of record NC_143257.1, on the reverse strand, counting down.
GAGATTGGACGACCCAGATATACATATGGGCTGTCAACTTTCCATCATACAATAGAAAGCTGGAGCTGGGCCCACCATTCTTTTCCTTTTCTGTTTGTAGTCCTTGTATACATCATACCATTAATGCGGTGCAAGGTCCATTTCTCCCTTATTATGCAAAGAACAATAATAGAATTGAATGCATTCAACTTAACATTGGTGAGAACAGTGTTCTAAATCAACAACTGTGGGGTACTACCATCAATTGATATTGGTTGACATTAATCAATATTTCCAAACTTTGGGTGACAGCATCTTCCATGATTTCCCTCCATTTTATCTGGGGAAGAGCAGCTGGGACAGTAGATGCCATGGTCTCTTTTTTCATGAAGATTGCTTTAGATTGAGCTCCAAGATTAACCAGAGTAAGAAGTCGGTGCAAGAGGCGATTCACGAAGTGCAAAATGAAAAACAAGCATTAAAAAAGTGCATTAAAAGAATGGAGGCAAGTAAGAAGTAGCAATTTTTAATTTATTACTTTTCAAGCTTATGCTAAAAAAAATCTCATCATATGTAGGTTTTTTGATAAAAATATATTATAAAAATTCGTTAAACTTGAAAGGTGCATTTGCAACATCAATGGAAATTATTATTTTATATTAACGGAAAAAAGCTTCGCTTTTTAGGCAGCAACCGTGCAACGTCCCAAAAGAAATGTGCAAGAAATTTCCCTTTTTTTTCTCTAGTTGTATTGTAGCATAAACTCTCTACAAGGTGACAAACTAGGTCAATATCGAGCCAGCCAATGGTGTCCCCTTAACTTGCATATAACGATAAAACTGAAGGACCATCGGCAGAGAAGATCATTACCACAATTACCATCAACTGTAGTAGAACATGGCCTTTTGCTCACACACAACTTCACCTTTAAAGCAAATGATTTCTCTTGTCTGCATCTACCGTCTCTCTCATCTTTGTTGAAATGTTATGTCATAGGGACACGGCATTCATTTGGGTGTTTTTTCCCATTGACATTAGCACGTTCACATAGCGCAGGGGATAAACAAAGGAAAAAAGCTAAATATAAAAACGAATTATGCATCAAGAAAATTGTAAATAAATATGGATTCTTTATTAAGGCATGTTTGCAATGCCCTGTGATTCATGGTTCAAGTGGAGTTTTTTTTTAATAAAAGTGGAAAAAGTACAGTGTCTACCAAAAATATTATAGATACCTACATAGGACTTTGTTCAACTGGAGAATTTTTTAAGTACATGAGAGAAATCAACAATTTAAAATTTCATATCATCCATACAATTTGCAATTTATAAACTTTAGAATAAGACTTCTTCTGCAACAAAATCTCCAATAATTTTTTTCTTTAGGGCATGTTTGCAATGCCCTGTGATTCTTGATTCTTGGATCTTGTACTTTTTCCAAATTAGGGAAGCATAAAAGAAAAAAAGTAGGCCTTTTTTTTATGACAAAAGCTTGTAATCTTTGGGTATAGTCACTGACACCCAAAGCCCTTACTAGGCCCACCAGTGAAAGGCACATGCACACCCGGTGAGAGTAGAACGTGGGAGAAAGGGTTAACACCGACACCACAAGCTCGCTTCAACTCGGGCAAATCAGGCAGGTGAAAAAAGTAAAAGTTGTCATGATGATCGTCTTTGCCAAAATTTTCAGTCACGTCTACTTTCTCAAGCTTCTGCTTTCTCACTTGTGACCAGTTTGTACACTTGAATCTAGTGCTAATGTTCATTGTTGGAATATGTCACCTTAGTGGGTTATTATCCAATCCATTAAGAAGATGAATTCCATAAAACTCATATTTGGGTGTTCATACGCTTTCCTTCTGACGAGCATATGAATAATCACCTGCCAAGATTATTCCACAGTTTGTTGTTTTTTGTTTGAATAAAATATTACTCCATTTTCATGGAAGTATGCTTAATTTTCTTCTCAAATAATCTTTGGAAAACTCGTAATAACTATTCAAAACTTTGTATGTCATAGATCGTGCATGACATCCAAACCAATTAATGTCAAATGTGTTGAATCTCATGGTTAGCCTACACTAGTAGGGATAATATCCAAATCATGCACCATAACAAGTCTTTATCCCTGCACATTGTTACTGTTGATAAAAATTCGAAAGTTGAGAAAGATTGACTTACTGGTATTTCACTAAAATCTTTTTTTGAAAGATATGAGGATGCCATATGCAAGTTTTGGACATCCTTTTTTTGGACTCGAAGGTCCGTTTGGTTTTTAGGCTTATTCTCGGTCCTACAGTACCATTGTACATGTACAAGGGTTGTTGCAATAGCTTCGACAACACTTTTGCATATGTATGACAACTTAAGATAGAGGGGTATGTCAAGGCTAGAGCTCATTTTCTTTAAGGCCAATGCTCGAACATGGAATTTTCAGATGACGAGACTATATGGGTGAACCCTTATTTATAGAATTCTGCACGAGATATGAATCTAGGATTTTTTGAGTTTTAATCCCACCTAAATGGATATGTTATTATTCTTATGATAAAACTCATCCAAGAATTGTTCTGTTTGTGATATGACTTTGAGTATAATAGAATTTAAGAATATCATATTTTTTTTAGCTCTAGGGAGACCAGGATAGGTTTTGGGTGGTTTATACATCAAACAATGTTTTTTTTTAATTAAAAAGTTGAAAAAATCCATGCCATGGTGTCTTATTTTCTTAAAAGTTTCAAACTTCCAAGCCCAACCATCTCATAGGTCTTGCTATTCTGGTATCTTTGTGACATAAGAAGAATGCAGTCTATAATTACAAATATGACAGAACATGGTATGGTTTCAATAAATAAATGATAAAATAAATAATTAAAATGTAAAACCTTTAAAATCTAAATCTTATATAAAAAATACATATAAATCACAAACTAGGTAATTAAAATATAAAATCTCTAAAATCTAAATCATATATGAAAAATATATATTTAGCATGTATTTAATAAGTAAATCATAAAATAGATAATTAAAATATAAACTCCTAAAATCTAAATCATATATGAAAAAAAATGCATTTAGCATGCGTTCAATAAATAAATCATAAAATAGGTAATTAAAGTATAAAACCCCTAAAATATAAATCATATATGAAAAATATATTTATTTAATAAATAAATCATAAAATAGGCAATTAAAATATAAAACCCATAAAAATATATATTTAGCATGAATTCAATAAATAAATCATAAAATAGGTAATTAAAATATAAAACCTCTAAAATTAAAAATGCATTTACTAAATAAATTAAAGATTAAGCAACTAAAATACACAAACCCTAAAATTAATAAATAAAAAAAATTACCTTGTCGATGAAGATGAACACAATGTGAGGGAGATAGATGGGCGAGAGAGAGAGAAAGACATGGAGCAAGAGAGAGGGAGTGGGGGCAAGAGAGAGAGAGATGGTAGGGTGAGAGAGAGTTGGTGGGGGGGGGAGAGAGAGAGAGAGTTTTTTATTTTTTTAACTTACTTCTTTACTAACATGATTTTTTTTTTGTGCTAGTAAAGAACATTATGCTAACGTGATACTTTTTCACACCATTATAACATTCATCTTTACTGGCACAACCATATTTCGTGCCAGTAAAGGTCTTTACTTCACTAGGGCATAATATAATTGTGCCAATAAAGATGTTATACTATCTCAATGTATGTTGCGACAGTATAACACAGTTCTTTACTGGCATGAGCATATTTCACACCAATAAAGTTGTTTCATTACTAGCGCATGTAGTGAAAGTGAAAAGCTGTTGTGAAGCGATAATGCATGCACATGAAAAATGAAAAGGAAACACAATATGAAGTTGGGGCAGCAGCAAATTAGAAATCAAATGAACACAAGTATAAAAATGAGATAAAACCAATACACAGGCTTGTTATAAAAATATATATATTTTCTTTTAGGAAGTGAAAGAAATTTGATTTGGGAAAAGAGGAGGAAGTGAGCTTCCTGCTAAAGAGAATCAAGTTTCCTATATATTTTAAAAGTGGGTTTGCCAAAGCTTCTCCTCCTTTTAGGAAAGCTAGGAGTTTCTCAGTATCAAAGCGAGCTTCTCCACGTAGAAAGAAGCTTTTGATGACTATGTTCAGCATTGGACCATAATTGCAACAAATCCTAGCATATGTACCAAATACAAATAACTTGGCCACAAACCCTGATTAGTTACTCAGTGTATTCACATGACACGTCCATAAAACAAAGCCTTATGACTGATCTTGATTCCCTAGATCATGACCGGTTGGTGTGATAGCTCAAAGCGGTATACACGGTCTGAGCTACGGTCAGAACCAGCAAAAAAAGAGCAGCAAAGAGTGACAACATGGACCATGGGTTTCTGAAATAGGTATGTATCAGATATTCACGCCATGCATTCCAACCCCTAGCAGTGTACTCCCTCAACTTTCTCTGCACCTCAGATGTGTGATCATCCATCCCATATATGAGACCGTCGCCCAGTTTGTTGAACAGCACGGCAGCAGCAGCATCGCTCCCAAGTTCATTCTTCACTATCCCTCTGGAGCTGAGGTAGCTCACGTCCTCGGCGGTGTCTATGAGATCGTCCATGAAGGCCACGAAGGAGGACACCTCGCTCCCTGTTGGCGGGTGCATGCGCTCGAAGGCCATCAGGTTCATGTAGACCCCTGCTGTGTCGTCGTCTATGATGATGAAAGGAAGAGTGAGCACACCATCTTCAAACTTCACATCTAACGCGCTCTCGCGGTCGCTCACCCTAAAGGTAACTCCTGCTTCACGAAGCCTCTTTGCGGATCTTATGTACCCAAGATTCTGAATCGAGGAGGCAGATGCCCAGGACCGGATCCTTTGGAACAGACCCCTCTTGCTCTTACCAACAGCTTGAGGCCTCCTTAGACAAGAAGAAGATCTAGAAGCATCACTTTGATCAGAACCATCACTTGCGGAAGTAGGTCGTTCTTGCTGCAATAATGTACCATGGACCAGGCAATTCCTGTAGATGTCCAGTACATGTAAACCAAGATCGGATGGCGGAGGTGATGGAGGATTAAAATAAGCTGTGATCAATTTCCTGATATAATCGTTGTTAATCACCTTGTTCCCTTTCTCTGTATCGAGCAACCTGTTTAGGACGAGGAGAGGAATTTGGTTTTCCAGCATCAGCATGTCGCTACCCAACACTATACTTGCATAGTACATCCTGCGGTGGCTGAAGAATGGGTCAGTCTCGACTGACAAATCGTGATTAAAGCGTAGGATCTCAAGCATGAAGCACCCGTCGAGGAGCATCATCTTTATGAAATCATCGGACGACAACTTGGGTTCGAGTTCATCATAGCAATCCTTGAGATTTTCTTCTACTTCCTTCAGGGAGTCGACAAAGAGAGAGAGTGGAACTTTGGTCCGGTGGAGGATCCTGTAGAGAGCTCTTTTCTTGTGCTGCTCCATGGGCTTCAGGTGCGCCTCCCCATGGTGGTAGGGACCGAAAGACGCCATCTGAGGAATACGTTTTTCCTCGAACTCCGACGCATTGACAAGGTCATAGGGCCACTTGTAGATGGTCCTCCTCGCCGCCTTCTCCACACCTATTGAAGCAGTGTATTCTGTGTATCCTTTTTGGATGTCCACCACCCAAGAATCGCTCCTCTCCTCTAGCTCCATCCCTCCTCCGGCAGTATCTTTGTGGTTCATGGTCGATCATACACGATCTGCACACAAAAAACCAGTTAATAGTACTTGTGGAAGGTTGTGAACATGCAACACGCATATGGAGATAAGATCAGCTGCAAGAAAATACCTCTACTTGCAAGATGGCTATATGCACCCACACAAACACATTTATATATTAGTTTGTTGGGTTGGATGTTGCTGATCTGAGTGGATGACCAAATAAATGGTGGTGGTTGACTCGGAAAAGTGGCATCACTCAACCAAGTAGCACGAGGCAGACAGCGTAGTCATGTCCACTCCTTACAATAAAAAAAAGGTAAATCCAGGTAACAAAGACTCACTAGGCAAAGCAGCCAGAGGTGAACATTTATGGCATCAGTAAGCATTGAAAGCTTTCATTCTGTTGGTTTTTCATAGTTAAACTTGCAAAGATTTTGGGTATCCGTTTATGATCTCTGCAGGTTTCTTAAAGTTTTCCCTATTAAATTTAACTGATTTGCCTTTAAATTTTAAGTTAAAAAACTACCAAGAAGCTATCTAATGATGCAGAATTCTGACTTTTTTTTATTTTGTGGCTTGGCTCATTTGCATTCCCTGGTTCCTCCTGCGATATATAATGTAACACCTCAAAAGTTTAACCCAAAAAAATTGTGATTTTCTTTTTAAAGAAGTATGATACACCTCAAAGGAGAGAACAGCTAAACATCAAAAAATTGTTTTGAAATAGATTTGACAATTCTAAGCTTAAAAAAAGAAACACAAGAAAAGACTGGATCCATTTTCTTTTTAAGACTTGGATCAAGATCCATACCACAAGGGGTTCCTATGAGAGAAACAGACTCTCATACATACAAAGATTAAAAATTTTATACCTATCTAGCAATAAAAATAAAGCACTTCATGACCAATGTATAATTTTAAAAATTTAAAAGTATGTAGATCCAAAAGATTTCAATCTAACTGAGATCTCAAAATTCCTAAGATCTCAAAAAAGTAAAGTCTTGGTTCACCGGCCCCACCACTACGTCGTATCATCACACCATCAATCATCACATTCAATCACATACGTTAATAATACAAGAAATAAAAGTTTTTCGTATTGCTTGCAATATTTTTTATTTAAAAATTCTAAAATTTTGCAGATCTTATATCCTACCCCCCTTAAAAAGAATTTTAACCCTGAAATTCCATTATAAATGCTAGACAAATAACTTGGTGTATTTTTCTCTCATGCGTGCCTCTGGTTTCCATGTGCATTCATCAATCCCATAGTGCTGCCAATGTACCTTGACCAAAAGAATGGTCTTCAATCACAACACTTGGTCTCAACGATCTATAATCCCCAACGACTTTTCTTCAACAGTCAAGTTTTCCTTAACATCCATATCTTTATAATGAATCACATATGAAAGATCATGAATGTACTTCTACAACATAGATACGTGAAAAACATTGTGAATTTGAGCAAATTTTGAAGGCAGTGCCACACAATATGTTGTCTCACCGATTCACTCCAGTATTTCGAATGGTTCAATGAATCTTGAACTCAACTTTCCTTTATTCCTGAACCGAAACACACTCCTGGTAGGAAATACTCTCACAAAGACCATATCTCCAACTGCGAAAGCGAGTTCCTTACGCCTTTAATCCACATAATTCTTTTGTTGACTATGAGTTGTACTTAGCCTCTCTCGAATCATCTATAATTGTTGAGTGTAATGTTCCAGTACCATTGGTGATTTGATCGATCGCTCATCGACGCCATTTCAAAAAACTGGTGATTGGCATGGCCTCCCATACAAAGTCTCATATGGAGCAATCCCGATGCTTGCATGATATTTGTCGTTGTAAGCAAACTCTGTCAAAACTAGGTATACATCTCAGCCACCTTTCTAGTCAACCATACAAGCTCATAGCATGTCCTCTAAGCTCGCAACATGTCCTTTAAGAATTCATATTTATTTACATTTTTCTTAATGTATTATTCATTTTTGTATTAACCTTTTTTCCTTTATTTATGCCATGCTCTCTCTCTCTCTCGGAATTTAATGTTTGTCATTTTATTATTTTTTTAAGATAAGTACAACTAATAGCTTCCTTCTCACTCTCTCTCTCACTATATTTAATGCATGCCATTTTTTTTCAATACACTTGTATACAAGTATAAGTTGTGATTCTTCGTTCATTTTAAGAATGAGCAACACCTTCAAGTGCTACATTTATGGAGGTATGAGACATAAGGCATTTGAGTGCAGAAGAACCAAGTTAAGAGTATGAAGGTGAACCCATATATGATGTTGAGATTGAAGGTGAGTGTGAGGAAGAAACACTCTATGCTAACCAGGAAGAGGCCTTGATCACCCATTGAATATGTTTAGCTCCTAAGCAAGATTCCAGTGACCGTTGGTTGCAAACCAACATATTCCAATCCACTTGCACTATCAGAGGCAAGGTGTGTAGATTCATTATCGATTTTGAGTGTTGCGAGAATATGATTTCTATTCAAGTGGTGACCAAGCTCAAAATAGAAACATGCAAGCACCCCAAGCCTTATCAAATGTCTTGGTTGAAAATAAGCATAGATGTGAAGGTTGATAAACAATGCTTGATCAAGTTCTTTGTGGGCAACACATATTTTGACTGTGTATAGTATGATGTGCTACCGATGGATACTAGTCATCTCATCTTAGGTAGACTGTGGCAATATGATAGGTTAGTTACTCACATTCGCCGAACTAATATATATTTGTTCATGTTTGAGAGAAGGAATATCACATTGGATCCCTCTAAAGATCTACCTATATCATTATCACCTAAGCTTAGTCCATTTTAACCACCCACTGCTCTGCTAGCTAGGAAATTTTGTTTTGCTGGGATCACCATTTGTTACCTCTTTTTAGCATTTGATCCTACACTAGAGTAGTGTGTCATAGATCCTCGGGTCTAACCTCTTCTAGATTAATTTAGTGACCTCTTTCTCGAGGAGTTACCCTCAGGATTACCTCCTCTATGTGATGTTCAACATTAGATAGACTTGCAAGCAGGGGCATCCCATTACAAGAAAAACTCCAATTAGCGACAGATATTTGCGATGGATTTTTTTGTCGCCCATTTGCGATGGATTAGCGAGAAAAAAATATTCATCGCTAACATTTGAATTATTTATGAAATTAGCGACGAAAAATATTCCATCGTGAATCCATCACAAGTTAGCGACGGCCAAATTCTGTCTCAAACTCCGTTGCAAATGCGCGACGACTCAGCAACAAAATTTTTTTGTCGCTACTTCGTCGCACAATTGCGATGGAGTATGCGACGGAATTTGGCTGTCGCTAATTCATTGCTAAATTTCCCGTAAATTCCTAATGCAAGCCCCTTTTCCCTTTCTTTTTCTATCGTCGCCCACTCGCCGCTCATCAAGCTCCCATCGCCCGCCCGTCGCCCATCGACCTCCCATCTGACAACCGCAGGTGACCCCCCACCCCACTATCTTCTTCTTCTTATTTTCTTTTCTTTTTCCTTCCGTCGACCCCTGCCGCGTCTCTCGCCCCCTTCTCCCTCTTTGTGGTTGTCGAAGGCCTCGCCTCCCCTCTCTCTTTCAGGTTGCTGAAGGGCCGACAACCCTTGTCGTGCCCTCCCCACTCTCTCTGTGGTTGCCGGGACACCGATGGCCCGCTGCTGCATCTCCCCCCTCCTCTCTCTATGGTTGCCGGAGGGCCCCATCTTAGAAGGGACTGAGCCCTTCAGCTAAGCGAACTAGGCTCGGTTCAAACCGAGCTCAGCTCGATAGGGTGACTCAAGGGACAGGCACGACCCATGGCAAGTGGGTCTGCCATAAATCAAGGAGGAAGAAAAATGAGGGGGGCGAGAGGTGAGGGGCTCCTGTGAGAAGGGACAATGGCGTCCGACCACTATGTTCACACAAAGTGAAGGAAGGAGGGGAAGAGTCAGACGACGCTTCCTCTTGGCTGAAAAAAATAGGAGGCAGAAGGGGGTGGGTTGCGGCTTCAGCTGCCACACTAGGTCAGCAAAAGAAAAAGAGAAGGAGGGGGGGGGGGTGCTCAGCACCCAACCTCCTAGCAAATCCAGGCTGGTGCCCCCTGCCCCTTCTCTCTCTATGGTTGCCGGGAGGCCGACAGTAGAATGGCGAATAGGGGTCATACCCATGTCACTTTTTATTCTTTAGTATGGCTATAACCTTCTAAGTCTTCACACCTTTGTAGTTTTAAGCAGCATCTGCATTTTGACTCCGCAGCTCAAGCCTCGTATCATTTATACTCGTAGACACTCGAGCGCGTCACAACCGCATAAGGTAGGGGAAAACTGCACGAGGACTTTGAAAACTGCAAATCGGGTAAATACCCGTGGTGTGTAAGTGATGCAAGTGCATCATATACTATTTAATTTATTGGATACAACACTTTTCTATTCACACACTCACTTAGTTGTGGATACCTATGACTGCTTTGATGGAGTTCGGAGATCATGTTGAGCATGATTTTAATGTATGAGAATAAAAGTATTCTTATTTTTGGAGTTCGGATTTCATGCTAGTCATGGTAGTAGTTAGTGGGATATTGGAGTGTGTTTGCTGTAGGTACATGTTTGACATTGTTTTGATATGAATGATTTAAATATATTACAATGTTTGATGTGATTGTATTCATGCTTGCATGAAGTTACTTTCAATTTGTTTATAACTTTCATGTGAAATTGTTTCATGAAAACATGCTTCAAATAAATGTATCGTGTTATGAATAGTTTGCACATGAAAATATCAAGTTATCAATGCATGCATCATAGTTTTTGTGATTATATATATATATATATATATATATATATATATATATATATATATATATATATATATATATATATATATATATATATATATATATATATATATATATGTGTGTGTGTGTGTGTGTGTGTGTGATATATCAAATCATTATATCTACCACGAATACATGATAAAGTTTGATATTTTTTTCATCATAGCATTCTGATGATTCTCTTTTAACTGGTTAGAATAATATTTGTAACATCATACGATAAAATGACTACAAACTGTGAATGAATGTACCGTAGGATAGTTGACAATGAGGTATCGCTTGAATATATGGATGGTGTTGAAAGTTTTATTGAATTTACAATGACAAGTGTCAGTACAGTGGATCCCACAAGCTTCCTGCAAAATCTGGAATGAAAGTGTACTGTTTTTCTAAAATAATTAGTAAAGTTTGTTCAAAAACTCAGTTCTCGAAAAAGAAAAATGATTAGCGCTTTAATGTTGCCTAAGCTTCCTGCAAACGCTCTTGCTCAACTACTCGATACATAAAATGGCTTTTAGTAAAGAGTCAGTACAACCCCTAATGAGCATATATGCATAGACGTAGGCATACATGAAATAACATATTTTTTATATGAAATAAAAATAATCAAAGCATTTCAACAATCAATCTTACTTATAAATGGGCATTCAATCTATGCCTGACTTACCAAGGTAGATTAAAATTAAATGTAGCATGGGTAAATATTTATTTTTTTTAGATGATGCATGTCAAGCTTTACTACATGCACAATACAATTTTGTTTCTATTTTATACTACATGTGGGTATAACACAGGCACATCCTGAATTAAAGGCACAACCCAAGGGTATATTCAATTAATTGGTATCTTATTTTCGTAGCCTTGTACATCCTTTCTGAACTCGGTTAAGGGGCAAGACTATCGAGGGAGAAACCCCAACACCTTTAAACCTGATATTTCATTATTTTTGATAAATTTCACTACCACCTTGCAGCATAAGTGGTAATTTATCCCCTCTCTCTCTGGTTGGGCAAGCACCTTTTTGTGCTTTACAATATCTGCCTACTCTCATTGTAAGCTCAAGTGTATAATCATGCATAGCAATTATTATTCAATTCTTTTGACATATGTGCTTAAATCATAATTTTACATTTACAGATTTAGTAGCTTTCGTTTCATTGGGCACAAGTATAATTTCAATTGATCGATCATAAGGTCACTGGTCACCCATTTGGTGCATTAACATGTATCAATCCAATTGATCATATATAACATCATGAGCCACCTATTTGAGCATGAATTATGCATCTTATCAACATAATATTTATATTCATAACCAAACATTAACATGTATTACACATTTCAAAAGTATATAGTACATATCATTTATTCACAAATTGTCAATATCATGCATTTTCAACAATTCAGTTCTAAAAATAGCTATCATAATCACCCGTTCATTTCACAATAAAATGGATTTCTCATTGAACCATTGAGCACTTACCAAAGCAATGTGATTGAAATCATATAAAAAATAGGTCTTATAATCTGTTATCGGGGTGACTCACTTAATCTTAGGCATAACAATCCATTATCGAGTCTAAAACATTAGAAACTTACATTCTACCAGTCAAGGGTCGACCCTTCTGGGAGTAAGGGTCGAGTCTCAGGGTTCTAGAGTCTTTTTGGTGTAGTGAGGCTAAAGTCCCTAGCTTAGAGGATCCATTCTCAGGGATTCGGGGTGGCCCATTCTGCAAGAGTCGACCCTCTGGAGGTTGACTCACAGTTTCAGTAGGGGTCGACTCCCTTATGCCAATATCAACACAAGGGTCGACCCTCCAGAGGAGGGGTTCACCCTCGAGGTTTCCAACTATCCTGTGGGTACAAGGGGTCGACTCTTGCCTAGCGAGTATCGACCCTTCCTACTGAAATCCAATATATTTAAGGGAAAAAATTCAATATTTTTAAAAACATAACCAAGTAAAGTTTATACCAAAACTGCAAAACAATTTATACATAAATACTTTACATATCATGCATGTGAAAACATTAAAACATTAAACACGAAGAGACTATTGGTCATGTATTCTTAAATCTATACATATGTCAAAGTATTCTACCTCTTAATGCATGCAGATAACCGAAGAGAAGCAAAACAATCTCAAAATATTGAGAGGGATTCTCCTCCAAGAAGTGTGGTGTAGATTACTTTTGGCGATGATTTGAACGTGGGTGAGTTCTAGTGAGCGCCTCGGGTTCCATGTCACTACGTAAATGTGTGTGAGCCGTAGGCAAAGTTCAAAAGGAGGTAATGGTGGGGCTGCCTACGGTTGTTGGACAACTCAAAAAAGGAGAGATATATTTGGGTGATTCAACTAGAAACCGGGTAACTCGGGGGAGCTCGGGTGGTTTGGCCAAGCCCCAACCGATGGGCTAGGTACCTAATGGCCATTTTTCATGGGCTAGGTGGCGAAGCAGCTCCCAATAGTGGTGGTGAGGATGGTGGCAACAGTGGTGTTGTGGGTAGGAGAAGGGAGAAGGTGGTGGTGAAAATGGTGGTAGGAGTGATGGTGGCTTGGTGGAGAAAAAATTATCTTGAGACAAGAGAGAGCCCAAGAGGGAGTAGACAATGTGAAAGTGAAGTGAAATGAGAAAACGAGGGTAGGAAGGTGATATTTATAGTGAGAAAGAGGGTTGTAATGAGTGTACACCTACAAAAAAAAAGTGGGGTCAAGTGATGGTAGCATGAAAACCCATGAAAAGAAACAAGAGGTAACATGGGTTGGATCTAATGAGGTCCAACTTTGGTAAAAAAAATAGAGTTTAAGTTCAGTTAGGTTGGTGACCTAGTTTCACTAACTAGGTCTTAACCTAGTTAGTAATTAGGTCCTTATATTTTAACCTAATTCTTAAAAGAAAAAATACAAGAAATTTAAAAATAGACTTAGACATTTAGGTTCTTAAATGGTTGACTGCTGGGTTAATATGGGCTTGATGACTATAACCCTAGGATTCTAAAATTACCACTATGCATGTCGGGTGCACTCCAAACCCATATTAATTTTTATTTTGACAAACTAAAGACCGTTTTCTTCAAAATTTTGGTACATGCAACTGTATACTCAAAAATCATAAAATATGCTTCGAAAATTTTACTATTCAGATATAAAAAATACCAAAAATACTGAAATAAATAAATCAATTAATAATGGCTAACTAGCTAAGCTAATTACCAAAATAATCTGTAAAAAAAATTCTTTTATCTTTTTAAAATTTTCATGAAAATTACGAGTATTACATTCAGTAAAACAAGTTGAATCCGATCAAGAATCACATTCAGGTCCAGTTTAGGGGATTTACGTCTGAACCCAAATATATGTAAATATTTATCCAATTAGCTATTTTAAGAATAGGTTCGGATTGTGCACTATCCATCTACATCTGAATTTAAATTGTGAATCCCACTGGATTGGATTCAATAAAGGCCACATTTGAACCGAATGTATTTCTTCCAATCAAAATTGTTCGCAGCGCCTGCAGTCATTGATATTTTTTCATGCGAAATGCGTGATTTTGAATGAAGCACACCAACTGTTTGGTAGAACGACTAAGAGAGTCTGGTGGCTTAGCTCAAGTGATTGATTCTGGTCATACAAAGGAGTATTTGAAACCACCCCTAGTTCCTCGTGAGTCTTGATTCACTTGCGTGGGTCCCATTTTGCATGATTTTGCAGTGGCTTCTAGAGAAATGTGTGGCTCTTGTAAGCATCAGTTTTTTGGGAACTCGCACTTCATCATTTTCCCATGCATGTGTTTCGATGGCTTGGCGGTTCACGTTATGGGTTTCAATGCCCTATCCTATCGAGCTATCAACTGCATGGTGATCCGCTTGCAGGCTCCTTTCCTCCCACTTTCAGCGGACTTCGTGTTTTGTCACCCTTTGTATATGGCAGTTGGCCAAGGTTTGTCTAGGGAGCCGATTACCTTTACCTCTGGAGACTCATCTCCTGCGGGTGATGATCCTACAATAGGGCAAAGTCATCTCTTTTCTACGTTGGGTATCGAAGTTGATGAAGTTGCCCGACTTCTCGATGTTTCTCTTTCCTCAGAACAATTGCTTTATATCTCAGGCATTATTCTCGCATCTATTGCTGCGGTCTCTGACCTTCTCCATGCCTCTACGGCAACCCAATCTGTGGTCGTTTTTCATATGCTGACTCCCAACGCGTTCCCTCAATCATGTGTTGGGGACTGTTATGTACACCGAGGGCATCATTGCAACCTGCAACCCTCGGCCTCCCATGTTGGTGGTTCTCCTTGGCGTTCAGCTAGAGCTCGCACCCCTCAAAGTTTTGCTGACTTTCAGGTATGAAGGTTCTATGCTGGAATATCAGAGGGCTGAATTCTCCCGACAAGCGTCTGTTTCTGGCAAACTAGATTCGCCAAAAAAAGTCAGATCTCATTACCCTATGTGAAACAAAAATGGAAGATGTCTCTCGCTGTCATTTCTGAAATTTGGAGAGGGGCAAACTTCTTCTTTAAGTCCATGGTCCACTACACTGGTAGTATTCTTATTCTCGAAAAGCCTTTTTTGGGTATCTCCCATGTCGATGATGGCATGTTGTCTCTTTCGATTGCACTTTCTTTGAAAACGGAAACCCATATAGTAGTGGTCACTATTGTCTATGGCCTCAATCGTCCTCCCCTTCGATCAATGTTATGGTCTGTTTTGATTAGGATTATCGGTTCTTTTGGCGAGTTGCACCTTCTTATGGGAGACTTTAACTACTTATTGTCTATTCATGACTTAAATCCTCTTGTTTCTTCGACTGCCTCTATGCGGGGTTTCCAGGATTTTGTCCAACAACAACAACTTTACCATGTTCCTCCTACCGGTGAGCCTTTCTCATGGTGAAATAGAAGGTTTCACCCATGATATAGGTTGCTCGACTGAGTGCTCATCTCCCCCGATCTGTTGAGGATCCTCTCTAATATCACTTGTTTCCTGCTTTCTGCTTCTGTCTCGGACCATACCCAGGTTGTCACTCATTGAGGGGAAGGTTTTACCTTTACAAGGACTTTCGTCTTTGAAAAGTGGTGGCTGAAGGAGCCGGACTTTGAATCTGTGGTCTACCGTTTGTGGAATAAGCCTTCTACTATGGTCAGAGCCAAGGTTGTTAAATGCGATGAGGCGAAGCGAGGCATTGAGCTTGCGCTTCGCCTCTGAGACATACGCCTCAGGTACTGAGGCGTACACCTCTCACAACTGGTATGGAAGTGAAGCGGTGGGAGGGGAGGCAGTAAGAGAAGGACCATGCGCCCAGCTGGTACGGAAGTGAGGGATATGCCGGTCGTCTGGTGGTGGGATAAGACTGAGTAGCAGCTGCAGCACAGCAACTCCGGTGGTCGGTGGTCACAACTGGTCGGAGGTTGATGAGAGGCGCATCACAGCAACGCCTCAGTACCTTGAGCGTGCGCCTCGCCTCTGAGGCGTACGCTTCAGGTACTGAGGCATACGCCTCTCACAACACTGGTCAGGGCCACCATCCGGTACCATGAGAAGCTTTTTTGCCTCAACCGCAACATCAAAGCTTGGCTTCTGAATCATAATATCAGTAAATTCCAGCAAATGGATGTCTGAGAGCAAGAGTTGTTGACCATTCATCATTCTATGTCTTTTCCAGACTCCCATTTCGATTCGACTATTCAAAGCTTAAAGGCCAGATCCACTGAGCTTTCTTTGCTTTTGCAAGCATGGTGGATCAAGGATGAAATTCAATAGAAACAAAGGGCGAGGGTGCATTGGCTTGCGGCTGGTAATGACAATACTAACTTCTTCCACTCCTACGCTTTGCACTGCCACAAGAGGAACATTATTCCCTCTATCTCTATTAGGGAAGTCAGCTACTCTGCCGACAATGTCCTTCCAACAGTTTTTCACTATTTCAAGACCCTTTATACTGCAGAGACCTCCGTCAACGGCACTATTGACCCTCTTCTCATATGGGCTATTGATCAAACTCAAGCCAGAGCTATGCAATCTAAGTTCGCTGATGCTGAAATCATTTTGGTTATTAACGGTCTTTCAGGATGGAAAGCTCCTGGCTATGACGGCTTTCCTGTGGATTTCTTCTGTATCTTTTGGTCTTGCATTTAGCATGACATTATCAATGTCTTCGCTGAGTTCCATCGCAACTGTCGGCTGCCAGTTCACACACACTTAGTCATTGTCTCTCTCATTCCGAAGGACATGGTGGTCTCTGATATCTCGAGGTTCTATCCAAATTTGGTTATGAGTGCGCTCTACCGCATTATTGCTAAGGTTTTGGCCAATAGGCTCAGAGTCGTCACTGCTCAAATCTTCTCAGACTCCCAGTTCGCTTTCATCCTCCACAGGCAGATTCAACACTCATTCATCTTGGCATCGAAAGTTCTTCACTCTTTACATATCAGCGGTCGACCTTTCTTCTCATTCAAGCTCAACTTCCATAAAGCCTTCGACTTGGTCCATTGGCCTTTCTTATTCCACATACTTACCAACTTTGGTATCAGCCGTCATTTCTCTCGATGGGTGCGCGAACTGGTATCAAATGCTCACTCTTTTATTAAGCTTAATGGAGCAAGAGGTAGGCAGTTCAAGCTTGGATGCAGTATTCGACAAGGTGTGAACACCCCAAATTTTTCAAAGTTTTGTAAAAATGACCCGTTTGCCCCTGACTCTATTTTTTTTTAGAAAATCAAAGTGATTTCAAAGCTAAATTTCAGTCTTTCTTCAGATTTCTGGATCAAATTCCACATTTATATATTCAAATTCAACTCCGGGTCTGAACTCAGTATTTTAAATCCAAATCTGAGCCCCGTTGTCCGATTTCCAAAATAAAATCACAAAAAATACCAAAAAAATGATTTTGAAAGGCTCGGGCGGCTCATCCGACACTCTGTTGGATCCTCGGCCCTATATTTCTCAGTTCAAGGTTGTAAACCTCGAATATTTCTCAAAAATTCAGACATAAACCCATTTCTGAAGAAATTTTCTCAAAACAATTTCTAAATTCTCAGAAAGATTCTCTTTTGTAAATATTTTTGCAAAAACACAAAAAATTAGTTTTAATCTTTGTTTTCTCACAAACTTTAGGATTTTATTCTAAAAATACAAAAAAATTGAAAAATAAACTAAAAACCAAAAAAAATGAGAGAAATTACAAGGAAAACGGATGATTTTCAAACTTTTGAAGCCGTTTTTACCGAAAACCTCATTTCTTAAACATTTTTCAAAAAATTTCTTAAAAGGGGAACCGCCTTTTTGAAATAGGAAAAAGTTACAACGAACTCTCTCCCGCGCTCCCCTCTCCATCGTTGATCTCAAAACGAACAAACCCTCTGATCTTCACCTTCCATCTCCAACGAGTTTTTCCACTCGAACCTTCCACTGCTCCTTTAAGAGAAGGCCTCCACCGCTTCTCAGAGGACCCATCTTCACGCAGCAACTTTTCTTGAGCATACTTTGATCATCTACTTTCTCTCCTCTAGTGTCGATCATCCATCTTTTTTTTATCCGCATCTCTTCATCTCCATTATCGATCGAGTTTTTCTTTTTCTGCAAAAATCCATTAACATTTGTTTTCCATCACATTATCAAGGCTTTGCTGAAGGATCCATTGCCGATATCCATCCCTCACTTGATCAAGGAAGTCTCGGCTAATCCATCATTTGTTGTTATTCGTTGATATCCATTTACCAAAGTCCCTGCAAGATCGAGAAGAAGAGCATCTCCGCGAGACATCTTCTCTGCAGTCATCTATTTTAAAAAGGCTAAAAGAGTATCGCCCCTGACGCTTCCTCCTCGCTTGGTGGAGGATCGATTGAGTATTAACAAGAATCTCAAAGCCACAAAAGAAATCTCCCTCCCTTTTCTTCAGAATCTCTGCAAACCAGGTGAGTACTCTCTTCCATTTTCTGATTTCCCTTTCTTATTTCGAGTTCATCATTTTGCACCATCAATGGTGTCGGGTTATTTGTATAATCTCGATCCATCTCGGTGCCACAACAACGGAACCTCTGGTTCCAACAGCCGTTATCTTACTCTTAAAATTCCTTAGTTTAAGTAATTTGAGAATTAACTAGTTCAGCATGTTTTTATCCTGTTTCTATCCCTTCATTACTCCATATTTACTCTAATGATTTGTTTATGTCTGAATTTCTTGTTATGCTGATCATTCTTCCCTCTCGTTGCGGATCTTGTTGTTATGCTTTTATTAGCGACTTATATTTTCATCGTTGTCATTCCCATTACATCAGTTTTTCTGCACTTCCTGTTCTTGCACACACTTGTGTCCCCTCATTTTTTTTACTGTCTGTTAATTTCTGCATCACAGGTGTGTTTGTTACATTTTTTTTTCTCCGATGCACCTCTTTTTCATCTACATTTTCTTATTGTTTTGATGCTCTACTTTGTGCATTCATTTACCTCATTGTCGATCTGCCTAATATATTGATTTTAATCTTGTTGAATCAGGATTTTCCCCCTTTTAGCCTATATGACGTCTCAATATCGTTCCAGTGTTTGTATATATTATTTTCGGCAGTTGCTTATTGTGCATTTCTTTTCTTATGTGTCATCTATATGTATGGACGTTGATGGTTTCCTTCCGTTTGTTCATGTGGAAGTCAATCATCCTTTATCCCTAAACCAAGAGAAGCTGCTCAATATTAAAAAAATGAAGGACCATCTGCTGCTGAGCAGAAGAGATCCTGCTAAAGAGAGGGCTCGATCAAATTTGTTGCCCATCCCTCAAACCAAGAGCTCTGAAAATTTTCATCCAATCCCCTGTCAGTTTGAACCCATTGTAATCTCGGTTCAGAGTTGTGGCCCAGGAGGTTTCTCTCTTGAATAAAACTGAGTAATATGTGGTCATGTAATCAAGCATAATTTCCTTTCCTACATTGCAACTAAGAACTCATTCACGAACAGGCATGCTAAGTTCAGGTAGGTTTATTATGTGTGTCTGGTTTTAAGTAAAATGTACAGATGAGACAATGTCTCATGGTGTGCCTTGATTATGGGCTACGCTTGGGATAAATATCTACATGAAACTCTGTAGCTCCTTTATGAGAAAACTCGCCAATATACAGAAATTGACATGGTTATACTTCCTTCCTTTCACAACAGAGTGAAACCATACATGATTTCGTATCAAAATCAGGGATCGACCCATATGCCTTCATAACAAAATTCATTATTGGATATATCTGCAATTCTTGGTGTAAGCAAACGTTTTATATTTGCAATATCATGATTTAAGCCTATGATCTTGGCATGTAGAATGTATCATAGCTCTTTTCTGATTTTTTTTTTAGCTGCAAGTGCCTTTAGCCAAGCTTAAATACCTCAGCTGGATCACATTACATTCTTATTTGTTCTATCTATTTTTTTTTGTTGATCATCTAGGTTGTATAATAAAAAAAATATAAGTATTTTGATAGTAAGTTGCTAGACTATGGCATTGAGCTTGGTTTAAGTCATTATGCTGGAGTAATTGACATCTTGGCAAAAATTGGGTGCCCATTAGTATATCACATCCGGTCCAGCTCTTGGGCATTTGCAGAAACTCCAGGGACATTGAAGCAGCATAAACTTCTGCAGGAAAAGGCCCTTGTTACCAGAGCTTGAAAAAGGGAGGCTTCAATACAGTTTTTTTTTACATATCCCTATGTCTCAGCTGTAGACAATTTTTTTTCCTTTTTTTTCATGGAAAGCCATATTTCTGTCCATAATTATACATATATTAGCATTTTGTTCATGCTGATGTATGCCTTTGTATTAACCTACAGTAATGAATACTGCTACATTAGCCTACAGAGGTGTATGATTCTGCATTTTAGTTCATGTATATACCTTTTCTTTGGCACAACACTCTGTAGGCACTCTGCACTTGGTTACCTATATGTTAGTAGTCCCTTATATACCCGTGTATTAGGCTCAACAACATTGCTGAATGATCCAGTGAGCAGCATGCGCCATGCTCTCCACACACAACCTCATCACTACACCACTCACTTCACTACATTTTACACTACATTCCACAGCATAGTTCTTACATCAGTGCCCTGTGTAATACCATCCTCTAATGCACTTCACTATCATCACCACTTAGACCACCAAAATCTTGTTCTATATATTTACCTATGTATATAAGCATTACTACAACATAATACCTGTGTTGCCCATCGTCTGTGTTTACCAAACTCATCCCTGCGGCATTTGTATAACTGCTATATTCCTTGTTGCATGTCACCTATAACAGTATTGTTACATCCTTCTCAATTGCAAGTTTCAGCAGTCAGCTGTGTGTGACTGTGTCGTGGGCATCATCATCATGTGAGAACTAAGGGGTTCGAGTCCCCATAATCACTTTTGGGTACCTGCGGGAATCATCTCCTAGGATTGATAAGTGTCGACCCCGCAACTGTCTTGATATTTGTATTTTCCCTGTGGATACACCAGCTGAACTTACTCATTGGGCTTATCTGCTGCGGACTCTCTGCAGCTTTATTCACCTTATCGTGTCCACCATCTGTGTATTCTACCCAAGCTCCATATTCCCATACAGCATGTAACCTTCCTACCGGCCTATCCCCATGACCTCGCTCCAGCCACATGCTGGATGAAGGGATCATTGTATATTGAGATTTGTTGAATAACAAATCTGACAGTTTATCACTCTCAGATCTGTATATGTCAATTGGAAAATTCTAGTACGAACTTTCAGAGATGGCTATCTCATCAACAAAACTGGTATGCATCCTGCTATTTAAATAGAGTTTTTGTTGTAAAACTCTGATCCATCGGCCAGCATGTAGATATAACATAGAAGCACTTGATATGTTAATCCAAAATTTGATATCTGATTTTTTAGGGAATCGCATGTATTTGGGCTTAATATTTGATACATACTGATATATATTTTTTTTGCAGGTAAGGCTTCCATGAGTTAATTATGCATTTACTCCCAAAAACCATAAATGCTTTCCCATTGGTGTGGCCTGCTATATGTGACTTATCTCATTTAAAATGCCATCGATTTAGGATGCTATCGATACATTCTGAGATGCACAATGTTTTCCATTTAGCTCTTAGAAATACACAGATGTAGGATTAGTTTTCAATATGATCTTTCTTTTCTACTTGCCTTGTAATAACTTTGTTTTGCAGGGAATGTGTGGGAGATATCATAATTGGGAGTTGTAAATTCAAATTTTATGTGTTGTAATAGCTAGATCTAAATGAGAATTTACATTTCCTGCTTTAGGTAGAATGAATGAGCATTGTAAATATCATGAATTGCTCATTTTCATGCATTCTTTTCCCTTATTTTTCAAATTCTCACAAATGGCAACACGAATGACACGCACACCATTTCGTAAGAGGTAAATTAATCCTAAGTTGATGATTTACATCAACGGCCATAGTCGGGATGTAAACAAGACTTAGTGTTTTTATCTTTTATAAGATAACACTGGATCCATTTTCAAAATTCATCATATTTTCCTTAAATATTTTCTTATTTTATCAGAATTTAACTTAAAATTAACTCAAAATATATACCAATGGCCATAGTCAGGGTATATTGAGAATTAATTTCATTTTAAATTCTATAAAAGCACCAAAAATGTATTTTATTCTTCACTTGAACTTAAATGTAGTTATTACATAATACATTCAAATGACCATAGTCAGGGATGTATTATGTCTTCAACCTCATTCTTAATTTATTTAAAGAATAAAATAGCCTTTCAAATTCCAATTTCAAATTCTTTAAATTCATTTCATCATTTAGGATAGAATTGCATCATACTTTTCAAAAATTCCTTTTAAAAATCTAAGTGATTGTGAGTATCTCTTCTTCAAATTCCTATTTCAATTCTACCTCATTTTTCAAATCCAAACTTTGAAATCAAATTCAAAGTTTAAATTCAACTTGATTCATTTTATAAAAATCAAGTTCAAAGTCCCATTTGACTTTGAAATTCATCCTCAAATCAATTTTGAAATTCCAAAAAAACCAAAGTTAAAATCTCAAACTTGGATCCAGATTTCCCAAGTATGAATCCAACTTCCCCTTTTGGATCTTAGACCTCAGATCCACATTTCATCTTGGATTCTAAATCTTGGATTCTAAATCTTGGATCAAATCCATTCTAGGATCCAGAACCCAAATTCTACTTTGGATCTCAGACTTCAGATCCAAATCCATTCCTGGATCCAGAACCTAAATTCTACTTTGGATCTCAGACTTTAGATCCAAATCCATTCTAGAATCCGGAACCCAATCCTACATTGAATCTCAGACTTCAAATCCAACTCCATGATTAGGATCCAGAATCCAACAATTCACCTTGGATCTCAGATTAAGATCCAAAACCCATTTAGGATCCATATCCCCATTCTACTTTGGATCTCAGATTACAGATCCAAATTCCATTTAGAATCCAGAATCCCATTCTACTTTTGGATCCCAGACTTCAGATCCAAATCCATTCTAGGATCCAAAACCCGAACTCTACATTGGATCTCATACTTCAATTCCATCTTAGGATCCAGAGTCCAACCCTGTCTTGGATCTCAGATTTCAGATCCAAATACCATCTTGGATTCCAAATCTTGAATCCAATTCCACTTAAAATTCCAAATCCAAATTCCACTTTAATTCCAATTCTTAAAGTCAATTCCATTTTATTCCAGATTTCAAATCAAGTTCCCATTTCAGATCCTAAATTCAAAATTCAACTTTGAACTTTATTCAGAATCTAGATCTTGGATTCGGATTTCATCTTAAAATTCCAAACTTTTAAATCAATTCCATTTCTCAATTTTATTCAGATTTCCCAATTCTATCTTTCCTTCTGATTCAATTTCATTTTCATTTCTATTCTGATTCAAAGTCCATTTATGACTTTGAAAACTCCTTTCTTCTTCTTTTATCTCAAAACTTCAAAATCATTTTTCTAAAATCCAGATTTATTTTCCCAAAGCTCTTGATTATTCTAAAAACTTAGAACTTCAAATCTTAAGTTCTAAGTTAGAAATCATTTCTTCACTTTATCAGATTCATCTCAGAAACACTTGGGAATTCTTCAAAACATTTTCAAAAAGAGCATACATCTTTGCATTTCGCACAAGCATGATTCTTTGTGCATTTAGACTTAGAATAATTTCTTAGATAAATTCTTAGCAAAACAAAAGGCATAAAATTCGACCCTTGGTTCGATTACCCCTGGTAAAGGCGCCAGGAACGGTCGAACCTCGTACCGACGAGCGGATCCCGTCTCCCAGTTTTCCCACAAATATTTCAAAAAATAGAGGCGAGTTATTTCAAAAATTTTCAAAATTAAGGTCAAGTGAGACCCGCAAAAGAGTTCCTCTTCTTCTTTTCTCTTCTTTTCTCTTCCCTCTTTCTTTCCGTCTTTTATTTTCTCCCTTCAAAAAGGAGGAAATAGAGGTTGGAAAGGAAAAGAGAAGGAAGAAAGAGATTGTTATGAGAGGAAAAATTTTGCGATGATCACACAAGGCTGCTCTCTATCTCCTTTGTTATTTAACGCCATCGCTGAGGGTCTCATGGTGTTGTTCAAGAGGGCAGCAGATAAAGGCATAATCGATCACATTGGCATCCAAGATTTTTCCCATCATATTCTCACTTATGCTGATGACATGATCATTTTTTGCCACGCTTTCATGCAGCAAATGCTAAGATTCAAGCTCATCCTTTAGTTTTTTTTCTTTCTTTCAGGTTTATCCCTTAATGACAGTAAATGTTGTTTGTCCATGTTTAATGCCCCATCTTCCTTGCTGGCCGCCACATAATATATTTTTAGCTACGCAATTTTAGATTTACCTATTTCCTATCTGGGTCTCCATTTATAAAGAAAGCGCATCCCCCTAGCCGCTTGGACTGCCACTATCCAAAAAGTTCAGGCCAAAATTTTTTTTTGGCAGGCTTCCTACCTTTTCATCGCTGGTTGGTTTATCTTTATTAAGCACGTCTTGTCCTCTATCCCAGAATTTTTTTATGTTCACGTTTATGATGCCCAAGGGTGTGGAGAAGAAGTTCTTCAGTTTGATGATGGGTTTTCTTTGGTTTGGTTGCCACCTTCGGACTAAACGCCACCTGGTTGGATGAAACTCGTTGGTGTTACCAAGGTGTATGGCTGGTCTGAGCATCTTTGCTCTTAGACTACAGAGTATTGCTCTCATCGTGAAGCAATGCTAGATGGTGCACCGTTCAGGCAATTCGTGTGCTCCTCTGCTCCATGCTAAGTACGGTTTCCTTGAGTCGGTCCATTATATCTGTCGTTCTTGTAGGTTTTATATCTCGTACTTGCATCGCATGTGGCATAAGGTCATGTCTTTCGTCCTCATGCAAGATGGTGATCTTGGTCTTAACGCTCAGTTTTTGCAATGAGCAATTGTGCCTAGTAACATTTTGTGCATCAAAACTCTGTATCGGTCTCTTCTTTCTCCTAGGGTTGATTGGCTTCCTGAGCGTTTTTTATGGGTGAATAGATCAACTTTTCGCTCTAGATTTTTTGCCTAGTTAATTTTACACGATAGAGTACAGACAAATAGCTTCCTTAAGAACGTGGGTTTTCATCATCAGAGTAGGTATGTCATTTGCCAAGCGACAGAAAGAATCCACCTACCATCTGTTTTGGGCCTGCCCAATCTTTGTGAAGCTCTTTAAAATTACGTGGAATTAACTTAAATAATCATGAGAGAGGAATCCTTCAGGCTCCTTCTGTAGGGTCGATCGCTGCTCTATAAGCTCGTCCATTGCATGTTGGCCGATGTTTACTCAATTCTGCACCTCTACTCCGATGTTATTTATCAGCCGCCTCATCTTCCTCAAGCATATCTGTTGTTCTATTTTTATGTTTTGCTTACGTGCTTTCGGCCCTTTGTTTGGGTGTTTTTTTTTTTTTTTCGGGCTCAACTTTTTTGTTGATCCTTTCTTTAGGCTCTCTCCTTTCTCGCGCTCTCTACCCTTTGATTGCTTCACGAAATCTCTCTCTCTCTCTCTCTCTCTCTCTCTCTCTCTCTCTCTTTCTCTCTCTCTCTGACGAAGGAGTGCGCTCGGAAACTCTGGGAGCGGCAGGTAGAAGATGCATTGGATAGCTCGATGTCTCGGCGGACGACTCGCCAAGTATCCGGGTGTTTTCTCCCTGTTTGTTGTGGACCCCAGAATGTATGAACCTGAGTGGAAGGAGTTGCCTTACACGGACGACCCTTGATGGAAGGGATTGGGAAGTTTCCTCAAGCATTGCTTCTTGTGCAAGAAACGTTTAGAGATCCGCAAAGACATCTTCATGTATAGGTGATTCCCCTTGTTCTCTGCTTTTTTATATTTTTCTCGTTTCTTATGATAGTTTTTCTTTGTGTAATTGGATTCTTTAGCTCTGTTTTTTTCTTTGTTGGTTCTGGTGAAAATGCAAAATGTGAAGTTGGGCTTTTCTTGGTTTGGTGTTTCTGTTTTTTCTTTCCTTTTTGTTGGTTTTCTTTGTGTAGTCAGATTCTTATTCTAATCTATTATCGAGACTTGGTAAAAAAATGCAAAGTGTGAAGTTCATATTCTTGTTTTTGCATTTTTCTTCTCTTTTTTATGGTTCTTTCCTTGCATCTGGTTTCATATGTTGTTTTTTTCTGTATTGGTGGAAAAGATGGAATATGAAGTTGGTTATTCTTGTGTTGTATCTTCTGGTACAAGTTTTTAGTTTTTTTTTCAGTCGGCGAAGCAAATCATGAGAATAGCTTAAGTATTCTGCTTTTCTTTCTAGGTTTCTTGAGAATTTATGGTTTGTGTACATTTAATCAATGTCAACAAAGATCAAATTCAACTTGGATAGAATTGCATGCAAAATTGAATAGGATGTATGTCTCCAATCTCTTAGTTCTGTTGTTTCCCTGGTTTGGGTTTTATAGTAGCTTTTGGATTTAGATTGTTAATATGTTACATGTGTATTTATTTGATTCAGTTATGTATGTTTTGACAACTTTGAAATATTGTACCAATTCTAGTTTTGAACTACTGCAAACTTGCTTCATAGTTCTCAATTGAGCACACGAGTGACTTAGCATAGAAAGTTTCATCCCATTCCATGTTGGTTCGATTCTTATATTTGGCAATTCTTTTTGCATAATTAGCTTCAAATTCACTTGTTTTTAGATATCAAATATAATGTCATTTATGTTTCTCTTGAAACCTTCTTAATTTGTGGCTTTCGTGAAAGCTACTTCCCTGCATCTCTTTTATCCTTTTCACTCTGTAGGATCTTCTTGTTTTGAACTGAAACAAACAATTTTACTATGTCTGGTTGGTCAAGTTACTTATTTCACTGATTATTCTCTAATGCTCTCTATTTTTTAATTTTTGAGGACCTATTTTCGGAAGGGTCCTGTTATGTCGTTATTCTCAACTTCATTCTCTTAAAGAGTAGAATACATTCACCTGTCATGACACGACCACAGTTCAACTTTCATTGCTTCAACCCAATGAGGTATATTTTTTGCTTGATTATAATGGGAAGGTTCATAGTAGGAATGCAAGGCTATTAGACAAGCTCTATAGTTAGGTGAGAGAGTTTCATATGAGACAAACCTATTAGGTGGAATTGATGTTCTAGAAGAACGCCTAAGAGAGGTTTCTTCTAGGGGTTCATAAGCAGCAAGAATTTTTCTAAAGCACTAATAGGTTGGGCTTCCTCACGCCGAGTGTAAACTTGGAGATTGTCACCATTAGTTGGTGATACATCATTATCATGAGAATCATGAGTATTTTCTAAAACTTTCGGATGACTCAAAGAGTCATCATTTGAATCTTCTAAAAGATCATTGATAAACATATAATCAATTTCATTTGGTTTTTCCAATATTTCAAATCCATTTTCATTATCTAAAAAGGTCACATCTTTGGAGACAAATAATTTATTGTTTTTATGATCAAAGCATCTATAACCCTTTTGATTTTCACCATATCCTAAAAATACACATTCTATTACTTTAGGTGACAATTTATCTCTTTTTATGTAAAAGAACAAAGCATTTACACCCAAAAATACGAAGACGATTGTAGTCGGGTGTCATATTGAAGAGTTTTTCATAAGGAGAGATATTGTTCAATTTTGAAGATGGCATCTTATTGATTAAATAGGTGGAGGTTAACACGGCTTCGGCCCAAAAACTTTTAGGAATATTTTTAGAAATGAGTAAGGATCCAGTGGTTTCCAAAATATGTCTATGTTTTCTTTCTGCTAGACCGTTTTGTTGAGGAGTTCTTGGACAAGATTTTTGATGACAAATGTCATGTTATTTTAGATATGATTGAAAATCATTTGATAAGTACTCTCCACCCGAATCAGATCTAAGAATGGATATTTGACTTTGAAATTGATTTTGAACTTTTGCATGAAATTCTTTAAAGAAGTTAAAAACTTCTGATTTAAAGTTAAGAAAATAAATCCATACATATCTAGTATAATCATCAATAAAAGTAACATAATACGAATAACCACCTTTGGATAGAACCGGAGATGGTCCCCAAACATCGGAATGCACCAATTCAAAAGGTCTTGTTGTCACAAAGGTTCTAATAGGAAAAGGAGTAGACTTCATTTTTCCAAAAATGCAATCTTTGCAATTGATATCTTTTTCTTTACAAAACTTGTGTCCAAAAGGAAAAAGATACATTTTAGAGTAACTTGGATGTCCAAGCCTTTTATGCCAAGTTTCAATATTTTTGTCTTGGACATAAGTACAAAATGAGGTATTTGGAAGCATTAAGTTATCCATAAAATAAAGGTCCCCCTTCCTATGGCCTTTCCCAACCCGCTTCCCGGACCGGAGATCCTGCACAAAGCACCCTTGGGATGAGAAAGATATTTCACATCCATGGTCGGCTATTTGAGAAACGGAAAAGAGGTTAAGATTTAATTTTGAAACTATTCTAACATTTGGAACAAGGAAATTTTGAACATTTTTAGAATCAAGAGTTACAACACCATTTATTTTGAGAAAAGTTCCATCGGCCGTAGAGACACAAGATATTTTTGAATTGGTGTGCACATTGGTTAATGCATTTTCATGAGGAGTCATGTGAAAAGAAGCTCCGGAATCTAAAATCCAAGAGTACGTACCGGGAGGTGATGATGAGGCAATGGCGACACCGGAGGTGGAAGAAGTAGCCTTTAGAATTTGTTGGAGAGCCAAGAAAATTTATCCAACCTTAGTACACGTAAATGCATGATTAAATCACTATAAAAAATTTTTGACTGGCTTAAAACACATATATGCATGATTAAATGACTATGAAATTTTTTTGACAGCCTTAGAACACATATATGCATGATTGAATCACTATGAAATTTGTTTGACAGCCTTAGAAAACATATATGCATCATTGAATCACTATAAAAAAAAATTGACAACCTTAGACACATAAGCATGTTCAAATCACTATAAAATTTTTTTGACAGCTTTAAAACACATATATGCATGATTGAATTACTATGATTTTTTTTAACAAACTTAGAACACATATATGCTTGATTGAATCACCTTAAAAAAATTTAAACTGTCTTAGAACACGTATATGCATGGTTGAATCACTATTAAATTTTTTTGACAACCATAGAACACATATATGCATGATTGAATCACTATGAAATTTTTTTATGGCCTTAGAACTCATATGTGCATGATTGAATCACTATAAAAAAAATTGACAGCATTAGAACACTTATATCCATGATTGAATCACTATAAACTTTTTTTGACAGCCTTAGAACTCGTATATGCATCATTGAATCACTATGAATTGTTTTTTACAATGTTAGAGTATATATATGCATGATTAAATCACTATGAAATGTTTCTAGCAGCATTTGAATGCATATATCCTTGATTGAATCACTATGATTTTTTTTTTACATCCTTAGAACGGAAGCCACCTTTGGCTTAAATGATCCATTTAGCTTTGGGCAAACGGGTTTAATATGCCCCGGCTCATAACAATGATGACATATAATCATTTTTCTTCCACCACTCCCTTGCTTACCAAAATGAGGTGGTTTGTATGTTTTGACATGATTGCCGGGTTTAGATACAGCAAGAACTTCATCAATGCTTTTACCCATATTATGCCTAGTCTCTTCTTGAGTAATCTCGGCAATAGCCTCTTCTAAGGGAGGAAACGTAGATCTATGGAGAAGTGAGGATCTAACTTGTTCAAATTCGGGACGAAGCCCAAATAAAAATTGAAACAATCTATCTTGTTCCATTTGTTTTTGTCTTAGTACCACATCCTCCATAGACACCCATTTAGGCTCTAAAAGAGTCAATTCATCCCACAAAGGATTTAAAGCACTATAATAGTCTTGTATGCTCATGTCACCTTGTTTTGTGGTTCTCACTTTTTCTTGCAAAAAATAAGCTCTTGCAAGATCCTTTTGGGTAAACATACCCTTCATAAAAAACCAAGCTTCATTTGCCCGGCAGAATTTTGCAATATTTGCACATACCTTAAGTACAACATTATTCATAAACCATGCTAGGATTTTTGCATGGTTGCTCTCCCAATCTTCCATTTGGTGATGATAATCTTCAATAGCCTTGAGACGAGCATCACCTTCAAGTGCTTTCTCTTGATCTTCTTCCATCTTTGTGAGCTTAAGTTGGGGTTCCGGAACGGTTCCCATTACATAACCCCAAAGCTTCTTACCTTTGAGATTATTCTCCATTGCGGATGCCCACATCATGTAATTTTTCCCATTGAGCTTGAATGATAGATCGATCTTGACTTCCATTGCTACAAAATGGAGGTGTGAGAAAAAAAGGAAGTAGAGAGATACACGATTTTACCTTAGAAGATCGTATGGCTCTGATATCATGTAATAAAATATGCGGAAGAAAGAAGAGGTCAACCACTTACCCTCTTCTTTCTTCTCCTCTTCCTTCCGCCCTGCCACTCTTTTTTCCCATTCATCTTTCTTTTGTTTCCCTTGTGGAGTCACCCGTCATGACTTCTACTCCCTCTTCTTCCTCTCCAACGTTATCTAGCTATGCCTCAAAGTCTCTTCACCTCTCACCTTCCTCAAATGGGTGTCTCTACCCCCTTTTATAAAACCCTAAACCCCCAAAAATAAAGAAGAGTAATTTTTTTTAATCCTTTGAATCCATAAAGAGAATCATGTGAAGGAGAGATGTCGTCCCTCTTATCTTAGTGATTTTTTCTTCATCATGAGTTATTGTCGTGATAGGCATTGTTCCATGAGGAACAACCAGAAGTAGACCATGATGAGGTTTTGTCGTATGTTGATCATGTGGGCATAATTTGTCCAACGACAATGTCACTGGAGCTAATAAACTCGACCTGCTTACATCCCTATATTATGTTGTACTGATTAAGTGTCGCTAAAATTCTTATTCTGAAATTTTGGAATCAAGTTATCATTGAAATCATTTTTTGTTGGTTAAAATTAAACAGAATTGTAAAAAAAAAATGTGTTTGCTTTTTTAATAGCTTTTTATAAGGCTTAAAAAGGGTAATGAAAAAAATTAAATCATTTTTGGAAAAATTTGGTGTTTTCTTTTATTTGTCTCTCCTTCATTTCCTTTTTTTTTTGTATTGCACAACTTTTTTGCTTGTTTCCTGTAGCTCCCCTTATAAACTTTTGCTTCTTCAAATCCCCAACATACGTTATCAAATCATTTATATAAACGTGCTTACCTCTTTTTTACTAAAATCATATAAAAAGCACAGACAAGAGAGCATCACAAATGTGTGAGGAGATTCACATGTGAAAGTTAAAACAACTAAAGTATCAGTATAAAGTTTGCAAATATGGTATGACCTTTACAACTCATGTTTGTAAATGTCTCCAAAATGTGTGAACCTTCTTTTACTAAAATCTCATTAGGAGCCATAACTTGAGCATTGATTAACAGGCTAAAATTTTGAGTGTCTCCGCCCTAACATCTCTTCACCTCTCACCTTTCCCAAATCAGTGTCTCCACCCTCATTTATAAAATCCTAAACCCCCCAAAATGGAGAAGAGTATTATTTTTAATCCTTTGAATCCATAAATAGAATCACGTGAAGGAGAGACCTCGTCCCTCTTATCCTAGTGATTTTTTCTTCATCATGACTTGTTGTCGTCACAGGCGTTGTTGCACGAGGAACAACCGAAAGTAGACCATGTTAAGGTCTTGTTTGTATGTTGACCGTGTGGGTGTAATTTGGCCAACGAGAACATCCATGGAGCTAATAGACTCAACTTGCTTACATCCCTATATTATGGTGCACTACAAGAAAAATGTCAATTAGCGACGGATAGTACCGACGGCATTTTTCCGTCGCCAATTAGCGACGACTTAGCAAGCGTCACTAATCCGTCGCTAAGTTTCGTGATATTCACAGATGTAGCGATGGAAAATGGTCTGTCGCTAAGCCGTCGCAACGTAGCGACGGACCGTTTTTGTCGCAAAAACACGCTACGGTTAGCGACGGATTGGGCGACGACATTTTTTTGTCACTACTTAGCGACGCCGTTAGCGACGGACATATTCCGTCGCTAAGGAGTTGTATACATTTACGCCGGCTTAGCGACGGAATAATTCCGTCGCCAATCCATCGCTAATTTTAGCGTAAATCTGATCAGAACCCTTTTCCCTCTTTTCCTGTTTCCTCTCTCCCGCCCTCCCGACGCCTTCCTCCGCCGCCCCGCGTTCCGCTCGAGCCGTCGCCAACCGACGCATTCCCTGCCGGAGACAGGTTCGCCCGCCCTCCCTACGCGTTTCAAGCAGAGGTTAAACCCCCTACCGGAAAGGCAAGGGTTAAACCCCCTACCTTTCCGGCATGGGGGGTCGACCCCCTACCGTGCCAGAAACGCAGGGGTTTAACCCCTACGTTTCCGGCATGGGGGGTTGACCCCCTGCCGGAAAGGCAGGGGGTTAAAGCCCCTGCCGTGCCGGAAAGGCAGGGGGTCGACCCCCCCCTGACCCCCTACCTTTACGGCAGGGGGTTTAACCCCCTGCCTTTACGGCACGACAGGGGGTTTAACCCCCTGCGTTTCCGACAGGGGGGGTCGACCCCCTGCCGGAAACGCAGGTGGTTTAACCCCTGCGTTTCCAGCAGGGGTTAAACCCCCTGCCGTAAAGGCAGGGGGATTAACCCACTGCCGTGCCGAAAACGCAGGTGGTTTAACCCTTGCGTTTCCAGCAGGGGTTAAACCCCCTGCCGTAAAGGCAGGGGGATTAACCCTCTGCCGTGCCGGAAACGCAGGGGTTTAACCCCTGCGTTTCCGGCATGGGGGGTCGACCCCCTGACTTTCCGGCAGGGGGTTAACCCCATGCCGGAACAGGCAGGGGGTTAACCCCTTGCGTTTCCGACAGGGGGTCGACCCCCCCCTGCCTTTCCGGCAGGGGGTCGACCCCCCCTGTCTTTCCGGCAGGGGGTTAACCCCATGTCGGAATAGGCAGGGGGTTAACCCCTTGCATTTCCGACAAGGGGTCGACCCCTTGCCTTTCCGGCAGGTCGACCCCGACAGGGGATCGACTCGCTGGCGGAAAGGCTGGGGGTCAGTTAACCCCCTATATTCCGTAAGGGGGTCGACCCTCTACCGGAACAACAGGGGAGTCGACCCCTTGCCGGAACAACTTCCTTTTTTTGTGGCGATTTTTTTTTAAAACTGCATTTTTTGTGCAGATTTTTCAACGGAATCAGCTCGTGCTCAACCACCTGTGGTAAGTAAGTGACAAAAACAATGCAAATCAGGTAAATACCCGTGGTGAGTAAGTGATGCAAGCGTATCACATGTTATTTAATTTATTAGATGTAACACTTTATTGTTCACACACTCACTTAGTTGTTGATATTTAGGGTTGCTTTGTTGGAGTTCGGAGATCATGCTGAACATGATTTTAATGTATGAATATGAAAGTGTTCTTATTTTTGGAGTACGGAGTCCATGCTAAGCATGATAGTAGTTAGTGAGATATTGAAGTGTGTTTGCTGCAGGTACATGTTTGCCATTTGTTTGATATGAATGATTATGATGTATTGCAATGTTTGATGTAATTGTATCCATGCTTGCATGTAGTTACTTTCAATTTGATTTTGACTTCCATGTGAAATTTTATAATAAAAGCATGTTTCAAATGATTGTATCGTGTCATTAATAGTTTGCACATGAAAATATTAAGTTATCAATGCATGCATCATAATTCTTGTTATTGTTTGACATAGTATATTGCATGATAAATTTGATAGTTTCTTCATCGTAGCATTCTGATTGTTTTCTTTTAATTCGTTAGGATACTATTCGTAATATCATACGACAGAATGACTGCAAACCGTGAATGGATGTACCGTAGGATAGTGGACAATGAGTTATCGCATGAATATATGGATGGTGTTGACAATTTTATTGAATTTGCAACGGCAAGTGTCAGTACAGTGGATCCTACAGGTCAGATTAGGTGTCCCTGCAAGATTTGTATGAAAAATCGATTTGTAGAACATCATAGCGTTAGACATCACCTATACAGGAAGGGTTTTGTGAGTGATTATCAAAATTGGACGTTTCATGGAGAAGAATTTAGAAACAATTTTGATGCACGGGTGAATGTGGAGCACGATAATCCATATATGAATTTGATATTTGATGCCGCAGGAACAGAACTGGGTTCTGCTATGAGTCCTAGTGATGTAAGAACTGCAGTAGATGAAGAATCACCGAACGATGCAGCTAGTAGATTTTATGATTTACTTAGAGATGCTGATGAGCCACTTTGGAACGGTTGTGAGAGTCACACCATCTTGTTTGCAGTTCTTTAACTAATGAATTTGAAGTCCGAGTATAATTTGAGTCAATCATGTTTTGACCGTTTGTGCATGATTGTGAAGAGTATGTTGCCCAAAGATGAGAAATTGCCAAAAAAAATCTATCGTGCGAAAGTTATGGTCAACGCTCTAGGTATGGAGTATAAAAAGATAGATGCTTGTCCAAATCACTGCATGTTGTATTTCAAGGATCAGGAAAACAACATATCATGTCCGTCATGTGGGCATCCTCGGTTCAAGCCAAAGACAAGAGGCAATGGTAGCACGAGATCAAAGAAAGTTTCATACAAGTGGCTACTATTTTCCTATCACCCCTAGATTGCAACGATTGTATATGTCTTCAAGGATAGGTAAACACATAAGATGGCATGCAAATAAAGTTTGACACGATGAAGACAAGATTACGCATCCTGTTGACACTGAAGCTTGGAAGCACTTTGATCGTACTCATTAGAACTTCGCAATGGAAGTGCGAAATGTTAGACTCGGTCTATGTATAGATGGATTTAATCCATTTGGGGGTAGATCAACTCCATACTCATGCTGGCCAGTATTTGTAACTCCATACAACCTTCCACCAAGCTTGTGTATGAAACGTCCAAGTCTTTTCTTGTCTCTGTTGATCCCTGGTCCGACCTCACCTGGCCAAAATCTTGATGTATATTTAAGGCCATTGATTGATGAACTAAAAGTACTGTGGGATGACGGTGTTATCACGTATGATGCCCAAAAAAAACAAAATTTCAACATGAAGGCCGCTGTTCTATGGACAATCAGTGACTTCCCTGCATATGGTATGTTATCTGGTTGGAGCACACATCGGAGGTTGGCTTGTCCGTACTGCATGGAGGATTCCAAAGCTTTTAGATTGAGACACGGAAGGAAGCCTTGCTGGTTTGACTGCCATCGTCAATTTCTACCCAGCGATAATCCGTTCCGACGTCAAAAGAATGCATTTAAAGCAGGCACAACTGAAACAGAAGGTCCATCCTCAAGATTGTCCGACATAGAGATTCTAAGAAGATTGCGATACTTTCCAGATGTAATAACAGATGCCCGCAGTCTTACACCCTTCCGTGGATTTGGGA
The DNA here is from genome assembly GCF_984573655.1 of Nuphar pumila. Lineage (NCBI taxonomy): Eukaryota > Viridiplantae > Streptophyta > Magnoliopsida > Nymphaeales > Nymphaeaceae > Nuphar > Nuphar pumila. Next base: position 124,873,087 of record NC_143257.1, on the reverse strand, counting down.
AGGATCACAATTGGACGAAAAAATCTATTTTTTGAGAACTACCGTATTGGCTGACCCTATTGATATGACATAATTTGGATGTGATGCATGTAGAGAAAAATGTGTTTGATAATGTGTTCAATACAGTAATGAATATTAAAGGAAAAACGAAGGATAATCTGAAGGCTCGTATAGATTTAAAATTAATATGTAAAAGACCAGAATTGGAACTCAAAGAGTATAATGGCAAAATACTGAAACCTAAGGCGAAGTACGTGCTCGGACCTGATCAAATAAAACAAGTATGTCAATGGTTGAGACAATTGAGATTTCCAGATGGATATGTCTCTAACATTGCTCGGGCTGTGAAGATTGACGATGGACAGTTATATGGGTTGAAGAGCCATGATTGTCATATCTTTATGCAACGATTGATATCCCTAGCATTCCATGATATATTACACAAACCTATATGGGGGGTATTGTCTGAGTTGGGCGGATTTTTCAGAACATTGTGCGCATCGGAGGTCGTTGTATCAGATGTAAAGAATCTCGAGGACTCTGTCATCACCACTGTTTGTCTGTTAGAAAAGATATTTCCGCCAGCATTTTTCGATGTTATGGAACATTTGATCATACATCTGCCATATGAACTAAGGGTTTGGTGGCCCTGTGCAATATCGATGGATGTACTCATTTGAAAGGTATATGTTTTTTTATATTTGTCTCTTTAATGACAGATATTTAAAATTTGAAATGTATATTATTGTCAGATGCATGTTCGACCTAAAAAAAATGGTTTGTAATAAAGCGAGAGTAGAAGGCTCTATTTGTGAGGCGTACACTTTAGAAGAGATTTCAAATTTCTCATCTATGTACTTCGAACCTCATATTCCAACATGTTACACATGCCCGCCCCGTAACGATGATGGAGAACAAGTAACTGTAGCTGACAAGCTGTCGATATTTCAACCACTTGGGCATGCATTTGGTAGTTGCCGATCAAGGCTATTGACAGATCGAGAGCAAGATGCAGCACACATTTATATTCTTTTTAATTGCTCAGCGATCGACCCATACATCGAGTAAGTATATGTATATGCAACTCAATTATAAATCCTTTTATGTTCTATATGTGGATACATGGCTCGGTAATATAAGTATTTGTGGTTTGCAGACGATTTGATCTGGAGTTGCAAAGCGAAGTTTCACATCTCACTGATGCAGAAGTATAAAAAGAACGTGAAACTAAGTTTGTGGAGTGGTTGAAACAGTTGGTAAAGAAGCTAACATAAATTTTGTACTTATAAACAACACTAAGTTACTTAATTGATCGTGATCACAATCATTGTTTATGTCTGTGCGTAGGTTCGCCATGGTGATGTTAAAGATCAAGGAATATGTGATTTAGAAAATGGTCCGACCAAAGTTGTGCAATGCTACAACGGGTATATCGTAAATGGTTATCAATTCCATACAAAAGACTACGGTATAAACAAATCAACGATAAATAGTGGCGTGTGTGTCAAGGGTAGCAGCTACGGTGAAAATGAACATGATTACTACGGTTTTATAGAGGAAATAATGGAGTTGACTTACTTAGGCGTTAATAATAGGGTTACGATATTCAAGTGTCATTGGTTTGATCCAACTGCAACAAGATTCGACAAAGCTTCAGGCATTGTGGAGGTGAATCATAAATCCAGGTTTGGAACATATGAACCATTCATATTAGCCTCGCAAGCTCAACAAGTTTATTATACTTCATATCCGAGTATAAAAAAGTCAGATAGAAATGAATGGTGGGCAGTTTGCAAGGTGAAATCCAAACTATACCCCGAGTATGATCAGTTACAGTAAGATGAGTTAGCTGAAGACATCGATTACTATCAATCAGATGATGTCTATGACTTCGCTTATGGTCACGATGTTGCGCATGATATGCATGTCATATCTCCATTGATCGATGAAACATTCATAGAGGAATGTGATCCAAATGATGTACCAAGTGGATGGGCAAACAATGAAGAAGAAGAAGAAGAAGAAGAAAGTCAAACTAGTGACGAGGAAGAATTCTCAAGCTAGTGAGCAAAATCTTATACTACAAACCTCTATTTAAATGCATTGCAGTACTTGATGTGAGTTGTATTGCAATACTTGGTGTGAATGATTAAAAATTTTATTTGAATGTATTGTAATACTTGATACGAATGATTCGAATGCATTGTAATACTTGATGTGAATGATTTCAATTATTTGAATGTATTATAATTTATGCAACAAATGATTTGAATTAGTGCAATACTTGATGTGAATGATTTGAATTATTTGAATGCATTGCAATGCTTGATGTGAATGACTTGAATGCATTGTAATACTTGATGTGAATTATTTGAATGTATTGTATGACATATGTTATTTGTTAGAATATGGTTCGTGGAGGTTATAGTGGTCGTTCATCCAGTAGTAGCCAGGCTCAGCCTTCATCTTCACGAGCTCATGTGATAGGTATATCATATAACTAATTGGATGCTTGATTAGTTCAAATGCGCATTCTGAGAATTTCTAATGTATTTTTTTACAGATGATGTTGCGCCTGTACACGACCCACCTACACCAGTTGATCACAAAGTCAACAGCCAACACAGGAAACAGAGTCTTCTCAGGCTGGCATAAGAAGACTCATTCGAATAGTGTATATCGATAATCGACCGTAAGTATTTTGCACAGGAAACAGAGTCTTCTCAGGCTGGCATAAGAAGACTCATTCGAATAGTGTATATCGATAATCGACCGTAAGTATTTTGCACAGGAAACAGGGTCTTTTTAGGCTGGCACAAGAAGACTCATTCGAATAGTATATATCGATAATCGACCGTAAGTATTTTGTTTTCAATTATTGCATATCTTTTAAATATTTTATATTGATATTTACTGTGTAACAATTCATGTGCAGCACAAGGTTTGAGCCACAAGAAGTAGTACGGGAGATTAGGAATTCACTTCTTCAACATCTACCAGGACCAGTTGCTCAATGGAAAGAGTACCCAAAGGAGGTGTTAGACAGATTGTGATCCTTATTCATGGTATACAGTTGTTCCTCATAGTTAATGAGTTTCATATTTAATTTATTTAAGCAATGTCTACTAACTTTGTGAAAATATTTGTAGGCTTCGAATCGCTTTACAACTACAGTGGAAGAAAATAATGCAAGGAAGGTGTGGCAGAAAGTGGCTGCCAATCGATTTGCAGACATGCTGCACACTATGAAGACTGCAACAAAAAAAGCATCTGGCGTAGTAGATGATCCATTACTGTGGAAGGGCCATGGTCCTATTACTATCAGGAGAGATTACTAGGATGAAATGTGCGATAAGTGAGCGGGAGATGCATTTAGAAATCGCTCTGCGAAGGCTGCACAAAATCGATCGAAGATGCCCGAAGCCCATCTACACACAGGTGGATCTAGGACATTTGGGAGCCACCTGAAGAAAATGGTAACTCATTAATATATAATATTAATTTTATAAGTATTGTTGCAAACTTGTGTACTAAATCTTTTGTTATTTAACTTCGCAGGAAGCAGAAAAAGGAGGCAGTGTACCATATAAGGATGTGTTTGTAGAAACACATAAACGGAAGACCACATGAGTCTTCGTATCAGAGAAGGCGAGAACGACAACGGTATGTATTAATTCTATTAATAATCATTGTAATATATATGCAAGTTATCATAATGTTATAATTAATTATTAATGAATACTTTAAACATTATTTTGTAGGAGGCATATGAGCAACAGATGGTAGAGCGATATGGCGATGACGCTACTCAACATCCATCATTTGATCCTACAACATGGGTGACTGCAGTAGGTAAACCCAAAAAAGGTCGTGTGTTCGGGTTTGGGAGTAATATGAACACTTCACCAGTTATTGGTTCTTCCAGTTACGGCTCACCGACTTCTTGCATCGACATAAGCTCCAAGCAGCCGACTATTCTTTCTGGTGATGATGTACGTCAGATCGTTAATGAATCACTGAATAACTACTTCCAATACACCGTCGCCCCCTTTCTCCGAAATGAGATCAAGGCCGCTGTTCTGGATAGGGGATCTTCGATTCCAGGTCCCTCTCAGGTATAATCACATATTCAGTTTTTTGCCTGCCTTAGAACACATATGAGCATAATCGAATCACATATATAACTTTTTGCCTGCCTAAGAACACATATGAGCATGTTATAATCACATATTCAGTTTTTTGACTGCCTTAGAGCACATATGAGCATGCTATAATAACATATAGAGTTTTTTTATTGCCTTAGAGCACATATGAGCATGCTATAATCACATATAAAGTTTTTTTGCCTGCCTAAGAACACATATGAGCATGATAGAATCACATATAAAGTTTTTTTGACTGCATTAGAACACATATGAGCATGCTATAATCACATATTCAGCTTTTTGACTGCCTAAGAACACATATGAGCATATTATAATCACATATTCAATTTTTTGACTGCCTTAGCACACATATGAGCATGCTATAATAACACAGAGAGTTTTTTTATTGCCTTAGAGCACATATGAGCATGCTATAATAACATATAGAGTTTTTTTATTGCCTTAGAGCATATATGAGCATGCTATAATCACATATAAAGTTTTTTTGCCTGCCTTAGAACACATATGAGCATAATTGAATCACATATATAACTTTTTGCCTGCCTTAGAGCACATATGAGCATGATAGACTCACATATAAAGTTTTTGGCCTGCCTTAGAGCACATATGAGCATGCTATAATAAATATAGAGTTTTTTTATTGCCTTAGAGCACATATGAGCATGCTATAATCACATATAAAGTTTTTTTGCCTGCCTTAGAACACATATGAGCATAATCGAATCACATATATAACTTTTTGCCTGCCTTAGAGCACATATGAGCATGATAGAATCACATATAGAGTTTTTTGCCTGTCTTAGAGCACATATGAGCATGCTATAATAACATATAAAGTTTTTTTATTGCCTTAGACCACATATGAGCATGCTATAATCACATATAAATTTTTTTGCCTGCCTTAGAGCACATATGAGCATGTTATAATCACATATTCAGTTTTTTGACTGCCTAAGAACACATATGAGCATGATAGAATCCCATATAAATTTTTTTTGACTGCATTAGAACACATATGAGCATGCTATAATCACATATTCAGTTTTTTGACTACCTAAGAACACATATGAGCATGTTATAATCACATATTCAGTTTTTTGACTGCCTTAGCACACATATGAGCATGCACAAATCACATATAGAGTTTTTTTACTGCCTTAGAACATATATCATTTATGATAGAATCACATATAAATTTTTTTGCTTTGCCTGCCTTAGAGCACATATGAGCATGCTATAATCACATATTCAATTTTTTGACTGCCTTAGCACACATACGAGCATGATCAAATCACATATATAGTTTTTTGCCTGCCTTAAAGCACATCTGAGCATGGTAGAATCACATATAGAGTTTTTCTAGATGCCTTAGAACACATATGAACATGCTATAATCACATATTCAATTTTTTGACTGCCTTAACACACATATGAGCATGATAGAATCACATATATATATATAACTTTTTGTTTGCCTTAGAGCACATATGAGCATGATAGAATCACATATAGAGGTTTTTTTATTGCCTTACATCACACATGAGCACATGATAGAATCACATATAGTGTGTAATTTATTTCATTATATTTTGTTTATCAATACAGACTGTTCTTTTCTTGTGTAAGCTGCTAGCGATAATCAGCGTAGTGGAGCTGAAGGGACAGATAAAGACAATGAACAAGAAGACGCACAAAATCTTGGCGATGATTAGAGAATTGTGTTGAAGAAGTTCTTTTTTTTTATGTTTCCTAATTGTAATTGTTGAATTGTAAATAATTAAACTTGTTAATTTTAAGGTGGAACGATTAATTGTTGTAGATTCTTGTTATATAAAATTTTTTGTGTGGTTTGTTTTTTATTTACAGGAAATATAAATTGTACAGTTCTCGGTATTTAATTTTCAAATAATTTTTTTTAAATTTTTTTTCGTGTTTGCGACGGAACCATCCGTCGCTATTCATATTAATCTAGCAACGGCATAGCGACGAAAGTAAATCCGTCGCCAAGCCATGGTCGCTGTTTAGTACCGGCGGATTGGCGACGGAATATAGCGCTCGTTATTCCGTCGCAATTAGCGACGGACCTGGCGACGGAATAATTCTGTCGCCAGTTAGCGTCGAAATATTTGCGACGTAAGCATACTGTCGCCTCGTTGTCGCTAATTCGTCGCTACCCATGTTAGCGACGGATTAGCGACGGAATGTGGTCATCGCTAATCTACGGCTTTGTTGTAGTGGTGTACTGTTCAAGTGTCGTAGAAAATTCTTATTTTAAATTTTTGGAATCAAGTTGTCATTAAAATCATTTTTTGGTAGTTAAAATTAAATGAGATTGTGTCAAAAAAAATTATTTGCTTTTCTAATAGGTTTTTACAAGGCTTAAAAAATGTAATGAAAAAAATTAAATCATTTTTTTTAGAATTTGATTTTTTCTTTTATTTGTCTCTCCTTCATTTCCTCATTTTTTTTAAATTTTGTATTGCACAACTTTTTTGCTTGTTTCTTATAGCTTCCCCTATAAACTTTTTTTTTTCTAAAGCCCCAACATAGGTTATCAAATCATTTAAGTAAATGTGCTTATCTCTTTTTTACTAAAATCATATAAAATGCACTAATAAGAGGGCATTCACAAATGTACGAGGAGATTTAGATGTGAAAGTTAGAACATTTACAAGTGTAAGTGTATTTAGTTGAAGGAGGTTTGCAAATATAGTATGACTTTCACAAATCATGTTTGTAAATGTGTTCAAAATGTGTGAACCTTCTTTTACTAATTAAAATCGCATAAGGGGCAAGGCAAGAAGACGTTTGCAAATATGTAAGGACATTCACATGCAAAGGTCAGAACATTCATAAATATGAGAGTATTTTGTTAAAGAAGGTTCACAAATATAGTATAACCTTCACAAATCATGTTTGTGAATATTTTCAAAATGTGTGATCCTCCTTTAAAAAAATTGCATAAGTGGTGAAAGCAGGAGGACATTTGCAAAATGTGTAAGTACATTTACAAATATAAAAGTATTTAGTTAAAAGAAGTCTACAAATACCATATGACCTTCACAAATCATGTTTTTGAATATCCTAGACTGTGTGAACTTTCTTTTACTAAAATGATTTTAGTAAAAGGCGGTTCACATATTTGAGGACATTTACAAAAATGATTTTTGAACTTCATGCTATATTTGGACATAGAAAGGATTTTAGCAAATTGTGAGGTATTTTCAAAAACACTCTATTTTACGATGACAGCACAATAATTTTATGAATGATTAATGGTCTTACTTGATCTTGATTCCTTCAAGTTAGCAACAGCTTATGAAGAATCTCCCAATTACTTAATTCTCCCAAAGGTTCTTCCTCTTTTATAATTATCTTTTGTAGTACCACTACATCCTTCTCATATCCTATAGTGGAAATCAGTTTTTTCATAATTCAATTTCCTCTTACTTGCTAAAGTATTTCTTCCTTCCCATCAAAAAAGGATCAAGATGAAAAGATTTGCTAAAGAAAAACAAAAATCAAATAAGTTTTTTTTAATGACCAAAATCCAAAAAGTTGGTTGCTGCATTACTTGGAACCACACACTACTTTATGTTGCCTTCCTGACTAGAAATGTCAATAGATCGGATTATATCCAATATCCAATCAAATCTGACTCCATTTGGTCGGATCTGATAAGCCAAAACCATATCCGGGGATGCAAATATGGTTTTGACTTTTTGCTACCATAGGTATCTTCATTTGATGAATATATCTGAATTGGTTTACCTGTAAAAACTTGTTGGATCTGGTATAATTATTTCACCATTCAAATCCATTTAACCAACATCCGATGGTATTTACCACATGCAATCTGAATACAAACAGTTAACATCCCTACCCCTGACTCCTCAAATGGCCTTAAATAATGCAACCTCTTCTCGTATATTTTCAGCTTTTCCTCCAGATATATCATGATAAAACTGACTGTAAGTTCACCTTTATTAAGTTCTCACTGTAAGTTCTCACCTTTATAACTTCATTTCTAAAATTAAAATACAGACTACATGGACCAGCCTGTCATTCTTAATGTGTTGATGTGACGTGGATTGGGTTTAAGGCTGGTAAACAAACCAAGCTGCTTGTCCTTCAGTTCGGTTCGGCTCGTCCAAGGCTCGTTTGGGTTCAGCTCATTTAGCTAATGAGACGATTACGAGCCGCTCAGTATGCCTTACCGACACAAGTATGAAGAATGTATGTTCGTCTCAACTTGACCCGGTACGAGCTGTTCAGCTCCTATCCATAAATATATAATATTTTTTATATCTAACGTAACATAATAAAATTTCATACGTTTTATAAATATGAAATAAAAATTTTCTTATTTTAAATTTTTAAAAGTAAATAATGATGGCATTATGTAATATTTTAATTTTATATATTTAAAATTTATTTTAAATGATCGAAGAAAGACCATCACCAAATATGAATAATAAAATACTTTTTCGTAATTAGAATTATAACCTCAAGTAAATATTTTATTATGATTTTTATATATATTGCATCACACATTTTGTAGGCAAATTTGTAATTCAATTACTCTTTTTTACTTTTTCCAATTAAAAACCCTACGATTAACAACTAACAAAATCTCATCAATATTTGAAAAGGTATGTCACCAATCTTCATTAACTTCAAGGACTGATCTGCAAGCAAATGATTTTTCATGTCTGCCATCTATCTCACCTTTTTCTTCTTGTATTGTACTTGTATTGCAAGCAACTGAAGGACTGTCGGCAGAGAAGTTCATTCCCACAATTACCATTAACTGTAGTAGAACGGCCTTTTGCTCACACACAATCACCATTGATGGACCAAGGCTGAGCAACTAACGAATTCACACACAATCACCATTAACTGTTGTAGAACGGCCTTCAATTGCTCTATTTTTATTTTTATTTTTAATTAAAAATACTATGATGAGCAACTAACGAAATCTCATCAGGAATATTTGAAAAGAAATTGATTTGATTTTAAAAACTTAATATTGTATTTAATAACAGAATCAGACAAAATGGTTCATAACAGAAACAGACAAAAAACTTAATATTTTACATTTCTTCCTTCACATTGCTTCATGTTCAGTTCGCTCGTCCTAAATGCAGTCAAGGATCCAACATTTTATGTGCAAATTTCTTATGCATTTCTTCTGAACTGTGTATGATCACCACAAGTCTCCCACTGGTCACGTGCAATCATAGTCTCACTTTCCATAATTTATGTGCAAGACAGACCCATCTAAGCAGAGCCGGACCTGTCAAGAGGCCAATGAGACTTGGGCTTCAGGGCCCCTGGGCCAAAAAAAAAATTTAGGGGCTCATTTTTAATAGGGATTCCATTTTTAATGGGGATAAAAAACAGCAAAAAAAATTTTAGGGGCCTCCAAAAAATTGGAGGCACTGCCCTCAAACTCCTACTATTAATAGGGGGCTCAAAAAATTTCGAGGTGCTGCCCCCAAACTCCTACTATTAATAGGGGGCTTATTTTTAGGGAGCCCATTTTTAATAGGGGCTCAAAAAATTTTGAGGCCTTGCCCCAGAACTCCTGCTATTAATAGGGGGCCCATTTTTTCCCTCTGCCTCAGGCCCCATAAAACACAGGTACGGCCCTGCATCTAAGAATGCATATCTGAATAGCAAATACCAATGCCACATGCTTTGGCACATGCGTCAAAATAATTGATGGAAATACCCCACAATTGTTGATTTAGAACATTGTTCTAACCAATGTTAGGTTGAATGCATTCAATTCCATTATTGTTCTTTGCATAATAAGGGAGAAATGGACCTTGTGCCACATTAATGGTATGATGTATACAAGGACTACAAACAGAAAAGGAAAAGAATGGTGGGCCCAGCTCCACACCACAAGAAAATATGCAATTAGCGACGGAATTGTTCCGTCGCTAACTAGCGACGGCTTAATGAGCGAAATAAATCCGTCGCTACAATCAATAATCTTTACGAAAATAGCGACGAAACTGAATCCGTCTCAAACATCGTCGCTAATTAGCGACGGAGTTTGCGATGTAAGGTTTTGTCGCTAAATAGCGACGGATTCAGCGACCGAATAAAGTTCGTCGCTATTTTCGTATTTTGATTTACGACGGCTTAGCGATGGAATTATTCCGTCGCTAAATGTCGCGTAAATTCCTAATCCCATCCCTCTTTCTCTTTTCCCGTTTCGCTGTCTCTTCAACTGCTCCCGCCCGTCGCCCTCTCCCTCCCGTCGCCCGTCGGCCTCTCTCCGGCCCCCACCGTCCACCGCTCGCCAGCCGCCGCTCCCTGTCAGCCTCCCTCCCGTCGCCCGTCGGCCTCTCTCCGGCCCCCACCGTCCACGCGATGCGCAGGTAAGCGCTTTCGTCGGCAGGGGGTCGCCCCCCTTGCATTTCCAACAGGAAGGGGGTCGCCCCTCTGCGTTTCTGGCATGGGGTCGACCCCCTGCGTTTCCGGTAGGGGGTCGACCCCCCTACATTTCCGCAGGCAGAGGGTCGCCCCCCCTGCGTTTCCGGCAGGCAGGGGGTCGCCCCCCCTGCGTTTTCGGCAGGGGGTCGACCCCCTGCGTTTTCGACAGGGGGTCGACCCCCCTGCATTTCCGGCAGCAAAGGGTCGACCCCCCTGCGTTTCTGGCAGCAGGGGGTCGCCCCCCCTCCTGCATTTTCGATAGGGGGTCGACCCCTTGCGTTTTCGGCAGCAGGGCGCAGGGGGTCGCTCCCCCTGCGTTTCCGGCAGGGGGTCGACCCCCTGCGTTTCCGGCAACAGGGGGTCGCATCGCCCCCCTGCGTTTCTGGCAGCACGACGCAGGGGTTCGGCCCCCTTGCGTTTCCGGCAGGCAGGGGGTCGCCCCCCTGCGTTTTCGGCAAAGGGGTCGCCCCCTGCGTTCTGTGAAACTGCATCTGCCTCTGGTTTTTTTTTCGGCAGGTGGTGACTTCAATTTAACACAGTATTTTTTGCAGATTTCTCAACGAAACTCGCTTGTGCCCCGCCATCCGTGGTAAGTAAGTGACAAAAACAATGCAAATCGGGTAAATACCCGTGGTGAGTAAGTGATGCAAGCGCATCACATGTTATTTAATTTATTGGATGTAACACTTTATTGTTTGCACACTCACTTAGCTGTTGATATCTAGGGATGCTTTGTTGGAGTTCGGAGATCATGCTGAGCATGATTTTAATGTATGAGAATAGAAGTGTTCTTATTTTTGGAGTACGGATTCCATGCTAGGCATGGTAGTAGTTAGCGGAATATTGAAGTGTGTTTGCTGCAGGTACATGTTTGACATTTGTTTGATATGAATGATTTTGATGTATTGCAATGTTTGATGTGATTGTATCCATGCTTGCATGTAGTTACTTTCAATTTGATTATGTCTTCCATGTGAAATTGTATAATGAAAGCATGCTTCAAATGAATGTATCGTGTCATGAATAGTTTGCACATGAAAATATTAAGTTATCAATGCATGCATCATAATTCTTGTGATTGTATGACATCATATATTGCATGATAAATTTGATATTTTCTTCATCATAGCATTCTGATGGTTCTCTTTTAACTTGTTAGGATACTATTCGTAACATCATACGACAAAATGACTGCAAACCATGAATGGATGTATCGTAGGATAGTGGACAATGAGTTATCGTATGAATATATGGATGGTGTTGACAGTTTTATTGAATTTGCAACGGCAAGTGTCAGTACAGTGGATCCCACAGGTCGGATTAGGTGTCCCTGCAAGATTTGTAAGAATAATCGATTTATAGAACCTCATGGCGTTAGACATCACCTATACAGGAAGGGTTTTGTGAGTGATTATCAAAATTGGACGTTTCATGGAGAAGAATTTAGAAACAATTTTGATACACGGGTGAATGTGGAGCACGATAATCCATATATGAATTTGATATTTGATGCCGCAGGAACAGAACTGGGTTCTGCTATGAGTCCTAGTGATGTAAGAACTGCAGTAGATGAAGAATCACCAAACGATGCAGCTAGCAGATTTTATGATTTACTTAGAGATGCTGATGAGCCACTTTGGAACGGTTGTGAGAGTCACACTATCTTGTCTGCAGTTCTTTAACTAATGAATTTGAAGTCCGAGTATAATTTGAGTCAATCATGTTTTGACCGTTTGTGCATGATTGTGAAGAGTATGTTGCCCAAAGATGAGAAATTGCCAAAAAAATTCCATCGTGCGAAAGTTATGGTCAACGCTCTAGGTATGGGGTATAAAAAGATAGATGCTTGTCCAAATCACTGCATGTTGTATTTCAAGGATCAGGAAAACAACATATCATGTCCGTCATGTGGGTATCCTCGGTTCAAGCCAAAGACAAGAGGCAATGGTAGCACGAGATCAAAGAAAGTTTCATACAAGTGGCTACTATTTTCCTATCACCCCTAGATTGCAACGATTGTATATGTCTTCAAGGATAGGTAAACACATGAGATGACATGCAAATAAAGTTTGACACGATGAAGACAAGATCACGCATCCTGTTGACACTGAAGCTTGGAAGCACTTTGATCGTACTCATTAGAACTTCGCAATGGAAGTGCGAAATGTTAGACTCGGTCTATGTATAGATGGATTTAATCCATTTGGGGGTAGATCAACTCCATACTCATGCTGGCCAGTATTTGTAACTCCATACAACCTTCCACCAAGCTTGTGTATGAAACGTCCAAATCTTTTCTTGTCTCTGTTGATCCCTGGTCCGACCTCACCTGGCCAAAATCTTGATGTATATTTAAGGCCATTGATTGATGAACTAAAAGTACTGTGGGATGACGGTGTTACCACGTATGATGCCCACAAAAAACAAAATTTCAACATGAAGGTCGTTGTTCTATGGACAATCAGTGACTTCCCTGCATATGGTATGCTATCTGGTTGGAGCACACATGGGAGGTTGGCTTGTCCATACTGCATGGAGGATTCCAAAGCTTTTAGATTGAGGCATGGAAGGAAGCCTTGCTGTTTTGAGTGCCATCGTCGATTTCTACTCAGCGATCATCCGTTCTGACGACAAAAAAATGCGTTTAAAGCAGGCACAACTGAAACAGAAGGTCCATCCTCAAGATTGTCTGGCATAAAGATTCTAAGAAGATTGTGATACTTTTCAGATGTATTAACAGATGCCCGCAGTCCTACACCCTTTCGTGGATTTGGGAAGGATCACAATTGGATGAAGAAATCTATTTTTTGGGAACTACCGTATTGGCCGACCCTATTGATACGACATAATTTGGATGTGATGCATGTAGAGAAAAATGTGTTTGATAATGTGTTCAATACAGTAATGAATATTAAAGGAAAAACGAAGGATAATCTGAAGGCCCGTATGGATTTAAAATTAATATGTAAAAGACCAGAATTGGAACTCAAAGAGTATAATGGCAAAGTACTGAAACCAAAGGCAAAGTACGTGCTCGGACCTGATCAAATAAAACATGTATGTCAATGGTTGAGACAATTGAGAATTCCAGATGGATATGTCTCTAACATTGCTCGGGCTGTGAAGATTGACGATGGACAGTTATATGGGTTGAAGAGCCATGATTGTCATATCTTTATGCAACGATTGATACCCCTAGCATTCCATGATATGTTAGACAAACCTATATGGGGGGTATTGTCTGAGTTGAGCGGATTTTTCAGAACATTGTGTACATCGGAGGTCGTAGTATTTGATGTAAAGAATCTCGAGGACTCTGTCATCACCACTGTTTGTCTGTTAAAAAAGATATTTCCGTCAGCATTTTTCGATGTTATGGAACATTTGATCATACATCTGCCATATGAACTAAGGGTTGGTGGCCCTGTGCAATATCGATGGATGTACCCATTTGAAAGGTATATGTTTTTTTATATTTGTCTCTTTAATGATAAATATTTAAAATTTGAAATGTATATTCTTGTCAGATGCATGTTCAACCTAAAAAAAAAGGTTCGTAATAAAGCAAGAGTAGAAGGCTCTATTTGTGAGGCGTACACTTTAAAAGAGATTTCAAATTTCTCATCTATGTACTTCGAACCTCATATTCCAACACGTTACACATGCCCGCCTCGTAACGATGATGGAGAACAAGTAACTGTAGCTGACAAGCTGTCGATATTTCAACCACTTGGGCATGCATTTGGTAGTTGCCGATCAAGGCTATTGACAGATCGAGAGCAAGATGCAGCACACATCTATATTCTTTTTAATTGCTCAGCGATTGACCCATACATCGAGTAAGTATATGTATATGCAACTCAATTATAAATCCTTTTATGTTCTATATGTGGATACATGGCTCGGTAATATAAGTATTTGTGGTTTGCAGACGATTTGATCTGGAGTTGCAAAACGAAGTTTCACATCTCACTGATGCAGAAGTACAAAAAGAACGTGAAACTAAGTTTGTGGAGTGGTTGAAACAGTTGGTAAAGAAGCTAACATAAATTTTGTACTTATAAACAACACTAAGTTACTTAATTGATCGTGATCACAATCATTGTTTATGTCTGTGCGTAGGTTTGCCATGGTGATGTTAAAGATCAAGGAATATGTGATTTAGAAAATGGTGCGACCAAAGTTGTGCAATGCTACAACGAGTATATCGTAAATGGTTATCGATTCTATACAAAAGATTATGGTATAAAAAAATCAACAATAAATAGTGGCGTGTGTATCAATGGTAGCAGCTACGGTGAAAATGAACATGATTACTATGGTGTTATAGAGGAAATAATGGAGTTGACTTACTTAGGCATGAATAACAAGGTAACTTTATTCAAGTGTCATTGGTTTGATCCAACTGCAACTAGACTCGATAAAGCTTCAGGCATTGTGGAGGTGAATCATAAATCCAGATTTGGAACATATGAACCATTCATATTAGCCTCGCAAGCTCAACAAGTTTATTATAGTTCATATCCGAGTATAAAAAAGTCAGATAGAAATGAATGGTGGGCAGTTTGCAAGGTGAAGTCCAAACTATACCCCGAGTATGATCAGTTACAGGAAGATGAGTTAGTTGAAGACAGCGATTACTATCAATCAGATGATGTCTATGACTTCGGTTATGGTCACGATGTTGCACATGATATGCATGTCATATCTCCATTGGCCGATGAAACATTCATAGAGGAATGTGATCCAAATGATGTACCAAGTGGATGGGCAAACAATGAAGAAGAAGAAGAAGAAGAAGAAGAAGAAAGTCAAACTAGTGACGAGGAAGAATTCTCAAGCTAGTGAGCAAAATCTTATACTACAAACCTCTATTTAAATGCATTGCGGTACTTGATGTGAGTTGTATTGCAATACTTGGTGTGAATGATTAAAAAATTTATTTGAATGCATTGTAATACTTGATACGAATGATTCGAATGCATTGCAATACTTGATGTGAATTATTTGAATGTATTGTAATACTTTATGCGAATGCATGAGTTGTATTGCAACACTTGATGTGAATGATTAAAAATTTTATTTGAATGTATTATGATACTTGATACGAATTATTTGAATGCATTGTAATACTTGATGTGAATGATTTGAATTATTTGAATGTATTGTAATACTTGATGCGAATGATTTGAATGCATTACAATGCTTGATGTGAATGACTTGAATGCATTGCAGTACCTGATATGAATGATTTGAATTATTGTAATACTTGATGCGAATGACTTGAATGTATTTTAATACTTGATGTGAATTATTTGAATGTATTGTATGACATATTTATTTGTTAGAATATGGTTCGTGGAGGTTACAGTGGTCGCTCATCCAGTAGTAGCCAGACCCAACCTTCATCTTCACGGGCTCCTGTGATAGGTATATTGATTAACTAATTGGATGCTTGATTAGTTCAAATGCGTATTCTGAGAACTTCTAACGTATTTTTTTACAGATGATGTTTCGCCTACAGACGACCCACCTACACCAGTTGATCACACAAGTCAGGAGCCAACACAGGAAGCAGGGTCTTCTCAGTCTGGCACAAGAAGACTCATTTGAATAGTGTATATCGATAATCGATCGTAAGTATTTTGTTTTCAATTATTGATATCTTATAAATATTTTATATTGATATTTACTGTGTAACAATTCATGTGCAGCACGAGGTTTGAGCCACAAGAAGTAGTACGGGAGATTAGGAATTCACTTCTTCAACATCTACCAGGACCGGTTGCTCAATGGAAAGAGTACCTAAAGGAGGTGTTAGACAGATTGTGGTCCTCATTCACGGTATACAGTTGTTCCTCATAGTTAATGTGTTTCATATTTAATTTATTTAAGTAATGTCTACTAACTTTCTGAAAATATTTGTAGGCTTCGAATAGCTTCGCAACTACGGTGGAAGAAAATGATACAAGGAAGGTGTGGCAGAAGGTGGCTGCCAATCGATTTGCAGACATGCTGCACACTATGAAGACTGCAGCAAAAAAAGCATCTGGCGTAGTAGATGATCCATTACTGTGGAAGGGCCATGGCCCTATTCTTACGACAATGAAGCCATACATGATACTTCAAGTACAAGGTTTTGATGATGAGCAAGTGGAATCAACTGCATTTCAGCTAAGGGTATGAAGAAATTGAAGAATTCGATGAAGAATCTTTGAAGACTAGTGTGCAAATGTTAAATTCATTAAAAGTCTTAGATTCTTGTAAGAGCCTTACTTAGAGTGCATATTTAGGTTGCATTTCACCTTAAAAATCTTTAGAAAAACTTTTCTAAAAAGAACCCTCTTGAAAATCTTTTTAGAAAACTCTTTTCTTAAATTTTCATGTTTATTATTCGACCAATAGACTTACCAGTCGACTAATCCTTTCGTGCCATATTTTCTAAAAAGTCATTTTTGTCGACCCAAGGTTTTATCAGTCGACTGGATAGAATGTCTGTTTTCTGAAAAATTAGCAGCAGTCGACTAATGGTTTTATCACTCGACTTAACAGAATATGTGTTTTCTAAAAAAATTTAGCAACAGTCGACTAATGCTTTTATCAGTCGACCGAACAGAATGTTTGTTTTTCAGAAGATTTTAGCAGCAGTCGACCAAAAGGTTTTCAGTCTACTGATGATATTATCAATCGACTAATTTTTCTCTAGTCGACTAAGTTTCAAGAGTTCAGATTTTCAAACGGCTCGATTAACAAATTAGTCGACCGACGATAACTGTCAGTCTACTAATAACTAACTATTAGTCGACTAACTGATGTTTCAGTCGACTAATTTTGTCGTTTTCCTGAAACTTCAAAAAGGCGTGTCTTTTCATTTTTCAAACGTTTTGATCGTTCAAAATGGACAGTTTTGATACCCTTTCATACTCTCACCGTATGGAAAACTTTAACTATAAATATGAGTGCATTTTACACTCAAAACAACAAGAATTCAATTGATTTGAATCATTTACTTCTTGCTTTTCACTCCTATTCATTCAAATATTTGTTTTCTCACTCACGTGATATTTTCACTTCAGTTTTTCACTCAAATCACTTTGAGAGATAGTGAATTCGTGAGTAGAGTATTTCAACAACCTCAAAAGCCAATTGCATCTCATTTGCATTCAAAAGGAAGGCTCATAGGTTGTTTTGTAAGTTGTTACTTATTTTCTGCAAAAAGAAGGACTCCTTGGTGTAAAGGAGTTGTTTGCTTTCAGAAGGGTTGTTACTGAAAGTGGGACCAGTTATGGTCTGTGTGATCTTGTAGTTTACAAGGTTGATAGTGGAAATCTCAAGCGGGTTTTGCTTGGGGACTGTATGTAGGTCGGGATAGACCGAACTAGGATAAAATCTTGTGTTCTTTGTGTGTTTGCTTTGAGATTTGCAAAATCCTTCTATACTCCGCAGACAATTTTTAAAAGCACTATTCACCCCCCCTCTAGTGCTTGTTGCCTCGATCCTACTGCACTTTCATTTGGTATCAGAGTCAGGTTTCCTATTACTTTGATTTGACCATCATCTAGCATGGCAACTACAACATCTCAGCACAAAGAAGGATGCTCCTCTGTTCGTCCTCCTCTCTACAGCAAATGAAATCTGGCATACTCTTCTCGTGACTCACGAAGGTACGTCAAAGGTAAAGGAATCTAAAATTGCTTATTTAGTTCATAAATTTGAATTTTTCAAAATGAAGCAAAATGAATCTATATCGGACATAGTAACTAGAATGACCGATATAACTAACACTTTGAAATCCCTTGGAAAAGAATATTCACAAGTGGATTTAGTCAGAAAGATTCTAAGGTGTTTAACTCCTGAATGGGAGAGAAAAACCACTGCTATTGAAGAAGCAAATGATCTCAATACTCTCACTCTAAAAGATTTAGTTGGTAACCTAATGACATATGAGGTCCAACTTCAAGACAAACAAGAAGAAGAGCCTAAGAAGAAATCTCTTGCTTTTAAGGATACTTCTGACTTAGAAAATTCAGAAGAAGATGAAGATGAAGATATTGCCCTCATCACAAGGCAATTCAGAAGATTCATTAAAAAGGGAAGATTTCAAAGAAAGGTAAAGAAAGCAGATTCTTTCAATCCCAATGAAGTCAAGTGCTTTAACTGCAAAAAAAAGCAGAACATATCAAGAAAAATTGTCCTCTTCTCAAAATCAAGCCCAAGGACCAATTCAAGAAGAAAAAGGCATTTCAAGCATGTTGGGATGATAGTGACTCCTCTTCCGATGAAGAATCAAATGAAGAAGTCGCCAACATGTGTTTTGTAGCACAAGAAGATTCGGTAAGTCAATTTGACTATGATGAGTTATTTGAAGCATTTAATGATTTATATGCTAAATTTAAGAGTCTTAGTTCTAAAAATAAAGAGTTAAAAACTGAAAATTTAACTCTTGACTCTCAAAATAAAGTGTTACTTCAAGAGATAGAAGATCTCAAGAAGAAAAATTCTTGCCAAGCACTTGAGATAAAAGAAATTGAAGTTAGAACCAATCTCTTACAAAAAGAAATATCTAGTCTTAAAGAAAAGTCAAATGATCTTCTTTCTATAGTGACCAAATTCACAAATGGTCAAGAGAATCTAGAAAAACTTCTTGGTTCTCAAAGATGCACGGTTAATAAAACCAGATTGGGATATAGCTTCTTTGATACTCAAAATAGACCAAACTATGTGGTGAAAAATCAAAGACATTATTCTCAACCTTTTGTTCATAGAACTAAACTTTCTAGTTCTAATAGAAATGCATCTAGATATGATTATCCTAGACATGATTATTCTAGACATGTTTATTCTAAATCCTTTTATAGAAAGAATATTTATTATCAAAGAAAACCAAAATCCAAATGGATATGGGTTCCTAAGACTAACTCTCATGGACCCGAAAATAGAAAGGGGTCAAATGCTCTGTTTTCTGATTTTGTTGTAGGTACACAACATAAGGAGCAAATGGATATTGGACAGCGGCTGTTCCAAACATATGACTGGAAGACCGGAGTTATTTTCCACCCTCCAAAATAAGGATGGAGGAACCGTCACCTTTGGTGACAATAACAAGAGAAAAGTAATAGGTATTGGTAATCCAAAATTTCCCTTGATAGAAAATGTTCTTTTAGTAGATGGTTTAATGCATAATTTAATATCTATTAGTCAATTATGTGATAAAGGTTTTCATGTTTCTTTTGAAAATGATTTATGCTTAATTTCTTATTTTCAATCTAAAAAAATCATTTTTAAAGGTAAAAGAAGAAACAATGTGTATGAACTATATCTAGATGAATTACCCTCTTTTAATGAAAATGTCTTATTGTTTCAAATGAAATTCAATGGTTATGGAACAAGAGACTTGGACATGTTAACTTTAAAATTATTTCAAAATTATCCAAGAATGATCTTGTAAGAGGCCTACCTAGAATACCATATAAAAAAGATCACTTATGTGATGCTTGTCAAAGGGGTAAACAAATCAAGAGTTCTTTTAAAGCAAAAGATATAGTTTCAACAAAACGTCCTCTTGAACTTTTACATTTAGATCTATTTGGACCATCTAGAATTCAAAGTTTGAATAGTAGCAAGTATGCTTTTGTTATAGTAGATGATTATTCTCGGTTTACATGGGTGATTTTTCTAAAAAGCAAAAATGATGCTTTTTCAGAATTTTCTAAACTTTGTAGAAGAATTACAAATGAAAAATCTACATCTATTATTAAAATTCGTAGTGATCATGGTGGTGAATTTGAAAATGAATCTTTTCTAAAGTTTTGTGATTTACATGGTATATCTCACAACTTTGCTTTTCCTAGAGCGGCTCCACAAAATGGAGTTGTTGAAAGAAAGAATAGAACTTTGCAAGAATGTGCTAGAACCATGCTTCAAGATAAAAATTTACCAAAATACTTTTGGGCTGAAGCAATTAATACAGCATGTTATGTTTTAAATCGTGTTCTTATTCGACCAATTTTACATAAAATATGTTTTGAATTGTATTATGATCATATACCAAAGATCTCATATTTCAAAATTTTTGGTAGTAAATGTTTCTTGTTAAATACCAAAGATAATCTTGATAAGTTTGATTCAAAATCAGATGAATCAATATTTCTTGGATATTCTTCTAGAAGTAAAGCATATCGTATTTTCAATAAAAGAACATCTTGTATTGAAGAATCTTTACATGTTGCATTTGATGAGAATTGTGAGCAGGTTATACCTCTAAGCAAAGGAGAAGAAGTAATACTTCAAGAAGAACCCTTGATAGAGAGTACTTCTCAAGAAAATATTCCTCTTCAACCAGTTTGGAAAGAAGTTCTTAATCATCCACATGAACAAGTTATTGGTGAAATAAAGAGTGGTGTCCAAACTAGAAGGCAATTAGAAAAATATATTGCAAATGTTGCTATCATATCTAAATTAGAACCAAAGAATATCAATGAGGCTTGTGATGATGAATTTTGGCTTTTGGCCATGTCTGAAGAACTTAACCAATTTACTAGGAATGATGTTTGGGATCTAGTTGATAGACCAAAGGATCATCCGGTAATTGGAACAAGATGGGTCTTCCAAAATAAGCTGGACGAAAATGGTGAAGTCATTCGTAACAAAGCAAGGCTAGTAGCACAAGGCTATAATCAAGAAGAAGGCATAGATTTTGATGAAACCTATGCACCAGTGGCTCGATTAGAGTCAATTCGAATGATGCTTGCTTTTGCTAGTTACATGAACTTCAAGTTATATCAAATTGATGTTAAGAGTGCATTCTTAAATGGACACATCAATGAAGAAGTTTATGTAGAGCAACCTCCAGGCTTTGAAAATGAGAAATATCGAGAAAAAGTCTACAAATTGAAAAGAGCTTTCTATGGACTCAAACAAGCACCAAGAGCGTGGTACGAAAGACTACGAAATTTTCTAGAACAATCTGGTTTTTCCATTGGTCGGGTAGACTCCACTTTATTTATTAAAAATCTTAATTCAGATATTCTTATTGTGAAAATTTATGTTGATGACATAATATTTGGTTCTACTAATGATTCTCTTTGTAAAGAATTTGCTAAAGCTATGCAGGAAGAGTTTGAAATGAGCTTGATGGGCGAATTGAACTACTTCCTTGGACTTCAAATAAAGCAAACTGAAGAAGGAATCTTCATCAATCAGGCTAAGTATACAAAAGAACTTCTCAAGAGATTTGGGATGGACTCATCTAAATCAAGAAGGAATCCTATGAGTACAACTACTTTTCTTGATAAAGATGAAAATGGTAAAAGTGTAGATACTAAGCTCTACAGAGGTATGATCGGATCTCTATTATACTTAACTGCTAGTCGACCTGATATTATGTTTAGTGTTTGTATGTGTGCAAGATTTCAAGCTAATCCAAAAGAATCTCATTTAACTGCAGTAAAACAAATTCTTCGTTATTTGAAAGATACTTCAGATTTCGGTTTATTTTACCCAAAATCATCTTCCTTTGATTTAGTTTCATATAGTGATGCAGATTTTGCAGGAAGTAAATCTGATCGCAAGAGTACTAGTGGAACTTGTCATTTCTTAGGAAATTCCTTAGTCTCTTGGTTTAGTAAAAAAACAAAAATCAGTGTCACTGTCAACAACTAAAGCAGAATATATAGCGGCTAGTTTAGCGTGTTCACAAGTACTATGGATGAAACAGGCCTTAAAAGACTTTGGTTTGAATTACTCCACAACAACCATTTATTGTGATAACACTAGTGCTATAAATCTTTCAAAAAATCCTATTCAGCACTCAAGAACTAAGCATATTGAAGTTAGACATCATTTTTTAAGAGATCATGTGTTAAAAGGAGATATTTCGTTAAATTTTATTTCCACTAAAGAACAACATGCCGATATCTTCACTAAATCTCTTAAAAATGAAGATTTTATAAGAATTAGGAGAGAACTAGGTATTTGCTCATTTTTGGATTTGTAAAAATGTTGATTTTTGAACAAAATCTCAAAATCGCACTATATTAGTCGATCGATAAAATTCTAGTCGACTGATGTTTTAGTATTTTAGAATGAATCGCACCATATTAGTCGACCAATATATTTCTAGTCGACTGATGATATTTTTAGAATGAGTCACACTTTTTTAGTCGACCGATAAAGTTTTAGTCGACTAAATTTTTTTAGAATTTTTAACTGAAGGGACCCGATACCCCTTGGATTTTTTTTAAAAAAAAAAACACCCGTTCTTTTAAATAGGCATCGTTTCACTTCATTTTCGTACCTTTTCATTTTTCTTAAAAACGAAAACCCTCTTTCTCTTTTGCCTCTCTCTCTCTCTTCTGAAAAACCCTCGGAGTGTCGTTCGATCCCATTTTCGCTGGGATTTTCTTACCGTAACAAGGAGACGCCGGAGTCTTCTGGCCGTGATCTTGAAACGCCGGAATCCTCTTGCAGAAACTGGCGCATCTTCAAAACACGTCGGAACCCTCTTGTGTGACAGTGCATTGCCGGAATCCCATTGTGGCCGACCTCTCACTCGCCGTCAGCCATCGTATCCTCAGTTTCTGTTTCACATCATCGGACAGCATTTTCCTCTGCCGGAAATCGTTTGGAAGCCGACATTTTTTTTGGTAACTATATTTTTAACCATGCCTCGTACGATGTCTGCATCTGCAAAAGGTTTAGGTTCTCCTCCTCCTACACCTTCTTCAAGACATGGTTTTTCACTAAGATTACTTCACAATCCTCTTCTCTATGATACTTTTGGATCAATTTCTGCACTACCTATTTTACCAGGCCGAAATGTTCTATTTCACTTATTTTCTCGTTACAATATAAGAGAATTATTTCCTGGAATTTCACATCTTTTATGCTTGTGCAGATACCCTTCACTATCTGTTTCTTATTCACTTGTTTTACACAAATTTACAAATAGATCATGAAACTGGAGTTTTGTCCTCTCTTGTTCGTGATGTTGAAATCGAGTTTGATTCGAAATTACTTGGAGAAATTCTTGAAATTCCACCTTCAGACACTCTTTTCAACACTATTGAATTAAATGATGAAAGAGTTTTTGAACAAATTCTTCTTCCAGAAGCACCTCACTGCCCTCCTTTCAAAAATACTATTCTTCAAACTCGTGCACGCATTGCTGGACGAATCCTAGCCCATAATGTTCTACCCAAAACTGGTTTTTTTTATTATTATTCCACAGATCTATCTACGGCTCTTTATGTTTTATTTGGAAATATTTCTGTCAGATGGGCTAATGTGTATTTTACAAATTTGTGGAAACAAAAACCATTTCTTCCTTATGGTTGTCTTTTAACCCGTATTTTTAGACATTTCAAAGTTCCTTTAACAAATGAAAAATACATTGAGCAAAAAGAGTTCTTTGATCAAACAATTTTTAAAAGAATGAAAATTAAATATCTGCCTCCTTTAAATGTTGATCAAACTGAACCATCTGATCCTAATGAACCATCAATTTTTGAACCTTCACCTTCTGCGACACCTTCATCTCATGCAAAAAGAAAGAAATTTTCTACAAGTCAAGACCATGATGAAGTTATGCAGAGACTGGAAGCTTTAGAGCTGCATCAACACACTTTTCGTGAACATGTGACTCAACAACTATCTACGATTGAGAAAGAGATTACTTCAATTAAAGATTTGCTCAACTCACTTTTCTGATCTTTGTTGTCTAAACTTTCATACTTTATGGGTTGTAATATTTTAAACTTATATCTCTATTTTGCTTATGCTATTTTTGCCCTTACTCTTTTTTATTCTGACAAAGGGGGAGAAAAAGAATGATAACAATTACATTAAAATTGCAGGAGATCTTGCATGAGAAATGCAAAATTAAGAGAAAAAGAAAGTTGTGAATGAATGCATTTCTAAATGCATGAAGTAATGATGAATGAAAATGCAAACCAATCAATATGTGATATATGTGCTTTAAATGTGCTAACTGTTAATGTTTTGCAGCATATTGATAGGGGGAGTAAAATCTCCATCTATGCATCTAAATGCTTCATCTTTGATTAAGTTTGTCATCATCAAAAAGGGGGAGATTGTTACGACAATGAAGCCATACATGATACTTCAAGTACAAGGTTTTGATGATGAGCAAGTGGAATCAACTGCATTTCAGCTAAGGCTATGAAAAAAATTGAAGAATTCGATGAAGAATCTTTGAAGACTAGTGTGCAAATGTTAAATTCATTAAAAGTCTTAGATTCTTGTAAGAGCCTTACTTAGAGTGCATATTTAGGTTGCATTTCACCTTAAAAATCTTTAGAAAAACTTTTCTAAAAAGAACCCTCTTGAAAATCTTTTTAGAAAACTCTTTTCTTAAATTTTCATGTTTATTAGTCGACCAATAGACTTACCAGTCGACTAATCCTTTCGCACCATATTTTCTAAAAAGTCATTTTTGTCAAATTAGTCGACCGAAGGTTTTATCAGTCGACTGGACAGAATGTCTGTTTTCTGGAAAATTAGCAGCAGTCGACTAATGGTTTTATCAGTCGACTTAACAGAACATGTGTTTTCTAAAAAAATTTAGCAGCAGTCGACTAATGCTTTTATCAGTCGACCGAACAGAATGTTTGTTTTTCAGAAGATTTTAGCAGCAGTCGACTAAAAGGTTTTCAGTCTACTGATGATATTATCAATCGACTAATTTTTCTCTAGTCGACTAAGTTTCAAGAGTTCAGATTTTCAAATGGCTCGATTAACAGATCAGTCGACCGACGATAACTGTCAGTCTACTAATAACTAACTATTAGTCGACTAATTGATGTTTCAGTCGACTAATTTTGTCGTTTTCCTGAAACTTCAAAAAGGCGTGTCTTTTCATTTTTCAAACATTTTGATCGTTCAAAATGGACAGTTTTGACACCCTTTCATACTCTCAACGTATGGAAAACTTTAACTATAAATATGAGTGCATTTTACACTCAAAACAACAAGAATTCATATGATTTGAATCATTTACTTCTTGCTTTTCACTCCTATTCATTCAAGTATTTGTTTTCTCACTCACGTGATATTTTCACTTTAGTTTTTCACTCAAATCACTTTGAGAGATAGTGAATTCGTGAGTAGAGTATTTCAACAACCTCAAAAGCCAATTGCATCTCATTTGCATTCAAAAGGAAGGCTCATAGGTTGTTTTGTAAGTTGTTACTTATTTTCTGCAAAAAGAAGGACTCCTTGGTGTAAAGGAGTTGTTTGCTTTCAGAAGGGTTGTTACTGAAAGTGGGACCAGTTATGGTCTGTGTGATCTTGTAGTTTACAAGGTTGATAGTGGAAATCTCAAGCGGGTTTTGCTTGGGGACTGTATGTAGGTCGGGATAGACCGAACCAGGATAAAATCTTGTGTTCTTTGTCTGTTTGCTTTGAGATTTGCAAAATCCTTCTATATTCCGCAGACAATTTTTAAAAGCACTATTCACCCCCCCTCTAGTGCTCGTTGCCTCGATCCTACTGCACTTTCACCTATTACTATCAGGAGAGATTACTGGGATAAAATGTGCGATAAGTGGGCGGGAGATGCATTTAGAAATCGCTCTGCGAAGGCTGCACAAAATCGATCGAAGATGCCCGAAGCCCATCTACACACAGGTGGATCTAAGACATTTGGGAGCCACCTGAAGAAAATGGTAACTCATCAATATATAATATTAATTTTATAAGTATTGTTGCAAACTTGTGTACTAAATCTTTTGTCATTTAACTTCGCAGGAAGCAGAAAAAGGAGGCAGTGTACCATATAAGGATTTATTGTTGAAACACATAAACGGAAGACCACGGGAGTCTTCGTATCAGAGAAGGCGAGAACGACAACGGTATGTATTTATTCTATTAATAATCATTGCAATATATATGCAAGTTATCATAATGTTATCATTAATTATTAATGAATACTTTAAACATTATTTTGTAGGAGGCATATGAGCAACAGATGGTAGAGCGATATGGCGATGACGCTACTCAGCATCCATCATTTGATCCTACAACATGGGTGACTGCAGCAGGTGAACCAAAAAAAGGTCGTGTGTTCGGGTTTGAGAGTAATATGAACACTTCACCAGTTATTGCTTCTTCCAGTTACGGCTCACCGACTTCTTGCGCCGACATAAGCTCCAAGCAGCAGACTATTCTTTCTGGTGATGATGTATGCCAGATCGTTACAGAATCACTGAATAACTACTTCCATGACAGCGTCGCCATCTTTCTCCGAAATGAGATCAACAATCTTGTTCTGAACAGGGGATCTTCGATTCCAGGTCTCTCTCAGGTATAATCACATATTCAGTTTTTTGTCTGCCTTAGAACACATATGAGCGTAATCGAATCACATATATAACTTTTTGCCTGCCTTAGAGCACATATGAGCATGCTATAATAACATATAGAGTTTTTTTACTGCCTTAGAGCACATATGAGCATGCTATAATCACATATAAATTTTTTTGCCTGCCTTAAAGCACATATGAGCATGCTATAATCACATATAATTTTTTTTGCCTGCCTTAAAGCACATATGAGCATGCTATAATCACATATTCAGTTTTTTGACTGCCTAAGAACACATATGAGCATGTTATAATCACATATTCAGTTTTTTGACTGCCTAAGAACACATATGAGCATGTTATAATCACATATTCAGTTTTTTATCTGCCTTAGAACACATATGAGCATAATCGAATCACATATATAACTTTTTGCCTGCCCTAGAACACATATGAGCATGATAGAATCACATATAGAGTTTTTTGCCTGCCTTAGAGCACATATGAGCATGCTATAATAACATATAGAGTTTTTTTATTGCCTTAGAGCACATATGAGCATGCTATAATCACATATTCAGTTTTTTGACTGCCTAAGAACACATATGAGCATGTTATAATCACATATTCGGTTTTTCGACTACCTTAGCACACATATGAGCATGATAGAATCACATATAGACTTTTTTTATTGCCTTAAAGCACATATGAGCATGCTATAATCACATATAAAGTTTTTTTGCCTGCCTTAGAGTACATATGAGCATGCTATAATCACATATTCAGTTTTTTGACTGCCTAAGAACACATATGAGCATGTTATAATCACATATTCAGTTTTTTGACTGCCTAAGAACACATATGAGCATGTTATAATCACATATAGAGTTTTTTTACTGATTTAGAACATATCATTTATGATAGAATCACATATAAATTTTTTTGCTTTGCCTGCCTTTGAGCATATATGAGCATGCTATAATCACATATTCAATTTTTTGACTGCCTTAGCACACATACAAGCATGATCGAATCACATATATAGTTTTTTGCCTGCCTTAAAGCACATTTGAGCATGGTAGAATCACATATAGAGTTTTTCTAGCTGCCTTAGAACACATATGAATATGCTATAATCACATATTCAATTTTTTGACTGCCTTAGCACACATATGAGCATGATAGAATCACATATAGAACTTTTTGCCTGCCTTAGAGTACATATGAGCATGATAGAATCACATATAGAGTTTTTTTATTGCCTTAAAACACACATGAGCATATGATAGAATCACATATAGTGTGTAATTTATTTCATTATATTTTGTTTATCAATACTGACTGTTCTTTTCTTGTGTAGGCTGCTAGCGATAATCAGCGTAGCGGAGCTGAAGGGACAGATAAAGACAATGAACAAGAAGACGCACAAAATCTTGACGATGATTAGAGAACTGTGTTGAAGAAGTTCTATTTTTTTATGTTTCCTAATTGTAATTGTTGAATTGTAAATAATTAAACTTGTTAATTTTAAGGTGGAACGATTAATTGTTGTAGATTCTTTTTATATGGAATTTTTTGTGTGGTTTGTTTTTTATTTACAGGAAATATAAATTGTACCGTTCTCGGTATTTAATTTTTAAATAATTTTTTTAAATTTTTTTTCGTGTTTGCGATGGATTCGCGACGGAACCATCTGTCGCTATTCATATAAATCTAACGACAGCATAGCGACGGACGTAAATCTGTCGCCAAGCCGTGGTCGCCGTTTAGTACCGACGGATTGGCGACGGAATACAGCGCTCGTTAGTCCGTCGCAATTAGCAACGGACCTGGCGACGGAATAAATCCGTCGCCAGTTAGCGTCGAAAAATTTGCGACGTAAGCATACCGTCGCCTAGTCATCGCTAATCCATCGCTAACAGGCGTAGCGACGGAATGTGGTTGTCGCTAATCTACTACTTTGTTGTAGTGCCAGCATTCTATTGTATGATAGAAAGTTGACTAGCCCATATGTATATTGTGAATTTCCTCAAGATCTGGATCGTCCAATCTCTTTCATTCAAATGGTGGTGTCAAGAAAAAATTATGGTATCCAAGTTGGCAACTTTGTTATGCATGGTAAAATAGATTCATAGCATGTGACTGCATTGTTCATTCTCACATTTGATGCTCTTTTTCTTGGGATGGATATGAATTTCAGGTTTAGGACCTATGGTCGTTTAATTATTTATTGAATTTGAATCATTATAGCAACTATAGATCTCATTCTTAATCATTTTGGATAGGTCTTGGATCCAAAATCTTCACAAAAAAGGATCAGCAACTTAAAAAGAAACAACTATGAACCCGGATACACCCTCCGATGACTCAAAATGGATCCTAACGGTTGTCAGAACTAATCCTAATAAAAAATAAAAAATAAAAATGAGATTGACTTGAAACTCTACAAAGAATATCTTGGATATAAAGTGGCTTTCGGGTTCCTCATGCTTGCCCGAGTTGAAGCGAGCTTGTGGTGTTAACCCTTTCTCCCACGTTCCACTCTCAACCGGTGTGCATGTGCCTTTCACTGTTGTCCCTTGTGAAGGCTTTGTGTGTCAGTGACCAGACCCAAAGATTACATGCTTTTGTCATAAAGAAAACCTACCTTTCTTTTCTTTTTAAGTTTCACTAATTTTGAAAAAGTACAAGATCCAAGAATCGCACGGCATTGCAAACATGCCCTAAAGAAAAAAAATATATTAAATTGCAAATTGTATGGATGATATAAAATTTTAACTTGTTGATTTCTCTCATGTACTTGAAATTTTTGAAAAATTCTCCACTTGAACCAAGTCCTACGTAGCTATCTATAATATTATTAGTAGACACAGTCACTTAATTTCCACTTTTATTAAAAAAAACTCCTCCATTTTAACCATGTGATAACCCCAGGGCATTGCAAACATGCCTTAATAAAGAATCCATATTTACTTACATTTTTCTATATGTATAATTCGTTCTTATATTTACCTTTTTTCCTTTGTTTATCCCATGTTCTATGTGAGTGTGCTAATGTCAATGGGGGAAAAAACAACCAAAATGGTGTGTGCCTATGACATAACATTTCAAACAAAGATGAGAGAGAGATGGTAGATCCAGACAAGAAAAATCATTTGATTTACAGTTAGAACTTAATAAAGGTGAAGTTCTGTGTGAGCAAAAGTCTGTGTTCTACTACAGTTAATGATAAAGCTTATCAATATATGCAAGTTAAGGGGCCACCATTGGCTGGCTCGATATTGAATTAGTTTGTCACTTTGTAGAGAGTCTATGCTATAATACAAGAAAAAAAAAGAGAAATTTCAATATATGTGGTAATGATCTTCTCTGCCGACAGTCCAGTTTTATCAAAATATGCAAGTTAAGGGGCCACCATTGGTTGACTCTATATTGACTTAGTTTGTCACTTTTTAGAGAGTCTATGCTATAATACAAGAAAAAAGAAGAGAAAATTCAATATATGTGGTAATGATCTTCTCTGCCGACAGTCCAGTTTTATCAATATATGCAAGTTAAGGGGCCACCATTGGCTGGCCCGATATTGACTTAGTTTGTCACTTTGTAGAGAGTCTATGCTATAATACAAGAAAAAAAATAGAAATTTCAATACATGTGGTAATGATTTTCTCTGCCGACAGTCCAGTTTTATCAATACATGCAAGTTAAGGGGCCACCATTGGCTGGCTCGATATTGATTTAGTTTGTCACTTTGTAGACAGTCTATGCTATAATACAATAAAAAAAAAAAAAAAATTTTGCACATTTCTTTTGGGACGTTACACGGTTGCTGCCTACCGTTTAATTTTCAACATAGATATTTTGTTGTTGTTTTATATCCGATTTGCAAGACATATTTTACTAATTACTCCCTGCCTTTGGGTTAAGGCTTGTAAATCAGTCCTTGAAGTTAACAATCAATAAAAGGACAAGAGGACCGATTTGCAAAATGCAAATACGGTAGGAACTAATTTGCAAAAAAAAATCCAATGAGGATTGAACGTAGACCCAATGAAGTAACCTCTCTCTCTCTCTCTCTCTCTCTATCTATCTATCTATCTATCTATCTATCTATCTATCTATATATATATATATATATATATATATATATATATATATATATATATATATATATAATCCATTTGACAGTAAAGTAAAGCTCTGCGTTCTGACAACAAAGTTCCCGAATTACATTATTCTCTCGCCTTGTTCCATGTGTAGACCTCTTCACGGCATAACAAAGATGGATCGTGCCTAATTGAGGAACTCAACGACCCAAACTCTATTCCTACTCATTTTAGGTAATGGGATTTGCTTAGATCCAATAAGTTGGAACTTGGAAGGCAATTTCAAAGTGATTAAACAAAGGAGGGTGGAGGTGGCCCCCATTGTTGGATTCACTTGTTTTTTTAGTGAAAATCAATGAAAAATATGAAATATTTAATTTTAAATAAAATAAAAAAATTATAAAATATATAAAAACATGACAGACTTCTAATCAATGTGTTTCTGGATAGCTAACTCTTTTTTTATTTTCTGATTTGTCCTTTTGGTATTTCTGCATTCCAGTGTGTTGCTTCTTTGTATCGTCAAACTAAAGTAGTAAATCGATCACTTGTAAATTTATTACGTGCACTCAGTAGGAGATCGACCTAAGTCTTGGCCTAGTATTTTGTCTCAAGTTGCATTTTCTTTCAATAAATCAATGAACATATCCACAAGGTTTATCTTTTTGAATTTTTGTATGGTGTTAACCCATTTTTTGCAGTTTATTTAGCCCCAATTCATAAGTTTGTTCAAGAATGGATAGACGCACTTCATTAAGATTTCACTGGTGAGGAACA
Organism: Nuphar pumila; assembly: GCF_984573655.1. Classification (NCBI taxonomy): domain Eukaryota; kingdom Viridiplantae; phylum Streptophyta; class Magnoliopsida; order Nymphaeales; family Nymphaeaceae; genus Nuphar; species Nuphar pumila. Next base: position 124,841,272 of record NC_143257.1, on the reverse strand, counting down.
AACTTCAATGACTATGCCTTTTGAGCCTCGGGAGCCTGATGCTGCGCATCTAGAAGACCTCGAGGAAAGAGTGTTGAAGACATGCTCTGGGAAAACGTATCATCAAAATCGAGTGGCCAAACCCGCACCAAGCATGAGGAACCCGAAATCCACTTGGAGTATACTCAATCATATCCAAGATATTTTGTGTAGAGTTTCGAGACAATCTTATTTTTTTTATTAGGATTAGTTCTGACAACCATTAGGATTCATTTTGAGTCGTCCAAGATTGTATGATGGTTCAAAGTAGCTTTGTTTTAAGTTGCTAATACTTTTTGTGAAGATTTGGATCCAAGACTTGTCCAAAATGGTAAATAATAGACTTTTGAGCCCAAACTTGACCTAGGCGGGCTGCATCCCATATTCGTGCCTAGTGGGTTGGATCCTGGATCCAGACCCACCTAGGGTGAAGTGTGAATAGAGAAGAGGTCAACCACTTACCCTCTTCTTTCTTCTCCTCCTCCTTCTGCCCTACCACTCTTTTTTCCCATTCATATTTCCTTTGTTTCCCTTGTGGAGTCACCCTTCATGACTTCTACTCCCTTCCTCTCCAATGTTATCTAGCTATGCCCCAAAGTCTCTTCACCTCTCACCTTCCTCAAATGGGTGTCTCTACCCTCTTTTATAAAACCCTAAACCCCCAAAAACAAAGAGTAATTTTTTTTAATCCTTTGAATCCATAAAGAGAATCATCTGAAGGAGAGATGTCATCCCTCTTATCTTAGTGATTTTTTCTTCATCGTGAGTTATTGTCGTGATAGGCATTGTTCCACGAGGAACAACCAGATGTAGACCATGATGAGGTTCTGTCTGTATGTTGATCATGTGGGCATAATTTGGCCAACGACAATGTCACTGGAGCTAATAAACTCGACCTGCTTACATCCCTATATTATGTTGTACTGATTAAGTGTCGTTGAAATTCTTATTCTGAAATTTTGGAATCAAGTTATCATTGAAATCATTTTTTGTTGGTTAAAATTAAACAGGATTGTCAAAAAAAAATGTGTTTGCTTTTTAATAGCTTTTTTTAATGCTTAAAAAGGATAATGAAAAAAATTAAATCATTTTTGGAAGAATTTGGAGTTTTCTTTTATTTGTCTCTCCTTCATTTCCTTTTTTTTTATTTTTGTATTGCACAACTTTTTTGCTCTCCCGTAGCTCCCCTTATAAACTTTTGCTTCTTCAAAGCCCCAACATAGGTTATCAAATCATTTATATAAATGTGCTTACCTCCTTTTTTACTAAAATCATATAAAAAGCACAAACAACAAAGCATTCATAAATGTGTGAGGAGATTCACATGTGAAGGTTAGAACAATTAAAGTATAGGTATAAAGTTTGCAAATATGGTATGACATTTACAACTCATGTTTGTAAATGTCTTCAAAATGTGTGAACCTTCTTTTACTAAAATCTCATTAGGAGCCAGAACTTGAGCATTGATTAATAGGCTAAAATTTTGATATATCATTATAGGTTACTAAATCACTTACATATATATATATATATATATATATATATATATATATATATATATATATATATATATATATAGGGTTACTTTGTTAGAAAAATTGTAAAATATGTCACCAATCTTCATTAACTTCAAGGATTGATTTGCAAGCTTTAACCTATGTACTCATTTCCTAATGAAGATTCAATGTAGACCCAACAAAGTAACCCTTTATATATAGGTTTGTGATTTGTTGCGCCATCTTATCCATTTGACAATGAAGCTTTGCATTCCCACAACAAAGTTCCCGAGATACATTATCCTCGACTTGTTCCATGTGTGGACCTCTCCAATGTTATATGTTATGCCCTAACATCTCTTCACCTCTCACCTTTCCCAAATGAGTGTCTTCACCCTCTTTTATAAAATCCTAAACCCCAAAAAATGGAGAAGAGTATTTCTTTTAATCTTTTGAATTCATAAAGAGAATCACGTGAAGGAGAGACCTTGTCCCTCTTATCCTAGTGATTTTTTTTTCATCATGAATTGTTGTTGTGAAAGACGTTGCACGAGGAACAGCCGAAAGTAGACCATGTTAAGGTCTTGTCTGTATGCTGACCATGTGGGCATAATTTGGCCAACGAGAACATCATAGGAGCTAATAAAATCAACCTGCTTACATCCCTATATTATGGTGTATTGATCAAGTGTCGTTGAAATTTCGGAATCAAGTTGTCATTAAAATCATTTCTGTTGGTTAAAATTAAATGAGATTGTGTAAAAAAAATTTATTTGCTTTTCTAATAGGTTTTTACAAGGATTAAAAAAGGTACTGAAAAAAAATTAAAACATTTTATATAGAATTTGGTTTTTTCTTTTATTTGTCTCTCCTTTATTTCCTCTTTTTTTTTATTATTGTATTGCACAACTTTTTTGCTCGTTTCCTATAGCTCCCCTTATAAACTTTTGCTTCTTTAAAGCCCCAACATAGGTTATCAAATCATTTATGTAAATGTGCTTACTGCCTTTTTACTAAAATCATATAAAATGCAGTGACAAGTGGGCATTCACAAATGTGTGAGGAGATTCACATGTGAAAGTTAGAATATTTATAAGTGTAAGTGTTTTTAGTTAAAGGAGGTTTGCAAATATAGTATGACTTTCAAAAATCATGTTTGTAAATGTGTTCAAAATGTGTGAACCCATCTTTTACTAAAATCGCATAAGGGGCAAGGCAAGAGGACGTTTGCAAATATGTAAGGACACTCACATGCAAAGGTCAGAACATTCATAAATATGCAAGTATTTTGTTAAAGGAGGTTCACAAATATAGTATAACCTTTACAAATTATGTTTGTGAATATTTTCAAAATGTGTGATCGTCCTTAAATAAAATTGCATAAGTGGTGAAGGCAAGAGGATGTCTGCAAAATGTGTAAGCACATATACAAATATAAAAGTATTTAGTTAAAAGAGGTCTAGAAACACAGTATGACCTTCACAAATCATGTTTGTGAACATCTTGGAATGTGTGAACTTTCTTTTACTAAAATGATTTTAGTAAAAGGCGGTTCACATATTTGAGGACATTTACAAAAATGATTTGTGAACATCATGCTATATTTGGTTTAGGGAAAAAATATCATAAAAAATCAAGAATCAAAATTTTGGACATGGAATAAATTTTAGCAAATTGTGAGGTATTTTAAAAAACACTCTATTTTATGATGATATTACTGAATCATTAATGGTCTTACTTGATCTTGATTCCTTCGAGTTAGCAGTAGCTTATGAAGAATCTCCCAATTACTTAATTCTCCTAAAGGCTCTTCCTCTTTTATGATTATCTTTTGTAGTACCACTACATCCTTCTCCAATCCTATAGTGGAAATCAGTTTTTCCATAATTCAATTTCCTCTTACTTGCTAAAGTACTTCTTCCTTCCTACCTAAAAAGGATTGAAAAGATTTGCTAAAGAAAAAAAATCAAATAAGTTTTTTTTAATGACCAAAATCCAAAAAGTTGGTAAAGACATTACTTGAAACCACACACCACTTTATGTTGCCTTTCTAACTAGAATGTCAATAGATCGGAGTATCCAATCAAATCTGACTCCATTTGGTCAGATCTGGTAAGCCAAAACCATATCCAGTTATAATCGGATGCAAATATGGTTAACTTTTTGCTACCATAGGTATCTCCATTTGATGGATATCTAAATTGGTTTACCTATAAAAAATTGGATCTGGTATAATTATTTCACCACTCAAATCCATTTAGCCAACATCTGATGGTATTAACCTCATCCAATCTGAATCCAAACAGCCGACATCCCTACCCCTGACTGCTCAAATGGCCTTAAATAATGCAACATCTTTTCATATATATTCAATTTTCCACCGTCGGCAGAGAAGACCGTTACCACAACTTCACCTTTATTAAGTTCTCACTTTAAAGCAAATGATTTCTCTTGTTTGCAACTACCATCTCTCTCATCTTTGTTGAAATGTTATGTCATAGGGACCCGCCATGTGCATTCCTTCGTAACTTCATTTCTAAAATCAAAATACAGACTACATGGACCAGCCTGTCATTCCTTTGTTGAAATCTTTCTTATTTTTAAATTTTAAAAGTAAATAATGATGGCATTATGTAATATTTTAATTTTATGTTTAAAATTTATTTTAAATGTTCAAAGAAAGACCATCACCAACCATGAATAGTAAAATACGTTTTCGTAATTATAATTATAACCTCAAGTAAATATTTTATTATGATTTTTATATATATTGCATCACACATTTTGTAGACAAATTTGTAATTCAATTACTCTTTTTTTCTTTTGCCAATTAAAGATGCTACGATGAGCAACTAACAAAATCTTCATTAACTTCGAGGACTTAATTGCAAGCAAATGATTTCTCTTGTCTGAATCTAACATCTATCTCACCTTTTTTTCTTGTATTGTAGCATATTGAGCCAGCCAATGGTGTCCACAGAGAAGTTCTTGTATTGCAAACAACTGAAGGACTGTTGATAGAGAAGTTCATTACCACAATTACCATTAACTGTAGTAGAACGGCCTTTTGCTCACACACAATCACCATTGATGGACCAAGGCCTGATGACAAATCCCCCATTCAAAGCAATTTCGACAAATTTGGTGTTCGGTTCAAAACAATTGAAAATTACCAATGGTAATTTTCAATATCATTTCATCCAAAATTCTTATTATACGTTCAATGTAAACCGAATAAACATTATGTGATTTTTTGTATCCCGATAGTTCTTTGTTGTAACTCTATAAGCGATTATGAAGTTACTTCATATTTGTACTTAAGTTTTCTAAATCGTACAACGATGTTTACTTATGAATAGTGATAGTGATTACTCTGTATAACAATAACTATGATAGTGATTATTGTCTAAAGTGAATAAACATTATGTGATTTTTGTATTTTGATAATTCTTTGTTGTAATTCTATAAGCGATTATGAAGTTACTCCATATTTGTACTTAAGTTTTCTAAATCGTGCAACGATATTTACTTAGGAATCCCACCAAATGTTACAAAGATATATACATATGAAGGTTGCGATTTCTACAATGATTTGTACATTTGAAGCAATGATTTGTATGTTTGAAACAACGATTTATGAATGGTTTAGAGTTTAGGAAAGAATACTCAAATCGCTCATGTCTGTCATGATGTACTGATAGGAATTATTATGTATAGTGATTTGCCTAAACCCTAAACTTGATGCACCGAGACCCTAAACCTGAAACCCTAAACCCTTTGCCTAAACCCTAAACCCGGGACCCTAAACCCAAAACATGAAGTATAAGAAGGTGGGGGAACAAAAGAAATTTCATTGATGAAGGAGGAGGAGGAGAGGGAAAGACAAAGAAAGAAGATCCAGGATAAGGAAGAGAAGGACAAGCAAAGGAATGAGAAGGAGAACGAGGAATAGAATAATAAAGAAGGAGGAGGACAAGAGAAGGAAAGACAAAAGAAGGGGGAGGACGAGGAAGATAACAAAAGGGAAAGAGCAACCGAAGATACATTCATATCGTTCACTGTCGAGTTTATTTCCTGCTGCAAAGCGATTCTATGTGCAAAGAGATGTCAGGTGGAATTCTAATAGATACTTTGAAGATTTAGTTGACATGAAATTCAAGAAGAGAATAGAATTTGGTGAGTTTTCTAAAATGAAGCTCAATGTTCTTTATTGATTTAAAAAATGAGACCTCCATATGAAGTTGTTGATTGTCTGCTTCAACACCTTGAGATAGTGAGCATTGTGCATATTCACAAGAGTGCACCATAGCTGGAGTCTCTAAGAATCGGCATAATAGCTTATTGATATTCTCAAGAGTGCACCATTGAAGGAACCAATGCTAACTATCTCAAGGTGTTGAAGTAGAAAATCAGCAGGTTCATATGTAAGTCCCATTTTTTAAATCAATAAAGAATATTGGGCTTCATTCTAGAAAATTCACCAAATTTTATTCTCTTCCTGATTTTCATGCCAGCTAAATCTGTAAAGTATCTATCATAATTCCACCTGACATCTCTTTGCATATAGAATCGCTTTGTAGCAAGAAATGAACTCGGCGGTGAATGATATGGATGTATCTTCAGCTGCTCTTATTTGTACTAAATATTTGTACTTATGTTTGCTGAATTACCATATCAATTTGTAATATACTATGCAATATGTACATCGATTTGTATGATATTTGTAGTATGAATTGTGTCAACATATGATAATAATATAAATCAAGGAGGAGTCTAATACATGTTGGATTTTCATCTTCATCAGATGAATTAAGCTCTAATTTATACGTTAGTCATCCCGTGGATTATAATGATGGTAGCGATTATTGTAATAGCAATTACTATGTATATCGATTACTGTGATAGAGATTATTAGGCATAGCGATTATGAAGTTACCATGATTTGTAAATCGTACAACGATGTTTACTTATGAATCCCAAATGCTACAATGATATGTACTTATGAAGGGTGTGACTTGGACAATGAATTATATGTTTAAATAATTTAATTATTTATTACAATACAATACATACCTTGCACGTGATTATTGGGGATTTAATTTCTATATTGGATTCCACACTAAACTATGCAAAAAATTGAATAAGGAGTTTCTAATTGCGCAAGAATACATAAAAGGAAACGAACAATGTGAGGCATGTAATAAATTGAAGGAGTTTGTCAACTTTGTATACAAACTTTATAAACTTTGTTCAACATTCAATTAGCCAAACATGATTAAATATGTCTCCTATGTACGTAACATGATTAAACTTTGTTTGTCAAATCGCAATTTACACACTGACACGATGTTTATTCGAAAAGTATAAATCGTACCAACTTGATTCATATAAATCGTCTTACACCCACATAGATTTGCATTTTATATTGTAAATTGATTTGCATTGTTATATGATGACTTTAAGGTCCTATCGTGATATTCATACAAATCAACACTAGAAAACACATAATATCTTATAAATCGATGTACATATCGTATAGTATATTACAAATCGATACGGTAGCAGACACATAATATTTCTATGTGCAACAATTTAAGTAAAAATCATACTACAAATATCTTACAAATTGACACAAGCAAATACATAATATCTTACAAATCCATATATACATATCGCATAATATGCATCAAATCGATACAGAAATTCAGGATAATAGCTTATAAATTGATATTAACAAAGATTGGTAGAAGAAACACTCTTCTAGTTGATACACTTTTACGATTTATAATATCTTATTGATAGTTCTTATACGATTTTTGTGTTCCATTGCTCACTTTTGAATTAAACTGAGTCTGTCATAAAATAGAACAATATCAGACACTACATTAAGTTCCACAAGAAATGCAAACATCCTCTCAACATTGATTACATACCAAAAGACTTGTAAAACTCATGTCATCGTTCAACTCAAACTGGTCGGGAGGATTGAAGGTTCCAATATTGTAGTGCACGTCTGTAGGGTATTACTGCATGTTAAAAATTACATAAGTTAGATATTGATAAGTTACACGGAATGCAATTTATATAGGAAGCAATATAATGCATTACATACATGTTCATGCAAAGGGCTTGGTTGCTCTTGCTTAGGGGTTAGTTGTTTCTTAGACCTTTTCTTGCCAACCAATTCTAGTGCACCCTTTGTCCTCCGAAGACTATGATTAGAGGTAAGTTTTCTTTTGATACCCTTCACTAGGTGAATGTTTCTATCATATTCTACAACGTTACTCATGACTTGTTGAAGAAGATGTTTACGCTTCGGCAGAACTTCTCTTGTGGGTGAGAGGAAGCATGATTTTCACCTTAGCTATTCACTTTCATTTTCTTAGACTAGTCTTGATGAGCTGCAACAGACTGATGGTGAATTAACTGCACATTTTCAAGTAAGTGCTTAGCACTTTTCTCATGCATACATAGGCTTATTTACTTTTCGATGTCAAATCTGCAACATGCATAAGTGACCTACATAGTTGTTGGTAATAGGAGGTTGTGTGGCACTTATCTTCAATACTAGATGGACTGACATTATCTGTTTTCAGCAGTTTAATCTTTGCTGGTCTCATCCATCTTCGCATTACATATGATTAAGATATTTCTAGTATCTTCTCATGATTAAGTGCTTTTAATATATGACGACATAAAATACATTTGAATTCATACATTTTTCACGTACATTCAACTGTCATGTTGTCAACATTATACATAACATGTGCTTCTTTCCTTTTTGAATGCTCTTCGCTCTCCTATACAATATAGTATTTGTGCATATTATCGATTTGAACACGTCCTTCTATGTTGCAATTCATGACATGTATAACCTTCTTCTTAATCTATTCAAATACAGTTAGTGTATACAGAGAAGCAGGACACGTCAATATTCTCATGCCCAAAGTTACAAGGCGTGTGTTGAAGCATTTCATATCTTGTTCAAGCTCATTCTGTCTAAGATAGTCTATAAATAATTCATATTATTCTATGAAGCAAAATATTATCAAGCATGAATACAAGGTTTTCTTCAATGTGGCATGCATAGATTCAGCTCTTTGTATGCTTATCATAGTTGCACAAAAGTATCGTCTTTCATATGCGAATGCCCACTTCTCTTTGTCTGCAATTAAATTTTGTAACCACACGCAACCTTCAAGATCATACATCTGAATCATTTTCTTTCAATCAGACATAAAGGTGACCTCATCCACGCTGTCAAGTACACACCTTGTAAACTTTTTATCAAACTATGTATTGTGATTAAAAAAGTATCATATGTTCTTTGCTACATTTTGAAAGATATGTCACAAACATAAGCGATGATGTGCATCTGACCATACATGAGATACTGCAGCCGCCATTATAGAATCGTCATCTATAAGAACAGCTTCAGGGTGCTTCCTATTTATTGTCTGTGTAAATACTCTGAACAACCATTCAAAGGTTTTTTTAGTCTGGTCATACAAAAAAGCATCGCCTAATATGCAACTCTGAGAGTGATGGTTCACTCTGACAAACTGTGCAAGTGACCACTATTCAGTATTAATCTTCACTGTTGTATAAAAAATAAGTACATCATTGAAGTATTCATAATCTACTCTTGACTTTGAATTTGCCCAAAATATATTGACAGCATATCCATCTTCATCCAGTTCCATTGCACTGAAAAAAGAAGGGTCATTGTTTGCTTTCTTCTGTAAGTAATCAATCAAATAACATATTTCGCCATTCTTCATGTTATTTGTCCTCCTCTTTCTCAAGTGGTTTTTAATATTCATAGGTGTGAATGGCACATTCTCGCGACCACCATCTATGTTCGCATAAATTATATGTTTTTCTTGGTGCAATGTCGGCGCTGTCAACTATTTCAGCAATTAAAGTATGCCCTTTAGTTATTTTACAATATGACCTTAACATAGAAATCATAAATGAAGCTACTAATTCATGGTTGTGATCAATGATTAATGTACAAACTATATATTTCTCATTCAGAAGTCTTCTTAACACCATTCTCGCTGGACAACCACATCTTGAATTTAGCTTGCGCCTTGTTGGATTTTCACATGACTTCTTCCAACTTTAGAACAAACATATGTCTTTCTCACCACGACACCCTTTGCATTTTAAGCTTCATCTCCTATGTATGTCTCTGTTATACGTGTTTATGCAGGGTCAGGGATTTGGGTAGGTTCTCAGAAAAGAGTGATATATACAGTTTTGGGGTGCTCCTACTGGAATTGGTGAGTGGGCATTGCGGTGGTCCGGCTTGGTCGAGGCTATTTTGAGCTCAACCTATCCGATTTTAAGTGTGGTCTGGCCTCACTATTTATTAATAGGCTGGGTTTTGGCTTGGTTTTTAATGAGCTCAGTTATGAAGAGCAACTCAAGATTCGGCCCATTGACCTGATGGACCAATGTTCAATGGATCGGTCTAACTCTGCCCAAATTCATTTGTAGGTTATTTTTTAATGCAGTTTATAAATTAATTCTTTTAATATTAAAAAAACAATAAATCAAATAAAAAATTAATTAATTATCTTTCTATTTTTTGTATAATTAATTCAACTGATTAAGTAAATACAATAGTTATTAAGTAACCATGCAAAAACCTATTAAAAAAAAATTAATTAGGTAGCTTAGGCCCATCCGGTCTCGGTAAGGTTTTGATAGCTGACAGAGTCGGCTTGGCCCACGGGACCGCCCAATCCATTGCCCACCCCTACCACCACCATCATTTGATATCATTATCAGTGTCAAATCAAAGAGCCAGCTGGCTCCTTAACAGAAGCGGGCTTGTGCTGTATGTGTTGATCCTTTCTCCCACGTTCCACTCTCACCGGGTGAACATTAAAAATTGCAAGTTTATGGATGATATGAAATTTTAAATTATTGATTTCTCTCTCTTTGTAGCTATCTATAATACTATTCGTAGACACTGTCACTTAATTTCCACTTTTATTAAAAAAAAAATCCTCCACTTGAACCCCTAATCATAAGGCATTGCAAACAAGCCTTAATAAAGAATCCATATTTATTTACATTTTCTTGATGTAAAATTGGTTTTTATATTTACCTTTTTTTCTTTGTTTCTCCCGTGCATGCTCTATGTGAGCATGCTAATGTCAATGAGAAAAACTCATCCAAATGGCGTGTTCCTATGATATAACATTTCAACAAAGATGAGAGATTGATGGTAGATGCCGACAAGAGAAACCATTTGCGTGTGTGAGCAAAAGGCCATGTTATACTACAGTTAATGGTAATGATCTTCTCTACCGAGAGTACTTCAGTTTTATCATTATATGCAATATAAGGGACCACCATTGGCTAGCTCGATATTGACTTAGTTTGTCACTTTGTAGAGAGTCTATGCTACAATACAAGATACAAAAAAAAAAGAAAAAGAAATTTCTTGCACATTTCTTTTGGAAGGTTACATGGTTGCTGCCTAAAAAACTCGCTTTCTCAAGTGTAAAACATGTGTGTAATTCATGCATGAGAAGCTTGTATCTGTTAATATAAAATAATAAGTTCCATTGATATTGAAAATGCACCTTTCAAGTTTAACGAATTTTTATAATATTTTTTTATAAAAAAACCTAAATATGATGAGATTTTTTTTAGCATAAGCTTGGAAAGTAATAAAGTAAAAATTGTTACTTCTTACTTGCCTCCATTCATGCTTCATGTTTTAAGGCACTTTTTTAATGCTTGTTTTTCATTATGCACTTCGTGAATCGCCTCTTGCACTTTTTTAATGCTTGTCAACCAATATCAATTGATGGAAGTATCCCACAGTTGTTGATTTAGAACACTGTTCTAACCAATGTTAAGTTGAATGCATTCAATTCCATTATTGTTCTTCTCATAATAAGGGAGAAATGGACCTTGCACCGCATTAATTCAATTCCTTTATTGTTCTTTGCATAATAAGGGAGAAAATGGACCTTGCACCGCATTAATGGTATGATGTATACAAGGACTACAAACTGAAAAGGAAAAGAATGGTGGGCCCAGCTCCAGCTTTCTATTGTATGATAGAAAGTTGACGGCCCATATGTATATTTTGAAATTCCTCAAGATCTGGGTCGTCCAATCTCGGTGTCCATTTTTCTGTCAAGAAAAAATTATGGTATCCAATTTGGCAACTTTGTTATGCATTGTAAAATAGATTCATAGCATCTGACTGCATTGTTATGCATTGTATATATATATATATATATATATATATATATATATATATATATATATATATATATATATATATATATATATATATATATATAACCTTAGGTGGGTCCGGATATGGGATCCGACTCACCTGAGTCAAGTTTGGGCTCAATTTTGGATAGGTCTTGGATCCAAAATCATCACAAAAAGGATCAGCAACTTAAAAAGAAACTACTATGAACCCGGATATACACCCTCAGATATTGACTCAAAATGGATCCTAACGGTTGTCATTTACAAAATCTGGAATGACATTTATGTTCTACTACAGTTAATGGTAATTGTGGTAATGATCTTTTCTGCCGACGGTCCTCCAGTTTTATCAATAATATGCAAGTTGAGGGGCCACCATTGGCTGGCTCGATATCGACTTAGTTTGTCACTTTGTTGTAGAGAGTCTATGCTACAATACAAGAATAAAAAAATTTGAATTTTCTTGCACATTTCTTTTGGGACCTTACACGGTTGCTGCCTACCGTTCAATTTTCAACATAGATATTTTGTTATTTTTTTTATAACTGATTTGCAAGAAATATTTTACGAATTACTTCCTGCCTCCTTTAGGTCAAGCCTTGCAAATCGGTCCTTGAAGTTAACAACCAATAAATGATAAATAAGGTAGGAACTAATTTGACAAAATACTAAATTAACAGTTTTTTTGATGAGTTAATGGCGTATCCTATGTACCCATTTCCTAATGAAGATTGAACACCGCAGACCCAATGAAGTAACCCTCTATATATATATATATATATATATATATATATATATATATATATATATATATATATATATATATATATAGCTCTGTGATTTGTTGCGCCATCTTATCCATTTGACAGTGAAGCTCTGTGTTCTGACAACAAAGTTCTCTAGTTACATTATTCTCGCCTGGTTCCATGTGTGGACCTCTTCCTCGCGGCATCACAAAGACGGATCGTGCCTAATTGAGAAACTCAATGACCCAAACTTCATTCTTGCTCATTTTACGTCATGGGATTGGCTTAGATCCAATAACTTGCAACTGAAAGTAGACCATGTTAAGGTCTTGTCGGTGTGCTGACTGTGTGAGCGTAATTTGGCCAACGAGAACATCGCTGGAGCTAATAAACTCAACCTGCTTACATCCATATTGATCGAAGTGTCGTTGAAATTCTTATTCTGAAGTTTCGAAATCAAGTTGTCATTGAAATCATTTTCTCTGTCAAAAAAAACTTTATATGCTTTTCTAATATGTTTTTACAAGGCCTAAAAAAGGTAATGAAAAAATTAAATCATTTTTTAAAGAATTTGGTGTTTTTCCTTTATTTGTCTCTCCTTCATTTTTCTACATTTTTTTTATTTTTGTATTGCACAACTTTTTTGCTCATTTTCTATAGCTCCCCCTATAAACTTCTGCTTCTTCAAAGCCCGTTATCAAATCAATTATGTAAATGTGCTTACCACCTTTTTACTAAAATCATATAAAATGCATGAACAAGAAGGCATTCACAAATGTGTGAGGAGATTCACATGTGAAAGTTAGAACATTTACAAGCTTAGGTGTATTTAGTTGAAGGAGGTTTGCAAATATAGTATGACCTTTACAAATTATGTTTACAAATATTTTCAAAGTGTGTAATCCTCCTTTAATAAAATTGCATAAGGGGTAATGCAAAATGTGTAAGCATGTTCATAAATATAAGAGTATTTAGTTAAAAGAGGTCTCCAAATATGGTATGACCTTCACAAATCATGTTTGTGAAGGTACTTGAATGTGTGAACTTCTTTTTACTAAAATCATTTTAGTAAAAAAAGGTTTAATTTTAATAAAAAAAGGTTCACACATTGGAGGACATTTACAAAAATGATTTGTGAACATCATGTCATATTTGGTTTAAGAAAAAAATATCATAAAAAAAGTTAATAATCAAAATTTTGGACATGAAAATGATTTTAGCAAATTGTAAGGTACTTTTTAAAAACTCTATATTTTACAATGATTGTACAATCATTTTTTAAATGATTAATGGTCTTATTGATTCCTTCCTGTTAGCAGCAGCTTACAAATAATCCTCCGCTTACTTAATTCTCCTAAAGGCTCTTCCTCTTTTACAATTATCTTTTGTAGTACCGCTACATCCTTCTCCTATCTTATAGTGGAAATCAGTTTTTTCAGACTTCAATTTCCTCTTACTTCCTAAAGTATCTCTTCCTTCCTACCTAAAAAGGATCAAGATGAAAATATTTGCTAAAGAAAAACAAAAGGGTTTTTTTAATGACCAAAATCCAAAAGGTCGGTAGCGACATTACTTGAAACCACACACTACTTTATGTTGCCTTCCGAACTAGGAATGTCAATAGATCGGATTATATCCAGTATCCAATCAAATCTGACTCCATTTGGTCGGATATGGTAAACCAAAACCATATCCCGTGATAATCGGATGCAAATATGGTTTTGACCTTTTGCTACCATAGGTGTCTCTCCATTTGATGGACATCTAAATCGGTTTCCCTGTAAAAAATTACATCTGGTATAATTATTTCACCATTCAAATCCATTCAGCCAACATATGATGGTATATTGACCACATCCAATCAGAATCCAAACATTTAACATCCCTACACCTGACTCCTCAAATGGCCTTAAATAATGCAACCTCTTTTCATATATATATCCAGCTTTTCCTCCATCAGATATATCTCGTCTACCTCATCTCTTTTTCTCCAAGGAACTTACTCTATCCTATTTTTTTTTCTTATTTTGAAAGGTTTTTTCAATTGCCCAAGCATGTCATCTAGTTCTGCCCCCAATGTCAGATGCAAATCGGATGGCCACGATGTCAGCATGAGCAAAAACGCTCATCTTCAGCATGACCTGATCCGTTTCTGCCCCAAGAGGGGTACGGGTCATAGCCTGGGAGTTTTATTCTGCTGGCATGATGACCATAGGTATGGCAGGCTGTGCCAGTGCCAGAGAGAAATCGCTAAACATGGAAGTTTTGAGTTTGCTGAAACAAATATATGATGAATTAATTTCTTTTTTTGAAATATTTTTTTTCTGAAGTATTTTATCTCTTCAGTGTTTCTCTTGTTCAGCTGACTCGATTTTTTTGAAATTAGATTTCTTGTTTGGCATTTGTCTTGTGTTCTACTCAGTTGATTTAATCTGAGTTTATGAATTTATTGTGAATTTGCTTTGACTGAAATAGCACGATCCAAGAACTTGGGCATTGCTTAACAGGCTGAAATTGCGATACATCACTATAGTTTGGATATCACTTTCATATATATATATATATATATGTGTCTTGCAAATCGGTTATAAAAATACCTATATATATTTCCTTCGTAACTTCATTTCTAAAATCAAAATAAAGACTACATGAACCTCTAAAATCATTTGATATCATTATCAGTCTCTGGACGTTTTTTAATTATACAACCAGCCTGTCATTCCTAATGTGTTGATGTGACGTGGAATGGGTTTAAGGCTGGTAAACAAACCGAGCCGCTTGTCGTTCAACTCGGTTTGGCTCGTCCAAGGCTCGTTTGCGTTCAGCCCATTTAGCTAGCTAATGAGAAGATTACGAGCCGGCTCAGTATACCTTACTGACACAAGTACGAAGAATGTATGTTCGTCTCAACTTGACCCGGTACGAGATGTTCAGCTCCTATTCATAAATATATAATATTTTTTATATATAATGTAACATAATAAAATTTCATACGTTTTATAAATATGAAATAAAATCTTTCTTATTTTTAAATTTTAAAAAGTAAATAATGATGGCATTATGTAATATTTTAATTTTATATTTAAAATTTATCTTAATTGATCGAAGAAAGATCATCACCAACCATGAATAATAAAATACTTTTTCGCAATTACAATTATAACCTCAAGTAAATATTTCATTATGATTTTTATATATATTGCATCACACATTTTGTAGGCAAATTTGTAATTCAATTACTCTTTTTTTTTTCCCATTAAAAACGCTACAATAAGAAGCTAACGAAATCTCATCATGAATATTTGAAAAGATATGTCACCAATCTTCATTAACTTCAAGGACTGATATGCAAGCTTTAATCTAATTCGTAAAAATATGTCCTTAATTTGCAAAAAAAAACAACAACAAATATCTATGTTGAAATTGAACGTTAGACAGCAATCGTGTAACGTCCCAAAAGAAACGTGCAAGAATTTTCCCTCTTTTTCTCTAATTGTACTGTAGCATAGTTTCTCTACAACAAAGTGACAAACTAAGTCGATATCGAGCCAAGCCAATGGTGGCCCCTTAACTTGCGTATATTGATAAAACTGAAGGACCCTCGGTAGAAAAGATCATTACCATAATTACCATTAACTGTAGTAGTACGGCCTTTTGCTCACACACAATCACCATTGATGGACCAAGGCCTGATGACAAATCCCCCGTTCAAAACAATTTCGAAAAATTTGGTGTCCTGTTCAAAACAATTGAAAATTACCAATGGTAATTTTCGATATCATTTCATCCAAAATTCTTAATATAAATTCAATGATTTCTATCTCTTGCTTCCACTGTCCTCGTTATACCAACAATTCCACCACCACCACCACATCCTCCTCCTTCTATCTCTCTCTCTCTGATGGCAGAAGTTATTGGAGCTTTGTTAGGAAAATTTGTTGAGCTAGGATGGGAGGAAACCCAAAAACATATTTCAAGCGTTACCTCTGTGAAGGATGAGTTGAGAAATTTAGAAACTGAACTGAGGGCCATACAGCCTATCCTTGAAGATGCACACAACAAGCAATTCGCATCAAACCACATCAAGGATTGGATATCAAGGCTCCATCAGGTTGTTTATGATGCTGAAGACATAATTGACCTCTATAGAGTCAAAACCAGCAACATAAATGCAGAATCCGGACAGACGAAGGTACGCAAGCTGATCTCTTCTCTTTCTTTTTTGTGTCGTAACCTCTCATATCCAAGCAAAACTGCTAAAGAGATCAAATCAATCAACGAGAGGCTTAACAAGATTTACAAAGAGAAGGATCATCTTGGCCTTGGTCCAATCGCGGGAGGGTCAAGATCTTCACTGGACGTAGGACAGATGTATGGGAACCGTCTGACGACTTCTAGCATCACTGAGCCGCATGCGTTTGGAAGGGAAAAAGATGAAGACGATGTCGTGGAGTGGTTGAAGAAAGAACTCAATCATGAAAGGGGAGAGAATACTAGCGCTATAGCAATTGTTGGAATGGGGGGACTCGGAAAGACGACCCTTGCAAAGAGCGTTTACAACAAAGAAAGCATAAAAGAACATTTTCAATTGTGCTTGTGGATTTGTGCATCAGAAAAACCACAGTTGAAGGTGTTATTCAAACATATACTAGAAGAGGTTGGTGGGAAAGGAAGCGGTGCCAACAAATTAACGGCGCTCAACGCTTTGAAAAACGAGATAAGTAAACATTTGAAGGAGAAGAAATTTCTGCTTGTTATAGATGATGCATGGGATACAGATTGGTGGAGCGAATTGAATGGACTTTTGCAACATGGTGCCCCGGAGAGTAGAGTCCTGATCACCACCAGAGACGAGCAAGTTGCAAACAATATTGGTGCAGCTTACTTGCATAGATTGAAGTGCTTATCAGATGATGACAGTTGGCGTTTGTTCATCAGCAAAGCATTAAGGAGAGACGAGAAGGAAGAAGACCTTTATGGACTGAAGGAGATTGGGAGAGATATAGTACAGAAATGCGGCGGGTTGCCTCTGGCCTTGAATGTTGTGGCGAGCTTGTTGAACCGTAAGGCGAGGAATCAGTCTGATTGGCAAGAAGTTGCAAAGAGCCCATTCTGGGAATGGAAAGGAATTAGTCACGGTCAAGACAATCTAATTCTTTCTACCATCGCATTAAGCTACATGAATTTACCATTTGCCTTAAAACAATGTCTTGCATATTGCTCCATATTTCCAAAGGACTTTGAGATGCGAAAAGATGATTTAGTGAGACTATGGGTGGCAGAGGGCTTCGTTCCTAAAGTTGAAGAGCAGGAAATGGAGGTTCGTGCTGAGTATTATCTTGAAGCATTGGTTGATTGTTCTCTTATTCAGATTCAAACGTTTTATGGTGAATCGATATACAAATTACATGATATTGTTCATGATTTTGCTCTTCACATAAAAGGCCAGGAGCGTATAGATGAGATTGTTCTACGCTCAGGAACTGCATCCGATATTGTTCAAGCACGGTTCTTCTTCTTCACAGGGAATGATCGAGGGTTTACTGATGATGCACTAAGTCAACACCCAAAGCTTCGGACATTGTTGTTAGGATTATGCTTCGGAGATTTTTCTTCTTCACAGTGTTTACTGATGGAGCGTTTACTGATGACGACGACTTCTACACCTTCTTTCTGCTTTGTACACTTTAAGTGGCTAAGGGTGCTAGATCTGAGCCGTGACCCCAGTAGAACTAAATTGCCAAAATCATTGGGGAATTTAGTGTTACTAAAATACTTGAATGTTTATTGGACGAGCATACAAGTGCTGCCAGAGTCGATTACCAAACTAAGCAGTCTTGAAAGGCTCGACCTTGCTGATACTAGAATAAGAGCTCTACCGGAAGGTACTACGAATCTGAGGGCTCTAAGGCATCTTCATTTGGAAGGCACTACTGAGTTGAGATGTTTACCAAAGGACATTGGGCGGTTGACATGCTTAAGGACATTGAGCAAATTCGTTGTGGGTAGTGATATGAGGAACAGAAGTGGAAGCAGTATCAAGCAGTTGCGTCACCTAAACAGTTTAAGATCGAAGTTGAGGATACATCATATAGACAGAGTAGGGAGTAGAGAAGAGGCTAAAGAAGCAGAATTACAGAGGAAAGTGAACTTACAAAAGTTGGTGTTATCTTGCAACCCGAAAAGCGTCTATGAGTTTGACAAAGAATTTGCAGAAAAAATAGAGGGCATATATGCAGAGCTTCAACCTCCTGTAGGTCTCAAGACACTGAAAATATCTAATTACGGAGGTATTAGCTTACCCGCTTGGGCAAGCTCTTCAAGCTACGGCTGTTTAGAGGATGTCACCTTAATTGGATGCAGATTCGTGGAACACCTACCCTCCTCATTGGCACACTTACCCAACCTTGTGAAGCTCAAGATAGAAGGTGCTTCAAACGTCAAGATCATTGATGATGGGTTTCATCATGGTGTTGAACACATCCGGTTTCGCAAGTTAGAAAGTCTAGTCATTCGTGATATGAGCAGCTTAGAGGAGTGGTCGTTTAACTCCCAAGCAGAGACAATGCCCCGTCTCCGAAGCTTACAAATTGGATATTGCCCCAAGTTGAGTGCGCTACCCGATGGGTTGCAACTCACCAACTTAGAAAGTCTAGTCCTTTTTCATATGAGCAGCTTAGAGGAGTGGTCGTTTAACTCCCAAGCAGAGACAATGCCCCGTCTCCGAAGCTTAGAAATTGAAAATTGCCCCAAGTTGAGGGCGCTACCCGATGGGTTGCAACTCACCAATCTCGACAGCCTGAATATAGTAGACCTTCCTGAGCTTGGTTCAATATCCTTAGCATCATTAGAGAACATGAGAGAGCTCAGACTGCAGGGATTACCCAAACTTGACTTGGAAGAGCAAGGGTTTTTGCAAGGATTGAAAGCAGCAACGACACTCAAAAAGCTGGACCTGAAAGGTTTTCGGAGTTGGACTTGGGGTCGAAAGTGCTGGAGAGTATGAAACACCATCACCTCCCAAACCTTCGGAACATCCGTAGAGATGGACTCGAACTCAGGTTGCAGTTAGAGGTGGATTCAGTGGAGGGGTTAAGTGGGTTCCAAAGCTTGGGCAGCAGGGTGATTCAACTAATAATCCAGTTGTCAAGTGAAGTGGATTCTCTGCCAGAATGGATCCAACATCTCCACCAGATAGACTTCTTGTCAATTGAAAATAGCCCCAAGCTGACCCGCTTGCCGGAATGGCTGGCGAAGTTGTCGAAGCTTCAGGGGTTGCATCTCTACAACCTTCAGTCGTTGACATTTCTCCCAGATGGGTTGCAAGCTCTCACCCAACTTAAAAATCTGAGCATCGCTCGTTGTCCCAAGTTGAGGGCGTTACCAGATGGGATGCAAGCTCTCACCCAACTTCAAGAGCTAAGGATCAGTGATTGTCCCCATTTAGTTAAGCGTTGCAGGGGGGTTGACCGCCACAAGATCGCTCACATACCCAAAGTGGAACTTTCTGATCATTAAGATGGATGCAGTACAAGCTGTCACCTTATCAGTTTTCAGTGAAATTACTTTTTTTTTCTTTTTCGATAGGCAAGCTGTGTGAGGTAGAGCCCTAGCAGTTCATAGGGATCCAGATCAGGTCATTCGTTCGACGATCCAAGCCGTTGAGAATCCCTTCATGATGATGCCACGTGTTGTGGGTTAGGGTTAGGGTTAGGGTTCATCCGACGATCTGGATCGCTCCCCCTACAGCGGGTTAGGGTTCTGCCGTGGGTTCATCTCCCCCTCCCCTTCTGCAATGGGTTTAGGCTCCTGCTGTGGGGTCATGTCCGGCAACTTCCCCGACGATCGAGTGATTGGGTTTCATCCGACGATCTGACGCACCTCCGCTACCCTGTTTTCGTCTCCACCAGCGTCACCAGACTCAGGCAACCAAGCTAGGGAGTCCCCCGACGATCCTCTCTATCTCTCTCTCAAATAAAACTCAGGTCGACCGGGATTTTTTCTCCATCTCTTCTACACACACATTGATAAGGTACGACCTATTTTTTGCTTGATCTGGTTCTTCAGTGTTGCTGCGTTGATTTTTGGGGTTTTATTCATTATTTTGGTAGGTGAGAAACATTTAGTGGTTTTGGATGCGTGTCTTTGATCATCTACATTTTGAAAACACTAACTTGGGATGTTTGATTTACTACTGGGTTTCCTCCTGCATCATGTCTACTGCATCATGATTAATGTATTTCTTCAAAGTTTAAAAATCCTTATATTTAATTAACATGTTAGCAACATAGAAATCAGGGAAGTTTTCTTGAATAACCAGTGCTGTGATTGCTTTTATGGTGGTTGATATGAAGGTGCTTGAATTCCAGATGGGGGCCTTTAGCATCCTCACATCCCATGTCTACTTTTTATCTATTAGTGTAACCATAATTTTTTACTTTGCTTGTTTAACATGCATCTTATCAGAAGTTTCCTTTTCAACTAATTTGTTATTTAGAATACAAAATTGTATTCAAAATAATCCTTGTTTTAGTTTGCTTGCCCCCTTTTAACTTTTGGTCTTTGAGAATTATATTTTATCAGCAGTCATTCAGATTTTGGCTTTTCCACCTTTGCTTACATTCCTATGAAAAGTATGTTACATGCCTAATTCTGTGATTAATCCAGCTCTGATATAGATGCATAAGAACCAACTTAGTGCTGTGGTTAATCCATGAGTGAGAAGTATAAAAAAAAAACATGTTTTTACATTGAAAAAATAATATCCATGAGTTGTTTCTTACTACTTTAATCTTGCTGAACACATTTATAGGGTCTGATTTGGTCAATATGACCTGTCTCTGTAAGTTTCAGCTACGGGATTCAGAGCCCAATAGTGATCCATATATAGTTAGCTTTTGCCTCTTTTAGACTTTAGAGTCCTTTTTAATTAAACTGGAATAAAAAACAGGTCCAAAACAAGGCTTTAGAGTCATGTACTTAAGGTTACAACCTGCTATGTAACAAGTGTGGATGATAATTTGAAAATACATTATTTTGTCGTAATAATTTTAACAGCTGACAATATCTTGATAAAATTAAATAAGTATAGAAGATATCATAATTTTCCAGGATTTTTAACACTTCTTTAAATTGTTATTGCCATTCTAGTTTATATACTTTTCTAGGCACTCCATGTCTTGTGTTTATTTCACCACTTCTTGGACCTTCGTTCTCATGGTTGATGGTGGTGGTGGGGATAATGGTAGTCATGGTAATGGGGGTCAAATGGATGAAAATATGCAGTTACTAACGAAATAAATAATTCTCGCCCTATTTTTGAAAAAATGGGTGAAATTTATAAAATGTCATTAACAAAAATAAAATTAAACGATCTAAATGATGAGTTGTGGAGCCTGATTCACTGTTTTTGCCTATGTCACACGGACTCGGCTCCAAGGTTGCCGCACCCGCGTCGACACGCACGGACACGGGTGCGGCTCGGACTCGGTCAACCCGACCCTGGGTGCGGTCAACGCACCCAGGGTCATTTTGGTCCATTTTTTGGAAAAAAAAATTTTTGAATTTTATTTTTAAAAATTTTCTGGGCTACAGCTGTAAGGAAAAAAACCCATCACAACTAAAAAAACTGTACACTTTCAAGTTTTAAGTACAGAATGGGCACAACTCAAGTTTTTGTGGTTTTTTCCTGTATGAAGAAAGTGAATTATTACAGTGTATGAAGAAAGTGCCCAAAAGTGAATTATTCCTGTATGAAGAAAGTGTACAGAATGCCTTCACAACTCATCACCTGTCCCCTAATGGGCACAATTATATATATATATATATATATATATATATATATATATATATATATATATATATATATATATATATATATTATTTTTAATATATATATATAGCCGAGTCCCCGTGTCCAAAATTTTTGAAATTGCGCCGCACCCGTGTCGCACCCGCACCCGCACCCGCACCCGCACCCATGTGACATAGGTTTTTGCCCTTGCAGGAAGGGGGGTCCGGGGGCTCCCCCCGGCGCGGGTCCCGGTTTTCAGTGGATCCGACCCGATTTGGTTAGGGTTAGGGTTGTCGCCCTTGCCTTGTTTATATTCTCGCTTTTCTTTCCCGAGCTTGTAACTGTCTGTTAAGAGTAATAATATTTCTCTCTGAGCGGCCGTGGTTTTTTACTCTCTCTCGGATTTGAGGAGAGGTTTTTCCACGTAAATCTGTGTTCTTCTTGTGTTTTGTTTGATCGTTCTTGTTCTTTGTTTCCTTTTGATTGTCTCTTGCTCGTGGTTTTTCCTAACACCAAACACCAAAACGAGTTGCTTGCAATAAGCATCAATGGCAAGGAGCAGTTTATAAAGTGTTCCAAACATGGGATAGTTATTTTGTTTTGACAGCATCATGTAAATTGTTGATCAGCTCCTTTCTGCCCTTATTTCTCAATCGTGAAAGTACCACTATGTTACTTCTTAATTTATGTTATGTGTATAGCTTATTTTGCGCATTGACTCCCTTGAAGAATTAACTCATTTTTTTCTTGATGTACAGGTTATCAGTCTGGCTGAGTGTGCTAAAGTTGACAAGCTCTTGATCTCAGTCTTCCGTATTGAAGTAGATTATTGCCAGGGATGCTTGAGTTATGTGAGCATCATCTTTGGACAAAGGAACCTCAAAGTCATTAGCTTTGGTGGGTTATGTTGCCAATGTGTTTAGCTTAAAAATTGAAAAACGATACCAAGATCTGATATTTTTGTGGTTGTCTGTCACTAAGCAACATTGCTAGCATTGTTGTTCTCTTTTAACATGGTTTTGATGACTGTACTTTTGTTAACTATATTCTCAGCATTTGCGTTTGAAAAGCATTCTCACCATTGGTTTCCTGCAATTTTATAATAGCACAAGTCATATTAGCATAAGCGATATTCATTTTGTGTTTTTTGATTGGCAAACTGGGGTTAGCTAGACCCCTACCTGTTACAACAAAATAGGAAACTTTTATGTGTTGACAGTTGGTTACCCAACTCCCTTAGCAGGAAGCACAACAGCCATTGTGTTGGTGATTTCTTTTTTATATTTACACGAAGAAACTGCCCCCAGGAAGCAAAACTCCATGGGCTTACCCCTTGCCTCTAGGGAGTCGCCATACCGTACTTGTGTTTGTGAATTTTGATTGTGCTTTTAGTGAAAATAAAAACGCTTGACCTGAATGTTGATGTTGCTTAATATTGATATTGCTCATTAGTTGCTATCAATAATAAATGCAGATTCAGTTGGCCCACTTTCATTGGTTTGTGCAATTTGTCAAATCTTTTTACTAATTGTCAATTGATTTACTGTTTTCAAGCTTGTTATCTGTTATCATATCAGCGTGTTTACTGGCAAGCTAATGGCATCCACAACTGATTTACAAAGCAAACTTGGGACCAAGTTCTTGATGAACTCGTCTGTGTCACACAGGTCATAGACTGATGAGTGGTTGGTCTGCACCCGCAAATACCTTGGGACTACTGGATTGACCATTTTCTCAAATATACCCTGAATGAATTGTCATATGACATCTTGAGAAATGGTCATAGTCCTCAAAATGATATTGCGTCTCTCACATGACCATGGATACGGATTGATCACCTAAAGACCCGTATCCATTTTCAAGAACGTGATTCCTAATATAATAACCATAAGAATGTTTGCATTTGTCAGATGTAGGAGCGCAAACGGATTTGATATGGACTGAATCATGCTAAAATTCCTGGCTACATGACCATGAGGGCTTTGCACCTCCAGCTAAAGGTTGAAAAGGCATCGTCACGAGTTTAATAGCCATGGAATGTCCCTGAAAGGTCGAAGCTGTAGGCTACATCTGACTTCATATCACTATTTATATGGATATGTTAATCCGCAAGTATGTTTGGTTATGTTTGTTTGATATAAGTTTTCTTTTTGTGTTTTAACATCGATTTTTCCTGAATGGAGAGGCTAAAGTCTAGACAATACTTTTTCTCTTTGATAAACAATCGAAAAAGGCTTCAAACTGCTCACCATACAAATAATGTTGTCATAACTTTAATGTAAATACTACGGTTGTCAACTCCAAGTCATGAGTTACATAATTTCACTCATAAATCTTCAGCTGAAGTGATACATAAGCTGTTACGTTGTCGGTTTGCATCAAAACACAACTCAAACCTGTATAAATCACAAAACTACCTCAGCCAGATGATAGTGCCAAAACTGGTGTGGAAGTGAGTTTCTTCTTCAGAATTTGAAAACTATCCTCTCATTTCTCGTCCCATACTAACTTAATCCGTTTTCTTAGAAGCTTTGTCATCGGCATGACGATCCTAAAAAATCTTGAATGAGTCTTTGGTATCTTGTGGTTGTGGGTGATTCAACAGTGGGCCTGGATGAGTTCATCACACTCGGTACTCCAAACCATCTACCCAACCTGCATACAAATATAAATTTTATATCTAAAGTAAAAGAAATATTTACAGTGGGTTGGACTGGTCATGAACCACTTTCTATTAGTTATACAAAACCTGATTGTTATATCAATGTTGTGTGACGCCCCAAAATTTTTAACCTAAAAATTTATGATTTTTTTTAAATAGTATGATACAGTTCAAATGAGGAAAGCGTTAAAGAACGAAAAGTTATTTTGAAATAAGTTCGACAATTTTGGGCGAGTTACAAGAATGAAACACAAGGATGGATTGGATCCATTTTCTTTTTAGGACTTGGATCATGATCCATACTACACTGGGTTTCCATGAAAAAAACTCTCATAAAGATTAAAATTTTTACACCTATCTAACAATGAATAAAAGGAAATATAAATAAAGCAGTTCATGAATTTAAAAGCATGTAGAGCCAAAACATTTCAGCCGAAATGAAATCTCAAAATTTTCAGAATGGCAAAAAGTAAAGTCTTGCTCCACCGGCCGCACCACCTCGTCACACCATCAATCATTACATTCAATCACATAAGTTAATAACACAGGAAATGAAAGTTTTTAGCATTGCCCGCAATATTTCTTATTTAAAAATTCTAAAATTGTGTGGATCTTAAGGACTTCAAAACTGCAAATATCCTTGTGGACAAAAACTTTAAAACTAATTGTTTTGGAGTGTTTCTACTGGAATTGGTGAGTGTGCACTCAACTGAGTCTGGTCAAGACCTTATCAAATGGGTATGTACTTTCAATAGTTTAATGTTGCTTATAGGGTGATATGAGACGTTGTTTACCATGTTTATTTTTCCCCGTAAATGCAATTAATTAATTAAACTTTGTTGCTATAGTTTCAGGCAAGCATATTTACTTGTAGATGCACGACTTAATGAGCTGGGAGAGTTAAAATATTGCCCCATCTGTCCCATCAAAGTGTACATATCATGCGCAAATGGTCTGAACATTGTGAATAGTAGTTCCAAGAACTTGCTGACAACATCAATCATTGAAGTTGCTGATGAGATTCTGCATGATTTTAATTTGCTTAATCCTTCATATTTGAGCTTTAGTTTTTTGGGCACCTGAAAATTAGATGGTTTAGGATTTGATTCTAACATCCTTTGGTTAATATCATCTTTTTGACACTCTTCTCAACCATAATCTACCTTCATGAAACTAAAGTTGTGGTTGCCGGGGCTTCACAACTCCTCGAGTCGCTCGACTACACGTTTCGGAGCCCTTGGGTGGGACTGAACCCTCTTTTTCTTTTTGGAATATAAACCCTCTCTCACAGGAGTGGGCATTGTGGTGGTCCAGCTTGGTCGAGGCTATTTTGAGCTCAATCCATCCGATTTTAAGCGCGGTCCAGCCTGACTATTGATTAATAGGCTGGGTTTTGGCTTGGTTTTTAATGAGCTCGGGTTTGAAGAGCAACTCATGATTCGGCCCATTGACCTGATGGACCAATGTTCAGTGGATCAGTCTAACCTGGCCCAAATCCATTTGTAGGTTATTTTCAAATGCAGCTTATAAATTAATTCTTATAATACTAAAAAAATTAATTAGGTATTTTTTTATTTTTCATATAATTAATTCAAATGATTAAGTAAATAGCTATAGTTATCAAGTAACCATGCAAACAACTATTAAAAAAAAAATTAATTAGGTAGCATCGGGTCGGTAGGGTTTCGATAGCTAACAGAGTGGGCTTGGCCCACCGGACCGCCCAGTCCATTGCCCACCCCTACCACCACCATCATTTGATATCATTATCAGTGTCAAATCAAGAGCCAGCTGGGACTCACTACACCTTCAATGCACCCATTTTATAAAATTTTATAATCAAAATTCAGGTTTGGTGGAAAGCCATGTGCATTCCTTGGTGGGTCAGTAGGGATTTCTATAGCTAACAGAGTCGGCTTGGCCCACCGGACCGCCCAGTCCATCGCCCACCCCTACCATTATCAGTGTCAAGTTAAGAGCCAGCTGGCTCTCACATACGTACCTTCAGTGCAAAAAGTTTTATAATGGGTTTGGTGGAAAGCCATGTGCATTCTTTGGTCGATGGTGGTGGCATCTTGTGGTGGAATATTCCTCTATAACTAAAATCAAAATACAGAATATAAACAAAATAGGATTTCTATTTTGTTTTCTAATAATTACATGTCTTGACCTTTTTTTTTTTGACACATTTTATGCAATCCTAATGTTTTGATGTGACGTGGAATGGGGTTAGGGCTGGTAAAAAAAACCGAGCAGCTTGCCGTTCAGCTCGGTTAGTCTCGTCTAAGGCTCGTTTGCGTTCGGCTCATTTAGCTAATGAGACGATTATGAGTTTAGCTCGGCATATCTTACCGTGAGTCCGTGACAAGTACTAAGAATGTATGTTCATCTCAACTTCACCCGTTTACGTTGGTCATCTTAACGAGCCATTTACGAGATGTTTAGCTTGTATTCATAAATATATAATAATTTTTTTATAAGTAATGTAACATAATAAAATGTCATACATTTTATAAATACGAAATAAAATTTTTCTTATTTTCAAATTTTAAAAGTAAATAATGATGGCATTTATGTAATATTTTAATTTTATATTTAAAAATTATTTTAAATGATTGAAGAAAGACCAACACTAACCTTCAATAATAAAATACTTTTCATAATTACAATTATAACCTCAAATAAATATTTTATTATGATTTTCTTCATATATTATATCACATGTTTTGTAAGCAAATTTGTAACTTCAATTACTCTCTTTTTTTTAATTTTTTTCTTTTCAATTAAAAACACTACGATGAGCAACTAACGAAATCTCATCATGAATATTTGAAAACAAATTGATTTCATTTAAAAAAACTTAATATTGTATTTAATAACAGAATCAGACAAAATGGTTTCGAACGTTATGCTCGTGATGCTACGTGAGTTTCATAAAAGAAATAGACAAAAAAAACTTAATATTTTACAGTTCTTCCTTCATATTGCTTCATGTTCAGTTCATTTATCCTAAATGGATTCAAGGTTCCAATATTTTATTTTCAAATTTCTTGTGCATTTCTACTGAACCGTGTAACCACAAGTCTCCTGCTGGCTACGTTCAATCAATTTAGGGATGGCAATGGACCGAGGCAGGGGCGGGAGACAAGGTCTTCACCCCTGCCCCGTCTCAAAATTTGAACCTCTACCCCGCCTTTATCCTTGCACAGGAATGGATTTTAACCTCCATCCTCATTTCATGTCCTCGTGGGGCCCTGTTTTTCCTTGGTCTATTGCCATCCTTTAGAAGGATTGGGGATGGGGCGGGGCGGGGCAAGGCAGGGATTGTGATGGGGACAGTGAGGCGGGGAAAAGCGTAAGTCCATATAGTCTCCCAAATCTACTATAAAGAAGGGATAAGGGTACAAAAAAGATAGAAAGAAAAGTCAAGAAATTCTAAGAGTGTCCCTTCAGATAAATGTGATTCATTTAGACCCTCCAAACAATAATTACATCAAGGTTTTTTTCCTAATGTCTCTGCACAAAAAGTCCATCACATAAGAGGACAACCTTCTTTTACAACCCAGATCTGAGGGGTAAACTAACATGCCAATTGCTTGGTTGAAGGAGAAAATGATCACATCATCAAGCTTAGTTATGAGTGTGACATTATCAAGTTCGGTCCAAGTGTTAGTCATAGACCTCTCCAAAATGTCCAAGGTTTTCAGGCTCAAAAGAATGATAGATGACTTAAGAGTCACCCCTTATACCAGCATGTGCTAAAATGTGGTAATGAATGGATAATCGCCTTGCACATGGGGTACCAACCTTTTAAGGATCTAGGTCAGAACCAACATAACATAAGAGATCCTCTCCCAACAGTGCAAAAAGTAGGAACCCAAGGTTTAGTCAATAAAGGGCTTAAATAGAAAAGGGGAAAAAGAAAAAAAAAATCTCATGGGTCCTTAAGGATCACTTCAAAAAAGGATAAATCATCAGATCAATAGTGAGTCTGGCTGTTTCAGAGAAAATATGATTGATACTTCTTTTGCACCAACTGAGCCTAGGCTCACAAAGGTCAAACAATAATTTGAGACCTTTTGCCTCTCCTTTTGAAGAAGCATGCTTAAAACAAGGAGAACACAAGTCATGATAGAACCACAATGATATGGAGGTAAAAAAACCTCTTGCATGGTTTATCATCCCAGAACCCTAGGTAATCCTTTAAAGCTTAGATTTTGTAAAATAGTCATTTGAAAAATAAAAAAAAATAAAAAGTTTTTAAAAAATAAAATAGTTTAAAATCCAAAAAAAATAATATATTCTAAAAATCTAAAAAAAAAAGAGAGAAAAGCTAAGAAAATTCAAGAAATTTTTTTTTCGTTCGAAGTTCAAATTATTCTCTTTGTTGCAGGAGCATTCTACTTATATTGACAAGACTAAGGAAGCTTGTATCAAAACCTCCATATTTTTTTTCTTAACATTCTCAATGATGTATTTCTATCAAAATCATATATAGATATATAAAAAAAATATGAACATATCTATAACCCAAGGACATGGCATTGTAAAGTCATCCAAAGTTCAAAACTCGTAGGCAAGGGACCTTTAGTACCCAAGCATACACACAGTCACTCTAAAATTAGCCCAACCTCATTCAACGATATTCAAATGGTCATGAAAGCCTGGTTTATCATTGGATATTGTCCCAACCTCGTTCAGGTGAACTCATAATGGTCTCCACATCCTAGTTATCATGGGCACTAGATTGACCTCATTTAGCGAGACCTACAACAATCTTAATACCCCAGTCATCCTTGAACTGATTCGACCTCGTTTGACAAGACCTAGAATGGTCTTGACATTCCAGTTCACCTTAACTTCAACAGTCATAGGAGGAGGATAAAGCTTCATCATAATGCAAGGTATGTCATTGAAAGATTATTAAAGGTTAGGGATTTTGTCCCAAAACAAATCCAACTCTCTTCAAAATGGCCATTCCCCCAAGTATATCCCTGCACCCAAGAGTTTATAATATAAGACATCCAAGTCTTAGAGAAAGATAAGGAAGTGACACAGTGAAGTAGAGGTACTTTAATCAAATAATTCTAGCTTTTGAGTTTATAAGGATGAATTATAGAAATACAAAATTATTATCAATGCATGTATGTAGATCCTGTGGAAACCCACATCTACAAACAACTCTCTAAGGAAATGGTTGAGTATTGAATACCTTCAATGTTAATCTACTTCATAGGTTAGCCCTCCTGAGAAACCTTTTTCTTTTACCTCGATAAGAAAAATATTAAAAAAATATTTAAAAAAAGGAAAAAAAGTACAAGAAGAGAAAATGTAAAAAACAAAACAAAACCAAAGCACCAAAAAAAAATAGTGCATTTAGGATGACACCTTTTTCTATCCTATGATAAGGTGGCAGGCTCCAATCATGAGGTTGCCCTAGGGGTAGAGATTAGCATAGAAAAATGACTTCTAGAAGAAAGTTAATACTTACCTTTGGACCTATGACAAGGTGTATGCTTCAATCATACGACTTTTAATAGTTAGAGATTGGATAGATAGTGTTATCCCTCCTTGATTGAGTAGCCATGAAACCCATAATTTTTAAGTCTCAAATCAAAGTATGGCAAGAGTGAGGAATAAAGTGTTTTTGAGCTAAAAACAATGACTTCAAAAAACTTACGTAGAGACAAAAAATGTATATGAATGTGTTCTCGTCAAACTCTAGTCCTTTAAGGTTTAAATCTTAGTGGAGACCATTAGACCTAACAAAAATGTCTTGAGACAATCTCACATCTCTATAGCTAGTTGCTTGAAGCCCAGATAGAACTAGAAGAAAAAAATTTCAATGAAGCCAAATATCCCTATCTTATCTGACCCAAGACAAAGAAATTCGTAAGGGTGAGAATCTCAGGGGCATGAATTAACTTGTCAGGAAGGTGTCAATCTTTTAAAGGATAAACAAGAAAAAAAAACTCTAACCTTATATGATCAATCATTCATAACTACCATAGGTTACTTACTTTGCTGCAAGTGCATGTGTCACAATGCATATAATAAAAGATTATTGCATGCATTATATTGTGCCAAAGTGTCTAGCCACAGTGATCATGAGTTTGAAAAATACATAGAAAGCAATGTTATTTTTCTCGGTGCCACTTGACCGAAGTATGCCTTACTTTCCTCATTGAGGCATAAAGTCTCATGCCTAAATTGATCATCTTAAGAAGGATACCTTTGCCTTAAAGACTTACTGGGGCAACTCTACTCTATCCATAAAGCCACAAGGGGGTGTAGGACTCTTAGTGCTTTCTCCATAAATTATTAAAAAGAAAATCATCAAAAGATATTAAAAATCAAAACGGGCCTAAAAGGTATGAAAGGAACCTATATTCTTCTTGTACTACCCCTACCTGAAGCCCAACATTTTCTCTTTGAGATAAATAAAGTGGTTCATGAATTGGCCTGACCTTGTTTGGTGATGCCCATAATGGTCTCCACATCTTAGTTCTTTCCCTTCTTGACACTAACGTTGACCACATTTGGTGGATCCACCAAATGGTCTCGGTAATCCAGTTGTCCCTATACTAACACCAATCTTGCTCAACAAGACCACCAGATGGTCTTGGCAATCCAGTTGTCCTCGAACTGATCCGACTTTGCTCAGTGAGACTCATAACAGTCTCAACAATCCAACTCTTCCTTCAGATGTTGGCACCGACTTCGCTCGGTGGAACTACCAAAATGGTCTCAACAATCCAATTTTTCATAAACCGACCAACCTCATTTTTTGAGACCACAAATGGTCTTGACAACCTAGTTGTTCATACACTAGTCTAACCTTGTTCGGTAAGGCCCAAAAAGGTTTTGACAATCCTGTGACACCAAAAATTGGTCGATCCCTATATGTGTCTACTTCTTTGTTATAAATTGAATTACATTCGATTAATGCTAAAGATGAGCATCTGTAGACACTTAAATTTTGACCATGTTATTTCAGACTTATGCTATATATGCTTTTGGGTGCTTTATATCTAAATAGTACACATGGATGGAGTTTCTAAAGGTTTTCTAAAGATTGGATAACAGAATTTTGGATCTCCACGCTTAAATTGAGTCATACTTTGGATCTGTTATGACAAGGTAACTTGTTTTGGCCACAAGTTTTTATTCAAATGTCAAATTGAGGCACTATTTAATACGTTGGAAGGCTAAAATTCCCAAACTTCAATTCATTTTTTAAGTAAAAAACCAAATTGAACTGTTTTGGTGGTAAAAAATGTTTTCATTTAATCTTTTAAAAAAATAATCTTACAAAAAAAATGATCTACTCTTTTGATCTTTTTCCCAAGAGTCCACGTTTCTTCATTATTATTACCTTCTTTCATAAAAGATCTATTTCTTTGGGTCTTTCTCTCTTTGTGCTAAAACCTATTTCTCTTTAGATTTTTCTGAAAAAGTCTCATTCTTTCAGATCTCTTTATTCACTCATTTTTAGATATTTTTGAAAATACCTTTTTCTTGAAACTTTCTACTTCAATATTGTATTGACCTGATTTTTAGTTTGTTGAAAAGTTAAGATCCTCTAATCTTTCTAGATTCTCAAAAAATATAATATTTTTAAATTTTATCATACCCAAAGTCATATCACAAGCAAAACTCTTCTTAGATGGGTATTATCATAAGGATAAGAACATATCCATTTAGGTTGGATTAAAACCAAAAAATTCCTAGATTCATATCTTATGCAAAATTCTATAAATAGGAGTTCAACTATATAGTCTAGTCATCTAAACATTTCATGTCCGAGCATTGGCCTTAGAGAAAACAAGTTCTAGCCTTGACATACCTCTCTCTATCAAGCTATCATATCTATGAAGAAATGTTGTCGAAGTTATTGCAACAACCCTCGTACATATGCAAAGGTACTGTCGGACCGAGAATAAGCCTAAAATTCAAACGGACCTTCAAGTCCAAAAAAGAATGGTAAAAACTTGCATATGGCATCCTCAAATCTTTCAAAAAAGATTTTAGTAAAATTCGAGTAAGTCAATCTTTCTCTACTTTTGAATTTTTATCAACAATAATAATGTGCAGAGATAAGGATTTGTTATGGTGCATGATTTAGATATTATCCCTACCAGTGTAGTTTAACCATGCGATTCAACACATTTGACATTAATTGGTTTGGATGCCAATGCAAGATGTATAACATACAATGTTTTGAACAGTTATTACAAGTTTTCCAAAGATTACTTGAGAAGGAAATTAAGCATACTTTCATGAAAATGGAGTAAAATTTTATTCAAACAAAAACAGCACACTGTAATCTTGTCTGGTGATATGCTTGTCAGAAGGAAAGCATATGAACACCCAAATATGAGTTTTATGGAATTCATCTTCTTAGTGGGTGGATGATAACCCACATAGCGTGACACATATTCCAACCATAACTACTAGCACTAGATCAAACTGTACAAACTGGTCACAAGTTAGAAAGTAGAGGTGATTTTGACCAAAGCAGGTTATATGTTCCTCCCCCCGAACAGGGCAGTTAGCTACATCTCATGTTCGGGGGTCCCAAAGAGCACCACATATCTAAACATGTGTGTCTCGTATCCCCATGTTTGTCAGCATTAATTAGCATTGGAGTTTGATGCGATTGCAAAGACTTAAGTACCCGCTCCTTCATTGGTGCCAAAAAAAATGACGATTCTTGAAAAGGAGTGGTTATAAAGACTTAAGTGCCCCAAAGATGATTATTTAAGACCCAGTCTCTGCACTGCAGGATTATCTGAGAAAGAAATCTCCCCTGGAGGAGGCCATGGACATCAACCCTCTCACCCTCTCTCTCTCCCTTCTCTTTCTGCTTCTATGCACATCCAACAGAAGATCTTACATTGCTCCATCAAGCACGGACTGACCTGCACATTGACTGTTGTGGAGTCTGATTCAGAGTTTTTACCCTTACAGGAGGAGGGTTTGGGGGCTCCTCCCAGCGTGGGTAGCATCATTCAACTAAATGAGTTCTAGATCCTGATTCAGAGTTTTTACCCTTACAGGAGGAGGGTTTGGGGGCTCCTCCCAGCGTGGGTAGCATCATTCAACTTGATTCGTTGTGGAGCCTGATTCAGAGTTTTTGCCTTTACAGGAGAGGGGTCTGAGGGGCTCCTCCCAACGTGAGTAGCATCATTCAACTTAAAGAGTTGTGGAGTCTGATTCAGAGTTTTTACCCTTACAGAAAGGGGGTCTGAGGGCTCCTCCCAGCGTGGGTAGCATCATTCAACTTGATGAGTTGTGGAGTATGATTCAGAGTTTTTGCCCTTATAGGAGGAGGGTTTGGGGGCTCCTCCCAGCGTGGATAGCATGATTCAACTTGATTCATTGTGGAGCTTGATTTAGAGTTTTTGCCCTTATAGAAGGAGGGTTTGGGGGCTCCAACCAGCCTGGGTAGCATCGTTCAACTTGATTCGTTGTGGAGCCTGATTTAGAGTTTTTGCCCTTACAAGAGGGAGGTCGGGGGGCTCCCCTCGGCACGGGTCCCGGGTGTCGTGGTCAAAAAATGCACAGAGTATCGTGGTGAGAAAGACATATTTTTGTTCCAAGCAAGGTTGGAAGAAATCAATGGAAAATCCAACAAGGAGCATTCCAGAATCAAGATATGGATGTCAAGCGAGAATGGTGTTGTGCAACTCAAATAACACAAAATAATAGAGGTCTGGTTTTTAGTTAAAATGAGGAATGAAATGACAATAGAAATCACTGAAAATTTGCAGAAATAAACTAGACTTAATAACGAAGATACCACTTTTTACGAATTTGGAATATAACCTCCGGTTAGGGAGATATAGCCCTAACAAGTTTGTCCTAATTCGGGTAGCGATTTACAGCGATTTGCTTACTGAATAACACTACAAATCGCTATATTGATTTGCGAAAGACACTACAAATCACTATAGCGATTTGCGGAAGAATCTATAAATCGATATAGCGATTTGCGGAAGACACTATAAATCGCAAAGCGTTTCGTTGGAGACCCGAAAATACTACAAATTGTTGTAGGAAAGCCCGATAATACTACAAATCGTTGTTGGAAGGCCCAAAAAAAATTCGGGATCCGCGCCGGGGGGGAGCCCCCGGACCCCCCTCCTGTAAGGGCAAAAACTCTAAATCACAGAAGTAGAGAGAGAAGGGAGAGAGAGTGAGAGGGTTGATGTTCATGGCCTTCTCCAAGGGGAACTCTTTACCTCCCTTGATTTCTTCTCTAGAGAGAGAGAGGGTTTTACAGTGTTTTACAGAGAAGGAAGAAGAAGAAGACGGCGATGGAGCAATGTAGGATCGTCTGTTGGATGTGCACAGACGTAGAGAGAGAAGGGAGAGATAGTGAGAGGGTTGATGTTTATGGCCTTCTCCAGGGAGAACTCTTTGCCTCCCTTGATTTCTTCTCTAGAGAGAGAGAGGGTTTTTTACAGTGTTTTACGAAGAAGGAAGAAGAAGAAGATGGCGATGAAACAATGTAGGATCGTCTGTTGGATGTGCACAGAAGTAGAGAGAGTGAGAGAGTTGATGTTCATGGCCTTCTCCAGGGAGAACTCTTTGCCTCCCTTGATTTCTTCTCTAGAGAGAGAGAGAGAGGGTTTTACAGTGTTTTACGAAGAAGGAAGAAGAAGAAGATGGCGATGGAGCATTGTAGGATCGTCTGTTGGATGTGTACAGAAGTAAAGAGAGTGAGAGAGTTGATGTTCATGGCCTTCTCCAGGGAGAACTCTTTGCCTCCCTTGATTTCTTCTCTAGAGAGAGAGAAAGGGTTTTACAGTGTTTTACGGAGAAAGAAGAAAAAGACTTTGAAGAGTCAACATCATCCTCGACTTTCTGAATGAAGGACATGTTTGTCCTTTTTTTGAACGGAGAAAGAAGAAGAAGACTTTGAAGAGTCAACATCATCCTCGACTTTCTGAATGGAGGACATGTTTGTCCTTTTTTTGAACGGAGAAAGAAGAAGAAGACTTTGAAGAGTCAACATCATCCTCGACTTTCTGGATGGAGGACATGTTTGTCCTTTTTTTGAACTGTTTGTTTCTTCTTTTTTGAATGAAGGGCATTTTTGTCATTTTCTCAAACCATCACTTTATGAGAAGAATAGCAAGAAAGGGTACTTAAGTCTTTGCAACAACACCAGAGTCCGATGCAAAGTTATGTCAACATACACGGGAATACGAGCCCCATGTGCTTGTATACGTGGTGCTCATTCAAAGCCCTGAACACAGACGTGGGATTCAGTGAATCATCGGGGGCGAACATACACCACCCTCTCGATTTTGACGCCTGGTTTGCCCGAATAGAAGCGGGCTTGTGGTGTAGGTGTTGACCCTTTCTCCCACGTTCCACTCTCACTGGGTGTCCATTAGAAATTGCAAGTTGTATGGATGATATGATATTTTAAATTGTTGATTTCTCTCATGTATTTAACAATTCTCTACTCGAACCAAGTCCTTTGTAGATATCTATAATACTCGAACCAACTATTGGTAGACACTGTCACATAATTTCCACTTGAATCAGTAATCATAGGGCATTGCAAACAAGCCTTAATAAAGAATCCATATTTATTTACATTTTTCTTGATATATAATTTGTTTTTATATTTACCTTTTTCTTCTTTGTTTATCCCATGCTCTATGTGAGGGTGCTAATGTCAATTGAAAAAAAAAACTCAAATGGCATGTCCCGACATAACATTTCAACAAAGATGAGAGAGATGGTAGATGCAGACAAGAGAAATCATTTGCGTTATAGTGAGAACTTAATAAAGGTGCAGTTGTGTGTAAGCAAAGTCCATGTTCTACTACAGTTAATGGTAATTGTGGAAATGATCTTCTCTGCCGACAGTCCTTCAGTTTTATCGATATGTGCAAGTTAAGGGCCTCCATTAGCTGGCTCAATATTGACTTAGTTTTTCCACTTTGGAAAGAGTCTATGCCACAATACAAGGGAGAAAAGGAGGGGACGTGACACGATTGCTGGCTGACGTTCAATTTTCAACACGGGTATTTTTATAACCGATTTGCAAGACATATTTTATGAATTACCCCTGCCAATAGATTGGAATTTTTCCATCGCCAAGTAAGGACGGAGGTTTTTTTTATCGCTAATTATGCAAATGTTAGCGAGGGATAATTTTCTCTAATTAATTCATCGCAAATTGACAATGAATTATCAAACATCTGTCGCTAATTAAAGTTTTTCTTGTAGTGATTGTGGTAACGATCTTCTCTGTGAACAATCCTTCAGTTTTTATCATTATATGCAAGTTAAGGGGCCACCGTTGGCTCCATATTGACTTTGTTTGTCACTTGTAGAGAGTTTATGCTACAATACGAGATAAAAAAAAAGGGAAATTTCTTGCACATTTCTTTTGGGACGTTACACGGTTGCTGCCTAAAAAACTCGCTTTCTCAAGTGTAAAACATGTGTGTAATTCATGCATGAGAAAATAATAATTTCCATTGATATTGCAAATGCACCTTTCAAGTTTAACGAATTTTTATAATATCTTTTTATAAAAAAACATACATATGATGAGATTTTTTTTAGCATAAGCTTGAAAAGTAATAAAGTACTTCTTACTTGCCTCCATTCATGCTTCCTGTTTTAAGGCACCTTTTTAATGCTTGTTTTACATTTTGCACTTAGTGAATCGCCTCTTGCACCGACTTCTTAATTACTCTGGTTAATCTTGGAGCTCAAATCATGTATTAACTATCTATCTAAAGCAATCTTTATGAAATAAAGAGACCGTGGCATCTACTGTCCCAGCTGCTCTTCCACAGATAAATTAAATGGAGGGAAATCATGGAAGATGCTGTCACCCAAAGTTTGGAAATATTGATAAATGTCAACCAATATCAATTGATGGAAGTACCCCCCCACAGTTGTTGATTTAGAACACTGTTCTAACCAATGTTAAGTTGAATGCATTCAATTCCATTGTTGTTCTTTGCATAATAATAAGGGAGAAATGGACCTTGCACCGCATTAATTCAATTCCATTATTGTTCTTTGCATAATAAGGGAGAAAATGGACCTTGCACCGCATTAATGATATGATGTATACAAGGACTACAAACTGAAAAGGAAAAGAATGGTGGGCCCAGTTCCAGCTTTCTATTGTATGATACAAATTTGACAGCCCATATGTATATTTTGAAATTCCTCAAGATATGGGTCGTCCAATCTCGGTGTCCATTTTTCTGTCAAGAAAAAAATTATGGTATCCAATTTGGCAACTTTGTTATGCATGGTAAAATAGATTCATAGCATGTGACCGCATTGTTCATTCTCACCCTTGATGCTCTTTCTCTTGGGATGGATATGAATTTCAGGTTTAGGACCTATGGTCGTTTAATTATTTAGTGAATTTGAATCATTATAGCAACTATATAGATCTCATATAAACAGATGATGCACAACAATTTTAGTAAACAATACTTGTATATATATATATATATACATAGATATAATCCAAGGTGGGTCCAGATCTGGGATCCAACCCACCTGGGTCTGGATATGGGATCCGACTCACCTGAGTGGAGTTTGGGCTCAAAAGTTCATTCTTGATCATTTTGGATAGGTCTAGGATCCAAAATTTTCACAAAAAGGATCAGCAACTTAAAAAGAAACAATTATGAACTCGGATACACCCTCCGATGACTCAAAATGGATCCTAACAGTTTCCAGAACTAATCCTAATAAAAAATAAAAAATGAGATTGTCTTGAAACTCTACAAAGAATATCTTGGATATGATCAAATACACTCAAAGTGGCTTTCGGGTTCCTCATGCTTGCCCGAGTGGAAGCGAGCTTGTGGTGTTAACACTTTCTCCCACATTCCACTCTCATCCGGTGTGCATGTGCATTTCACTGGTGTCCCTAGTAAAAGCTTTGGGTGTCAGTGACCAGACCCAAAGATTAGAGAGATGGTAGATCCAGACGAGAAATCATTAGCTTTACAGTGAGAACTTAATAAAGGTGAAGTTCTGTGTGAGCAAAAGTTCATGTTTTACTAAAGTAAATGGTAATTATAGTAATGATAATTGTAGCAAAAAAGGTTATGCTCTACTACAGTTAAGGGGCCCCTTAATGGTAATTGTGATAATGATCTTCTCTACCGACAGTACTTCAGTTTTATCAATGTATGCAAGTTAATGGGCCACCATTGGCTGGCTCGATATTGACTTAGTTTGTCACTTTGTAGAGAGTCTATGCTATAAAACAAGAAAAAAGATTTTTTAAAGCAATTTCGACAAATTTGATGTCCGGTCCAAAACAATTGAAAATTACCATTGGTAATTTTCAATATCATTTCATCCAAAATTCTTATTATAAATTCAATGATTTCTATCTCTTACTTCCACTGTCCTCATCGTGTTAAAATGGAAGTTCGACTAAAGGCAAATCAGTTATACAATTCAAATTCAAATCTAAGATTTGAATTTGAATTTTCCATATCATCATCCGGATAAACCAAGAGCTACCTTCCTATTATTTTTCATTCACAGCATTGAATGAGAAATAATAGCTGTAACGTTACCTTATGTAAATAAATACCATACGTAGGCAGTTACCCATATGTAAATATAAATTGAATGGTTCAGCGTGGTAACAAATAACAATTTTCACCATCTTAGTTCAGTGTTGATCCTCTTGGCTTTAACATGGTATCAGAGCCAAACTGAACCAAGATGGCTGAGATGATATCTGAAGGCTTGGCCAAGGAGACGACCAACCCAAATATGGATGTAGACAATCCATTCTACGTGCATCATTCCGACAGTCCGGGCACCACACTGGTCTCACAACCGTTGAACGGCGACAACTATGTTGCTTGGTGTCGTGCCATGACCATGGCGCTCACTGCAAAGAATAAGATGGGATTCGTAGATGGGACTATTCCGAAGCCATTTGAGCCACCATCTTTTGTTGCGTCATGGACGCGATGCGATAATATGGTGCAGTCATGGATACTTAACGCCCTCCACAAAGATCTGGCCCCTACAGTGTTATATGCAGAATCCGCGGCTGAGGTATGGTCTGAACTAAAGCAACGTTTTTATCAGACTAATGCCCCTCGTATATATCAAATCCAGCAGCAAATTATAAGTTGCAAGCAGATGCAGTCATCTGTGGCAGCATACTTCACAAAATTGAAGGGATTGTGGGACGAGCTTGCATCATACGTCACCCTTCCACAATGTTCCTGTGGAGGAATGAAAGCTGTTTTTGAATTACAGCAAAGGGATCAACTGATTCAATTCTTGATGGGTTTAAACGAAAGTTACAATGGTATACGAAGTCAAATTCTTTTAATGGACCCAATTCCTACTGTCTCAAAAGCCTACAATCTCATTATTCAAGAAGAAAGACAGAGGGAAATTAATACTATACCGGTTGGTTCAGAATCCATTGCAGTGGTTGCTTTACAAAGGCATGATCAAGAAAGAGAGTTTTCAATTAGAGGAAGAAACAAAAACCGGATGAGATGCGATCACTGTGGAAAATAGGACATATCAAGGCAAAGTGCTACCAACTCGTAGGATACCCAAGTAGATCTTCTGATGAACAACAACGGCGCATCAAAGCCAATGCTACTAGTGCATCCAGCATGGATTCCAAGCCATATTTCCCTCCTGAACTTATCCAAAAATTTACTGAGTTCATAACAAATGAGTCCAAATCCAATGGTGAGCCAAAAATAAACCTCGCAGGTAATGACCAAACCCTCTCATACACTAACTTGACCTGGATTATTGACACAGGTGCGACACACCACATAACCAATTCTTTAGAAACTCTAAGTTTACCGAAAATAGCAAAATGTTCACCCGTGAGCCTTCCCAATGGAACGACTTCTCAAGTCACTCATGTTGGAGACGTGACATTGAACCCCAATCTTATCCTTAAAGATGTCCTTCACATCCCCACATTTTCTTTTAACCTTATTTCCGTCCCAAAACTATGTCGTGATTCCAATTGCAAAGTCACCTTTAATGAGTCCATTTGTAATGTGCAGGACCTTCACTCGATGACTACGATTGGAACGGGTAGACTATCAAACGGCTTGTATGTGTTGGACAATGCATGCGTTGCTGCCACATCTTGCATGGGTGTCAATTCTCAAACTTGGCACAATCGGCTTGGACACACTCCTTATTCAAAAATAAGTTCTCTGCTTAATACTCGTTTTCAATTCAATAAAATTCTTGATGATTGTGAAATTTGCCATTATGCCAAACAATCTCGCTTGCCTTTTCATTCGAGCTCTATATCCACTCATGAGATCTTTGAATTAATCCACTGTGATATATGGGGAGGTTACCACGTTGCTTCCTTATCAGGGGCTCACTATTTTCTCACTATAGTCGATGATTTTTCAAGATGCACGTGGACTTACCTTATGAGACATAAATCTGAAACCTATGGGTTATTAAAAAAAAATTTTGCATTAGTGAAAAATCAATATGGAATTTGTGTAAAATGCATAAGGAGCGACAATGGATCTGAATTCTTTTCTCATGAATTTCAAAAACTTCTGAATGATTTAGGCATTGATCGCCAAAACAGTTGTGTCGCCACACCCCAACAAAATGGAGTGGTAGAGCGCAAACACAAGGATTTACTCAACATTGCCAGGGCTTTGATGTTCCAAGCAAACCTACCTCCTCAATTTTGGGGGGAAAGCGTTTTAACGGCAGCCTACATTTTGAACAGACTCCCATCGCACCCTATTTTGAACAAAACTCCTTATGAGATCTTGCACAAAAAGAAACCTAAATATGATCATCTCAGAACCTTTGGATGTCTATGCTACGCTGTCAACATTCATAAGAAAGGTAAGTTTGACACTCGTGCCATTAAAGGTATATTTGTCGGATATCCATATGGGCAAGCTGCATATAAGGTTTATGACATTGAAAATCAAACCCTCTTCACCAGTCGTGATGTCAGATTTTATGAGGCAAGTTTTCCGTTCCAAAACGCACCAAAATCCCATGATAAAGAATGCACCGTATTACCCCTTCCCATAGGTGATCACAATTTGGATGAAGTTCAAGGATCATTACCTATCACTGAATCCACTCAAGCCAACTATCAATCAAACGAGTCAGAGCCAAACAACACTCATCCCGAATCAAGACATGATCCCGCCCAACTCCAGTCCATACCACTCGAAGAACCAAATCCGGAACCACAAACTCACAATGAGCATCCTAGGCGCTCTGTGCGGACTCGGCATATACCCATGCATTTAAAAGACTACAAGTGTTTCTCGGTCTTTCCCGCTTTCCATTCAGAAGCCTTGAGTGAAGGAATTGCACAATCCAAAGGTACTCGTTATCCCCTCATTAACTACCTCAACAATGACTAGGCGATCGACCACCGGGTATTGTGTTATGATTGGAAACAGTCCAATAAGTTGGAAGAGCAAAAAGCAACATACGATATCTAGATCATCTGCTGAAGCGGAGTACAGATCTATGGCGCTTGCAAGCTGTGAACTTACTTGGATTAAGAGCCTTTTGAAGGATCTGGGAATTCAACATAACCAACCCATGAATTTGTACTGCGATAATCAAGCAGCATTACATATTGCTGCAAACCCAGTTTTTCATGAGAGAACCAAACACATCGAGATCGATTGCCACACTATACGGGAAAAAATACAAAATGGAGAAATCAAAACATGCTTCATTCCCTCGTCAGAGCAAGTAGCCGATTTATTCACCAAGTCAGTTGGACGTGATGTGTTTGAGAAGTTACAATTCAAGTTGGCAATAGCTGATCCAGGATTACCAACTTGAGGGGCCCTGTTAAAATGGAAGTTCGACTAAAGGCAAATCAGTTATACAATTCAAATTCAAATCTAAGATTTGAATTTGAATTTTCCATATCATCATCCGGATAAACCAAGAGCTACCTTCCTATTATTTTTCATTCACAGCATTGAATGAGAAATAATAGCTGTAACGTTACCTTATGTAAATAAATACCATACGTAGGCAGTTACCCATATGTAAATATAAATTGAATGGTTCAGCGTGGTAACAAATAACAATTTTCACCATCTTAGTTCAGTGTTGATCCTATTGGCTTTAACACATCGTAGCAACAATTCCTCCTCCTCCTCCTCCTATCTCTCTTTCTCTGATGGCAGCAGTTATTGATGCTTTGTTGGGGAAATTGATTGAGCTAGGATGTGACGAAATCCAAAAATATATTTCAAGAGTTTCCTCTGTGAAGGATGAGTTGAAAATTTTAGCCTTGAAGATGCACACAACAAGCAATTCGCATCAAGGCACGTCAAGGATTGGGTATCAAGGCTGCATCAGGTTGTTTATGATGCTGAAGACATAATTGACCTCTACAGAATCAAAACCAGCAAGATAAATGCAGAAACCGGACAGACGAAGGTACGCAAGCTGATCCCTTCTCTTTCTTTTTTGTGTCGTAGCCTCTCATATCTAAGCAAAACTGCTAAAGAGATCAAATCAATCAACGAGAAGCTTAAGAAGATTTACGAAGAGAAGGGTAATTATGGCCTTGTTGCAATCGCGGGAGGGTCAAGATCTTCACTGGACGTAGGACAGATGTATGGGAACCGTCTGACGACTTGTAACATCACTGAGCCGGATGCGTTTGGAAGGGAAAAAGATGAAGATGAGGTCGTGGAGTGGTTGAAGAAAGAGCTCAATCATGAAAGGAGAGGGAATACTAGAGCTATAGCAATTGTTGGAATGGGGGGACTCGGAAAGACGACCCTTGCAAAGAGCATTTACAACAACAAAAGCATAAAAGAACATTTTCAAAAGTCCTTGTGGATCTGTGCATCAGAAAAACCACAGTTGGTGGTGTTATTCAAACATATACTAGAAGAGGTTGGTGGGAAAGGAAGCGGTGCCAACGAAATAATCGGGCTCAACGCTTTGCAAGCCGAGATAAGTAGACATTTGAAGGAGAAGAGATTTCTGCTTGTTATAGATGATGCATGGGATACATATTGGTGGAGGGAATTGAATGGACTTTTGCAACATGGTGCTCCGGAGAGTAGAGTCCTGATCACCACAAGAAAGGAGGAAGTTGCAAACAATATTGATGCAGCTTACTTGCATAGATTGCAGTGCTTATCATATGATGACAGTTGGCGTTTGTTCA
This sequence comes from Nuphar pumila, assembly GCF_984573655.1. NCBI lineage: Eukaryota > Viridiplantae > Streptophyta > Magnoliopsida > Nymphaeales > Nymphaeaceae > Nuphar > Nuphar pumila. The sequence continues at coordinate 124,797,102 of NC_143257.1, read as the reverse complement.
TCAGTAAAGCATTAAGGAGAGACGAGAAGGAAGACGTCCTTTATGGACTGAAGGAGATTGGGAGCGTTATAGTACAGAAATGCAAAGGGTTGCCTCTGGCCTTAAATGTTGTGGCGAGCTTGTTGAAGCATAAGGCGAGGACAGAGTCTGATTGGCAAGAAGTTGCAAAGAGCCCATTCTGGGGATGGAAAGGGATTACTCACGATGATGACAATCTAATTCTTTCTACCATCGCATTAAGCTACATGAATTTACCATTTGCCTTAAAACAATGTCTTGCATATTGCTCCATATTTCCAAAGGACTTTCGGATGGGAAAAGATGATCTAGTGAGACTATGGGTGGCAGAGGGCTTCGTTTCTAAAGATGAAGAGCAGGAAATAGAGGTTTGTGCTGGGAATTATCTTGAAGCATTGGTTGATTGTTCGCTGATTCAGATTGAGACTGTAGGATATTATAATATGGTGTTTTACAAATTACATGATATTGTTCATGATTTTGCTCTTCACATAAAAGGCCAGGAGCGTATAGATGAGATTGTTCTACGCGCAGGAACTGCATTTGATATTGTTCAAGCACGGTTCTTCTTCTTCACAGGGGATGATCGAGGGTTTACTGATGATGCACTAAGTCAACACCCAAAGCTTCGGACATTGTTGTTCAGATTAAACTGGAGCACGACTTTTACACCTTCTTTCTGCTTGGTACACTTTAAGTGGCTAAGGGTGCTAGATCTGAGCAAAGACCCCTATAGATTTGAATTGCCAGAGTCATTGGGGAATTTAGTGTTACTAAAATACTTGAATGTTTCTAGGACGAAAATAAAAGTGCTGCCAGAGTCGATTACCAAACTAAGCAGTCTTGAAAGACTCGACCTTGCTCATACTGGTATAAGAGTTCTACCGGAAGGTACTTCAAATCTGAGGGCGCTTAGGCATCTTCATTTGGAAGGCACTGATGAGTTGAAATATTTACCAAAGCACATTGGGCTGCTGACATGCTTAAGGACATTGAGCAAATTCGTTGTGGGTAGTGACATGAGGAACAGAAGTGGAAGCAGTATCAAGCAGTTGCGTCACCTAAACAGTTTAAGATGGGAATTGAGGATACATCATATAGACAGAGTAGGGAGTAGGGAAGAGGCTAAAGAAGCAGAATTACAGGTGAAAGTGAACTTACAAAAGTTGGAGTTATCATGCAACCGGGCATGCGTCTATGAGTTTGACAAAGAATTTGCAGAAAAAATAAAGGGCATATATGCAGAGCTTCAACCTCCTGTAGGTCTCAAGACACTGGAAATATATAATTACGGAGGTATTAGCCTACCCGCTTGGGCAAGCTCTTCTAGATACAGAAATTTAGAGGATGTCACCTTAAGTAGATGCGGATTCGTGGAACACCTACCCTCCTCATTGGCACACTTACCCAACCTCGTGAATCTCAAGATAGAAGGTGCTTCAAACGTCAAGATCATTGATGATGGGTTTCATCATGGTGTTGAACACATCGGGTTTCCCAAGTTAGAAGGTCTAGTCATTTGTGATATGAGAAGCTTAGAGGAGTGGTCGTTTAACTCCCAAGCAGAGACAATGCCTCGTCTCCGAAGCTTACAAATTGAAGATTGCCCCAAGTTGAGGGCGCTACCCAATGGGTTGCAACTCACCAATCTCCACAGCCTGAAGATAGTAGACCTTCCTGAGCTTGGTTCAATATTCATAGCATCATTAGAGAACATGAGAACGCTCAAACTGCACGGATTGCCCAAACTTGACTTGGAAGAGCAAGGGATTTTGCAACGATTGAATGGAGCAACGGCACTCTATGTGCTGGACCTAAAAGGTTTTCCGGAGTTGGACTTGGGGTCGAGAGTGCTGGAGGAAGCAATGGAGAGTATGAATCAGTTGAAATACTTGTGGATAGAGGACTGCTCCAAGCTTGCCACTTCCATTGCGGATGTCCTGAAACACCATCACCTCCCAAACCTTCGGCACATCAGTATTAGCTACTCATCAAAAATGCATTCTATAATTGGTTATGACGGACTCGGGTTGGAGTTAAAGGTGGATTCAGTGGAGGGGTTAAGTGGGTTCCAAAGCTTGGCCAGCAGGGTGACTCATCTATCAATTGGGTTGTCGAGTGAAGTGGATTCTCTGCCACAATGGATCCAACATCTCCACCAGATAGAGTTTATGAAAATTGAAGGTAGCCCCAAGCCGACCCACTTGCTGGAATGGCTGGCGAAGTTGTCCAAGCTTAAGAAGTTGGAACTCTGGAAGCTTCAGTCGTTGACATTTCTCCCAGATGGGATGCAAGCTCTCACCCAACTTCATGCTCTATACATCTTTGATTGTCCCAAGTTGAGGGCGTTACCAGATGGGATGCAAGCTCTCACCCAACTTCAAATACTATACATCTTTGATTGTCCCAAGTTGAGGGCGTTACCAGATGGGATGCAAGCTCTCACCCAACTTCAAATACTATACATCTTACATTGTCCCCATTTAGTTGAGCGTTGCAGGGGGGTTGACCGCCACAAGATCGCTCACATACCCCATGTGCGACTTCATGATGATTAAGAAGGATGCAGTACAAGCTCTCACCTTATCAGTTTTCAGTGAAATTACTTTTTTTTTCTTTTTCGATAGGCAAGCTGTGTGAGGTAGAGCCCTAGCAGTTCATTGGGATCCAGATCAGGTCATTCGTTCGACGATCCAAGCCGTTGAAAATCCCTTCACGATGATGCCACGTGTTGTGGCTTTGCCGCCCAAACAGAATGTAATGGCGTTACGCCGTTACCTTTAGTTTAAAAATAAAAATAATAATAAAAAAAAAAATGAACACGAAAGGTCATTCTTCTCGCTCGCTCCCACTACAGCGGGTTAGGGTTCTGCCGTGGGTTCATCTCCCCCTCCCCTTCTGCAATCGGTTTAGGCTCCTGCTGTGGGATCATGTCCGGCAACTTCCCCGACGATCAAGTGATTGGGTTTCATCCGACGATCTGACGCACCTCCGCTACCCTGTTTTCGTCTCCATCAGCGTCACCAGACTCAGGCAACCAAGCTAGGGAGTCCCCCGACGATCCTCTCTATCTCTCTCTCAAAGAAAACTCAGGTCGACCGGGATTTTTTCTCCATCTCTTCTACACACACATTGATAAGGTACGACCTTTTTTTTGCTTGATCTGCTTCTTCAGTGTTGCTTCGTTGATTTTTGGGGTTTTCTTCATTATTTTGGTAGGTGAGAAACATTTAGTGGTTTTGGATGCGTGTCTTTGATCATCTACATTTTGAAAACACTAACTTCGGATGTTTGATTTACTACTGGGTTTCCTCCTGCATCATGTCTACTGCATCATGATTAATGTATTTCTTCAAAGTTTAAAAATCCTTATATTTAATTAACATGTTAGCAACATAGAAATCAGGGAAGTTTTCATGAATAACCAGTGCTGTGATTGCTTTTATGGTGGTTCTTATGAAGGTGCTTGAATTCCAGATGGGGGCCTTTAGCATCCTCACATTCCATGTCTACTTTTTATCTATTAGTGTAACCATAATTTTTTACTTTGCTTGTTTAACATGCATCTTATCAGAAGTTTCCTTCTCAACTAATTTGTTATTTAGAATACAAAATTGTATTCAAAATAATCCTTGTTTTAGTTTGCTTGCCCCCTTTTAACTTTTGGTCTTTGAGAATTATATTTTATCAGCAGTCATTCAGATTTTGGCTTTTCCACCTTTGCTTACATTCCTATGAAAAGTATGTTACATGCCTAATTCTGTGATTAATCCAGCTCTGATATAGATGCATAAGAACCAACTTAGTGCTGTGGTTAATCCATGAGTGAGAAATATCAAAAAAATCATGTTTTTACATTGAAAAAATAATATCCATGAGTTGTTTCTTACTACTTTGATCTTGCTGAACACATTTATAGGCTCTGATTTGGTCAATATGACCTGTCTCTGTAAGTTTCAGCTACGGGATTCAGAACCCAATAGTGATCCATATATAGTTAGCTTTTGCCTCTTTTAGACTTTAGAGTCCTTTTTAATTAAACTGGAATAAAAAACAAGTCCAAAACAAGGCTTTAGAGTCATGTACTTAAGGTTACAACCTGCTATGTAACAAACGTTGATGATAATTTGAAAATACATTATTTTGTTTTGACAACATCATGTAAGTTGTTGATCAGCTCCTTTCTGCCCTTTTTTTCTCAATCGTGAAACTACCACTATTTTGCGCATTGACTCTCTTGAAGAATTAACTCATTTGTTTCATGATGTACAGGTTATGAGTCTGGCTGACTGTGCTAAATTTGACAAGCTCATGATCTAAGTCTTCCGTATTGAAGTAGATTATTGTCGGGGATGCTTGAGTTGTGTGAGCATCATCTTTGGACAAAGGAACCTCAAAGTCTTTAGCTTTGGTGGTTTATGTTGCAAATGTGAATCATAAGTTTTGTTTAGCTTAAAAATTGAAAAACGGCACCAAGATCTGATATTTTTGTGGTTGTGTCTGTCACTAAGCAACGTTGCTATCATTGTTGTTCTCTTTTACCATGGTTTTGATGACTGTACTTTTGTTAGCAATATTCTCTGCATTGGTTTTCAACAGCATTGTCACCATTGGTTTCCTGCAATTTTATAATAGCACAAGCCATATTAGCATAAGCGGTATTCCTTTTGTGTTTTTTGATTGGCAAACTGGGGTTAGCTAGACCCCAACCTGTTACAACAAAATAGGAATCTTTTATGTGTTTGGACAGTTGGTTACCCAACTCCCTTAGCAGGAAGCATAACAGTCATTGTGTTGGTGATTTCTTTTTTATATTTACACCAAGAAACTTCCCCCAGGAACAGAAACCTAGCCATGTCGGCTGTGCTTGCCGTACTTATGGTCACTGTCCTGATAACGCAAAACTCCATGGGCTTACCCATTGCCTCTAGGGAGTCGCCATGCCTTACCTGTGTTGGTGAATTTTGATCTTGCTTTTAGTGAAAATAAAAACACTTGACCTGAATGTTGATATTGCTCATTAGTTGCTATCAATAATAAATGCAGATTCAGTTGGCCCGCTTGCATTGGTTTGTGCAATTTGTCAAATCTTTTTACTAATTGTCAATTGATTTACTGTTTTCAAGTATGTTATTGGTTATCAGCATGTTTATTGTCAAGTTAATGGCATCCACAACTGATTTACAAAGCAAACTTGGGGCTAAGTTGTTGATGAACTCGTCTGTGGCACACAGGTTATAGGCAGATGAGTGGTTGGTCTGCACCAGCAAATACCTTGGGACTACTGGGTTGACCATTTTCTCAAATATACCCTGAATGAATGTCATATGACATCTTGAGAAATGGTCATAGTCCTCAAAATGATACTGCATCTCTCACATGATCATAGATATGGGTTGATATCCTGAAGACCCTTATCCATTTTCAACAACGTGATCCCTAATATAATAACCATAAGAAATTATGCATGGATCAGATGTAGGGCCGCAAACAGATTCGATGTGGACTGCATCATGCTAAAATTCCTGGCTACATGACCATGAGGGCTTTGCACCTCCGGCCAAGGGTTGTCTAGTATCCTCAACGTGAAAAGCCATGATCACGAGTTCAATAGCCATGGAGTGTCCCTCAAAGGTTGAAGCTGTGACTTCAGATCCCTATTTATATGGATGTGTTGATCCGCAAGTATGTTTGGTTATTTTTGTTTGATATTCAAGTTTTCTTCTTGTTTTTTTTTTTTTACATCGATTTTTCCTGAATGGAGAGGCTAAAGTCTAGATAATACTTTTTTTCTTTGATAAACAAGCATCGATTTTTTACATGGGTCTATTTATTTATTTATTTTATGACGAGAGGAACCCTTGCCGAAGTTAGGGAAAAACCCGAGTGAGGCCCCACGACCATCCTGCCTTACATGGTCCACCTCTGAAAGGTACGGACACACCCGTGTGCCAGCCGGGTTTGATCCAGGTCTTCTAACCTTGCGGCTAATTACCCTACCAGCAATTACAGTCATGGATTTGTAGGTGTTTGGCTTTCTCAACATGAATGTCATCATAAGTTTCAAAGAATGTTAAATAAATTTATTTTAAATTTTATAACTATTTGTTTTGTAAAACATAAACTAGTATCAGCCAAAAATGAAGGCAAGAAGAACACTAAGATGAGTCACACGGTATGACCTACGTCCACCTTATATCTTGCAACCTCTAGAGACTTTTCTTTTTCGAATCGTTAGCAGAAACTTTTTAAGCTAGTAGTTGAAACCGCAAGAGAGTCACATAACGATCAATCACAATAAAACTGAATTTAAAGAAATTAACATTTTTTTTCAAAGACAGAAATTTACAAAATCTAAAATGACAGTAACGTTTTACTAAAAATAATTAGTAAAGTTTGTTCAAAAACTCTGTTCTCGAGAAAGAAAAATGATTGGCTCTTTGACGTTGCCTCAGTTTCTTGCAAACGCTCTTGCTCAACTACTCTATACCTAAAATGGCTTTTAGTAATAAGTCAGAACAGCTCCCTAATGAGCCTATATGCATAGACGTAGGCAAACATGAAATAACATGTACTTTATATGAAAAAAAATAATCAAAGCATTTCAATAATCAATCTTATTTATAAATGAACATTTAATCTATGCATGACTTACCAATGCAGATGAAAATTAAATCTGGCACAGGTAACTTACAATTTTTGTTTTTATTTTATACTACTATGTGGGTATGACACAGACACATCCTAGATTAAAGGCACGACCCAAGGGTATATTCAATTAATTGGTATCATATTATTGTAGCCTTGTACATCCTTTTTTATCTCAGGTAAGGGGCAAGACTATCGAGGGAGAAACCCCAACACCTTTGAACCTGATATTTCATTATTTTTGATAAATTTTACTACCACCTTGCGGTATAAGTGGTAGTTATCCCCTCTCCATAACTAGGAAAGCAACTTCTCATGCTTTACACTATCTTATAAAGCTGATTGTAATGCCTACTCTCTCATTATAGGCCCAAGTATATGAACTTTCATAGCACTTATTATTCAATTCTTTTGACATATGTGCTTAAATCATAATTTCACATTTACAAATTTAGTCGCCTTCATTTCATTAGGCACAAACACATATAATTTCAATTAACTGGTCATATGGTCATTGGCCACCCATTTGGTGCATTAACACATATCAATCCAGTTGTTCATACATAAGGTCATGAGCCACCAATTTGAGCATGAAGTATACATCTTATCAACATAATATTTATGTTCACACTACAAGAAAAACTCCAATTAGCGACGGATATTTGTGACAGATTTTTCCTATTGCCCATTTGTGACGGATTAGCGAGAAAAAAATATACGTCGCTAACATTTGAATTATTTATGAAATTAGCGACAGAAAATATTTCGTCATGAATCCGTCATGAGTTAGCGACGGATTAACGATGACCTAATTCTGCCTCAAACTCTGTCGCAAATGCGCGATAGCTCAGCAACAGAAATTTCTGTCGCTACTCAGTCGCATAGTTGCAATGAAATATACGACAAAATTGGGTCGTCGCTAAATTTTCCATAAATCCCTAATGCAAGCCCCTTTTCCCTTTCTTTTTCTGTTGTCGCTCGCCCGTTGAGCTCTCGTCGCCCGCCTATCGCTTGTCGAGCTCCCATCACCCGCCCGCCGCCCCGCAACCTCCTCTCGCTTACCCGCCGTAAGTCGACCTCCCATCCAACAACCGCAGGTGACCCCCCACCCCCTCTATCTTCTTCTTCTTCTTCTTCTTCTTCTTCTTCTTCTTCTTCTTCTTTTTCTTCTTCTTCTTCTTCTTCTTTTCTTTTTTCTTCCGTCGACCCCTGTCAAATCTCCCACCCCCCTCTCTCTCTCTCTTTTTGTGGTTGCTAGAGGGCTCCCCCCCCCTCTCTCTTTTTCGGGTTGTCGAAGGGTCGACAACCCCTATCGTGACCTCCCCTCTCTCTCTCTCTCTTTGTGGTTGCTGGGAGGCCGACAGGAGGCCAGTGGCCCCCTGCCGCATCTCCCCCCCCCCCTTCCCCCTCTCTCTCTCTTTCGGGTTGCCGAATGGCCGGCAACCCCTATTGTGTCCTCCCCTCTCTCTCTCTCTGTGGTTGCCGGGAGGCAAGCAGAAGGTCGGTGGCCTCCTGCCGCATCTCCCACCCCCCTCTCTCTTTGTGGTTGCCGGAGGGCCCCATCTCAGAAGGGACTGAGCCCTTTAGCTAAGCGAACCAGGCTGGGCTCGGTTCAAACCGAGCTCAGCTCGGTAGGGTGACTCAGGGGATAGACACGACCCATGGTAAGTGGGTTTGAAAAAAACAAAACGCAGAAAGGGGTGGGTTGCGGCTTCAGCTGCCGCACCAAGTCGATAGGGGAAAAAGAGCAGAGGGGGGGGGTGCTCGACACCCTCTCTCCTAGCAAATCTAGGTCGGTGGCCCCCTGCCCCCTCTCTCTCTGTGGTTGGCAGGAGGTCGACAGTAGAATACCAGATAGGGGTCATACCCGTGTCACTTTCTGTTTTTTAGTATGGCTACAACCATCTAAGTCTTCACACTTTTGCAGTTTTACGCTGCATTCGCCTTTTGACTCTGCGGCCTGAGCCCCGTATCATTTACACTCGTAGACACTCAAGCGTGTTGCAACCTCACAAAATAGGAAAAAACTGCATGAGGACTGTGAAAACTGCAAATTGGGTAAATACCCGTGGTGAGTAAGTGATGCAAGTGCATCACATGTTATTTAATTTATTGGATGCAACACTTTTCGGTTCACACACTCACTTAGTTATGGATATCTAGGACTGCTTTGATGGAGTTTGGAGATCATGTTGAGCATGATTTTAATGTATGAGAATAGAAGTGTTCTTGATTTTGGAGTTTGGATTTCATGCTAGTCATGGTAGTAGTTAGCGGGATATTGGAGTGTGTTTGTTGTAGGTACATATTTGATATTGTTTTAATATGAATGATTTGAATGTATTGCAATGTTTGATGTAATTGTATTCATGCTTGCATGAAGTTACTTTCAATTTATTTATGACTTCCATGTAAAATTGTATCATGAAAACATGCTTCAAATAAATGTATCATGTTATGAATAGTTTGCACATGAAAATATTAAGTTATCAATGCATGTATCATAGTTCTTGTGATTGCAATATGTGTGTGTGATATATATCAAATCATTACATCTACCACGAATGCATGCTAAATTTGATATTTTCTTCATCATAGCATTCTGATGATTCTCTTTTAACTGGTTAGGATAATATTCGTAACATCATGCGATAAAATGACTGCAAATCATGAATGGATGTACCGTAGGATAGTTGATAAATAGGTATCACTTGAATATATGGATGGTGTTAAAAGTTTTATTGAATTTGCAACGGCAAGTGTCAGTAAAGTGGATTCCACAGGCTGAATTAGGTGTCCTTGCAAGATTTGTAAAAACAATTGATTTGTAGAACCTCATAGTGTTAGACATCACCTATACAGAAAGGGTTTTGTGAGTGATTATCAGAATTTGACGTTTCATGATAAAAAATTTAGAAATAATTTTGATGCATGGGTGGATGTGGTGCACGATAATTCATATATGGATTTGATATTTGATGTTGCAGGACCAAAATTGGGTTCTATTATGGGTCCTAGTGATGTAACAACTGGGTAGAAGATGAAGCATCAAACGATGCAGCTAGTAGATTTTATGATTTACTTAGAGATGTTGATGAGCCACTTTGCAATGGTTGCGAGAGTCATACTATCTTGTATGCAGTTCTTCAACTACTGAATTTGAAGTCCGAGTTTAATTTGAGTCAATCATGTTTTGATCGTTTGTACTCTATTGTGAAGAGTATGTTGCCCAAAGATGAGAAATTGCTATAAAATTTTTATCGTGCAAAGGTTATGATCAACGCTTTAGGTATGAGGTATCAAAAGATTGATGCTTGTCCAAATCACTGCGTATTGTATTTCAAAGATCAGGAAAATAGCAGATCATACTCGTCATGTGGGCATCATCGGTTCAAGCCAAAGACAAAAGGCAATGGTAGCACGAGGTCAAAAGAAGTATCATACAAGTCGCTCTGCTACTTCTCTCTCACACCTAGATTACAACAATTGTATATGTCTTTGAGGACAGCTAAATACATGAGATGGCATGCAAATAAAGTTTGACATGATTAAGACAAGATCACGCATTTTGTTGACACGGAAGCTTTGAAGCACTTTGATTGTACTCATCAGAACTTCACAATGAAAGTGAGAAATGTTAAGCTCGGTTTATGTACAAATGAATTTAATCCATTTGGGGGTATATCAACTACATACTCGTGTTGGCCAGTATTTGTAACTCTATACAACCTTCCTCCAAGCATGTGTATGAAGCGTCAAAATCTTTTCTTGTCTCTATTGATCACTGGTACGACTTCTTCGGGCCAAAATCTTGATGTATATTTAAGGACATTGATTGATGAACTGAAAGTACTTGGGATGACGGTGTTCTCACATACTATGCCCACAAAAAACAAAATTCCAATATGAAGGTTATTGTTTTATGGATAATCAGTGACTTTCCTGTATATGGTATGTTATCTGGTTGGAGCATACATGGGAGGTTGACATGTACGTACTGCATGGAGGATATAAAATCATTTAGATTGATGCATGAAAGGAAGTCATGCTGGTTTGAGTGTCACCGTCGATTTCTACCCAGCGACCATCCGTTTCAACGATAAAGGAATGTATTTTGAGCAGACACAACTGAAATAAAAGGTTCACTCACAAGATTTTGATACTTTTTATATGGACTGATAGATGCCCTTAACCCGACATCCTTTCTTGGATTTGGAAAGGATCACAATTGGACAAAGAAATCTATATTTTGGTAACTACCATATTGGTCGACATTATTGATATGACATAATTTAGATGTGATGCATGTAGAGAAAAATGTGTTTGATAATGTATTCAATACAGTAATGAATGTTAAAAGAAAAATGAAGGATAATCCGAAGGCCCGTGTGGATTTAAAAGTAATATGTAAAAGACCAGAATTGGAAACCAAAGAGTACAATGGCAAAGTACTGAAACCAAAGGCAAGGTACGTGCTTAGACCAGATCAAATAAAACAGGTATGTCAATGGTTGACACAGTTAAGATTTTCAGATGGATACGTCTCTAACATTGCTCGGGCTGTGAAGATAGACGAGGAACAATTATATGGGTTGAAGAGCCATGATTGTCATGTCTTTATACAACGATTGATACCCCTAGCATTCCATGATATGTTGGACAAACCTATATGGGGGGTATTATCTGAGTTGAGTAGATTTTTTAGAACATTGTGTGCATCGAAAGTTGTAGTATCTGAGGTAAAAAATCTCGAGGATTCTGTCGTCACTACTATTTGTCAGCTAGAGAAGATATTTTCGTCAGCATTTTTCGATGTTATGAAACCTTTGATCATACATTTACCATATGAACTAAGGGTTGGTGGTCCTGTACAATATCAGTGGATGTACTCATTTGAAAGGTATATGTTTTCTTATATTTGTCTATTTAATGCTATTAAAAAATTTATTGTAATCTCAGATGTATATGTTTGACATATGCATGTTTGACCTAAAAAAAAAGATTCAGAATAAAGCAAGAGTAGAGGGCTCTATTTGTGAGGCGTACACTTTACAAGAGATTTCAAATTTCTCATCTATGTACTTTGAATCTCACATTCCAACACGTTACACATGTCCACCTCATAACGATGATGAAGAACAATTTACTGTAGCAGACAAACTGTCGATATTTCAATCACTTGGTCATGTCTTTGGCAGTTGTCGGTCAAGACTCTTGAAAGATCGAGAGCAAGACGCAACACAAATCTATATTCTTTTTAATTACTCAACGATCGACCCATACATCGAGTAAGTATATATAGACGCAATACAAATCTATATACGTTTATGGTTTATACGTGCATACATGGTCCGGTAATATAAGTATTTGTTAAGTGCACACGATTTGATTCGGAGTTGCGAAGAGAACTTTCAGATCTCACTGATGCAGAAGTACAAAAAGGATGTAAAACTAAGTGTGTGGCATGGTTGAAAGAGTTGGTAAGGATAATGACATAAATTGTCTCTGTGTAAACAACGATAAGTTACTTAATTGGTCATGATCACAATCATTATTTATGTTTGTAGGTCCGCTACGGTGATGTTAAAGATCAAAGAATATGTGATTTATAAAATAGTTTGACCAAAGTTGTGCAATGTTATAATGGGTACAACAGGTCTGACCAAAGTTGTGTAATGGGTCAATTGAATCATTCAAATCATAACTCTATTTTAATGACCCAAAGTTGTGCAATGTTACAACGGGTACATTCTACGGATCTGAATAGTTCTGGTGACCTGTAGGATCTCTTTTGTGGCACTAGAGGGTGTATGAGGTATTCAGGTAGTTTTTATTTTTTATATGTATTTTATTTTAATGCATTTTTGTATAGGGTCCATATTTTAACCTATTTGGATCTTGCCAAAGATCCAAATTCATAAGAAAACCCCTAGTTGGTGCCACCTTGGTGCAGACCAATATAAGCCTGATTTGAATTTAGCTTTTGACTCTGAGGTCAATAGAGTCAGTAAAGTCTATTCAAAGCTAAAACACAAATAGTGCAAAGTTTGAATTTAGTTTTGAAAAGCGGCTCATTGGAAAGACCCTTTCACCCATGTTCCACTCTCGACGGGTGTCCATTAGAAATTGCAAGTTGTATGGATGATATGAAATTTTAAATTGTTGATTTCTCTCGTGTACTTAAAAATTCTCCAGTTGAACCAAGTTCTTTGTAGCTATCTATAACACTATTGGTAGTCACTGTTACTTAATTTCTACTTGAACCATGAATCGTAGGGCATTGCAAACAAGCCTTAATAAAGAATTCATATTTATTTACATTTTTCTTGATGTATAATTTATTTTTATATTTACCTTTTTTTTCTGTTTATCCCATGCTCTATGGGAGGGTGCTAATGTCAATGAAAAAAAACACTCAAATGAATGCCGTGTCCCTGTCACATAACATTTCAACAAAGATGAGAGAGAGATGGTAGATGCAGACAAGAGAAATCAATTGCTTTACAGTGAGAAGTTAATAAAGGTGAAGTTGTCTGTGAGCAAAAGTCCATGTCCTACTACAGTTAATGGTAATTGTGGTAATGATCTTCTCTGCCGACAGTCCTTCAGTTTTATCATTGTATGCAAGTTAAGGAGCCACCATTGGCTGGCTCGATATTTACTTAGTTTGTCACTTTTCAGAGAGTCTATGCTACAATGCAAGATTAAAAAAAAAGGGAAATTTCTTGCACATTTCTTTTGGGACGTTACACGGTTGCTGCCTAAAAAAACTCCCTTTCTCAAGTGTAAAACATGTGTGTAATTCATGCATGAGAAGCTTGTATCCGTTAATATAAAATAATAATTTCCATTGATATTGCAAATGCACCTTTCAAGTTTAACGAATTTTTATAGTATCTTTTTATATAAAAAAACCTACATATGGTGAGATTTTTTTTAGCGTAAGCTTGGAAAGTAATAAAGTAAAAATTGTTACTTCTTACTTGCCTCCATTCATGCTTCATGTTTTAAGGCATTTTTTTAATGCTTGTTTTTTCATTTTGCACCTAGTGAATCGCCTCTTGCACCGACTTCTTACTCTGATTAATCTTGGAGCTCAAATCATGTATTAACTATATATCTAAAGCAATCTTCATGAAATAAAGAGACCATGGCATCTACTATCCCAGCTGCTCTTCCCAAGATAAAATGGAGGGAAATCATGGAAGATGATGTCACCCAAAGTGTGGAAATATTGATAAATGTCAACCAATATCAATTGATGGAGGTACCCCACAGTTGTTGATTTAGAACACTGTTCTAAACAATGTTCAGTTGAATGCATTCAATTCCATTATTGTTCTTTGCATAATAAGGGAGACAGAGACCTTGCACCGCATTAATGGTATGATGTATACAAGGACTACAAACTGAAAAAGAAAAGAATGGTGGGCCCAGCTCCAGCTTTCTATTGTATGATAGAAAGTTGACAGCCCATATGTATATTTTGAAATTCCTCAAGATCTGGGTCGTCCAATCTCTTTCTTTCAAATGCTGGTGTCCATTTTTCTGTCAAGAAAAAATTATGGTATCAAATTTGGCAACTTTGTTATGCATTGTAAAATAGATTTAGCATCTGACTGCATTGTTCATTCTCACACTTGATGCTCTTTTTCTTGGGATGGATATGAATTTCAGGTTTAGGACCTATGGTCGTTTAATTATTTAGTGAATTTGAATCATTATAGCAACTATAGATCTCATATAAATATATGCACAACAATTTTAGTAAACAATACTTATATATATATATATATATATATATATATATATATATCCAGATCTGGGATCCAACCCACCTAGGTCCGGATATAAGATCCGACTCACCTGATTGGAGTTTGGGCTCATAAGTCCATTCTTAATCATTTTGGATAGGTCTTGGATCCAAAATCTTCACAAAAAGGATCAGCAACTTAAAAGGAAACTACTATGAACCCGGATACACCCTCCCATGACTCAAAATGGATCCTAATGGTTGTGAAAACTAATCCTAATGAAAAATAAAAAAATAAAAATGAGATTGTCTTGAAACTCTACACAGAATATCTTTGATATGATCGAGTACACTCCAGATGGCTTTCGGGTTCCTCATGCTTGCCTGAGTGGAAGCGAGCTTGTGGTGTTAACCCTCTCTCCCACATTCCACTCTCACCCGGTGTGCATGTGCCTAGTAAAGGCTTTGGGTGTCAGTGACCAGACCCAAAGATTACATGCTTTTGTCATAAAGAAAACCTACTTTTCTTTTTTTATGTTTCACTAATTTTGAAAAAGTACAAGATCCGAGAATCACAGGGCATTGCAAACGTGCCCTAAAGGAAAAAAAATATTAAATTGCAAATTGTATGGATGATATGAAATTTTAAATTGTTGATTTTCTCTCATGTACTTGAAAAATTCTCCACTTAGAACCAAGTCCTATGTAGCACAGTCACTTAATTTCCACTTTTATTAAAAAAAAATCCTCCACTTGAACCATGAATCACAGGGCATTGCAAACATGCCTTAATAAAGAATCCATATTTATTTACATTTTTCTTGATGTATAATTCGTTTTTATATTTACCTTTTTTCCCATGCTCTCTATCAGTGTCAATGGAAAAAAAACACCTATGACATAACATTTCAACAAAGATGAGAGAGAGAGAGAGAGAGATGGTAGATGCAGACAAGATAAATCAATTGCTTTACAGTGAGAAGTTAATAAAGGTGAAGTTGTGTGTGAGCAAAAGTAAAGTCCATGTTCTACTACAGTTAATGGTAATTGTGGTAATGATCTTCTCTGCCGACAGTCCTTCAGTTTTATCAATAATAAGCAAGTTAAGGGGCCACCATTGGCTGGCTCGATATTGACTTAGTTTGTCACTTTTCAGAGAGTTCATGCTACAATACAAGATAAAAAAAAGGGAAATTTCTTGCACATTTCTTTTGGGAAGTTACACGGTTGCTGCCTACCGTTTAATTTTCGACATAGATATTTTGTTGTTTTTTTATAACCGATTTGCAAGACAGATTTTTCGAATTACCCCCTGCCTTTGGGTTAAGGCTTGCAAATCAGTCCTTGAAGTTAACAACCAATAAAAGGATAGGTTATGTCCTTACAAGACGGCCGATTTGCAAAATGCAAATAAGGTGGTAACTAATTTGTAAAATAATAGTAAATTAACAGTTATTTGACAAGTTAATGGCGTACCATAAGGGGTACAAACTACGTACCCATTTTCTAACGAAGATAGAATGCAGACCCAACAAAGTATCTCTCTCTCTAGTGGCGGAAGACACTTCGCTCTTTCAGTGGCAGTGATCTTAGGCCTATTCATGGCCACCCATGGCTTCACTGGGCCATGGCGAGCCGAGATAGGTTCTCCATAAGCAAGTTTATCATTTCTTGTTGCCATTCAGGATGGACTGGTTTTCTAGTGATTGTATGTGGGATAAGGAGACCGCTCCAAGGGTAAAAGCTTTAGCTTGACTTGTGGCTTTGGACCATGTTCAAACCCATATTAATGTCAAAAAATGGGGAATTCAATTTCTTAGCATGTACGTTCTTTGCGAGAAGGCAGTAGAGGACACGACTTACCTATTTTGGCTTTGCCCGATCGTTCTAGACTTGTTTTTTCAAACTTGGGGTGCACCGTCTGTTCAAACTCATCCGAGTTTCGTTATTCAGGACCTCTTGCTTGGTCCCATGATGGGTGATCTGGACTGAAAGAAACGACATCTTCTTCAAGGGCATCAACTTCGATTTCGGAAGGCTTCGCCAACGGGTCATGTTTGATGTGTATCGGGCTCTTAAATTACATAGTAGAGGGGGGGGGGGGGTTTATTTGCTTGTACTCTAAATTGTGCACAACCACCATCTAGATTGTGGCTATTTTACTCTTATGTTTCTCTCATCCAATATTTGGTTGGATGTATTTTTGATAATGGTGAATGCTCTCTCTCTCTCTCTCTCTCTCTCTATATATATATATATATATATATATATATATATATATATATATATATATATATATATATATAACTGTGATTTGTTACGCCATCTTATCCATTTGACAGTGAAGCTCTGTGTTCTTACAACAAAGTTTCCGAGTTACATTATTCTCGCCTTGTTCTGGACCTCTTCCCCGTGGCATCACAAAGATGGATCGTGCCTAATTGAGAAACTCAACAACCCAAACTCTATTCTTACTCATTTTACGTCATGGAATTTGCTTAGATCCAATAACTTGGAAAGCAGTTTCAAAGTGATTAAACAAAGGAGGGTGGAGGTGGCCCCATTATTGGATTCACTTATTTTTTTTCTAGTGAAAATCAATGAAAAATATGGAATATTTAATTTTAAATAAAATATAAAATATATAAAATATATAAAAACATGACAGACTTCTAATCAGTGCGTTTCTGGT
Organism: Nuphar pumila; assembly: GCF_984573655.1. NCBI lineage: Eukaryota > Viridiplantae > Streptophyta > Magnoliopsida > Nymphaeales > Nymphaeaceae > Nuphar > Nuphar pumila. The sequence goes on along the minus strand of NC_143257.1, from coordinate 124,779,991 downwards.
TAGCTAACTCTTATTTTTTGATTTGTCCTTTTGGTATTTTTGCATTCTAACGTGTTTCTTTCTATGGTCAAACTAAAGTTGTAAATCGATCGTTTATTACGTGCACTCAGTAGGTGATCGACCTAAGTCCCTGGTCCAAACAGAGTGAGGCGGGGCAGGGCAGGGCCCAGCTTCCCCCAACCACTGCCATCCCTAGGTAGAAGTACATGTTTGATTGGAGTTTTTGTTCTGAATCAACACTTTATCTTCGGATGCAGACTCTTTGGACCTGTTTGTGTCACGGAAGAGAGCTCCATGATAGCTTTTACTGCAGAGTTTTTTTTTTTTGTGAAGATGAATCTTACCCTCCCTCCCTCCTTACCCATGAGAACTATTACTATGAAAGGGAGGTCCAATGCTGATTTTGGGGCTCCTTTTCCGTGAGGAAAGGGAATTCCGCGTTTGCGTTCCTGCTGTGGGTCCTGCATAAACGCATCAAAAACTGTGCGTTTCTGGAAAACCCCAACTTTTCGCAAAACGTGCCCTTAAAGTAGGATGTCAAAGTGTGATTTGCATTAGGATTTACGTGTTTAGGTTATCTTCACATCCGGATCAGATTCATGGGTCAAATATATGTTATGGTTCAGATCTAATCTGATTTGCTGCTTTCACTTTTTGCATGTGTAAATCCTTGTATCTTTCTTTCTTCAGATTTATTATTGCCATAAATACTGAATCCAGATTCGATACTTGGATCCAGATTCAAATTCAGCCCATTGACACTCACTCCATCTATAAATACTCACACTGCACTCAATAAAGAGAAATTGAGGATTGAGGGGGAAAAAGAAAGAGGCGTAATAAACAAAGAGGAACTGGGCGTTTGACTTACCTGGGGATGTAGTAAACAATATAAGAAAATGGGGCTGCCAAACTTTGGATTTTGGAGCGGAGTGGCACCATATAAATAATTACACCAGTGACCCAGAATTGCAGCAACGCCAGCATTATCGAATTTGGGTTGAGTACCAGGTGAGACCAAACCCTTACCTGATTTGAGATGGTGGCACCGGTCTGCATACGGGACCAATCAGACCCAACGTAAGAGAAACCATACCCGGGTTCTATATGGACTACATGAACCAGACCTGGATCATACCTGATAAAATAATATTTTTAACCTTTTTACATTGAAGTTTTGTGAATTATAGTTGAAACTTGAGTTGCGCCCGGGTCTGGTATAAAATTTTACAAACCATACTCGGCTCCATATATTAATTGAACCTTTTGATTCTGACTTTGATTCCAATTGAACCTCCCTGCTTATCACCAAACCTTGGCTCTATAGGGTTTGGTATGGGTCTGGTCTGGCTCAAACTCAGCCCATTGACACTCACCCCATCTATCTTTTAAATGAAATTTGTAAGACAGAGCCAGAAAAGTTTTGTCTTGGTACCCATAGTTTTGAAAGAAATCGCCAAATAACTAGAGATGTTAATGCTTCGAGTTCAGTAGGATATCTGACCAAAACCGAGACCGTTGGTTAGATTAGATAAGCAAAATCATGTTTGAATGATGATTAGACTCACGATCGATTTTAGCATTTTTACATCCAAGTTTGACTCAAGCCCCAAATCTACTTCATCTTGCAGTGTAAAGGGTTCGAATTTGGATTAGATGTCCTGAATACCAGATCCAGCTAATCAGATGATGTTGATCCACCTAGGGTGAAGTGAGAATAGTGAGGAGGTCAACCCCCTCTCCTCTTCATTCTACCCTTCCACCCCATTCATCTTCCTTTTGTTTCTCTTGTGGCTGGCTAGGGTCACCGGTCATGGCTTCTACTCTCTCTCTCTCTCCTTCCACTCCAACGTTATCTGCTATGCCCCCAACATTTCTTTGCCTCTCACCTTTCCCAAGTGAGTGTCTCCGCCCTCTTTTATAAAATCCTAAACCCCCAAAAAATGGAGAAGAGTATTTTTTTAATCCTTTGAATCCATGAAGAGAATCATATGAAGGAGAGACCTCGTCCCTCATATCCTAGTGATTTTTTCTACATCACGAGTTGTTGTCGTGATAGGCGTTTGTTGCACGAGGAACAACCGAAGGTAGACCATGTTAAGGTCTTGTCCGTATGCTAACCATGTGAGCGTAATTTGGCCAACGACAACATCACTGAAGCTAATACACTCAACCTGCTTACATCCGTACTAATCAAGTGTCGTTGAAATTCTTATTCTGAAATTTTGGAATCAAGTTGTCATTGAAATCCTTTTGTGTTGGTTAAAATTAAACGAGATTGTGTCAAAAAAAATTATTTGTTTTTCTAATAGCTTTTTACATGGCTTAAAAAAGGTAATGAAAAAATTAAATCATTTTTTAGAGAATTTTGTGTTTTCTTTTATTTGCCTATCCTTCATTTCCTCATTTTTTTTTATTTTTTATTGCACAACTTTTTTGCTCGTTTCCTATAGCTCCCCCTATAAACTTTTACTTCTTTAAAGCCCCAACATAGGTTATCCAACCATTTATGTAAATGTGCTTACCGCCTTTTTACTAAAATCATATAAAATGCAGAGGCAAGAGGGCATTCACAAATGTGTGAGGAGATTCACATGTGAAAGTTAGAACATTCACAAGTGTAGGTGTATTTAGTTGAAGGTGGTTTGCAAATATAATATAACCTTCACAAATCATGTTTGTAAATGTCTCCAAAATGTGTGAACCTTCTTTTACTAAAATCGCAATAAGGGGCAAGGCAGGAGGACGCTCGCAAATGTGTAACGACATTAATATGCAAAGGTCAGAACATTCATAAATGTGAGAGTATTTAGTTAAAAGAGGTTCACAAATATAGTACGGTCTTCACAAATCATGTTTGCGAATATTTTCAAAATGTGTGATCATCCTTTAATAAAATTGCATAAGATGTAACGCCCCAAATATTTAACTCAAAAATTTAGAGTCAAATACATAATCATCTCATATTGAGACTATAACCCAATCAGTTCTCAAGACATGAACAAAAAGTAGTATTATGATGTCATCGACTGAGACGTTGCCTTCACTCTGATGCTTCCATGTAGTTCTCACCTAAAAAAGTTAAACCATATAGGAATCACACGAAAACCTTGCCTAAGTAGAGAGTACAGTTTCCATATACAAGTGTTTAATATCATGTGTACATGTGTAGGTGTGATGGTATGATTCGATTAAACAAGAAATTTCACAATAGATGATGAGAAATGGGAGCAATCAGGTATGTGACCTTGTAATTAAGTAAATAATAGTTTTTCAACAAGCCAGGTCCAATTTTCCTTTATATTTCACTTGTTACTTACCCTATGGGTACTCACAGGCATTCGACATTGTAGCGGTCCGAGACCACACAAGAGTGTATTATTGCCTTTCAATTTATTACCTGTGTGACTAGCCATACGAATCCTAAAAAAGGGCAGTTCACGACCGAGAGAGAACCCCACATTGGCAACTGAAATTGATAAATCAATTTGACTTACCTAGCAATATCGCATTTCATTCCGTTCCACCAGTACCCGTGTTGTAGATCCTTGAATATTTTTGTACTGCCCAGATGAATGATGTACTTACTTTTGTGTGTCTCTTCTAGTAATTCTTCTCTCAATTCTAAGTCACTTGGCACCCAAAGTCGCTCCCTCATCCATATGCTTTCATCCTCTTTTTGCCTAAATTCATTATTCTCTTGTTGAGCTAGTGCCTCCATCTTCCCATATTGTGGGTCTTCCTTTTGCTTCACTATCGCTTCCTCTTGAAATTTTGGTTGAACTGTCAGGTTATTTATCCTTATCACACCTAAATCCTCTGAGTATGGATTTCACTTTATGAAATCTGTCATCATCTTCCATCCTATAATCATCAAACTGGCCAACTCGTCGCTCGTCTTTCGACAAAGCGCATCAGTTACAACATTCACTTTCTTCGGATGGTAGGAAAGAGTGAATTCATAATTTTTTATGAATTTCCGCTATCGCCTTTGTTGCATGTTCAACTCTTTTTATTAGAATAGATATTTCAGACTTTTATGGTCTGTGAATATCTCGAATTGTTCTCCATACAAGTAGTGTCTCCAAACCTTTAAGGCAAAGACCACAACTACTAATTCCAGGTCGTGGGTAGGGTAATTTCTATCATAAATCTTCGATTGTCTTGATGTAATGCATAGGATATAACCATGCCATGTTACATCAACACACAACCCAAGCATGTGCCTGAAGCGTCAGTGTATACAACAAACCCACCACTTCCCAATGGCAACGACAGCATTGGGGCCGTGGTGAGTTTCGTCTTGAGATTCTGAAAACTCTCTTCACATTTCTCATTTCATTCAAACTTCACTTTCTTTTGTATAAGTTTTGTCATTGGCATTGCAATTCGCTAGAAATCTTGGATAAATCGCCTATAATATCCTGCTAGTCTAAGAAAGCATTGGATCTCGCTGATGTTCTTTGGTGGAACCCAATTTGTTACAACCTCCACCTTTGTCGAGTCCATCGAGACTCCCTCCTTGGAGATCACGTCTCCAAGGAACATGACTTTGTTGAGCCAAAATTCGCATTTCAAAAATTTAGCGTACAATTGATGTGCTCGGAGGGTTCCCAACACAATCTTCAAATGTTCTCGTTGTTCTTCCTCATTCTCCGAATAAATCAATATATCATTAATAAAGACAATAACAAAAGTGTCTAGGTATGGCCTGAATACTTGGTTCATCAAGTTCATGAAGGTTGCGGGAGCATTTGTGAGTCCAAAAGAAATCACAACAAATTAATAATGGCCATACATAGTGCGGATTGCCGACTTAGGGATGTCTTCATCTTTAATTCTCTGTTGATGGTATCTCAATCTCAAGTCAATCTTCGAAAAGACTTTGAATTTCTTCAATTGATCAAACAGATCCTTAATATGAGGCAAAGGATATTTATTCTTTACCCTCGCTTGATTGAGCATTCTGTAATCAATACATAGTCTCATTGATCCATCTTTCTTTTTCACGAATAGTACTGGTGCTCCCCACAGTGATATGCTCGGTCTCACGAACCCACACTCCATCAGTTCTTGTAGTTGCTTCTTTAACTTTTCAAATTCTGCTGGCACCATTCTGTAAGGTGTTCAAAAAATTGGCTTAGTACCTGGTGCTAAGTCAATTCTGAATTTCACTTTCCGTGGTGGGGGTATTCCTGGTAGTTCATCCAGAAACACATCGAGGAAATCTCTGACTATTTCTAAGTCATTGATTTGGATCTTGACCTCTCCTCCCATCACATTCACCAGAAAGGCAGTGTCTCCTCTTTGTAGGTATCGATAAACCTTCAAGGTTGATATTATTCTTTGTTTTATGATAGGTCTCGAAAGACAAAATTCGACTTCCAGTTCATTGGGTCGGGATAAGATTACTTTTTCCTCTCTACATAGGATTTTGTCACAGTGTTAATACAGCCAATCCATACCTAATATAATGTCATATTTGGTCATATCAAGTAGGATTAGATTTGCAGGCAGTGTTTGTTCCCCTAACATAACTTCTATGTTTGGCATGAAGTTTACACATATTTCATTGAATCCTATTGAGTTGTATACCACTAATTCATGATGTAGTAATTCAGTAGGTGCTCCAAGTTGTTTTGCAAAATTAATGGTTATGAATGAGTGAGTGGCTCCACAATCGAACAATACTAATGCAGCTTGACTAGATATGAGTATCATACCTTGTACCAAATCTCCTTTCTGGAGTTGCTCCATCGAGGTCGCATAAACTCTCCCAGCCATCTTCATTTGGTTTGGTTGTTGCAGTGGTTGTGCTTGTTGTTGACCCCCATTGGCACACTTTGCATCATCTACTTGCTTCTTGCGGCATTCCCTTATGTAATGCCCCAGTTTGTCGTAATAGAGGCAATCGCCTGTCTCCCGGGGATACGGTTGTCCAGGGTGGAAGCGATTACACTTCTGGCATCGCTGGTTTGGAGTCTGGCTTGAATTGGTGTTTCCATTGTGCTTTTGCTTCTTGGCTTGTGAGTTGAACCTCTTCCCACCAAATCTTTTCTTGAAATTTGGGTTCTGCACCCCTGAGCGGTTCCTTTGAAATTTCTGCCCCTCTTTCCAGTCATCTTCCAACAGAGTGGCAACCTGTTTTGGTGATATTCACCAGTGTAGGTTAGAATTTCCCTTTTTCTTTGTTTCTACTAATCAATACAAGTTTTGGTTACCTGGATGGCCTCGTCGAGGGTTTTTGGCCCTCGTGTGTACAAGCGGTTTCTGAGTCCCGCCTTCAATCCTATGGCAAACTTCATCGCCCTATCTTCATCAGTGGTGTATACATTAGAGCAATACTGCTCCAGGCTGTGAAACTTTGTAATGTATTCCGCCAATGATTTTTCCCCTTGTTGCAAGTCGAGAAATTCTTGCATTTTCTTAGTCCTTTCATGCTTAGGGAAGTAGGTGTTGTTGAACACTTCCACAAATTGTGTCCATGTCACTAGTTCGTTTTGGAATTTCACGGTATGGGTGTTTTTTCACCACTTCTCTCTATGTTCCTTTAAACAATATGTACTAAAGTCCACCTGGCATTTGGCAAGGACCTCGAGCACCCGGAAGATGTGTTCTATTTCACGTATCCAAGTTTTCGTTGCTTTAGTGTTAGTATTTCTCACGAAAGCAGGTGTATCCTTGTCCATGAACCTTTTATAGGACATGCCTCCCCCCTTACTCATCTTGTCTTGGGCCATCTGTTGTAAGTTGGTGCCCATTTATTGCATGGTCGTGGCCTATTGGTCAACCACTCCCGCCAAATTGTTCAAAGTCTTCAGGATATTGTTACACTTGTTAGACCACGCCATCTATTTAGGCATAGAAGAGGATATAAAAATTATAATCCTTTTACATAATTTTTTTTATCGCAAAAAGATACTAATCATAATAAGTAATATCAGTCTATCTATATTTACGCTTGATTACGAGTTTTTATACTTAATGAGTGATAACAGGTCATCAAGGCAGTCATGGATACTACTTTTTTTGTCCTGCACTGATACCAAAACTGTAACGCCCCAAATATTTAACTCAAAAATTTTGGAATATTTTTTTTTTACAAGCATAATCCTATTTCTAGTTAAACAAGTGACAAGGTACAGGAACTTGAATATTATTCCAAATGACAGAGTCAAATACATAATCATCTCATATTGGGACTATAACCCAATCAGTTCTTAGGATATAAACAGATAGTAGTATTATGATGCCATCGACTGAGACACTACCTTCACTCTGATACTTTCATGTAGTTCTCACCTGAAAAAGTTAAACCATAAAGAAATCAGACAAAAACCTTGCCTAAGTAGAGAGTACAGTTTCCATATACAAGTGTTTAATATCATGTGTACATGTGTAGATGTGATGGTATGATTTGATTAAACAAGAAATTTCACAATAGATGATGAGAAAGGGGAGCAATCAGGTATGTGACCTTGTAATTAAGTAAATAATAGTTTTTCAACAAGCCAGGTCAAATTTTCCTTTAGATTTCACTTGTTACTTACCCTATGGATACTCACAAGCATTCGGCATCGTAGCGGTTCGAGACCACACGGGGGTGTATTATTGCCTTTCAATTTATTACCTGTGTGACTAACCGTACGGATCCCCAAAAGGGGCGGTTCACGACCGAGAGAGAACCCCACATTGGCAACTGAGAATTTGGATGCACCTTAAAACTTCTGCAGAAGACTTGGATCTACTACCTAGGATGCACTAGTGGTCCTAGCCCCCTAACTCCGAGGACTGGGGACAGGGTGAGATGCCTCGCTCTCAGAAAAACATAAGTGTCCCGCAGAGATTGTACCATCTACCCTCTAAAAGGTAGAAACTGGGTCCAGTAACATACATAACCTTATGAGTGTACCCAAAACCCTGGGAATTTCCAGTAACATATACCGTTCTAGGTATACCCAAAATCCCAACAGAAATGGTAACGTATACCAATATCCAGTATACCTAGATCTGTGCAAAAAGTTTTATTTTCGTTAGTTTCATTATATAGGTCATGGAACCCTTATTTCTCGATGGTAATGCATATCTCGAGCGTTATGGGGGTCCAATAATTTGCTTGAAGGATACACCTTCTCACTGGCATATTAGTCCCAGTATGCTACTTATGTTCCAGTCGGATTCACATACTATATCGATGTTACTCGGTTCAGTTAGATTTTTAATTTGGAACAACCTAAGGTATTCGTTCCCCAATCATCATTTGTTTTTTGGTTTTTTTTCCTTGCAGGGGTGTCTTTGTGCCACTTGCTGGGATGACTCGCGGCATCAAAGCGTACCAAACCATAGGTACGGACATCCGACCAATCACGTTAGATTTGATCACAAGGTTATTAAGTCGGCTATGTAGTGGTTTAATGTCGGTTGTGATGTGCCACGACTGCAGGTTCTATAGCCCACGGTTGGCTTCGCGGAACAGGTCACCCACAACCCGGATATGTATATGAGGCCATTGGCCCCCTGCTGAAATGCGTCAGCAGCCCGCAAGGCGGATGCACCACCACCGCCATTTAACTCTATGTCAGCAGAACAACAACAGTAAGTTGTTTGATGCTTACCCGAGTCATATAAAAGGCATGACATCTGGTGGTTACTATTGATAACATGACCACCACTAGAGATTACTACCTTATTGCCAATAATTTAACTTAATTGAGATGAAAGATCAAAGTTTTCTTAGGCATTATACATATATTTTATTTCACATTCTCTCTAACTATCTCATCTCTCACAGAGAGAAGTTGTTGATGTTATATACAACAGTCACAAAGAAATCAAAAATTGGATTACATCTGATCAACTGCAAGCCCCTTATTGCACGCTTCTTCTTAGATTCCAGTGGTTTCTTCATAAACCAGTTGTATTACATTTTAACCCTATGATCGCTTTATTCACGTATATGTATATTTTTCATTCTTTACAGTGGTGGGGCAAATATTTCTATTGGCCATAACTACCAATATGCTACAACCAACATTAGCTAAATTCATATCCAAATAGCGTCTGTTATACATATACCTGTAAATTTCAAACGGTCACTTATAATTTCGATCACTATGTTTTCTTATCCACATTTTTTTCCAAGTTTCTACCAGAAGGTGTACATATGAAAAGAATAGTTAGATAAAGAGGAAAAAATATCGACATCAACTAAGATTAGTGAAAGTACATTTACAACGATGTAATAAAGCCTGCTGTAACATGAACCAAATTAAAATTTTAATACAAAGCAGCTACTTTAGTTGTAAAAATGAATATCTTAGCACCTTTTGTAAGTCTGCCAATATGGACGAATTCGCAGCATTAATACAAAAGATACATAGCAGCCAGTCTTTGATATTTAAGAATTTCAATCAGGGGACAGTAGCAACTATTTTCTTACAAGGCGAGGCCAATATCTTCATATATAGGGTCGGTTTATTATCTGTAGTACCAATAACAGTTTCTTTCCTCTGTTTTTTTTTTTCTCAACTATTCATGTACAAGGTAAACTTAGAAAACTGAAAAATGTCTACTCTTGCATACACATGCTATACGAAGGCCTACATATCGTGTTCAGCACACACAAAAAAAAGAACTATTATATGCGATTTTTGTGGCAATCGGACGGTCCTATGTGAGACATGATATTGATGCAGAGTGAAAAGAAATCTACTACATACATGTATCTCATGGCATCATGCACAAGTATACAAAAATGATACCCCTGCCTCTGCTGAAGCTTTAAAAAAAAAATCCAATCATGAGGGGTTTTTCGCTGGAGTCGCACACCCTCCTTGTTAGCCCTTCCCGAAGGTAGCAGAGGAACCGCATGGCTCTAGCACACCAGTGGACGAAAATGCATGGAGTGGGGAAGGAAGAAGATGACAAATGAAAAGCCAAATAGGAAAACGTGGAGGAAAAGGGAGGAAAAAAGGGTTACACGACTGAGAGGGGGAGTTGAGAGAAAGGGGAGAGAGTCCCCAAAAACTTGTTTTTTGTAAATTCCCTAAGGTTGCCATTTTTTTTCCTTTTCCCATATAACCTACCTCATAATTGAGGTCTTGAAACTCCCACAATTTTCAAAATCGTGGGAGGCGCTTTATGATTTTGAAACCTCCTATTTAGAAATTTGTGGAATGGGCATCCAAGCCCTCCTTAAAAAAAATGCAATTTTTCAATTTAAGACTATCTTAAATGAGCGTTTTATGGTCCATTTTGAATTTCAAAACTCAAATAAATTTTTAATCAAAGTTGTTTTTAGCAAAAAGGTATTCTTGGCGCACAAGGAGATTTAAACTAAGCTTCTCTTCCCTAAGGGGGGTAACGAGCCCCACTAATGCGCTATTGCTTATTTCGTTGCACACTTTTGCAACATGCATTTATTTAACTTCTTTATGGCAGATTGACTTCATTTGCAAAATGATGTCTATTTTCTGGAGGGGTCTGAACCACCCCGTCATTGTATTCTAATGTTACACAACTAAAATCATCCTTTCTTTCTTATCTATCTATTGCAAATACTTGATTTTTTTGGGTTTTACATCATTTCCATCTAAAAAAAAAATCATATGCGAAATTTGTTACAAGTTAGCTAAAAACAAGTCAGGATATTTCTCTTTCATTGCTTCTTCGGGCTCTTAGGTACATTCTTCGAGCCCATGGTGTTGTCATCGGACTTTAACCAATGGGATGGTTTTGTTTCACATCACTCTTTTTCGATGATCTATGATCTCAATTGGTCGTTCTTCTATTGTCAGGTCTTCCTATACTCATAGATCTTCAAAATGAATCACATGTGAGAGATGGTATATACTTTCGCAACATTGATATGTGAAACACATTGTGAATATTTGTAAATTGAGGAGGTAACTCCACTCGGTATGTTGTCTCACTGATCCTCTCCAATATGTTGAACAGTCTCACATATTTAGGACTAAGCTTTCCCTTCTTGGCGAAACGAAAAATGCTCTTGGTTGGCGATACCTTCACAAATACCAAATCTCTCACTTCAAATGATAGCTTTTTGTGTCGCTGATTCACGTAACTCTTTTGTCGACTTTAAATGGTACACAGTCTATTCAGAATCCTTTGAATTTGCTCCGTATAATGTTGAAGCACTATTGAAGATTTGATTGTTCTTTCGCCCACTTTATTCCAATGTATCGGCGATCTGCAGAGACTTCCATATAGAGCTTCAAATGGGGCCATTCCAATACTTGCATATAAACTATTGTTGTACGTGAATTTTGTTAATACCACGTGAGTATCTGTGAACACCCCAAAATTTTTAAAATGTTGTAAATATTCTTTTTTTGCCCCTGATCTCATTTTTCTGAGAAAATCAAAGCAATTTCAAAGCTAAATTTTAGTTATTCTTCAGATTTTCTAGATTGAATTCCATGTTGATATATTCAAATTTGATTTCGGATCCGGATCCAGTAATCTGAGCCTCATTATCCAAATTTTCAAATTAAAATTTTAAAATACCGAAAGCAAATTTTGAATGACTCAAACAGCTCATCTGGCATCTATTTGGATCCACTATTTTATATTTTCTCGATTCGAGGTCCAAATCTCAAATATCACCTCAAATTTTGGGTCCAAATTCGCTTTCTGAAGAATTTTCAAAAAGAATAGTTTTGAAATTCTCAGAAAACCCCTTTTGTAAATATTTCTTAAAAATACCAAAAAAAATAGTTTTGTCTCTCATACTGCCTAGGTTTTAGAATTTTATTCCCAAAAATAACAAAAAAATCAGAAAAATTGAGAAAAGAACAAAAAAAAAATCAAAAGGAAGAGAAAAATACGAAAAAATTAGAAGTCTTTATGAAAATCATTTCTTATGAAAACCCCTTTTAGCAAATTTTTCTTAAAAGAACCCCTTCTTGAAAATTTCGTGAAAAAACGGAGAGACCCCTTTTGCAAAAATGTTTTTAGGGTTTTTCTTTGAAAACCCATAAGAAGGCCAGGAGAAGTGGTGCCTCCCTCCATTCTCTCTTCATTCTCTCTCTCTCCTGATTCTCTCCATCGGAAACCCTCCTTCTCCGAAGAACCCTTCCTCCACCTTCGATCTCCAATGGCCCTTCACGAACCTTCCTCTCCTTCCTTAAAAGAAGGCATGCAGGGCTCCTTCGATGGATCTGTTTTTTCCACCCTTTTCTCTTTCCTTCAGAACCATCGCCTCCCTCCACCTTCTCTCCATTCTCATCCTCCATCGCCTGGCCATCCATTTTTACCACTTTATCTGCCATCCATTACAATCTCTTCCCCCCTTCCATTTCAGGCATCTGTCCCCCTTCTCCTCTCCCTCTCCCTCTCCCCCTTCAGGATTCCAAGCGAACCAGGTAGGAGCCCCTCTTCCGGTTTCGATTTACTGTAGATACCTTCTTCCTTTCGTCTTCTTATTTTACATCGTTTTAATATAAGCCACATATATAGTGTTGATCTGTATATAACAGTGTCAGCCCATACATGGCGATATCAATGGAATTTTATATCCCAACACACTTTCGTTCCCCCCCTTTTTTTTACCTATTTATCTTGCATATCGTATGTAATTGTCATTATAGATTTCCTTTTAATTTTTCTTTTCCCTGTTATTTTGATTTCCCTTCTGGCTTTTGATTCTTTGTTTATATCCTAATCTCTTCTTCAAATTTCATTTTTCTGTTTACATCGTGATATCTCCTTTTGATACTAGACTTACACATTTTTTTTGGTGAAATCCTCTTTTGATTATTTGTTCATAATCGATCTCTCATCTCGGTAGTAGCTGATGGTCATTTCGGTTGTATCTCGATTATTTTGTTCATTATGCTGGGTTTGCTTTGATTATGTTTCCTTTTTTTCTCGTTTACTTCATTGCATTACAGCTACCTACAACATCCATTTATCTTGGTTTGCTTCATAGCATAACATTACAATTCCTAATCAGCATCATATAAATCGCACTTCATGTTTAAGGTAGCATAAGCCTTTGTCCTCTCCATCATCTTCTTCAACAGGGGTTATACCAACCTGGAATAAGATCTCGCTTGGCGGTAGTTTTTGGCATCTCCTCCTCCTAATCGATCGGTGGTTTGTGATGTCTCCACTTCCTGGGCATCGTTTCCTAACATTATCGTTATTCAGATCATGCCTTCTGAGCTTGGAAATGAAATCGACATAAAGACATTGAATGCCTACCTTCACAAATGGGTAACCGGCGTTATAAGTTAAATGTATTGAAGCTCTCCCATTTTATTCCAGTCAGCATTTCCCTTCAGTTGCAGAAGGGAATGTCTGAACAGGGGCATGCTTTCAATCTGAGGGGATTGCTCAATACTGAGAAATTGATTTTCAAAGCTGAAGATTACATTCTGAGGAATTTTGGGGGACACTGGTAATAGTGTTGTAGTGTATGTTCACCTTGGAGGTACTGTTAGAAAGCTACATCCAAAGGAGAGAAAATTTATCATGTTTTGTATGTGATCCACTTTTATTTGGGATTCCACCCAAAGCTTGGTGGGTGGGCATGTTAGCACTACTTTGTATTAGATTTGCACTCATTATTTTGTCTTTCCTTCTGTCATATTTGCTCTGGGAGGATCAAAAGCCACCATGGTGCAACCAAATGCTATCATAAAAAGGCTTCATGATATTTTAAATGCCACTTCAATGATATTCATCAAAATTTTCTTCTCTATACAACTGATATTTCCATTTGCAGATTAGTTCAATACAGTCTTCATCAGATGCTCTGGACTTTCCGCAAAAGGACCCCCCTAAGACTCCAGCCACCTACGTGACTGCACTATTGCTGCCCCAAAGGTTTGGAGACTTTGCTGCTGGGGTTTCACCCAGTTGGACTGCTTCCGACAGTGCCATTTTGGTCTTCATTAGTTATATGAAGCCTAACATGCAATGATTTTGACATTCTTAGCTCAAAATCCCTTGCATCTAAACAATAATGCTATTTTGAGAACACACTTTACTTGAAATCTGAAGGACAGGTGAGCTTCATGCTGAATTTTATTTCTGATATCCGGGATAATTTTTAGTCCAGGCTGAAGATGAATGACAGTTTCAGAGATATGGTGATTCATTGGTATATGATGCAAAATGTGCTAAGGGGCAGAAGCATCAAAGACCAGTAAAAGAGTTAAATCCATAACTCTATGATAGATCATTTGACACGCAGGAAATAACAGAACAACTGGACTTTGAGAAATTCTCAAATGTCTGTATATTCTACAGACAGTGTAGACGTCAGACATAACTGATGGTGGGGCAACCTGCGTAGATCCAACCATGTCTCATTTTTTTTTTCTTTTTGCAGGTTCAACTAAATTGATGCAATGGCTTAGAGGTTCTAGTATTATCCAAATATACATTGGAACCACATTAGGCTGGTGTCTGCATAACCCATTCTCTCATGCCTACATTCGTATAGGTATTAATTTGAGTTAATGACATGCTTCCTGCTATTTCAAATAATCATTGCATAACACTTTCTTAACTGTTGTAGATTCCCTATCCACTTCCACCCAGCACTTTATAGCCACCTATTGCACTCACCTTGCTATTTTAGACATGTTCACCATTATCATCTTTGCACTTCACTATACTCAGCACATTTGTTGTACTATGTAAAGCCTATCCACCTGTCAACCATACCATTCCTACTAATAGTTGTGTTGTCAGATCAGCTTGATGCCCAACTCATTCTGAATAAGGTAAAATTTGGATCGGATGCCATCTTCTAAAATAATTGTTATTAATAGGCTGGTTAGATATTAGATTAGATGATATATATATATATTGTTGTTTAGTTAGCTAATGAGTTTGTATGGTTTGCATTAGCAAGTTGATGGTATAACTGAATTAGGGAAGGTGTTAATAGGAGATGTGTCGATCCTTACTAACTAGTCTGTACTTGGCAATAGGTGTTGATGGTTAATCTAATACCAGGAAGCATCTGTTATTTTCAATGACCTGCAGCAGTATTAACAACCTCTGTTAGCGTCATGAATTATCGGTCAATATAGGCATTGATGGTTAGTGTAGACAACATCTAAGCATTATACTATGGCATACAGGTCCCTGCGGCCTCTTTTCTACTTCATATCACCTGTTGTAGGTGTCTCAACAGCATCCCTGTTGTTGTCCATTCACAAACACTGCATTCCCAGCATGTCATCTCTTGGGTGGGCAATGCCTCCCATTTTAGCTTTGATGGTTCCATGCATTTTTTTTTTACACATAGTTTCTTGGCTTACAACCTGCATGTTTTTGGAAAGTTACCAGTTTTTCAGGAGGGCTGACTCTCTGCAAAGGGGCAGATTTCCTGATTGTATTAATATTATCCATCGTTCTTCTCAGAAGCTTTCTACCTGTTTATAAAAACTGGGCTGTCAACTTCTGTCATATCATTTGCAGCACCTTGATATTTCGTTTTGTCATTTGTGTATTGCATTGTTGTCTGTTGTCCTGTGTTATTGGTTGATATTTTGTGAATGGTGTTTTTTTTTAAACAATAATTTTCAATAAAAGCTTTGGAAAATCGTCAACCAAAGATATAAAAACTGACTTTCCACGAAGTGGTAAGTACGGGTCGAATCCACAGAGAACAGGAATTACTCAGAATATTTCTCAAAAGTTTAATTTATTAATTACAAATATCAGTCTACAATCACAAATCTACTACAATTACAAATTATCACTAAAATGAAATGGAAAAGCAAATAAGTCTTTTGTTCCACGCTAAGGGTATTCCTATCTTTTCGCCAATTATCCACTCTTCGCACTTGGACAATAACCCTGGAAAATGATTATGCCTTTCAACCTAAAAACAAAGGAAAATGAAGAGTTAGTAATTTATTCTAATAATGCAAGTTAAAAATGCAACTAAACCTAATTTTCAAGCAATTAGCAAAATAATTCATAATTACAATAAAATAATTAATCAAAATATTAAACTAATTCAAAAATCAACTAACCTAAGTCTAACAATGTTGTATGATGCAGATGCAGCTCCTAAGATGCATAAAATACTAAAAACAGTACGAAAATGCTGAAAAGAATGAAATTACCAAGATGCCCCTAACTAGTGTAAAATAAACTTTTGACAGTTCTTTGGAAAACCACTGTTTGACAGGAAAAACGAGGTTCGATTTTCCCAAAATTTATTCTGTTCTGTAACTAACAAATTAAATAATCTGACAGTTTTTACAGAATGAAAAAATGATATCTGAAACTCCAGATATAAGCATTTCAAAACTGAGAAAAATCAGGATATCGCAGGTCCTAAAATTTGAAAACCAGGAAAAGCGGTTTTCACAAAATGTTTAAAAATCAGACCAAACCAACTCGGATCAAGCTGAAATTTGGTCTGCAGTCAGCTAACACGCAAATAAAGTGAATAGAAAAAAAAAATTTAAAAAACTCAGAATTTTTGCACATGAAATGACGACAGTGCGATAGGGCAAAAATCAGGTTTTTCTTTGAGTGCACTATTTACTTTATAAATCTATTTAAATACTACAAAATGCAAATTAAACCTAATGCAATATAAATGACACTGAATGACAGTGTATATGATATTGTTAAATGCAATGATGCTAAATGACACGAAAATGAAATATAATATGCACTTTATGACTGAAAACTGACTGCACTAATAATGCAATTGTAACTAAGATACTAAAGCATGCACTTAACTATATGAATGAGTAATGAAATTAATATAAACTAAATGCCAATGAACTAACTGAATTACTTACATAAAAAAGAAAAACAATTAACAAACACACATTAAACACACAATGCTAAACTCTAACTAGAATGATTAAATGAATACTATCTATCTTATACTAAATCTGTATCTTATTACCTTGGCCTTGCATATCCTTTCTTATCTCGAGTAAGGGGTGAGACTATCGGGAGAGAAACCCCAGCACCCTTGAACCTAATATATCAATATTTTTGATAAATTTTACTACCATCCTACGACATAAGTGGTAATTATTCCCTCTCTTTGTAGTTGGGGAAGCAACCTTTCGTGCTTTACAATATTTCATGGAGCTGATTGTATTGTCTACTCTCTCATTGTAAGCTCAAGTGAATGAACATGTTGACACATGTGCTTAAATCATAATTTAACATTTACAGATTTAGTAGCATTCATTTCATTGAGCACAAGCATGTGTGATTTCAATTAACTGATCATAAGGTTATCGACCACCTATTTGGTACACTAACACATAGACATAAGGTCATGAACCACCCACATGAGCTCAAATTATGCACCTTATCAGCACAATATTTATATTAATAAGCAAACATTAATTCAACATTATACAGTAGCATACCATTCATTCGTACAGTTCTTTAACATGTATTACACATTTCAAAAGTATACATCACTTATAGTTTATTTACAAATGGTCAATATCATGCATTTGCATCCATTCAGTTCTAACAATTGTTGTCATATATCACCCATTCATTTCATAAAAAAATGGATCCCTCATTGGACCATTAAGCACTTACGAAAGCAATGTGATTGAAATCATATCAAAAATAGGTCTCATAGTCTGTTCTTGGGGTGACTCACTTGAATCTTAGGCTTAACAACCCACTATGGAGCTTAAAACATCAGAAACTCGCATTCTGCCAATCAAGGGTCGACCCTTTTGGGAGCATGGATCGAGTCTCAGGGTTCTGGAGTCTTTTTGGTGCAGTGAGGGTCGATTCCCTAGCTCAGAGGGTCGATTCTCAAGGTCTCGGGGTGGCTCATTCTGCAAGGGTCGGCCCTCATTGACTGGGGGTCGACTCTTAGTTTGAGTGGGGGTCAACTCCCTTATGCCAAAATCAACACAAGGGTCGACTCTCCATATGAGGGGTTGACCCTCGGGTCTTCCAACTATCCTATGGGCACAGGGGGTTGATTCCTGCCTCGCAGGGGTCGACCCTTCCTACTGAAATCCATATATTTAAGGAAAAAAGTTTCAATATTTTCAAAATCATAACCGAGTAAACTTTATACCGAAACTATAGAACAATTTATACGTAAATACTTTACATATCATGCATGTGAAAAACACTAAAAACAGTAAGCATGAAGAGACCAATGATCGTGTGGTCTTAAATCTATACATATGTGCTTGGTCAAAGTATCGTACCTCGTAATGTTGGCAAATAGCCAAAGAGAAGCAAAAAAAAATCAAAATACTAGGAAGGATTTTCGTCCAAGAAGTGCAGCGTATATTACACTTTTGGTGATGATTTGAACGTGGGTGAGGCCTAGTGAGCACCTTGGGTTCCATGTCACTTCCAAAATGTGTGAGTAGGCAAAGTTCAAATTGAGGTAGTGGTAGGGCTGCCTAAGGTTGTTGGAGAACTCATAAGAGAGAGAGAGAGAGATATTCAGGCGCGCGATTCAACTAGGAACCGGGCAGCTCGAGTGGTTTAGCCAAACCCAAATCAAGTAGGCTCAGTTGGTGATGGGCTAAGTGGTGAAGAAGCTCCCAATAGTGGTGGTGAGGATGGTGGTAACGGTGGTGTTGTGGGTAGCAAAAGGGAGAAGGTGGTGGTGGAAGGAGTGATGGTAGCTTGGTGGAGGAAATTTTACCTTGAGACAAGAGAGAGCCCAAGAGACATTAGAGAATGTAAAAGAGTTGAAGTGAATTAGAATGAGAAAAATGAGGGGAGAGTGCTATTTATAGTGAAGAAGAGGGTTGTAATGAGTGTACACCTACAAAAGAACGGGGGCCAAGTGGTAGCATGCAAAATCATGAAAAGAAACAAGGGATAACATGCAAAACCATGAAAAGAAACAAAGGCAGCATGGTTGGCTCCTTAGATCTGGGTTGGATCTAATGTGGTCCAACCTTGGTAAAAAAACAAAATGGAGATTCAATTCAGGTTGGTGACCGAGTTTAGGTCCTTACATCTTAACCTAATTCTTAAAAGAAACCTTTAAAAGAAAAAAATACAAAAAAGTTAAAAATAGACTTGACATTTAAGTTCTTGAGTAGTTGACTGCTGGTCATTATGGGCTTTGATGACTATAGCCCTAAGATCATAACTGTCCTTGGAATATCTTGAAATTACTATTATGCCTACGGGACTTGTCAGATGCGCTCTCTGCCCATATTAATTTCGATTTTGAAGAACTAAATATTGTTTTCTTCAAAATTTTGAAACATGCCATAAAATATGCCTCAAATTTTTTATTATTTAGATATAAAAAATACCAAAAAATGCTGAAATAAATAAATCAATTAATAATGTCTAACTAGCTAAGCTAATTACCAAAATAATCAGTAAATTTTTTTATCTATTTAAAATTTTCATGAAAATTACGAGTGTTACATTCAATAAAATAAGTTGAATCCGATCAAGAATCACATTCAGGTCCAGTTTGGGGGATTTACATCTGAATCCAAATATATGTAAATATTTATCCAATTAGCTATTTTAAGAATCGGATCTGATTGGTTACTATCCATCTACATCTGAATCTAAATCTAAATTGTGAATCCCATTGGATTGGATTCGGTAAAGGCCACATTTGAACCGAATGTATTTCTTCCAATCGGATTTGTTCGCAGCGGCTGCAGTCATCGATATGTATACATGCTAAATGCGTGATTTTGAACGAAGCACACCAACTGTTTGGTAGAACGACTAAGAGAGTCTGATTGCTTAGATCAAGTGAATGGTTCAGGTCATACAAAGTTATAGTTGAAACCGCCCCCAGTTCCTCGTGAGTCTTGATTCACTCGCGCGGGTCCCACCTGTGGCCCTACTCCCTCTTTATATCAAATTGATTCTCTCCAAACCTCCGTACCTCTCTCCTTTGATTCCTTCACAAAATCTCTCTCTCTCTCTCTCTCTCTCTCTCTCTCTCTCGCTCGCTCGCTCGCTCGCTCTTTTGATTCTTGTCTTCGTCTCTCTCTGTTTCTTTCTTTCCGTTGATTCTCTCTCTCTCCCCCTCTCTCTGACGAAGGAAGGCGATCGGGAACTCTGGGAGCGGCAGGTAGCAGACGCATTGGACAGCTCGACGTCTCGGCGGACGACTCGCCGGAAAAACTTAGACCCACCAAGTATCCGGGCGTCTTCTCCCTATTTGTCGTGGATCCCACAATGTACGAACCTGAGTGGAAGGAGGAGCCTTACATGGACGACCCTCGATGGAAGGGATTGGGAAGTTTCCTCAAGCATTGCTTCTTGTGCAAGAAACGTTTAGATCTCCGCAAAGACATCTTCATGTATAGGTAATTCCCCTTGTTCTCTGCTTTTTTTTATTTTTCTCGTTTCTTATGATGGTTTTTCTTTGTGTAATTGGATTCTTTAGCTCTGTTTTTTTCTTTGTCGGTTCTGGTGAAAATGCAAATTGTGAAGTTGGGCTTTTCTTGGTTTGGTGTTTCGGTTTTTTCTTTCTTTTTTGATGGTTTCTTTGTGTAGTCAGATTCTTATTCTAATCTATTATCGAGAATTGGTCAAACAAAATGCAAAATGTGAAGTTTGTATTCTTGTTTTTGCATTTTTCTTCTCTTTTTTTATGGTTCTTTCCTTGCATCTGGATTCATATGTTGTTTTTTTCTGTATTGGTGGAAAAGATGGAATATGAAGTTGGTTATTCTTGTGTTGTATCTTCTGGTACAAGTTTTTAGTTTTTCTTTTCGGTAGGTACTTGGAAGCAAATCATGAGAATAGAGAAAGTATTCTGCTTTTCTTTCTGGGTTTCTTGAGAATTTATGGTTTGTGTACATTTAATCAATGTCTACAAAGATCAAATTTAACTTGAACAGAATTGCAGGCGAAATTGAATAGGATGCATGTCTCCAATCTCTTAGTTCTGCTGTTTCCCTGGTTTGGGTTTTGTAGTAGCTTTTGGATTTAGACTGTTAATATGTTACATGTGTATTTATTTGATTCAGTTATGTATGTTTTGACAACTTCGAAATATTGTACCAATTCTAGTTTTGAACTACTGCGGACTAGCTTCATAGTTCTCAATTGAGCACACGATGTGACTTAGCATAGAAAGATGCATCCCATTCCATGTTGGTTCGATTCTTATATTTGATAATTCTTTTTGCATAATTAGATTCAAATTCACCTGTTTTTAGATAGCAAATGTAATGTCATTTATGTTTCTCTTGAAACCTTCTTGATTTGTGGCTTTCGTGAAACCTACTTCCCTGCATCTCTTTTATCCTTTTCACTCTGTAGGGGCTTCTTGTTTTGAACTGAAACAAACAATTTTACTGTGCCTGGTTGGGCAGGACACTTATTTCACTGATTATTCTCTAATGCTCTCTGTTTTTTTAATTTTTGAGGACCTATTTTGGGAAGGGTCCTGTTATTTCGTTATTCTTAACTTCATTCTCTTAGAGAGTAGAATACATTCACCTGTCATGACACGACCACAGTTCAATACCCAAAAGGGTGCCCCTTGCCACAATGCAATCTACCGATTGGATATCTTTTTAGCTGCCATATGCACTATGATCGTTCGAGAGACATGGCCCATGCGCTACAAAAGAAAAAAGAGTAATGCGGAATGTCAACCATTTCTGCAGGCAGCCTATCTTCTCATAGTGTCGAAGCTGGGTGCACTCTCCATTGAGCAGGTGGACCTCAAGGGTGTTGCAATCCAGAGGTGCCAATATGCGGTCAGTGGTGGGGGGTTTCCCTTGTCTAGCAGAAAAAAGAAAAATATACATGTTTTGTATGATCAGGATTGGTTATTCCTTTTACTTTTTCAGTTTCAGCAGCTAAAAAGAGTGTGTTGATAAAATTATGGATTTGGGAGGACATTTGGTGCATGTTGGATGAGATAAGATAAACTAGTGGTATTTGTGTGGTAATTGGATCCTTATTTGATTGAAGAGGTGTTAGTTGTATTATCAGTAACATAAAGAGTGTTGCGTGATGTAGCATTGAACAAAAAGATGGTGGCTATTAATAGAGAACATGTGGTTGAGATGCATGTGCTAAGTGTTAAAATGTAAAACTGTACATATATGTATATATAATAATATTATATTATTATATATATATAAATACATTTTTAATTTCTTTCTTTTCTGTATTTTTTTTCCTTTATTTTTATTTTTTTGTCTTTATGTCATCTAGTTCAGTTTGAACTAGAATGACTGTTGCTAGTCAAGTCCTGTCCAGACTTGACTAGCAATAGAGCTGTTGGACTGACACAGTCCAACAGCTCTTAATAGAGCTGTTGGACTGACACATTCCAACAGCTCTAAATAGAGTTGTTGGACTGTGCCCAACAGCTCTATTGAGTCCTCTTTCAGCTGTGTATATAAAGGGGTGCAGCCCCTCTTGTATTTTACCCCAATGCTTCTTAAGCAATTGGTTTTTCATATCAATAAAGAATACATTTTTATTTTTATTTTGTTTTCAGTTATACCCTTTTTAAGGGTTATGCTTTAGTGTCATTCTTGACACTTGCTCTTGTTAATCAAAGCACGTGTTTCGAAGATCCCCATTTCATTTCATGGTATCAGAGCCGCGGAAGTACTAAATCTTGAGGAAAAGCTGTCTCGGTTTCCGTGCCCGTTTGCAAAAGTGTTCGCCACTTGAAGAGAAGTGTTTTATCACTTCATTGGAGAAGATTTCACATCTTGTTGTATTGTTTTTTTTTCTTTCTTTCTCATTTTCCTTCTTGTTTCTCTTCTATCCCTATTCTTTCTCTCCTTGTAATCGATGGATGACAATGATAAAGTCACCATCATGCCTATGAAACTAAGCGATACGAACTATGTAACATGGGCTTCAATCATGAAGCACCATATATGGGGAAAAGGCTTATGGGGGATTGTGGATGGTTCCGATTCGGAACCTAAGCTATCTCTTACTAAAAAGGAGGGAGATAAAGAGGTCCCTCTATCGGAAGAAGAGAAAATCAAGGCTATTGCCTCATACGAGAAGAAATGGAAAGAATGGAGAATATCTCATGCGAAGATAATGTCATGGCTTATCAATAGCGTTGACATTAAAAAATGCTCAAGTCTTGCCAAATTTGATCATGCCGATAAGGCATGGGAATACCTTAAGAATATGTATTCCCTTAAAGATATTGCACACGTGTGCAACCTCCAAGAAAAAGTTCGAATGATGACACAAGGAGACAAAACTATTCGTGAATATTACAATGGGTTGTCCGAACTTTGGAAAGAACTTTCCCTTTTAGAACCAAAGTGGCATTGTGCCGAAGACATCGAGCTTCGTCAGAAACAACTCGATGCTGAACATTTTTACCAGTTTATCACTGGATTAAGGCCGGAATTTGAAACCACTAAATCGGCCCTACTTCACCGGGGAAAAATTCCTTCTATTGTTGAAACTATTGAAGAGTTAACAATGGAAGAAAATCGTCTCCGGAAAGGTTCTTTAAAAATTGAAGATGATTCCGTTTTAGCCGTGTCTAGACCAGGGAATCATGTTCGATCATATAGGCCTCCTCACTTTAACCGACAAAATGGTGACTATGATAAGAAGAAAGTTAGTTGTCATCACTGTCATGAACCGGGACACTACAGGCCACAATGTCCCAAACTTAGGAGCTGAGAGAAAAAAGAGCTGCAATTGCTGGATCGGAGCCTAAAGATCAGGATGCACCAGTTTCCCTGGCCCAACTAATGGAGATTCTTCAGCCTCTCATCAAAGGTGCCTCTTCCTCATCTGAAGCTTCAACCGGCGCAGCAGCCTCATCTTTTTCTGATTTAGGTAAAATTTCTTGGCTTCTTTACTCTGGTGCATCTTTTCATATGACCCCAAATAATCAAAGTCTATCCAAATGTGTTAAAAATAAAACAAGTGTGTCAAAGGTCTTTACTGCTGATGGGACTTCTCTTGAAATAGAAGGAATAGGAAATTTTGAAAAAATTTATAAAACAAAAAAATTTTTTATTCCAGAAATTAGACATGTTCCCAAATTAAATTTAAATCTTTTATCTGTATCTCAAATTTCTGATTATGGGTGTAATATTTCTTTTTCTTCTCATGGTTGTTGGGTACAGGATCGTCAGTCAGGCAAGCTGATTGGGGAAGGCCATAGAGAAGGACTCTATTACATGGATTTTTTGGAAATGTCGAAGAAAGCTTTTTGTTATAATATTCAAAAAATAGAGTTGGAACTGTGGCATAAGAGACTTGGTCACCCACATATAGCCAAAATCCAACATTTTCCAAATCTAGGAAAATTTTGTAACTCTGAATCATTTGATTGTAAAGATTGTATTCTCGGCAAAATGAAAAGATTACCATTTCAGAACAGAACCTTTTTCTCTTCAAGACCACTTGAATTAATACACTCGGATGTTTGGGGTCCTGCACCAGTAATTTCTAAAGGAGGATTTGTTTACTATGTTATTTTTGTCGATGATTTCTCCTGACATACGTGAATGTACTTTCTCAAACATAAGTCTGAAGTATTTTCATACTTTCAAACTTTTCATAATATGGTTAAAAACAAATTTCAAAATGATATTACTATTTTTCGCACAGATTCAGGGGGAGAGTTTTTATCCACAGATTTTCAAAATTATCTTAAATTGCATGGCATCACACATCAAAGATCTTGTCCTTATACACCTCAACAAAATGGACTGGCAGAACGAAAACATCGCCATATTATAGAAACCACTAGAACTTTATTAATAGCAAATCAAGTCCCTAAAGACTTTTGGGCAGAAGCTGCCTTAACTGCCACCTATCTCATTAATAGGATGCCATCTTCTTCGTTACAAAATATCACTCCCATTGAAAAACTAATGAACATTTCTCCAGACTACTCTAGATTAAGAATATTTGGGTGCAAATGTTTCATATTTACTAACAAAAATGATAAACTTTCCCCTCGTGCGATTCCCTGTGCCTTTTTAGGATATGCTGAAAACCAGAAAGGTTATAGATGTTTTGACTTCAAAAATAATAAACTATATGTGTCTAGAAATGTTTCCTTTCTTGAAAAGGAGAGCTTCTTTGATTTTAGAAAATTAAAAGACGTCACTGAGTACTCCTTTTTGCTAGATCTAACATCAACATCTGATGAATATGACCTTGATTGTAACTTTGATGATGATCAAAGAATTATTGATCTTAATGTTGAAAATGAAGAAGTTCATAGAGATACTAGTATTCAATATTCCAGGCGACAAGAGTCTAATACTCCATGTGCACTTGAGAAATATTCTAACATTCCAACTAGACAATCATCCCGAATCTCGAGGCCTCCAGAAAAGTTTGTATCATACGAGTCTTTCTCACCCACATATAGGGCAGTTATTGCATTAATTCACTCATATGAAGAACCATCCACATATTTTCAAGCAAAAAATGATATCAAATGGATAGAAGCCATGAAAGCTGAATTAGATGCACTTGAAAAGGCTTCTACATGGAATATTCAAGATCTTCCTCCAGGGAAGAAAACTATAGGATGTCGATGGGTTTATAAAATTAAAACCAAGAGTGATGGTACTCTTGAAAGATATAAAGCCCGTTTAGTAGCTAAAGGTTATGCCCAAGAATATGGGATTGATTATGAAGAAAGCTTTGCTCCGGTGGCTCGTATGACTACTGTCCGAACCTTAATTGCCTTAGCTTCTATCAAAAAATGGTCTATTTTTCAAATGGATGTCAAAAATGCTTTTTTAAATGGAAAGCTAGTTGAAGAAGTATATATGGAACCCCCTCCTGGTCTAAGTATTCCTAAGGGTAAAGTCCTTCGCTTAGAAAAAGCTCTTTATGGACTTAAACAAGCACCAAAAGCTTGGTATGATAGGTTTAGTCGTGTTATGATTGATATTGGTTTTCAATTCTGTTTAACTGACACTGCTTTGTTTATTAAGAATTCTGATGCAGGGATCATTGTGCTTCTTCTCTATGTGGATGATATGATCATCACCGGAAGCGATAAACAGGGAGTTAAAACAATCAAAACACTTCTTAAATCTCATTTTGAAATGACTGATTTGGGCTTGTTGAGATATTTTTTAGGCATTGAAGTTGCTTATTCTCCTAGAGGATATTTATTATCTCAGACTAAATTTGCTTTTGATATTGTTTTCAGGTCTGGTATTACTGATGATAAGAAAGTTGACACTCCAGAAGTTGTTAATGTTAAAATGAAGATTGATGATGGAGAACTTCTTGCAGACCCTACTCCTTACAGACAGCTTGTCGGGGCACTTTCCTATCTATCCATTACCAGACCAGATATAGCACATGCTGTTCATACAGCAAGTCAATTTCAACATGCTCCTACTTCTGTTCATATGGGAGCAGTCATGCGTATTATCAGATACATCAAGTCCTCTCTTTCACGAGGACTTTTCTTATCTTCCTCCTCTTCTCTTGATTTAATTGCATATACTGATGCTGATTGGGGAGGTGATCCCAATAACAGACACTCAACCACTGGCTTTTGTGTCTTTTTAGGGGAATCATTAATCTCGTGGAGGTGTAAAAAGCAGCAGAAAGTATCTCTCTCATCCACCGAAGCTGAATACAGAGCCATGGCAACCACGACCATGGAAGTAGTTTGGCTCCGACGACTGCTTGCTGACATGGGAGTTGAAGCAACAAAGGCTTCACAAATGTGTTGTGACAACAAAAGTGCGATCTACATTGCCAGTAACAGAACATTCCACGAACGCACCAAACACATCGAAATGGATTGTCACTACGTCAGAGAGGAATATCTACACGAGATAATTGATCTGCCATATGTCACTTCAGAATATCAGTTAGCAGACTTCTTTACAAAGCCTCTCGCTGCTCCCCGATTTCACTTTCTCTTAGACAAACTTTCGCTCATTGTACCGTAAGTTTGAGGGGGAGTGTTAAAATGTAAAACTGTACATATATGTATATATAATAATATTATATTATTATATATATATAAATACATTTTTAATTTCTTTTTTTTCTGTATTTTTTTTCCTTTATTTTTATTTTTTTGTCTTTATGTCATCTAGTTCAGTTTGAACTAGAATGACTGTTGCTAGTCAAGTCCTGTCCAGACTTGACTAGCAATAGAGCTGTTGAGCTGTTGGACTGTGCCCAACAGCTCTATTGAGTCCTCTTTCAGCTGTGTATATAAAGGGGTGCAGCCCCTCTTGTATTTTACCCCAATGCTTCTTAAGCAATTGGTTTTTCATATCAATAAAGAATACATTTTTATTTTTATTTTGTTTCCAGTTATACCCTTTTTAAGGGTTATGCTTTAGTGTCATTCTTGACACTTGCTCTTGTTAATCAAAGCACGTGTTTCGAAGATCCCCATTTCATTTCACTAAGTTGGATCTTTAAAGTGAAAAACAAAAATTATGTGTGATACAGAGAGCTTAGGAATAGCGCTGATGAAAAAAAAAAAAAGGTCAACTATGTAAGTTGTCATTTTTCACCATTCTTGCAGTTTTATGGGTAGATCGAATGAGAATAAGATTTTTAGTACATAAATAAAGGAAATGGTTATCGTGGAGATAACCAAAATGATTCTTTTGAAAGTGTTGATTTGTTTGTTCTTGATACTGTTTCTCTTGCATTTTCTTTATTCTATGCCAGCAGCTGATTGATGTTTAAACTTTGTGCATGTATGCAGGGATCTACGTGCATTTTGCAGCCCAGAGTGTAGAGAAGTCATGATAGAAAAAGAGGAAAAAGCTTGCAAGGATATGTTGATGGCTAAATCTGCAGCTAAGGCTACTAGCTCAGCAAATTGTCACATTAAAATTGGCAATGCAAGTATGGAAGAACGAGCTGCCCAAAGTGCTAGAGGTGCGAAGCGTGCAGCCTGCTTAGCATGCATCTAAGTTCTCAGAATTCAAACTAACCAGTGTCAGTTGGTAGATATCAATTTGCTACCTTCACGTGCTATGCTACAATCTTTTATGGATAGCGTGCACTTTGTTTCAGGTCAGCTTATTTTTCGTAAATAGCTGTCCTTATTTTGAGTATATGATCTTCAATCCTTTCAGGATAGTTTACTTCACTGATGCTAGTTTAATTGTTACAAATATTGTATAGAGAACAAATATATGCAATCAGTATAATTTTCTTCATTTTAAATGTGCTGAACATCCATTTAATCTTAGAAACTATATAATGTAATCCATTTTCTTCAGTCGACATATTTAGGTATTTTCAGTCCATGCAAGTGGCTTATTAAGTATATTATTTTGTTAATTATGCATCTGATTTGGGAGTATGACCTAGAAGATGTTTGCTGTTAAGGTCATGATGCCTAGACCTATGGCAGCCACATGCTTCGAGTTGGATTAGGCTTAATAGAATTCAGCAACCTGACCCATGGCTCAGGAAAATTGGCATTGTCTGAACATCGGTCAAGTGTCTTTTCTCGTTGGTTGGGCCACATCGATGGAGATACCCTCGAATTGCTGTGAGCTTGGCCTGAATAGTCTTTCCTGTTATCAACTATACTTGGGGTGTAAATTTTCTAAGTTATGTCTGGATAATCATTGTACAATTCAGACCATTTTTTATCTTCTTGGGTTTTCTTTTGCTTTTTCCCTTTGGTCTGTGATTTTAACCTCAGGACCATCTCACCTTTTAATATATATCGGTTCATAGTTCATAAATTCATATATGCTTCCACATAGTGAACACAATTATTAGTGCATTTTTTTATTGTAAGGAATTTCCAACCTGGTCAATCTGAATCAGGTGTAAATTGGAACTTTGATCTATCAAGCAATTGAGATCCTTGTGGAAGAGCTGTCCGGGCAAACTCTGATGTTGTTAACCAGTTTGCTCTTTCTATTTTTTCTTTTTTGGGTTAACCCAGAAAACCACCTCAATCACTTGCGAGCTCACTGGGGTAAAAAACCTGTCCCTCACCTACCAGGGAGTCTACCCAGCTTTGGCCGCCGCAAGGGCCATTCCTCCATGGGTTTTGAACTCATGTCGCCCCTTGAGCTTGGTGACATTCACAAGTCAACACCACCACATGAGTGGAACCCTCGTGGACTAGTTTCCCTTTCTTTTTTAACATATTTAATGTCAGTTATAATTCAATTCTTAACTTAAATTCTTTTCAATGGCGGCAACAAGAGTATTGGTTGTATCATTGCACTTATTTTTGTGTTTCGAAATTTAAAGATGGCTATGCTTTGCATTTTGATGATTTAGACTGTTGTACTTCAGTGGTAGATTCTTTGGTGCAGCTGACTGCTGCCACGATCAACGAAGTAAAGGTTTTCTGTAAATAGCCTCGGCCTTTTTGTTGATATTTCAAATGTATTCACATACACCATGTACAACAGATAGGAAGCTTAGTCTTCATCTTTTTTTTGGTTTCCATTCAAGCCTGCATGGATTGCAGACTAGAGGCCTGGTTTTGAGCTGTTCATTGAGATCACCTACCAGTTGCAATCTGCGTAAGTCATGCCTTCTATGTTTGTATGAGACAACAATTTCTGCTATCTATCCAAAAATTTCTTCTTCCTATCTAGGTGACTAGGCATGAACATGTACCATGCTGACCTTTCTTCGGCCTTCCCCCCTCCATCTGCTTCCTTTTCAGTTTATTTTGGATTTACTAGTTATTTGATGGTATAAAAATCTTAGCTACACGAGCTGGAAATAAGTTCAAATTCTTCAATTCTTTCTGTTAGCTGAGTTGCATGCCTTCCACTCTTGGGCATGATATCGTCTACTGATCGCTATGAAGGCCCTGTTTTGAAACTGCCAGTCATGGCAGCTAAGGATGCAGTTATGGAATCCTCTAAATCGACATGGTTGTTTGGGATAAGTGGAATGGTTCAGCTGGGGATTTACCACTTCTACTTGTGCAGCTGTTCCCAGGCATCGTCTGACCACAACTCGGGGGATAAATTGGTGAGGCAAATCCAAATAGGCACAGTCAAGTGAACTTTCAACCGGATGAGGGCGCTGGGTTTCCACCGGTTTGTAACCAACGTCTTCCCGGCCTCGCTCCATGCCCCTTTTCCCGTCACTGTACAAAAATGATCCTAGTTATCAGAAAAAGACCATTTTTTAAGGAGGAAAATGACAAACCCATCTCATTGCACTTTGAGCAAATTGAACATGTAGCGGTATTGCATCGAACGATACTGCAATCTCCCTGGAAAGCCCACGATCACTGTCCATCATAGGGGTTCGAGGAGTTGATCGTAGTGATTCTTTGGTATGACAATCTTGGGTTTCTGTTGATCTGGGCTGCTCCGGCAAGATCTAATGGGGGTAGTTTCCTCCTTTCTCAGGCCGCTCACCACCTTCACCCAAGAGGGGAGGGTAGATGGGATAGGGGTGGCACAATCTGACCTGCCAACCCGCTTCTTAGCCGGGTTAGGGTTTGGCTTAAATGGGTTCATGTCCTAAACGGCCCAAACCCGCCTAACCCGTTTATTAAACGGGTCATGTTTGTGTTAGGGGTATGCCAACCTGCCAACCCGTTTGACCCATTTAATAAACGGGTTAGGCGAGCAACTTATCGTGTTACTCGGGTCGGTTATCGTGTCTATGTTATCGGGTTGCGGGTTACTCGGTCGGTTATTGTGTCTATGTTACCGGGTCGACCCATTTAATAAACAGGTTGCTGTGTCGTGTAATCGTGTCGACCCGACCCGTTTATTAAACGGGTTAACCGTGTCATGTCGGGTTACCCATTTAATAAATGGGCTGTGTTCGTGTTTGCCACATCCAACCCGTTTAATAAATGGGTCATGTTTGTGTTGAGGTATTCTGACCCGTCGACCCGACCCGATTGCCACCCCTAGATGGGAGGAATGGTGAAAGGGGCTGACTGGTGTTGATGTCGATGAGGTCTTGCATTGGAATGCAAGGGGGTCCAGAGGGCCCATGCCCCTCCCCCTAAGGCGGAGGCCATCCTGTGTCTACCGTCCACTAGCCGCCATTCACGGCTGCTGCTTCCAACTCCGTCTCCAGTATCCAAACCTTCAACACCTAACCATGTGTTGCTTGTTTTCATGCTGAGCTGATTTCCTTTCTACTCTAATATCCATTTGATTCATAATTGTTATATTAGCTCTAATACAGCCCATTGAAGAGGATTTCCCTTGACTCTTCCTTTTCTTATGATTCATGTATAGATCTCATCCCTTGACTTGTGCTGGCCTTATCTTCACCACGTAGGTCTGATCCCTTGATTTGTGCTTGCCATGCTTGAATTATGTCTTACCTTCCTTGCATTGTAATGATCCATACCTGGCTTAGCTGAATTTCCTGCCTTAGCTAAACCATTGTGATCCACACTTGCCTGCCTTAGCTGCTGAACCATCGTGATCCACACTTGCCTTGGCCGGGTCATGCATAGAGTTATTCTCGACATTTGGGTCTTTGGGATGTTATGCTAGAAACCATCAAATCTCCTAGTATCAAGCACCTTACAGATATAAAACTATGATATTTAAATAACTGCTAATATCGGGCACCTTAGTTATATAAAAGAAAGTGAGAAGGGGGGGTGGTCCTACCCTTTTTCATTAGGTCTTGTTAGGACCTTCCAAAAATAGTAGTTTCTCAACCGTTAGATGTGTTTAGCATTGTTTATTTACTAAGAAACAAGCTTTCTTTTAAATTAATTTGATTTAAAAATGTAAATATTTTATCATCAAATTCTAGTATAATATCAACCAATGACTTTTTTACCTTTCTAAAATATACACATCTGAGCATAAAAAATCTTAATCAAATACATGTTTTCTATTGAGTAAATAATGATAAAAGCATCTAACGGTTCAGATCAAGCAAAAAATACTCAAAAGAAGGATTTTTGGAAGATCCTAATGAGACCTAACAAAAAAAAGGGTTGGCCATCCCCTATTAAAGAGATATTGGATCCATGTCAGATCAGGCAATCGGATCCCATGAGTTCCAGATGGATCCAGATCAAGTTGCCTAGGTGAAGTCTTCCAATGAGTAGAAGACTCCTAATCAAATGAGATGGGTGTTGAGATGAAGTTTTCTAATGAGAAGAAGACTCTTAATGTAAATAAGATGACCAATTGTGATAGTACACCTAAACAAATCTAGCTTCATCTTAAGAAGGAATTTAATCCAAAATTTCATGTAGCTCTCTATATAAAGAAACCTACCCACTTTATGAAAAATGTTGAGAGAGCGAGAGTGAATAGTTATTTTTTCTTCGTGGACATAGACCTACATTGGGTCGAATCACGTTACATCTGGCTCATGTGTGAATGTGTGTGTGCTCGTGGTTATTTCTTTATCCCTCTTCTCAAAGTATAATATCATACTGGGCTCGTGAAAATAAAAATGTAATCTCCAGAATGCACTAATCAAGATCTTAGATGGCTACAATAGAACCAACCTTTTATGTTTTGGTAGACTTAGAGGAGTTTCACATAGAAATTAAAGGTTATTGCCAACTCCGTCCGGTTAACGTGTACAACATAAAAAAATATGGTCAAACTAATGAATGTACGTAGAGGTTATAGATTGACAAACATGGTTATGCTAATTATTCTCAAGTGAATGATAAAAATGATCCAAAACAGTAAAATACAGCTGATATCACAAAGCACAAACATGAGAATCAAGTAATAGGATGCTTTTATGGAATAGAACTTAGCCGTACACCAAAACATATGCGTTTCTATCAAGTCAGGCCATAAATCATTTGATTGGTGACTCTTTGATAGGGACTAAAAGATTCAGCATGTCATGGTCATGCTAGACATCAACATGACATGTGAAGAGCATACCTGTAAAAGATTCTTAATACATAATGATCTTTGGGAAGCCGCATCAAGAATAAACCTGTCAAATATTTTTCTCCACATGAAATGGTTATTCATAGGACACACATCACACTGACTTAGGGGTGGCAATCGGGTCGGGTTGGCGGGTCAGCATACCTAACCCGAACCCAACCCATTTATTGAGCGGGTCGGCTGTGGCAAACACGAACCCGACCCGTTTATTAAACGGGTAACCCGACACGACCCACCAACCCGTTTAATAAACGGGTTGGGTTGGGTCGGGTTGACGGGTTGGCGGGCGGGTTGACCCACCTGCCTAACCCGTTTATTAAACGGGTCAGCCGGGTTGGCGGGTTGGCATACCCCTAACATGAACCCGACCCGTTTAATAAACGGGTTAGGCGGGTTGACTCGTTTATTAAACGGGTTAGTTTAAGCCAAATCCGAACCCGCCTAAGAGGCGGGTTGGCGGGTCGTGTCAGGTTTTGCCACCCCTACACTTACTTGCCAGGCAACTTGATGGACTAACAAACATGCAATCAAACTATAATAGAACATTTACATGATACTAGATAACCGGCCAGCCTGTATGACCGGGCCCTATATGATAACACAAATAGTAAAAAAAAGATTTACATCATATAAGTTTATCAAGATTGAAAGTAAAAGTAATGAAATCATAAATATATTGATAAATATAAAATATTATAAATTATTTTCATTTTATAGCTATTAAAAAGGGGGAGAAAAACGTTTTGGGGAGAGAGGGAGAGCAGTTATAAATGGTAATTAATTTGTCAAAAAATTACAATGTGCCATGTAAGTAACACTTCTTTTTTATAAAAACTCTATGCAAATACCCATGCAAATTTTTAATTACATTCTCAACCCACATGACAACAATGTCAATTAAGAAAAACTTTTTGAGAGAAAAAGTTATAAAGCATCCAATTTTTTGCACTTGTTACCCTTGCTTCTTCTTTTATAATATTTAGGATAAATTTTCTAGACAAGCCTATTGGTTGTTTATGAAATATTTGGCAAATATTTGGGTACTAAGTGATACAATGTTTCATAGGGTTATATAAATACAGTTGAGGCATCCAAAGTCATCAATACATCAAAAAGACCTATTAAAGGTTCTTGTGATGTGATATCACTAGAAACAATGTGGGTCAATTTATATTCCGTTTAGTTAGCACCATAAAGAAGTGGATGCATCAAATCAATGATTTTCAAACTTGATATAGGAAAAAATGTGGTGATAATGTGGTACAATGTTTCATAGGGCTACTATACTTGAGGGATCCAAAGCCATCAGTAGATCAAAAGGACCTATTAAAGGTTTTTGTGATGTGATATCACTGGAAACAATGTGGGTCGGTTTAGATTCCATTAGTTTAACATCATAAACATGTGGATGGATCAAATCAATGATTTTCAAAATTGATATATGAAAAAAAATGTGGTGATAATGTGGTATGCATGTCATTGTCTCATTCATTGAGATTTACTTTTATCATATCTTCCTTTTCTAAAATAATTTTCCTTTTCTACTGAAATAAAATAAAGGTCTATAAAAAACTGCTGAATGTTCATCTGGTACATAACAGATAATTGGTGGTCGCGGTTTTATCATGTACACAACCTACCTTAGCTGGGGACCCGACCCTTTGGTGAATGTGGTCCATATGGAAATGTCTAGGAACACTTAAGCCATACTCTCTCTCTCTCTTTTGTTCTTTTAGCAATTTGAACCATACATAGGCTACATACAGGCAGTTTTAGGGATATTAGGTCATCTTTTCTCTTCTTCATTTTATTGCTGGTGAAGAACTTCACCTTGTGGATGTTGGACTTTGACAATCTTAAGCTATTCAACTTTAGAGGTGGTAGGGCTGTCCTCACATGCCAATGCACTTACAAGGTGGCAGAGTGATCCATAACTTGAAGCATATCAAACCAACCAATACTGTAGAATATAGCCTTGTCTTACATTGGGGGAGCCTACTTGTTGTGTGTGGTCCTCATAATAATGAGAAAAACTGCATCTTTAGTACACATCATAGCCATCAAACTCAAGAGAAGTAGGGCTTCCCCCACACTTATTGTATCCCGCATAATCCAGCAACGGAGTCAAGAGGCAACAAGCCTTTTGACCTTCACCTCCCTTTTCTACTAGGTCAGTGTGGATAGCACCCACATCCCTTGTTTGATATGCTGGGACTCTAGACAATCAATTATTTGTTCCTGATTTATTACTTTGAAGGGTATCAAAATAAACATGCTGTCCACGGGCATACGGGTGCCTCTGTAACTTTCGAAGGTGAGCCACATAAGGCAGGGTGGTTATACCAAATGGGGCTCCGCGTGGTTGGTAGGAGCTGTCAGTGCACGTCTCCTTGTGGTGGGAGGTTGCAGGTTCAAAACCCAGTGGTACAGTTGAATAACTGGTGGGGGTCTGCCTAATCTCAGCTTGCCTTTAAAAAAAAAAAAGGCAGGGTGGTCGTGGGTCCATTAAGTGGCCCAGTTCTTGGTGAGGGTTCTTAGTCATTAAAAAAAAGATCAGTTGGAAAACCAAATCCAGCTCATGATCTACGGCACTTTCAAAATGGCATGAGATGTTAGAGTCTTGAGGAAAAGTGAAGCCCCATTATACAATTTTCTCATGTGATTATCGATCATATACATTATAAGGAACTTGGCCATCTGATATTTGGTTTCTCATAGGCTAGCGATGCTACTGCCCCGTTTCCTTTCATTTTCCATCAATCTTTCAACGTGGAGCGCATTGAGGGTATGAGGATGGATCCGGATCTGTTAAGATAAAGAACAAAAAATCTTGACCCCATAACAGGGATCCTTTGTTCATTACTTGACTCTATTTAACTTAAATCTTATTTATATATATATATATATACACACACACACGAGAAGTGAACATATTAGGCCATCTTTTCTAGTTCTGCCCCATTAAGCCTCATAGTTTGAAGTGTTTTATGATATATGTGAACCATTAGATGTGCTTTATCATGCATGATTTAG
This sequence comes from Nuphar pumila, assembly GCF_984573655.1. Classification (NCBI taxonomy): domain Eukaryota; kingdom Viridiplantae; phylum Streptophyta; class Magnoliopsida; order Nymphaeales; family Nymphaeaceae; genus Nuphar; species Nuphar pumila. The sequence goes on along the minus strand of NC_143257.1, from coordinate 124,744,166 downwards.
TGGGAATATACTCTTGAATTATGTTTTTAATGAAAAAATATATTTTTATGAGCCGAGAAAAATTGATGTCTTCATAGTCATTGATTTTTGGATCACCTAAAAAACCTGTATACAAGTCAGATTCTGGTGATCCAAAAGTCAGTTCTCACTAAACAAAACCTATATATCACATCGATGGTGTTAGATATGAGAAAAAATACCAAAAGCTATGAATTTTGAAGGAGCCTAACGGGGCAAAACCAGAGCATTACTTTATATATATATATATATATATATATATACTCCGATCCATGCCTACCACCAGTTTACTGAATAAGATTTTTTTTGTGTTTTTCTCGAATTGGCTGCACGTGTTCTTAATGGTTGATTTTATAGAAGTGAACTCTTAGATCTTCTGATTCAGACAAGCGTGTAGGTTTCTATAAGGTTGGAAAATCGATGGTTTCAATTTTCATAAATATTTAAGCTGAAAAATTCACGTTTTTTCTTGAAAAAACACGATTCAAGTGTCTTTTTTCTAGCAAATCTAACGCAAAACCTTAGGAGGTAGTTTAGACATTTAAGTGTCTTGTGAGAAAAATACATTTGAATTTCTCACAAAATTCTCCGGCGTTTTAAAAATTTTGACAATGTGGTTCGATCAAGGGTCAAAATCCTGAAAGGTTAACAATGAATACAAAACCTTAAGGGGTAGTTTAGACATTTACTCGATGTGAAGCTTACTCAAACAGGCCAGTATTCCGTAATCTCACCGAGGAATTGTTCTTTTTGCAGAATTCAACGCGGAATCCAATAAACCACTTCCACAAGCTACCGATGAATTCAAAAACCTTTGGTCCACAAAATACCCTTCTCCGTTCCATTAAATTACACGGTTACCACTCCCCTTTCACTTGAGGGATGCATCGGTTCCAGATTATGGCTGATCCAATTCTGATCTCAGATCCACAAAGGATCTCATGAGGTAGAGTCGAACCCTAATCCAAGTTTATGTGGTGATACTGGCCGGGAACAAAAAATTTGCATGTAAGAATCATATAAATAAGTCAGATTTAATGATTTGTCTAACTAAAAAATGTTGATCTGAATGCGAACTCAAACGAGAAAAAGTCCAACCACACAAGTCTGAATCTAATCTGGTTACGTTCATTAATCTAGTTTTAAGATCCATATCTACGTTTGATCGAAAATAGAGATGACCAAATCCTCTTTGTTTGCATCCATCGCTAATTGCACTCTTAGCTCAAGTATTGTGAATAGTTAAGTGTAGATCTCCAAGGACCTGAGCTGCTGGTAGAGCCGACTTGTAAACGTCACAAAGTCAACGAGACGCCATGAGTTCGAAACCTACAGGAGGATCCCTTGCCGCAAGGTACTAAACAGCATGCTAAACTCATTTGGTACTAAACAGCATGCTAAATGGGTTTTTCGGGCTTCTTCAGTGCTTTTTATGCTGTTCTGGCTTCATAAATATGTTGGGCATGGTCAATTTACTAAGAATTCATACCTGGATCATGTGTTTTCGATGAAAAAAAATGATGTTTTGAGCCTAAAAAAAATTAAAAAGATTTTGAATCATTGATTTTTCAAACTTTATTATAAAAACAAACCCATGTGTTGGAATCAAAGCTTCAAGAGTTGATCCCTATAAAATCAAGTACATGATATACGGTCGAAATTTAAAAATGAAATAAAAAAAGCCCAAAAAACCCATTTATCGACGGGTTTAGCACGAACCCATTTCTCTCTCTATATATATTATTTATTTATTTATTTACAACAATGGCCTTATACCCAAGTCGAGGGTTTCATGGACCCAACATTAAGCAAGAATTCCTAGGCAAAAATGTGCCAAGCACTTAGTTCAAATTTGCTTTATATGGTTGGTTGGGAGACGAGCTAATGATATCACCAGACCACACATTATGTCATGTTGGACTCAACCATGTTTAGATGATTAAGAAAGAAACACGGTGGTCCTAACAAAGAAAAAAAAATCTCACTTTTCCTAATGGCTCCATTTTTATGAGTGAAATTTGGGGTCTCACAAAAGCGTTTTGGGTTGCCCCCAACCTCCTCTAACATTGCCAGACTTCCAATGATACAGTACAGCTGCCACATGCCATTTCATTTGGGTCCTTGTGCACCACGTAATACACCAATTTATAATGTATAACATGACAAATTCAAGAGTCAGGACACAATCGGGTCTTGGATCCAAGTCTACAACCCATCAAACATGCATTACTGGGTCGACCCATATCCAACATTTTCCTTAATAGATCTAACATAGCAAGAATGAGACACTTCCAATTAATTATGATGAATTGTTGGCTTGGGGGGGCACCATGGCTCTACTTATTTGGTAAAGGCCACTTGTGAACTTTGGAACATCACAAGTTCAAAACCTACGGGCTACAAGACCTCAAATGTTTTACCGACCATACGCCTATCAATGATTGTTCTATGATGGGTTTATACTCAGGACTGGCCCCCAAAAAGAAAAATGAAAAAAAAGTTTAGCTTGGCAAACTGGTTACTATGGACCAGTTCAAGATCCAAATATTTTTAAAACAATAGCATAAAGTGTTATTAAGAATGTTGAAGCACCAACTCATTAAATTCATACCAGACTTCTAATGTGACTTTATCATCGACAAGCTTTATATTAATCTACATGGGTCAATTGGACCGCCAATCTGAATCCAATACATTAGTTATGATCTTAAAAGCAAGACTTTTACGATTAGACTCAACTATGTGTTTGGATATGGATCTAAATCTGTTTTCATGTTTTGATGTAAATTTTATTATTTTAAAGCATTTTTACGAGACAAAATATGACCATATAAAGTTCAGATCCAAATTCAACTTTACCACATTGGATCTAGTTTGAACCCGGATCTGCATTGTAGTTGTTGTTTGAAATTTAGACTTTTGGGTGTGGACCTGTCATGCTGCAAACCATTCTTGTCAACCATAATACCCCGAAGTACTGTTCGAATCCGGATCTGTATTCAAGTTGTTTGAAATGTAGATTTTGATTCGGGCCTTTTTTATCATGTAGCGGGTTCTCTTGCCACACAAACAAAACCCTAATCAGGGACTTCTGGTATAAATACGGGCTTTATGGTAATTTGATGCTTAACAAACCGGGTCCTGCCTGAGGTTTTGAACCAACGTTAAAAATGTTTTCGTTGATGATTATTCAATAAAAAAAATGTTTTGATTTTTACGTGTTTTACAAGTAGTTAAAAATCTCAAAGTGTTACAAAAGGGAAGTTTCCCTAGTTGGATCTTGCATCCTAAGATCCTCTTGCCACACGCATTTAATAAGTTGTTTGGTTCTTCATCATCTTGAGCCACTAGATGAAATCACACAACTTAACCTTTCTACTCCCATTTATATGTCTTTGTCTCTTTTCGAGGAGGAAGCTATCGAGAAGCTCTCCGTTGGCACCCTTTTTAAAGAGAACTCCACTTCTGCACTTGGTTTTTAACAACCTCTAAGCAAGAACCATCTAACCATTTTTTTAGAATGATTGTTCTGTTACTTCAGCCTGCTTGCATGTTACGAAGTTGGCACCTGAGAGCTTTAAAAGGAAGCATCTCCCTTGCAGGTATGCTAAATGTTAATTTCAAATAGCTTGCTAATTGCTTGGCTTATGAGCAAGGGAAATAGAAAGTTTAAGTCATGGCTAGATATATTTTATGGATAAATTTTCATAATGTTTAGTGAACACTCACCTGTGTTATAGGCTTTTGTGGTGATTGCTCACCTCCTGATCTGTTCATTCTCTTATATACTTTTAATAAAATTTTTTTTATTAAAAAAAAGACAGTTGGAGGCCTGCCAATGTGCTATATGATTGGGAAGCAGGTTTCCTTGACCTTGCCCTAAAAATTACAAAAACTAAAAGTCAAAATGCTTAGAATTTAATGTAGTTGGCTTGATTTGCTCATAAGAATCAAAGTTCATAAATAGGACACACTAAGTCTTTAGGGTGTCTTAAAAGTGGTAATTAGAGTGAAATTGAAGACAAGGGGGATGGGAATGTCGTGGAACAATAAGGGCATGTTTGATGGCCGTAATAATTTATTAGGGATGGCGAATTCCAAGCGACCCGTTTGATCGCGATTATTGTGGGTCACGTGCGCCCTCTGACGGAGGGACAACGAACGGCGTCAGGGGGTTCAGGGGAGCCTTTGACGCCTCCCAAGACGTCGTTCCGTTATTTTCAAGCGTGCGCAATGCCGTCAGGGTCCCCTTCCCGGCATCCACCTCTCGAGGCACGTGCCCTCGATGACGACGTCACGCTCTCGCACACTGCGGTCTGTGGGAGAGAGTGTCCCGTACGATACTGCGTGTTCAGTGCCCACCCTCTGCCATGGAAGCTCCGTCACGCCGCTATCATTAGGCGACGAGGGGAAACTCAAAAGGCGCGGAAGAGTAGCTTTTCTATCAGGTCGCCCCCAGGGAGGTGGATTCAGGGTGATGAGACGTAATTAATGTAAAGCCCTTCTACTTTTGACCATTACTTAAAAAACCTTTTACGGGGAATTTAGGTCACGACTGGTTGGTCAATACATATGACTCTCTCTCTCTCTCTTTTAAGTAGGGGATGAAAATACTCGTTTTTTTTATTTTTTTGCTTCTGATCAGTTTAGACGAAGTATCCTTCAATCGATCACAATTGACGGGGTGTTGTGGGAAGGCCAGAATCTTGTGCCAACGGTCTCCGACTATTTCGAAAAGCTTTATTCTATTCCGCCAAATACAGGGGGTAATATTGGGCATGAGTTATTTCTTTCTCTTCAACCGGATCAGGTCTTAACCTTGCAACGTAGGTTTTCAGAAGCAGAAATCATGAACGCAATTAAGGATTTGTCAGGTTGGAAGGCACCGGGAGTAGATGGTTTCCCTGTAGATTTTTTCAAAGTATTTTGGAGAGTAGTGAAGAGTGATTTGTGTACAGTGCTGGATGAGTTTCATCGTAACTCTAGACTGCCTAGGCAGTGTCATGTCGGATTAATCTCTCTTATTCCAAAAAAAAGCGCTGCCACAGATATTATGCGCTTCCGTCCCATTTCCATAATAGGAGCCTTGTATCGTATAGTCGCAAAGGTATTAGCCTCAAGACTAAAATTAGTGGCGTCTAATCTTTTTTCTGCTTTTCAGTTTGCTTTTATTCCTAATAAAAGAGTTCAACAAGCATATATTTTGGCTTCAGAGGTCATTCACTCCATGCACGCGAGTCGGACTCCTTACTTTGTGTTGAAGCTTGATTTTAATAAAGCATATGATTCTGTGTACTGGCCTTTTCTGTCACAAGTGGTGAATCGCATGGGATTCGGTAGCCGTTTTTCCAGATGGGTGTCAGATCTTATTACCAATGCACAAGCCATGGTGTCCATTAACGAGGTAAAGGGTGAGCAATTTTCTTTGCGGCAGGGCTTACGGCAGGGATGTCCGCTATCTCCGCTTTTGTTTAATACAGTGGCAGAAGGACTTGCAGTGATTCTTAGACGCGCGCAGACAAGGAGCTTCTTACAGTCATTGGATATCCAAGGCTTTTCTGGTCATATTATACAATATGCAAACGATATGCTAGTTTTTGGAAGGGCTTCAATAAAGCAGATGCTTCGCGTTAGGCTTATTCTCATGTTTTTTACAGCGTTGTCTGGGCTGAAGCTAAATGAAAATAAGTGTTCGATCACGCTTCTGAATGGCGATCCGACCAGTCAAAATACGGTGGAAAAAATTTTCAACTGCGCAATAGGGCCGTTGCCGATCAAGTACTTGGGCCTCCCCCTACAAGTCAAGTCAACCTCTAAAACATCATGGGCACCCGTTGTTGACAAGGTGTGTCTTAAGCTCCAGTCTTGGCGTGCAAGATATTTGTCTCTTGCGGCCAGAATTACTTTGATCAAGCATGTTTTGTCAGCAATTCCAGAATTTTTCATGTCGGTTTGTGTCATGCCTGTCAATGTTGAGCACCAACTGAAGCGCGTCTTGTCAAGGTTTTTGTGGCGTGGTGTAAATGGACCTTATAAGAGGCACTTGGTGGGATGAGACTCCATCGTTATGCCAAAGACTATGGCTGGCTTAAGAATTTTTGCTTTGCGTAAAAGGAGTGTGGCATTGGCTGTGAAGCAGTGCTGGTTGGCTCATACGTCACAGGATGCATGCGCAAACTTTCTACGGCTAAAATATGGTCTAATCGATTCATTTGCTATTCGCCGGGGGGCTCGTGGACCATACACATCGCATTTGAGGAAAATGTGGTTTAGGGCATTGCGTTTGTTTCTTGACAAGGATTTGGACATAGGGGTAGACGGATCTTTGCTTCAATGGGCAGTCTCGAATGCGGGAGTTTTCCAAGTCCACAAGGTCTACCGTTCTCTTCTGCCTCCAGGTCAGGGTTGGATCTTCAATAATGCTCTATGGGCGAAGGGACCATCTCCGAGGACCAAGGTATTGGCTTGGTTGATTCTTCATGACCGGATACAGACCCATAACAATATCAAGAGGATGGGTTTTCAGTTTCCCAGTTGGTGTGTGCTTTGTCGACAGGCTGAAGAAACTACACAACACCTTTTCTGGTCGTGTGAAGTGTTTCAAGAATTGTTTTCTAAAACTTGGAGGGCTCCATCAGTTGTTGTGCGAGAGGGTTGCTTTGCGTTAGATCTTATCCTCGGCCCTGCTATAAGTAGACGCGAAAAGAAGTGGAGGATTATTTGGAGAGTTTGGTTGTTTACAGTGTGGTGGTTCATATGGATGGCCAAAAATGATGCTACTTTTCGAGATGTCCTGTTCAACCTTAACCGTTTGACCTATAGGGTCTTGGCTGATGTGTATGCTATCTTACGCATATATCTCAAAGACCTGCCTCTACCAGAAACCGATCCTCATATAGATGTTTGTGGTCCTCTATGAGTGTTCTGTTTTGTGTTTTTGGTGTTCTCTCTCTCTCTCTCTCTCTCTCTCTCTCTCTCTCTTGTGCTTTACAATTAAGACAAATTAGTTCTTTTCTCTTGTGCTTTCTTTATTTGTTTTGGCTTTTGTTCTTGTTCAGTTCATGGGTTCAACATTTTGTTGATCTTCATGAGTGGTAATGTTGAATTGCTTTCAGCTCTCTCTCTCTCTCTCTCTCTCTCTCTATATATATATATATATATATCATCGGAAGCACGGCCAAGTGCCGTGCATAAAAAAATTCAAAAAACAGATTCTTGGTTGTTGCTAAAAATCATAAAAGACGCAAATTCTTTTGTGCCGCTGATGGTACGCAATATCAAAGGCACAAAAAGTGTAATTTGCGTCGGACGAGATGAATGTTTGACAATGCATATATATATTGGTAATAATAAGGTGCTCTCGGAGTGCTGCCGACTCTCAACTATAATAGAGGCTTTAGATTTTTAAATTTTTAAACTTTTTTTGTCTATCTATAGATACATCTATAATCATCATTTAATAGAAAACAAGTTTTTGATCATGTGATTATAACATACATGTATATGTTTTAAGACCTTTAAAAATCAGAGGCTCACAATATATCAAAATTTCATGACTTAAAATATCTTATTTTTATGTCCAAAAAAAACATGATTCAAAGAATGATTCATATCAAATAAACAATGTTGAGTACATCTGCAAAATTTAATTGAGAAGATACAACCTACAACCATGATTTCTGGTATAGGAGAGAGAGTAGGTACTTCTGAAGCACCACAGCATTATTATATATAGAGAGAGAAAGAGAGAGAGAGATACATATTGTGTTGCTCTCTTTTCATTATGTGAATGTTGGACTATCTAAAAATCATAATTTTAAGTGTTTTATGTTAGATTTGCACTGTTAGATGTATTTATTATTGTTTATTTATCAATAAATAAATTTTATTTTAACTTGATTTGGTATAAAAATACTATATTTTGTCATCAAATTTTATTACAATATCAGCCATTGATTTTTTTACCTCTTTAAAATACACATATGAGCATAAAATTACTTAATTAAAAACATATTTTTTATTGCCTAAACAATAATAAACACATGTAACATAAAACACCTAAACCTATAAGTTTTAGTTCATATATAGTAGGCCATAAGAACACCAAAAGAGAGAGTTCGACGTTACATCGGATACAACAATGCTCGCCACTGATCGTGTGTGCGATAAGCATCACGCATCAAAAAGAATGTTTTTAGGACCTTTAGCGATGGTCCTGGATCGCTGCTAAAGGTCCAAAAGCAGAAAAAATGCTTCTGGTTCATCGGCCGCGTTCGACACAAGGCGTCCCATGATATGTCTATTGGTATATATATATATATAGTCGATAGTAGATGGTAGCTTTTTTTTTTCTTCTCAGTAAGAATAAACCACCATTGTGCAAAGAGATGCATTGCCCCTACTACCGACTAGGATAGTTTCTCGTTGGCTTCAACCTTTCATCAGCAATGTATGCCTGACTCGAATATTGAACTAACGACGTCCTTCAACTTGAACACTTTAGGCCGACCCACTTGGCCATAGCTGCGAGTAGCCCTACGTGATAAACAGAGGAGGAACCAGAATCGAACCGAAACCCTAGTTTAAAGGGTATTTTCGTCATTTTAAGCCCTACATTGGGAATTCAGTTTTTCTTTCTCTGTTCGCGGCCCAACGGAAGTGATAGTGGGCCAGCGACAGGCGTGCCGGGTAAATGACGCACCGTGACGTCATCCGTAACGGTTCCCGAGGAAAGTGTATCCCCGACACGGCATTGGCGTCACGCAACCGCACGTGCGCCCTTTCCAAGCGGGTGCTGACGCGTGGCACGAGACCCACACCGTGGACGTGTCGCTCTCACAAAAGAGTGCTCAATGCAACCCGACAAAAGTTTTTTTTTTTTTTTTAGTTTTGAACAACTTATCCGCCGTGAAGATATCCTGATTTTTTTTAATTGGTCGCAGTTTTTTTATCGGCAAAGATAAATATTAATAAGCTCAAAAATAGTACAACATCAGATTGAGACTAATCGGATTCAAGTTTTTGGCTGAATCTGGTTTGGATTAGATACTTAAGCCAATTATATATGACATTTACATTGGGCTGGTAAACTAGCTGAGCTTGGGCTGTTTGGGCTCCGCTCTAAGGGTATGAACTTATGAGCCGAGTTTTAAGAGCTAATCATGAGCTGGCTCATTTAAAAAATAAAATGCTTTTTAAGTATTTTTTTAAAGCTTGATAATATATAAAATATATGTATGATAATATATAAAATATATGTATAATGTTTGTATAAATAATACATATATTTTATCAAGGCAGACAGCCCAGTCTAAATAAGATACCATGTTGAATAGTACCTTTCAGGTACAGTAAAATCCTTTTAACTGTTGACCAATGCTTCATGGTTGGCCGATGCATATTGGCAAACTCTGTAAACACTAAAAAGTTACATCTGGCCTGCTCAATGTCACATACTTAAGAGCGCCTATTATACTCCTGTAGAGCATGGGGTTATCAAACTCTCTTGTCCACTGACTGCTGAAAGCACAACTGATGATTCCATTGGAGAAGGAACAAGTTTTGCCTAATGCATATTTGATCTAACTAGGAGATCATGAATGTATTTTTTGCTGAGACAAATATAAATTGTGCCGAGTAATGATTGTATACCGAGAAGGTAGTGTAGCTGTCCAAGATCTTTGAGAGCAAATCATCCATTCACAGAGTCTAAGTTTAAAAGACTATGTGACCAAAATATCATCAACATAAACTATGATGCATATACTTGCAAATCATTCTTAGACAACAAATAATGATGGGTCAACCGTGGTGCATGTTTCAGTTCATACAAAGCTTTATTTAGCTTGCACACATATCTAGAAAACTAAGGGTCCGCAAACTCCGATGATTGAACTATAAAACGCATTATTAACATCAACATGCTTAGCAAGCCATCCACTACTCGAGGCAATAGACAAAACAATTGTAATAGTGGTAGGTTTAACTATCGAGCTGAATGTTTCAAAAAAATTTACTTCTTAATGAAACCCCTTGGTAACAAGTGTAGCTTTGTACCGTACGAGTGAACCAACTGACCACCACTTAATTTGTACTCATTTGCACCTTACCAGGTTTTGAGTGGGATCATGAGGAACAAGAGACCAAGTTTGATTCCTCGTAAGAGCACCAAACTTCTCTTTCATAGCCTTGACCCATCTTTCATCTTGGACTGCCTGTTTATAGGATAAAGGTTCAGGATCTTTGGTGAGTTCAGTCATCAAAACTATAGGTAACAGAGTATTTGTCCATACTGAAGGTTTTAGGTTTTAGAGTTCCGTCTTATGAACCAGTTACCATATGATGAGACCTTTGAGTAACAATAGGCACAGGAGGCGGAACTTGAGGTAGCTGATCACCTAAGTCGACAAGAGAGTTGACTTGACTAGACTCTGGATCAACTTCTTGTGAGGTCTGGATAACTTCAACGGGTTCAAAAGTCTATAAGCCAGGTCTTGCATAAACGGTAATAGAAACATGTTTACTAGGTTCATATTGGGTTTTCATGGGTTTTTCCTGGCAATGAAATGGAAATAAACTTTCATTAAACAGAGCATCTCTTAGACACAATCACTTTTTTTGGGTGTGAAGATAAAAACACAAATAACCATGACGGTTATTGTTGTGGCCTAGAAAAACATATATTTTAGAACAAAAAACTAACTTGAGGTGCAACCAAAAATTTTCTAAAACGTGTAGTCAGGCTTTTTTTTTTAAAAAAATCTCAAAGGACACTTGTTCTTCAAGTTGAATGTAGGAAGCTTGTTTATGAGATAAACAATTGTCAGAGAGGCATAAGTCCAAAACTTTTAAGGAACACCACTATCATCAATCAGGATTAAACCTGTGTCAACAATGTGTCTTTGCTTTCTCTCATACCCTATTTTGTTCATGGGGCAAGAATAGTGATGTTCAATACCAACCTATTTAAAAAAAAAAAATCCTTTCTTGAAGTATCACCCACCTATGATCTGAAGTCAATATTGTCTAGGTATTCATCTTGGCTGGCGGGTGGTGAACTGATCCACGAGAAGGAAGAATGTTCACCTTCTCGTCGTGAATACTATGTCGACATCTGTTAATTTCATACAAAGAATATTAGCTCAATGTATAAAATTAAAGTATACAATAATATTCACTATCATACAAAAACAACATTAAATCAAATAAATGACAACAACAAAATCATGGAGTTAAGATAGCACACAATTATGAAATATAAACAAACTATATATACATTTTTTATCTCGTTTAAAAAAAAAGAACACAAAAGTACTTATATTACACTTTTTTGTGACTCTAGATGCTTTGTCAGTTCTTCAATAGGTAGATGTTCAATTGCACTTATATCAATTTCTGGGTCTATCCATGAGTCCAACCAATGAGGACTTTCTGCAACATATCTACAGTAACAATTTTAAAATAAAACAAAAAAACCATAAATAGATTATGATGATTGACATGTCATCAACTATATCTTTTATTGAATGCATTTTACATTCTTATCTTATATATATATATATATATATATATATATATATATATATATATATATATATATATATGGGTCAAGTTTGACCACACATTAGGTTTAGAATGCTTGTATAGAATGTTAGGGTTTGTTTTGATGCAAATCTAAAAATTTACTTTTTTGGTTTTTTATCTTTTGAATTTTTAAAACTTCAATTTTTTATACCATGTAACAAGCAAGTAAAAGTATAAAAAAAAAGATAGCTCACATCCATGAAACCATTCAAAGCTACCAACCGTGGTCTTTACTCATTTAGAAAAGTAATCAAACAATCAGTATGCATGATAAAGCCTATGAAATTAAACCTTGATTATATTGGTCAAAAATGCCCAAAAATAACCAGTGAAGCAAATTAAGTTAAAAATTGAAATGCATGTAGAGAAAAGCCGATTAAAATAACTGATAAACATGAACACAATAAAGAAAGACTGCATATTTGAGCTATATATATATATATATATAGAGAGAGAGAGAGAGAGGCCTGGAGCAGTTGAAGTAAGCCATAAAAAGATGCTTTTACTGTACTCTGCATCCAGTGGACTTGCCTGCTACCACCTTGCAATTAACAATGTAGGTCGATTCTTATGGCTAGGATGTTGTTCTTCATAATGACCAACAATATCCTAAAACCTTTGGTTTTCTGCACTTCTTGCTTTCTTTAGGGTTCTTTGCAAAACAGTCCCTGCACCCAATAGCATGTTGCCATACAAAGGTAACTTCCGTTGTTCCTTGTTCACTCATTTTCTCTTGTTGTTTATTCTCTCAATGTTGCTAAAATCGATAATTAAGTGAATCATTTTCTTAAACAAAAGAGACAATCAGTCTGAATCAAATCAAATGACAATGCTTTTGAATCAGATCTTTTGAAAGGTTGATATATGTTGACTTTTATTCTTTACAAAAGAAAATCTATGAGAATCAATTAGGGTAGAGGCTGATTCAATCTGAGTTGGCAATTTTTGTTACATTACATTTTTTATGTGGTTATGGTTTTTATTTTATTATAGTAAGATGCGAAAATTGATAAACGCTTATCCTAATAGGTCAATGGTACACATTAGGTCCATTCAATCACTTTAAAAAACACTTGCCCTTTCCATGTAGGTTTTGCAGATCATGTGACATGATTCTTTCATAGTATTTGCTATCAAGTCAAAAAATAACATGGCTTTAAAAAGTTTATGTATCTTTAAGCCTTTACCTATACTGCAAGGGACTACTCATATTAGGCTATTCGGTTTAACTATGTCCATTACCATCAATTGAAAACAACTGACCAAAATGAACAAAGCTAACACGAAGATTGAGGCCAATATGTGTAGATTGAAAATAGAGCCCCAGAAGTCGAGTTCTATCTCGGCCTGATGTACAAAATAAAGGGTGTTTTTAGATTTAACAGAAACGGTGGAGATTGTTTGGAGAAAAATTCTATGGATTTACGGATGAAAGAAGTCATGTCATGATTAATTTTTACCTGTCATCCTTACAGATAAACTTTCAGAACTGCACCAAAGCCTAGTATTAGCTTCATTTTCATTTCCAGTTTATGACATGTAAGCTTTTCACTGGCTTATCATTGCACTGGTAAAGGTGTAGCTATGCTTTCACATGGAATGTAACGTTAACACTTGCTTAACAGAAGTAACCCAGAGAATAACCCTACTCGACCTCCAAAAGATACATTTAAGACTGGGAGCCAAAGATGAGTTGGAGATGGGGAACCCTAAACACCCACTTATTTGCAATTAAACTAAAAATTGAAATGCATGTAAAGAAAAGCAGATTAAACTAATTGATAAACATAAACATAATAAAGAGACTGCATATTTGAGCAATATATATATATATATATATATATAGATAGAGAGAGAGAGAGACTTGAATTTCACACCTGCAACAATGAGGAAGAAGAAGAAAGAAAAGGAGCAAAGAGAGAGAAACACACTCTACAGCCGATGGAGGAGTGGAGGTGCAGCCATTTGTTGGAGGATAGGAAGGCTCGGGGAAGAGGAACATGAGAAGATAAGAGAAAGGGGAGGCATTAGGGTAATGAGAGGAGGCTGAGTGAGAGAGAGAGAAAGAAAAAAAATAAAAAAAGGTCTGTCTGGCTTTAATTATGATATTATCGAGTCTATAAGTATACCATATAACAGCAACACGAGAATGTCACATTTATTGATCTATAACATGTATATCATTAATGATGATATACAAGGTAAACCTTATAACGACGATATTTATATATCATCATTATTGATGTTTAATGGCGAGATTAGCAGCTGTTAAATATTATCATTAAAGTATTTTAACGATAATATTTAATGGCTAAATAATGTCATCGTTAAAGACATATATTTAACGGTGATATATTTATGTTGTCGCTAGTACCTAGCAAGTAGCCAGGATAAAAAATGCACCATTATTGCAGCACTCTCTAGCGGTAACTTTTGTTGTCATCATTAAAGTGTCACCGCTATTCACCTTCATCCTTGTAGTGGGAGCTAACAACAAGCTTATTTGAAGTGCATAAAAAATCGATAAATGTTGGGGTATTGGCTTAAAACTGTCTAGGTTTCTTGCACTACAAGAAAAATGCTAATTAGCGACGAAAATTTGTTCAGATTTTTTTCTTCTCAAATTTATGATGGAGTAGCAAGAGAATAGTCCTTGTCGCTAACATTCAAAATATTTACGAAATTAGCAACGAAAAAAATTCCATCGCAAATTCGTCGCTAATTAGCGACGAATTTACGATGAAAAAATTGTGTCTCAAACTTCGTCACGACTTAGTGACGGAAAGCTTTTCGTCGTTATTCTCGTCGCTAAGTTGCGACGGATTAGCGATGATATTTTTCAGCCACCAAACAGTACTAGAAAAAATGCTAATTAGCGAGAGAAATTTTTCATCGCTAATCCGTCGCTAATTAGCGAGGGAATTAACGGAATTTTTTCGTCGCTAATCCGGCGCTACTTTTCAATTTAAACCGACCCATCTAGGGTGCGGAATTTTCCTTCTCTTCATGTGCGAAATTTAAACCGTAGCGATGGATTAGAAACGAAAAAATTCTATCGCGAATCCGGTGCTACTTTTCAATTTAAACCGACCCATCTAGGGCACAAAATTTTTTCTCTCTCCACGTGCAAAATTTAAACTGACTCGATCGTTCGATTAAAGTGTCAGACGACGTGCTTCTTTTTCAGATCGTCCGGCTTCCCCGAGAAGCCTCGCAGGTGACAACCGAAATGTGACTTCATGGCGGAGGAACGTGAGGAAGAAGAGGAGTCGGAGTCGCCGGAAGCATCCTCCGCTCATACTTTCCAATCGGCTATCGAACGGTCGCAGGTCGGCAAACTCAAAACCGTGGCGAGATTTGATCGAATCACGTTTCTTGGATGCTCTTTTGTTTTTTTGCCACGTCTGGGGGTTCTCGGTTTGGTTGTCATCTACGTCTTCGTTGATTTATGTGTTCAAAGTTTCTTCTGATCGCATTGCCGAGTAACTATGGTGCTTGCTTTGTTAACTGAATTTCTTTTGTTGTTTCTTGATGGAATTAGGATTATTGGGCGTCGGGTGAGTGTGTTATAATGCAATGCAGCAACACTGAGGTAGTCGACCTCATCGAGCTTCTTTGAAAGTCCCGTTGTCTTGACGTTTTCTTGTCACGCTTGTGCTGAACTTTGGGTTGCTGATCAGGTGGGAGCAGAAACCATGAATCCGTTGATGTTTTCAAGGGTTCTTGTACCAGAACCGTGGAATGTTGCGTAAGTTTAGTCATGATGATTTGAAATAATTTGCTTATTTTTTTTCGTTAAAGGATAGGGGTGTTGCTAGTTGGTGCTTGTGTTTCCAGGTTCTTTCTATGGATTATGTGCGCCTCGGCTTGAGGCACGCCTCACCTCGAGGCATGCACCTCAAGGCGTATGAGGCGTACACTTGAGGGCTTCTTTTTTTTGCGACGAATTAGCGACATATTATATCCGTCGCTAAGTCGTCGCCAATTTCAATTAGGTAATGTTTTACGACGGGCTTTAATCCATCGCTAATCTGTTGCTAACTTGTTGACCAAAAATTAGCGACGATTTATATCTAGATATAATTCGTCGCTACGCCATCGCTAATTAGTGACAAATCAGCGACGAACATAAGTTGTCTCTAATCCGTCGCTAAGTAGCGACGGCGTAGCAACAGATAAAGTCTGTCACAATTTAGCGACTAGGAATATGTGACGGATGCTATCCGTTGATAATTCATCGCTAAATACGTTAGCAACGGATTTGTGATGGATTAGCGACGGATAACATCCGTCGCTAATACGCATTTTTCTTGTAGTGTTGTACATCATCCTACATTTAACTAAGTTAGTGAGTGTTTATTTATTCAAGCTAGTTTGATCCCACGTTGAAAGTGTTAGGACTTCACTGGAGTTTATGTAGTGGGGTCTTGCCTTAATGGGCAACGCCCATTGGGGGCATATCAAGTTGAACCTTGAACTTTGGATTTGGATTTGAATTTCAATTTTTGTCTAACTTGGTTCAGTCATGTCCTGTCTGGTTTGGTTTGGTCATTGACCATTCTTTTTAGTACTTAGAACAATTTTAATCCACATGCTAATATTGACCCATTTATGGACTTTGACACAAACTTTATATGTTGGAACCATTTTTGGATCTTGATTAGAAGCTGCCAAACCTCTTTTGTATGGGAATTTATGGTCAAACTATTCATGAGTTGCCCCTTTCTTTTGACTGTTGAACGCACACCTGATTCTGGATGGTTTTGACTGCGATATATCTATCTTTGTCTTGTTAACCGAAACTGTTTACCCTTGAATTTCTATAGTCATTTGGTAATTTATGGCTCATTGTTTGGCCCGTCTTGACCCTTTATTGCTGGCCATTTGGGCCTTTTTATTCCTTTTGTTGGCCTTAATTGATAATTGTTGGGTTGGAACCTATAAACCCCAACCCTCTCACATTCTCATCACGCACTCATATCTCTCCTCTCTGTTCTCTCTCTCCCACAAGTTAGCTTGTTCTCTCTCCCAACTAGGGGTGGCAATCGTGTCGGGTTGGCGGGTTGGTGGGTCGACCCGACGGGTTGGCGGGTCAGCATACCTCAACCCGAACCCGACCCGTTCATTAAACGGGTCGGTTGTGGCAAACACGAACCCGGCCCGTTTAATAAACGGGTAACCCGACACGACCCGCCAACCCATTTAGTAAATGGGTTGGGTCGGGTAAACGGGTTCGCGGGTCGGGTTGACGGGTTGGCGGGTCGACGGGTTGGCGGGATGGGTTGGCGGGTTGACGGGTCGGGTTGGCGGGTTGGCAGACGGGTTGGCGGGTTGACCCACCCGCCTAACCCGTTTATTAAACAGGTCAGCCGGGTTGGCATACCCCCAACCCGAACCCAACCCGTTTAATAAACGGGTTAGGCGGGTCGACCCGTTTATTAAACGGGTTCATTTTTTCCCAACCCGAACCCGCCTAAGAGTCGGGTTGGCGGGTCGTGTCAGGTTTTGCCACCCCTACTCCCAACCCTCTTGAGGTCCATAGCTTACTATATCTCTTTCTCTTTTTTTAGTGCTCTTTAGTGAGATCAGACCTTGACTTAGTCAATGCTTTGACTAAATCAAACCTAAGGCCTTTATCCAAGCTGAAACAAGGATCGCTACGCAACTTGAGTCTAGGACCTAGCCTATAGTTTATCATAGGTCAACCTAACCTAGTCAAGCGGCATTTCAAAGTGATCTGTGTTGAGTTACTCTGTTTCACTCACTGCATGACATGGTTTGATCTTCACGATAAGGCAAAAACTTGATTTTATTTTAGGAGCATAGTTGCATAAATACTCATTGCACCAAGAACTTGATCCTAAGGCAACTATAGCTTGAAAGATAATGTGTATTAAGCATGCCTCCAAGTAGACTCGGTTCAAGCTCAATTGCCTTACCCAGTGAGTGAAATAATTTTCCAACAATAAACACTACAGTCACATTTGCCATTTTCTGTGATTCTTGGGTTTTCTCACCTTTTTATAATTGCACATCAAAATCACAGTATTTTCTCAAGTTTAGTGAAACATGAGAAGATGCAATTCATAATTGTGATTCAGAGTCAATGCCTTTTCCCTTAATCTTGTCAAAGTTAGACACAGAATTAACCTTGTGACCAACACACCTTTTGGATTCTAGGTTGTGATTGCTTATCCCACTTGTGATTAAAGCAAACGTGCCTTACGGTCATGCATGCCTATCAGGTCAGAGCGACCCCTGACAGTAATCCATCGGAGGTCACCCTGATGCCGATCATCCATGTGATGAAAGGTATCCCAGATACTACGGTTGAACTATGTTTTCATCCGTTCATCTAAGGCATCAACGGCTCTGAGAAATAAAAAACGAAACCCATCTAAGAGGTACGAAGTCCAACGATATTATCTTGGATGCTGGTCATCGCATGAATGAACGGCATCAGTGTCGCTCTCACCTGATACTTACCCTATTTAGTTGATGATAAGGAGGCCTGAAGTTGTACACACACAGGGACCGATTTCAACAATATTTTGAAAATAACATAAAAAACATGATATTTTTATCGTTGCTTTAAACTACCAAATTTTGCGATGTTATCATTTTATATAAAAATGGTGCAATATTTCCTGCTACATTATATTCTATTTCATTTGAAAAGGCATCACTTTTATCTTTTATTTATTTTTTATTTGTTAATTTATTTATTTTGTCAAATTTAAGTGAAAATGATTTTTTATTTTTCACAAATATTTGGCTTACGTTATTTTGCCAATTCAACTTTTTCCATTATTACCTTTCATAATATTCAATAAAAAAGAGAAAAAAGAAAGAACTTTCTTGTCTTTTTTTTATAAGCTTATGATGAGATTCCAAACTTACATGTAGGGGTGTTTGGTTCGAGGTATCTGGTCCAGACCCGATAAGAACTACATGAACCAGGACCGGGCCATACCCACTATAATAATATTTTTTTATCATTTTTACATTCTAAAATTGTGGGTCATATCGGGTCGGGCCCAGGTCTAGTATAAAATTTCACAAATTATACCTGGCTTCATGTATTAATCGGACCTTAAGGTCTTCTTATTTGTCACCATACTCGGATTCTATAGGGTTTGGTTTGGGTCGGGTCCGGGTAAACTCGACCCGCACGCATCATTGACATCATCACACCATGTACCATCTAAACGAGTTCGCCATTTTCAATCGTATTTTTTTATTTGTTTCCATTAAGGACCAAGTCTTTGAGTCACATCATATCGTGTTTTACCAGTCAATGTCTTTCATGCGAATTTGCTTTGGCAGTTCCTGGGAACTATCATAATTTGTAAATTCCAAATATTGAACGTCGCTAAATATTGAGATGGGATCAGAGCAATCTTGAATGTCATCGATCTCAAGATGAACGGCACCCAAAACCTGTATGGATGAGATGCCCATCGCTTGGATGGGCTGCACTCTTTTTCTCGATGGTGCTCATGTTTAGGATGGATGGCATCAGAATGGTTTAAAATGAACGGCTCACAAAATGCATTCTTTTTTTATATGAAACCATATTTATTGAGACAATATCAGGTCAAGAGACACCGTTGCAAATAGGTAGGATCCAGGTTTTGCAAATTTAGAAGCCAATTCATAATGAAGGTTATTTTCTTTTCTTTTTTTTTGTCGACAGAGATGACGGGGTTTAGGCAAAACCCCTACCAGTTATACAACTAGGGATGTCAACGGATCGGATTTGGTTTGACCCAAGTGAAACCAGACTTGGACCAGATTTTTGGGTATAGTATCAGCTTTGGATCCAAGTTTAATCGGATCTACTATAAGAGAAACCATACCTGGATCCGATAAAAACTACATGAACCAGATCCGGACCATACCTGGTAAAATAATATTTTTTATTATTTTTACATTAAAAATTTGCAGGTTTTAATCGAAACTCGGGTTGGATCTGGGTCTGGTATAAATTTTCACAAATTATATCTGGGTCCATGTATTAATCACACCTTCAGGTCCGGACAGGGGTCTTCTTAATTATCACCATACCCGGACCCTATAGGGTTTGGTTCGGGTTGGGTCTGGATAAACTTGATCCGTTGACACCCCTATATACAACCATATACCATTGGGATTGGAACTTGCAACGTCCCAACACAAGGTTACATGCACTAACTGCTCCTTTCAGACAAATGGAGCCCCCGTTGGTTATTTTCTTTTTTCCTATAGGCATGTTTGTTTCATGTTGCTTTCAAAACAAATTGCTGTGTTGGCATCTTTTTCCTTCCTTTCCCACTGTGAGTAAAGCAAACATCATCATAGGAAAGTGTCATTCTGGCGTAAGTAGACCCCAATTTTTTCCACCACCTTTCCCTTTTCATGTATTAATCCTGTCATACCTCTTTTTTGAAAAGACTTTCATGGGAAAGCTGAACTGGCAAAAGTTTTTAGAAACCTATGCCTTTTTCCATGCAATGAAACAAACAGCCCCTCAATGTGTTTTTTCACCCAAAAAGAAACTTTGTCAGGATGAGATCAGTTTGTGTAACTGAATGCCATCGGGCTGGATCGGCTTGGCCCATCGGAATGTCGGGCCGGTTGCCCACCCCTACGGTCAATCATGTGGTTTAATTCGATGCAAAGGAGACCTTACCATAGTCAATCTTCTTGAAAGAGAGGGATGTGTTCGGGAACACGGACACAAGCAGTGCATGTCTGTTTATCCTTTGCTAGCATTGCCGAAGTAAGATCTAGGGGACTAAGAAGTCCATCTAGACTAGGACTGTCAACGGGTCAAGTTTGGTTCAAACCCAGGTGAGACCAAACCCATATCTTATTTGAGTTGCTGGTACCAGGTTCAATCGCACTTACCATAAGAGAAACCATACCTGAATCCTATAAGTATTACATGAACCAGACCCAAACCATATTCCATAAAATAATATTTTTTCTTTTTTATATTAAAAAATTACGTATTTTAGTCAGAACTCGGGTTGGGCCCGGGTCTGGTACAAAATTTCACAAGCCATACCCAGCTCCATATATTAATTGAACCTTTTGAGTCTGACCTGATTTCTAATCGAACCTTATTGTTCATCACCAAACCCTAACCCTATAGGGTTTGGTACGGTCAGGTCCGCGTCAAACCCGACCCATTGACACCTCTAATCTAGACCTGAACCTGACTTCATATAAATCGTGTCCTAGCCGCACCAAGCAAATTCTTGGTATGTCGACTAAGTGTAATCAAACATGACCCCTCCTTGTCTCAGCTGAATGGGAAAAACTAACTGAAATTTGACTTTTTCATTGATGATACATCTATCCGAGTTCATAGGATGGTGTGGGAGTGATTGGCTTCAGGGAATTTAGTGAAATGGAAATCCATTTCCACTAAATCTTCCGTTTATTTTCCATCCACTGAGAGGGATTTAGTAAAATTGGATTCAAATTCCATTTGAATTCCTTGAATCCAAACACCCAATGGAGACCTGGTCCAACTGAGTAATGATAAATTCATGATAAAGCCAGCTCCCTTTGTCTTGATGCAATCATTGTAGCACATTAATAAACAGTAGGTGTACCATCCAAAAGAGCATCTGATAATGAGAGAAGTAGAACCACTTGATTTTTATGGGGCCACACCGTTAAAAGCATAACAAGTGCACGCTTCCAATGTCACGTCACTTGAAAAAGGAGTGCATCATTAATTTATATGCACATTATTTTAGCATTCGGTTTTAGTTTTTATGCTACCAAAATGACTAGTGGCATATTAGATGAGTCTTCATGCATGATGATGGTATCATTGTTTCTTGAACCTTACAGAGGCCTTAAACTATCTTTTTTTATTATTATTATTCAAAAAAAGTTCATTTGTCATGCCGGTGAATGATGGCTTTGGGATCATATTCTTCTCCCTCTTACTATCAAGAAAAGTTTTTTTTGCCTTATTCGTGACATCAAAACTTAGCTTTTGAATAATAATATCAGTAAATTTCAACAAATGAATACATGAGAGCAAGAACGGTCGATCATTCATCATTCTATGTTTTTTCTGAATTTTCTTTTTTATTTGACCCTTGAAAGCTTAAAGGTCAGATTCACTGAGCTTTCTTTGATTCTGCAAACCTAGCGGATCAAGGATGAAATTCGATGAAAACAACGGGCGAGAGTGCATTGGCTTGCGGCTGATGACGACAATACTAGATCCTTCAATTCTTACACTTCGCACCGCCACAGAAAAAATGTTATTCTCTCTATCTTCATTAGGAGAGTTAGTTACTCAACCGACAATATCTTACCAGTGGTTTCTCAATATTTCAAGACCTTTTATGCTGCTCAGACCTCCGCCAATGACACTATTGGTTCTCGTCTAGTCTGGGCTATTGATCAAGCTCAAGCCAGAGCTATACAATCTAAGTTTGCTAACGCTGAAATTATTTCGGCTATCAACGGTCTTTCAGAATGGAAAGCTCCTAGCTATGACGGCTTTCCCGTAGATTTCTTCTGTATCTTTTTGGTCTTACATTTAGCATGACATTATCAATGTCTTCGTTGAGTTTCATCGCAACTGTCGATTGTCGGTTCACACGCACTTAGCCATTGTTTCTTTCATCCTAAAGGACGTGGCGGCCTCTGATATCTCAAGGTTTCGTCCGATTTCGGTTATGAGTGTGCTCTACCGCATTATTGCAAAGGTTTTGGCCAATAAGTTCAGAGTCGTCGTTGCTCAAATCTTCTCAGACTCTCAGTTCGCTTTTATCCCCCACAGGCGGATTCATCACTCATTCATTTTGGCCTCGGAAGTTCTTCACTCTTTACATATCAGCGGTCAGTCTTTGTTCTCTCTCAAGCTTGACTTTCATAAAGCCTTTGACTCAGTTCATTGGTCTTTCTTATTCCACATGATAGCCAACTTCGGTATCGGTCATTGTTTCTCTCGATGGGTGCGCGAGCTGGTTTTAAATGCACACTCTTTGATTAAGCTTAACAGAGCAAGAGGTAGGCAGTTCAAGCTTGGCTGCGATATTTGATAAGGCTGCCCTCTCTTCCCTTTATTATTTAATGTCATTGTCGATGGTCTCGTGGTGTTGTTCAAGAGGGCTGCAGATAAAGGCATTATTGATCCCATCGGCATCCAGGATTTCTATCCCACCATATTCTCACATATGCTGACGACGTGATCATTTTTTGTCGCGCTTTCGTTCAACATATGTTGAGATTCAAGCTCATCCTTCACCTTTTCTTCTGTCTTTCGGGTTTATCTCTTAATGACAGTAAATGTTGCTTGTCCATGTTCAATGCCCCCCCTTCATTGATGGTTGCCGGACAATTGATTTTTAGCTGTGCAACTTCGAATTTACCTATTTTCTATCTGGGTCTCCCTTTGCAAATAAAGTGCATCCCCTCAACCGCTTGGACTACTACTATCAAAAAAGTTCAGACCAAAATTTCTTCCTAACAGGCTTTCTACCTTTCTATCGCCGATCGGCTTACCCTTATTAGGCACGTCTTGTCCTTTATCCTGAAATTTTTTATGTCCATGATTCTGATGCCCCTTAGGTGTAGAGAAGGAGTTCTCTCATTTGATGGCGGATTTTCTTTGGTCTGACTGCCAACTTCGAACTAAGCGCCACCTGGTTGGATGGAACTCGTTGGTGTTACCAAGGCATACGATTGGTCTTGGGATCGTCACTCTCAGACTAAGTGGTATTGCTCTCATCGTGAAGCAATGTTGGATGGCACACCATTCTGGCAAACTGTGTGCTCCTCTGCTCCATGCTAAGTACGATTCTCTTGAGTCGATTCACTGTAGTCGTCGTCCCAGCAGGCTTCATATTTCACACCTATATCGCATGTGGCTTAAGGCCATGTCTTTCGTCCTCATGCAATATGATGATTTTGAACCTGATGCGCATCTTTTGCAATGGGCAATTGCGCCTAGCAGTGCTTTTTACATCAAAACTCTTTATCGGTCTCTTCTTCGTCCTAGGGTTGATTGGCTTTCTGAGCGCATTTTATGGGCTAATGGCCCAACTCCCCACTCTCGATTCTTAGCCTGGTTAATTTTGCACAACAGGTTGCAGACGGTCAACTTCCTAAAGAAGGTGAGTTTTCAATATTCGAGTAGGTGCGTCCTTTGCCAAGCGGCGGAAGAATCTACCTACCATCCATTTTGGGCTTGCACAATCTTTGTGGATCTCTTTAAAAGTACGTGGAATTAGCCTGAAGTCATCGTGAGTCATGAATCCTTCGTGCTTGACCTTCTATGGGGCCACCGCAGGTTCGCTGTTGCAAGCAGTGGCGGCTGATATGAAGAACTTGGCTTTTTACTTTCTGGTGGGCTATGTGGATGACTCACAACAATGCGATCTTTCGTCAAATTTCGGTTGCCTTAAATAAGCTCGTCCATTGCATCTTGGTTGATGTTTACGTAATTTTGTGCCTCTCTTCTCATGTTATCCACCCCCTTCAGCCGCCCTCACTTCCTCAAGACCTTGGCTGATCTATATGTTCTTTTTTTTTCTCTGTTTTGCCTTCATGCTTTCGGCCCTTTGTTTCGGCTCTGTTGTTTGCTTGCGAGCTCAACTCTTTGTTGATCCCTTGCCTTAGTAATGTTGATGTTTCTTTCATCTCTCTCTCTCTCTACACGGATCTCATAAATGAAATCCAACCTAGATACAAGATCAGGATGTGGATTCATTTGGGTCTGACCCTAATGCTTGCGGTTAACAAGCCGAAAGCCAACCCCAACTCTTCGAAGAACAGTTTGAGCTTAGTTTAGTTAGAGGAGCCATACCAGATTTACACCTCTTTTGATAAGCGGGTGATCCAAACTACAGAAACATCTTTGTAATAGGTTGTTGCTTTTTTAACCATGACATAAAGTTATGAACAAGTAGGTGCTTCTTAGTAGCGTATCTAAAGCCCATCTAGTTGCCAAAATCGCTCCACACACCTGGTTAGTTGGGTCCATAGTGACAAATATCACGACAATATCGTGTGAAATTACTTGAATGTTTTAAACGGTAATTTTTCACTATATGTTAAAAATATCATGATTTTTTTGTCATAACATAAATATCATGATTTTAACTCAATATTTGCATTTTTAACTGCTATTTATCATGAAAATGTGTGGCTTTATTTTTTAAATATTTTTATTTATATTTTTTATAGAACTTTTAGTTTTTTATATTTTAAATTTATTTTTTATTGTCAAGAGTTTGCCCAAAAAAAATCAAATTCTTGTGAGTTTTTGGCTGCCAATATTTTGGCGTTTTTAACTTTTGTCACTATGGTTGGGTCAGTTATGTCATCCCTATCTTCGTAACCCTCTTTGAGATTTCATTGATGCAAGTTGTTTTGATCAAATCAGACCCCACAGACAGTGAACCTGCATCATTTACTTAGTGAAGATCGGCATTTAAATCGCCAAAACCTAACTTGTACTCAAAGATTCTTTGGCAATTAAAAAATCAACAGTTGACAAAACACAAAATTTGGTGATTTTAAAGTCGTATTTTTTCTTCGAAAAATATATACAATCCAAAGTTTGATTCCTACTAAATCGACCATGCTGAATCCATCTATAGCGTCATATTTTGGCCAAAACAACTTGCATCATAAAATTTCAGAGAGGAATGAAGATCCGGGATATGTGGAACTGAACTTGTCACCCTTTGGTGTTCAAGTTGAAGGATGTCAAGGGTTCAATGTCTGGGGTGAGTGTACGCCCTTGCCTTAAAAGGCCGAAGTAGCAGGCTCATATATATAAGCAAAAGGGGCAGTTGAAGCCTTGAAGGGTTTTAACTGCTTGGAGGTGGGCCATATGACAGGCCATCAATTTAGCCGGGGCCCCATCTCAGCAACAGTGGTTTCTCCTTAATAAATATTTAAAGAAAAAAAAAAACACTTGGTCCTTGGGGGCAAGGGGTAAGCACACTGAGTTTTAACTTTTAAACTACCAGGACAGCGACCGTAAGTACAGCGAGCAAAGCCAGTAGGTCTTTGATCCTGATGGTTTCTTTGCGTAAATATAAAAAAAAAAGAAAAAAAACTTTACACTTGTAAACATGATAATCACAGTTAAAATATGTCGATATCATGGCCAATCTAGTACATGGGGCTCGTAGATTGAACCTCTGTCCAATTTGGTTTACAAAACTGTCGACATCATCGTCATCACTCCTATTACAGAAGTACCAATGATGTGGAGTCAGCGTTCTCTAGAAAGCCACACAAACATGTATAGAGCATAATCTGAACAATATTCGTAAATAAGTTTAACTGATTTTCAGAAGCCAGGAAAATTACTAAATTAGTCAATTCTGTTCCATGCAAGAACTGTATGGAATTGGGATTCCATCGAAATTCTCTATCCCTTTTTTGCTTTAATTATGGAAAACTTTTATCGATCTGGGTTTTATTTTCACTCGATTCTACCGATCCAAATACCACCCTGGGATCACCCGGGTGACCAGCAGGGTGGTTATGAGAGTGCTGAGATGAAGGCACCAGATCAAACTCTGCTGGCGCACGGGTGTGTTCATAGCTTTTAGAGGTGGGCCACTAAGGCAGGGTGGTCGTGGGGACCCACCTGAGGTTTTTCTTGCTTTGGCAAGGGTTTCTCGTCATAAAAAAAAAAATTCTACGTATCCAAATATACCATACATGTCTACGGAATTGAGATACCAATACGTGACTTGTGTGAAAATTGGACTTGAGGACACGTGTTTTTGTAAATATTTAATACGTAAATATATATTTAATAGTTATAGTTAATGGTGTCAATGGGTCAGGTTTGACCTGGACCTGACCCATACCAAACCCTATAGGGTCAGCATTTGATGATAAATAAGAAGGCCCGATTAGAATCCTGTCGGACCCGATTAATATATGGAGCTGGGTATGGTTTGTAAAATTTCATACCAGACCCGGGTCGCACCCGAGTTCAGGTATGGTCTGGGTTTGGTTCATGTAATCATTATAGGATCCGGGTATGATTTTTCTTATGGTAGGTCCAATTAAACTCAGGGTCCAGATCTGGTACCATGATCTCAAATGAGGTTTGGGTATGGTTCCACATGGGTCTGAACCAAACCCGATCCGTTGACACCCGAACCAAACCAAATCATGATAAGATACAAAAACTATACTAAAATGTGAAGGGTGTTGGACACGTCATGGCATCTGGAGTGGAGTATTCCCATGAAGTGTCATGTCCCAGACATGTGACCGCAAATACCGTGTCCCTGTGACAGGCCCTAGGGGGCATGGAGTGCAGTTGGGAGCACCATGAATGCCAATAGGTAGGGATGGCTGTGGATCGGGGGACAACGGGGCCTGCCTCGCCCCGTTTGGACCGGGGATGAAGGGCATGAAACGGGGATGGAGGCGGGGATGAAGGTTAAAATCTATCCCCATGTAGGGATGGAGACGGGGATGGACTTACGCTTTTCCCCGCCCCGCCCCGCCCTATCCCCGTCTCAATCCTCACCTTTCTCACACCCGCCCCATCCCCAATCCTTTAAGGAATGACTATAGACCAAGGAGAAACGGGGCCCCGCCCCACCTCACCCCTATTTGGACCGGGGATGGAGGACATGAAACGGGGATGGAGGCGGGGGTGGAGGTTAAAATCCATCCCCGTGCAGGGATGGAGGTGGGGATGAAGGTTCAGATTTTGAAACGGGGCGGGGGTTGAGACCTTGTCCCCCGCCCCGGTCCACTGCCATCCCTACCAATAGGGGTTGCAAACGGTTCGGATATAGGATAGTGATTTTGCAAATTTTAGCTGTCCTGGATCCGAACTGAAGCGACTACCCAGTGTATTTTCTGATCCGAAATTAGAACCGTTTGCAACCCTAATGGCTCAATTAAATGAGGAAAAAAGGTCATGTTTCAAAATGGACTATGGTATGGGTATATGCAAAGATCAAAGATAGGATTGGACTTTTTGGGCCGTGTTTTGGATCATAGAATTAGGTGGAATTGGAACCGATTCCATCTTGAGCAGGGGAAAAAGAAAGAAACTTTATGGAATTCGATTCCAAATCCACTAGAAAGAGAATTTGTGGAATCTGGTCCCGAATCCACTCGATTCCACGAATCTAAAACAAGTCGGGTTTGCTCACCCCCTATCCCAAGTGAAAAAAATAACTTGGATATTTGCCAAGTGCATGCAAGTCCGATCCAGGTTGAGAACCAATCTGAAATCTTCCTATATATGAATTACATGAGAGAATGGAATTATGGAACCGTTAACATCTGATCTGGTTCGGTTCATATATGCAAGTCCATTTTCTTCTCTTGAATAAATATTCGGATACTTGGATGTCATGTCCTCCACAAGATGCCTAACATGAAACCCATATTCGATTTGGCATGACATAGGACATGGGCGTATACCTGGGTCCAGACCACCTGCTTTTAGTGATTATTACGATTCTGGTTAATTACAGATATTGTGGTAAATTCTGGGTCCAACCCTGATACGAGCAATCGGTAGCCCTATATGGGAATCTGATACATACGAAGGCAATTTCCTGCATGTTAGGTCCCAGCCCTGATTCACCGACAACCCGACCCAGCCCTTATCAGGTTCAAGCTGAACCTAGATCTCAGTGTGCTAAGGATGCAAACGGTTCGGATCCGGAACAGCAAAATACATCGGGATTCAGACAAGAATTGGATCAGGAACAGAGAAAAATTGCAAAACCTTCATCCTCCATCTGACCCATTTGTATCCCTAAGTTGAGCTCAGGTCAGGCCCAGTAGAGCCTCCTTGATCAGGTGGGGTTGGGTCAAGCTGTGCTCCTTAAGAGCATACAAGAGATCGAAAAATGTTTTCAAACCTGAGCCCAGACTGGTTTGTATTCTGGGGACTGGGTCTGACCCAGGTCATATCATGTCCTGGACTGCACAAGCAACCCAGATAATGCCCACCTCTGGAATCCTATAGGCAGCCCTAACTAAGACCCAGCTATAGCTAACTGGATCCAAGAGATATGCAATAATCTCAGATCGAAATAAGCAGCATTAGCCCTAAGGGGGGTTGGCGTAGTGGGGTGGGGCCTTGGCTGCTAGACGGACAGTCAAGGTTCGATTCTCATGGGCGCCGCCCTTCTGCGCAAGCTAATGCGTAACATAGGCCCCGAAGGCAGAGGTCCTAGTCTCAGAGTTTTACGCTGCCGGCACGATGACCATAGGCATGGCAGGCTGAGTCAGAGCAACCAGGTCTCCATGATGGGTGTTATTTCCATTCACTGAGGCAACTAAAAACCTGCAAAAAAATAATATGTTTAGATTTCCTATATTATATAAATAAATTAGCTGTTTTATTAGTATTAAATTATTTTATTATTTTTATATCTGCTAATAGGTGCACACTGTAAGATATAAGGAAAATACCATTCGGGTTAAGGGGAAACGAGGTGGACATCGGGTTGGGGCGGCTCGAATAAGGTTTGGTAAGGGCCCGACGGATCCGACATGAAAATGACCCGATTATAATCGGGTTCTGACGGGATCCTTTATACCCACCACTAAACAGGTTGGACCTTGCTGGGCGCCATGCATTTTCATGATGGGCTGTCCCTGGTCCATGGCAGACCGGGTACCTGATGTCCACCCCTAGAAGTAGAGATATAAGTGGTTAGGATTCAGGTCCGATATCTGACGAAATCAGAATCCCTTAAAATGGATTCGCAAGCCAAAATGAGATCTGATTAATAACCGGATCCAAATTCAGTATCAAGTTTGGCATCCAGATTCGAGTCTGAATCTGAGACAAAACTGAATCCGACTAAAATCCTAAAATCAACACGTGAATGTCGAATTTCAAGCAAGTCAGATACGTATTTAATTTTCGCTAATCTCCATATAACTCCAAATCCAAAATCCCATGAAGCCAAACTCGATCATTCTTAAATCCAACCCGAGCCGACCCGTTCACACAATCACACCCTTACCTAAGAAAACACTCAAAACTGAAACCGTCTATTTCTTGCCCACACCACACCGCAAGAAATAACCAATTACTCTCATATCTGTATGCGTTTTTTGTGGTGACCAGCCCTACGTGCTGTTGCTGACTCAAAAAGTGTAGCCCAGATTCTTCCACCTTGGTTTTCACCACCAGATCCAGCCGTCCAGTCGGCCACTTGCCCTCCCTTTTATTCACGCATGCCATGCATGCCTATCGATGCATGTGCATACTACATAGGCATCCCCATGTAAAAGAAAATGACTGTCTCTGCTCCTGTCTTTCTCTGAATGACCAACATGCCCCTATGAGTCATAGCTGGCACATTAGTACTTGCTGGGTCATTGACCGGGCTCAACTAGGCTTAGCCCAGACTAACAATGAACGCAGGCTACCCAGCCTTTCGTCTGAATGACCAGTATATGCGTTTATTTGTTGAGGTTGGTCACGTTGATATTGGATCATTTCAGTGCCTCAGCTAGGCTAGGTCAGAGCATGGACATTCAAAAAATGAACCGAGCTGGCATTGGGATATTGGTCTTGTTGGCCTTGATCCTTGAAGGCATAGGCCAGGCACGTTGACTGTTAACTTTTTCGATTTATAACCTGAAAAAATTGCACCTGACATGAAGACCTGACCGTGCTAGCTCAGCCGGAATTGCCTACGGTCATCATGTCAGCAGCATAAAACTTCAAAGCTAGGAACCCCGCCCCCAGAGCCTAGCTTGCTTGCCCAGCTCTTCATGACCCACGACCCAGACTAGCATGGGGTCAAGTTAACAAGGTTGGTGACTCAAAACAGAGTCCATATCCATGGATCTTTTGGTCAATTAAAATAGGAAAACAAGGACATGAAGGATTTAAGGCCAACTTAAAAATTAATGGTTGATGGAAAGTGGGGT
This sequence comes from Nuphar pumila, assembly GCF_984573655.1. Taxonomy (NCBI): domain Eukaryota; kingdom Viridiplantae; phylum Streptophyta; class Magnoliopsida; order Nymphaeales; family Nymphaeaceae; genus Nuphar; species Nuphar pumila. The sequence goes on along the minus strand of NC_143257.1, from coordinate 124,713,656 downwards.
GGGGTTCACATGATCCAGAATCCAACTCCCCCACCATTTTTTCAAAGTGAATATAAGAAATTGAAGTCTGACTTCATTCCTGAAACTTGGATTTTTAGAGAGAGAGAGAGAGAGAGTAATACATGTTGGTCCTCAAGCCTTGAACTTTTAGAGCAGGTTGGTCATTAGAAAAAAAAATAAAAAATAAAAAGATGTAGAGGCCTAGACGGTTCAAAATAAAGCACTGGTAATTGTGACATAAGAAGCCCATAAGGTTTTTGTTTCCCCATTTAGGCCATTCAACAGAATACACGTAGTCAAAGGAATGGATAGGATCGGCATTGCAGCATCTAATGCCAACAAGGTCGTTTGACCACTGACCAGTCCACGAAACAGGAAAAGATAAGTTGAAACAGAAGGATCTCTCTCTCTCTCTCTCTCTCTCTCTCTCTCTCTCCACACACGCACACACCCCAAAATCTCAAATCTCAATTGTCTAAGAATTGTTGTCATAACTTGGATTTGCTTTATTCTTAACGCAACACTGAGGTGATAATCAAAAAATGCCTTTTGCAGACGAGAGAGCAGATGTTGCAGATAAACATTATATATATGCATTTCTTTAAACTTGGGCCATGAGTATAATCTTTACTTTTTTTTCTTTATTTTATTTCTCCTATTTACAGCACTTGAAATGAATGGCTATAATCCGAACCACCCCACATACTTCTTGGAGCTGCTCTTCATGCTTCCTAAATATATTTAAAAAAAAAAAGAGAAATTCGAATGAATGCTTTATCTTCGTCGTCATGTACAAGTCACATTGATTTTGAGGTTTTCCATCCTGCAGAAGGGAAAAAAGAAAAGTAGATTAGACGTGTGGAAAAAAAAGAAAAAAGGAAAACTGCTAATTAAGTGCTTTAGCGTTTCACTTGATGATTGGGCCAAGATTGTTCTCCTTAAAGTTTGACGACTGCCTTGTCTAGTTCACTCACCTCACTTGGTTTGTGCTTTCGTTAAGATTCAAGCAGGCTTGCACTACAATCATCTTTGTTGGTAGGCAGGTGTTTAAAATTGATGCTAAATAGTGTCAAATTACAATATTCATCATATTGAAATAATTTAGCCTTAGTTGCTAGAAGTTAGAATACTTAATTGTTTTCGTAAGATCTGATCAAGGCACCATAAGTAGGTTGATAATCAATTCCAATATGGCGTATTCAAATAATCATGAGATGATTTATGGGTGTAAAGATGCTAACAAGGTTGATAACAGCCATGGGGTCAAGTTTACCTCGAAATCATTTGAATACATCACTGGCTTGTGATTGCTATCCATCATTATGGGCGCTTCTGCTTGCAGCATCACCATCAAGACAAACAAAAAAGAAACATCAAATAGTCATCAGATAACTTGACAGACTCGGTCCCAAAGAGAAATTGATAAGAAATCTAACCCATTAAACATAGTGATTATATATATATATATATATAGAGAGAGAGAGAGAGAGAGCTCTGACAATGACAGTGCCTTCATCACTTATAAAATTTTGTACACTGTTTATGTAGCTTTCAACCAGAAACCTCCATTTGTAAAAAAAATATTCAGGCATTTGATTATGAGAAGAAAATAAGAACATTAATGGGTTACCTCTTCTATTCTATGGAATATTGAGATCGTCTTCAAAACCCTTCGACGGTGCAAAAATTCTGAATGGAAATTGATGAAAGATCAACAAAAACCTAGTTCACGCACAACCCAATAAATATCAATATATTGGTGTTCTAAACAGAAATACAGTTAAGCGTCACCGAGAGTGATTACCATAAGCAAAAAGTATATGGTAATAGAAAAAGCAATATGCAATTGAAGACTATCGGCAGAAGATCAAAACTTGCTCCGCTCCAAAAATTTAGTCGATTCTTTCGCACTGATATCATGTTTTGCATATTTCTGCCATAGGGACAGAAAAAAAATATATTATAGAACGCACAAGCAGTTGGAGTTTTTTGTGTAGATAAGAAGCTAGGAGCTCAAACCTTATTTTGGGTTTGGAAATTCTCCATTTGTCTAGAAAAAACTGAGTTCAGTGTAGCCAAGCATGTGAGGCAAAAGCTCTTCGACCTCAACTCTAGCACTAGAGCACGCCATGCTTTTCTTGACCCAGTTACGGTTAATAAACTCTACTTCTGCACTGAAAATGCTATATACTGGCCTATGATCAGAAAACCTTGATTCACCACGAACATATGACAGCTGATTCAGACCCCTACCATACCATAAAATCCGATCGCACCTGCAAGAAAGAATAGCTACTATCTTACTAATTCCAGAAGTATACTAGACCATAACATAACACCAAAGAAATTTGCATGAATCTTGTTTCCAGGATCCAAAGAAAAGAAAAGTGGGGAAAGGAAAGGGTATTCCAAGTTGTTTCATAATAAAAAGTTATTAGATATGCCCCCACCATGCAGGCGTCCGCCGTTTCTCTTTTGGATACATGTCATCTCCAGCATATCGATCTGAATTGTTCACATATTTGTAAGTCGGTGGAAAATATATTCTCCCTTCATTCCAACCCTGGAAAACTCTCCCTCGTTTCTGCTCAATCCTAAGCTGTAAAAATGGCTCAAGAGATTTAGAGTTTTAGACTCATGTATTTCCATTAGGCATATGGAAATCAAATAAAACTTAAGGAAAAAAGAAAGAAAGAAAACTAAAACATGTCATCCCAAATCCACCATTTGTGACAAAGTTACAGAAAAGCAACTTGACTCGGGACATAGAGTGGCTTCTCCAGAAACCAAAAAACCACCTTAGAAGTTAAGCAACCGAACCAGTCCTCACAGCCAATGAGTTTGTTCAATCAAAAAATACGAGGTAAAGTGATGGAACATTAAAACTCCATGGTAACCCCAGAATCTGGAATCAGAAACATGTCCAGTATGACAAGACATCCAACAGCCGTTTCATCTGGATTCATGCTACATTTTTCATATCTGAATCTTATTCATCCATAGATTTCATTGAAAGAATGACTTTTCACAAGGCTGCTTACCAACCTGATCATTTTCCAATAACGCTCTCCAGTTCTGCATTGCAACAAGGGCCTTTGTAGAACGATATGATAGAGCTATCCGATAATTCAAGTCTCCTAGCCAAATAATCCGACTGAAGCAAGGACAAATCTTCCATTAGTTCATTGAGAAGATTCATGAAAAAAGATAAAATTGGGGCCTCAGTGAGGCATGAAAAATCAGAATAAAGTATTTGTTCAATTGCCCCAATGAAAACTGAATTGGGAGTAAAGTTCTCGTGCACTTTGTCAGTGACTTACTCATGATCGAAGATTGTTTCAGGGGAGTTCTCGTCGCCTAGCCCATGGACTCGAGGGAATCGAGTCTTCCTTAGTATCTCCATGACATCCGAGTTCCTCCTTAGCTCATCGCCCTCTTTCTGCCCTGATGTCAAATGACTGCAGATGAAGCAGAAGCTTGTTTTGTGCACGAACATGCTAATCGAAATGGAACCCTGAAAACCCCATGATAGTTGAAAATGACAGAGAAAGAAGAGATTTTGAGCTAAAAACGAATAATAAAAACAACCAAAACTTTCAAAAATGAAACGAACAATGACAGCAGAGAAAAAGTCAGTAGCAAAAGATTTTACCTTATTTCCAAGATAACCCATTAATCCTCTTCCCACACAAGAAACTTTCAGGTTCCTAACATCATCCCTTATGTCACTCCTCACCCAAACTGAGAGAAATATGCCAACCATTTGTTTGCTAGCCACCAGACAGTATCGAGAATGGCCTGTTGATTTATCTCTTTCCTCACCCATGGAAGTGGGAACTCCGTAAGGCAATGGTGAAAAATACATAGCACTGGGAGAATCACAACCAGCATTTTCATCATCCGAAGAACCTGATCGAAAGGTACCATCGCAATCGCTTGGCCTATTCCCAAACATAACTCTATCACAAACACTGAATCGGCGATCAAGCCTCGGTTGAGGAGTCGAAATATCGTTATCCATCCTCAAACTTCGACTGAGTGACTGGAAAGACCGGCGATTGAAGAAAGAAGTGGTCTTTTTCCTTGTTGAACCTTCGAAATCGGAGTCTAATTCTACAATGGGATCAGGTATAGGTGAAGGCATTTGGTAGCCACCACTGTCACTCGTGCCAGGAAGATTATTTAGAGTTTTCCGTATCAATGCTAACCATTTTATAGCAGGGCCGTTGTCCTCCGCACCTAGAACGTTCCCCGCATTCAGAGGAACTATTTCTTGGAAACTGCAGGGAAAAAGACAACAATGAGAAACTTCCCAGTTCCTTCACCAAATGCAAACTGAAAAATCTTGTGATATGAACAGAAAAACTAGTCCTGACACAGTTAAATGAAATTAACAGAGAATTTGTGATACCCCAAAACGTAATTGTAATGCAAACAGAAAAAACTAGTGGCGTGAACAGGAGGCCCACAAAAATGAAATTAACAATTTGTGATACCCCAAGACATAAATGTCTGCAGGAGGTGAAGTATGAAGCCAATCGTCGACTCTCAGATAACTAGGAGGTGATTTTCCAGCTACATTCCACGTTGCTACAAATACCCTGTTCACAAAATGAATAGTAGAAATCATGAGTACTGTGAATTCAAAAACCACCAGAGAAAACTTCTTTTTTTTTGTCATTGGGACTTCAAGTTAAATACCTATAGTCCTGAACATCAGTAACTTGAGCAGTGGTATCAAACTCAAACTTTGGTCTCCTGTAAGTCTCTGAGCTTCTCTTGGTTGATCTCTCTGGAAGAGGACAAACAAATCAAATCAGAAAATAAACAAGGGTTGGATACAGGGTACCGACAATTTTTACTTCAGAGAAAAAGAAGAAACTCATAGAAGAGACAAAGAGCAGAAAACTCAGAATAGGAAAGGACAGTTGGGCCTAGCCTATTTTGCTTTTCTTGAGTGTGAAACTTTCCCTCTCTGAGAAACTCTTCTTCCACTCCCCATCACCAACTGAGATTCAGAATTGCATGCCAAGCCAATCATTAGAGGATTAAAAAGAAAACCCCTTTTTTATCAGTACAAATTAAAAATCCCATAGAACAGGCCATAGAAATTACAAAGAAACATATTTTTGTGACAGGAGGAAGAACCAAGACCATGAATGAGAAATTCCAAAAGCTAAATGTAAGAAAAATGTGAAATACACAAAGATTCAACTCTATGGGATTGGAAAACAAAGAAAGATCCAACTTTGTAAAGGGGTTGTAGGTAAAACTGTCTCTATATCATGGCTAATGATCCTTTTAGACTACAGTAACAAAATCCAAATCCCGGAAATGATCTTTGAAGGAAAAAATGGGGAATAGGAAGAAACCCACCTTCTTCAACCACATCATCAGCATGAAAATCATGAGCTTTGCTCTTGATATTGAACCATTTTTTAACGAGGGTCTTAGACCAGGAGAACTTGAGTCCATCAACAGCCACAGGCAGGTACACAGACAGAATAAGAAATAAGAACAAAAAGAGGAAGGAAAAAGAAACCAGAATAGACTCATTTCCACAAATGTCAATCAATCATAGAAAGAAGAAGAAAAACGTAAAAAAGATGGCATTGTTATGAGACCTTGCCCTTCTTCTGGCTCCCATCTCTCATTTTTTCACAAATTCTTCATACAGTCTTCCTCCTAATAAGCAATGCTGGCCTTCTCTCTCTCCCCCTCTTTTAATCTACTTAAAGATGGGTTTTGAGTTTTGGGGATTTGGCTTAAAGAGTCAACAGCAACTTAAGGAAATAAATAAAAGAATTTGAATGAAAACAAGATGGGTACAGAAGTGAGAAAACGAGCAGAGGAGAATACGGGACGTTTCTGAGAAGAAGATAATGCAGAAGGGACTCGCTCTCTCCCCCTCAAAACCTCGTTTTTTAGTGTGTACAACAAGTGTAGAATTTGAAGAGAATAAAGCGCAAGCAAATACTCTCTCTCTCTCTCTCGAGGCTTTTTAGTTTTTACTCCAAATCCAAGACCATGAAGACGGTCAGCAAGGTAAAACCACCTCGTTTATCACATAAAAAAAAAAAACTGCCTGGTTTGCTGCCCGAATGGGACCCACATGGCTCTTTCTCGCTCAGGTAGCCTGCCCGCGGTCAGGGCGGGGGTAGGGAGCTTTATTTTTCTGGTGTACCCTTGTATGGGAGAAAAGCAGTTAAAAGGAAAAAAGAGATAAAGAAAGACCGACCAAGAGTGTGTGCAGTTTTGAAGGGCTGGAAGATTTTGAAGGCCCTATTTTTCCGATATATGTTTTTCTTGAAAATCTTGCATAAGGCCTTGTTGATCTTGTGAAGAGAATGTTTGGGGGAGTTTGTTTATATATTGTTTTTTTGGTGGGTGGGGAGGAAGGTGGGGTGTCCTATGTTGGGTATTGGTCTATGGTTTTTGGGGTTCCTGGCTCTTGTCTCCTCCCCTACCCTCTTTTGTGGGACAATGTGTTTGTTTCACCTCTCCTAGATTTAGATATTAGGGTTTTGTTGGAACTGCTTAGGGTTTTGTCCATCTTCCTCCAAATCTAGGGGATTGTTTGGTTTACCAGCCAATGCGTTGGCCAGCCTACTACGGTTTTGTTATGTTTTGACAAAATTTTAAGCCTTGTTATCCTTGTGCTTTTGTGGGGATGATTTTAACCCCCAAATGAACTATTCAATATGTCATTGTTTAATACAAATCTAAGATTTTGTTAGGCCATCTTAGGGTGCTTCAATTGGAGGCTGTCTCACTTCTAGAAATTTGCACACCATGCCCTAATCCTGGGGAATTGCGAGTCCCTTGCTCGACTGGTCAAAATATTAAGCCCATGATCATGGATTTATTTTAGATTAATCTTGGGTTTAGCAGCCTAAGCTTAACACAACCCCATGCTCATTTGTGGGAGACTGTGATAAGCTCCACTTATTCCATTCTTTGTCCACATATAACTAGGTTTTTGGTACTCTTTTATGGTATTAGTTTATTGGGTTTAGGATTGGATGGCCCCCAAAAATTCGAAAAAGTGCAACTCTAGATCTCCATCTCATGTCATCATGGAATTCCCTTACATATCCCAGTATCCCCATTAGTGACAAGTGAAGCTTCCACTAACAAGGCAGTGAGTGGCACCCCACAGTGGGCCATACAAATCTTTTACATGTATTGATCAAGCTTTCATTGTAGCCTTCTATTCTGGGATCCACAGTTTGTATGATGTGGCAATCAGTTATTGCTCACAAGTTGAGCAGACATGCATATTCAAGTGCCTTTCTAATCAAAAACTTATCAATGTTGAATGTTGCAGTCTGTGGGGACTCAAGGATTGGCAACTCCAGAGTCAATTGAATGCTAAGTGCCCCAAGTGAAGCAATACCATGATGCCCAAAGACTGCCTGCATGTGCTTTTTGAATGGCCTCTAGGATCCCTTAACTCATTTTCATACCTTCCTGTGATGTGGGCCGCCATAGAATGTGGACTAGATGAATGCATAGATCAGAGTCTTGCAGAGATGTATATCTATGGAGGCAATCAAAAGTAAATGAGGGAAGCTCAACTGAAGGGTGTTTTTTCAGCAAGCTAGGCATTAAAAGGGTAGTCATTGGGCCTTTTGCTCGAGTGTACATATAGACCAAGACTGGAAGTATACGCAAGGGCTGCTCTTAAATTGGAAAAGTGGTGGTTCCATGTTGGGCATGACATAGAGAGGGGGCACCATACATTATGGATTCAATAAAGGCATCAGGATTGGACTTTACATAGAGAGGGACACCATACATTATGGATTCAATAAAGGCATGAGGATCCCAATCTTTTGGTTCATCTACCTGTATGCTTGCCCTAAAAAAAGAAAGAAAAAAAACTACTCTCTCTCTCTCTCTCTCTCTCTCTCTCTCTCTCTACTAACTTTTACTTTTTACAAGGAGAGGTGAAAATCATCTACCTGGCTCTTTCTCAAGGCATTTATTTTCCAGCCGTATATTATTTGCTGTATTGCTACAAATGGGTAATCTGCAAAATTGCATTTAGACCGTCAAATGGAGGATCCAACGGTTTATGAATTCCTTGAAGGTTGCTTATATGATTATATCTACCAAAAAAGGAAAGATGGGAGTGAGCACATGCTGATGCATACATGTGTGTTCCACTGAGCCTACTTGATGCTTTCAATGGTCAAATTGGAAAAAAAAAATAGTATTATTTTATGGAAAAGAAAAAGGGAAGGGAAATAAAGATCAAACAATCCGGTACATGAGTAAAGCTAAAAATTCCGGTACATGAGTAAAGCTCAGGTAGGTTATATTTATTATTACGTCACAGTTGTTTCCAAAGCTGAAAAGTTATAAAGAAAGGAAATATACGCAATTCCTTTCTTGAGCCTAGTCCTGACATCAAAGGCAAAGTACACAGTGATAAATAGGGTTTGACTGCCCTTTTTGGCTTCATGACTCTGCCTAGCCTTGGTCTGACTGGACTTGACCATAACTCTTAAATGCCTCGAGTCCATGTTGGTGAACCCAAGTCAAAGCTTACTTGTCTCTAGGTCCATCCTGACATGCAATCAATATCTTTGCTGAGTAGGGTGAGACTGTTTTAAGTCTTTAGCTAGACCCAAGGTTGAGTCCTATGCCAACTAGACTCAGCACGTTGTATCCCATTTACAATTTTACATGGAGCAAAGAGGATTTGCAAAGCAAAATTCTCCACGGACTCGGTCCAGTCTTTCAAATGTTATTGGGTTCCATTTAGTCAACATCTAGAGTGAACTGGTCTAAGAATCATAGCACTTGGATTTGAGTCAAAGGCCTAGACTTGTTGAGCTGACTTGACTGAGTCCTGATAAATCTTGTATAAAAATGTCGAGGTTTTACTTAAGGCTGAGTTTGACTGGACCTAGCCTTGTGTAGCCAACCTTGAGTCTGACTAGCAAGTGAACTTTAGTTCGGAGAACCAAATCAAAGACTTTTATTTGAACGTGCATCATCCATCAAATCAGCCAGCCTTATTTGATCTGGACATAGCCCATTTAAATAAAAAAGGGTCAAAGATTATGTCTTGGCTGCAAAGAAATCCAAACCTGGATCGGGTCTGGATCTTTGTGCTATGTGAAAAACCTGTCATCGATGTGTGTGTGTGTGTGTGTGTGTGTGTGAGAGAGAGAGAGAGAGAGAAAGAGAGAGATGGCTTCCTACATATGACCATAATTCCGAAGTGTACCTCAGTTTTGAATCTTCGACTACAGTTGGAAACAGGTAACAAGAAGGAAAAAAACTTGGCAATCTTCGGTATTCAATTTACATGAAAGAATCAAGAGATGCCCATGGGTTCTTGATATTAATAGGAAATTTTAAGAACAAGATACTTTTGGATTTGGCAACAGCAATTGCACCCTAACATGGTGGATGCACATACACTCACTTATCCAGATAAGTAGGGATATCATGCAGAGTCATAACACTAATTAGCAATTAATATTGTGCAGGCATATAACACTAGGGTCAGCTGGGCATTATGGGGGAATAACATGATCGCGAATCACACATATGTCGTTATCGAGATCTTGGTGAGGAGAAATTTTGTCATGAAATAAAAAAATGTCGTTTGAAATTCTTCAGAAATATCAAAAGATATAATATTTAAAATTTCAAAAAGATACAAAAAATTTATTTTTTAAGATCAAAAACAAATTTTTAAATTAAGTATAAAATTACTTAATAACTTGTCTTTGGCTAGTACAAAAATATTACCATTTTACCCTCCAACAATTAGAATATATTCTTGGTCTTATTGTGAGGCCTATGAATTAGTTGGGTTTTGATTTGATATCTTCCTCCTTCGATTTTTGAATCCTTGGGATGTATTGATATTTAGGTCATCATGTCTGCATACAAATTGGTTCACCTGATGGTAAAGGGATTCAAAGCTTGAAGAGGAGAAGATAAACAGAAGTGATTAATAATTTTTTAAAGGTCATATTTGAGATTTTGTAATAAATTTAATACCAAAACTGTCTGTGATTAACCATAACAAGTTTAGGTGTACCTTTAAAAAGTTTCACAATATAGGTGCATCGTTAAATTGTGTTGAAAATTAGTAAAAACTTAGTTGTTGGTTTGGAAACTGCCCTATGTAAAATCATGACAGATTGAATATATTTCATATTGTGCAAATATCCAAGTTTTTAGTATTTTATCTGCTTTAGAGAATTATTCGTGCATTATTTTCAAAGTATAACTTATGTTTGTGGCTATGATCAGAGCCATTGCCTATCAAGGTCAACCCAAATTTCTCAAAAAAAAAATCTCAATAAAAGAAGTGGAAAAAGGGGTTTGGCTTAGTGGGAGAGAGCCTTGGCCGCTAGATGAGTGGTCAGGCTTTCTTTCTTACGAATGTCAGCCCCTTCATATAAGAAAGGGCAAGGGTATTATGCTTCTTGCTCGCGCCAAAGCAAGGCAACTCCCTTGGGACAGGGAGTGTGTCACAGGTTTACACCATCGGAAAAGCGATCGTAAGTACAACACGCTTAGCCGGCGCAACTAGGTCTCTAATCCTGAGGTTGGTTTCTCCCTTTCTTCATATATATATATATATATATATATATATATATATATATATATATATATATATATATATATATATATATATATATATATGTGGTAAACACAAATTTTTCCTGTTACTAAAAACTGGTGGTTTTTCCATCATTAAAAAGAAAAAACAAAAGGTTCCCCATGCTATAGTTTTAATAGTAGAGAGATGCTGTTGGCAGTGTTTAAGGAAACACTCCCCCGACTAACTTTGTAGAAAGCACATGAAAACCATAAACGGTCCTAGAAAACGTCACAGATCTGAAGCATTTTTCTATTGAAAAAGAAAAGGCTTTACGTGTGAAAGCAAGTTTAATGTGGTACAACTTCAACATGTCCTCTCTTTTGAAATAGGAAGGTTGATTTTACTAAAGAGAAGTTTTGTAATCTACCTGACTGTTTTGTCTCCAAGTTCCAGTTGGTTGGAATGAACACAGCATGACGACGCCTATAAAATAGAATAAGGACAAACATCTCAATCAGGTATGGATGGTGCAAATTTATGAAAGATACAGAAGTGTGACATTGAATGCAAAGCCTTTGCAGTTCGGATGACCTGTTTGTACTGGCATGCCGTCATTGCGACATAAAGATGAAAGAGAGTGCTAGGTGTGTGTGTGTGTGTGCACGCGCATACGTGTGTCTGAGAGAGAGAGAGAGAGAGAGGGGATTGACATAGACAAAATTTCTAGGCAGTAATATATGCCTAATGACAAAGGCTCACAAGGGTTTCGCTCATCTGGTAGGAGTCACTTGTGAAAGTCACCAAGTTGACAGGATATTAGAAGTTCGAAACCCACAGGTGGCAACCCTTACCGCAAGGTGAAAACTGGGTATACTCTCATTTAGAGAAGGGGGACATCAAGGGTTTTGCGAACCGGAGGCTATCCAATATGCAGTTGGTGATGGGGGTTTTTCCCCCTTGGATTATCCGAAAAAAAAAAAAACTTAACGTAAACTAGAAGCTGCTTGGTTGCTATGTAAGAACCTCGAATCTCAAATCTCGTAGAGCCATGCTGATGTAACGCAGGCCTCGTGCCAACATCCACGGCTTCCAAAATTTTTTGTTTTAGTATTCAATTTGAAATCTCTCATATAAGGCTATGTTTTGGGAGTCGATGTTGAAGTGGTGATGAGAGGGGTGATGGGACTAGAGATGAAAACAGGTGATGGGAGTGGAATTGTCAACTACATCGTTACAAGGATATAACTGAAATGGGGATATGGGAGGCCAATCCCCCCTCCCATCTCTCAAATAGAACGTAAAGGGAGTTGGTTTTTAGATGGTGAATTTGAAAATGGATGGGGCCCGGGACCAGTTGGGGTGGGTAACAAGCCAGGTACTGGACGGGCTGTTGGGTACCCAGCCTGAAATGGGATGGGCTCTGGCTACCATATGCAGCCCAAAGCCCAATAAGAATCGAATCCTACCTTGACCAAACAGATCCTGGGATCTCAAATCTAGAGAGAGAGAGAGAGAGAGAGAGTTACAAAACAATTGGTATTTCTTATAAACGGACAGACAATTATTTATGCCTACACTATCTTAACCGTGGGCGTTGCACGCACGAACATTTCACCAACAAGGAGGGGGAGGGACTGTAAATAAAAATGTTCTGCATATACTGAAAGTTCAATTACGTTCATTTCCATTCAAGCAATTGGAAGTAATATAATAGAGAATAAAGAAAAGAACAGATATAGCACGATGCATTTTTTTACATGGGAAACCTTTTAGGATGCAAGGAAAGAATCATGAGGAAAAACATAGTAAGCCTATTTTGGAATTAAAAAAAAAATTACCTCCTTCCAAAGCCGGTTCACACCCTTGGTTTTGTTGGTAAAAAGTGTTTCTTATCTTAAGGTTCACTTTCTATATCCATTTAAAGAAAGTGACCCACAAAAGAAATATACCCCTTTGTCACATAATATTTAATTTCCTTTTTGGTTAAGGTTCATTAGGATGTGGACTCAAGTAAAAGATGAAATCTAACCGTTTTACTCTTAGTTTGAACGTGCTTTCTAAATATAAATACGGGGCAGTGCAAGAAGTTATGCCATGTTCTAGGCAGATACTTGAAGATTTGTGGTAACCCTATTAATGTACTTGAAATATTAGATTGCCAATCTAGCCCAAAGTAGGAAAGCCAAAACTTTTTCTATGTTAATTATGGGCCAGCATTCATTTAAAATAAAGTTAGTGTGGCCCCTCTCACATGGAACTTATATTGACTGAATTATTAATAGAGTACTTGATTAAGTACTAATCTTATTTAATGGCACAGTAGAAAGCTTTGCATTTTGGTTGTTTGAGAGGAACAAAGTTCAGGTGAAACATCTGCTGCAAGTTAACTATAGAGAACAAAGTTCAGGTGAAACATCTGCTTCAAGTTAACTGTTAAGCATGATAACCAGGGATATATTGGATACAATCTTTTGTATGTATAAACAACTTAGCAAATCACATTTTTCTTCTCTTACATTTTTACACCTATAGATGTGATGCATATGAACCAGTTATTATGGATCAGTGTTAGGATGGCTAAATTCGAACTTGTGAGAACGATTTCCAGCAAAGCAAAAACCAACGGCTGTCAATGCACCAAAACTTGTTGACTCGAAAAAAAATGCCTCTTTCTATAAATAAAGTGCTCCGAGGTTTGATCCCTAATAAATCAACCAAGCTGAATTCATCTACCAGGCTTGGTTGAGTCAAAACAACTTGCACCATGAGATTCTTCATCAGTACACAGTACATACAAATGATTGAAGCAAATATATTCCCTAATACTAACAGAGGCTCCGACCATCTGGTAGGAGCAGTTTCTGTAAATCACCATGTGATGGGATGCTACAAGTTCGAACCCCACTGGTATATGGGTGGTTGCATAACTGCCTGGTAGTATAAACAGGCCTCTGGCCTGTTTGAGTTGGCTTAACGCAATTTGTAAAAAGGAGGGAGGACTAATTCTCCCATCGGGACCATTTTCATCCGCGTGTCTGGGCATCTCAAATGTGGGACAATCCCGCCTGGGGACCATGATGTCCCCAGGTGGGATTCATCCAGCGTATCAAACGTGCCCTCAAAGTTTTACTTATAACACATGGATGTGAACGTCTTTTTTTGTGGATATCAGAGCATCGAACAGGCTTGAAGAACCATCTAATTTCACAATAAGAATTAGTATATTATTTTCAAGTAAACAAACAAGCTCAAATGCATACCAATTTGTTCTTTTTTGTCATTCAACACAGGAAACTAGTAAAATTCACTGTACTTTGTGAAAAAATATTTGTACACACTAAACCAGTCCTGTGGCACATCTAACAATGTTCATACACCTCCCGTAGGAAACTTGCCTCGTAGTACACTTGGCATGAAGCCACTGGTTCAGACATGAGAAAAGAATGCAAGTGGTATGAGAGTGAAAAGAAAGATTAACTGATACAACTAAGTCACAGATACACCCAACTAAAATATCCAGCCTTTGTTTTTATAATTCAGCACTGCGCCAACAACAACAACAACAGTAGCAGCAGCAGCAGCTGCTGCTGCTGAAGCTTCACCTACTGACCCAACAGCAATAATGGGAAAAAAGAATAGGAAATTTAAAACAACAATGAGAATAAAGAACATGATAATAAAAAATTGCCATGCTCCAATCAGTAGACAACCCAAAGAAGTTTCCGCTTATTTGCTGGAGGTGCTAATCCTGGAATATCTTGAATGCTTTTGTTGTGTGGATTCACAATCTGATCATAGAACAGTAGATAGATTGATTTCATAGTTTGTGTAAAGATAAAACTATCAAAAACTCTAGAGGAGTTGGCATAATTCTATAAACTGTAAATCAAATGAAAGGTACTTTTAGGAGGAACATAAGGACAGGCTGTTTTCCCTTAGAAGAAAACAAAGAGGGTAATAGAATATTCTCTAACCTTTACAATGATGATTGCAATCACACCGCAAACAATGAGAAAAAGCATGGCCATGATACACCGATCTGTAGCAACCTAGCAGAAAAAGTAGAAAGGTGGTTCACAAATGAACATCATGCATAATAGAACCATGCACAAAGACAAGCCAAGGACAAATGCTAGGTTGTCTCATTCTCGCTGATATTTCAGATGGAGTTAGGTTGTGTCCCGAGTGAAGACAAGCTTTCTGAGTTACTGGAAGACTCACGGCTACATGTGACTAAATACCAAACGAAGTCCCGAGTCAAGACCCACAAAACAAAAGGAAGAACAAAAACCATTAAGAACACAAACCTGTCTGCCAATCTCCTTGACTAACTGAGAAGCCTTCTTGATTGAAAAGTGAATGGAATCTAGCTCGTTAACAATTCTATTCATTTGTTCCGTCTGAAAAAAATCAACAGAAAACACAAGTTTCATTTGATGCTAACAGTACACTTAAATGGAAAAACAGGTTTCTCATAGTCCTATATGATCAAAGACCTGTGCGTTGAGGGCAGCTGCTGTCTCTGCTCCAACATTGATTGTCTGTTCAACAACCTGTCACTTGTCCATGAACAAGTTAGCAGATGCGGTAAAAAATGGTATTATGAATACAATTATGCAATTTTCTCCATAATAATGCTAGGAACATTATGATGCAACTATATACAATACTTGAAGAGATTTAATTTGGTCAAGAACAATGTATAGACAAAAAATAGACAAGATCTGTAAAAGGCCGCAAGCCTGATAAAAAACGAGTTCCAGCAGGATTAGAATTACAGTGCACAATGAACAGGGATATTGCAACTGGTACGATGTTTTCTTAAATTTTAACTGAGGTTGCATCTTCCATTTGCTATCGAAAAAGAGATTGGTTACTGTTTTCTCCTTTTCGTAGGACAAGAATAACCTGAGATCCATCAACATTGCAGACTGCATAAAATTAGTTGATTTGATGGTTTCTTTATCAGCTGCTTCAATTTGGGTGAAAAGAGGTGAATTACCCCAAAACAAACCATTCTGAGTAAAACTTTCAAGTTTTTCCTCTCAGAAATTGAGAAAATAAAAATTAATGGTTAGCCATGACTTAGGAGGAAGCACAGAAAAGACATTAGGCTTTGTAATGGACTCTAACCTGTTTTGACCGTTCTATAGCTTGATCAGTATCATCCATCATTCTATGCCCAGTGTCCATCAACTGTTGATTAGTCATAGCTGCCACATTCAAGGATCATACTTCAGTTTGAACCCAATAAATCACATTTTGAGTTAAAAGCTCTCTATACTACCACACAAAACAAGCTAGAAGGCCACATAGTCAGCAAGAGAAAAAGAGATTATAAATGAGTCACTTAAGTATTAATAAAATCTCATGTAATGATGTCATGGAATACTACTACCATAATACTATACAAGCATCCATCATATTTGGATGTTTAGATGTGGTCCATATCTTTCACAAAGGTCTATGTTTCTACAATAAGCCTCTGTTCTATGCAACTGCATATGAACTAGGTGTCTGGTACCTTTTGTCCAAATCTCACAGCGCAGATGCGCTCAGTATGATCCGTTTTCTAGGAATCAGCACTTGGATCAAGTAATTTCAATGAATAAATAAGATTGAGGCTTGAGCATTTTTGAAAATTTTGAGCAATTGATTTTCAAGTCCTATAAAAGCCTACTCATTTGTCATAATTGAATGATCCAAGATCCGATTACTACAAGATCAAGCATCTAGAACACATACATACAGTTAGGTTTCAAAAAAAATGAAAAAAACCCTGAAAATGCCAGTTCTTAAATTGAATTTGCAGGATCGCATTACCCTTGTTCTCAGTATACTACATATAATTTTCTCTACTTTTAATTGCATATTAGTAAATGTATGGTGTACAATGCTTGCAGTTATGTTAATTTTTCCTAGTTAGACAGAAGGATTTAGGTCAGTCAGATGTTTTTGCAGGAAAAGAATAACACCATAGACTGAAAATTAAGTGATTGTATTCCATAATGAAGTTAGACAATTGAAGGTTGACTCAGATTTCAAATTTCATACATACATAGAATTAAGCAAGGAACTCTCATTCAATGGATAAATCACTGTTCATCAAGATGCACAAGAGAAACAAGGAGATGCTCAATGAAGAAGATAGAAAAACTTCATTAGGTTCAGAAGAATAAAAGGCTACAACATAAAAGGGGATGTCCCCTTAGGGTAACACAAGAAGACAAAAATAATAATTGACTATACTGCCTAAGGTTATGTTACAGAAATATCCCTCTATAATGAACATATGTACACCTTAATGGGGATAGCATACACACATTGGTAAAATGCATATTACATTTGTTAACACACCTCCTCAAGCTTGAGGTGCTGAGAACACAATCATCCCAAACTTGAAAAGAAATGGTTAGAATGTCCTTGATGCAGAGCAGGATGGACCCAGATCCATACAGCAGGACCGAAGCTTTGGACCGGATTTGCACCAAGGGGTTGATGATCGGATCCAGGTGGGTCTGGGTCCGGATCCGGGTCCGAACCCGAGACCTAGATCCAGCCAAACCCTTTAAATAACCCAACTTAGGGTTGCGTGCGGGGTCGATGGGAAAACTCATAATCTCTGTCATTTGATTTTTTTTAGCCGCACGCCTGTTTTTTCCTACTGTTGCTTTTCTTTTTCTGTTTGTCATTTTCTGTTGGTTCACTTTAGTCGTAGGTTTCTTTTCACGTTGTTTGCATTTATTTCTTTACATTCAACCAATAGTTGTCAGTCTATTTATCTTTTGAACATTGTAATGGTTTATCGGTCCTTTGAATAAGAAGACGTTGATCTGATCCCTTACGGTGCACTCCTTTGCTTATCTTGCCATCGCACAACTGATCGGGCACCAGACAGATCCACGACAGCGTCAAGCCTGTGCGTGGGTGACTCGTTTTTGTTGCTGCACTGAAGAACAACAGCGTGGGTACCCCTTATCGTGAGAATAGCGCATCCTCCTAGACTGCATCAAAGTGGTATCAGAGCCCAGCGTCTCCTCCTTCGTCAGCAATATGGTTCAAGAGGCGAGGAGCGATCCGGCGAATGGAAACAAGTAGGAGGATGCTGGCAGCGAGGGTCCAATATTGCGTATGATGGAGATGATGACCAGAATGGAGGAAAACATGTCGCGAATGAAAAGAGAGATAGTCAGGATATCGAAGCGGCTAGACGGAATTGAAGATCGATTGGTCGCCTTTGAAACACCGGTGGAGAGACGCGCGGCTTCAACCCCAACGCTGGGGGTAGATCTGGTCGACAGTGCAGCGACCCGTGGGAACCCTATCGTTGCGGAAATGTGTCAGCCGATGCACCTTCAACCTGCCAGATTCACTACCCCGCCTTCGGTTCTCCCTCCCTATTCTGATCTGAATCCTCGACTCCAGTCGAATCAGGGAATCACAGCAGGTATGCCCCATCACTCGGGTGTACCACCATCATTGCGGTTGGTCCATGCGGCTACACTGCAGGCCGGACCTGCTCTGTAGGACCCCAGCGTCACGCTGGGTCCTGCCGAGGGTCCGAGCTCATGGCCGCGAGCCACTGGAACGGCACCACCGAGTGGGTCGTGCCAGCAATGCCCCAACGTCACGCTAGGCCTTGCTGCAGACCCAGGTGTGTCGGCCCGACCCAGGAAGGAGACTTTTTACCATGACTCTGTGCGTGGAAGCAAGAAGGTAGCCAACCATTGGCCGAGCCCGAACTCGAGAGAGTCCAGACCCGAGTTCGTGAAAACAGGACCCGGGCCCGGGTTTTGGGGACCACCCTTTGGGTCCCCGGGAGCGGGTCCGAGTGTCGAAGCCCCTGAGCCGACTTACCCAATTGGGTTTGGTTCGCGGTTCGCCCCGAATTTGACCCAACCTATTAATTTTGAACCTCAAAATGGACTCCATACTGACCCAAACCCATATCGGACCCGGATGGAGCTCCAGTTTGGATTTGAGCTGGGTCAGAACCAGACCCATACTCATCTGGATCATGGATCGAGTTCAAACCCGGCATTTTATCTCCACAACTCGATCCCCGATCCGACCTATCCAAATTTGGATCTGACGCAAAATTTAGGACTAGACCCGATCCAGATCCAATCGGGTGATTCATCCCAATACTACACTATCCAAAAACGGTACCCTCACCAGACCCAAGCCTTTAACCCAGTCCCGATCCAAAACCCAATACCAAACCCAATTCACTGCCCCTACCCCAATCCAACCCCTAATCCAGACCCATATTACCCCATTCCTACCCACCCAGTGTTCGAGACCCGACAAACCTATCCACCTTACCTTGGACCTCCTGTCATCCCGGTGCCACAACACCGACCACAGATGGCTCCCCTCCACTGACAAGCCAGACCGAGACAGATTCAGCAAGGACCGGTGCGACCTAAGCATCGACCACCCATCGTTGGAGTACGCCAACACCTGCAGCCAGGTGAATAGAACCGCAGAGATGAAGCAATGTGGGATGATGACACTTTCTGGAACGAGCATCCTGCAGGACTGGTGGAGGCCCAACAACATAGAGCACCAGAACGCCCCTCCACGTACGGGGTGAAGCTGGAGCTTCTAGAGTTCGCAGGTCGGTTCGATGCGGATCAGTTCTTCAATTGGTCTTATGTCGTCCAGTTCTTCTTTGACTACCACGATGTAGTTGAGCACCGTCGTGTCTCCCTAGCCTCCACTCAGTTGAGAGGCCTAGCACAGACGTGGTGGGTTGAGCTGTAGAGGTCGCGAAAGCGGCAGGGACTAGAGCGCGTGCAGTCGTGGGAAGAGATGCAGAGGTTGATGCAGTCTAAGTTCGTACCGTCAGATCACGCCGAGAGAGCCTACAAGGAGTACTTGACCCTGCATCAAGGCTCCAGTACGATGGCGGAGTACACTGCTGAGTTCCATCGTCTTTCCCTACGAGTGCAGATCAAGGAGACCGCCCGCCAGTAGGTCACGAGATATATTTTTGGTCTTCGTCCTGCTATTTCTGACGACTTCAGTTGTATAACAATCGAGTCATTAGATCAGGCAAGTAGTTATGCCATGAATGTGGAGGAGAAATTGAAAAGGAGGCAGGAACATATCAAAGTCCACCCCTGGAGTCGACCCTAGCAAACCCGATCAGTCTGGACCCGTGTACCACACCTGATCCAAAGGTAAGCCCACTGAGTCCACCGTTCGTTGTTTTAGGTGTCAAGAGTTAGGTCATATTGCGTCCAAGTGTCCCACCATGAGTAAGAACACCCATTTAGCAGAGGGCATTGTTGAATCTGCGTCCGATAGTGAGAGCGAGAGTGAGTCGCCTGTTGAGGGAGATGACGAGATGAAAGTCATAGAGTTTGATGGCAACATCGAAAATTTGTTAACCATTCGTCATGTGTTGACCACATCCCGAGAGTCGGCACCGACAAAATGGTTGCAGAATAATATTTTTAAAACCCGGTGCAACTGTGAGGGGCGCACGTGTGATGTTATCATTGATACCGGGGCATGCAAGAATATGGTATCTGAGAGTGTCGTGTCCACTTTGAACCTAAAAACGAAAAAATTGTCCCAACCTTATAAGATGGTATGGTTCAAGAAAGGAAACGAGGTACCTATCACCCTGCGTTGTCTAGTTCGGTTCTCCATGGGGGAGCATTACCTCGATGAAGTGTGGTGTGATGTGGCCCCTATGAGTGTGTGTCACATCCATTTGGGACGTGTAATAACCAGAAATTTTCATGAATTTTCATTTATAAAATAATGCGAAATGTGCGAATGGGCCTAAGGATCCGTATTTCGGATCCAGGACCCATAAGGGGGAATATATATATAGTTAATATCATATATGTAGATAAAAAGAAATAAAAAAATAAAAGGTTAGTGCAGGGATCCACAGTTGGATCCAACCTGTGGATCCACCTTTTCGAGTAAGTCATGGATCCAATTCACAGACCCAAATCGGCAAAGGATCCATTGGCCCTGATAGTGATAGGATCTCGGGTCTCAGTCCCGGACCCGGGCCGCGCCTCCCCCTTAGCAGGTAAGTAAAAAAAAAAAGTGAACTCTTGGACCCGGGTCGGACCCGGGTCGGACCCGACCCGGATCCATAACCCGATAGGGTTTTTAAAACCCTATATCGAGCTGCAGCCTTTTAAAAAAAAAATTTGGGGAAGAGCTGCTGTTTCTAAAGAGGAAGGAAGGAAGGGGGGGGGGGGGGGGTCGGCTGGCGTAACCGATCCCCACCAATCTCGGCAAGGAAAAGGGGGGGGGAATCAGCCGATAAAAGGGTAAAGAGAGGGGTCTCTCCCTCGTCTCCCTCGTTTCTCTCTTCCCTCTTCCCTCTCTCTTTCGATCTGTGTGTGTGCGCCGGAGGGTGGTAGATCACCGGAAGGCTGCAACCACCGCAGGTCACGACAGCAACAAGGAGCAGCCCAGCCGACCGTGCCTCCAGTCTCCGATCGCCGGAAAGATTGCCGGAAAACCAGCGAAAAAGGTATGGGTTTTTCCTCTTGATTTCGAGTGGGAAAGAGGGTGCAAATTTTGTTTTCCATGGAATATTTTAGGAAAATCGTTAGAGGGGCAGATTTGGGGGTTTGAGTCGTTGGAACCCCAAATCGTCAGTTTTGTGAAATTTGAGGCTATGGGTTATACTGGTACCTTATTGGGTGGGTTGAGGATGCTATCGAAATTAGTTTTGTGGCTGATAGGTTTGTCTAGCAGAAGTTTTCTCCACGACCGATAGTCTAGTAATTTGATTTTCAGTTTTTTTTTAGGATTCGAGTTGCACATGTTGAGATTGTGTGGCTGGTTTGGTATTGTTTAGCATAAGTGGGGTCTATCGTGATTTTGTGGGGTATTTGTTCCAAGGATGTGTAAGGGTTTGCAATACACTCCCTATGAGTGGACTAAATCATTGCAAAACCTTAGTTCTGTGTGTATGCTGAATATCATAAAAGGTTTTTTTCGTAGGTACTGATTTTAGGAATCCCAATTCTTTTAAGAGTTTGTCTATTCTATTGGAATGTATATGACCTTGTGTAGTATATAATTAGACATGTGCTTGCTGAAATCAAAAGTTGTCCAGATCTTTTATGGTTTTGGCTACATTCATTCATTTTTCAATAGACCAGTTCATTTAGATATGAAATGGGGATTAGAAATTCTGCTTTGTCTATACTAAAAAGGGGTGTGTTATTTTTATTATCCTGCATATATATATATATATATATATATATATATATATATATATATATATATATATATATATTGTAATGATCCAAGTTATCTGGTCTTTTATTAATAATATCGATTACTTGATCTTTTTTTTATGGTCTTGCATATTCTGTTGTTTTGAGTAGGCTGCATTTCTGTGTTTTGTTTTAGCTGCTGTCAGTGAAGAGATGAATAAAAATAACTTAGAAGTTATGCTTATTATGCCTGTAAACTGAAAACCTTTTTGGTATGCTAATGCTCATTCTTATCAAATACTCTGATATGCTTGTTGGGTCTGGAAGTCTAAACCAGTCTGTTTTTGGGATGCTAGATTAGACCATGTAACCTGTACATTACATTCCACCCATCCAGTTAATATACATCATGTTATGTTATTTTCTTGTAAGTAGAAATACCCCTATTTAATTGTAAAGTGCATAATAGTCATTCTTTATATGAAGGCCAAACAAATTTTAATTGGGGGACCAGACTTAACATATGTCCAGATTGTCTGACTGCAACATATGCATACATGCTCGGTTGGTTATGTAGGGGGGCTGCATCTATGATTACCTCATTATTGTACACACACACAACAGTTATACCGATTTTATAGTGTTACCCTGGTTATATTTTATCTCATGACCAACATGTGTATAATGGTTTCTTGTTATATGCTACTTTATGTTCAACATATGTAAATGTTCTGGTTATACTTTATCTCGTGAACAATATATATATGAATGTGACTACCTTTGCAAAAATATGTTTCCAAGTTCAGTGTTCTAGAAAGATTGTACATGGTTTACTAAGATTGTGGTGTATGATTGGTGAATTGTTGACTCGTGTTTTGGGTGACTTTTCTACGTAACTCTTTTTGGTCCAGTAACCAGTGCTAGAAGCTTCTGTTTGGTAAGCCAACATGGTCTTGGTCCAGGCCGCCCAGTGTTCACCAGTGCTACTTAGACCATATGCCTAATATTCATATTAATTGTCAACCTTCAAAATTCTTGGAAAAAGTTTTGGTGCAAGGGTTGTGCATTTTTATCATAATAAAAAGAAATCTTAGGACACCAAATCTATCTTGATTTATGTTTATGTATTTTGTTCATGCCCATTTACATGGTGATCAAGATACGTAGGATAGCTTATGCTGCGTTACTAATGGTAACACTTGGTTGTTTTCTCATGCATGAGTCTACATGGAATTTAAGTATGTCTACATGCGAGTGGTTGTATGAGTGTGCACATAGCCGTTGTACGTGTGTATTGCAGGGAAAGCATGCATACAAATACTCAATGAAATCATGCCGTTGACATGAATATGCAAATTCGAGGGACACATGCAATAAATATGAGACTGCGAATTCATATGCAGGCATATGCTTATCATTGTTTAGTGCGCATTTTTAATTGGCATGCATAAATGTACATTGTGAAACATTCAAAAGTGATGCTTTGTGGTATGCTATTCATGGTTTTTGCATGTGGTGCATCGATGATAAATTGGATCATCAGGGGCTGGGTGAGCCTCGAGAACTAGTTGTTCTCCGTTTTAATTGTTTGTGATGCATTGCAACAAATCAAATGTGATATTGTTGTTTTACCGCACTGTTCTATCTTGTCACGGGCTGTGGTCCCGTGAAAAGCTTAGCATGCTGATGTGCAAGCGTATGTTATTAATTCTGCATGTAAAATTTGCAAATGTAAATGAAATGAATTAATAACTAGATAAAAGAAAGTAAAGAACAGTGTAATTCACTTTCTCCTTGATGTCCCTGCTCTAGCATGGGAGTCTTGGATATTGCGGTTTAAGAGAAACCGTGAGGATACAAAAAACTCCGTGTGCATTTTGTTGCCCCTGAACCCGATATTGAGGTTCTTCTCCTGGCCACGGTTTTAGGGAGAGTCCGCCACTTTACCCGGGAGTGGTGTGTTAGTCACAGCTGTGAGTTTGTTTTGGTATACCAAGAAAGTGGCGCCAGTGGATGCTGTTTTCCCTGGTGTCCCCGACTTTGGATGTTGTTTTCCAAGGTTCCGATGGATGGTGTTGTTTCCTGATATCGGTCGTGGGCTAAGTTTGGAACCCGGCAACAAAATACAAATTGTGTGTGAAGCTACCCCGGGAACCCTACTTAACCTCGGGGATTGTACCTGTTTGGTGTATCCGCGGGCCACTGTAATTAAAAAGAGGAACTTAAGGATGTGTGCATTTAATAGGACATGCATATGGAAAGAGGAAAACTTAAATGGAAGATAATAAATGGGTCATGCATTGCACACAAATTATGCATATTCCTGCTATGCATTAGTTCATGCATATTTACCTGTTCACTTAGTTGTTTATGTTGATCATTGTATGATGTTGATCTATTTTACATTTAATTGTCTTATTGATTAAGTTATGATCAATGTTGCATATTTCGTGTTTCCTCTTGTTAACTGTTTAATTATGCATGAATGGTTAATTGACTTAAGAATTGAGTATAATTGTATTCCTCAAAATATTACATGGATCTTATTTATGCTCTTTTTCTTATTTGATTCATTAGGGAAACCTGTACGCAGAATTCTTCGGATTTCTGACCCTCTTATTTTATTGGTTTTTCCCAGGCACAGGTGATCAGTGAAGTCGACTAAATTCTGAGAGATACGAGGGTCACATTTGTTTCAGACGACTTCACTTACGGACAGAGTGGCTCTACTGTTATTTTCTTTTAGTTCTTCTGATTTCCTGCAGTTTGATATTTCATTTTTGACATGGAACATATTACTCTTATTGATTCATTAATAAAAGAATTCAGTGGATTGGTTATGATTGATAAATGTAAGTTGCTTTGTGGTGTGTGGTTATCCAACTGAAATTGGAACTGTAGGGACCCCAGGTCTCTGGGAAGTTTTCCGTGACTCTTTTAAAAAAAAAAAAAATATTCCGCATTTTTCAAAGGTAAGAGTTGGGGTCGTTACAGAACGTCCCTGGCAATTTGACCGTAAGACCATCCATGATGGTCGTAGAAACACGTACACATTTGTCTTTAAGGGTCATAAGATAGTTCTTCTTCCCACCAAGGATACCGGGTTTCCCCAACTCGCGGGCCTATTTGACTGATCTTACCTCCTTGAGCTGCCAGAAAATTGGCACACTTCTCCTACATCTAATGTGTCTTATCTAAATGCTTACTGTGGAGACAACAAGTCGTCAAAGCCGACTTTTTTCCAACCAAGGGAGAATGATGCAGAGCAGGATGGACCCAGATCCATACAACAGGACCGAGGCTTTGGACCGGATTTGCACCAAAGGGTTGATGATCGGATCCAGGTGGTGGATCTGATCCAGACCACTGTACCAAGGCTCAGGGAAGAGGTCTCGTCATACCTAATCCAGGTGAGAACAGAGAGCCCAGGCCGGAGCGCTCCAGATCCAACAGCAGGCAGAGTCGTCTTGGGTCCGGGTCCGAACCCGAGACCCAGATCCAGCCAAACCCTTTAAATAACCCAAGTTAGGGTTGCGTGCGGGGTCGATGGGAAAACTCATAATCTCTGTCATTTGATTTCTTTTTAGTCGCACGCTTGTTTCTTCCTACTATTGCTTTTCTTCTTTTGTTTGTCATTTTCTGTTGGTTCACTTCAGCTGTAGGTTTCTTTTCACGTTGTTTGCATTTATTTCTTTACATTCAGCCAATAGTTGTCAGTTTGTTTACCTTTTGAACATTGTAATGGTTTATCGGTCCTTTGAATAAGAAGACGTTGATCTGATCCCTTACGGTGCACTCCTTTGCTTATCTTGCCATTGCACAACTGATCGGGCACGAAACAGATCCACGACAGCATTAAGCCTGTGTGTGGGTGGGTCGTTTCTGTTGTTGCACTGAGGAACAACAGCGTGGGTACCCCTTACAACAACAACAGCAACTACGCCTTCATCCCAAAACAATTTGGGTCGGCGATATGAACCAACAAAGAAAATCATTCTGGGTCTTCCACATGAATCCTTCTCCTCCAATCATTTCTATTCAATGCCATGTCCTCGGTGAGGTTCAAAGCATTCATATACTTTCCTATCATCTCCATCCAAGCCTTCCTAGGCCTACCCCCACCTCTTTTAACTAATATATTTTCCCATTTCTCCATCCTTCTAACTGGAGCATCATTAGGCCTTGGTCGAATATATCCAAACCACCGTAAATGATTCTCTCTCATCTTATTTTCAATGGGTGCAATGCCTACCTTCTTACGTATCGCCTCGTTCCGAATCTTATCTTTGATTGTATTTCCACACATCCATCTAAGCATACGCATCTCAGCTACACTCATTTTTTGAATATGATGTCTCTTAGCAACCCAACATTCCGTACCATATAGTAAAGCGGGCCTAATAGTCGTCCTATAAAACTTTTCCTTCAACTGCAATGGCATTCTACGATCGCAGAACACTCCAGTTGCACTTTTCCATTTCATCCACCCAACCTTTATCCTATGATTTATATCTACATCAATTTCTCCATACTTTTGAATGATAGATCCCAAATATTTGAAACAATCATCCACCGGTATTTCTTGCTCACCAAGCTTCACTACACTCTCATTACTACTTCGTTGATTACTAAACCGACATTCCATATATTCTGTCTTACTCTTACTCAACTTAAAACCTCTTGCTTCCAATGTCTGTCTGCATAATTCTAACTTAGCATTAACCCAAGCTCTAAACTCATCAATCAAAACAATATCATCATCAAACAATATACACCATGACACATTTTCTTAAATTGATCTCGTAAGCTCATCCATCATTATAGCAAATAGGAAAGGGCTTAAAGCAGATCCTTGATGTAACCCAACCGTTATAGAAAAATTGGTTGTCACCCCTCCACAAGTGCAGACATTGGTTACTACTCTATACATATCCTTAATTATACTAATGTACTTGAGAGAAACACCTTTCTTCATCATTGTCCACCAGAGAACGTCCCTAGGTACTCTATCGTATGCCTTCTCCAAATCAATAAAAACCATATGCAAATCTTTGTTCCTCTCTCTATTTCTCTCAATAAGTTGTCTAAGAAGATGTATAGCTTCCATAGTTGATCTTCCAAGCATAAAACGAAATTGATTCTCCGATATCATGACAATCTTCCTCAACCTAAACTCAATCACCCTCTCCTAAAGTTTCATAGTATGACTCATGAGTTTTATACCATGATAGTTTGTGCAATCTTGTATATCACCCTTATTCTTATATAGAGGCACCAAAGTACTCTTCTACCACTCATTAGGCATTTTATTTGTCCGCCAAATCATGTTAAAAATATTTGTCAACCATTCTAAATCTTTCTCTCCCAAGCATTTCCAAGCCTCGATAGGTATACCATTTGGGCCAACTGCCCTTCTTGATTTCATTTTCTTCAAAGCCTCTGCAATTTCTTTCTTTTGAATCTTGCGCATGAAGTCACGATTCATCTCATGAAAAGGAATGGAGAAGTCTCCAAAATTCTGAGCATGACTTTCATTAAATAGCTTATCAAAATAATCTTTTCATCTCTCCTTAATCTCCTCATCTTTGAGTAAAACCCTTTGTGTTTCATCTTTGATACATCTAATCATACCCAGATCCCTCGATTTCCTATCTCTCATCTTTGCAAGCCTATAAATATCCTTCTCGCCCTCTTTGGTATCAAACTTGTCATAAACCTCCTTATATACCTTATCCATCGCGTTTCGAACTACTTTTTTAGCTTTCTTCTTTGCTATCATATACTTCTCCAAATTCTCATTATCACGACTCTTACTTAGATTTCTATAACACTATCTTTTAACCTTAGTAGCTAATTTGACATCCTCGTTCCACCATGATGTATCCTTACCTAACGGTGCACCGCCTTTAGACTCACCCAATACCTCCTTAGCCACCTTTCTCATGCCACCCGCTATCTTATTCCACATTGATTCTGAATCTTCCTCGAGACACCAATCAACTTCCCTCTACAAACATTCTTTGTTTAGCTCCTTTCAGTGCCCCCCACTTAATTCTAGGATTTATCCTATGTCTATCCCTTTTGTGGCATTGTCTAATTCTAAGATCTAAAATTAAGACTTTATGTTGTGTAGCTACACTTTCTCCCGGTATAACCTTCAATCGATGCAACAACCCCTATCTCTCTTTCTAAGTAGGAAAAAATCTATCTGACTCGTATTAACCCCACTTTTAAATGTTACTAGGTGAAACTCCCTCTTCCTAAACCAAGTGTTTGCTAAGATCATATCATAGGACAAACCAAAATCTAAAATCCTTTCTCCACTTTCGTTTCTTTCTCCTATACCATAGCCTCCATGGATACTCTCAAATCCATCCCTACTAATGCCTACATGTTCATTAAGGTCACCGCCGATGAAAAGCTTTTCACCATAAGATATCCCTTGTACTACTCCATCTAAATCTTCCCAAAATTGACGCTTAATGGAATCATCTAAACCTACTTGAGGTGCATAAACACTAATAATATTAATAATATCCGTACTTAATACTAATTTAATAAGTGAAATCCTATCACCCTTCCTACAAACCTCAACTACGTTATCTATAAACTCACGACTCATAACAATCCCTACTCCATTCCTATTTCTATTTATGCCTGTATACCAAATCTTATATCCCCCAGGTTCTATCACTTTTGCCTTTTCACCTACCCATTTGGTCTCTTGTAGACATAAAATATCAATTTTTCTCCTACACATAACATCTACTAACTCTACCAACTTACCAGTTAAAGACCCTACGTTCCAAGTGGCTAATCTAATTTTATGGTCTTGGACTAACTTCTTTACCCCCACCCGTCCAACAAAGTGAGGGAACCCTTGCCTATTTGACACCACACCCGGGCGCCGGTGTGATGCGTCGCTTCCGAGCAACGACCTAGCAACCCTTGCCCATTTATCACTGCCTCCGAGCCTATAGAGTACAGTGCGTCGCTCAGTAGGGAACGCCCCAACGAAATTCTCATATTGGTTCATATTCATAGGGTATGACTAAGTTTTTATGCTGGTTGTCACTGGCCTACCGCAACCCTCCTCCTTTAGCCGGGCTTGGGACCGGCAGTGTATAACTAAACAGTTATACACAGGCGTGGGTACCCCTTATCGTGAGAATATCGCATCCTTCCGGACTGCATCAGTCCTTAAGGCCAAATTCTTAGTGAAGCAATCCACTATCTGACTAGCGGTTCAAATGTATGACAAAGATATGATTCCCTCCAAATAGGCTCTCCGAGTGAAATGACAATATATCCCAATGTGCTTGGTTCTCTCATGAAATTCTGGATTTTTGACAATATGAATAGCACTTTGATTGCCACAATACAGAGTAGAGACCTTTTCCACAATGACTCTCATGTCCTGCAATAACAATCTTAACCTTAGTTGTCAAAAGCAGTAAGCCCCTAAAAGGCTTGGGCAGGATTAATCGGCCTAAGCGGGACCAAAAGAACAAAATGTTGAAAAAAATAGAAATATCACAATAAATTGTTAAATTTAAGTAACAAACATATGATTGTGACCATGAATAAAGTATAAGTGTACTTCAGCATAATATAATTACATAACATTGAACATAAACATAAACATAAACACTAACAAACATATAATTGTGACCATGAATGAAGTATGCGTGTACTTCAGCGTAATATAATTACATAATATTGAACATAAACAGAAACAATGTGAATATATATATATATATATATAACACTGATTATATAACTGAGACACAGATTATATATAAATTATATATTATATGTGAAAAGTGCCCACAGGATCAAAACATGGGTAGCCTTTCTGCCCTTCAAGATATCCAATAAAACAACATTTGACTGACTTGGGAGACAACTTATCTCTCTATTGGAGAGAAACAAATACAAAACAAGTACTATCAAACACTTTCAACAAGTCATAATTAGGTTTTTTGCCAAACAACCTCTTATATGGTGAATTCTTTGCAATAACCTTGGATGGCTCTCACAACATCGGCCCATAACTCTTGGGCATCCCACTGTTAAACAACAAAGCTCTAGTGGTCTCCAAGATATGTCTATTTTTTCTTTTGGTCACTCCATTTTGTTCTGTGTGTAAGGATACGATTTTTTATGCACCATGCCTTTTTCTATTAAAAATTCATGCATGTTATATCCCATATATTCTCCCCTTGAATCTAAGTGAAGGGTCTTCACCTTAGCTTAAAATTGAATCCCAACATATACATAAAATTTCTTTAAAATGTCAAATAATTCACTCTTGTTTTTCATAAAATATATCTATGTATATTGAGTTTTTTAGAAGGATTGGAATCAAAATAATTGAGCCAACTTTAGAGATATTCATGAGAGAGCCATTAGCAGTGCAAAAGACACCACTACATGACCTACAATTGGTTCCTATAGATTCATTAAAGGTCATATAACATGATGCTCCCCAGTCTATCAACCAACCAGAACCAATACTAGGGATACCTGCATAAGCACAACCCAAAGTACCAAAAGTAGTAGTTGAATTGGATGAGACTGATAGTGAAAGAAGGTGTTGGACTTGTTGCGACAGTTGATCGAACCTGAAAGACACATAGGCTTGCACATCAGAGGAGGAGGAGACAACTGCAGATATGTTCTCATCATCATTCCCTACACTCTTCTCTCCACCAGACATAGCAACACTTCCACCCATCTTCAAATTCTTCGTCTTCAGTGTTGGACATGACTTATTCATGTGCCCCATCTCCTTGTGATAGTGACATTGCACACCACTCATAACATACTTGGATGTTCCAATCTTGGGCCCACCATAACTACTTGACTGCTTTTTTTTTAAAGAAGATAATTTCATTCAAAGAATTAAACAGTACAGTGCAATAGCAGGTGATGAAATATCACATACTGTTACAGAAGAGATGTCATAACCAAATTACACATTTCATGAAGTATACAAGAAGTAGGAAGACCGAGAGAAACCGAGGTGAGAAGAATGCCCCCATTCCGATTATCACCCTTCGCAGACAGCTAGACCAAAATCGGCATCCACTAACACCCACCATGGAGGAAGATGCCGAATTGCAAGCAGGCTGATCAGTTGGGCTTTAATGCCATGCTGCAGCACCCAGAGATCCAAGTGTTGCTGCATCCGTGATGCTTTCGAAGAAAATGTGATTTCTGCCAATCCAAGAAATGGGGCGAACCTTCCATTTTCAGTGAGCCCAGCTGGTGAGCTCCCAACGTAAAAGGTGGAGCAGCTGGTCCGGGCCGCTGCAATTGTTTCTGAAGATCCGATTATTGTGCTCCTGCCAAACCAGATATCACGCCTTCAAAACCCAAACGCGCCATAAGAAGATCCACTTCTTCCCCTTGGCCTGAAGGTAACACGCAACAATAGTTTGTCTTGGGAAGGTGATGTTGTCCCAGTTGCATCCAAGATCCCCCCCAAGCTTGCCGCAATAAAAATCTGAAGTACTCACATTCCCAAAATAAGTGTTGGCTCGATTCCTCTTGATGGAGACATAGAGAGCACCTACTACAAAGCTGGATGCCCAATTTCTTAAGCCTGCACTCAGTTTTAATAATCTCTTTCATGATGACCCAGCACGTCAAGGAGCCCCTCAAAGATATACCCCCACCCCAAAGTGCTTTGATGGGCAGCCATTGCATAGAGTGAAGAGAAAGAGCTCTATACATCGAGGCAGTGGAAAAGATTCCATCACTAGTCAAAGACCAAGACAAACGGTCTGAAGGAGGTGCCAAGGAAATGCTTGCCAAATCAGCCATTAGGAGAGACCATTGTTGAAGTGCACCCTCCCCGAGATCCCATCTCAACACAATGTCCCACTCTTGCAAGGTCTCCAACCGGCATGCATTAACCCAACAATATTTTCTTCTAGCAATTTGATAGAGTTCGGGAAAAATACTTTTGAGAGGAAGGTCCCGAAGCCACACATCATTCCAAAAAAGAGTGGTGGAACCATTTTCCACCACGCTCTTGGAAAAACAAGAGAAATCTTGGATAACCAACACCCATCCCTTCCATAATCCGGATCCCCCATTCCACTTATATGATTCTGACCGGTTCCAAGGCCAACCAACAAAGTCATAATTTTCGGAGAACATGGTAGCCAAGGTACCCTCTTTGGTGAAAATCACCCAAATCCATTTGGCGAGAAATGTCTTGTTGAATCAGCTAAGATGGTGCAAACCAAGTTCACCCAAGTCAACACTTTGAGCTATGACTTCCCATCGCACCAAGGATCTTACCCTTCTCTCCTCACCCCTATTCCCATTCCAAATAAAATTTTGGAAGATGGATACCAGCCTCTTTTCTACTTTTTTTGGCAAAGCAAAAATTTGTGAAAAATGATTTACCATAGTAGCTATATTGTGTCTCACCAATTGAACCCGCCCTGCCTTTGATAGAACTCGGGCTGCACAAGATTGGACCTTGGCCCGAATCCGATCCTCCACCCTACCCCAATGCAACCCACGAGAAATGCCCAAATAAAGAGGAAGTCCCAAATAATTAAACGGTAAGGAGCCTATACCGCAATAAAAAATATATGATGCCCTTGATTGTAAGGTCCCCGTAAGGTCATTGAGGACAAGAACGTGACTCTTGGCACCATTCATACGAAGCCCTGAAATTTCCCCAAATCACTGTAGGATAGTCCACAAATTCCACATGTTATCCTCCGAAGCCTCCCCAAATATCAAAATGTCTTCCGAAAACAATAGATGAGAGATTTTAACGCTACTAGAGACCCGATAACCCTAAAAAAAACAGCCCCCACAGCCAAATTAATCATGACCGAGAGTGCTTCCATGGCCAAAATAAATAAGTAGGGTGTAAGCGGATCCCCTTGACGAAGGCCCCTCCTTGTCTTGAAGGGATTGCCTCTCTCACCATTCAAGGAAACCTCAATCGAAGTGAGTTGAAGTAACCCTTCAATCCAAAAAATCCATTTCTCACCAAAGGCCATATTCTTCAAGCAAGCAATTAAGAATTTCAATCAAGAGAATAGAAAGTTTTTTCAAGGTCAATCTTTAAAATAAATGATGGCTTACCCGATATCTTGATTGAGTGCAGTGTTTCGTGTGCCAACATGAATGCCTCATGCAATTGCCTCCCTGGAATGAAGGCACTTTGGGATGGAGACACGATAGAATGGATGACTGGATTAAGTCCAGTTGCCAATAATTTGGTGATGATCTTGAAGCACGAACCCACCAAGGAGATGAGTCGAAATTTACCAATGTCTTCAGCATGAGATTCCTTGGGGATTAGAATGAGAACCGATCTACCCAGGATACTCGGCAATTGAGCATTAGAACGGAACTCATGAACCATGTGAAGCAAGTCATCTTTAACACAATCCCAACTGAATCGAAAGAATTGAATGGGGAACCCATCCAAGCCCGGTGACTTGCCATTAGGAAGTGCCCAAACAACTCCCTTAAGTTCCTCCATGATGAACTCCTCTTCCAATCCATTATGGGAACTGAATCACCAGAAGAATATGACTGAAGAGTCTTCACCTTGGTCTCTTCCGCAATGAGCTTAGAAAGAGCTTGAGTAACACGGGGGAGGAATGTCCTGTGAATTATTAGCAATTCTCACATTGCCGAATTCAGGACGGAGTCCCATAAGAAACTTTATCACTCTCAGTCTCCTTAGCGTGAGTTTCAGCATCCATGCAGGCCTTACAGTCCTTACATTTATCATATTTTTTGTTCTTTTCAGGAAAAATTATAAAAATTCAGATATGTATCTGATTGCCAAGATTTTTTATTCACAAAACTTGTAAATTCATAGTCTCGTGAATCCCCAAACTAAACCTCAAAAATCTGTACTGATCGTACAAGTCGACACCTTAGAAATGACATCAGCAGAAGCTATGTCTACCCCAGATGAAGTTCCTATATCCCTTGCACCAGCACACTGAAATTCCTCTCTTGCTTGCTTGTATGGCTCTGATACCATGTTCAGCAAGATGCACAAGAGAGGCAAGAAGGAGATGCTCAATGAAAAAGATAGAAAAGCTTCATTAGGTTCAAAAGAATAAGAAGCTACAACATAAAAAAAAAGGATGTCCCCTTAGGGTTACACAAAAAGACAAAACACTATACTGCCAAAGGTTATGTTATAGAAATACCCCTCTACAATGAACATATGTACACCTTAATGGGGGTAGTATACACACATTGGTAAAATGCATATTACATTCCTTAACAGTTCATTACATAATTTATCATCCAATATGTACTAACACATGCATATATTCATATCACAAATATTAGAAACTCTCAAATTAATTTTGTCCTCTGGGCCTTGATCTATAGCATACAGATATATTGTGTGTTATATTCTTGCATCTGTACTAAAATTATACTCATCCGTCAAAAATAAATTTCTTATATTATAGTGCCTAAATGCACACTTAGCTACTTCATTTCAAGTGACACTATTGTGTTAAGAATGCTTCTTGTTTTCAAGAATTCCCTTTTAATAACAAATTTCTTAGAGGCTCAATTCATGAGATAAAAAGATGCCTACAATGAAAGGAAAGATGCTTACATGAAGCTAGCATCACATTCTCCTCAGCAGGCCCTTCAGTGCCTCCAGGTCCATCAAATAAGTCAACTCGCTTGTTCTCGAGGGAGCTTGAGTATCTATTAATTGATTGCAAGTACAACATGAAACAGTAGCTCTAGAATGAATGGTTAAAAAGATCATATTGATGCAAGAAAAGATACAAATGAGAAAATAATAAGATGAATGATTCTAATATAAGCATGGAAGCAACAAGAGACCCTCTATAAACCCTGTTGTCATGTAGCTAAGAGACTAATGCTTTACCTACATGGACACCAGACTGGCAATACAAGTAAACTTGGTAAGATTCATATTTTGTTGTGGTCTAGCAATACAGGTAAACTTACAAACATTCAACTTTTCTTTTGGTCACCAATGATTTTGTAAAGAGAAGGTTGTTCAAAGGTTGCCAATCATAAGTATAGTAATTAAGTTTACACATTTACTGCCCCACAGTAGTTTTCACTAAAACATGCAAAACTTTTACTTGAGGGAAGTGCAGATAAAGAACCATTAAATTCACTGCATGAGATCAAGGATGATAGGAAGCCCTTAAGCATTTATGAGCAACATTCTAAAGACTCAATTTTGGCAATAAATAACTCAATATTCGTTCCAATTGTGAGGACTAAACCTGTAACTAGGATGCTTTACAACTCAAGTTTTTGTTAAATCATTGACCTGAAGAAATTTTCCATTCCCAAAACTAAAGAAAATGAATTTGTTAATAGATCATGGCCTGTCCAAACCACCAACTGATTAAGCAACTATCTTGAAGCTCCAATAGGAACGAGATGCTGGGCCAATTATAGTGAGGATCACTGAATCCTAACCCTCCACGGGAGAGCAGAATTTCATACCTGGTCCTAGCAAACAATATATGTCAGAAATTTTCAACATATTTCTTGGCAATAGGCATTTGTTCTTCTTGAACATTTGTCACTAAACATCAAACAAGTACAGAGTTGTACAATAGAAACATGTAATTCTAGATGTGTATTGAACTATTCTTAAAAAGCAGCATTTCCAACACTTCACATAACTTCCCAATTTTATTTCAGCTACAAGGCTGGAATGTGGCATCAACAGGTTGCCCCAATAAAGTATTTATTTAATTTAACCTTTTAAGTTTTGTTAAGATAAGTAGACCACTTTAAAGTTTACTTATTCTTAAGGCTGTTTTGGTATTTTCTAAATAATGAGGGACCCATATTAGTTTTTATTCTACATGGTATCAGAGCAGTCGACCTTGGGAGCGTGATCTCGCGTTTTGCGCCAAAGCTCGAGTGAAGGATATTAGATTGCGTGAAGGAGATCAGATCTAAAGGTGTGTCCGATTTAATTTTTTTTGAAGAACGAGTGGTACAGATCTAATAACAGATCTGAGGTCTGACAAGAGTCATGACTCAGATCTCTAATCTCTAATCAGATCTAAAAGTCGCGGTGGATCTATGTGTCTTTGTCGACCAGATCGGGTGGATACAGGTATGGGTGTTGTGCAGAAGTCGTGAAGTGGGTGACGGTTGACAGTCATTTTTTTTTAAGATTAAATGCAGTCTATTGTCGTGGATCTGCATTTTTTTTCTGATCGTATGCTCTGGTTGGTTCAGATCTGATCACAGATCTGAGTGTGGTGAAGATTAAATATATTGTTCAGTCGTGGACCTGGATGTCGTGAAAAGAAATATTAAATAGTCGTGGATCTGCATATTTTTTTTCAGATCTGATCATTTATTCTGGTTATTTCAGATCTGATCACAGATCTGGTGTCGTCGTGAGTTCTGCATAGTGTGGAGCAGTTTGTTTTTTATTTGTTCATATCAGATCATCGATTAAATGCATCTTTTGTTCAGTCATGGACCTGGATGTCGTGAAAAAAATTTATTAAATAGTCGTGGATCTGCATATTTTTTTTCTTTCAGATCTGTTCATTTGTTCTGGTTAGTTCAGATCTGATCACAGATCTGGTGTCGTGGTTAGACTAATCACCGTAGTGGATCTGCATAGTGTGGAGCAGATCGTGAGTTCTTGAAGCATTCAGGTCCGATTTCTTAGTTGATTGGAGAATAAATCTGAATGATTTTTTTGTAGTCTACCAGATTTACAAACTGTGACGATTTTTTTTTTACACGTGGACGTTTATTGCAGCAGCAATATTGGTTGTGACTCCTGAGTTAGTGTTATTCATTATGGGTGAAGTTCCAAAATCTGATTACAAGAATGAGACTATTGGGGAATATAAAGCCTTCGCAAATCCTTTCTTTTATAGTTCTTATGTAAAATTAAATGAAACAAACTATGCAAGGTGGTCCAGAACTTTTATGATGTTGGTGTCTGGACATCGTAGAAAACATATTTTGCTGAAAACTGAACCAAATGATAAAGCGGAAAAATACATTACTTGGGAAGAAGATAATGACATTGTTATGTCATGGATCATGAATAGCATCGAACCTCATATTGCAGATGGTCTAATTTATTATAATACAGCTAAACAGATGTGGGACAATCTTCGAGATACGTACTCTCAAGAGACTAATGTGAGTCGTATTCTCCAAGTTGAACATGAAATATATAATTTGCAGCAGGGTGATCAGACCTTGGCCCATTATTATACCTCCGTTAAAGTTGCTTTTGAAAGACTTAATGCTCATAGGCCACTGTGTTGTTCAAAACAAAAAGATCATCAAGAACAAACTATGGTTGCTCAGTTCCTCACAAGCCTATCTTCAGAGTTCTCAGTTGCTAAAGTCCAAATGTTGAACGGGTCTGATGTTCCTACCCTTGCTGATGCATACAATCGTTTGAGTAGACTTGTCATCTCTCTTCCACAATCTCAACCTGCATCTCAGTCATCTGCTTAAGTTGTTCCATCTAGTTATGGACGAGGAAATACTTTGAATGTTAAAGGACGAGGTCGTGAAAGAGGTATGGGAGGTAGAGGTAAATTCCAATGTACCTTTTGCGAAAAATCAGGACATTTAGAAGATCGTTGCTGGGATAAACATGGACGGCCTGCCTTTTCTCCATTGAAGCCTAATGTTCCAAAAGCTAATGTTACAAAATTAGAGGTAGCGAATGAAACCAATTCTTCGAGTGGTTGTATCACTCTTAGTCGTGCAGAATATGATAAACTAGTCGCTCATCGTCCTTCAAGTTCCTCTTCTCATGTAGCTGGTGTGGCTTACTCAATAGGAGACCATCTTTCTCCCCATGATAGTAAGTAGATTATTGACTCTGGTGCATCTAGACATCTATGTGGAAACTCTCAAAAAAATTCAGATCTAAAGGCTATTACTGCACATTGGGGAGTCTCATTAGTTGATGGGAGTTCCTCCCCGGTTATTGGTCAGGGAAATGTTTTTATATCCTCTTTCTTGCATTTGAACAATGTCCTTCATTTCCTCAAAGTTTACTCTCAGTTATTTACCTTACGAAAGAGCTAAATTGTAGAGTGATATTTGATCTTGTGTGTTGTCATTTTCAGGATTTGCTGACGGGTAAGAAGATTGGTGGAGGCTATGAAGAACATGGAGTCTACTATCTACATCACCCTGTGGAAAATATTTATGCTGCAGTCGATTATTCATCGAGCCCTGTTCAGTGGCATCGTCGTCTCGGGCATCCTTCATTGTCGAAGCTTCATCGTGTCATTCCTCAAATTCCGTCTACTACATCATTCTAGTGTGAAGCATGTCACTTGGGCAAGCATCATAGGAGTTCATTTCCTTCTAGTCAGAGTCAATCCAGTCATAAGGTCTTTGAACTTCTTCATGCGAATATATGGGGTCCTAGTAAAATTCCTACCAGGACCCAATGTCGTTATTATCTTGTTATTGTCGATGATTTTTCTAAGTTATCTTGGGTGTTCTTAATAAAAGAAAGATCTGAAGTTCCTAGTATCCTCAAATCATTAGTTATTGAAATAAAAACCTAGTTTGAATCTGTTGTCAAGATTATCCGCACTGATAATGCCCTTGAGTTTAAAACCAAAGCACTGTTGCAATTTTATCGAGACCATGGCATTCAACCTCAAACCACTTGTGCCTATACTTCCCAACAAAATGGGGTGGCTAAGTGAAAACACAGGCACCTCCTTGATGTAGCCCGCACCCTTATGATTCAATCCAATGTTCCTGCTTCATATTGGGGTGATGCGGTTACCAGAGCTTGCTATTTGATCAACCACATGCCTTCATCATTCGTGGAATACCAAATTCCTTTGTAAATCCTGTATCCTAATGTACCTCTCTTCTCTCTTTCGCCCAAGGTATTTGGGTGCATTTGTTTTGTGCACAGACTCGGACCCGACCGTGATAAATTAGCAACTCAAGCCACTAAGTGTATGTTTATAGGCTATCCAAAAAATCAAAAGGGGTATCGATGTTATGATCTGATTTCCCGTCAGGAGTATGTTGGTGCGGATGTATCCTTCTTGGAGTCTCTTTCATATTATTCAAGTATTGGTGCTAGGATGCAAGCTGATCAAGATGACTCATTTTCTCTTCATGCTCCTCCTTTTCCTTTGGAATCGGTGCCCCCATTACCGAATCCAACTCCACCTACCTCACAGTTTCACAATCCTCCATTAGTGTATATGCGTAGAGCTCCACCTCCTCCAGTGTCTCCATCTTCTTCTTCTCTTAAGGTAAGTGCTCCTGATAGCAATGACATTCATGTTGATGATAATAGACCAATCGCTCTACGAAAGAGGACACGACAATGTACCTTATATCTTGTCTCAGTTTGTGTCAGATGCCAAAATTGGTAATCAGATGAAAGCATTTATTTTAGCCTTATCTGTTGAAACTATTCCTCTGAGTTATCAAACGGCAGTACTCGATAGTAGGTGGAAGCATGCTATGTAAGATGAAATGGATGCTTTACTGTCTCAACAGACATGGGACCTTGTTGATCCCCCACTGCATGCGGACATTGTTGGATGTTGTGAAAAGAGAGAAAGAGAGAGAGAGAAAACGAGAGAGAGAGAGAGGGAAAGACCTCTTCTTCATGTCATTAGGTCTAATCTCCACTAGTTTAAATAGAGATTAGCCAAAAGAAAAAATTTACATATGAGTCCCTCAGTATTTAGAAAATACCAAAAACAGACTTAAGTATAAAACAACAAGAGGTCGACTTATCTTAACACTCCTCCTCAAGCTGAAGCATAGATATCAATCATGCTCAGCTTGCCGCAACATTTTGAGAAACTGGACCTGGCAAGAGGCTTTGTAAAAATATATGCAACTTGATCCTGAGAGATTATATGCTTGGTAGAGATATGTCAAGCTTGAACCATATCTCTTATGTAGTGGCAGTCAACTTCAATATGTTTTGTCGTCTCATGAAATATCGAATTATTGGCTATATATGTAGCTGCCTTGTTATCACACATCATCACCAAAGAAGATGAAACCTTCACTTGAAGAACAGTCAGCACAGTTCAAACCCACATCAATTCAGCTGTCGTTTGGGTCATAGCCCTATACTCTGATTCGACACTCGACCTAGCAACCACGGTTTGCTTCTTGCTTCTCCAAGAAATTAAGTTACCTCCCACAAATACATAGAATCTTGTGGTAGATTTCCTATCCTCTACAGACCCAACATAATCAGCATCAGAGTAAGCAACTACCTCCAGGGTACCCTCTTTCTTGAATAATAACCCTTTTCTAGGAGAAGATTTTAAGTACCTGAGTATCATCATTGTAGCATTCCAGTGTACCTCAGTCGATTTGTCCATGAATTGGCTAACCTTGCTTACAGCTAGAGCAATATCAGGTTTAGTCACTGTCACATATAGTAACTTCCCTACCAATGAGCAATAGCTCCTGCTATCAATAGGTTTTGACCCTTCATCCAATAAATGAATTTTGTGATCCATGGGAATATTTGTTGGTTTAGCTCCCAACATTCCTGTCTCTTTTAATAAATCAAGAACATACTTCCTTTGAGACAAAACCACGCCCTCACTGCTCCTGGCCACTTCAATGCCCAGAAAGTATCTAAGGGGACCAAGGTCTTTTGCAACAAAATGTTTTTGAAGATGAGCTTTCATAGCTGCAATATCTTTCACGTTATCTCTTATAGGGATGATGTCATCCACATATACCACCATAACTACTAGGCCTTGAGTTAGTTTTCTTAATAAATAATGTGTGGTCTGACGCTGACCTATTAAAACCAAACTTTGACATCACATCAAACAAATTTTGAAACCATGCACGAGGACTTTGCTTTAGACCATATATCACCTTTCTTAATCTGCACACCTTCTGACACTCCCCCTCAACCTCGAACGCAAAAGGTTGTTGCATGTAAACTGTCTCAGACAGATCCCCATATAGAAATGCATTTTTCACATCTAGTTGACACAAACTCCATCCACGGTGAACAACTACAGAGAGAACAAGACAGATGGTGCTCATCCGTGCGACAAGAGAAAATGTCTCAAAGAAATCAACACCATATGTCTAAGTATAACCTTTTGCTATTAACCTGGCCATGTATCTTTCAATGAAACCATCTGAGTTGTACTTAATGATGTACACCCATTTGCATCCAACAATGTCCGCATCCACAGGGTGATCAACAAGGTCCCATGTCTGTTGAGACAGTAAAGCATCCATTTCATCTTGCATAGCCTGCTTCCACCTGCTATCGAGTACTGCCGTTTGATAACGCAGAGGAATAGTTTCAGCAGATAAGGCTGAAATAAATGCATTCATCTGATTACCAATTCTGGCATCTGACACAAACTGAGATATAGAATATAAGGTGCATTGTCGCATCCCTTTTCGCAGAGCGATTGGCCTGTTATCATCAACATGAATGTCATTGTTATCAGGAGCACTTAGCTCAGGAGAAGAAGAAGATAGAGACACTGGAGGAGGTGGAGCTCGACGCACATACACCAATGGAGGATTGTCAAACCGTAAGGTAGGTGGAGTTGGATTCGGTAATGGGGGCACCGATTCCAAGGGAAAAGGAGGAACATGAAGAGAAAAGGAGTCATCTTGATCAGCTTGCATCCTAGCACCAGTACTTGAATAATATGAAAGAGACTCCAAGAAGGATACATCCGCACTGACATACTCCTGACGGGAAATCGGATCACAACATCGATACCCCTTTTGATTTTTTGGATAGCCTATAAACATACACTTAGTGACTTGAGTTGCTAATTTATCACGGTCAGGTCCGAGTCTGTGCACAAAACAAATGCACCCAAATAACTTGGGCGAAAGAGAAAAGAGAGGTACATTAGGATACAGGATTTACAAAAGAATTTGGTCTTCCACGGATGATGAAGGCATGTGGCTGATCAAATAGCAAGTTGTGGTAACCGCATCACCCCAATATGAAGCAAGAACATTGGATTGAATCATAAGGGTGCGGGCTACATCAAGGAGATGCCTGCGTTTTCGCTCAGCCACCCCATTTTGTTGAGAAGTATAGGCACAAGTGGTTTGAGATTTAATGTCATGGTCTCGATAAAATTGCAGCATTGCTTTGGTTTTAAACTCAAGGGCATTATCAGTGCGGATAATCTTAACAACAGATTCAAACTGAGTTTTTATTTCAATAACTAATGATTGGAGAATACTAGGAACTTCAGATCTTTCTTTTATTAAGAACACACAAGACAACAACAACAACAACTACGCCCTTATCCCAAAACAATTGGGGTCGGCGATATGAACCAAAAAAGAAAATCATTCTGGGTCTTCCACATGAATCATTCTCCAATCATTTCTATCCAATGCCATGTCCTCGGTGAGGTTCAAAGCATTCATATCCATTCCTATCATCTCCATCCAAGACTTCCTAGGCCTACCCCGACCTCTTTTAACTAATATATTTTTCCATTTCTCCATCCTTCTAACTAGAGCGTCATTAGGCCTTCGCCAAATATGTCCAAACCACCGTAAACGATTCTCTCTCATCTTATTTTCAATGGGTGCAACGCCTACCTTCTTACGTATCTCCTCGTTCCGAATCTTATCTTTTATTGTATTTCCACACATCCATCTAAGCATACGCATCTCAGCTACACTCATTTTTTGAATATGATGTCTCTTGGCAGCCCAACATTCTGTACCATATAGTAAAGCGGGCCTAATAGTCGACCTATAAAACTTTTCCTTCAACCGCAATGACATTCTACGATCGCACAACACTCTAGTTGCACTTTTCCATTTCATCCACCCAACCTTTATCCTATGATTTACATCTCCATCAATTTCTCCATACTTTTGAATGATAGATCCCAAATATTTGAAACAATCATCCACCGATATTTCTTGCTCACCAAGCTTCACTACACTCCCATCACTACTTCGTTGCTTACTAAACCGACATTCCATATATTCTGTCTTACTCTTACTCAACTTAAAACCTCTTGCTTCCAATGTCTGTCTCCATAATTCTAACTTAGCATTAACCCCAACTCTAGACTCATTAATCAAAACAATATCATCAGCAAACAACATACACCACGGCATATTTTCTTGAATTGATCTCGTAAGCTCATCCATCACTATAGCAAATAGGAAAGGGCTTAAAGCAGATCCTTGATGTAACCCAACCGTTATAGGAAAATTGGTTGTCACCCCTCCACAAGTGCGGACATAGGTTACTATTCATTCATACATATCTTTAATTATACTAATGTACTTGAGAGAAACACCTTTTTTCATCATTGTCCACCAGAGAACGTCCCTAGGTACTCTATCGTATGCCTTTTCCAAATCAATAAAAACCATATGCAAATCTTTGTTCCTCTCTCTATATCTCTCAATAAGTTGTCTAAGAAGATGTATAGCTTCCATAGTTGATCTTCCAGGCATAAAACCAAATTGATTCTTCGATATCATGACAACCTTCCTCAACCTAGACTCAATCACCCTCTCACAAAGTTTCATAGTATGACTCATGAGTTTTATACCACGATAGTTTGTGCAATCTTGTATATCACCCTTATTCTTATATAGAGGCACCAAAGTACTCTTCCTCCAATCATTAGGCATCTTATTTGTTCGCCAAATCTTATTAAAAAGATTTGTCAACCATTCTAAACCTTTCTCTCCCAAGCATTTCTAAGCCTCGATAGGTATACCATATGAGCCAACTGCCCTTCTTGATTTCATTTTCTTCAAAGCCTCTGCAATTTCTTTCTTTTGAATCTTGCG
Source organism: Nuphar pumila (assembly GCF_984573655.1). NCBI lineage: Eukaryota > Viridiplantae > Streptophyta > Magnoliopsida > Nymphaeales > Nymphaeaceae > Nuphar > Nuphar pumila. The sequence goes on along the minus strand of NC_143257.1, from coordinate 124,670,048 downwards.
CATGAAGTCACGATTCATCTCATGAAAAGGAATGGAGAAGTCTCCAAGATCCTGAGCATGACTTCCATTAAATAGCTTATCAAAATAATCTTTCTATCTTTCCTTAATCTCCTCATCTTTGACTAAAACCCTTTGTGTTTCATCTTTGACACATCTAACCATACTCAGATCCCTCGATTTCCTATCTCTCATCTTTGCAAGCCTATAAATATCCTTCTCGCCCTCTTTGGTATCCAATTTGTGATAAACCTCCTTATATACCTTATCTCTCGCGTTTTGAACTACTTTTTTAGCTTCCTTCTTTGCTATCATATACTTCTCCAAATTCTCATTATCACGACTCTTAGATTTCTATAACACTCTTTTAACCTTAATAGCTAATTTGACATCCTCGTTCCACCATGATGTATCCTTACCTAACAATGCACCGCCTTTAGACTCACCCAATACCTCCTTAGCCACCTTTCTCATGCCACCCGCTATCTTATTCCACATTGATTTTGAATCATCCTCGAGACACCAATCAGCTTCCTTAACTACCTGCTCTATAAACATTCCTTGTTTAGCTCCTTTTGAGTGCCCACCACTTAATTCTAGGATCTATCCTATGTCTATCCCTTTTGCGGCATTGTCTAATTCTAAGATCTAAAATTAAGACTCTGTGTTGTGTAGCTACACTATCTCCCGGTATAACCTTACAATCGATGCAACAACCCCTATCTCTCTTTCTAAGTAGGAAAAAATCTACCTGACTCGTATTAACCCCACTTTTAAATGTTACTAGGTGAGACTCCCTCTTCCTAAACCAAGTGTTTGCTAAGATCATATCATACGACAAACCAAAATCTAAAATCCTTTCTTCACTTTCGTTTTTTTCTCCTATACCATAGCCTCCATGTATACTCTTAAATCCATCCCTACTAATGCTTACATGTCCATTAAGGTCACCATCGATGAAAAGCTTTTCTCCATAAGATATCCCTTGTACTACTCCATCTAAATCTTCCCAAAATTGATGCTTAATAAAATCATCTAAACCTACTTGAGGTGCATAAACACTAATAATATTAATAATATTTGTACCTAATACTAGATTAATAAGTAAAATCCTATCACCCTTCCTACGGACCTCAACTACATTATCTATAAACTCACGACTCATAACAATCCCTACTCCATTCCTATTCCTATTTATTCTTGTATACCAAATCTTATATCCCCAAGGTTCTATCACTTTTGCTTTCTCACTTACCCATTTGGTTTCTTGTAAGACATAAAATATCAATCTTTCTCCTACACATAACATCTACTAACTCTACCAACTTACCAGTTAAAGACCCTATGTTCCAAGTGGCTAACCTAATTTTATGGTCTTGGACTAACTTCTTTACCCCCACCCGTCCAACAAAGTGAGGGAACCCTTGCCTATTTGACACCACACCCGGGCGCCGGCCTAGCAACCCTTGCCCATTTATCACTGCCTCCGGGACTATAGAGTACAGTGCGTCGCTCAGTAGGGAACGCCCCAATGAAATTCTCATATTAGTTCATCGACAATGACAAGATAATAACGACATTGGGTCCTAGTAGGAATCTTACTAGGACCCCATACATCCGCATGAAGAAGTATGACTGGACTGACTCTGACTAGAAGGAAACAAACTCTGATGATGCTTGCCCAACTAACACACTTCACACTGGAATGATGTAGTAGACGGAATTTAAGGAATGACACGACAAAGCTTCGACAATAAAGGATGTCCGAGACGATGATGGCACTGAACAGGACTCGAGGAAGAATCGACTACAGCATAAATGTTTCCCACTAGGTAATGTAGATAGTAGACTCCATTGTCTTCATAGCCTCCACCAATCTTCCCCGTCAACAAATCCTGAAAATGACAACTTAGAGGATCAAATATCACTCTACAATTTAGCTCTTTTGTAAGACAACTCACTGAGAGTAAACTCTAAAGAAATGAAGGAGCATGAAGGATATTTTTTAATTGCAAGGAAGAGGATATAGAAACATTTCCCTGACCAATAACCGGGGAGGAACTCCCATCAGCTAATGATACACCCCGATGTGTTGTAATAGCCTTTAGATCTGAAAAGTTTTGAGAGTTTCCACATAGATGTCTAGATGCACCAGAGTCAATAATCCACTTACTATCATGGGGAGAAAGATGGTCTCCAGTAGAGTAGGCCACACCAGCTACAGGAGATGAGGAACTTGAAGGACGATGAGAGACCAGCTCCTCGTATTCTGCATGGCTAAGAGTGATAGATTCACTAGGAGAATTGGTTTCATGCTCCACCTCTAGTTTTGTAGCATTAGCTTTTGGAACATTTGGCTTCAATGGAGAAAATGCAGGCCGTCCATGTTTGTCCCAGCAATGATCTTCTAAATGTCCTGATTTTTCACAGTAGGTACATTAGAGTTTACCTCTACCTCTCATACCTCTTCCATGACATCTGCCTCTAACATTCATAGTATTTCCTCGTCCATGACTAGATGGTACAGCTAAAGCAGATAACTGAGATGCAGGTTAAGATTGTGGAAGAGAGATGGCAAGTCTACTCAATCGATTGTATGCATCAGCAAGAGTAGGGACCTCAGATCCGATCAACATTTGGACTTTTGCAACTGAGAACTCTGACGATGGGCCTGTGAGGAACCTAGCAACCATAGTCTGTTCTTGATGATCCTTTTGTTTTGAGCAACACAGAGGTCTATGAGCATTCAATCTTTCAAAGGCAGCCTTAACAGAGGCATAATAATTGGGCAAGGATTGATCACCTTGCTGCAAATTATATATTTCTTGTTCAACTTGGAGGATACGACTCACATTAGTCTCTTGAGAGTACGTATCTCGAAGATTGACCCACATCTATTCAACCGAATTGTAGTAAATTAGGCCATCTGCAATATGAGGTTCAATGCTATTCATGATCCATGACATTACAATGTCATTATCTTCTTCCCAAGTAGTGTATTTTCCTGTCTTATCATTTGGTTCAGATTCCAACAGTATATGTTTTCTACGATGTCCAGACACCGACATCATAAAAGTTCTGGACCACCTTGCATAGTTTGTTTCATTCAATTTGACAGAAGAACCATAGAAGAAAGGATTTGCAAAGGCTTTATATTCCCCAGTAGCCTCATTCTTGAAATCAGATTTTGGAACTTCACCCATAATGAACAACATTCCCTCAACAGTCACCACTACTAGTGTTGCTCCAATAAACTTCCACTTAAATCTGATAGAGATCAGCTCCACACTATGCAGATCCACTATGATGATGAATCTTCACCACGACATTAGATCTGTGATCAGATCTAAACCAACCAGAACAAAGAACAAATGAACTAATAAAAAAAATCCACGACTATTTAATATAAAATGTTCTTCACGACATGCAGATATGAGCAACCAAAAAAAGAAGTATGCAGGTCCACGACCAAAAAAATTTATCTTCACCACACTCAGATTTGTGATCAGATCTCTGGAAAAAATTGCAAATCCACGACTATTTAATATACATATTTCTTCACGAGAACCAGATTTGAACGATCCAAACCAAAAATATGCATGTCCATGACTGAAAAAAAAATTATCTTCACTGCTTTCAGATTTGGGATCAGAACTGAACTACCGGGAGCATACGGTAAAAAAAAACTTCACGACAATGGACTGCATTTAATCTCCACGATTGAAAAAAAAATCACCGTCGCCGACTTCACTTCAACACAATACCCATACCTGTATCCACTCGGTTTGGTCGACAGAGACCCATAGATCCATGCAACTTTTAGATCTGATTACAGATCTGAGTCATGACTCTTGTCAGACCTCAGATCTGTTATGAGATTTGTACCACTCGTTAAAAAAAAATAGGCCACACCTTTTTATCTGATCCTTTTTACGTGATCAAATACCCTTCACTTGAACTTTAGCGCAGAACTCGAGATCGTGCTCCCCAGATCCACAGCTCTTAGATCAGATACTCTTCACGCGATCTGGTACACTTCAAGCAAGCTTTGGTGCAGACTCTGAAATCACGCTCCCAAGGCCGATGGCTCTGATACCATGTGAAAAGACAGAGAGAGAGAAAACGAGAGAGAGAAGAAAAGACGTCTTTTTCATGTCATTAGGTCTAATCTCCACTAGTTTAAATAGAGATTAGCCAAAAGAATAAATCTACATATGAGTCCCTCATTATTTAGAAAATACCAAAAACAGACTTCAGTATAAAACGACAAAAGGTCGACTTATCTTAATAGATGTAAATGGGTATACATCATTAAGTACAACTCAGATGGTTTCATTGAAAGATACAAGGCCAGGTTAGTAGCAAAAGGTTATACTCAAACATATGGTGTTGATTTCTTTGAGACATTTTCTCTCGTCGCACGGATGGGCACCATCTGTCTTGTTCTCTCTGTAGTTGTTCACGGTGGATGGAGTTTGTGTCAACTAGATGTGAAAAATGCATTTCTATATGGAGATCTGTTTGAGACAGTTTACATGCAACAACCTCCTGCATTCGAGGTTGAGGGGGAGTGTCAGAAGGTGTGCAGATTAAGAAAGGTGATATATGGTCTAAAGCAAAGTCCTCGTGCATGGTTTCAAAATTTGTTTGATGTGATGTCAAAGTTTGGTTTTAATAGGTCAGCGTCAGACCACACATTATTTATTAAGAAAACTAACTCAGGCCTAGTAGTTATGGTGGTATATGTGGATGACATCATCCCTATAAGAGATAACGTGAAAGATATTGCAGCTATGAAAGCTCATCTTCGAAAACATTTTGTTGCAAAAGACCTTGGTCCCCTTAGATACTTTCTGGGCATTGAAGTGGCCAGGAGCAGTGAGGGCGTGGTTTTGTCTCAACGGAAGTATGTTCTTGATTTATTAAAAGAGACATGAATGTTGGGAGCTAAACCAGCAAATATTCCCATGGATCACAAAATTCATTTATTGGATGAAGGGTCAAAACCTATTGATAGCAGGAGCTATCACTCATTGGTAGGGAAGTTACTATATGTGACAGTGTCTAAACCTGATATTGCTCTAGCTGTAAGCAAGGTTAGCCAATTCATGGACAAATCGACTGAGGTACACTGGAATGCTACAATGATGATACTCAGGTACTTAAAATCTTCTCCTAGAAAAGGGTTATTATTCAAGAAAGAGGGTACCCTAGAGGTAGTTGCTTACTCTGATGTTGATTATGCTAGGTTTGTAGAGGATAGAAAATCTACCACAGGATTCTATGTATTTGTGGGAGGTAACTTAATTTCTTGGAGAAGCAAGAAGCAAACCGTGGTTGCTACGTTGAGTGTCGAATCAGAATATAGGACTATGGCCCAAACGCCAGCTGAATTGATGTGGGTTCAAACTGTGCTGATTGATCTTCAAGTGAAGGTTTCATCTCCTATGGTGATGATGTGTGATAACAAGGCAGCTACATATATAGCCAATAATTCGGTATTTCATGAGACGGCAAAACATATTGAAGTTGGTTGCCACTACATAAGAGATATGGTTCAAGCTTGACATATCTCTACCAAGCATATAATCCCTGAGGATCAAGTTGCATAGATTTTTACAAAGCCTCTTGCCAGGTTGAGTTTCTCAAAATGTTGCGGCAAGCTGAGCATGATTGATATCTATGCTCCAGCTTGAGGAGGAGTGTTAAGATAAGTCGACCACTTTAAAGTTTATTTATTCTTAAGGTTGTTTTGGTATTTTCTAAATAATGAGGGACCCAAATGTAAATTTACTCTTTTGGCTAATCTCTATTTAAACTAGAGGAGATTAGACCTAATTAAAATTTTTGACGTCTCTCTCTCTCTCTCTCTCTCTCTCTCTCTCTCTCTCTCTCTCTCTCTCTCTCTCTCTCTCTCTCTCTCTCTCGTTTCTAAGTATTCTATTAGTTTTTATTCTACAAGTTTCATAAATCATTTTACCTTTGTTAAAAGATGTCTCTCTTCTATCAAATATGAAACGAGCCAGATTGACTTAAATCAACCTTGCCCACTCATTTGCCTACATGTTTTCTTTAATTCATTCTTGTCATCAATATTAATTTCATGTATATATCTATGTATTTGCTGTCAGGAAATGGTTATCATTGTGTTATGGTTATGGAAAAAAGCTCACTGTTATCTTTGCAAATAGATAACTCATAACCTGATCAATTATTTTGAATAATAACATATTGTGAGTATCTTGAATATTGGGCCCACTCCAATCCATGACCCGATCCAAAAATATGTTGGTGACCGTACAATGGAAATTTTCAATGAGGTTTGTGGTGGTAGTGGAGTGATTGGGTCGTTAGACCCGAGACCGGAGCCCACCACAAACCTCTTCTGGGGTCCAAGGGCGGAGCCCCCACGGTATGGACCTGTCTAGTTTTTTATTTTTCCCTATTGTACCAATAGGGTTTTATGTCCTTCATCATATATATAGCTGCCTCCTTTCAGAGTTGGGTATTAGAGTTTCGGGTGTATTGGGGATTAGGGTTTTGAGAGCTTTATATCTCGCATCTTGCTAGTGGATTTTTGCTCCTCTCGCCCGTGGATATAGGCCAGAGTGCCAAACCACATAAATCTCGTGTCTTCTCTTGATTTCTTTCTTCTCTATCTTGTGGTTTGCCTCGTTTTTTGTTGTGGTTTGCATAACACAACCGATTCCTTCACATTAATAAGGCAATTCCGGTTGGCATTAAGAGTGACTTATCTAATTAAAATCACTAGGAAAAAGACCGAGTGAACCATTTGTCTCTGCTAACCAGGCCTAAGTACTTCCATGTGTTCATGAAACTCGTGAATTTCTAGCAATCTGCTAATTTTAGTTATTTTCATGCCTAACTAAAGAGAAGGACCTTCATTTCATAATCCAATCTATCTGCAATAGTTGTTAGGATCAAGTTAAATATTCAGATATATTTCACTAAAAAGGATAAAAAGGAAATCACAATGTGAAAAACCAGATGCTTCATAAATGTATGGAAAGGCAGCATATCACATACTTCTTGCGCAGAGCAACATAGGAATTTAATTCTTTAATCTGCAAAACAGTGCACAGAAAAATCAGATTGACATTGGAAAGTTAAAAAACCCAGTTTGCAACTAGTGCATTATGCTTAGAGATTTGTAGCATATAAACCATAATAAACTTCTTAAGAAGTAGATTATCACCATTGATTGCTTTTTCTCACTTAGCATCTTGTTCATTTCAAAATCATATCGATCTTCCTCTTCCTTAATTTGTTGATCAAACTCCTTAATAATCCTGGAACCAGTCACAACATTTAGCAGTGCATCTAAAAACTTCCATAACAATCTCAACCTTCTAGCAATATGAAAAAACAAAAAAATAAAATACTAATGATGAAATAAACCAGGAAGAAATAGAAGCATTGATAGACGTGAAAGGCATGCATTGAAAAGCAACCAAATTGTGTTTCATACTATATTTACACAAAGCAGATACATGTACATTTATGTGGAAAAGGTAGATATGCCTTTTTTGTAATTGAACACATAAACTGGACATCAGAAACAAATACAATGCTAGCTAAAACATAGTTCCAAGATTTTTTACCTAGAAATTACTTAAAGCATCAAATAATACTATATCTGTATAAATTATATAAGTCATTAACAGGTCATCTACATCCAATGTGAAGCCAAAATGATGAAGGCAGCATACCTTTTACACTCACGCATCTTTCCAGTAAGTTCTTCTAATTGTCTGCTCTGTCTATTTGCATCTTTGATCTTTTCCAGTTTCTGAAATCCATTTCTGCAAAAGAAGATGAGGTATGAATTTAAAGAACAAAATAACAGAATTCTGGAAACTATTTAATGAAAAATGAATCTACATAGTTTTGTAAGTAACCCCCATGTCCAGAATTCCAAACTAGCTACCACTATATATGGATTATTTAATTGAACACTCTATATCTGAAGATATATATTCACATTCATCAATTCCCATGGTTTAGAGCATACATACATACATACATACATACATACATACATACATGAGAAAAGAAGGTTAAACTGAAGTTCAATGGAAATCAATGTTTCATCACCAAGTGTTACCAACAACAGGGACTGAAAATATAGGTGGACCAAAACAGACATGCATTTGCATACTACTTGTTCAATATATCCCAGCTATGTTATTTGGACACTGTCACGAAAGAGTCGGACACGGCGGGTCTTAAAAAACTAGACACTTGGACAGGGCTATATATATATATATATATATATATATATATATATATATATATATATATATATATATATATATATATATATATATATATATATATATATATATATATATATATATATATAATGAGACAGAGATTTAAAGAATTATGCAAACACAACCATAAAATATAAAATGCACATTCCTTTCTCATTTGCATTCTCATCCTTGATGATTTACACAAATATCAATGATGTAATATGAACATATAAGTTTTTGAGTGCAAAAAGTCAAAACAAATCATCAATACTAATGTGGATTCTCGGTGAGTGATGGATACTTCACAAGTATTTTTCAACTCTTAAGTACTCAACACTTCCATGTCCACAAAGTTGGACACTCGTGTATATGATACCCAACACTGAACATGGGTATGATACTGGCTAGACATGGCATGTCGAGACACCTTTTAAGGTGTCGGATACTCGTCACGCATATCCAAATATTGGACACTACTAATTTTAAAAATGGCATGTCAGTGTCGTGTCCAGGAGTGTTGGTGTCAGGAAGTGTCCAACACCGAGACTTCAGCCTAGGTGAAGTGTCTGACACCGAGACTTCAGCCTAGGTGAAGTGTCCATGTAACACAGTAACCCAGGGAAAGCACTATCATTCTGAATTAGGTAAATGCACAACTATCATTATACTTAATAAAAAACATATTTTCAAATTTCCTATGACTTCAAAATGTTTTTCTTCAAAAAAAAGACTTTCAAAATGTATCCAACACTAGGGGTGGCAAAACCTGACACGACCCGCCAACCCGCCTCTTAGGCGGGTTCGGGTTGGGCTTAAGCCAACCCGTTTAATAAACGGGTCGACCCGCCTAACCCGTTTATTAAACGGGTCGGGTTCGGGTTGGGGGTATGCCAACCTGCCAACCCGTTTAATAAACGGGTTAGGCGGGCGGGTCAACCCGCCAACCCGTCTGCCAACCCGTCAACCCGACCCGCCAACCTAACCCGCGAACCTGAGAACCCGTTTACCCGACCCAACCCATTTATTAAATGGGTTGGCGGGTCGTGTCGGGTTACCCGTTTATTAAATGGGCCGGGTTCGTGTTTGCCACAGCCGACCCGTTAATAAACGGGTCGGGTTCGGGTTGAGGTATGCTGACCCGCCAACCCGACACGATTGCCACCCCTATCCAACACAGATGCTCATTCAAAAGTGTTATTTCAAGTCAGCATGAAAAAATCCCATTGTTGAAGAATAAAAATATGTGAGAAATAAGAAATCTATTTCACAATTTTTTTTTTCAAAAACTGTCCTAAAACAATAACTGCATAAGTGACCACATATGACGCTTTTTCTCTGTGAAGCCAGTAAAATAACAAATGACTGCATATGCAACGTATTGATAACATCCTGAAACAATGGCAAAATAAGAAAGGAAACCATGGTTTGTTTGTACTTCGATCAGAATCACCATTCAATGTGATATAATATGCTTTGTGAGATCAATAAATTGTTTATTTTCCATTCTCATTATCTAAAAATAGAAGTGATGATGGAATAAATTATGCTGTAAAAAGAAGAAGCCTTGGAGGGCTAAAAAAATTACAGAAATGTTTTTTGCAGTATCCTAATCTACGAAGGAATTGAAATTTCTTGGGAAATTCTAAACAATACCTTCTATCATTTTTTTTTTCGAGAAGCAAAACCTTCCTTCTGTTATTGTTATATATCTTTACATTTCCCATTCTTCCCAACATATTCATGACCATGAAACCTCAGTAACATGGTTCTGCAAACCTTATACATTTAATGGATGTGCCCATCCAACATAGATGCCCAGGCATAGACGCATAATAGATGAATTTATTTGTAGGACACAGTGTTCTGCATCAGTTGATGCAACTAATAGTAATAAGTACAGCTTACTGGATATTCAAACTTTATGGATGTTGTTGAACTAAGGTTTTTTCTCTAAAATCAAAGTAGTGTCAGTATTCACTAATTAATACGTTTTCACATGATGGAAGTATTAGCATATTAGCGTTACATTTTGTTTTACTGTTACTGTTATTTTGTTTTTACTGTTGTAACAAAATAGTTGTAACACTGTAATTCCCATGCATATCAGGAAAGTCGTTCCACATATTGGTGAGATCGACTTCCAAATGTATTCCCATGCATATCAGGAAAGTTATTCCACATATTGGTGAGATCAACTTCCAAATGTAACCACATCTGCTTGATTTAAGGAAAATCAAATCAAGCAGATATAAGTATGTATATTCTGGAGATATTGAATAGAGAGAGAGAACATCTTCCTCTCATTATCGTCTTCTGCTCCCATTATCGGTTATCGTCTCTCACATGGTATCAAAGCTGCAACTCTGATCTGCTTCCCAACCTGATTTGTCATCAAGTAGTTCTGTCTATGCAGATCAAGTCGCCCGACCCACAGCCCATAGTCCAGCCTCTGTTCCTAGGCTGCCGCAGAATCAGCTGCACCTGTTTTCTGCTCATCGTCATCATCAAATTTACGTTGCTGTATGCATCTTTACCATCAATGGCTTCCACCACTAGCAGCAACGGTCCTGATCTATCTGGGAATGGGTCGACGTCCAATGCCGAGTCGACGTCCAACCCATTCTATATTCACCACTCTGACAACCCGAGAAGTTCGTTGGTCTCTCAACAACTTACCAGCGATACCTACTCCATATGGAGTAGAGCTATGGTCATGGTGTTAAGTGCCAAAAACAAGTTGGGATTCATCGATGGGACTATCACCAAGCCCAATTTGCCTTCAAGCAATGTTGCTACGTGGGAACGTTGCAACAACATGGTGTCATGGATACTTAACTCGATGCATAAGGATCTTGAGTGTCATCTATGTAGAGTCTGCTGCCGAGGTTTGGGCTGAACTTCAAGAATGTTTCTCTCAATCAAATGCTCCTAGGACTATCAGATCCAACATGAAATTATCAATTTGAAACAATCCCAATCTTCGATGGCATCATATTTCACTAAGATGAAAGGCATGTGGGATGAGATCCACATATGTTACCATCCCATTCTGTACGTGTGGATCCATGAAGATTATCCAAGAGCTCCAACAACGAGAGAGGTTCATGCAGTTCTTAATGGGACTTAATGATAGCTATAATGTCATCCGAAGCCAATTACTCCTTATGAGCCCGTTGCCAACCATCTATAACGCATATGCCTTGATAGTACAAGAGATACAATGAAACCTTCAAGTTACTCCTGCCCACGACTCAGTTGTTGCTGCCATACGCAGAAGTCGACACTTTGCAAAAGTCGACTTCTTAAAAGCTGATCCCTCAAAGGCGCCCCAAGGACACGGTTTTCCTAGTCGACCAAGGAATCCCCCCAATGCTCGTTCTAGCGGCCAAGCTACCGTAAATGCATGTGTTGCAATGCCCGAACCAGTGGCGGAGCCAGGGGTGGGCATGGGTGGGCGGTCGCCCACCCTAGAATTAGAAACCGAGTCAACTCGACTCGGTACCATCACGCAGACGCAGAGAAGAGTTCCAGCTTAGAAAAATCCGGAATGACAAGTTGAAGACTGAGGCAAAAGCACGCGGTGTGAAAATCAGCACTAAGCGACAACCTGAGGGTCCAAAACCTGGTTTTATGGTGGAAGCGGCGACACTGGAAACTGTAACCCCAATCCCATACGATGTTGTCAATGATCTGAAGGGTGGTTATTGATCCACTTCATATGGCCCAGTGGCGGAGCCAGGGTGGGCGACCGCCCACCCCAGAATTAGAAAAGTGGCGGAACCACTTTGAGGCCAGGGTTGGCAAGTGCCCACCTTGACCAGAAAACCCCACCAATAGGGAGTTAAGGTCAGGGTGGGCTGTGTCCACCCTGATCCAATGAAAGACGGGTTAGTGCCCACCCTGATGAGAGATCGGGTCATGGCACCCACCCCAACCTCTTTTTCGTGGCCCCTGATTCCCCTCTCTCTCACCTTTGCCGTAGTTTGCCATTCAGCGGGCATCTTCGGTGCATGCCCCTGGTGGCTGATCACTGGGTCATTATCTTCATCTTCTTCTTTTCTTTTGTTCCTTTTTGTTTTTTTCAAATTATGATGTTTGTTAGGGCATAGGTCTTTATTTAGTTTTTTGATTTAAATAACATGAATGTTTAATGAAGATTTTAAAGTTTTTGTATTTTTTAATTAAGATTAGGCATGTAATGAATGCTTTATTTTGATTAGAATATTAAGGGTTTTGCTTTTCTTTTTCGCTTAGCATAAATCTATGAATGTTTTTGGACTTATGGTATTGATTTTAGATTTTTTTTTTCTCAAAATGACGTGAAAGTTTTATTAGGGTTTAGTTTTTTTCTTTTCAATTATCATTAAATATGATTTCATGAGTGAAATTCTTGATTTTAGTTTTTTTTTTCTCAAAATGATGTGAAAGTTTTATTAGGTTTAGTTTTTTTTGTGTTTTTTTCTTTTCAATTATCATTAAATATGATTCCATTAGTGAAATGCTTGATTTTAGTTATCACTTATCAAACCCCTAAATCTATGATTTTTGTTAGGATTTAAGTTTTTTATTTTTATTTTTGAAATAAAATGAATATTTATTAGGTATTTTTGTGTTTCTTTTTCAATCAACATTAAAAATTATTCCATGAATGCATGCTTGACTTTGGTTAGAATTTTAAGGGTTTTATTTTTTTAATTAACATATGTAAATTATTTTTGTTATGATTTAAGGTTTTGAATTGATTTTTTTTATAATAATATAAATGCTTGGTTATAGTTTTGGAGTTTTTTAAAACTACCACTAGGCATGAATCTATGATTCATAAGTGCTTCTTTTTAGTGGAATATTAATGATTTTTTTTTATCAATTAGCATAAATCCATAATTTATGATGTTTGTACGAATTAGGGTTTCAATTTTTTAAAATTTGTATGAACGTTTAATTATGGTTTTAAGGTTTTTCTTTCTCAAATGCAGAAATCTATGAATAATGAATGTTTGATTTTGGTTAGAGTGTTAGGGATTTTTTTTTATATCAATTAGCATATCCGAGAGATCTGTGATCTTTATCAATTACTATTTTTTTATAATTAAAAATAAATCAATTATGAATTATTTTTCAAATATAAAAAAAAATGATGATGTCAATTGTAAAAAGTATATTTTAAAATAATTGCTTGATTTTTCTAAAACATATTATTATTATTTATTAATATTTTTTTACTATATATTTTTGCCCACCCTAGTTTAAACTCCTAGCTCTGCCACTGGCCCGAACCTAAAAAGTTGAATCTGAGTTCTAATGTTCCTCAATTCAGCTAGGAACAATATGACAAAATCATGGTTATTGTCGATTTAGGTAACCAAACTCCATCACACATGGCCAATCTAGCAGGTAACATTCCTAATTTTTCAGTTTGTTTATCTGTCTCTCAACATTGGATTATCGATCCGGGTGCAACTGACCATATTATAAATTTTTTGTCCAACATTGTCTCCCGTAGTTGTTTCTTATTCTCCCATCGGTCTCCCAACAGGTTCTTCCATTCCTGCAATGCATATTAGAAGTGTTACGTTGTCCCCAAAAATTACCTTGACCAATGTTTTATGTGTTCCCCAATTTCGATTTAACCTCCTTTCAATTAGCAAATTAATTCATGATTTAAAGTGTGAGGTTATATTTAAATATGATTATTGTTTATTTCAGGACCCGCACTCGAATAGGAAAATTGGAGTGGGTAGGCTGCAGGGGAACCTCTACATTCTTGAGATCGATAGTAACCATGTTTTAAATATTTCATCATCTTCTTCCTCTTCCCTTTGGCATCATAGACTTGGACATTTGTCAAACTCTCGATTGCAAATTCTTGTTAATTCAAATAAACTACATAAACGTATATCCAATGACCATTGTGTCATATGTCATAAAGCCAAACCGGCTCGATTACCTTTTTCACATAATTCCATATCCACCTCCAAACTATTTGAATTAATCTATTGTGATATATAGGGGGCATACCCAACTCTATCCATGTCAGGGGCTCAATACTTCGTGACCATAGTGGATGATTATAGTCGTTGCACATGGATACACCTCATGAAGCACAAATCTGAAACTTTTGATGTCATTAAAAATTTTATTGCGATGGTTTAAACCCAATTCAGTACTAATATTTTAAGTTTTCGTTCTAATAATGGTACTGAATTTTTCTCTAACGATATGATTATGTACCTTAGAGGAAAGTGCATCAACCATCAACATAGTTGTGTGGCGACTCCACAACAAAATGGGATCGTTGAACGCAAACATAGACATTTGTTAAATGTGGTTCGAGACCTTCATTTTCAGGCTGATTTACCAATCAAGTTTTTGGGAGAATGTCTTATCACTACCACATACCTCATAAATTGTCTCCCCTCAAAACCGTTGATGGGTAAAATGACATATGAGGTCTTGCACAACAAAACACCTCCTTATGATCATTTAAAAGTTTTTGGATGCCTCCTTTATGCCTATAACATTCATCATACCTACAAATTTGATAATCGTGCTAAAGAATGTGTTTGTGGGATATCAGTATGGTCAAGTTAGGTATAAAGTGTATGATAGTGAGTTATATAAAATTTTCGTTAGTAGAGATGTCAAATTTTATGAAAACGTTTTTCCATTCTGAGATCATAAATCCCCTCACAGTGATGACGTTAGTGTATTGCCCAAACCTATTTTTGACTCACAAGAGCTCCCTCGCCAAAGCCCGGAGTCTGTCAGAACCACCTCCAATGATTCACAAATTTCAGCCCCTTCAGCCTCCACGAGTCCCCATACACAAGGTTCCACAGATACACCTAGGAACATCTCCCCAAGACATTATATGACCCGACTCATATCCGAAAATCTAATAGAGTTCGTCACCCGCCATCGTATCTCAAAGATTTTATATGTTACTCAGCAGCTCCTATACTTCAATCTGATAATTCAAGCAGCATGACTCCAAGCACTAATCATCCTCTCAGCCATTTTCTTTCTTACACTATGTTTTCTCATATTCACCGAGTTTTCTTAGCAGTTGTTACTCAAAGTTCTGAACCTAAAACATTTTTTCAAGCCATGTAACATAAACATTGGCGTGATGCTATGGCCACTGAAATTAAGGCTTGAAAAGAATAACATCTAGTCGGTGACCGATTTACCTAAAGGGAAACAACCATTGGGATGCAAATGGGTTTATAAAATCAAATATAAATCTGATGGCTTTATCGAACGATATAAGGCATGGTTGGTCGCAAAGGGGTACAAACAAATCGAAGGATTTTATTACTGAAAGAACTCCTAAAAGAACCAAGGAATCGGTGAGAGAGAGAGAGGGGAGAGAGAGAAAAGAGAGAAGTCGATATTTGAGAATCGGTAGCCACTCTAACGCGTTGATCGGCTGCACTAATCCTTCATTAATATTAATGGGGTTACAAATAAAATACATGGACAAAATTGCCCTGTACAAGTATTACATATTACACATAGACATAAGAGGTTGTATCGGATATGGATTTGACTGGATCCATATCTGATCCATATTTTAATACTCTCCCTCAAGTTGTGCATGGGAGTAAACCATGTGCAACTTGTTCTTCAGATACCAGAAGTGGTTACTTGTGAGACTTTTTGTGAACACATCAGCGACCTGGTCTTCTGAAGACACATAAACTGATTCAATCTCCTTGTATGCTATCTTTTGTCTGATGAAATGCTGGTCAATCTCAATATGCTTAGTCCGACTGTGATGAACAGGGTTGATTGCAATTTGTATAGCACTTCTATTATCACACATGAGAGTCGAATTTGAGACATTCTTTCCCATTTCTGTAAGTAGATGCCTAATCCAGGTCACCTCAACTGTGGCAGCTGCCATAGATCTATACTCTGCCTCTGTGCTAGATGTTGTCACAGCCTTCTATTTTTTGCTGCTCCATGAGACAAGATTTTTTCCAATAAAAACACAGTATCCTGAAATAGATCTCCTTTCATCTGGGTCCCCTGCCCAGTCTGCATCTGTGTATGCCAATATATCATGTTTAGATGTCTCCCCTGAAGACTGAACATATATAAGTTCATCACCTACCGTGTCTTTTAAATAACGAAGAATACGTTTGACGGCATCCATGTGACCAGTTTTTGGTTCATGCATGAACTGAGATACTTGATTTACAGAATATACGATGTCTGGTCTGGTAAAAGTGAGGTATTGTAACATGACCACTATACTGCGATACTTGCTCAAATCTGAATACAACTCACCATCATAAATGTTGAGCTTTTGATTGACAACACTGGGTGTAGGTAGAGGTTTGCAATCTGTCATTCCTGCTTTGCCCATAAGATCAAGAGTGTATTTGTGTTGAGTTAATGACATTTTTCCATCATGTCTGTCCACCTCTACACCAAGAAAATATCTCAGTTCCCCAAGGTCTTTCATCTTGAACCGCATACTTAGTAGCACCTTGATTCGTTGAATGTCATCCGGGGCATTGCCAGTGATCACGATATCATCAACATATATAAGTAACAAAACCACAGTGGTCCCATCCTTGTATATGAACAGAGAATGATCAAGTTGGAAACGGATGAAACCGTGGTTTTGAATTTCTAAGGAAAAACTTTCTAACCATGATCTGGATGCTTGCTTTAATCCATGCAATGCTCTGGTTAATTTGCATACATATTACTTTGAGTCACCTTCTACATAACCTTGAGGCTGCTCCATGTAAATTTCTTTCTTTAAATTCCCATATTTTTAACATCAAGCTGACTAAGAGTCCACCCATGTTCAATTGTCAGGCCAAGAATAATACAAATAGTTCCCATTTTCACCACTGGGCTAAAAGTTTCCTCATAATCTTGACCATATTCTTGAGTAAAACCTCTGGCAACAAGATGTGCTTTGTATCGTTCAATACTACCATCTAGTTTATATTTAATCTTATAAACTCATTTTGAGCCAACAACATTCTTATCTGGAAGACGTCCAACTATCTCCCATGTTTGACACTTATGAAGTGTCTCGATTTCCTCATTCATCGCTTCAATCCATTTGTTAGAATGAATAGCTTGACAAAAACCACGTGGTTCTTCGTGTTTTTTAATCTTGGATAGAAAGACCTGAAAATCCATTGAAAAACTATAATAACTCACCCACTTTTCAATGGGATGCCTTATCCTGCCTGATCTTCTTGGTGTCTCTCTGTTATTTGGCAATGTCACGCGTCCTCCAGCAGGTACATCTTTTCGCTCTTTGAGTCTCCTGGTATAGACATTCCCTTTGTATCTCAAACATTCTGTTTTTGATGCCTCTTCTGAAACTGTCTCATCATTTGTGCTTTCAGGAACCAAAGTAGTGTAATCTCCAGCCTGTGAAATGAATTTGGCACTGAGCCATAGATCATACCAATTATCATTGATGTCAATATGGTCACGATTTTGATGTGCTTTATTCCCAAGAAAACTATTTTCATCAAAAACAACATTTCGAGAAATTCTGATCCTTCTATTTACAGGATCATAGCACCTGTAACCCTTGTGTTCATCTGCATAACCTACAAACTGACATATAGAGGCTTTGTCCTGAAAATTAGTTCTCATGGATCTATCAATATGCACATAACATGTGCATCCAAAAACTCGTAACTCATCATAATCAGGATGTACACCAAAGAGAACATAATAAGGAGACTATTTTCAAGAATAGGCATAGGAATACGGTTTATCACATGAGTGGCAGTATGAAAGGTTTTTGTCCAAAAACTAATAGGCACATTAGAACCATGCATCATGCTCATTGCACTTTCCACAATATGTTTGTACTTGCGTTCGGCAATATCATTTTGCTGTGGAGTGTACGGGCAAGAAACTCTACAATGAATCCCATTATCTTGGAGAAAATCTAACAATTCTTTGGAGAAATACTCACCACCTCCATCACATTGGAGAATTTGAATGTTTTGAGAGAATTGGGTTTTAACGTAGGCATGAAAACAACAAAAAATGAGAAAAAACTCTGATTTGTGTTTCATAAAAAATATCCAAGTAAAGCAAGAAAAATTGTCAATAAAGGATGCATAATATTTGCTTCCAAAAGGCGAAGAATTAGGAGTTGGGCCCCACACATCAGAACATATTATCTCAAAAGGCATGGAGGTTGTTTTATTTATTTGATGAAAAGGAAGTACATGACTTTTGCAAACCTGACAACTGAAACACATTTTATTCTTCAACAAAGGAGAAACAGACTCTGGAAGAAATCCATTGGACACTAGTTTTTCAATAAAGACTTGACTACAATGACCAAGACGGGAATGCCAAAGTTTTGGCTTATTACATTGGGATATACTTAAAATACTTTTAGAAGAATGATCGGACTTGGGAGGCTTCAGAACACTAAAGGCTGGATATTTATTGAAGATATACATGTTTCCACGTCGCTCTCCTTTAGCGAACATCTTCTTCGTTTGAAGGTCCTTGACAAAGACAGAAGTAGGAGTGAATTCAACAAAAGAATTGGTAGAATCAACCAGCTTAGAAACAGAGACAATATTTTTCTTTATATTTGGTGCATGGACAACATTAGATAAAGAAATGGATGAAGATTCAGACAAAGAGATAAGAACATTGCCTACGTTTGAAATAGGGTGGTGAGTCCCATCTCCAGTTACAATATTAGATTTACCAAAATAGGGGATCAAAGTAGAGAATTTACCTGCATTGCCAATGACATGAGCTACTGCCCCAGAGTCTACATACCATATTCCATCATCATTCTGTTTCAAGTTCAAGTTAGTCATAGCAGACAAGAGAAGATCCTTAGCCTCATCACTGACCCGAAAGGTACACGCAGATCCTGATGTGGCAACGTTTCTATTGTTGTGCATTCTGTTGCGGTTTTGAGGATTTTGAGGATTGAACCAATAGTTGGCTTTGATATGGCCACGTTTGTTACACTGGTAACATGTGGGAACATTCCTTGACGGGCTGGGTGTAAGCAACAAACCACGTCCACCCTGGATTTGTGCTCCTCTGCCTCTGCCACGCCCTCCTCGTGCACGATCAATAGTCATCCCTGTGGCAAGAACATCATGTATAGATGATTGCCCTGTTGAGGCATCAGAAAAGCTTTTCAAGGACATCTCATACTGGAACAGTTTGGCACATAAATCTTCAAAACTAGGTAACGTCGGCAAACACAATAAAGAGGTCACAAGAACATGATACTTTGATCCCAGGGCACTGAGTGTCTGTTGCGCCTTTTCTTTATCTGACATTGGATATCCAACTATGGCTAATTGGCCTGTAATACTTTTGACTTGATTTAAAAATTCAATGATGGTCATTGTTCCTTTTCTTAAAGACTAAAATTCACGCTTGAGAAACAACACTTTAGCCTCTGATATCTGAGAGTAGGTCTGGGCTAGAGTCTCCCACAAGACTTTAGTTGTGCAATCATCAGGAATAGAGACTAATACTTCTTGTGATAATGTAGAGGTGATGTACGCAACCAGAGCCTGATCGCGCTTCATCCAAGTAACAAAAGTAGGGTTACGAATAATGTTTGGTCCATCTCCATCTTTTTTCGCTTCTTGTGTGATAAATTCTGGAGGCATTGGAATGGAGCCATCCAGGTGACCTGAAAGATCTTGACTTCAGATGAAGGGAATAATCTGTCGTTTCCAAGTCAAATAATTATTTGTACTCAGTTTTTCATAAACTAGCTGCCCAAGGAAGTTGGAGGAAAGGCCCGAGTTGGCTGAATTATCCATTTGCAGATTTATGACAGAAAACTGCCTTACGACAGAAATTGAATTTATATTCTAAAACTGCAGTTGTATGACAAATTTCGGCAAGAAGAAGAACGTCACGACAGGGCTTTAAACTCGGTAGGAATCTGAACAGATGAATGGACAGACTGTAATAGGCTTGTTTGGGATTGATTCAGCGTCTGTTTGGGACTGAACAAATGACAGATGGGTTCGTTAAATGAGAAGAAAAGTGACTTCTGTTTCGTGCGACAGGAAGAAATAAAAGAAAGGGGTTCGGTAAATGAGAAGAAAAGAGACTTCTGTTTTGTGCGACAAGAAGAAATAAAAGAGAGCTAAGAGACTTCTGTGGCTGGGTACAGAAGGAAATCGACCTGACAGGAGGAGGTTGGGGACAACTTTTACAGAGTGGTTGGGTACAGCTTCTGCACAAGGTGCAACATTTGCAGCAGGAAACTCGACCTGACATGAGGAGGCTGGGGACAGCTTTTGCAGAGTGTCTGGGTACAGCTTCTGCACAAAGTGCAGCTTTTGCAACAGGAAACTCGACCTGACAGGAGGAGGCTGGGGACAGCTTTAGGTACAGCTTTTGCAGAGTGGCTGGGTACAGCTTTTGCAGTATGGCAGCTTTTGCACAAGGTGCAGCTTTTGCAACAGGATACAGGGCAGCTTTTGTAGGATACTGTTCACGAGACCTGACAGAAGCTTTCTAATTCCTAGATACGTCGTTGCTCTGATACCATGAAAGAACTCCTAAAAGAACCAAGGAATCGGTGAGAGAGAGAGGGGAGAGAGACAAAAGAGAGAAGTCGATATTTGGGAATCGGCAGCCACTCTAACGCGTTGATCGGTTGCACTAATCCTTCATTAATATTAATAGGGTTACAAATAAAATACATGGACAAAATTGCCATATGCAAGTATTACATATTACACAAACATAAGAGGCTGTATCGGATATGGATTCGACTCGATCCATATCTGATCCATATTCTAATAATTACAATGAGACATATGTTGAAGAAAGATGTTTCTCTCAAGTACATTAGTATAATTAAAGATATGTAAGAAGGAGTAGTAACCAATGTCCGCACTTGTGGAGGGGTGACAACCAATTTTCCTATAACGGTTGGGTTACATCAAGGATCTGCTTTAAGCCCTTTCCTATTTGCTATAGTGATGGATGAGCTTACGAGATCAATTCAAGAAAATGTGTCGTGGTGTATGTTGTTTGCTGATGATATTGTTTTGATTGATGAGTCTAGAGCTGGGGTTAATGCTAAGTTAGAATTATGGAGACAGACATTGGAAGCAAGAGGTTTTAAGTTGAGTAAGAGTAAGACAGAATATATGAAATGTCGGTTTAGTAAGCAACGAAGTAGTGATGGGAGTGTAGTGAAGCTTGGTGAGCAAGAAATACCGGTGGATGATTGTTTCAAATATTTGGGATCTATCATTCAAAAGTATGGAGAAATTGATGGAGATGTAAATCATAGGATAAAGGTTGGGTGGATGAAATGAAAAAGTGCAACTGGAGTGTTGTGCGATCGTAGAATGCCATTGTGGTTGAAGGAAAAGTTTTATAGGACGACTATTAGGCCTGCTTTACTATATGGTACGGAATGTTGGGCTGCCAAGAGACATCATATTCAAAAACTGAGTGTAGCTAAGATGCGTATGCTTAGATGGATGTGTGGAAATACAATAAAAGATAAGATTCGGAACAAGGAGATACGTAAGAAGGTAGGCGTTGCACCCATTGAAAATAAGACGAGAAAGAATCGTTTACGGTGGTTTGGACATATTCGACAAAGGCTTAATGATGCTCCAGTTAGAAAGATGGAGAAATGGGAAAATATATTAGTTAAAAGAGGTCGGGGTAGGCCTAGGAAGACTTGGATGGAGATTATAGGAAAGGATATGAATGCTTTGAACCTCACCGAGGACATGGCATTGGATAGAAATGATTAGAGGAGAAGGATTCATGTGGAAGACCCAAAATGATTTTCTTTTTTGGTTCATATCGCCGACCCCAATTGTTTTGGGATGAAGGCGTAGTAGTAGTAGTACAATGAGACATATGCTCCAGTGGCCAAGCTTGTTACAGTCAGATGTCTTCTCGATATTGTTGTCACTCATAATTGGCATTTATATCAAGTCGATGTCAACAATGCATTCCTACATGGTGATTTGGATGAAGAAGTGTACATGAAATTACCTCTCGGGTTCTCCAGCAAAGGGGGGCATCAGGTTTGCTGACTCAATAAATCTCTTTATGGTCTTAAACAGTCTTCAAGAAATTGGTTTGCAAAACTATATTCATACTTGAAACAAATCGGGTTTGTCCAGTCCAAGGCGGACAACTCGTTATTTTCTCGAACCAGGAAGCAAAGCAAGTTATTTTTGTTGGTGTACGTTGATGACATTATCATAGCCGAGAATGATCTTAATGAAATTGAAGAACTCAAACGGACTTCAACAATCGGTTTTGTCTCAAAGACCTTGGCTCCCTCAAGTATTTCCTTAGCATCGAAGTGGCCCGATCCAAGAAAGGCATATTTTTATCTCAGCGAAAATATGATTTAGATATATTAGAGGATATGGGTTATTTGGGAGCTAGACCATGCAGTTTTTCCACAGAGCAACACCTCAAATTTGACAATGAAAGTGGTGACACCCTCGAAGACCCCAGCATGTACGGCTGCTTGATTGGGCGTCTTGTGTACCTCACCATCACGCGGCCAGACATCTTGTTTGAAGTTCACATTTTGAGTTAGTTTCTCAGCTAGCCGCGTACTCCCCACTTTGAGGCAGCTTACCGGATCCTACGGTATGTCAAAGCCACTCATGGACATGATCTGCTCATGAATAAAGCCAGCTCATTAGACGTTATTGGTTATTGTGATTTGAATTGGGCCTCATGCCCAATGACCCACAGATCCTCCTCCGGCTATTGTATCATGATTGGATCTAGTCCAATTTCTAGGAAATCCAAGAAACAATCCACGTTTTCCCGTTCATTAGCAGAGGATGAGTAAAGATCCATGACTCTTGCAAGTTGTGAACTTACTTGGGTAAAATACTTATTGACAGATCTCGGGATTCCCCATCCTCAGGACCTCAACACATGCCTTTATACTGTGATAATCAGGCAGCTCTTCACATCGCTGCCAATCCAGTCTATCATGAACCCACGAAGCACACTGAATTAGATTGTCATCTTATCCAGGAAAAGAGCCAAAGTGGCCTGATCAGGACCCGCTTCGTTCCCACCAGTTCTCAAATTGCAGAAATATTTACCAAGGCATTGGGCAGTGATCACCTTTCTGTATTAACATCCAAGTTGGGCATGCTTAACCCGCATGTTCCTACTTGAGGGGGCGCATTAGCATATTAGCGTTACATTTTATTTTACTGTTACTGTTATTTTGTTTTTACTGTTGTAACAAAACAGTCGTAACACCGTGTAATTCACATGCATATCAGGTAAGTCGTTCCACATATTGGTGAGATCGACTTCCAAATGTAACCACATCTGCTTGATTTAAGGAAAATCAAATCAAGCAGATATAAGTATGTACATTCTGGAGATATTGAATAGAGAGAGAGAGAACAGCTTCCTCTCATTATCGTCTTCGGCTCCCATTATCGGTTATCGTCTCTCACATGAAGTGCTATCACTGGAATTGCCAAGGCATGAAGTGAATTTGTAAAACGGTAGGGACAGTCCTTGTAAAGGAATTACAGGAAGAGCATGTGTATTCAAAAAGGAGTTTGGAGAAGGTGAATGAGAAAGATAATGATACATATAGAAGAAGAGGACCTTTTTAGGCGAGCTTAGGCATAGAGCAAGCAGCTCTACCTAATCTACACTTGAAACTTACAGCACACCTGATCATCTACAGTTTAAATATCTCAAAATGCAGTAATCATACAAGTAGTTCCATTATCTACATACCCAATACCAACAACTTGCGCGCATCAACAAAATGCAAACCAAAAACAATCCCTGCAGCTCAATTCTAAAGGTTCAAAATTCTTAATCATAAGCAGACTCATGCTGAAAACAACTCAATTGTAAGCCTCTAATTTATCAGCGAACAATTGAATAAGAAAATGTATAAGAGAAATCCACACATTATCTGCATCAAGTTCAATGTTGTTCCATATGTTTCAGCGACAAATTCAATGCTACAGACACTTAAAACCCCATCTCTTTAACTTTAAAGAAAGAGAGACAGCAAGTAATCGTTTTTCTTACACGTTGAATCAGCATATAGTCGAAACACAAAAACTGAAACTTTGTATGAAATACATAAAAATCAAGCATTCGAAAAAAAAGCAATGTAAATTAGGAAAAGATCGAATATAATTCAGAGACGCTTACGATAATGCTCGGAAGATGTCGGTGATCTGCCCATCGAGTTGGGCGAGCGTGTCGCTGACCCCCGACAACGGATCCATTCGATCGATCTGCATCAAAAGGAAAAAAACCCATCATCCATCACAAGAAAAACCCTCAAATGGGCCCCAAAAAACCCTAAATCTTACAGTCAACATTCTCATTTCCTTTCACAAAACGTAAATTCAGAACTGCAGAAAGCTAAGCACGTAGAGAGAAAGAGGGAGGACGGGAGGGGAGCTCACCGGAAAATTAAGATCGACGGCTGGCAGTAACTCGCAGAGGGGATCGAACGGCCCTCGGGCGGCGATGGGGAGGAGGGAAGGTGGTGAGGTGGCGGGCCTCTTTCTGCTCTTCGCGTGTTTTTTTTCACTTCGTTTATGGATATGGAAAAACTAAACGTTACGACTGAAGAGCTCAAAATCGATGTTTTCGGATCCGGATCTTGTGTTGATCCGATTTGATGGACCCGTTCGTTTTGTTTTTGAAGACATCCAGGCGATTAGTCAAACCGAGTCATTGTCAGACCAAAGAAAAACAAACGGATCAGATGAAAAAGATTTTGAATTCGGATTTAATCCGGTTCCTCAAACCCCACTGGTGCACGGGTGTGTCCATAGCTTTTAGCGGTGGGCCAAGTAAGGCAGGATGGTCGTGGGGCCCCGCTCGAGGTTTTCCTGGCTTTGATGAGGTTTTTTCGTCATAAAAAAAAAAGATTACCCTCCATCTTTGGAATACAACTTGTTAAATGTGGGGCCGAAGCATGGGGCTGTGTCCCAAAGATGAAGGGTGATGTAGTGCAACAAAATACTAAAAATGTGCAATCATATGTAGGGATGTAAACAGTTGGGGTGCAAACCAATACTTGACCCGAACCAAGTTCATTAAGTGGGTTTGTCAGCCAAATCTGAATTCATGTTTGGTATTAAGTTTTGCATTCAAACTTGAACCCGAACCTGATTAAAAACCCAACCAAGTTAAGGGTAACTGGGTTTTAAGATAGACAGATTCCCATTTGGTTTTATCTTTTTCCATCCGAATCAAAATCTGATTAGGTCAACATGATTAAGCTGGATTTGATAATACCTAGATCCTACCCAAATCCAAACTACACGGGATACCGAAGAAGGTAAACAGCAGACACGTCAAAGGGATCCGATCGAGCCAGTTCCTCCCCTAAAAAACCAAAAAGTGATATCTTCACAGTCAATCCTGTGGACAGTTTTAACCTGTCTGCTTAAAACTAGTGGGTCTTGAGTCCTGACCAAAGTTGTCAAATTTGTAGTGGGACAAGGATTCAGGTGAATTGGGGAATTCCGGTTCAGGCCTGAATCGATGAATCGGCCAACTTCTAACCAGCACTTGACACAAGTTACTGCAACATTATTAAAATACTATTAAAATTATTTAAAAACATTAAAAACTATTTTGTAGAATTTTTATAATTTTATTCAAAACAAATCTGAATCATGACATTTTTGTGTCGAAGGTGCGAGCATACCAGGTGCAATGTAATTGCACACCTGATCACCCTCCGATACAGCCTATCAGCTGTGGGATCAAGGGCAGCAGCGTACTTAAAGTGTGCAATCATGTTTGGTGTGGACAGGACCCATCGGATTCCGCAAAATTTAATCTTGGCTGGTTAGGTGTTAGCGATTTTGTTTTTGGGTCTGGGTTGGATAAGATCCAATATGTTGAATTTCAATTTTATCCTCGTCAAAATGCCATATTAAGCTGGGGTACGTGGGGTTTAGGATTTACCATGGTAGCAAACAAATCAAACGTTCACTAAATTTTCATCTCTCTCTCTCTCTCTCTTTTATGTGCAAAATCCAGCCACGTGAGTATTTTTAAAATGTACAAAAATACGTGCAAAACTATAAATGAATTTGCGTAAATAATATAAACTCTGTTTTTTAAAGATGTTTATGATAAAAATGTAAATATAATGATAATTATGGAAAGTTTTCCAAACATAATATATCATGATATTTTTAAAATTCAATGATATTTTGGCTGTTTAAAAAGCTGGTGGTTTATGCGATATTTGTCAGACGGGGGTGAATTGCCGTGACCATTTAGTAGCATGCTTCTATTTTTTTACCATTTGTTTGACTTGTCAACTCAATTGTTTTATCAAAATCTAAGAGCTAAAGATTAAAGTAATATCTACTTTTTTTTGTCAACTCATTGGCAGGCCTCCAATTGATAAAACCCTCGTGGTCTCCCTGCCTGCCATGGATTTCACCCAGCTACCACCTTACGGCAAGGGATGCAGTCATGATGACAAAAGTAAAAAATTGCAGAATCTCAGCCAAAAAACTCGGGAAAATAAAAAATCATAAATCTTGCATTTTTTATGGCAAAAACACAGTTTTTTTTATGATAAATAGCCCATAAAAACATAAATATCATGTTTAAAGCACTCTGACAAAAAAATCATGAGAAATTTCTGACAAAAAATCATGAGAAATTGCTGTTTTTAACTTTCAGGTAATTTCTCACTATATTTTCATGAGATTTTCATAAACCTTGCAAGATTTGTCACTATGGATGCAGTTTTGAACTCTTGGTGTCCGTCAAAATCGATCGCATGGTGTCACCCCTAGCGAAAGCCTAAGCATAACGACTCCCTGAAAGCAAGGGGTAAGTCCATGGAGTTTTACACTGTCAAGACCGTAATCATTGGTCCCTTGATCATGGCGGCGGTAAATATAAAAAAACAAACAAACTGCAACCTGAACCAAACGGGTTAAGCTCTGCATGAATATGAACGCTCTTAATTTTGTGAAGCTACCTAATCAGAATCTTCATAAAAAAAAATATTCAAACACTATCTACTCCAATCCGGTCACTCAGCCCCTATGTCATGCCTGTCACCATATCGCGACCTTACTGTTGCAATATTTTTTTATCAATTTTGATCCAATAGATATCATCTACATGGT
The DNA here is from genome assembly GCF_984573655.1 of Nuphar pumila. Lineage (NCBI taxonomy): Eukaryota > Viridiplantae > Streptophyta > Magnoliopsida > Nymphaeales > Nymphaeaceae > Nuphar > Nuphar pumila. The sequence goes on along the minus strand of NC_143257.1, from coordinate 124,642,621 downwards.
TGATTTAGCCAATACCGGCATCTAAATATCCATATTCCGACTTAAGTGCAGGATTTTCCGGCGACCCGAAAATTGAATGTAAAAAATGCTAAATTTTGCTTTTTAAAACATCTGTTTTTTTGTCAAGAAAGGTTTATTCAATGATTAATGCCTATCAAGTTGTTCATGATGAACCCATCTATGCGGTCCAGTTTAATCAGAAGAACTGGAGCCAATGAGATCCCATGTGGTGTGGGGTATGATGATAGGAATGACAGAGGTGGTGCACAATATGCCCGGTATCTTCGGGTGTCTCGTCAACACCCTGACAAACTCATTGTGGCGCTTGATCTATGGTCCTCAAACCACGGCTATACAGTAGGGGTGGCAATTTCTGACACTACCCGCCAACCCGACCCGCCAACCCGCCTCTTAGGCGGGTTCGGGTTGGGCTTAAGCCAACCCGTTTAATAAACGGGTTGACCCGCGTAGCCCGTTTATTAAACAGGTCGGGTTCGGGTTGGGGGTATGCCAACCCGCCAACCCGGCTGACCCGTTTAATAAACGGGTTAGGCGGGTGGGTCAACCCGCCAACCCGACCCGCGAACCTGAAAACCCGTTTACCCTACCCAACCCATTTATTAAATGGGTTGGCAGGTCGTGTCGGGTTACCTGTTTATTAAACGGGTCGGGTTCGTGTTTGACACAGCTGACCCGTTTAATAAACGGGTCGGGTTCGGGTTGAGGTATGCTGACACGCCAACCCGACCCGATTGCCACCCCTACTATACAGGGTTTTATCATAGTGACAAGTCTCGTGAAAATATCATAAGAAATTACTCCAAAGTTAAAAACGGTAATTTCTTACGATATTTTCAATTCCTCGCAAGTTTTTCATCAATAACATAAATATTGTGTCTTAGACATGATATTTATGGTTTTATCAGTTTTTATTTTTAAGTATTTTAATTTATATTTTCTTATAAAGGTTTATTTTTTATTTTAAATGTATTTTTTATTACCGAGATTTTGCCAAAAAAAATGCAAGATTTTGAAAAAAATCAAATTCTTGACAGTTTTTGGCTGCCGATATTTTGCAGTTTTTTACTTTTGTCACTATGGATATTATGCCCCATCCCGGAAAGAATTTCAATTATTGGAAGGAACCAATCAAAAGTCCCATTATAGCAATTCATACTCATGTCAAGTTTCGACTCCTGGATGAGTGTGTAACTAAGGTCGAGGAAGTTCATTAGCATCCTTGCTGAAAATCCAACCATTTGGCTTGTAATGTGTAACGAATCCGGGCTGCCCTTGCACACGCTCAAGAATGGTTGCCGTAGGCAAGTGTGCCGGTCACATCCTATAGCAGACCTTGGAAGCAATCCCCGAGTTTTAGAATCATTAATCACAACTGAATGTAACTGATATAGCACCTCATCTGTAAGTTTTGTTGTGATGTGTGAAAAAAGTTGGCGAATGCTAGACACTACCCGAACATTGGACCCTTCATGACTGAATTCAATTGCATTCAACTCAAAACAACTTTTAAATTGGTTGAGTATGGCTCTCGGTATCAACTACGGCGCGCTCCAGTTGTTTGGTAGGAGCAGTAAGTTCACGTCACCTTCTGTTGGAACGTTGCAAGTTCAGAACCCAATGATACCTTGTATAACTGGTGGGGGTCTGACTAACCACAACTTGCATAAAAAAAAAGTATGGCGCTTGGTCGAGTACCAAACTGTTCATCACATTTTTTGGTGTGTATGCATATAGGTAAAGCCTTACACACACCAACGGGGCTCCTTGTGGTTGGTAGGAGCTGTCCGTGTCCCCCTGTGGTGGGACATTGCAGGTTCAAAACCCTAGTGGTATGTTGAATAATAACTGGCGAGGTCTGCTTAACCCCAGCTTGCCTTTCCAAATAAAAAAGCCTTACACTCACAAGACTACTTCTGGACATGATGATGATCATGCTGTCTTGGGACTTGACTGATGGGAGTCTCTTAAGCTCACCAAAAAAGTCCTCAAACCTGCTTAAAACCTCTGCCATAGCTGGATGGATTGGGTCACCTTCTTGTGGAGTCATTTCACTAACAGTTAACTCACACGAATGAGCCAATAGTAAGGCCGCACATATAATAGTTTGGAAGCTCCTTAACTTCAACTTTACTATTGTCTTTACGGCATTGGGTCACCGTAGTGGCAGCGGGCCTAGGAAGAAGGTGTTGATCCTTTGTCACAGGTTCAACTCTCACCGGGTGTGCAGGTGCCTTTAACTAGTGTGCTCCGTAAAATAGTAAAGGCTTGGGTGTTGGTGACCCCCACCTGAGGTTTACTTTACACACATAGGTGATGAACAAAACCAAAATTTTTAAGATTTTTTTTTAATAAAGGTCAACTTTTTAAACCCAGTACGAACTAAGCCAAATCTGGACCATTTATAATTAAACCTGAATTAATTGGGTTCTGTACTGATTCTATCCCACACCATCATGTTGAACAAAATCCTGGCTTGCCTCGGCTCGATACAAGCTCCAGCTTGAGCTTGGGTATAACCTGAATAAGCCAAACCTGAATAGGCTAAGTGGTGCTCGTTTGACTCGTTCACCAGCCTCACCCACACCCGTATATATCATGGATCCACTCACACACAAACTTAGCATCTTGAAATCCAGTTCCGCGCTAATTGCTCGGACCTGAATCTGACCTTCAGCATGTCAATCCCTTGACTCATTAATGAAAGCACGATTGTACTGTACACAAAAAATAACACGTTTTTCGAAATGACTTAAAAGTTTTAAAATTCGTCTGACGATAAAATTCATGATTTTTTTGCTGTAATAACCTTTTTGTCCTTTCACACAAGCAAATTTCATCCAAATATACAAACTTCTTCCCAAATATTTAAATATGCAAATTTTGTTAAATTCTTCTTTAAGTAGGTGAATTTCCTCGTAAAGCTTTTAGTGGCACTTTTGAAGTGCCATTAAAAAGCTTTAGCCACACTTTTTAAGTGCCATTAAAGCTTTTTTACCTTTAGCAGCACTTTTGCAAATAGTAGACATGAGGCTATCTGTGGAAACTTCATTTTAATAAAATGATATAAAGGTAACAAGCAGAAAGACATTTACAAATGTGAGAGAAATTTAGCATATTTGAATATTTGGAAGAAAATTCTCTTGTGTGAAGGGTAAAAATATCCTTTTACATCTAAAAATTTATGAATTTAAACATTGGGCAGATTTTCAAAAATTTTAAGGCATTTAAAAAAAGCAGGACAATTTTGTTTTAATGTATAATCAATTCTCGTTTAATCTATGTGATAGATACATGTCATTTTGTCCCAAGGGCTATGCTCATTTTATAGGGGCAACTTATGAATATCACCAAGTTGTTGATGGGACATCGTAACTTCAAAACCCAAGGATAGCATCTCTTGTCACTAGGTTGAAGCTTGATGTACTCTTGGGAGGGCAAGAGGAGATCTCAAGGGTTTTACCAGCTATGTGTGGTTGGTGATAATGTTTTTTCCTTTGAGCTATCGAAAAAAAAATAAAAGTAAGTCCATTTTGGGCGTGTGCCCCTGGTGGCACTGGGTGGTCATTCTCTATTACACCGACAAGTACAGTCATCGTTTTAATATTGATCATTGTTTTAATATTTTAATAATAATTTAATTTGTTTAAGCTATTTCAATAAACTGTGTTTTTTATTATTAAAATACAAAAAACATACAAAAAAATCATGTCTTCGTGTTCTGTTTTCTAAAACGTTTTTGAACTTGCTAGTAAACCAGTGTCGCCTATCATGGTGTCCACGTATCTTTGTGACATAGCCTTCAACTAAGTATTCTAGTTGGACCCATGAGTTTTTGGTTATAGCATACAAAGTTGGTATTTTTGTTCATGAGATTTCATACCTGGCCCAAGTCTAACCCCAGTTTCGATCAAAAGTGCAGCAATTTTCTAGTTGTATAGACATACAACTAATATTTTGCCAGGCCTGGGTCTGGTTTATTTAATTCTTATCAGATCCATATATGGTTTTTCTTGTGATAGACATAAGTGTGACCCCGATACCAACACTTTTTAGTCAGGTTTGGATATGAATCCACAAAATTCAAACAGAGGTCCGACCCACTGACACTTCTAATTAAAACATTATTACTCATGTCTACATTGCCAAGCCTTGACCCAGATGGGTGCACCTGGGTGGTCACTAGGGGTGTCAATGGATCGGGTTTGACCCACACTCGAACTGTACCAAAACCTTATAGGGTTAGGGTTTGGTAATAAAGAGGGAGTCTCTACTAGAATCCAGGTCAGACCGAAGGGTCCAATTAGTATATGGAGCTGAGTATGGTTTCTAAATTTCATACCAGACCTTGGCCTGTCCTTATTGAGTTCCATGATTTTTCAAAGTAAAAAAAAAAAAAAATTTATTTTATCAGGTCTCGTTCATGTAATCCTCATAGGATCCGGGTATGATTTTCTTTATAGTAGACCCGATTGGACTCTCTGGATCCGGTACCAACATTTCAAAGTCAGATCCGGGTTTGAACGGTCCCAACCAGATCCTACCCGTTGACACATAGGGTCTCCGACCATGTGAGACCGGTCTCGACCCGACCCGTTAAGGCAAAGCTTTTTCTTCCGCGGGTCAGCGGAGGGCACCTGGTTCTGGATCACCCTCTCGCCCGCTTCCCGCGCTCCGTTTTCGCGCCCGACAACCTTTGTGCCTGCGTGCGTCCCTCTCTCTCTACATTCCCTCTCTGTCTCTTCTTCCTCCTGTCGCTCTCCCTTTCAGAAGATTTTGGGTTTCTAGAAATTTCTCGAAATGGAGACGTTTTCGTGTTGGCAGTTTTTTGATCGGTGGTGCTCCCGACGCTTTTGATTCAGAGTCAAGTGACATGATTTCCCCTCCGCGTATTCTTCGGTGAAAGGTTTGTTTCCCCCCCTTCTCTGTGCCCGCGCGCATGAAGATGGAAGCTTGCTGTGATTTAGATGATGATTCAATGAACTATTGGTGTCAGTTTTAGATTGTGATGATAATCTTCCGTTCAATCATATGATTAGTCTTTGTATCCAACGTTTTTGACGAGGAGGATGCATTTGATCGGAAGATTGGGCAGATTTTTTTATTCTTTGTTGTTTGGTAGCTCTCTTTGCGAATATGTGTCGATATTGGTGTCCATTTTATGATTTTATGATCATTGTCTTTGCTCTTTCCAATCTATCGCGAAATTGTTGCCATTTTTATGTTTTCTGCTTTTAAATATTTATTGTTATTATTACTGCTCTTATATCTCGCCGACCCCAATTGTTTTGGGATGAAGGCGTAGTTGTTGTTGTTGTTGTTGTATTACTGCTCTTATATCCTTTTAGCTATAAATTATCAAGATTTTTCTAAAAAGTTTTCTGGAAAGCAATTTTTTATTCGATCGGTTATATTTATGTTTTTTGCCATCATTGGTTTTCGTAGGCTGATCATCTTACTTTTTGATGGCAATTAAAAAAACATGTCTTTAACAGCTAATGGCAAAGATTTTGCGTTTTTGTTAATTGTGCATTCATCTTAAGTGTGTTTTGTATTTGTAATTATTTTATTCCGTTGGAGTAGTTGTGCTCATGGTCTAGTTCAGATGTGGATATGTTTTCATTGGGTGTTGATCATAACCAGGTTCTTGATCCCATTCTCTACGAGGCAGTGTTCGTATATGCATTTACTTTATGGACTACCATGAATTTAATGGACAATTGCGCTCTGTTAGGAAGCCGGAGTTGGAAGCTGCGACGGGGATTCACAAAATCCCCGTCTGTCACCGCTGTTTGGTATCGCCGATTTGGGAATAGGAGCAGAGATCGGTGCGGAGATGAGAGGGGTGTTTACGTTAAAATCTGCAGATTTCGACAATGTCTGCACGAGGATGTTGTTGTGGAATCCGCCGATGTGGATGCCCCTCCCAGCGCCCCTCTCGTATACCTCCTGATACCAGCTACCAAACAGAGCCTTGATTTTCATTTGGTTCTTCTATGTATTGTTCTCTGCATTTGGTAGTCTATATATGTTTAATTTATTATGATGATGCTCTTGTAGGTACCATGAAACTTTTCCCGAGGCACTTGCGGTGCATCATTCACTCTTCATCTGCTGCTTCCTGCGGTTTTGTGCATTTCAGCAGTGTTTCAAGTACCCCCAAATTTGACCTCACCGATTTGACGTAAGGAAATAGTGTGGTTGTCACTTTTGTATATGGAAAAAATTTATTCATAAAAACATTTTCTTAGCCTAGAATTTCTTGGCTAGTTTGTCTCTTTACGGGTCATAGCTGTTTGGATTTGCATCTCTCTATATGGAATGTTTATCTGTCCAGCTTGCATATATTATTTCCCCTAATTGTCTCTTCATAGACAACACGGAATTTAGTGGATAACATATGGCATTGCTTATTGGCTTTCATCAACTTTCTCTAGGGAGGAATGCTGCTAATGATCATCATTCACGTGTAACTTTGAGTAAACAAGCAGAGCGTTGAATATATTTCACTAAACTTAACTTTGACTGCAGTCGTCCCCATACATGGTACCCACTTGCCCGCAGGAAGAAGCGCGATGTTTTTATACATGTTGGTCCTACAAACAGTGGCAAAACATATCAAGCTCTGAAGCAGTTAGAGTCGTGCTCTACGGGTAAGTTTAAATTTCGATCTTCATGCAAAGACCTTCTCTAGTTTCAAATTGTTAAGCAGAATTAGATTCTTGGTTTCACAACCTTGACTGTGTAAAAAGTCTTGTTTCTCAATATGGTTGGGCACAGGTTTATACTGTGGGCCTTTAAGACTCTTGGCATGGGAGGTTGCTAAAAGGATGAACAAGGCAAACGTCCCTTGTAATCTGATAACCGGACAAGAAAGAGAGGAAGTTGATGGGGCAAAGCACAATTCAGTTACTGTTGAAATGGCTGATGTGACCTGTGACTACCAGTGTGCAGTTATTGATGAAATTCAGGCATGTGTGGATTGTGATTGCTTCGTTGCATTCCCAGTTTGTCTATGAGCTTGTTTCACTGCTATGTACTTGTTTCCCGAGTCCCTGTGACCTTATCCATGTCTTGAATAGTTACGTTTTCAAGGCATGGTTCTTGTAGAGTTGCTAAACATTACCTGGATACAGATACAGGTGTCAATGTTGGACTGGTACAATGTGTTACACATTGAGACGTTAAAGACTAGAAATGGTGATACAACTACATATGGATGAAGAACAAGATGTTTTTGAACCACAGAGAGAGGATGAGTCAAACTAGTAATATATGGACGAGAGACTAAAAGTTATTTATTATTTATATTTCACTCCATGCCTCTTTACTTGTGTGTAAAACCGTAGAAATATGATTCCAAAGCTAGATCATCAAGATGCTTGTAATTTTGGTCAAAGTTAACAAAATTAACCACAAAAAATATGTATGAAGAAAAAACTGGGAAGGAGAGTTTGGAGTCAAAAGTGTTGAAATATATCTGTTGATGTTGGACATCTACAAAGTTCCCGAAAGGTGTTGGACACTTAGTGAGCTGATACCATATCATCTCAAAGTGTCCAAGGAGTGGTGTGTTGCTGTTGTTGTCATCACCAAGCATCCAATGCGGACATAAGAGTCACATATGTTTCTCATTCGCAAAACAGAAAACAAGGGGTGTATGTGTGTGTATGTGCATGTTTTTCAATATACAATGCAATCCAAATGGAATGTGCAGTATTTAGACTGCCATGATAAGACAGTTTAAGAATTATAACCTGCATCCACCCTTTCCATCACTCCATTTGATGCCTGTTCAGATAAAGTATTAATTTGTCTGAGAATGCTGGCTAACCTTCATCCACTCTTTCCACTACTCCATTTGATGCCTGTTCAGATAAAGTATTAATTTGTCTGAGAATGCTGACTTGTTATTGTGGTCTTTAAAAAAAGTCATTGATGCAACAATGATGAGAGGAAAATATGGAAACAAAAAAAGATATTGGCTGTGACTATGCAAGGATGAAACAAATTGTATAATGAGTACAAGCATACATCAAATTATTGCAAATATCATGAGTCATGACCAATCTGCAGATGCACGTTTAACATGTTAACAATTACCATTTCATTATATAGTTTGATAAATCAATATTAAGTGCTTTTGGTGGACTGCATCACATATGCTTGTACATCATGGTAAACCAAAGTAATCTCTCTCTCTCTCTCATATTCAAGATTCAAATGTACATTAGGGTTTCATGAAAAGAGACACAAAAAGGAGAAGTGAAGAGATGAACTTCATTAGTCTGAGAGCTGAAAGAAAGATACCACATAAAGGGGACGACCCCTCCACCACCCTTATTGACAGATTACATAAATGCCCCCAAAGAATAAAAATATGTACACTAAAGGAGGGGTAGTACAAATAGCTAGTGATAGATAAGACACTATTATATTACACTATTCAACACTCCCCCTCAAACTTAAGATGATACAAGATGGATCATCCCAAGTTTTGAACGGAAGGACTGAAAGTGTAATGGGGCTAAACTCTTAGTGAAAACATCTGCAATTTTCTCTTTTGTGCCAACATACTCTAGAGCTATGACTCCATCTTCATAGGCTCTTATGGTGAAGTGACAATCAATCTCAATATGTTTCATTCTCATGAAACTCAGGATTCTTGGCAATATAAATATCACTTATATTGTCACAATATAGGGGTGTCTTCTCAGAAACAATCACTCCAAGCTCCTTCAAAATCCATCTAATCCATATAACCTCAGCTGTAGCCTGAGCCATAACCCTATATTCTGCCTCTGTAGTAGATAGAGCAATCCGTTGTTGCTTTTTACTCTTCTATGAAACCAAAGAGCTCCCAATAAACACACAAAAACCAGTATTAGAGAGGCGATCTTTGGTTGATACTCTAAAGTCTGAATCACAAAGGGCTCTAACATCTGTGGAGGACGAGGGAAAGAAAAACATTCTGAAATGCATAGTGCCCCTCATATATCAGATGATCGTAAGCACAACAGGCAGTTGCAATGATGTAGGTGAGCTCATAAACTGACTCATCACATGTACAACATGAGTAATATCTGGTTTAGTGATGGTCAAATATATCAAGCTACCCACCAGCTGTTTATACATCACAAGATCCACAAGCTTCTCACAATCTGAACTTCTCAGCTTGACATTTGTTTCCATAGGAGTGGAAGCCTTTTTGGAGTCATCTACCAGCCTTTCTTTAATTATAAGATTGTTAAAATGTATTGATTCACATATATATATTATATTTTTAATTGTTTTATTATTGTAATAGGATTTGCCCATGTAGGGTCATTTTGGTCATTTTACACACATAATTATTAAAATGTATATACATATAATATGTATATATACATGTATCTATATGTATGCATATTTGTATATGTATATATGTATAGGTTCTTTTTGGACTAGTCAACATAGAGTTGACTAGTCAATAAAGCTTTCGGAATGGTCCAACAACTTTTTCTAGCTGTTGGACTGTTCCAACAGCTCTATTGAGATTACCTCTTGTGTATAAACAGGGGTAAAAACACCCATTTGTTTTCAATGCTTTTACTAAGCATTCTACCTTAATAAAATGATTATTATTTTTTACTTTTGTGCTCTTTTGTGTATGTACATTTATGCCTCTTGTAATCTTATATATTTGCCATTGATTGGCTTGTGTTTTGTCCATTTGTGGACTTGTGCTTATGCACATTTAGACTCTTTGTAACCATTATATGCACTTATGTGCTTTTGTATTGCCTTTGGCATTTGTATTGTCCCTTGTAAGACTTGTGCTTGTGCTTGTGCACGTTGTGGTTTGCTTTCTGCTTGACTTCATTACAAAGATCTGTTGCATATTTGTGTTGTGACAAAAAAAGCTCTCTTATAGTGTAAACAACCTCAAGTCCCATAAAATACTTCAAATATCCTAGATCTTTCATCTCAAAGATACCAACTAGTCTGCTCTTGGTATCAATTATTCTCTGCATATCTCTTGTGATAATCATGTCATCTACATACGAGAGTAATATACACTTTCTTTGGACAAAGGAAGCCACAAACAAAGCAAGATCATGGCGACTTTGCTCAAACCCAAGTGATTTCACTACAATATTGAACTTCTCGAACCAAGCACAAGGTGCTTGCTTCAGCCCATATAGAGCTCGTCTCAACCTGCATACCTTGCCTTGAGAATCTAAATAACCAGTCGATATACACTTCCTCTTTCAAATCTTCATTTAAAAATGCATTCTTGACATCCAATTGCCAAAGGCTCCATTGTTTTATTGCATGCACTACAAGTAATGTTCTTATGATGGTCATGTGAACAATTGGAACAAACGTTTCAGCAAAATCAATTCCGAATTGTTGGACGCATCCCTTGGCCACTAATCTGGCCTTATATCTTTCTATGAACCCATCTTCATTAGTCTTGATCTTATGGACCCGTTTTCACCCAACAACATTTTTCTTTGGTGGAAGTTCTATATGATCCCAAGCTTGTATCCTCTCCAGTGCACTTAGCTCCTCATCCATAGCATGCTGTCACTCCTCTTTAGAGAAAACCTTTGCATAAGAGTTAGGTTCAACATAGGAGAAGATTAGAGCTAAATAGGCACGATGCTGAGGAGAGAAAGGATCATAGGATACAAAACGAGTGGGGGGGACAAGCACTCTGGAGCTTCTACGTACCTGAGGGGATGAGGGAGGTGATGCTGACTCTAAACTCATGTAATTTGGATCAGCTCGGGGAGAATCAGAATTGAGCTCTAAGTTCCCTATCTCCTTTAACTCCATCCGATTCAGGAAAGGTATTTCCACTACATTTTCCTGCCTTATAACATAAGTCTGCCCAAATCTGTTACTTCTATCAACAAGTTCCTCCCCCTAAACATCCACACTCTTCTCAATTGCTCTTTCTTCAGGAAATAGAACCAAGAAAGAAAAGTTGAAAACTTCCTTTCTTTTATGCTCTCATTTACCAAAGTAAGGTGTGCCTTCATAAAAGATAACATGCCTTGATACCCAAACCTTTCGCTCAATCAGGTCATAACATTTACACCCTTTGTGTCCATGAGAGAAACCCAAGAAACAATACTTCACAGATCTTGGTGAGAGCTTGTCCCTATATTTGTCAGGCAATAGTAGAAAGCAAGTACAACTAAAGACTTTCATCATCTTATAGTTTGGAGTAGTTCCATACAACTTTTGGAATGGAGATTGTTTTTTCTTTTTGTTACACCATTTTGCTCAGGGGTATATGGACAAGTTTTATGATGTTCAATTTCTTTTTCTTGTAAAATGTTTTCAAGCACACCACTAACATACTCTCTACCTGAATCAGTACGAAGCACTTTAATTTTAACAAAAAACAAAGTCTTAATCATTGCACATAATTTCTTGGAAATCACATAAAGTTCACTTCTATTCTTCATAAAATAAACCTAAATAAACCTTTTACAACCATCTATAAAAGTGACAAAATATGAAGACCCACCATTCGACAAAATGGGTGAAGGACCCCATACATATGAATGTACAAGCTCAAAAGGACTTTCAGACTCTCTATCTCTCATCTCAAATGGCAGGGCATGACCCGTTGCCAACCTACAAGTTTCACAATCTTGAATACATTTGGACACTACTAATTTTGTTTTACCCAAACTCCTCGAGGTAACCAAATGTTACAACCTAGAGCTGAAAATATGCTCCAATCTCTGGTGCCACAAAACTGACTCATCTACTATAATTCCACTCAGATTGGCTCCATAACTTATCTGCGTGCTCATGTCTAGCCAATCTAAGTAATACAAATCTCTCTTCTATGGCCAATCCCAATCCTCTTCCCGAATAGTTGATCTTGTACAACGGTCAACAAGTGAAAATGTGACATTGCAATTATACTTAGTGATTTTGCCAACATAAATAAGATTCATGGCTAAAGAGGGTACATGGTAGACTTGAGAAATGTTTAAGAGTTAGAAGAAATACAACCTAATTTGGAGATTGACATAGAGGAACCATCTGCAGTGTGAAAGATACCACTGTTGGGTTGACAATTGGTCAAGATAGACTCATGAACCGTCATATGGTATGGGGCACTTGAGTCTATCAACCACCTAGAAGCAAAGTCTTAGACACTTGCAAAGGCAATACCAGAGGAAGATGATGAAGCAAAGGGAGAGAGGGTAGTAATTGACTGAGCCAGGAGCTGCAACTGAAGAATCTGTTGCTGCATCTTCTCTAACAACTGAAATTGACCATTACTTGACTGTTTTGAATATCTCTCAGCTGATGAACCAACATGATGAATACTAATATCAATGTGGACATCCTTGAGCTTAGTGCCCTCGCTATCAAAAGATACTGCATAATCTTCACTTTTCTTTTTCTTGAGAGCTGGGCAAGAGTTTTTCATGTAACTAAAACCCTTACAACAGTAACACTGAATAGAGCTCAAGTCATCTCTTCTTCCACCAGGCTGCCATAACACTGTTACTGTATGAATAGGTTTAAAGAGACCTTATCTTGATCTATTTCGCAATCAATTTAGCTAAGACATTAGTGACCAAGGGCAAAAGTGGACGATGCAGTATGACACTCCTCACCCCATCAAACTCTGGTCGAAGTGCCATAAGAAACTCAATAACTTTAGTTGTTTTCTTGTGTTGATCAAGAAGCCCCAGACAAGTTTGACACGACGTGCGCTTCTCACACTTTGCACACTTTTCACATTTGGTTTGGCCCTCCATGAGTGCAAGTGCATCCCAAACTCTTTGCATGTCATAATATAATTCCTCAACTAACGTGTTTCCTTGATGCATATCCCTCAATTCTGTTAAAATGTAAACTGTAATATATATATATATATATATTATTTAATATTATTATATTTTCTTTTATTATTTTATTTTTCTATTTTTCTTTATTTTCTTTTTTAGCATCTAGTTCAATAGAAACTAGATATTTGATCTAGTCAAGTTCCTGTTGGAACTTGACTGTGCAAATAGCTGTTGGACTGTAGTCCAACAACTATAATAAATGTTGTTGGACTATAGTCCAACATCTATAATAATAAATGCTGTTGGACTGTAGTCCAACAACTATATTAAGAGACGTTGGAATCCAACGTCTCTTTTGGAGAGCTCAAAATGAGCTCTCCTCTCTCTTCCACTTTTTTGTATATATAGGGGTGAACCCCTTCAATGTAAAGCACCATGCTTCTTAAGCATTTTGTTCATGAATAAAGTATTATTTATTTTTCAAGTGTTCTTTCTTTTATACCCTTTCAAGGGTCATGCTTGTAGTGTCTCCAATAGACACTTGTTTGTGAGTTATTTGTGCATTTGTTGAAGACCACCATTTCATTACATGGTATCAAAGCTACAAAATCCTTAGATCTTGAAGTGCTTTCGCCTCGATTTCCGTGCCACATTTACAAAAGGTGTTTCATCACCTTGTTCTTGGCTCAAGAAGATTTGTTTGAAGAAAGGCGAACTTGTGCTACAAAAAATTTTGGTTTTGTATCCTCTCTTATTCCTTTGTCTACTCTTTTTCTTTTCTTTTTATTTCTCTCTCTCTCTCCTCCTATTTATTTCTCTCTTACCCTTGTAAAAGATGGATGACAATGATAAGATCACCATCATTCCTATGAAGCTAAATGATACTAATTATGTAATGTGGGCTTCGATTATGAAGCACCACATTTGGGGAAAAGGTTTATGGGGTATAGTGGATGATTCCGATTTGGAACCTAAACTATCTCTTACCAAGAAAGAGGGTGATAAAGAGGTTCCTCTAACGGAAGAAGAGAAGAGTAAGGCGTTAGCCACTTATGAAAAGAAATGAAAAGAATGGAGGATAGGGCATGCAAAAATTCTGTCACGGCTCATCAATAGTATAGACATTAAAAAATGCTCTAGTCTAGCTAAGTTTGAGCATGCCGATAAGGCTTGGGAATACCTCAAAAACATGTATTCCCTTAAAGATATTGCACATGTATGCAATTTACAAGATAAAGTTCGGACAATGACTCAAAAAGATAAAACTATTCGAGAATATTATAATGAGTTGTCCGAACTTTGGGAAGAGTTGGCTCTTTTTGAGCCCAAATGGCATTGTGCCGAAGACATCGAGCTTCGCCAAAAGCAACTCGATATGAAACATTTCTATCAATTTGTGAATGGTCTAAGGCCGAAGTTTGAATCCACCAAATCGGCCCTTTTACATCGTGGAAAAATTCCTTCTATTGTTGATACTATAGAAGAGCTCACTATGGAGGAAAATAGACTTAGAAAAAGTACTCCAAAAGTTGATGATGACTCCGTTTTAGCTGTATCTAGACCGGGGAATCATACTCGTACTTACAAGCCGCCTCATTTTGGAAGGCAAAACGGCGACTTTGATAAAAGAAAAGTTATTTGTCATCATTGTCATGAACCGGGGCACTATAGGCCTTAATGTCCAAAGTTAAAAAGAAGAGAAGAAAAAAGAGTTGCATCTGTTGAATCTGAGTCAAAAGATCAAGATGCACCTGTGTCTATGGCTCAACTGATGGAAATCCTTCAACCTCTTCTCAAAGGGGTATCCTCCTCAACCGAGGCCTCAACTGGAGCGGCAATTGCATCTTTCTCCGGTCCAGGTAACTTTCCTTGGCTTTTAGATTCTGGTGTTTCTTTTCATATGACCCCAAATGTTAATAGTCTATCCGAATGTCTTAAAAATAACTCAAGTGTGTCAAAGGTTTTTACAGCCGATGGCACATCTCTTGAAGTAAAAGGAATAGGATGTTTTGAAAATCTTCAAAAATCCAAAAGATTTTTTATCTCAGAAGTTAGATATATCCCTAAACTTAATTTGAATCTCTTATCTGTCTCGCAAATATCTGATTATGGATGTAATATCTCCTTCTCTTCTCATGGTTGTTGGGTACAAGATCGCCAGTCAGGGAAGCTGATTGGGGAAGACCATAGAGAAGGAGGACTTTATTACATGGACTTTTTGGAATTACCCAAGAATGCATTTTGTTATAATATTCAGAAATTAGAATTGGATTTATGGCACAAAAGGCTTGGCCATCCTCATATGTCTAAAATTCAATATTTTCCAAGTTTGGAAAAATTTTGTAATTCTGAAAATTTTTCTTGTAAAGACTGCATTCTTGGCAAAATGAAAAGGTTACCATTTCTTAGTAGAACTTTTGTTTCCTCACGACCACTTGAGTTAATACATTCGGATGTTTGGGGCCCCGCACCAGTTATTTCCAAAGGTGGTTATACATATTATGTCATTTTTGTTGATGACTTTTCTAGACATACTTGGATTTATTTTCTTAAACATAAATCTGATGTCTTTGCTAACTTCCAAATATTTCATAAAATGGTTAAAAATAAGTTTCAAAATGATATTTCTGTTTTTCGCACTGATTCAGGGGGAGAATTTATGTCCAACGAATTCAAAGACTATCTCAATTTACATGGTATTACACATCAAAGATCATGTCTACACACTCCACAACAGAATGACCTAGCCGAACGCAAACATCGGCACATTATGGAAACTACTAGGACATTGCTAATTGCAAATCAAGTTCCAAAAAGTTTTTGGGCTGAAGCGGTCCTAACTGCCACCTACCTCATTAATAGGATGCCATCTTCCTCATTAAAGAATACAACTCCAATAGAAAAACTTGTTAATTTAACTCCAGATTATTCTAGATTAAGAGTCTTTGGATGCAAATGTTTTGTTTTCACCAACAGAAATGACAAACTCTCTCCTCGTGCAATCCCATGTGCCTTTTTAGGATATGCTGATAATAAAAAAGGCTACAGGTGTTTCGATTTTCAAAATGACAAATTATATGTGTCAAGAAATGTATCTTTTTTGGAAAAAGAAAGCTTCTTTGAATTTGAAAAATCCAAGGATGTCACTGAATACTCGTTTTTAATTGATCCAACTTCAAAATCCAATGAATGTGATGTTGGATGTGACCTTGACAATGATCAAAGTCCTATTGTTGTTGAAAATGATGATAATGAAGAGCAAATCCATAAGGATGTTAGTCTACAATATTCAAGACGTAGAGAGCAAAATCTTCCATGTGCATTACAAAAATACTCTGAAGTCTCACCTAGAAGAACGTCTAGAATCTCTAAACCTCCAGAAAAATTTATGTCTTATGAATTTTTTTCACCCACGTATAGGGCCGCCATTGCATTAATACAATCATATGTTGAACCATCATCCTATTCTCAAGCAAAAAATCATATAGAATGGATAGAAGCCATGAAAATAGAATTGGATGCACTAGAAAAGGCCAATACTTGGACGATACAAGATATTCCTCCGGGTAAGAAACCTATAGGTTGTAGGTGGGTATACAAAGTCAAAACCAAAAGTGATGGGACCCTGGAAAGATATAAGGCCCGTTTAGTAGCAAAAGGATATGCCCAAGAGTATGGCATCGATTATGAAGAAACATTTGCTCTTGTGGCCCGTATGACCATTGTTAGAACTTTAATAGCCTTGGCCTCCATTAGAACATGGCCTATCTTTCAATTAGATGTCAAAAATGCTTTCCTGAATGGGAATCTCGTTGAAGAAGTATACATGGAAGCCCCACCTGGTATTAGTATCCCTAAGGGTAAAGCTCTTCGTCTAGAAAAAGCTCTTTATGGTCTTAAACAGACTCAAAAAGCCTGGTATGACCGATTTAGTCATGTTATGCTTGATATTGGTTTTCAACCTTGTTTAACTGACACTGCTTTGTTTGTTAAGAAATCTGATGCAAGCATCATTCTTCTTCTTCTCTATGTGGACGATATGATCATTACTGGAGGCGACAAACAAGGAGTTGCAAATATCAAATCTCTTCTTAAAACTCACTTTGAAATGACTGACTTAGGTTTATTAAGATATTTTTTAGGCATTGAAGTTGCTTATTCCCCTCGGGGGTATTTGATATCTCAATCTAAATTTGCTCTTGATATCGTTTCCAGGTCTGGCATTACAGATGATAAGAAAGTAGACACTCCAGAAGTTGTTAATGTTAAAATGAAAATTGATGATGGAGAACTTCTTGATGATCCTACTCCTTATAGACAGCTTGTTGGAGCTGTTTCTTATCTTTCCATTACTAGGCTAGATATAACTCATGCGGTTCATACAATCAGTCAGTTTCAGCATGCTCCCACCTCCGTGCACATGGGAGCGATTTTGCGTATTATTAGATACTTAAAATTCTCTCTTTCACGAGGACTCTTCTTGTCTGCTTCATCTTCATTAAATTTAATTGCATATACTGATGCTGACTGGGGAGGTGATCTCAATAATAGACACTCAACTACTGGTTTTTGTGTGTTCCTAGGTGAAACCTTAATTTCGTGGAGGTGTAAGAAGCAACAAAAAGTCTCTCTTTCCTCCACCGAAGCTGAATACAGAGCCATGACAACCACCACTATGGAGGTTGTTTGGCTCAGACGATTGCTAGCGGATATGGGAGCTAAAGCAACGCAAGCTTCAAAGATATGTTGTGACAACAAAAGTGCGATCTACATTGCAAGCAACCGGACATTCCATGAGTGTACTAAACACATTGAGATAGACTGTCACTATGTCAGAGAGGAATACTTACATGGAACCATTGATCTGCCATATGTTACATCAGAATATCAATTAATAGACTTCTTCACCAAGCTTCTCGCTGCTCCCAGATTTCACTTCCTCTTAGACAAACTTTCGCTCATTGTACCGTAAGTTTGAGGGGGAGTGTTAAAATGTAAACTGGAATATATATATATTATTTAATATTATTATATTTTCTTTTATTATTTTATTTTCTATTTTTCTTTATTTTCTTTTTTAGCATCTAGTTCAATAGAAAGTAGATATTTGATCCAGTCAAGTTCCTGTTGGAACTTGATTGTGCAAATAGCTGTTGGACTGTAGTCCAACAGCTATAATAAATGTTGTTGGACTATAGTCCAACAACTATAATAATAAATGCTGTTGGACTGTAGTCCAACAGCTATATTAAGGGACGTTGGAATCCAACGTCTCTTTTGGAGAGCTCAAAATGAGCTCTCCTCTCTCTTCCACTTTTTTGTATATATAGGGGTGAACCCCTTCAATGTAAAGCACCATGCTTCTTAAGCATTTTGTTCATGAATAAAGTATTATTTATTTTTCAAGTGTTCTTCCTTTTATACCCTTTCAAGGGTCATGCTTGTAGTGTCTCCAATAGACACTTGTTTGTGAGTTATTTGTGCATTTGTTGAAGACCACCATTTCATTACAAATTCTTGAGTGAACTGGTATTGTCTAGCCAAATTCTCTTGCTTGTAGACTTGTTTAAGGTATACCGATGCTTCTTTGGCCTCCTGAAATTTGGAGAGGTTAATAGCTATCCTCTGTTATACTAAACCTAATATCCAGGCCTTCACTTGTGCATTGTTCATTATCCATTCTTCCAAAAGTTTCTCATAGTCTACTTCTGTAGACTTTGGTTCCATTCAAATAGCCACCAAGTCCTTTCCCAACAATTACAACTGTCATAAAATCATCCCAATAAGCATAGTTTGTCCTATCCAATTTCACCGAGACAATTTGAATTCCATCTTTCTCCATTTCAACACCAAACCCCCAAACTACAATGATAGAGTTGCACACAAACACCAAAATAGCAAAACAATGCTAGATATATGAAAAGAAGATATCACTACGATGCAAGACTACAGCTATCGCAGCATGTAGGTGTCGATTACAATGGGGAAAACATGCCACTAGAACACAAGACAATGTGATAAGACACCCGCAATCACACTCCAAGATATTAATATACACAATTGATGCCAATTTTTATCAGACCCAATGCAAACTAATCAGCCAAGCATGCAAACAACTAAAACCCAATAACCCATATAGTGTTCAACATGGTTAACACCCCTTAGGAACACCTCAAAATCATGATACAAGGCACCAAAAAGGCAAAAACATAAAATCTTCTACCCAACCAACCTCCAACGCAATCTCCAGTAAAAAACGACCCACAAGCACCAAAACCATGCCATCTAAACCGACCAATGAGATCAAAACAAGCCAAAAAGTCGAAACAGGTAACTGTTCACGCCCTTTTGAGAAATTCAAAGAAAAATGCATATAAAATCAAATACTACTCCGATGATCACATATCTTGATTTAGAGGCTTTCTAAAATCAAAATCTACTAAATGGTTGCTTCAGATGGCCCAAACCTTGCTTTACGTACGGTCGGAGATGACATCAGCACTTTCCGACGAGACCCCCGAAACTGAACCTCACGAGCGATAATGAAGCTTGCTCCTCTCCCAAAACTCAACTCTCACTCCCTCATTTGATCTTGGTATGGCTCTGATACCATATTCAAGATTCAAATGTACATTAGGGTTTCATGAAAAGAGACACAAAAAGGAGAAGTGAAGAGATGAACTTCATTAGTCTCAAAACTGAAAGAAGGATAGAACATAAAGGGGTCGACCCCCCCTTATTGACAGATTACATAAATGTTCCCAAAGAATAAAAGTATGCACACTAAAGGAGGGGTAGCACAAATAGCTAGTGATACACAGGATACTATTATATTACACTATTCAATATCACACACACACACATACACTGAGCAGGGGTTGGAGGGTATTATGGATCAGATCTTAATGTTGTCCGCATGTGTTTTCTTGAACTTAACATCTCCCTGTCTTGTTATTCATGATAATCTAGTGCTGTAATATGTTGTTTGAGGTACTTGTACGTTTCTGCTGACTTTCTTGCATTGGAATCTGTTTAACATGCACATTAATTTGTTGTTTAGGTTTGAATGTCTGACACTAGGGTTTTTCATATTTCTTTCTTATAATGGCAGCGGGTCAGCCCTTAGTCTTGTTTTCTGAAGTAGCTTTCTGTTTGCAGATGATAGGATGTAAGGCTAGAGGCTTCTCATTCACACGTGCATTATTAGGTATTTCGGCAGATGAACTACACTTGTGTGGAGATGGTGCTGCTGTTCCTCTTATACAGGAAATACTTGGAGTTACAGGTGATGTCATCAAGGTATATCTTGCTTTTGCAGCCTGTTGATGTTACTCTATTGTTATATATATATATATATATATATATTCTAATGTATTTCCCGATAGGGGGATTTTTTTCTTTTTACATGTATTAATAGTTGTTTATTAGAAACAACTATTTTTTATTTGTTTTCTTATTTTTCCTTTTTTTCTTCTTTTCTTTTATTTATTTTTTCTTGTTTTATGAGTTTGGGGCCCCACTTCATAGAGTCGTTGGGGCCCCAACGATCATAAATATGACCGTTGGGAGTTCCCCAACGACTCTATGAATGGGGAGCTCCCAAGGGTTCCTCTCTCTCACTTTTGTATATAAATAGGGGTGTCCCCCCCTACATGTATTCATTCCTTTTCTCTCACTATTCAATAATACTTAATTTTTGTTAGTCTTTTAGCATTGTCCCTTAGTGGACTTGTGTGTGCACTTGAGTGCTTGTCTATTCTCTTTGTAATTGTCCAGTATTGGACTTGTAAGTGTTTTACACTTTGTTATTTGTAATTCCACCTACTTCATTACATCTATAACATAGAAAAATCTCTACTTAATCATCTCCTAGTCTATAAATGAAGAATGAAAATAAAACAAAAGAAAAAGGAGCACAGGAAATGTATTTGTATCACACCCATGTTTGGTACATGAAATCTATGTATTAGGAAATGAAATCATCACTATTAATGCATGGTTTGCTTGAAGTTGCAAATTTGTTTTGATTTTCACTTTGTTGTCAAGAAATTTATGTGAATTTGCAAATAAATGGGGCATATAAGCAGCTGATATGGCTTAGTTGGCAAACCTGGTGATTTTCTCAGATCACTGTGGTTTTGACTTGACTAGCCTGCTCAGGCCTTGGAGCCTGGGTGCCAGAAATCCTAAGTTTATTTGGATATGATCAACAACAAGGAGGTTTTTTTCCCTATATCGTCTGCAGAGATTGTTTCTATGAGAACATAAGGAAGATGGGACTTGCGTTTTGGGTTTTGTTAAGGAACAAGGTGTTGGGTTTTGTTAAGGAACAAGGTGTGATGACATTGGATAACTTCTAATTTCGTCCCACATGTACTTTCTCCATAGTAATTGTCCCAGACTCCCAGTTCACATTCATGTGAACTGTCAAAAGCTAGTCAATCACCAAAAAACCACAAACTTTATGTTATTTGAAGTGTATTTTCTCCAAAATATGATTATTGGACTGAAGAAAAAACTCCCTAATGGATTTAATGCAACTTTTTCAAGTGTCTGAATTGATTCAAATCCTATCAATGCTTCTTTGGTGTTGTTTTGAAGGTTTGGTACTTCAGCTCTAAGAAATGGCTCACAGTAAACCTGATCGTAGCAAGTCTGTTTAGTCATTTGTTCTTTATGCAAGTAATGTTAGGGTACATTGTTTTACTATTTCCCTTATGTATCCTTATGCTTATCAATTTGAGAAAACATATTTCCAAGGTTCTCTTTTTTAACAAATAATAGGTACTTTGTTTTTCCTAATCATTTACCATACACAATTATATGAAGGAGATGGAAACATATGCACAGATGACTGCAAGTTTTCTGATACAAACTTTACCAAACTTAGTTTTCTATACAACTCGACAAAATTGAGTACACCTCTAAATAGACCCTGGATTGCGGCTAAATCAAGTGAACTCCTGAAATACCTGGTTTATCCGCCATGTTCTGAATACCTTGCACATTCAATCTAACAATTGATCATTCTACTCATCCAACAAAAAGATTTCATGGCTGTTTATTTTATGCATCATGTTATGGGGAAACACTTGGAAGCTGCGTGTTTGGGTGTATGATGTAATAAATTTTCATAATGATTTCAAAAGCAGTAGAAAAAGTCAGCAATTGAATTTGGTGCTGTTGGTGGTGGTGCCTTGAAGTACCTTTTTCCTGAAAAAATCATGATATGTTTCAGTTTGATCCTAGTTTATGTTTTTCATGTCTCAGGTTCAATACTATGAAAGGCTTTCTCCACTTATACCAGCAAAGGTTCCGCTTAGATCCTTTGATGACATACAACGAGGTGATTGTGTGGTTACTTTTTCACGGCGTGGAATATACAGACTGAAGGTGAGAATTATGACATTGCTTACACTTTCTTGGTTACCATGTAAACTATGTATATTAAGCTTCTTTTACTTGTAAACTGTTGCTTTTCTTGTTTATCAATGAAAATAAATTTAAAAAAGTGTTTATGTTCATATTAAGGTTGTTCTGGACCTCTTTCTTTCAATGCATTTGTACACATAGCAACAAATGCCTCCAATATATTGAAAATACAGGATTATTTGGTGGTAATTTTAGCAAGACTTCATTTTGTGTCACTAAACTAAATTCTTGCTAGAGAATAAGTAATAACATGAAAATACCATGGTATTTTTGGTTTACATATTGTAAATTTGTTGACTAAGTTTTATTTTGAAAAATTCTATTTGATGAATATAAGATTTGTGAGGTTGTTAACCAAAAAATTTTCAGTCTGTTTAAAATTACTCTACCACTTAAATATTTTTTGTCTTATATATATATATATATATATATATATATATATATATATATATATATATATATATAGAGAGAGAGAGAGAGAGAGAGAGAGAGGAATGTGCTGCCCCCTTTTCATTAGGTCACCATTAGGACCCTCCAAAAATCATAGTTTTAAGTGTTTTATGCTAGATCTAAACCATTAGATGTGTTTATGATTGCTTATTTATTAAGAAGCAAGCTTTCTTTTGAATCTATTTGATGTAAAAATGTAAATATTTTATCATCAAATTTTAGTACAATATCAACCATTAATTTTTTTACCTCTTTAAAACACACATCTGAGCATTAAAATGCTTATTAAAAAACGTTTTTTATTGAATATACAATGATAAACACATTGAACTGTTCAGATCTAGCATAAAACACCTAAAACTATGATTTTGGAGGGTCCTAACGGTGACCTAATGAAAAAGGGGCAGCACAATCACCATTCTTTCTCTTTCTTTATGTATGTATTTCACAAACCTGAGGAAGTTATGGTCCTTCAGTTTCAATGAGATATTCCATCATCAAACCTTCTAGCAAAACCTTTGGCTGCTAGATTTCTGCTTATATTTGATTCCGAGGACATTATGATCTGGATATAGTGAATTAAATATATAAGGTGGAGAAATACAAACTAGAAAAGGATGCCTGTCAAAAAGAGATGTAGGTGCTGGTAGTGGCTGAGCCTGTGAGCCATGTTATGGGTAGGGTGGACACATGCCCACTCTGACCCAAAAAAAACCCCAAGGGGGGTAATGGGTCAGGTGGGCAGTGCCCACCCTGACCCGGGGCACTGCCGAGTCAGAGTGGGCACCGGTGTCGTGCCCCCCTCCCCGACGGGCAACAACCCCATCCCCAGAGGTCCGAGCTCCACTCTCTCCGTCTCTCGAACCATCTTTCTTCCCAACCCCTCTCTCTCTCTATATATATATATATCTATCTATATATATATATATATCTATATATATCTTGCTGTGGCCATGTGGCGTGTGAAATGTGGTGGCCCCTCCTCGCTCAGATCCCACAACCAACAGAATAGGGCAACTTCCTCCGGTTGGCCATCCACCATTGCCCATCAACATCCTCCGGCGCACCGACACACACAGGATGTTAGGGTTTTTGGTAATTTTTTTTAATTAGTATTGAATTAAGTTTTTTATTGTGATTTTTTCAATTAACATATGAAATTATGAGTGTTGTTTGTTAGGATTAGGATTTAAGTTTTTAATTTATTTTTTCTTAAATAGTTGCATTTCAATAACTAGGGTTTAAGGCTTTTTGCGCTTGTTTTTTCCAATTAGCATTTAGGTTTTTAATTAGATGGATATTAATTAGTTATTTCTGTATTTTTTTCAATCAACATTAGACATGATCTACATGCTTGATTTTAGTTAGAAATTTACGGGTTTTGTGATTTTTTGTTTCAGTTAGTTTATGTATGAAAACTATGAATGATGTTTTTTATTTAGTTTTTTGCTAAATAACATGAATATTTAGAGTTGTGGTTTTTTTGAATAGCTTAGATTTTTATTTTATTTTTAAATAAGATGAATATTTAATTTAGGTATTTTTGTGTTTTTTTAATTAACATTAAACATGATTCTACATGCTTGATTAGCATAATTGCATAATTGATGATGTAAGAATTAGGGTTTCAATTTTGTATTTGTTTAAATAACATGAATTTTGGATTATGCTTTTAGGGTGTTATATATTTTTTCTTTTTAATTAACATTAAACATGAAGAATAAATACTTGATTTTGGTTAGAACTTAGAATTTTAGGTTTTTTTTTTTACACATCGAGAAGGATATATTTGACACCACTAACAATGAATCAATTATGAATGACTTTCAATTTTAGTTTTCTATTAGTTATCTTTTGTTCATTGGACGAGTGTTTTAATTTATTGACTTTATAATGTTCCTTTTCGTTTTGACTGGGTTGAAATTTTTCTAACTATTTATAAAATATTTATGATATTCTTTGTAGACTTTTTGAAAGATTAACTAATTAATTGGCTATTTATTTGTAGGATGTTTGTGTTCCTTTCTCACATCTTGCTGAATGCATTTCAAGTTCGAAACTTGAGCTTGGTCACACTGCATTATCCATGAAAGATACTTCTTTTAGTATTTATATCAAATAAAACAAAATTTTGAAGTATATAGACATCTTATTATGTCTACAGTTCTTCAATAATTTTCTTTATTACTGAAAATATGTCATTAGTTTCAAGTTTCAACCAAGATTCCTAATTATAAATTTCGCACCTGTAGTTCTTCAATTTTCTTTGCACTTGTTAGTATAGTTTATTGTCATAGAAGTTTTTATTTCTTTTTACAGTGCATTTGTGCCCACCCTAGTTTAAATTCCTGGCTCCGCCCTTGGGTGCTGGATGTGCCTCAAGGCGGTATAGGTTCCATCTTGGTGTTGTATGGATGTGCCTCAAGGTGGTATAGATTCCATAATGGTATTTATGTTGAATATCCTTCTCAGTTGTAGGTCAATCAAGAATGCACCCAAGTAGAAAATATGAAGTAATGTTTAAAATCACGAGTATTGGACCATCAGAAATGAAGAAATTTTATGTAGACCTGAAAATAGCTTTTTCTCATGTGCATGAGAGGAGAGAAGTCTATCATCTCATGTAAACTGTTAGTTATTGTCTTGTGATCCAATTCAGTGGTCGAGTTGGAAATTGAGAAAAGAGAGGATATGAGGACAATACAAGGACACATGAAGGATACTAGATGAAATAAAAAGATAATTTAAAGAAAGTAAAGGTGGCAACAGATTGCTGGTACAAAATAAAGTTATCTATTTCTTGGATATCCTGATTTATAGTTGATGATATCATAGGGTTGTCTATTTTTTCTCTTTTGGTAGGCATTATACAGGATTTGATCTCTCTTTCACACTGATTCCCTTCTTTCATGAAGTGGGATCATCAATGATGAACATAATCTAATGTTTATTATTTTAAAGCTAGATAGAATTAAGAGAGGAGACAAGTGGGTATTTTTTTTCCTTAAGAGATAAAAAGCCATTTATGTTAATTCTTGAATCATCAGGATCTGTTGCAGTGAATAGGGGAAGACGCGATGGGAAGGGCTGATATCAACTGTATACCCACAGCAACAATCGTTGGCTGCAGATCTGATTTCATTAACATATATTTGGGTTTACAATAATTTAAGGTACTAAACTACCCTGCAGCAGAAAATAGAAATTACAACAAAGCCATTATTAAGTGGCTGACACATAACACACACGGGTCTGGATCTGGCTCCAATAAAATCCAGTCCAATAACCGATTCTGTTTTTCACCCCCCTTCAAGTTGTGCATGGTCTTGTACCATGAACAACTTGTTTTTGAGCGTCCAAAACTTGTCTTTAGTTAATCCTGTAGTGAACAGATTTGCTACTTGAACTTCGGTTCTCACAAATTCAGGTTCAATCTCCTTCTCTTCAACCTTCTGCCGCACGAAATGTTGATCTATCTCAATATGCTTGGCTCGACTGTGGTGGATTGGATTAAAAGACATGTTGACAGCACTTTGATTATCAAATAGTAAAGATGATTGTGAAATTTCTTCTCCTACTTCTGTCAATATGTGCCTGACCCATGACCCATGTAACTTCTGCAGTGACAGCAACCATAGATCGGTACTCCGCCTCAGTGCTTGTCCTAGCTACAACTTTTTGTTTCTTACTACTCCAGGAGACCAAATTTTGTCTAATGAAAACACAATACCCTGAGACAGATCTTCGCTCATCTGGATCCCCAGCCCAATTTGCATCACTGTAGACAACTGTGTCACATGGGTGCGGCACTTTCAAAAACCTAGGTTGCGGGGGTGAGGTAGGGGCAAAAATGTAAAAAAAAAAAATATATATATATATATATATATATATATTTTTTTTTGAAGTTTTAACAGTTAACAACAGTAACACTATTATATATATAAGAGAAACCTTGACAGTTTCAAGGTTGGCATAGTCAGATAGACCATTTTCTTAGTCAACTATATGTCTTGGACTGGTCAAAACAGGGGTACATTAACCAGGTTATATGAACATATACATGCTTGAGTGATTCAATGTAACTTCATATTTCTAACATTAAACCTTCCGCAGCATGTGTCATTAAATGAGTTATGAAACAAACTGCAACAAAATTATGACCACGCAACAAAAACTAAAATCGAGTACAAACTACAAACTACAAACACATATAAGCATACACCTGTACGAAGAGCAACCAGCAAAAGAACTTGAATGAAGAGAATACCTTGTGTTTCTTGAAACAGGAAAGTGAGCAACTGCACCTTAAAATATTGACAAATCAATAACTTCTGTAACTTGGTAGATCTTATAATCCTATGAACTGAACTTAGATAATGAATCAATCCCAAAACAAATAAATTAAACCCATTACATGCCCATAACATAGCAACACATTTTAAGCAATGGTTGATAGAACGACTTTTCAAAAAAGATGAAAGTAACATTTGACCTTAAGTCATCAGGCATAAGCAACTAATAAAATAGATTGTAAATGAAATAAAAAATCAAGAAGCTCCACAAAACCCATTTTAGCATAGAATCAAAAGCCCCAAAATCAAATAGTCAAAGATCCCCAAAAAATAAATACAAATTTCATTAACTATATACCTCTATAGCATCATCAATTCATCGAAAAATTTCGGAATGCCCAAAACCCCCAAATAACATTATTGAACAAATTTTGGAATGTCCAAAACCCCCAAATAATATTATTGAAAAAAATTTGAAATGTCCAAAAAGCCTATAAATAAAAAGTTAAAAACCCTAGATGCTAATGACCCACATATAATACAATCAGAGAGAAGAGAGACAGTGAGAGTGACGAAGAGCGAGTGAGAGTGAGAGCGAGAGACAGTGAGAGTGACAGAGATAAGAGAGACGATGAGAGAGACAGTGAGAGTGACAGAGAGAAGAGAGACAGAGAGAAGAGAGACCGTGACAGTGACGGAGAGAAGAGAGACCATGAGAGTGAGAGAGAGCAAGTCGGAAGGAGACATACCTGAGAATTGAGGAGCGACCGGAAGGAGTTGTAGATCGTCGCCATCAACATCGGCATCGGCTTCAGGCTTCACGAGGATTTTGCCCTAATCCTCCTTCTCTCACTCGCTTATCATCGGGCAAAAAAAAAAGTCTAAAAATTGGACCTAAATGACCCTGGGTGCGTTGACCACACCCATGGTCGTGTTGATCGCACCCGCGTCGCGTCGCGTCGACGCGGGTGCGGCACCTGCTTTGCCGAGTCCCTGTGACTTAGGTAGACAACAATTTTATGCGCGCTTTGTCCTGTCGGCCTTTGCCTATAGAGAAGTCCATCACCAACTGTCGCCTTTAAATATCTAAGGATTCTCTTGACCGCCTCCATGTGTCCAATGCGCGGTTCATGCATGAATTGAGACACCTGGTTGTCTGAGTAGACAATGTCAGGTCGGGTGAACGTAAGATACTGTAACATCCCAACTAGGCTCCGATATTTGGTAGGGTCCTCGTATAAATCCCCATCTTGGACACTCAATTTTTGATAAAGAATGCTCGGAGTGGTTAAAGGCTTACAGTCCTTCGTACTTGCTTTTCTCAAGACATCCACTGTGTATTTGTGTTGGGTGAGTGCCAACCAGAGTTACCGGAAGCGCCTAGGGTAATGGGGAAGCACGCTTCCCTGATACGCGCTTCGGAAGCGCGAAACGTCGCGCTTTCGAAACGCGTGGGGAAGCGTCCCCCTTTTTTGGGAAACACGCTTCCCTTTTATGGGAAGCTCGCTTCCCCATTTTTTTATATTTTTTTGCTTCCGGTTTGCTTCCTAGGTCGCTTTCGAGACTGTTCATAATTTTCTTCTAAGTAGTCCCACGCTTCCCCGCTTCCTACATTTTTGAAAGTGCCTCGCTTCCCGCTCCCGCTTCTCGTATCGCTTCCCGCTCCTGCTTCCTCAACTGGCAACTCTGGTGCCAACCCATCTTCTCTTCTATCAACTTCCACCCTATGTCACATGGGTGCAGGTGCGGCAAATATATATATATATATATATATATATATATATATATATATATATATATATATATATATATATATATATATATATATATATATATTTGCCGCACTTGCACCCATGTGACATAGGGTGGAAGTTGATAGATATATATAAAGTCCAAAAGTTGGACGTAAATGACCCTGGGTGTGTTGACTGCACCCAGGGTCAGGTTGACCTCATCGGGTGCGTCCCCTAGTTGGAGAATCCCTATGACATATAGGGCAAAAAAAATTTCTTGGCATTTTTTTTTGTCCGAAAAATTGGATCAAAATGACCCTAGGTGTGTTGACTGCACCCGATGCTGCACCCGCGTCACGTCGCGTCGATGCGGGTGCGACACCCTGCTAGCCGAATCCCTGTGACATAGCTTTCACCTCAAGAAAATATCGCAAGTCTCCAAGGTCTTTCATTTTAAATCTTTGACTTAATCATTGTTTCACCTTTGCAATTAATAACAATATCATCCACATATATAACCAGTAAAGTAATTACAACTTCACTTTTGAATATAAACAGGGAATGGTCTAGAAGAGATTGATGAAAACCATGTTTCTGTATCTCAGACGAAAAACTGTCAAACCAAGAGCGGGACGCCTGCTTTAGCCCATAGAGGGCTCTCCTCAATCTGCGAACGTAGTTCCTAGGATCCCCTTTTGCATATCTAGGAGGTTGTTCAATGTAGACCTCCTACTTTAAGTCGCCATGCAGGAAGGCATTTTTTACGTCAAGCTGACTGAGCTTTCATCCATGTTTAACTGCTAGGGAAATAATAATTCTAATGGTCCCCATTCTCACAACTGGGTTGAAGGTATCATCATAATCCTGACCTGGCGTCTGTGTAAATCCTTTAGCTACAAGTCTTGCCTTATACCTTTCAATGCTTCCGTCTGACTTGTACTTTATTTTATACACCCACTTGCATCCTACCATATTCTTGTTGGATGGTCTGGGGACAATCTCCCATGTTCCACACTCATGCAAAGCTTTCATCTCACCATTCATGGCTTCCACCCGTTTTTTAGAATTATTTGCTTGATAGAATGTGACAAGTTCATCCTCTTTCTGTAGAGCCGTCAGGAACAACTGAAAGTCCATAGAGAAATTGTCATAACTAACCCATCTTTCAATTGGGCGACGAACACGAGTGGATCTCCTGTCATCAAGAGTACACGAGGAAGTGGATGATTGTTCAGTCCCTTGTCTCAAAATAGGTGGATCCTCCCCATTTTGTCGGGTGTAAATGATGCCCTTATATTTGTCTGGTCCAAGCGGTAATGTCAATTCTCTTGGAGACGGTGTCTCATCCTCTGCGCCAGTACATTCTTGTGGCTGCATACAACTCGAAGGACAATTATCATCAACTCTGCTAAAAAGTTCTGAGTTGAGCCAAGGATGATAGATTTCACCTGGTGGGGAATCTGCAGGAGTCATGTTGGTTTGAAGATCAAAATTCAGTTCATCAAAGATAACATTTCTCGATATCTTGATGCGTTTGCTTATGGGATCATAATATCTGTATCGTTTGTATACCCTACAAACCTGCACTTTAATGCCTTGTCTTGAAATTTGTGCTTCAAGGATCCATCAATATGAACATAGCAAACGCAACAAAAAACATGTAAGTCATGGTAGTTGGGATGGACATCAAAAAGGGAGAAATAAGGTGTCTTATTCTCCAAAATAGTCATAGGTAATCTATTTATCACATGCACATCAGAATGAAAAGCTTCCGTCTACAAGAAATTAGGAAGATTGCTGTCATGCATCATACTCATTGCACTCTCAACAATGTGTCTATGCTTTCGTTCAACTATCCTATTTTGTTGTAGTGTATGTGGGCAAGACACTCTTTTTCCTATCCCATTAATGTGGAGAAAATGTATGAAGTCACTGGAGGAAAATTCACCGCCTCCATCAGATTGGAAATGTTGAATAGATTCAAAAAACTGCTTTTTGACTAGAGAATGAAAGTTTTGGAACAAAGAAAAAACTTCAGATTTACTTATATCCAAGTATAACGGGAGTAGTTATTGATAAAGATTAAGTAGAATCTGCTTTCAAAACCAGAAGTAACAGGAGCTGGCCCCCACACGTCAGAACAAATAATCTCAAAAGGCTTTGAAGCTCTTTTATTAATAGAATTAAAAGTCAGTACATGACTCTTGCATAGATGACAACTGGAACACATTTGATCACTCATCCCTGTATTCAGACTATCTTTAGGAATGAGATTATTGAAAACAAGCTTTTCAACAACATGACTCCCACAATGACTCAACCGACTATGCCAAAGATGTGGCTTATTACATTCAAAGACATTCATAACACACTTAGTCGACGTTGAAGATGACACGGGTGAATTCTTCGAGATGGAACAAGCAGGACGAGCAGAATCCAAGATACGTTCTTGGAAGATGTACATGTTCCCTTGTCTTTTTCCCTCAATGAATAGTTCTCTCGTGTGAAGGTCCTTGACCTGCATAGAAAAGAGAGTGAATTCAAGTGAGGCATGATTATCATCGGCAAGCTTAGAAACAAAAATAATGTTTTTCTTAATGTTGGGAGCATGAAGAACATTAGACAACTTAAGAGTAGAGGTTGACATAGGAACAATGGAGTTTTCAATATGAGAGACAAGGTGATGAGTTTCGTCTCCAGTGACAATGCTACTTTTACCAAAATAAGGGATAGGATTAAGAATCTTACCAGCGTCACCAGTTACATGGGTTGCCGCACCCGAGTCAACGTACCAAGTCCCCTGATCACTCTGTTTCAGATTCAATCCTGCCAATACAGATAACAGTAACTCTCTGATTTCATCATTAGTCTGAGCACTAACAGACTCTCTCTTGACATCTGCCTGTGGAGACTTTCCTTTATTCTGAGGATTAAACCAACAATTTGCCTTAATATGTCCTCTTTTATTACAAAGATAACAAGTGGGTACTGTCTTTTGCCCTTGCGCATTTGGCAATATATTTGGTGTAGGCAGCAATCCACGTCCACCTTGTCTTCCTCTTTCACGAAACCCAAAACCTCCTCATCCTCGCCCATATGGCATTCCTGTAGCAAGGACCTCTTGAGTATTTGTGTGAGACTGTGGCTCCTCAGAAAAACCCTTCAAAGTCATTTTATACTGAATCAGCTTGGCACGCAACTCTTCAAAAGTAGAGAAGTAGCGATCATGTTATAATCAGGCCCTAGCCCACTCAGAGTCTGCTGAACCATATCTGTGTCACTTACCTTGTACCTTACAATGGCAAGCTGATCTGTGATAGTCTTCATCTTATTCAAATACTCCATGATGGTCATATTGTCCTTTCTGAGCAATTGAAACTCTCGCTTCAGAAAAACCATTTTCCCCTGCGAGACCTGAGAATATGTCTGAACTAATCTATTCCAAAGCTGGCTGGCTGAACAATCATCAGGTATGACTACGACACCTCTTGCGATAGAGTTGAAGTGATGTAGGTCAGACCTGACTGATCTTTCTTTTCCCAAGTCTCAAACTCTGGATTTTGGACATACACAGATGAGGTCGCCCCATTGTCATCCTTTCTTTCACGTGCAACAAATTCTGGAGGGATTGGAGTAGTTCCATCTAGATGACCAAGGAGACCTTGACTCCTTATAAAAGGAATAACCTGTCTCTTCCAAGTCAAGAAATTTGAGGTGTTTAATTTTTTAGAAACAAGTTGATTAAGAAAGCTTGAGGAAAGACCCGAATGAGATGGGAAGAACGAAGAAGAATCCATAACACAAGAATAAAGAAACTACATGACGCGCACAATTCAAGGCTGAGGCGTGAATAAGATCAATCACAAGGTGTAAGCCGTGCCTTCCTTCACCTTTTTTTTAGCTAGGATCTAGGGTCAATAGCTGTCAACGAGGTCAGATCTGAAACCAGCTACCAACAGTCACGTACAGACCCTACAATCAACCAATATTTTTTGTCCCCCCCCCCCCTTCAGCCTTGAATAGCATGCAAAACAGATATAGAAATGCAGTACACAGCAGAAAAGAAATTTCAAAGCACGTGTATGGGGAATACTAGGCTGAAATCGGCTGATCAGATCTGTTACTTACAGATCTGATCCTCAAGAGATGAACGTCAACAACGATAGATTTGAGAGAGAGGAGAACGTTAACTATAAAAAAAACATAGAGACAAGTTGACAGGAAACAGAGACAATATTCGGATTTAATGTTCAGCAGAGAGAGACAAAAGAGCATTAACTAGAAGTCGATGATCTGAATTTACCAGACCACAGACGTGTTATCCAAAAAAAAAACTGATTTCACTCCGAAATAAATCTCAACAGATACCAGAAGGAGATTCAGATTGGAAGAGTAGAACACATTTTGTTTAGAGACAGATTCGGTAAAAGAGAAGAGTGGGAGGAGATGGAAAACAAAAATATTGACTTGGAGATCAGACGTCTCTCTCGTCATACCTTTTGGAGACTTCTTCAAATCCAACAAGGGCCTTACTTTGATACCATGTTAATTCTTGAATCATTAGGATCTGTTGCAGTGAATAGAGGAAGACACGATGGGAAGGGCTGATATCAAATGTATACCCACAGCAGCAATCGTTGGCTGCAGATCTGATTTCATTAACATATATTTGGGTTTACAATAATTTAGGGTACTAAACTACCCTGCAGCAGAAAATAGAAATTACAACAAAGCCATTATTAAGTGGCTGACGCATAACACACACGGGTCTGGATCTGGCTCCAATAAAATCCAGTCCAATAACCGATTCTGTTTTTCAATTTAAACATGACATATCAGATATATAATTTAAAAAACATTAAGAAGCAGAGGGAGGACTGGTGATAAATATTGCAGGTGTTGTAGAAGAGAAAGAGGGTGATATATGTTAAGGAGGCACTTGGATGGCAGAGAGAAAAACCTGGGTTTTTACAAACACAGGTTTTGTCTAAAATCAGGTTTTTGATTTTGTCCCATTTTGACCAATAGGTGGCTGGAAAATGGCCAGACAAACCAGATTTAAAAATAAAAGGAAAAAATTTTTGGTTGTTTTCTGCCAAAGGATGGTCAGACAAACTAGATTAATAAAAGAAAAGTTTTTGGCCATTTTTTCAGCCACCCACTAGCCAGAAAATGGCTGGACAAACCAGATTGGGAAAAAATAAATCTGCTGTTGCCAAAAAACAGCTGGGACAGTATCATTGACATTGAATAATACCGTCTAACAAACCATTATCCAGCCAGAAAATGGCAGGAAAGCGGTCACATTAAAACAATGGTAAGAGAAGGGGGAATTGGGCAACCCTCTCCCTTCCCCTGTCATGATAAGCCAAAACTGGAAAAAGCAAGGGGGTGGGGGATGTTGTGGTTCAGATTTTCACGAACTGAGTTTTGAATAAACCACTTTGTGAATTGTCGGGTCTGTGGCACCCAAACAGTGCACAAAACCAAGTTTTCTCCAGGCGCTCCTAAAGAAATGCTGCTGCTTAAGGATTAAAATATTATGTGAAGATAAGATAAGAGGCTAGAAGAAAAAGTAATGATCCTATCGTCATGTTTTGGGGTCTTGTACAGCTAAGGATTTAAATAAACAGTACCCACAACCCTTGTAGCCATGCACATGCATTTATTTGTTGAATATTCAATGGGAGAATTGTTCCACTAGTTTGTAGCTTCGGTAATGCAGACACTCATATTACTAACAAGTAACAACATACATGATAGTTGATTCACACCTTGCAATCCCTGAGCCTATGGCCTATGATCCATGGCTCACAACTCTGTGAGGCATGCATAAAGATGCCGTCTCCCAATTTTTGTGTTGGAAAGAGAGCTTTAACCTGTGTCCTGCCCAAGCGATCCTAGCCTTTTCAGTTTCTTGATAATGCATTGTTCAAATCCAAGTTGGTCTATTTATTACTGATCCAGGTGAGGTACAAGACATGGACTCAATAGGTCAACCAGATTTTCTGATGGATTTGCCCAGGGTTGTTTGACTTGGATCAAGTCACAAATTGATGAATGGTTCATACATAGGTAATGGCGAACCCAAGTAACAAACTGAGATTAAATCAGGTGAGTTGCAGGTCATGTCATGTATTCTTTATCATTGGAAAAATTGTAAATTCAGCATACATCATTGGCTTATTTACCTGAGTCCAAACTCTTGGTATCTTATGCTTGTACCTCCTGAATGAAAGATGTTGGTGCGTAGATGCCACTTCTACAAAATTGACCCATCTTTCTTTTTGAATGATGGAAAGTTCTATAATTAGGGTGCTAAATTTGTAAAGAATTTTTTCGCTATCTAGTTGTGTTATTGGTCTTTTCGAACTTATTTGTACACAGTTCTCAGCTTTGTTTGTTGCCCAAAGAATTATAACTTTTTCTTATGATGCTCACTTCCTGCTCAGACTTCCCTTTTAGTTGTTTGTTCTGTTAGTTGTTCAACCCTTGAATCTCTTCCCATGTTTTCAGATAATAATGCATGTTACAATGTTGTCACAACACAGTTCATGATATAACTGAGTAGGATCCTATGCTATTTAAAAATCTGATGTGCCTCCAATATACTCAGATGCAGTCTCTGATGACTTATAATTTTCTTGTTGTTTTGTTTCTTGATGTTTCTTTGTGAACTATGTGCTAAGTTACATTTTATAATATTAACAGAAAGAAATTGAAACCAAAGGAAAGCATCTTTGTTCTGTAGTGTATGGCTCATTGCCTCCAGAGACTCGAAACCGGCAGGTATTTGTTTTTTTCTTTCAGCTATAGAAAGCTATTGCTTTTGATCTCCAACTATTAAAACTAATTATTCCTAAGTTTTGTACACTTGTGTTTATATTTTCCTACTAGAGGCATGGGTTGTTTCTGATTGGACTTTGCATGAAATATGTTTATGGTTTGAACTAATTTTCTAAAACTTTCAGTGTTTGATTGTACCTCTTGTCTCATTTTATATTTGATCTCTTCCAAGTCTGTTTTTTTCTTAGGAACTTAACCATGGAACTCAACGTTTAACTTGAATTCAGTTGTTCTCTTATGTGGCTAAATTTATCTCATTAAGTGTGACTATTGGTAAATTGGCCACATTAACTGTGTACTTTATAACATCTTACTGGTCATGGCATGCCATAGACTTAGTTACTTGTATAATACTTGTTTAGTGAATTTGGTATCTTTCAACTGTGCATAGTTGATAAGGTTAGGGAAAAAAAAGAACGTTTATGTGCTGTTACTCAGGAACTTACAATAACTTAGATGTGTGATCCCTTTTTCTTCTGAATAGACTGTTTAGCAGGAGCACATGTATTTACAGACACACCCATGGGAAAGGGGGTAGGATGCTTCTGAAAGAAGATGAAGAAAAGTTGAGTGCAATAATTTGGCCTTACATTGTATCTTTGTGGTGCACCATATAAGTAGCAAAGAATTCTCATTTTGTTTGTTCCTAGTTTGCATGGAAGAATATATTTCATGATATTGTATGGTTGTGTCATGGCTGTTTTGTCAAAACTATGGATGCTTTTGCGTGCTGCTAAATTGTTGCCTGTAATTGACATGCACGTTTTTTGTGCTACCATGATATGGCTCAGCTAAGTGTACTTGTAGGATTGCAGGCATCAATGTTCAATGATGAAAGCAGTGAATTAGATGTTCTTGTAGCTAGCGATGCTGTTGGGATGGGCCTCAATCTGAACATCTCTAGGATAATATTTTCATCATTGAAAAAGTTCGATGGTGTAGAAATGCGGGAACTTACCATACCAGAGATCAAACAGATTGCAGGTGACTAGATCCTTCTTACATGTTCTTAATTTTACATTGGTTTAGCTTTTTGGTCAGCTTTGAAGTGATCATCATATGGGAACTGATTTTACAATTGTGTGCATTTAAGCTTCATAAGCTTGTAGGGCATCTGTGAGCATCTTTTGTATGATCTTTGTGTTAAGATATATGTATTGTTTGTATATATCTAAGTATACAAAGGTGTACTTAGGTATTTTTCTTGTATTTTTAGTTCTCTTGTATTTCTTTTTTTCTTGTATTCAAAGTATACCAAAGTATACTTTTTGTGTATTTTGTTAGGTATTTTCTATTTGTACTATTTAGGATTTAGGTTAAGTATACTTAATGTATACTTTAGGTTAGATTAGTTTTTTTGGTCATTATTAAAATGACTAAATATTTTATTTTTGTATTTTGTTTTTTCTATTTTTTGGTCATTTTTTTAATGACCACCTATCCGTTGGGGTTTGTAATGGCTAGTTTGATTAGTCAAACTAGCCCTTATCTCTTCCTATATATATTGCTCATCCTTTTGTTGTATAGGTGAGAGAGGATGAATGTATATAGTGTGTGTGTGCATGAGTGTTGTAGTGAGGTTCACTTGTATATTTGTGTGAATATTTCTCATTAATAAAATATTTTTATTTTTTGTATCTTGTTTTTCTTCATGACTATGTATGGTTTATTGCAGAGTTATCGGAAGCGCCTAGCTAAAAGGGGAAGCGCGCTTCGGAAGCGCGGAACGTCGCGCTTCCGAAGCGTGGGGGGAAGCGTCCCCCTTTTTTGGGAAGCGCGTCCCCCTTTTTTGGGAAGCGCGCTTCCCTTTAATGGGGGACGCGTTTCCCTTTAATGGGGGACGCGCTTCCCTTTAATGGGGGACGCGTTTCCCTTTAATGGGGGACGCGCTTCCCTTTAATGGGAAGCGCGCTTCCCCCTCGCTTCCCCCACGCTTCCCCCTCGCTTCCCCCACGCTTCCCCTGTTTTTTTTAATTTTTTTGTATTTTTTATTTTTTATTTTTATTTTTTTTCGCTTCCCCCTCGCTTCCGAGACGCTTCCTATGTCGCTTCCGAGACGCTTCCTAGGTTGCTTCCGAGACACTTCCCGAATCGCTCCTAAGTGGTCCCCCGCTTCCCCGCTTCCTAAAATTTTGAAAGTGCCTCGCTTCCCGCTCCCGCTTCCCGTATCGCTTCCCGCTCCCGCTTCCTCAACTGGCAACCATGGTTTATTGTATCTAGCCAAACACATTTGAATTTCATTTATGTTTGATAAAATTGTTATTCTTTTGTATTTCTCGTGTCTTGGATTCTGTGCCATTTGTGATATGGTTTAGAGCCAAGAAAAAATTTCTTGGTATGTTGTCTATTTGGATCTTGGGATTCTTTGGTTCGAGTTTGTGCTTCGTGAAGGAGTCGTGATCGATGTATGACTTGGATTCACAGAAAATCTTGATCCGGTATGGATCTTAAATCTTTATATATATGGTTATTTTTGCTTGTGTTGTCTATTTAATGTCTTATGCATGAGAAAACACTTATTTATCATATCTTTGAAAAATTATTAAAACTGTTTGTTATTTTTAAAGATCTTTTTGGAACTTTCTTGTTTTATGCGTGTTAATGAGCAAATGTTTGAACTCTTTGAAATCATTTTGGTATATGTTTTCTTGGGTGTTACTTTTAAAATGTTTAAATGTTTCTTTTTCAAACTTATTTGAGTATTATTCTTTTCTTGGATTTAATTGCGTTCATACTAGTACTTATTTGTTTTTGTGAGATATACATGCATGTGTTTCTAGTTTTGATTCTTATGTTATGAACCCTCTTTATAAGGTATACTTGAGTGATTTAGTATCCTTGAGCGTGTATTTCTTATTGCTTTCATGTCACTTAGATGTTTTATTCAAGTACCTTGTCATTATATGTGTCAAAGCATGTCTTCTTTGTGTATGACTTCAAATTCATGGATTTTTTGTTTAGAAGCTTGAGGCTAATTCTTTGTGATCCTGAGTATTTCTTGGTATTTTTAGAAACTTGTGGAATTTGTATGTGTATGCATTCTCTTAAATTATCTCTTGTGTGTGAGGTCTTTAGTGGTCTTATTTGATAATGTATGATGTTATGAGATTTTATTTAAGTTTTGCATATGCATATGAATATTTTCATACGTGAGTATTTTAATATTAAAACATGCTTTCTTCATGCATGACATGTTTTCCTATGAAAAATCATACTCTTATCATGGTTGGATTTGTACTTAGTGATATTTTTATTGTACTTAGTGATATCATTAGATTTTAATATTAAAACATGCTTTCTTCATGCATGACATGTTTTCTTATGACAAATCATGCTCTTATCATGGTTGGATTTGTATTGAGTATGAGGATTTAGGCACTTTTGCTTGTATCTTAACATGGATTAAATCTATAGGATCATATTCTGGTGCATGTGTTTGGATATTACAATATGTTTCTCTTCATTCGTATTTTGCGCATTTGTGAGATTTAATAAAATTGGTGTTTTAAATGTGTGCTCCATTGCCCTTAATGGGTTGGGATCTTTTGCCCTAGTGGCCTTGTGTTTGTGCCCTTAGTGGCCTTGTGTGCTTCCTTTACCCTTGTGTGGCTTGTGTGTTATTGCCCTAGTGGCATTGTGATTATTCCACTCTTAACTATTTACCTCTTGCATTGGCTTTCATTGCATAAGGTTTTTTGAAACTTATGAATGTCTTATTTGTGGCCTTTTGTGGTGAGTCGTGTGGACCTCACTGTTGTGGATTGTTGGGGGTGAGTTATGTGCACCTCGTTTTGTTGGTTTATATTGCTAGTTTATGAGTGTAGTGTTGTCACTTTTGTTAAAATGTAAAACTGTACATATATGTATATATAATAATATTATATTATTATATATATATAAATACATTTTTCATTTCTTTCTTTTCTGTAATTTTTTTCCTTTATTTTTATTTTTCGTCTTTATGTCATCTAGTTCAGTTTGAACTAGAATGACTGTTGCTAGTCAAGTCCTGTCCAGACTTGACTAGCAATAGAGCTGTTGGACTGACACAGTCCAACAGCTCTTAATAGAGCTGTTGGACTGACACATTCCAACAGCTCTAAATAGAGCTGTTGGACTGTGCCCAACAGCTCTATTGAGTCCTCTTTCACCTGTGTATATAAAGGGGTGCAACCCCTCTTGTATTTTACTCCAATGCTTCTTAAGCAATTGGTTTTTCATATCAATAAAGAATACATTTTTATTTTTATTTTGTTTCCAGTTATACCCTTTTTAAGGGTTATGCTTTAGTGTCATTCTTGACACTTGCTCTTGTTAATCTAAGCTCGTGTTTCGAAGATCCCCATTTCATTTCATGGTATCAGAGCCGCAGAAGTACTAAATCTTGAGGAAAAGCTGCCTCGGTTTTCGTGCCCGTTTGCAAAAGTGTTCGCCACTTGAAGAAAAATGTTTTATCACTTCATTGGAGAAGATTTCACATCTTGTTGTATTGTTTTTTTTTTTTTTTCTTTTTCTTTTTCCTTCTTGTTTCTCTTCTATCCCTATTCTTTCTCTCCTTGTAATCGATGGATGACAATGATAAAGTCACCATCATGCCTATGAAACTAAGCGATACGAACTATGTAACATGGGCTTCAATCATGAAGCACCATATATGGGGAAAAAGCTTATGGGGGATTGTGGATGGTTCCGATTCGGAACCTAAGCTATCTCTTACTAAAAAGGAGGGAGATAAAGAGGTCCCTCTATCGGAAGAAGAGAAAATCAAGGCTATTGCCTCATACGAGAAGGAATGGAAAGAATGGAGAATATCTCATGCAAAGATAATGTCATGGCTTATCAATAGCGTTGACATTAAAAAATGCTCAAGTCTTGCCAAATTTGATAATGCCGATAAGGCATGAGAATA
Source organism: Nuphar pumila (assembly GCF_984573655.1). Lineage (NCBI taxonomy): Eukaryota > Viridiplantae > Streptophyta > Magnoliopsida > Nymphaeales > Nymphaeaceae > Nuphar > Nuphar pumila. Next base: position 124,602,135 of record NC_143257.1, on the reverse strand, counting down.
CCTTAAGAATATGTATTCCCTTAAAGATATTGCACACATGTGCAACCTCCAAGAAAAAGTTCGAATGATGACACAAGTAGACAAAACTATTCGTGAATATTACAATGGGTTGTCCGAACTTTGGGAAGAACTTTCCCTTTTAGAACCAAAGTGGCATTGTGCCGAAGACATCGAGCTTCGTCAGAAACAACTCGATGCTGAACATTTTTACCAGTTTATCACTGGATTAAGGCCGGAATTTGAAACCACTAAATCGGCCCTACTTCACCGGGGAAAAATTCCTTCTATTGTTGAAACTATTGAAGAGTTAACAATGGAAGAAAATCGTCTCCGGAAAGGTTCTTTAAAAATTGAAGATGATTCCGTTTTAGCCGTGTCTAGACCAGGGAATCATGTTCGATCATATAGGCCTCCTCACTTTAACCGACAAAATGGTGACTATGATAAGAAGAAAGTTATTTGTTATCACTGTCATGAACCGGGACACTACAGGCCACAATGTCCCAAACTTAAGGAGCTGAGAGAAAAAAAAGCTGCAATTACTGGATCAGAGCCTAAAGATCAGGATGCACCAGTTTCCCTAGCCCAACTAATGGAGATCCTTCAGCCTCTCATCAAAGGTGCCTCTTCCTTATCTGAAGCTTCAATCGGCGCAGCAGCCTCATCTTTTTCTGATTTAGGTAAAATTTCTTGGCTTCTTGACTCTGGTGCATCTTTTCATATGACCCCAAATAATCAAAGTCTATCCAAATGTGTTAAAAATAAAACAAGTGTGTCAAAGGTCTTTACTGCTGATGGGACTTCTCTTGAAATAGAAGGAATAGGAGATTTTGAAAAAATTTATAAAACAAAAAAATTTTTTATTCCAGAAATTAGACATGTTCCCAAATTAAATTTAAATCTTTTATCTGTATCTCAAATTTCTGATTATGGGTGTAATATTTCTTTTTCTTCTCATGGTTGTTGGGTACAGGATCGCCAGTCAGGCAAGCTGATTGGGGAAGGCCATAGAGAAGGAGGACTCTATTACATGGATTTTTTGGAAATGCCGAAGAAAGCTTTTTGTTATAATATTCAAAAAATAGAGTTGAAACTGTGGCATAAGAGACTTGGTCACCCACATATAGCCAAAATCCAACATTTTCCAAATCTAGGGAAATTTTGTAACTCTGAATCATTTGATTGTAAAGATTGTATTCTCGGCAAAATGAAAAGATTACCATTTCAGAACAGAACCTTTTTCTCTTCAAGACCACTTGAATTAATACACTCGGATGTTTGGGGTCCTGCACCAGTAATTTCTAAAGGAGGATTTGTTTACTATGTTCTTTTTATCGATGATTTCTCCCGACATACGTGGATGTACTTTCTCAAACATAAGTCTGAAGTATTTTCATACTTTCAAACTTTTCATAATATGGTTAAAAACAAGTTTCAAAATGATATTACTATTTTTCGCACAGATTCAGGGGGAGAGTTTTTATCCACAGATTTTCAAAATTATCTTAAATTGCATGGCATCACACATCAAAGATCTTGTCCTTATACACCTCAACAAAATGGACTGGCAGAACGAAAACATCGCCATATTATAGAAACCACTAGGACTTTATTAATAGCAAATCAAGTCCCAAAAGACTTTTGGGCAGAAGCTGCCTTAACTGCCACCTATCTCATTAATAGGATGCCATCTTCTTCGTTACAAAATATCACTCTCATTGAAAAACTTATGAACATTTCTCCAGACTACTCTAGACTAAGAATATTTGGGTGCAAATGTTTCATATTTACTGACAAAAATGATAAACTTTCCCCTCGTGTGATTCCCTGTGCCTTTTTAGGATATGCTGAAAACCAGAAAGGTTATAGATGTTTTGACTTCAAAAATAATAAACTATATGTGTCTAGAAATGTTTCCTTTCTTGAAAAGGAGAGCTTCTTTGATTTTAGAAAATTAAAAGACGTCACTGAGTACTCCTTTTTGCTAGATCTAACATCAACATCTGATGAATATGACCTTGACTGTAACTTTGATGATGATCAAAGAATTATTGATCTTAATGTTGAAAATGAAGAAGTTCATAGAGATACTAGTATTCAATATTTCAGGCGACAAGAGTCTAATCCTCCATGTGCACTTGAGAAATATTCTAACATTCCAACTAGACAATCAACCCGAATCTCGAGGCCTCCAGGAAAGTTTGTATCATACGAGTCTTTCTCACCCACATATAGGGCAGTTATTGCATTAATTCACTCATATGAAGAACCATCCACATATTTTCAAGCAAAAAATGATATCAAATGGATAGAAGTCATGAAAGCTGAATTAGATGCACTTGAAAAGGCTTCTACATGGAATATTCAAGATCTTCCTCCAGGGAAGAAAACTATAGGATGTCGACGGGTTTATAAAATTAAAACCAAGAGTGATGGTACTCTTGAAAGATATAAAGCCCGTTTAGTAGCCAAAGGTTATGCCCAAGAATATGGGATTGATTATGAAGAAACCTTTGCTCCGGTGGCTCGTATGACTACTGTCCGAACCTTAATTGCCTTAGCTTCTATCAAAAAATGGTCTATTTTTCAAATGGATGTCAAAAATGTTTTTTTAAATGGAAAGCTAGTTGAAGAAGTATATATGGAACCCCCTCCTGGTCTAAGTATTCCTAAGGGTAAAGTCCTTCGCTTAGAAAAAACTCTTTATGGACTTAAACAAGCACCAAAAGCTTGATATGATAGGTTTAGTCGTGTTATGATTGATATTGGTTTTCAATTCTGTTTAACTGACACTGCTTTATTTATTAAGAATTCTGATGCAGGGATCATTGTGCTTCTTCTCTATGTGGATGATATGATCATCACCGGAAGCGATAAACAGGGAGTTGAAACAATCAAAACACTTCTTAAATCTCATTTTGAAATGACTGATTTGGGCTTGTTGAGATATTTTTTAGGCATTGAAGTTGCTTATTCTCCTAGAGGATATTTATTATCTCAAACTAAATTTGCTTTTGATATTGTTTTCAGGTCTGGTATTACTGATGATAAGAAAGTCGACACTCCAGAAGTTGTTAATGTTAAAATGAAGATTGATGATGGAGAACTTCTTGCAGACCCTACTCCTTACAGACAGCTTGTCGGGGCACTTTCCTATCTATCCATTACCAGACCAGATATAGCACATGCTGTTCATACAGCAAGTCAATTTCAACATGCTCCTACTTCTGTTCATATGGGAGCAGTCATGCGTATTATCAGATACATCAAGTCCTCTCTTTCACGAGGACTTTTCTTATCTTCCTCTTCTCTTGATTTAATTGCATATACTGATGCTGATTGGGGAGGTGATCCCAATAACAGACACTCAACCACTGGCTTTTGTGTCTTTTTAGGGGAATCATTAATCTCGTGGAGGTGTAAAAAGCAGCAGAAGGTATCTCTCTCATCCACCGAAGCTGAATACAGAGCCATGGCAACCACGACCATGGAAGTAGTTTGGCTCCGACGACTGCTTGCTGACATGGGAGTTGAAGCAACAAAGGCTTCACAAATGTGTTGTGACAACAAAAATGCGATCTACATTGCCAGTAACAGAACATTCCACAAACGCACCAAACACATCGAAATGGATTGTCACTACGTCAGAGAGGAATATCTACACGGGATAATTGATCTGCCATATGTCACTTCAGAATATCAGTTAACAGACTTCTTTACAAAGCCTCTCGCTGCTCCCCGATTTCACTTTCTCTTAGACAAACTTTCGCTCATTATACCGTAAGTTTGAGGGGGAGTGTTAAAATGTAAAACTGTACATATATGTATATATAATATTATATATATATATATATAAATACATTTTTCATTTCTTTCTTTTCTGTAATTTTTTTCCTTTATTTTTATTTTTTGTCTTTATGTCATCTAGTTCAGTTTGAACTAGAATGACTGTTGCTAGTCAAGTCCTGTCCAGACTTGACTAGCAATAGAGCTGTTGGACTGACACAGTCCAACAACTCTTAATAGAGCTGTTGGACTGACACATTCCAACAACTCTAAATAGAGCTGTTGGACTGTGCCCAACAGCTCTATTGAGTCCTCTTTCAGCTGTGTATATAAAGGGGTGCAGCCCCTCTTGTATTTTACTCCAATGCTTCTTAAGCAATTGGTTTTTCATATCAATAAAGAATACATTTTTATTTTTATTTTGTTTCCAGTTATACCCTTTTTAAGGGTTATGCTTTAGTGTCATTCTTGACACTTGCTCTTGTTAATCTAAGCTCGTGTTTCGAAGATCCCCATTTCATTTCAACTTTGTTTGACTCTAACTAACAATTGTTTGATCTCTGGTTTTGTGTGTTGTATCACTTATTTGCTTATTTGGCCTCTATTGTTATTATGTTAGATGCTTGTATTGATCTTCATCTGTGATGGTTAAACTATTATTTGCTTGTGACCATGGTGATTCCTATGAATAATATTGTAAATTTTTTTTTCTTGCTTTGATTTGAATATTATTTTCAAATCATCTTTCTTATCTTCTTGCTGACTTTAGTTTGCTTTCATTACAAGTTCTCATTTACCTCTCTTTGTTTTCCCTCCCCTCTTATTTGAGTGACTTTCGTGGACATGGGATCTTGTTTTATCAGTTTTATATTCATGTGTGTGGTGAGTTGTGTGCACCGGTTGTAGCTGATGGTATTGTTTATAGTTTTACAACCATGTGTGAGGTGAGATGTGTGCATCTCTTGTGGTTGTAGCTGTCACTAAATGTCATGGATCTCAACACACTTGAAAGACGAACAAAAGGATCTAAAACATAGACATAGTTCATTTGACCAAAGACAAAAAACAATATATTTATACATAAACAAGAACACCAAGAAATAAAATAAATAATTTTTATTAATAATAAATAAACAAAAAATTACAAATGAACCTCATTGCAAAACACTCAAGCACACCCCATATGTACATCCATCCTCTCTCACCTATACAACAAAAGGATGAGCAATATATAGAGGAAGACACAACTGTCAAACTAGCTGTTAGAGCAAATCCCAACAGCTAGTTTGACTATTCAAACTAGCCATTAAAGCAAATCCTAACGGTTAAACTAGCCATTACAAACCCCAACGGCATTGGTCAACTTCATTTGACAAAAAAGAAAAGTAAATAAATAAATAAAATGCCAAAATTTAGTCATCTTAAAGAATGACTAATAAAATAAAAATAAGATCCCTATTCTACCCTAAAAGTATACAATATGTATACTTATCCTAAACTATCCTTTTACTAAATCTAAATCACAATATGTATACATTAGTATACTTCGAATTACAATGAAAAAAAATACAATGGAAAATAGCTATAAGTATACCTTAGGTATACAATTCAATGCACATATCTTGACACTCCCCCTCAAATTTATGGTAGACAATTGAAAGTTTGCAAACAAAATAAAAGGGACAAGAATATATCTTCAATGGCTTCAAAACAACAACAATAGATCTTCTGAAGGAAACTCCATGATCATTATTAGGGATCCAATCTTTAAATCTCCAAGGAGCTTTATCCCAATCCATGACTTTGATTAGATCCTGCATTGAAATAACAACACAAGACAACAACTACAACAGAAAGATTATAACACAAAATATAATAAAAAAACACTATATATATAATATTAGTTAAATACTTAAATATATGTAGAAAGAAGATGGCCAAACACACCAAAGACATGAGAAAATACAATATAAATTAGGATCACAAGAGAAAAACTATATAAAAATATTTCAAAAACAAGTGCAAGAACCAACAGCTAAATACATGTAAGAGATACAATAGACCTTTCAGACAAGAGTTACTAAACATAATTTCATATCTCCAGTAATTATAGAATATCCAAATTCACAAAAACTACACATTTCCAAAGATAAATACAAGATATCAAAATACTAGAGACCAAAAAATAATCATACATCAATGTAGACTATCAAGAGGCAAGCACGCTCAAACAATATTTCAATAGCTTAGATAGACATTTCATATGAATTATGAAGATTTAAATCATCAACAATTCTAAACAACTATATCAAATTGTCATTAAGTAAGAATCATATAAGAGCAAGACTTTAATGTCTCAAAGAAATGCAAAAGCTCAAAGGATCATAACAATATATGTTTCAATAACAATAATAATATCAATATATATCAATCTATGCAAACAAGACATATTATAATGCATAATGTATGTTAATGGAGACTCCAAAAATAATCATTTCCCATAAAAGGGAAAAAGGGCAGCGAAAAAGATTAGAAAATACATGAGATTTTAGAAATCCCGCATACAACAAATTTTAATGAAACAACAAGATTTTTCACAAATCCCAACGAGGTTTTATAAAAACAATAGTTTGGTCACTACAAGCAATCACCTCACTGACCTTCAACTCAACATCCGAGTCTATTAACACATAGGACAAGAGAGCAAAAAACAATGTCAGCAATAACCATACCAATGACCATGCACCGACAATACCGACTATATAAACTGACAGTAAAAGCCAGCTACAATCACAAGAGGTGCACACACTGTTGGAAAGTGAAGATCTCCACATTCATCTGTGCAGGAAAGAGAAAAACGAGAAGAAGAGGCTGCAAAACTCGCCTTTAGACTCCAGCGTGTTTTTCATTCTATTAGAGGTTTAATATATAACTAATACATAACCTTTTTAGGGTACTAAAATACCCTCTGATAATATACGTATTTACAACAGACATCCATCACTTTGGATCTGGATCCGATCCATTACAGAAATCGGGTCTAGACCCGACGTAAATTAGAGAACCAAAAACGACTTCTTTTCAGCCTCCCTCAAGTTGTGCATGGTCCTGGACCATAAACAACATGCCTTTTAGAAACCAGCATTTGTCTTTTGTCAGTCCTTTGGTGAATATATCTGCAACTTGCTCTTTAGTTCGCACAAACACAGGTTCAATCTCTTTCTCTTCAACCTTCTTTCTGACGAAATGCTGATCAATCTCAATATGCTTTGCTACACTGTGATAGATGGGGTTAAAAGACATATTGATGGGACTTTGATTATCACACAACAGGAGTGAACGAACAATCGGTTTTCCCATCTCTGTTAAGAGATGTCTTATCCACGTAGCCTCAGCGGTCGCAGCAGCCATCGATCTGTACTCAGCCTCTGTACTTGACCTAGCGACTGCCTTTTGCTTTCTACTACTCCAAGAGACCATGTTGGATCCAACGAAACTATAATAATCAGATACAGACCGTCGTTTGGGTCACCCGCCCAATCAGCATCAGCATATATAATGATTTCATGGCCACCTTTATTTAATTCACTTTTCCTGTACACCAGCCCATCACCAACTGTACCCTTTAGATAACGAAGTATTCGCTTAACTGCCTCCATGTGCGATGTATGAGGTTCATGCATAAACTGAGATACTTGATTCACCGAATAGACTATGTCAGGTCTGGTAAAGGTCAGATATTGTAACATGCCCACGATGCTGCGATATCTAGTGGGATCCTTATATAGATCTCCTTCTTTGGAACTCAATTTTTGATGGACGATGCTTGGAGTTGCCAATGGCTTACAATCTTTCATGCCTGCTCTACTAAGAATATCCATCGTGTATTTGTGTTGAGTAAGAGTAAGTGTATCACACGTTTTATCAACTTCTACTCCAAGAAAATATCGCAGATCACCGAGATCTTTCATTTTGAATATCTGATTTAATATATTCTTTACCTCCTCAATATGGTTTTTGTAGTTCCCTGTGATGATAATATCATCGACATATATTAGCAGAAGAGTGGTTACATCTCGTTCATTGTAGATGAATAATGAGTGATCTAGAAGAGACCGAGAGAAACCATGCTTCTGTATTTCCAACGAAAAACTCTCGAACCAGGACCGAGAAGCTTGCTTCAATCCATATAAAGCTCTTTTCAACTTGCATACATAATGATTGGCATCTCGTTCTGCATACCCGATGGGTTGTTCCATATAGACCTCCTCTTTTAGGTCCCCATGTAAAAACACATTTTTAACATCTAACTGACTCAACGTCCATCCATGTTCAATGGCAAGACCCAACACAATACGAATGGTTCCCATCTTAACAACAAGGCTGAAGGTTTCATCAAAATCTTGTCCTTGTTCTTGTGTGAACCCTTTGGCTACAAGTCTAGCTTTATACCTTTCAATGCTCCCATCTGGTTTATATTTTATCTTGTATACCCATCTCGACCCAACTACATTCCTATCAAGTGGTCTAGGCACAATTTCCCAAGTACCACATTCATGTAGAGCTTTCATCTCTTTATTCATTGCTTTGATCCATCTTCTAGAGTTAGCAGCTTGATAAAAAATGAGGGGCTCATCCTCTTTATTTATGGATGTTAGGAACAGTTGAAAATCCAATGAATTTTTTTTATAACTAACCCACCTGTCAAGCGGATGTCGGGCCCGCTTGGATCTTCTGATGTTGTCCAACATATGTGGAGCGGAAGTAGAAGGACCAGAATCATTATCATGAGATGTGGATGAGGGCTCTTGCTCTTTTTCTCGCCGGGTGTATACAATACCTTTATACTTTACTGGCTCCAAGTTTTGTGTGGTAACCTCTTCTGTTTGGGATATATTTGATGACTCCTAACATATTTCCTTCTGGCTGCAATCTGCAGGACAATCTTCTCTAGCATTAGAGAAGAGTTCTAAATTTAACCATGGATCGTACACCTCAATACTTGGACCTGAACTAGCAATATGAGAACTTGGATCAACAGGCTGATTGTCAAAGTTCATCTCGTCAAAAACGACATTCCTCGATATTTTGACGCGTTTGCTCAATGGATCATAACACCTATACCCCTTATAGTCTTCAACATATCCCACGAACCTGCATTTCAATGCTTTGTCCTCAAACTTATTTCTCAATGAGTTGTCAACGTGAACATAGCAAATACATCCAAACACACGTAATTCATGATAGTCAGGATGTATTCCAAATAAAGAGAAGGAGACTTATTTTCCAAAATGGTCATGGGCAATCGATTTATCACATGAACTGTGGAGTGGAAAGCTTCTGTTCATAGAGTGATAGGTAAATTAGTCCTGTGCATCATGCTCATTGCACTCTCAACAATATGTCGATGCTTTCTCTCTGTAATTCCATTCTGTTGAGGTGTATGTGAGCAAGACACTCTTCTCTTTATCCCATTATGTTGAAGGAAACTAACAAAATCACTGGAATAGAATTCCCCTTGTCCGTCGCATTGGAAATTGAGTATATTGGTAGATAAATGATTTTTGACAAATGAATGAAAATTTTGGAACAATCCAAAAACTTTTGATTTATGTTTCATGAAGAATATCCAAGTATAGCGGGAATAACTATCAATGAAATTGAGATAATATTTGCTACCAGAAACAGAAGCAAATGGGGCAGGGCCCCAAACATCAGAACATATGGTCTCAAAAGGCCTTGAAGCTCTCTTATTAATTAAATTGAAAGGCAAAACATGACTCTTACATAAATGACAACTAGGACATTTTATTTCACTGGCTTCTGAACCCAGACTGGACTTAGGAATGAAATTATTCGAGACAAGTTTTTCAATAAAATGACGACCACAATGACCCAAACGACTATGCCAAAGAGTTGGCTTATTACATTCAGATATGACAAACACATATTTAGAAGGAACAAAAGACGAATATTGAGGCTTCAAGGATGAATCAGCAGAATGAACAACGAAGAAAGGATCTTCTTGGAAGATGTACATGTTGCCTCGTCTTTTTCCTTCAGCGAATGTCTCCCTCGTGCGAAGATCCTTGACATAAACAGAAGAGGGAGTAAATTCAACTGAGGCATTAATATCATCAACAAGTTTTGAGACAGAAACAATGTTCTTCTGGATATTGGGAGCATGAATAACATTTGAAAGATTAAGAGAAGACTTGGACATGGGTATAATGGCATTTCCAATATGCGAGATGGAGTGATGAGAACCATCTCCTGTGACTATGCTACTCTTACCAACATAAGGGTTAAGATTCAAAAGCTTACCCGCATCACCTGAGACGTGTGTCGCTGCTCCGGAATTGACGTACCAAATGCCTTTATCATTTTGTTTCATATTTAAGCCTGCTAAGGCTGCCAATAACAACTCTTTTACTTCTCCATCCTTCTTAGCCTCTGTTTGTGGAGTTTTTCCCTTATTTTGAGGATTGAACCAACAATTTGCCTTAATATGTCCTTTCTTATTGCATAGGAAGCAGGTAGGAATAGGCCTTTGTCTCTATATATTGGGTGTTGGAAGGATACCACGACCACTAAAGACATTTCTCCCTTGTCCTCCTTTACCTCGAAAAGAATTTCCTCCTCTGCCTCTGCCATAAGTCAGTCCCGTGGCCAGCACATCTTGAGTTCTTGAATGAACATGGGTGTCCTCAGAGAACCCTTTTAGGGTCATTTCATATTAAAGTAGTTTTGCACGAAGATCTTCAAATTTTGGAAGTTCCGGGAGACACAACAAGGATATCACCAGAACATGATAGTCCAGCCCTAATCCACTCAAGGTCTGCTGCATTTTGTCTTTATCACTGACGAGACATCCCACAATAGCCAGCTGATCTGTAATGCCTTTCATTTTATTCAGGTACTCCATAATAGACATCGAATCTTTCTTCAACATTTGAAATTCTCGCTTGAGAAACACAATTCTTGCTTCAGAGATCTGTGAATATGTCTGAACTAACTTGTCCCACAACTCTTTGACTGAACAATCATCGGGAATGACAACAAGAACTTCCTATGAGAGTGTTGATGTGATGTATGCCACTAATGCTTGATCTCTTTTCATCCAAGCGACATAATCTGGATTTTTGAGAAAAACGATGGATTGTGCCTCTTTATCGTCTGTCTTTTCCTGCAAGGTGAATTCTGGAGGGATTGAGACCGATCCATCCAGGTGACCAGAGAGATCCTGGCTCCTTATAAAAGGAACAATCTGCCTTTTCCAAGTCAAAAAGTTGGAATTATTCAGCTTTTCAGAGACCAATTGGCTAAGGAAGTTGGAGGAAAGGCTTGATTGTGGGAAGGTTGAGTCCATTGGTAAAGAAAATGAAAAGAAGAGTCTGAATAAAAAAAAAATTCAGTCACCCGAGTATCCTGCCTTTTTTTTAAAAAACAGACTTATTATACTCGGGTATGACCAGATAGGTAACTGATTAAACAATTTTCGAGACACAACCTGAAAATCGCACAGAGGAATATGAAAAAGTGAAACAGAATATTGCAAACTGTGACAACACAATATCGATCTTTGTATGTATAGTATCCAGACTTAAAGCATTTCAATAATGAATATCAAAACATGGAAGTAGTTTCAGATCTGATAAACATGAAACATGACAATTAATAATTCAAGAAAAAAGGAAAGAAACATCACAAGCATTAATCTTAACGACTGAATATGCAGATTTAAGTGAACACCTCTGGGATCAGTAACTGATTGTAGGGGAATCAGTTCTGAAGAAGATAATCACACATCGACAAAACAGAAAAGAAGATAAGAAAACGCACGCTGAGAGGTTTAACGCACGCTGAGAGGTTACCAAATTTGAAAAGGAGAAGAAGACGTAACCATTAACTGGGTTACCAGATTTGAAAAGAAGGAAGAGACGTACCCATAGGTCGGGTTACCAGATCTGAAAGGAAGTCAGGTTCTTACCAGGGCCGAAGTAGAATAGGGAGGAAAGGAAGAAGACGCATGCAGAGTTCACGCAGAGTTGGAGTTGGATAGGGACGATCTTTCTGGAAGGCAATCTCAGGCACAACATTCAACGCTGCTCTGATACCATGTTGGAAAGTGAAGATCTCCACATTCACCTGTGCAGGAAAGAGAAAAACGAGAAGAAGAAGAGGCTGCAAAACTCGTCTTTAGACTCCAGCGTGTTTTTCATTCTATTAGAGGTTTAATATATAACTAAAACATAACCTTTTTAGGGTACTAAAATACCCTCTAATAATATACGTATTTACAACAGACATCCATCACTTTGGATCGGGATCCGATCCATTACAGAAATCGGGTCCAGACCCGACGTAAATTAGAGAACCAAAAACGACTTCTTTTCACACACTTCACATTACACATGGTTGTAATACTGTAAACAACACCATCAGCTACAATGGGTGCACACAACCATACACATGGTTGTAAAATTGATAAAACAAGATCCCTTGTCCACAGAAAAGGTCACTCAAAAAGAGGGGAGAGAGGAAAAGAAGAGATAGAAAAAAAACTTTAATGAAAACAAATTAATATCAACAAGATGATTTGAAAAATAATATTCAAATCAAGACATGAACAAAATTTTTTACAATATTATGAGATTTAATCCATAATAACCAACACGGTCAAAAGCAAATAACAATTTAGCCATCACAGGTAAAAATCAATACAAGCATCCAACATAATAATAACAAGGGCCAAATAAGCAAATGAGTGATACAACACACTCACAAAACCAGAGATTAAAACAATCGTCAGTTAGAGCCAAATCGAGTGCCAACACAACACTCATAAACCAGCAATCTAAACTAACAAAAACAATGAGGTGCACACAACTCACCCCCAACAACAAACATCTCTGGCTCCACAATAACAAGGTGCACACAACTCACTTCAAAAGGCCGAAAAAAACAGATGATGCATCAAAGAAAAAGCTGTGATGGACTAAACCAAAGCCAAAAGAAGGCAACAAGAAAACCTCAGAAAATGCTTTCCAAAAAGAGGTTATAAACAAGAGCTGATTTGAAAAACAATTTTTTCAAATCAAAATCAAAGGGAGTTTTAAACCTCTAATGAATAAGGTGCAAAAAAAGGCAAAACAGGATGACAAACATGTCACTTAAATCCTCATGAGAGACTGCAAATAAGATATTTGTAAGTCTCACAAGCCTTATGCAATCAAAGACAATTCAAGGGGGACATAGACAAGAGTGAAATAATCACAATCCCACTAGGCCAAAAACACACGAAGGACAAGGAAGGTTGTGCAGGGGCAATGCAAATAAGCCACTAGAGGTAAATACAATAGCTCAAGAGCATACACAAATACAACCCTCAAAGAAGAAAAACTAATTATTTTATTAAGATACTCACAAAGAAATATCATAATCAAACCTTACAAGATAATTTTGCCCATGTAATGAAATAGTCTTCAAGGGAGCAATAGCACAAGGCCACTAAGGCAAATACATAGCAGCCCTTAAAGGGCAATAACACTCAAAAATCCACTAAGGACATTCACGATCACATATAAAAATAACAATTTTATCGATGATAATATACATAAAATATGCATTCAAAGGATCACATAGAAGTTGTATGGACACAATGCCAAAAATTATAGATCACAAAAGAATTTCAACGCATCAAATGCCTTGAACCAACCACAATAGGACTCATGCTCATGAAAGAACTAATTACACAAAAGAAAAAGATTCAATCATATAAACTTTAAATTCAAGATTCATAAATACCCAAAGTTCCTAAATAAGGACATATAGCATAAGGAGGATGCATGCATCTCATATTTCAAATCACGAAAAATATATTATAAAATTTTCAAAATAGGGATAAAACTTCTCGAGGGATTAACCATGGAATATGCTTATCATACAGGAGATACACAACTATCCATAGAACCATAATAAAACAAAACCATGCCTTCATACCAAGACACATGCTTTTCTTCATAAACATTTATGAAGCAATCGAGAAAAGAGACCACAAATCTAAACTAAATCATAAATAAGATCCTTATCAAGAAACTACACACACATATATATATATATATATATATATATATATATATATAAGCATTTAAATAAAATAAATTATTCAAAGATCCATGAGAACAACACACAAAAGCACATATGCACCTAAAATAGGCCAAAACAAAGGAATAACAATTTTGAAACCCATAAAAAAAACAAACTTTAATTTATGAAATCACAATAGGCACCAAATGGACATTCATGAAAAGTCAATAGCAATAAGCTCACACACAAAAATAAGAAGACATAAGAGATTTAATAGAACTTTTAAACAAAAGAACACTGTCACACACAATGTAAAAGCGTATAAACAACAAAAATGATTTGAAAAACATCCTAAAACTAACTATGAGATACATACGTCGATCAATGACAGTTTACAAAGTACGTACCCAAACAAGAAGGTCCCAATCCATCGCCACAAACATCAAGGTGATCTACCCTTGCTTTGATACCATGTCACAAAGTGGCACGGATCTCCAAACATACTCAAAAGACAAAAAAAATATCTAAAGCATAAACATAATTCATTTAACAAAAGACAAAAAAACAACATATTTATACATAAACAAGAACACCAAGAAATAAAATACATAATTTTTATTAATAACAAATAAGCAAAAATTACAAATGAATCTCACTACAAAACACTCAAGCATACCCGATATGTACATCCATCCTCTCTCACCTATACAACAAAAGGATGAGCAATATATAGAGGAAGACACAACTGCTAGTTTGACAAGTCAAACTAGCTGTTAAAGCTAGTCCTAACGGCTAGTTTGACTAGTCAAACTAGCATTAGAGCAAATCTCAATAGCTAGTTTGACTATTCAAACTAGCTATTAAAGCAAATCCTAAAACCCTAGTTTGACTAGTCAAATTAGCAATTACAAACCCCAACAGCTAGTTGGTCAACCTCATTTGACCAAAAATAAAAGTAAATAAATAAATAAAATTACAAAATTTAGTCATCTTAAATAATGACTAATAATAATAAAAACAAGATCCCTATTCTACCCTAAAAGTATACAATATGTATACCTATCCTAAACTATCCTTTTACTAAAACCTAAATCGCAATAAGTATACTTCAGTATACTTGAAATTACAATGAGAAAGAAACCATATAAAGGAAAATACCTATAAGTATACCTTAGTATACCTAGATATACAATACAATGCACATATCTTAACAGTAGCTGATGTTTATTGTCAGTTTAGACTCAGTATTGCTGGTGCTTGGTCACTGGTATGGTTATTGCTGCAATTTGTTTTTTTATCTCTTGTCCTATGTGTTGATACATGGTTTTTTGAGGTTGTTGAGATGGAGGTTAGTGAGGTGATTGCTTGTAGTGACCAAACTATTGTTTTTTGTAAAACCCTATTGAGTTTTGTGAACAAAATATTGGAAAATCTATGATGCAAAATTTGTTGTATTTCTAAAATCTCTTTGTTACTTTCTAATCCTTTCCGCTGCTCTTTTGCCCTTGCATGAGAAATGGTTGCTCTTAAAGATTCCATTTGCATGCATTAAAATATGCTTTGATTACATATTGGATATGTTTCATGTTGATTATCTTGCTTCCATAATTTGTATTGTCCAGTTGATGTAGGTAACAACAAACAACAACAACTATGCCTTCATCCCAAAACAATTGGGGTCGGCGATATGAACCAAAAAAGAAAATCATTCTGGGTCTATGTCACACAGACTCGGCTCCAAGGTCGACACAGCCGCGTCGACACGCACCGACACGGGTGCGGCTCGGACTCAGTCAACCTGACCCTGGGTGCGGTCAACTCACCCAGGGTCATTTTGATCCATTTTTTTGGAATTTAAAAAAAAAAATTGGGCTACAGAATTAAAAAAGAAAATCTTGGGGGGGGGGGGGTGCCCCTTATAAACGCGGGACCCGCACCGGGGGGAACCCCCCCTCCCCTCCTGTAAGGAAAAAAACCCTGAATCAGGCTTCACAACTCATCACCTGTCCCCTAATGGGCACAACTTTGACCGAATTTATATATATATATATATATATATATATATATATATATATATATATAGTCTTCGTGTCCAAAATTTTTGAAATTGTGCCGCACCCGTGTCGCACCCGCACCCGCACCCGCACCCATGTGACATGGTTCTGTGTCTTCCACATGAATCCTTCTCCTCCAATCATTTCTATCCAATGCCATGTCCTCGGTGAGGTTCAAAGCATTCATGTCCTTTCCTATCATCTCCATCCAAGTCTTCTTAGGCCTACCGCGACCTCTTTTAACTAATATATTTTCCCATTTCTCCATCCTTCTAACTGGAGCATCATTAGGCCTTCGCCGAAACATTGTCTATAGCTTCTTGGGCATACCGTGACCTCTTAGTTGATGTAGGCATTTAGAATTATTATTGGTTCATATCTTTGTATGAAATGTTTAGCTGAGATTGAAATATTGTTTGTCCATGATTGTCTATAGCTTCTTGATTTTTGATATTGAATATTGATATGTAATTATGTTTAGTCATTGGTGATCCAACCTTGTTATCTTTAATATCTTCTATGTTTTCTTGGAGATATATATTGATATTTCTTGCAAAATTTTGTGGTTATGGTTATCTAAATTATTGGGATTTTAAAACTATTTTATTGGCTCTTGAATCTAAGCCTTTAATGGTTTTATATTAATTGATTTTTAAAATTCTTCAATTAGTTTTCTTGCTTATTTGTTTATGAATTAAATGGTTTATTATATTCTCTATATATTGTATTTTTCTTGTTCTTTTGGAGTGCTTGACCATCCTCTCTCCTGATATACTTTACGTAATATTATTATAACTAATTTTTGAGTTGTTTTTACAAAACCTATTCTATTTTGCTATGATGTCTCCTTTTGTGCAGTTGGGATTTTTTTTTTGTGTTCACAGGTTCTTAAAAATGATGTGGATTAAGCAAATGATTGGTGGAATCTTGAAGATATTATTGATGCATCCCATCATGAAGATGAAGATAGATAAAGGAATTTTTTGTGAAGATAACCAATCCAGATCTTTGAAGACTTGGATCCTTTTTCCTTCTTTTGTATTTGCAAACTTCCGGTTAGCCATTGCAAGTTTGAGGGGGAGTATTAAGATACATGTATTGTTTGCATAGTTTGTATATATCTAAGTATACCAAGGTGTACTTAGGTATTTTTCTTATATTTCTAATTCTCTTGTATTCAAAGTTTACCAAAGTATACTTTTTGTGTATTTAGTTAGGTATTTTCCATTTGTACTTTTTAGGATTTAGGTTAAGTGTATTTAATGTATACTTTAGGTCAGATTAGTTTTTTTGGTCATTATTAAAATGACTAAATATTTTATTTTTGTATTTTGTATTTGCTTTAATGGCTAGTTTGAATAGTTAAACTAGCTGTTGGGATTTTCCATAGTCACAAATATCGGTATCAGCTATATCTGGGCGAGGCTATTTCTCGTGATATTACATGTTTGGTGATAAATCTCAGAAAAATCTCGGGGCTTAAAAAATAAAAAAATATGTGAAAATAACAAAAATAAGTAAGAAAGTATCATGTTTAGATAATAAAATACATATATAATAAAAGAAATAAGTAAAAATGCAAAATAAATAAGAATAACACATTTAAGATGTAGAAAATAAATAAAAACAGTAACAATAATTGATAATATTGCGATATTCTCGTGATAATATCATGACATAATCAAATTGGCGATATTTTCAAATATCATGATATTTTACCTATAATATCTTTCGCTGAAAATACAATGATAATATCATGATATTTTGAAAATATCGTTGATATCTGTGACAGAGGGATTTGCTCTAACAACTAGTTTGACTAGTAAAACTAGCCATTAGGACTAGCTCTAACGGCTAGTTTGACTAGTCAAACCAGTGTTGTCAATATTGGTGCATATTGGGCAATTTGTATCATAGTTGGCAAACCCGACGAGTTGACTCGGGAATCGCTCTAGTCGACCCCGATCGGACCCCAACTGGGTCAGCGATTCAAGACCACCGATCCACATGCTTCATATGTGTTTTTTGTCATGCATTTTGTGGTTTTAATGTGTAATGTTCATAAAATAATACTTGTTATAAAGAATCCTATGTTTTTAAATCATAAATATTAACAATTATGTATAGTTGAGTACTGATATAACAGTCATTGATGTCATGTGCTAAATTTAGTGATTATACAATATGATTTTTTATTTTTTCCATATCATAACACTAGAAAATGCATAGTCCTAACTCATATGAGTTACCTAGTTGACCCACTGACTCGTGAGTCAAGGGTCAAGCGATCCAAATCCGAGTCACGAGTTTGCCAACTATGATTTGTATTTCCAGAAAATCGATATGCAATTGGCCTTATTCTGTTAATTTCAAAACAACTTGAAAAATGATCAAAAAAAGTTTTTTAATATTTTTTAATATTATTTTGACGTGTGCCTTTCTGTGATTAAAAGTTGTGATTCAAAACGATTCAACTCTGAATCGGTATCGCTCGTTTCACCTGAATCGTTTGAAAAATGATTTGTGGCCCGAGATGATAATGACAACATTGAGTCAAACTAACCGTTATGTTTTCCTCTATATATTGCTCATCCTTTTGTTGTATAGGTGAGAGAGGATGGATATATATATAGTGTGTGTGCGTGTGTGCGCATGAGTGTTGTAGCGAGGTTGACTTGTATATTTGTATGAAAATTTCTCATTAATAAAATATTTAATATTTTATGTCTTGTTTTTCCTCATGATTATGTATGGTTTATTGTATCTAGACAAATGCATTTGGATTTCATTTATGTTTGATAAAATTGGTGTTATTCTTTTGTATTTCTTGTGTATCTTATTCCGTGCCATCTTGTGACACTTTGGTCTATTTGTATTTATTGCTTTTTATATTTTCATTTTTTGGGATTTAGATGCTTCCTTTCAGTTGTTAAATTGAAAAAAAATTCTATGCTTCTGTTTCTGTTACTGGTTAGTACATAGATTAATTTACATTATTTTCCTATCATTTTTACATCTATTTCAATTAAAATTACAAAAATTACCGGTATTTTATGATTTCCCTGTTCTTTGCTCCAGGAAGGGCTGGAAGGTATGGATCCAAATTTCCAAATGGTGAAGTAACTTGTTTGGATGGTGGGGATTTGCCTTTGCTTCACTCATCTTTAAACTCTCCTTCCCCCATTTTGGAGGTAAGTTATTTATAGAGGAATGCTTTGTGTGCCTTTGGTCAAAATCTTCGTGGATGTTTAATCTTATGTCAGTTTGAAGATAGTGGCTTATCACAGTAAGATCACAAACCTTGCCTAGTGAAAAAAAGAGTGAAAACCATGATATTACAGAAAATAACATCAAGCAATATATATATATATATATATATATATATATATATATATATATATATATATATATATATATATATATATTGAGGTCTGGGTGGGCACGTGCCAACCCTGACCCGAAAACTCCCTAATAGGGGGGTTCAGGTCAGGGGTGGGCAGTGCCCACCCTGACCCAATGAAAGAAGGATCAGGGTGGTAGTGTCCACCCTGATCTTTTATGTGCCCCGCCTCTCTCTCTCTCTCAACCCAAAAATCCCCCCAATGGAAGGGTTTGCTAGCGGTGGTAAATGAGCCGAGTTGGCTCGTTAAGGCTACACCCCCTGCCCTTTGCAAGCCAATACTGAGCTGACTCGTCTTCTAAAAAAGTTATTTTTTAAGTATTTTTTAAAGCTTGATAATATATAAAATATGTATAATACATATAAATATATGTTTAACCCAGAGTTGCCAGTCGAGGAAGCGGGAGCAGAAAGCGATTCGAGAAGCGAGGCACTTTCAAAATTTTAGGAAGTGGGAAGCGTGGGACGTCTTAGAAGCGAACTAGGAATCGTCTCGGAAGCGAACCAGAAGCGAAAAAAGAGAAAAAAAACTAAAAATAAAATAAAATGAAAAAGGGGGAAGTGAGCTTCCCATTTAAGGGAAGCACACTTCCCCTAAATTGGGAAGCACGTTTCGGAAGCGCGATATTTTTGCGCTTTCGAAACGTGCTTCGGGGAAGCGCGCTTCCCCACTCCCAAGGGCGCTTCCGGTAACTCTGGTTTATCCCATGTACAAAACATATATAATATGCATTTTATGTATATAATATATGTATAAATATATAGTATAAAAGTATATATAAATATATAATTTGTAAAATGACCTATACGAGTCAAGCCAATCGAGCTTGCCATGGTTGTGCTCAGCTCATTTACCTAAATGAGCTAGCTAATAGCTTGGCTTGCTGAGCTCAATTTCTGAGCCGAGCCAAATGGCAAGCTGTTCATCTCATTTCCCAGCCATAGAGTTTGTGCCCACCCTAGTTCAGATTCCTGGCTCTGCCCCTATATATATCCATTATCTCCGAGAACAGGGTTACAACTTACAACAATATGTTGTCTCCCCTCTGCATAAAAACATCTGATTTCTGTGCTTAATTGAAAAAATAACTATTTTGACTGGGTACAGTGATAAAAAGACCATTGATGACCTAGCTGTGTGCAGTATGACTGTATCAACATGAAGGCACCAAAGCTTACCTTGGCTATCATGCAAAATGTTGATTTTGTATAGGTTTCTGAGAGCACGATTGGTTGGTTCTGACCAATGTTGTGAAAAGCGTTGAGGCGTAGCGAGGCGCTCCACCAAAATCTGAGGCAAGGCGTAAGCCTTGTGGCGTAAAACGTAAGCCTTGAGAATGGTTACATGCTATTCTTACTGAGTGATACCAGTTACACGCTGAAAGAGGATGAGAACAGATCAAGGTATTATATCGAACTTCCTCAAGCAAGTCTTGTAACCCAACCTTTATACAGAAGATCATAAACACTCCAAGAATTACATTATTTTCCCCCACCCACAGAAAGTTCTTATAAATCAACGGTGTTTTTGTTCTTCTAACCAAACAAATGAAACAACTGGGCAGATTCCTGAAATTCTGTTTTTGAGAATCAGAACTCAGTACCAAGTACCAACTCTGAGATATCTGTTCGGTTTAGTTTAAAAACTGGACTCTGATACCCAGGTCATTCCACAAAATGCCCAAATCCCATGCCTTTCCAATTCTCGCACGAATGGATATCTCAACTCTCGAACATACCAGATTCCGGAATCCGAAGAATTTAAAAATGTAGTTCAGAAGGTGGATTCTAAGTCAAGTATCCAAATAAACAACAAAGACAACAAGAATCAGTAAGTAATGACTAAAATTACCAGATAACGATGTCAATACCAATAATGTCACAAAATGAAAATCCAAACATTTTTTTATGAAAATAAGGAATTAAGTGCATCATCATAAACTGAAAATTCCAAACAGTAAAGAAAGAGAAAAACCTGGTTGAACAGATGGTGGAATCCAACGGTGCACTGAAGAATTACGTGCATGATGGTTCTGATGGGTTCCTCCGCATCGTTCCAGATCGCTTCGAGGGCATCGTGGCAGCCGTAGTAATCGTCGGAGTTGAAATTGCCGAGGGCATCGTGGAAGGCGAATGCTATTGCCAAGAGCGTGAAGAGAGGGAGAGCGAGTGGGAGAGGAGAGGGAGAGCGTGCATGAAGAGAGGGAGAGTGAGTGGGAGAAGGAGCGTGAAGAGAGGGAGAGCGAGTGGGAGAGGAGAGGGAAAGCGAGTGGGAGAGGAGAGGGAGAGCGTGAGTGAAGCTGAAACCCTATTTTGTGGTCAAATGAGGGATTTGACCCTCATTTGACCACGAAAACTTAAGGCATGTACGCCTCAGCGTGAGGCGCGCCTCGCCTCAAGGCGTGCGCCTCAAGGCGTGCGCCTCAAGGCGTATGAGGCACACACCTTGGGGCTTTTGCGCTTTGTACGTGCGCCTCAAGGCTTAAAGCCCCTCACCTTGAGCCGCGTTTTTAATAACACTGGTTCTGACATTGCATAATGCTTAAACCCAAAGTGCCTTTTAGTGCCAGAAAGAATAAATTGTTGTGGTTGAGAGTCTTGAGACTTTGTTCAGTGTATCATGTATCTTTTCCATTAATGGGATTAGCCTTGTTCATATTTTATTTATCGGCTTTTGAAGCACTCAGCACCTTTTTTATACTTATTGCACCCTCACGCTTCAGTCCTTTGAAATGCTCAAACATGATGGTTTTTTTGAAATTGCTGGTGATTTTAATGGATGCACGAAATGTTAACTTTTTTTGTCAGACTATAACTCATTACATCTGAAACCAACTCTGCATGAGCGTGATGTGCATATGCACACACACACACACACATGTTGGTGCATTTTTAAAAATTTCACAAACTTTAGTTGCTTTTCTAAAAAATGCCTACAAAGCTAGGAGCCATTGTCTCAAATATTTCAAGTTGTCCATCTGGCTAAAGGATAAGTGAATAATTTTACTAGTTCCACAATTGACTGCTTATATCTTGCTTCACATGGTCTACAGTTAATGCCTTTCCTAAGGGCTCTTTTATATGTCTTTGCAGCGTGCAGGACTCTTTCCTACCTCTGACCTGTTGTTTCTATACTCCAGATTACATCCCAAAATTGGGTTTTATCACATGCTGGTAAGCTCTATATGAACCAAAATCCTGATTATACTTGCTTTAAGATAAGGTCATGTCAGAACTATTATGTGTAGAAACAAGTAAAAATAAATATGTTAGAAACAAAAAAACAGGCCTACTTTTAGCAACAAAGAAATGTTTGCACACTTCCATAATGATTTCATAGATATTTTCTTTAGAAATTGTCCATTTTGACACTTGTTTTTGTGTGTGTAAAGGGAACCCGGGTCTTGGTTAATAAGAAAAATGCATCATTATCTTGGTTCCTGTATGCAACCTAAACATGACAAATACTCCTGATGCATGTACTTTTTTGCTCATTTATTTTATATTTCTATCTGCATACATTGTGATATAATTGTAAGAATTTGTGATTGTTTGCCTGTATACATGCATGATATTGAATACTTACATGATTTTTTGGAGTTTACATGAGCATCAGACAGCTTTCCTACCAACAATTGTGCAGTAACTGTTTATCCATTACTCTTGTTTTTATTTTTGCAGGAGCAGTTCCTAGAGAAAGCAAAAATATCTTCGTGTTATTTCATTACTAACTATGAAGATATTCTGGTACACCATGCTTGATTGAGTTCATTTGATGCACTTTCGTTTTTATGATTTATGCTTTTGAATAGTTTGATATCTAATGGTTCATGGAAAATTATCTGGGTGTCAATTAATAGCATGCAAGGTATTTCCTTAATGGATTCCACTGGGATCAAGCATTATTTAAATGGTCAGCCTCTTTTTTGGCTGCAGAAGGTCGCCACTGTTATTGATGAAATGCCACTAAGTTTGGAAGATAAGTATCTCTTTTGCATCAGGTAATTTTCTTCTTTTTTTAGGTAGTAAATGTATTTTCCTCTATGAGAGCAGAAGTCAAATTTTATGGGAAGTTGCCTATGTTTGGATTGTACGGAAACAAAATATTTTTGAGGAAACAGGTAACTGCAATAGAAGGGGCCACCCATTTGAAAGAGAGTTAGTGGGTATTAGGCAAGTAACAACAATAACCAAAGAAAAACAGAAGAAAGAAACTATCAATTCTCCATGTAGTTAAACATAGTTTTGTGAATGGAAAATGGTTCTATATGGTTATTGCAAGCATAAGCAAAGGTTGTTTGTTCAGCTGACTAGTTTTTAGTCTGCTTGCTTTTTTTGATATTTTAAGATAACCCAAACTATCGTGATCAATATAATCCATTTCTGTATATTGAAGTGCATTTTCAGATCAGATGAAGACTGTCTGATTGAAATACTATGAAGCCATCTTTTTTAAAGTCCCATGATACGTAAATTTATTTTTTTTACAGCCCAGTAGACATGAACGACGAAATCTCTTCTCAGGGTCTTGTACAGGTGCATCTAATGTTTCTCCTTTTTCTATAGCTGTTTAATTTCTAAATATGGTAGTCATATTTATTCTATTTGGATGGATCAGTTTGCAGAGAACTATTCGAAAAGAAGCATTGTTCGTCTGAAAGAAATATTTACCCCTGGGACACTACAAGTGCCAAAGTCACAAAATGCACTCATGGAACTTGAATCTATACACAAGGTATTAATTACTAATTGTTTTGTACGACAAATCTGCATCCCCTCACAGCTGTTGGCTTAATGCAGACACCACTGATTCAGCTGTGCTGGTCAGTAAGATTGCATATTAAACAAAAAATTATGCCAGGTAACATGGTTCTGATGGACACAAGGTGATTTTACTGTGAAGTTTATAGTGTTCATGTCTGGTTAGCGGTTTCTTCTGATAAATGGAAAGGGTAACATCTATGTCACAGGCCTATTTGGGTTAGTCTCTCCTCTGACATGATCAGACTCAACTCCGACACTAGATATGCTGTGACATGGTTGGACATAGTCAAAACCATGTCTGGCATGGTCAGCAGCAGTCAACCGTATAAGACACATGGCCAACCTGTGACCCATGTTATGCTTCCAACTTTTAATGTTTATTCTTAACATAAATGAACAAATAAAATAATAATTCAATGAAAATAATCATCTTTCATTATGTCTTTACAATACTCGAATGCTGTCAAATCACATTGTGCCATGACTTGCCTTGAGCTATCTCCTCTCTCTCTCTCTCGTCATAAAACTTATTCTTATTTTAAGATAATAGTTAATTAAAGTATATAATTCTAGCTATTAAGCTCACAATGTTCATGTTCATGTGCATGTTATAAAATTTCAAATTTGTATCCCATGTGGAATCATATGCCAAGTGACATGGAGATAAGATTCCTATTAGTCATATTGCTTCACTTTTCGTGTTACTTTCTAGAATACCCAATGTTTTGTATTTTAAAGGGGTAACCGTGCATCATTGCCCAGCTGAGATATTGTGTTGTGCACTAAGATAGATATCTGAACATATCCATTTGTCTAAGAGGAGTGGCATTATCCAAACACCACATGATAAATAAATCTCTCATACTCTAGTTTGTGGTTTAGAGTTTATCATAATTTCATTTTTTTATTTGATGCAGGTCCTAGACCTCTATGTGTGGCTCAGTTTCCGACTGGAGGACAGCTTTCCAGATCGCGAGGTGGCATCTTCGCAGAAGCAAATTTGTAGTATGTAAGTGGAAAGAATCGCCTTTTATATTTGTCATGCCTTCCCACTCATATTTGTGAGGCTATTTGAATCGCCTGGGAAACAGGCAGATCACCAGTTCATTATGGATCTGGATAGATTCGGATTCCCAACACAGTTTGAGACTAAATTTGCTTGCTTAAACACTATTTCTCATCCTAATTTGTTATCAATTCTACTCAGCTATGTCCTAGCCAGATCTGAGGTAAAAATGAAAAAACAACTGCTTTGCCTGCAACTGACTACATTTCTGTGACCGTTTGCAGATTGATTGAAGAGTTCCTAGAGAGATTGGGTTGGCAGAGGCCAAGGAATCTGTTTAAACGCCCTACATTGCGTTCTGCTTTCCTGACTTAATTTGGTCCCTCATTATTTTTGGTTTATTTGTAAAATAAGCAAGGGTCAGATATCTGCTACTTTCTAATTATTCATTTGTTTCTAATGTTAAAATAAGTTGATAACTACCCTTATTACAAGAGCAAATTTCTTGACGAACATGGCAAATTTGTGCAATTTTTTGTCTGTTGCAACATCCCAAATTTTAAGAACTCGGCACATTTTGCATGGTTTTTTTGACCATCAGATTTTGCATGGTTTTGGATCACGGGTGAGGTTTTGACAGCCTCATATACTAGGGTAACATGAGCTTAGCTGAGACTTTTTTTTTTGATAGGCAAGCTGAGGTTAGGCACAGACCCCCACCAGTTATACAACCTACCATCGGGTTTTGAACTTGCAACGCCCAACACATGGTGACGTGCACTACCAGCTCCTACCGAACGAGCTTAGCTGAGACTTGGTAAACACCAAGCGAGGGTAGATCAAGTTAATCTGTGCATTGGTTGCATTGCATGCTAAAACAAAACAACCTCGGCTGTAATGACTGGAAAGATGGTAGATTCTAATGAGCCTGATATTTTCACATCAGCAACATGCAGCAATCTAGAATCAAGGATCTTAACCAAGTTCAACTGGACTTGGTTAGGATCCTTATCTCTTGAGAGTAGATGCAGCCAAGTCTCTCCTTGCTGCCTATCGAAAAAGAAGTTATAGGCCTATCAAAGATAAAGTCTCCTAGCCAGGTTATGCCTTCAGTAATTCAAACATGTTGGAAGGAAAGCACTCGCTTAGATCTGGATTTAAGGGAAGTGTCTTCCCAATGTGTCCCGCAGGGAATCCCAGTTGAGAAAGATTCAGCAGGCATCATGTACTGGCTAAGGTCCATACATGCCATAACTTTGTTGAAAACTAAATTTCCCATCAGTTAGTATTCTAGAAAGTACTGCCAATAACAACGTGTTGTCCATTAGAAAACATGAATAGTTTGAATTTAGAAAGTGGTAATATGGCTTGGTCCCTAAACAATGACTGCTTTATCCTACCTGAAGGTTACCCCCTTGGCAGATAACCAAATATATCTTCCTCATCAATAGGTAAATAATGATTCAGAGGCTGGCCATAGCTCTAATAAAGTTGGGCTTGCAGTCAACTGAACCAGTGATTAGCTACAATAATCAACCTAACAAGCAGACATGAAGAATTTCATCCAACCATTGTGCGCTTGCGGCCACGCTGTCTCACTGTCACAATGAAATGAACGTAAATATGATGAATTAAAAAAAAAAGAACCTAAAAAATGAATTATAATGAAGAGAGTCCTGAAACCTTGAGCCAGTTTGTTCAGGGTAGAAGACCACTGTTTTGAAGACTTCCGATATGCAGCTAGTATCCTATCCATCTGCCTCAAAATAAATAGGGTGATAGTGAGCAGCTGAGGTTCCTTGAATGAAATTTTAGCAAGAAAAGGGAATTGCAATTATACCACATCACCACATAAAGAGTGCATGGAGATCAATGCACGTTCAAGCACATATAAGTCCACTGCTTTATCTTCGGGGAGAGTAGACATGAAGCTAAGACCAAAGTCGATAAGGACCTGAAGATAGAAGTAACCAGTCACCATAAACATGTAAACCCCATGAATTGCAATGTACTGGGAATTCAAACCTGAACAGTATCTCCAGAAACTATTCAACAGGTTTGATAATGAAGCACATCCATGGGACAAGTAAAGTGCATGGGCACATACATGCAGACAAGCAAATGCACATGAATGCCATGAGAACATCTTGCTAAGAGAATTCAAGAGCAGATATTAACTGTTCTTGATGTGAAAGCCTAAAAGCTCTGTGAGGAGTTATGACTCTCTCTCTCTCTCTCTCTCTCTCTCTCTCTCTCTCTCACACACACACACACACACACACACACACACACACACACACAGACATGCACATGTGCGCGCGCACGCATGCACACATAGGAGAGGCTGGATGCCTGCTGACCTGCAAGCAGTAACCCGGGTGACCACGAGAAAACCTTAACTATCATAGCCTGCTTGTAGCTGCACAGAGAATGCTAGGTTTTGGTAGGCACGTGTGTGTGTGAATAAATGGTTAATCACCCAAACAACGGAACTGAACATCATGTCAATTTCAAATCTAGCCAATGTGCAGTTATGTCCAGTTCCTGTGTAGGCCCACACAGCATTTGAGATCTGATGTTATACAAAGGTGCAAATATGTATCCATGTCCATAAGGAGTGCTCTCCATCTGCGTGTATGCATAAGATGCTCATTTTGCATGTGTGCTATGGAAAAATATGAATAAATCTAAGACTTTTTGCATAAGCACCTACCAATTGGTTATTACTGCTCCTAATTATCATGTTTGATGTAGTCAAATCACCATGTACCACGCCTCCATCATGTAGTTTTCCAATTGCATCTCCAATCTGTGCTGCAATGTCATCTATGCGTTCCTCAACAATACCATGTAAACCAAACTCCAGCAAGACCTCTTTTACAGATGGCCCCTCAACATACTCAAATGTCAAAGTGTGAAGAACAAGGTCCATGGCATACAAAGTTGGAGTAGGAACACCAAGCCTTCTTGCTTTTGTCATGCAACGAGCCTCCTGCAAAAAGTTTGGACTAAATCACTTCAAACTGGAAAAAGGAAATTTTGCATCACCATAGACAAAGACATCAGACAAGCCAGCTAAGCCAAGTCACACAAGAACAAGGTAAGTGCTCCATGCAAACGACGGGGGCAATATAATCATTCATGGATGCAAGAAATATTCCAAATAAAAACTGACCGCATTTAGACGTTTAAGAGTCAATTTTGAATCGAGAGTTGGGTGCCTGTACTTCTTGGAGAACCGTTCCTTAATAATCGATCTTCTTCCCACAAAAGTAGACTCAAAAACTCTCTGGAAAGAATAAAAAAACTTAAACAAACAGGCAAGCGGAAAAAAAAGGTCATGGATGAAAAACCTAGAACTGAAAAATGAACATCCTCTTACAGCTTCAGCTCCTTGCTTCAGAAGCACACAGGAATGCCCTTTCTCCTCAGAGTCAAACTCCATAATAGGTAATGAGGATTTTGCTGAACTTCGTGATCCTTAACAATAATTGGCAAGAGTTACATAGGATCAACAGATTCAAACAACAAAGAAATAACAGTGGTACTATAACATTTTACTATGTTTGCCTAATATAGAGAAAAACATGTAATGCCTACAACATGAAGACAAACAGGAGAGACTTGGAAAATGAATTATGAAAGCAGAGCAAGAGAGGATTTGAACTTACATTTCTTTTGAACTTCTATGAAGTACAAATTGAAGTCATATGAAAAGTTGAAAAGTTTGATCAATAAAGTTTTTAACATCTAGAAGAGTTTTAAAAAGAAAAATACACTAGAGAAAGAGAAAAAAGTAATGGAAAGAAATTTTCCTTGCCATAAAGGCATGCTTAATTGCAAATCCAGAAATTTAATTTTCTACTTTTTGTTATTTGTGTTTATAGTTTATTAATGTTCTGAAAACATGTAGTGTTTGGATGCAACTGAAAAATTCAAAAAGAGGCCCATGTTTCTCCTAATTTAGTTGTTTATTTTGACATTTTGAACACTGCTCATGTTAACCCCAATGGAGCTTATTTGACTCCACCACTAAATCAAGTATTGGATGTTTGACAGGCATCCATCTAGGTACACCCGCCTGGGTCGCCCGAGTGGTAGCGGGCTTGGGGAGAAGGTGCTGACCCCTTCGTCCCAGGTTCGACTCCCACCGGGTGTGCAGGTGCCTTTCATTGGTGGGCTTCGTAAGGGCTTGGGTGTGGATGACCCCACCCGGAGATTACCTGCTTTGGCAGGAAACTTTGTCATCAAAAGAAAAAAAAGACAGGCATCCATCTAGGGAAAACAATAAGGCCCTGTTTGGATGACAAGCTGAGAAAACATGGTTTTCTCAAAACCCGGTTTTCTAGAAACCTGGCTTAAAACCTGATTTTTAAAAACCTTGAGAACCTGGTTTCGATGTTTGGATGACAACTGCTGACCAAGAGGCAACCTCCTTATCTGAAAATTACTGTTTGGATGTCAATAAACCTAGTTTTGTAATTTTTTTTAAGTAAAAAATTAATGTTTTCATAAGCATTGAAGAAAAAAGACATTAACAAAAGAAAATTAGATCATTATGTCATTCTCATATAATAATCAGTTTTCCTTTTCATGAAGCATCTTTACAAGCACAGTTTATAATCATTTCAATATCCACACTGTCATAATGTCCAAAATACGTAAGATATTCATTAAAAAAGAAAGAGCAAGATAAGTAAAACGGATGACTACACTTAGTATCTATCTAACCTAGGTAGATGGCGAGATGGCCTTCTCAAATTAACTAAACAAGAAATTTTCAAAGGCACTGGCAGATTCAGGATCGTCCATCAATCTCATTATATTCAGAGCAACTTCTCTATTACCAAACATCATTAGCAAATTTGATGGTCACATGTTGACCTTTATTAATCCAACTTGATAAGGCCTTTTACAATGTGCAATCCTATCTTGTAATTGCCATGAATTACACATGAACAAGAGAACTGATCAGCACTACAGAACATTCAATCTTTGCTTTACCAATGAAAGCATGTATTTATTTTCCTGAAGCAAGAGAACCACTCATCAACAGGCTGAAAGCACACCAACAAGCATGATATAATTAGGCCCCACTTTAAGAAGCAGCATCCTATGAAACGGTTCAACACCATCCCAAGATAACATGCATTGGACGTGCAGTGATATCAGATCATTCTAACCTACTACATCTCTCTCAGACATTTTAACAAGCATTTCTCATGCACCCTTAACATCACCATGCACCCCAGGTCAACCAACATCGCTGTTCTAATAGCCATTGTCTCAGTAATTCCATCAAACACTTGGCGTATACCCCAAACGCAACCATACCAAAGTACATATGAATCAGAGCACCTCACAGCAGAAGGGCTGCCGGCTTCCTTCTTTTCCGTCCAGCAACAAGGAAAGAAAAAGAGAAAGAGCAAGAAGGGCTGATCGGCAAAGGGGCTTCCGGCAGGCCACTTTTCTGGCCAGCGACAAAAAGAGAAGCAGAGAGAAACAGACGGGCCTGCTGAGAGAGAGAGAGAGAGAGAGAGAGAGAGAGAGAGAGAGAGAGAGAGAGAGAGAGAGAGCACCTGCAACGGTCGAAGGATGGCGGGAGTGGCTTTGAGGATGCACGACGGTTAATGGAGGAGGGGGGTAGGGGTGCAAACAGATCGGATTCGTGTCAGAATCAAGTAATATCTAACCTTCTTAATCTAGAAATGGGAACAGTAAATCCGAATCAGAAAAGGTAGCGTGTCCCCGTAGCATAAGTTTGGACTCGATCAGGGTACGGCAAACTAATTATGGATCATCCAACAACTTTTTTTGTTAGACTTCTTGGATCCTACTGCTACATGTAAAACAATGTTATACATGTTAGTGATTCTTACTTAGTGAGGTGAAAACTTGCAATAATTTAAGAGCATATATATTAAATATAAAAAATATATTAGAGTAGAAACAAACAACCTAAAAACCATGAAAAACTTAAAAAAGGGTTAATACCATAATAATATCGCCATAAAGTGCTGATTCTTTAAGAAGCAACATCTAAAAAAATATTTTTTTTTTCAAAACTGGAAAACTATATTACTTTAAGAATTAAGTTACTGCTTATATTAGAGACTGTTAATCCAGAAAAGGTCTCAAACAAACTCGGCGGATCTAAAAAGGGATTCAGTTTGAGGACCGTAGAAAAAGAACCGGAATATGAACTGATCCGAAACCGGACCAGCGTATGCCCCTTATCCTCTTTCTCTCTCTTTACGACAAAACAAAGTAAACCCTAGCGCTCTTCTGAGAGAGAGAGAGTGAGATCCAAGCGAGTTTGTCTCGAGGTGAGAAATTCTCCTCTTATTAAGTTCCTTCGTTTCATTTCTTTGTCGATTTAAGGTTTTTTTCCTCGTTCTCGTTCGTCGGTCAAAGACATTTACGGCTTCTAGGGTTTAGCTTGGAGGAGTTTGTGTGTAATTCTTCTTGAATTGTTTCAGTGATCAATGCGGTCAAGGTTGTAACTACAATTGTTTTTCTTTTTTTGGGTTTCCTGCTGGACTTTTGAAATTAAGAATCTTTGGTGCTTCAGTATTTGTTCTTAGTTCAGTAAAATTTAGGGAACTAGAATCTTGGTTTTTTAGAACTTTTTCCCCCTCTTCTTTATGATGATATTAACGAAGAAAACGTACTAGATTCTGAAAGTTTCTTGATCTCATTAGATGGGTATCCATAAAAAATTCTATCATGGAGTGTTTATGATTAGGATCATTTGATACATTAGGTTGGTTGATTCGTTTATCCATCTCTTTTGGGGTAGGAAGATTCTGGCGAATAAGTGGATTACTCTTAGGGTGTATTGGTTGGAAATGAGTTTTGGTATATGCCTTTTGGCCGGTAACTGGAATATGTCATTTGTGGTCTTTTTTGGTGGTATTGGTAGTAACTCATGTGTCTTTTGTTTTCTTTAAGTTGCATGAAAAAAATGAAGAGAGCCGCGATTTGGAATGATGTGGAGGAGCTATCCTCTGATTCAGACTCTGATTCAAATGATGCTGGTCAGATAGGGAGCTCAAAGAAGACCAGTAAAGTGGCTAGTAGTGCATCATCGAAGGACATTTCATCCGAAAGTACGTAGATTTTCTATGTTTTTACTTTTCATCTTCTTCTTTAGTTGGAAAGTGGGGAACAGTGGCATGACCATAATGTAAGGACAAAAAAATTATCTGATTGTCTGATGATACATTGGAAGATTTCTTGATTTGATATACATGTGCACACTGGATTATAACTGTTATCTTAATTGATAGTTTTCTGCAGGTAGATTTTAGCTTGAACAGAACTTACAATCTCTATGTTCTTGATCATGTCCATATTTGTGAAACTTGATGATAGTGTTTGGGATTGTTTTGTTCCACACGGACTTGTGAAGTTCATTTATTTTTATTCTTTCTTTTCTTATTTTCTTTTCCCTGTTCATGGTGAGGCAACTATCAATTACAGAATGTGTCACAACATGCTCTCACATGCACAGAGGCACATGGTTTATAAAAGTATTCAGTCATATTTGCCTAATACTGCCATAGAAAGGTTGCCTTCAAACCCACAAATAAGGAGCATCACGAGTGGGTCTAACGGTCTGGTATGCCAAAGTGGGTCTAAGAGCCTGGTATCCCAAATTGCTGCTAAACAATATCCAGTCAAACTTACCTGAAACTGAATTAGTCCTAAAGATGTTGCCTACTCGCTATCTGACTGGGGCAAAGAATGTCTTGATCCTTAGAAGGCCCCAACCTTAGTTGGAGAAACTGCTTTCTGAACCAGTCTGTTGGCCAGGTTGAGAACAAAAAGCATCCAGCACTCTGTTGCTGGCCATTATCAACACAATGTTGCATGATGGAAACTGGAATAAGTTAATTGAACCCATGTCTTCTGTTGATAAGTCTATATACTTCTCTAATCCTGGAAATATTCTAGTTCATTACTTCATTCCCATCTGAGGTAAGGCACAATTATCTTGTCGTGGCCGTGATCCTTAAAAGAGATTCATATAAAGGGGCTGTTGTTTCTGCTTTATCTGCTGGCTGATCATGTATACTAAGTCGGTTGCTTTGGATTTTATTTGGATACTTGAACATTTTCATTACTTCCTCACACCACCAATGCTACTTAGACTATGCACTTGATATTCATGTTATTTTCATCCTTCATAATTCTTGGAAAATGTTTTGGTGCTTGAGGAGTTTGCTATTTTGTTCATCATGAGCAGCAGTTTAACCATCATGCCAATACGTTTTTGAAACAAGCAACATATCTGCATGTAGGATTTAAAATGAACAAAACTTGAATCAGCTGTGAGGACTCTCATAGCATTACCAAGAATATCTTTGTGGCATTCTGTTCAAAAAGTGGTTTAGACTTTGTTGCGCAGTAGCCTGAAATCTGGGAATGAACTGATTATTCTTGAGATTATCTCCATTAGTGGAGACAATTTATGCCACCAGGCAATATATGGTTATCTCAAAATCCTAGCACACACGGCATAAATCTAGATATATCTGTAAATTGTGATCCACTTCTAATGCTATCTATTTAGTGCAAGTGCTGTGCATTTTTATCATAATAATAAGAAGCAACCTTAGGACACCAAATCTATCTTGATTTTGTGGCTCCAACCGGAACAAGTCAGACCCTCAAAAAAGCAAATAAATCTGCTTTGAATAGAATATAAAGTCGCAAAGTTATATACACATTTGTGGTCAAAAGGATGCGTTATGTAGTGGTATGCCAGTTCTCATTGGCCAAAAATTTTCTTAAGTGATCCCTTTTGAAAGTGTGTAGCTGTTGTGATCCTGGTGGGACTTCATCAAGGTGCTCCTGGTTATGAAGCTAATCAGTTAATAGGTGGAATCTCCTGTAGGCACCTTCAAGGCTCCTGCTGGTGTCCCCACAAGCATTTCTTGTTAGTATGTCCTTTTGTGCAATCAGATACTGCTTTTATAGGCTAGGCCATTGGTCCTCATTAGGGCTGCACAACGAGCCGAGCTAGCTTGAGCTCGGCTCGGGCTCATCTCGTTTAAACCAGGCTTGGACTCGTCCAAGTAAGTAAACGAGCCAAGCTTGATCAGGTGTACGAGTTTGATTAAGCTCGATTAGCCCATTTAAGCTCGGCTAATAGAGTCATATAGTGGCTAGTTCTAGGATATGTACATATTTTGTTAACTAATAAATACAAAAAGCGTCTTTGCTCAAGCGAGTAGGGCATCGGTCGATTGCGCGTGAGGTCTGAGGTTCAAATCCCTGCTCTCTATGCCATTCATTCTGACTAACTTTTTGAATAAATCAATTTGGCTCAAGTCGAGCTGAGCCAGGCTTGAGCTCAAACCCGAGCTGAGTTTGTACATATAGAATTCAAGCTCGGCTCATGTGCACCCCTAATCCTCATTAACCTCATAGGCTGATAGGCTTTTTTTCTGTTTTGACCTCATTGAGATCCTCTTTCTTCTCTGAAGAGCCTGGTAAAATGTGTGCTCAAACATGTGGTCATGCCGTGATGGTGCAGGTGTGCTAATCAGAAGAACAGAAATATATCAGGAATACATGAAGGACATCCCTCTGCCTACTAACCGCCAGGCAGTTATCCTATTCACTACATGGCAGGGTTTAGCCAAATCCATCAAGCGGTTATATGGACAACCCTTGCACTATCTCACCAATGTCCTTATGAAGCAATGGGACCAAGCAAGGATGGGCACTGATGATTATCATCAGCCATTGGATTCTATCATCCATCCTTGCAAAGCTGAAGCCACCATTTGGGCAGTTGAGGAGGTCCACAGGCTTACATCTTCCCATGAGCATCTTGCAGAACTGTGGGCAGCAGACCCCATGCATTCTGCTTTTCTTGATCCAGTGTTTCCAGTTGCCCAGAAGACATAAAATGCTATAAACAAGCTTTACTTATTCTGGCATATGTTCCATACTTTGGCATGTAAATCAAACTGTTTAGCGGTACTTTTGCAGATCTTGATCTTTAAATTGGGCTTGCTTTTCGATTAGTGGTACTTTTGCAGGTCATGAAGGGCATCCCTCTGCCTACTAACTGCCAGGCTGTTATCTCATTCACCACATGGCAGGGTTTAGCTAAATCCATCAAGCGGTTATATGGACAACCTTAGCACTATCTCACCAATGTCCTTATGAAACAGTGGGACCAAGCAATGATGGGCACTGATGATTATCATCAGCCATTGGATTCTATCATCCATCCTTGCAAAGTGGGGGCCACCATTTGGGCAGTTGAGGAGGTCCACAGGCTTAACATACTCTCATGATCATCTTGCAGAACTGTGGGCAGCAGACCCCATTCATTCTGCTTTTCTTGATCCAGTGTTTCCCAGTTGCCCAGAAGACATAAAATGCTTTAAACAAGCTTTTCTTATTCTGGCATATATTCCATACTTTGGCATGTAAATCAAACTGTTTAGTGGTCTTTTGCCGATCTTGATCTTTAAATTGGGCTTGCTTTTCGATTGAGTCCGTGGTTGGTTATTCCAGGAAAGAGGAAGGCTGGTGGCATAGATTATGAAGCCCTAAGCAAGCATGGCTACAAGGGCGGGTTTTCAGTCTTGGATGTTCCTGCTCCAAGTACAGCTGCAAACCAGGAACAAGACTGGTCTTGGTCCGATGGGAGGAGGAGCTTGGGCAACAACGATATTGAAGAGACATATGAAGAGCGCGAACGGACAAGAGCTACAGTAGCTGATGCAACAAAGTTGTTGAATGTGCAGACGAAAAAGGAGAAGAAAAATCTCTCTTTCTCGCAGAAAGAGAATAGGAAGAGAGAACTTGGTCAGGCCAGCAGGGGGAAGAGCTACGTCGAAGAAGAGAAGAGGCTGCTGAGGGACCAGGGCATCTACTCTGGCTTTGATTCTTGAGAACGAATGAAGGATTCAGGGCCCATCCTCGTGTGAGCTCATTTTATGTATACACAATCTCAAACATAGAATTCTCCTTTTGAATCATCTATCTTCTGTTTGTTTTTTCTTCATGTTCCAACTTTGTTGCCTTTGATAGCTTTCATGGTCATTTCACATCGCTTCATTTGCATCCTATCTTTCCTTGGATTAACACAAACCTTGCCTAAAAAGATGAGTCTAGGTGGCATTCAACTCCTTTCTCTTTTCATATTAAAAAGGAAAAAAGAAAAAATCAAACACATGCATTCATAAGCACAGTCTGGTGTGTGTTTGCCTCAATGTAGCCTAACAGAAAAGACAAAAACATGGGTCTAATTCATCAGGCGTAATCTGGCAATCTTAACATGCCAAAATATATAATTCTGTTACTTCCATTTTTGTTGGTAATGAACAGCAGAAAGCAACACAAGATCATCTAGTTTGAGCTCGTATCAAATGAAGTGCTAACAAGCAACCAGTCTATCAGTGATGTTTCTAGGCTTTTATTCTTGGGAGTGGATATGACGAAAATCACTTGTTCAGAGCCCAACAAATGGTTCTAATTGTATTAGGAGTTGTCCTACAATAGCCCCCTAGAAGGGAAGCTCCTGCTTCGCTCCATTTACACACGCAGGGCACAAAATCTTCCTCCGAGACACCAGTAGATTCCTGAAAAAAGAAAAACTGGGTAAGCATGTCAAACACATTAGACTAGCATAGAGAAAACTCTGATGAGGCACTGGAAGAAAAACCAAAGCAGCATGTCCAATTGGTTAGTCCACGAACCAGGGCCACTATATAACACAAGTCAAACCATGCAGTGATACTTCATTATGACTCTACAAGGCTTCAGACTTCCAATTTATAGAGATCGTGATTTATGCTTGCATCTTTCATCTTAAACCCTCATTATTTGTAAACTTGAGATACTTAAGAATATTAAGCATAAAAAATTAAACATTAAACATTAAACAAAATTCGTTCGTAGTCCTGAAGCTGAAAGTGCAGCAGGCAATAAACAGATTTAACACAGACAAAAATAACAAAGCAAAACCTGATCATGTTGTTCAGGGGGCCTAACAATAATTGGTAACAAAACAAACAAAAGCTTCCAGGTGCCCTCAACCATGCAGCACTCGACGTTGAAGCCCTTGCGCTCAACTTCCACCTTCACTCTCCTTCCTTCATCCCCCTATTCAGAGATGACAGGCATCTAAACCTTTACTCCCTTATCTCTAGAGGCAGGCTGCTGGTGTTGGTAGTGGTGGTGGTGGAGGTGGGGCTGTTCATGGGAAAAAGTGGGGTGGAACTACCGGAACCATCAATGGGAGAATAAAAAACATTTTCCACGTCACTTTTAAAAATGGGATTCGTTTCTATTGTTTTTTAATAAAATCTAAAATGAATAAACAAAAATTTGTTTAAATAAAATTAAACTATATTTAAATGCATCTAAACATTACCCAAGACTCAATTAAATAAGATAATTAGGTTTCATTTTCAAATGAATCATAATTTTTTGTAACTTGTTGATCATTTGTCAGGAGTGTAACAAGTGTGGAAGTCATGACTAGTTTTCTTGGAAGCATTCATCTAAGTGTTCTTGGGAGCATTCATCACATAAATTGTGAAGCAAGCTTTAGAAGTGAAGCAGCTTTCACAAAAGCAATCTTCCGAGGATAAGTAGAAGCTGGTAACCATGGTTTGACATAAACAATTGACGATAAACTGTCTCTAGGGTGCTAGTAAGATGCATTATTCATCAAATATAGCTTTACATTCACCAAAGTGTGTCTAGAAAGGTCATGATTTTCACATTTTCTAGCACATGAAAACATGCTTACAATAATACATTACAAATCACAAACTCAATTCCAACAGAAGCAACCCCGCATGTTGAACAGAACAAGAAATAGATATCCAGAAAACTTGCCACCCATTTCCTTTTGACCTCATCAAATGTCTCCCCGCTGTTAGGATAGATAAGAACAGACTTTGTTGTCCCCTGTAAAAATCATATACCACATAAAGCACAATCCCCGCACAGCATGTGGAAAGCTGCAAGCTACCATAGTCTCTTAGTAGTGCAAACATGTTGCAATTCTTTCCACCAATTTACTGGATGCTGCCATCCATCCACTGGACCATCCCACTTGCCTAGACATGCTACTTCGCCTCTCTCACTCGCATACTCGACTAGAACAGTCGCCTTATGCATTCATCCATACCATTCGTCTAACATGTTTGCACCCTTGACTAGACATGGGACAACTCACCTATGAATGATGCTCTACCTCGCTCGACTTGCACTGTGCATCCTACACCTCAGAAAGATGTAGTAGGAGCAAAAAATATACAAGGACAAATGTATGTCCTCATGAGAAAATTGGCTCCAAGCACTCTGCTCCGAAACCGCCTTCAGATTAGCATGCTCCATAGTTTACATGGAACCAATTCTAAAAGTCTTTTCTCATTGTGTGGGACTTTCCCCAAAACCACACTTCCTAACCTAACAACAGAGACTATTTTCCATCTAGGAATATGATGCTCATGTATAATGATAAAAAGAGTATGAACATGGTTCTGAAGTAACTTACATTTGTCAATGCCTTGGAATTTTCATTTCAAGGAGCAAACAAGTTCTCCATGATTTGGTAGGCCCTGACAATGCAGGAAAGTGACATTGCTTCTTAGATGACTATAATCAGAGATATGACTGGGTGAACACAAGAATACTACCACTTGCTTTCCTGGCTGAAGTGATGGAAATAAATGCTTTTGCAAGGAACCATAACTGCTAACTTTGAGTAATAAAGAACAATACCTTCTGAACTGAGATAAT
Source organism: Nuphar pumila (assembly GCF_984573655.1). NCBI lineage: Eukaryota > Viridiplantae > Streptophyta > Magnoliopsida > Nymphaeales > Nymphaeaceae > Nuphar > Nuphar pumila. The sequence continues at coordinate 124,563,257 of NC_143257.1, read as the reverse complement.
CAAATCATGAATAAATCTAGGAGACGTGCAATTGATTCCAATAGCAACCACTTTATTGCATGAGTCCGCAATGGAGACACATTCAACCAGAGAATCTCCACTCACTACATTTATGCCATCTTTGGAATTGAAAGAAAACCATGCTGGTATCACCTTCCTCAAGAAGTTTGACGTATGCCTGCATGTAATGCTCCAAACATGGAATTGCTTTATGGTTGAAGGAGAGAAAAAAGAGAGAGAATTCATGAATATGTTAATAAAAAAAGCAATGCCCGTGTGTGTGTATGTGTGTAAGCAAGAGATAATCCAAAAACTCAGAAGAAATCCATCATTCCTGTTCTAGAGTGTGCGATGCATCTTGTTCCTCCTTAGTACAAGCATCAATATCCTGCCGAATTCTTTGATGATGACAGGGATATTAAATTATGCACTCTCATCAAAAAATTCTCAAGGTATGTTTGTGTTTCTTATACAAGTAGATTGAAAAGGTGGGGGTCCTTTCTTGAGCAACACCTATATGCCAATGCACCCCAAACATCCCTGACAACCTTGGGCTGTAGGAGTGAAAAAGCCAGGGGGGGGAAAAAAGGTCACATGAATCTTCTAGCATGCACAAGGATGTCATAATAAAAAATGTATAGATGAAATGGGTCTTTTTTAGGTGATACTTCTCACAGAATGAAATGGCAACACTAATCAAAAGCACAACCTTCTTTCAATATGCCATCTCCAAAAGAACAGTTAAGGCAAATGGCAGCAAGTCGAGCAGACCATGAATTTATAAGTTAGAAGAAAGAGCAATACCTGAGCTTCCAGTTTGTTGGGGATAGTTTCAAATGTGAGGAGATCAGCACTAGAATTTTGCTAGAACTCGAACCCTTCTCCTATGAAAGTCCTTTTAAGTCTCTAATGTAATAGCATCTCCATATTGCCCACTACAAAGCAGAGAGACTCATTCAGAACTGAACATGAATAAAACCCAAACAACGGAAAAATCAATGTCAGTTTGCCCACCAATACTCAGAACCATCAGCTAGATAAGCGCCATAGCTTCCTATGGATGCCGCAACTAAAATATAACGCGGTTTTGGAATTCGCTGATTTTCAATTCCATCATGTGCTCCTGAGTTGCATCTCTGAAGAAAATGATCGCGTGCCTCACACGCAATTTGGATGCTTTTCTGAAGCAAAGCTTCAGTTTCTTCCTTCGACAAACCTTTGGACTCAAAACCTTGAATAGTAGCCTGCACTAACCGAAACCAGTAAGAAACACATTATAATATAAACTAGTTAAAGGCCCTCAGTAATTGCCTTATATATATATATATAAAAAGGTAAATTGGGGACGATAAGTACTTGATAAGATGCTGTTTCAGCTTCAAGATAATCTAGATGAACCTGCCCGCGTAACAAAATGGAAAGTCACACAGTGTCATGACATCTTTTCTTCCTCAGGCGATTTGCTATCTTGAATCAACAGCTTAGAAAGGAGATGAGAATTAATGTGTAACGTCTTTTTTTAAAAGAGGACAAGGTTGTGTGAAAAGAAGCGGGTGTGTTGAAAAGTCAAAGAGTTGAAAGGGCTATGTGTGTGACTGTAACTGTTAAAATAAAGTGTTAGTAGTGATTTGTGGTTAAAGGGTGTAACCTTTGCAATAAAGTATTAGGGGGTTAGTGGCATATGTGGGTGCATGCCTTAATGATGTGTTGCTTATAGAAAGAGGAGTCTAGTTGTGTCATTTGTGTATTTTTTTAGTGTTGTGTGAGTTCTTTGCTTCTTGTTATTTTCTTGTGCTCGTTTGTTAATGTATGGAGGTATTTTAGCATGGTATAGCTAGTGTTTCTCTTCTTTTTTCAACATTTTTGGTATCAGTCTCGTTACAGTGAAGTTGGGCATAGTACTATGGTGGTAAAGGTCATAGCCGATGTGAAAGATCTTCAAGTGGTGGCGAGAGTTAATTGTTTTGTGGTTCATGATGTTGAATGGTATGAACACACTCAACTTCTCACAATCTTTGGTTTCTGTTTTTTGTGGTAAAAATTATGAATTTTGAAGTATAAAAAATTGAATATTCATAATCTCACAAGATCTTTGGGATCTAGTAAAGACTGGTTCGGTAGGAACAAAGAGTTTTAAAATAAGGAAGAAACTGATAGATGCAAAGAAGATTTAGAAAAGAGACTTCAAGGCTTTACTTGTGTTGCAAGAGGTGCACATTAATTTGTAGATCCACCAGGAGTACGAGAGGGTAGATAGAGCGTGCCTACAGGCAGTCACCTTTGATCATGTCTCACGAGGATCTAAATCTAAGGTTCGATAAGATCGAAGATGTGGGTTCATTTAAGTCTGTATTTGGATCCGGTTCCAACCTAGGTAGGGTTTTTAGATGAGAAAGACTTGAGAGGAGGAGCTTTTGATTATGGTGGAACTTTCTTATTTCCTGTTTGTTTTCTTGAGTTTTCAATTAAATTCAATTTCAATTCCCAATTATTTCTTGTTATTCGTAGGTGACTCGCGCTTAGGAGTGCACACGAGCTGAGCTTAAATGCTCTATGTACAAACTCAGCTCGGGTTCAAGCTCGAGCCGAATTGCTGAACAAGTGTGTAGAGGGCAGGATTTGAACCCCAAGCCTCATACACAAACGACCAACACCCTACCCACTTGGGTAAAACCATTTCCCGTACCTATTATTCAACGAAGCCTCTACATATCCTAGAACTAGCCGTTATAAACTATTAGCCGGGATAATCAAGCTTAATCAAAATCAAATGCCTGATCAAGCTCAGCTCCTTTACTTGCTCGGACGAGTACGGGTTTAAATGAGTTGAGCTCGAGCTAACTTGGCTCGTTGTACAGCCCCACTCTCACGTATTCCTTTCATCCTCTTTCCTTTTAAATTATGCAGCTTCTTCACTAGCTTTTCCTTTCTTACTTTTTTTGTTTTAAAGTCCAAACTGTTTAAAAAGAAACCTCAAACTTTTTGAATAAGAATTCCATCATTTGACATAGGTGGACCTATGTTCCATCCTACATTCGATCCTAACCATCTAATCAATCAGTAGGATTGGTCCACATTTTCACCTGGATGTGGACTGGTCCTAGTTGTCCAGATCCTGGATCTGGTGCCATCACACACGGCTCATTTTTTGTGCCTTAAGCACCTGATCGCCCTCCATATCAGGTCATGGGCCCCACACCTGACAGGTCATATCCCCAAGATGGAGGGTGATCAGGTGAGTAAGGCACAAAAAATTCTGATCTTTTCACTACTTCAGCTGGATGGCTAGGATCGACAAAGGATGGAACCCATCAAAGGATTGGATTCATTGACGAAATGAAAATTTTAAGTAGATTTAGGAAACTGATCTCATTATTTAATAACATGATACAACAAATCTACAACAAAAATTTACGAAATGGGATTAGAAAGAGATCAGTTTCCTAAATCTCTTATCCTTTTCGCTAACATCCTTTTTCCTTCTGCTATTCCGTAATACAGACTTAGGGCAACACAAAACGGCATCTTACTTCGTCAAAAATTCCATTAAAAACACATCTGTTTTCATAAAACTGGGAAAATTTAAATAAACAAATGAATTTCATTTTTTTGTTTTCTCAATATATCGCCCCAAAAACTCATTTTCTGAAGATGTTTAGGATACGAAAAATTATATCTCTGAAGATATTTTTAAAAAAGCCCAAGTATGGATCCAAAGTCTTGAAGATTTTCGATCCACAAAATAAAAGAATCTTTGTTTAGAGAGATGTCTTGAGAAACCACAACTGTGTAGTCTTTCAATGAGCGTTTTTTTTTTAAATCTTAATATTTTATAGAGATTTGTTTTTTTTGGTCCTCGTTTCCCTGTATATGCTACTCAGCTAATTATTTTACTTATTTTTTATGCCTTTTTTTCACAGATCTTTCTAAACTTCAGTAAAAATAGTAGACATTTGTCTGCCATGAGTTATGAATGTCTTCAAAATGTGTTAACCTCCGTACAAAAAATAACACAGGCAAGAGGACATTAGCAAATACAGTACGACCTTCGCAACTCATGGTTGCGAATGTCATACTGTATTTGCGAATGTCCTCCTGCCCGGTGTTATTTTCTTTTTGTGAGGTTCACACATTTTGGGGACATTTATATGTAAGAGTTGCAAAGATCGTGCTATCTTTGTGGAGGGGTAAAAATGTTTTAAAAAGTTGAGAATCAAAATTTTGGATATGCAGGGTTTTTTTTCAAATTGCTAGGTATTTCGAAAAGTGCATCATTTTACAAGGGCAGTACGCTCATTTTTTGAATATTAAATGGGTCGGGTATGGTTTATGAAATTTTATACCAAACCCAGGTTCGACCCGAGTTGTGATTAATATCCACAAATTTTTAATGTAAAAAACTTTAAAAATATATTATTTTACTGGGTATAATTTATGTAATTCTTATCGGATCTGGGTATGGTTTTACTTATGAATGGAACTTGAATCCGCATCACTTAGTCAGATCCGTGTGTGGACCCACTTATTTTAGCAGAGGACTGATCCCTTTGATAGGCATGAGCCTTTGGATTGCATTTTTTGACAAAAAACTATGGTTTTTAAATCAATAATTTTTGACATGTTTATAGCCATTGGTTTTTTATTTGTCATAAAAATCCTATACAAAGGTCAGATTTTAGTGATTTAAACGTTGATATCTATTAAATGAGCCATGTACATCACATTTAAGAGCTCAATTTGATCAAAACAACTTGCATCAGTGAGATCCCAAGATAGGGTATGAAGATAAGGATGACATAGGTGACGAGTGGAACTGAATTGCTTCTTTTATAAGGGAAAGACCTGTACGCTTGAGTGTGGAAAGTTATAACCTAACCTGGTAAAACCTTGTATGTGTGGATAGATGAGAGGGGCAGGGGCATATATTTCTTCTTGGGATGGTTTTTGGTATTGGTGCTAGGCTTGAAATTCTCTTTGGTTCTTCCTTTGTATTCTCTTTGTTTTCATAATAAAGAAGTTTTGCTTCCTACCGCCTTTCTGTTTTAATTTATCCGGTTGATTTTCAGAGCCAATTATGTTATGCTCTAGTGGTCATAAGTAATTGTTCAGTTCTGCTCGGCTAAGTATTTTCTCTTTCCCTTTAGGTGACTGCTGGTCATCTGCTGACACAATCGCTTCTTGTTTGGCGTATCGATACCCTTTGCTTGAAATTTAAGTCTGGAATATTGATGATATTTCTAAAATGTTGCAACTGTATCATGATATTTTTCATAAACCCATAAGCCATCTAAGTCATTTTAGACTAGGTAGATATGGCTTAATTTTGTTCTGCATTTTGGTGGTGGTTTGTTTTTTGTCTCTGTGTAACGCTTGGTAGGTTCTTCGTGATCATTGTAAAACTGGGGTAACATCTCAATACAATTGGACAAGCGTTTAAACGGTTCCATACAACTTCCTCTGGCAACACATTTGCTCAAATGCTACATAACATTCACTGGCTCAAATGCCGTTCACAACTTGGATCTTAGTAGGTACTGCACTGCAGAGAGAGAGAGAGAGAGAGAGAGAGAGAGAGAGAATGGAGTAAATGGGACCAAATCTTCCTTTTGCTACTACATTTAATCTATGTAGTCAAAAGCCTCGACTAGGCACATACTAGTCGACGTAGTTGGTCAGACATAAGTACAATGCCTAGGCTTTGCAATTCCTACGTGGGTACCTTAAAAGGTACCAAATTTGCTGATTAGGCACCGACTAAGCTGCCTCCACCTAGACAGGATGACAGTTTAGCCATTTATTATTCTTATATATATATATGTGTGTGTGTGTGTGTTTTATTTTGCTTTTGGGATTTTTTTGCTGAAACATTGAAAGCATGGACAGCTAATTTTAATTGATTATATTTTTTATATATGTGTGTGTTTGTTTCTGCTGATTTTTTCTATAAAATCTTAAAAGCATGTTTAGTATTATGGATTATGTAATATGTTATTTATATATGTATGTGTTATTGTGCTTCTGTGAAAGGTTGAAAGCATATTTTGTTGATTATATTAAATATATTATGAATAATTGAAATATATATATTTTATGTGTATAATTATATATATGTATATTCTGGTTATGTATATTAATATATTTTTATGAAAGCATGTGTAGTTTTGTACTTGTGTAATGAAAATATCTTATTAGTAAAAGAATTAAACATACTTTTATGTATATTTTGTGTACTTTTTTATATTTTAATTGGAGTACCGACTAGTCCTTGACTAGTCTTTTTAGGGGTCTACCGACTAGGGACCTAGCGCTTTTGACTACATAGCATTTTGGGTTTTCCACAAACAGATAATGACAGTTCTTAACGGTATTTAGTTATCTTCTCCTAGTTTTTCAGAAGCTTTTTCATTAATTATTGCCTAAGCTAACTATTAATACATCACAAACCCAGCCATTCAGATAAAACGGATCTGAGATGAAAGCTTTTGAGCATCTCTTCAAGAACATTATCAACTAACAACAAACTATGAACCAATTTCTCAAGAGCATCCTAGCGGACAAGCTTCAACTTACTGTTGAACATCTGATTATTGCATTTTTATTGAATGGTTGGCTACACTGATTACAGATGCATTGATGAAATACATAACAAAAAATGCTTGACCCACAACATAAAATGAAGGCTGATTCCTATCAAACTCATTGTTACCGAATACAACTAAATGAAATACATCATGGATATTCAAGTATGAATCATCATGGACCTCGTCGTGGTGCTAAACAAAAGCAACCACGTGCCTCATCTTCAGGTATCATGCCTCCACCCTTACTTGTGTCAACTGCCTCAACCATCCTAACAACCTCATCCATATCAGGCCGTTTCTCAGCATTTGCATCCCAACATTTTCTCATTATGTTGGCCAATGCGCTTGGGCAGCACCGAGGGATCTCTGGTCTCAAATTCTGCCAAGGTTTAACAAAGCATTTGAGTTTGCATTGGAATTACCACAGGTACATATGCACATGAAAAATGAATTCTCGTGTAAATAAAATTCCTAATCAACAAACAATACCTGCAAATTACCAATTACAAGGAAGAAGTTCCAGCACCAATCACTACACCAACTGATATTGAAAATGGCCAAAATAATAACTCTCTACATGCTCATACTTGTACCCCCCCCCCCCCTTCTCTCTCTCTCTCTCTCTCTCTCTCTCTCTCAAGCATACATGAGCCCACATCCCAAACCCTCCAAACATCTTCGATACAAGTTTTGTAACAGAATGCATGAGAAGGCAGACAAACCTGTCGCACAACGGCAGAAGAGACTTCTGCAAAACTAAGGTCAGGATAAGGCATTTCACAGCAGTAGATCTCCCATAAGCAGATTCCAAAGCTGTATACATCGCATCTTCTGTTGTAGGGCTGACCATTCAAGACCTGCACCACCATATATATATTTGTAAAGTTCTGCCCAACATGAATGCGTTGCCAGATCATTTTCACGTGACAAATCACTGAAACTTCCATAAATTTGACTAAATTAAGAAAAATTATGCCATGCCAGCATTTGCCATCCCAAAGCGTTAGAAATTAAGCTTTCAGAAAAACAAATGAAGAATAATTGCCAAAATTTGCAATGATGGAACATGCCAAGTGAACAACAGAAATCATGATAGCAGGAAGCCGGCAGAGAGAGAGAGAGAGAGAGAGAGAGAGCCATTTCACAAAAAACCATTGAGCATGATGTTTCCTAGGTCAATAACCATTTTGTGTAACACAGACGCCATTCCATGTCATTAATTCCCAAATGCTGAGTAAGTTTAAAACTTAGTGGTTTAATCACTCGCTTTGTCAAAATTAACCGAATTTAGCCATTTTCTGCACTTTTCAAGAAGTAAACATCTGTTGGTACATAAAATGTGCATTTCATATATTTTACCAGTGCATTAACTTTCCAAGAGAACAAAGGGATGCTATAAACATGTGTGTGCCTTTATCACATTAACGATGAATAATCTTGAACAGAGCTTCAGAAATTTTGACAACTGTAAATTGTAAAGCAACAAATATAAGCAACGTAAACTATTCTTAAGAAGAAATGTAGGAGGGATTTCAATCGCATGAGGTTCAATACCTCAGGAGCCATGTAACCAAGTGTACCAGTTTCACCAGTCATATCCTTTGGGTTTTGAGCTTCAACACGAGCAACACCAAAATCAGCAATTTTAAGAGTCCTAGTTGCATCAAGCAACATGTTCTCTGTTTTAACATCACGGTGCACGATCTTCCTTGAATGGAGATAGCTAAGCCTAAAAAGCAAGGCCAGAACCAACAATCTTTTATATCAATAAATTGAGTTTCTAAAAGAGGTATGGAATAATTGGAAAGAGTAACTTACCCTCTTGAGAGGTCCAAAGCAAGCTGGATCACAACCTTAAAAGCAAGTTTCTTGCGCCGGTTTTTTATTAAAAATTGTTTCAAAGTTCCACCAAGAAGATATTCCACAACAACACAACATGCTCTTGCTGGGATCGTCTGATGAACATTGTTTGAAGAACTTCTTGAAGGAATCTTGAGCTCCGAAGTGCCCATGGACGCTCCAACAAACTGCATCATTCAAGGTGAAATCCGTCATGATCAATGACTCAAATTACATGATTTGGTTCCACTTGACAAAAAAATCTTGTCCAGTTTGAAAACATACATCTGGTCACAAGTCCAACCAGAAAACAGTAAAAAAGAATGTTTGGAAGCATTGTATAGGAAATAGAGCAACCTTTGTCACATTTGGATGGTCAAGCTTATGCCAAACAGCAACCTCCTGCTTAAATGATGCTCGAAGAGCAGCAGTTTCAGACTCATTGGCAAGACCATCTTCTCCCCAGTCCAACAGCTTAACTATAGCACAACACGAGCTGGAAGTGAGGAACTCTATGGTTATAATATTCATGGAATGGAGTTATTGTGACCAAAATAACAGCTGGAAATGAGGAACTCTATGGTTAACCAAGTGAAATGTTTCTTAGGAAGTTCTCACAAATCATTGTCCATCTTTTCAAGGATACTTCACAAGAAACTCATTCTTAACACTTCTCTTGATGCATTTCACATATTATACCAATTTCTGATTTTTTTTCCTTTTTCTTTCTCTTAATTTTTTAACAGAATACTATTTACTGTATTTTGTGATTATTTTTGTCTCCAACCAAGAGAAAAACATGTTTTTTAATATCAAAACACAAAATTTTTACATAGTTCAATCACTGTTTTTAGTTTTTTTTGGTATATCATGGACTGATATATTTATCCAACATAAGCCTAGACATTTTGCTGAATTGTTACAAAAATTTTAAAAGGAACAAAAGTCATAATTAGAAGTGCTTCATCCATGAGTTAGCAGGAAATTTCTAGTACCCAAACTAAAGCAGAAAAACTAGCACGATTTGAGTGCCGTTTCAATTTATCAAGAACAATGAGAGATGAAACCAGATAAATCTATTTGTCCAATACATGCAAATTGCAAACCCTGTCAATATGCTATTAGTTATTAAAACCCAAAGAAAGGACAGTTTTCAATTACATATGGACATGATAGCATATGCATATAATTCAGGATAAATCCACGTGCATTGCTCTAATACAATGAACAAACAGCACAAAAAATCTACGGTAGAAACAACAATGAAAAGCTTGAAACTCTTTCAAATGGAAAGCACAAAGTAAAAAAAGTATCTAAGAACACCAAGTAGATGTTTATATGGAATAATTCAACAACATGCAAATCAAAGTGGCAAGCTCTGCAAATGTAAGTGCAGAGCGAAGAGTATACTGTACATCTCAGCTTCACCAAATGCCATGAATCTCTATTTCAAAACACAGTTTTATCGCATGGAGAAAGATAATTCGCCGAATTACCTGCGACATCTTGCCCATCGTAAATGCCCCGATAAACAGTACCATACGTGCCATGTGCAATGACGTTCTTCACATCCAATTTCGACAAATCGATCTCCCATTCAGCCTTGGGCCTCTGTGCGTCCTTAGCCCTAGACCAAACCCTGCTCAGATGCTTCTCCAATTGGTAATCCAAGCTCTTCAGATCAATCTGATCGGCCCTAAAAAACATCTCCTTGCTTCCCAAGCTCCTCGAACTCGCGTCTTTTGCAGCAAGACCAATCCTCCGTTCATCACCTTCACCAACAACCTTCCCCTCGTTCTCACCATTCTCAGCTTGAGTGCTTCTCCCAACCTTAGGATAAGCATCCATGTTGGGAAGCCCTCAATTCAGAGAATAATGAAAACTCTGCACCCCAAACGCCCCCAAATAAAACCAGAGCACAAGAAAACGACCCAATGAATCAAAAGTCACCAAACAAGACGAAACCCACAACCACTACAGAAACCAACCAAATCCTGCACATACTCACAAAAAACAATCACTAAATAACCTCAATTCTCAAGCGAAACCTCCGAGAAAAACACCCTTCAATCAAACTATATGACACCAACATTCCCAAAAAAGCAAAGAAACGCGGGAAAACTCCCTCCCCAAGAATCAAAACAATCAAAGGGAAAGAGCAAAAAGAAATCCCGGGAGAGTAAAATTGTTCAAAAACCAAACGCCAACCAAGAAAACGACGTTCCAGACGCAAAGAATCAACCAAGAGCCCCAGAATTTTAGTCTGAGATAGCGAAATAGGAGAGGCGGAAGATTCTCCTTTTGTCAAATCCCTCACAAAAGCGTGTCTTCCCCGTTTGTTCCACGCGCGTGAGAGAGAGAGGATTTTTTGCTTTACGGTTTGACCGTTGAGAAATCCTAGACGTCCAAATCTGTGGCGCGCCGACTTTAGTGGGGGTACCGTGTGGGTTTTGACCGTTGCCTTCCCCTACAGACAACACGATTATGTTGTGATTAATTAGTAATAAATCATGAACTAATTTAATTATTAAATTAATAATAAATACGAACTTAGTAATTTATTATTTAATAAATCTAAACTAACTTTTTTTAATAATCATAGAAAAACCACCTCACTCACCGAATTCATTAAACCTAAAGTTCCTTTTCGCTGTTTAGTAAGTATACGGAACTCCATTCTGCAACAAGAGTCTTGCACCTTGGATGTCAACGGGTCGGGTTTGGTTAAGACCCAGGTGGAATCAGACCCAAACCTCGTTTGAGATTATGATATCGGGTCTGGGCCAGGGTCGAATCAGACCCACCATGAGAGAACCCACACCCAGATCCTATAAAGATTATATGACCCAGACCATACCCGGTAAAATAATATTTTTTTATCAATTTTACTTGAAAAATCGTGGATCTTAATGGGAACTCGGATCTGACCCGAGTTTGTCATGAAATTTCACAAGCCATACCCGGATCCATATATTAATGGGACCCTTCGGGTCTGACCCGTATTCTAATGGGGCGTTATTATTTATCTGACCCTTAGGGTTTAGTACGGGTAGGGTCCGGATCAAACCTGACCAATTGACACCTCTACTTGTATCTTTGGGTTTCAAATGCCCTTTCGGTTCTAGTTGACTCTCACTTGGCACTTGGATACTCCATTTTGGCACCCGTATCATGTCCCCTTATACTAATTATATTGAAAACTTCATAAAAATGATAGTATCCCTGTATCCATAGCCGTATCCAGTAACATAGGCACTTGGTCTGCTGGACGGGGGTAAGGTGGGTCTGGATCCATGTTCGAGATTCAGTTCCCCTAGGTAGCTGAATTTGGATTTCGGCATGATCCACTTGGCCTGCTGGACTGGGTAACATTGGTGGTGCTTCTCTTCCCCTTATTTTCTTGGGGATCTGTAAACTTTAAAACTATGTATTTTTGGTTGCGTTTGTCAAACGGAACCTGATCCGTTAGAGAAATGCTAAGTTGGATTTTTGGACCTACTAGCTGGACCTAGGTTGAGTCAAGGTCCGAGTCACTAAGAACCCCATCCAAATTTCTTATGTCAGCCTTGTTTATTTACCTCAATGTCCCTAGAAATGATTAAATGAAGTCTATTTGCAATCTAGCTAGATCATGTTAAGATCGATAAATATCCAAATAACTCGGAGTATAGTTAGGTAACATCCTTTTTTTGTATACGTATGCATTTATTCAGCATGGTGTTAAGAACATTGCTTTTAATTGATTTTTTTTTAAACGAAAAAACAGGAAAATATTCAAGACCTAATGAGTATGAGGTCAAATTACATGATATTTGGATGAGCGGTCACTAGAATATGAGAACTGAAAATATAAGAATTACCTGAGCCACAATTTTGATGGTTTTTTTTTGTTCTTTTCTCTTAAATCTAATCATGAAGATGTGATCCACATGCTTCATTTTACAAGGACCAGCTCTTGAATCATTCAATTATGATGCATAAGTAAGATATTTTAATACTTTAAAATCAACGGCTCAAAACCTTCATAAAAAAGTATATTTTTTTTATAAAAAGTACATGAACCAACGGTTGATTCCTAGCAAATTAGCGGCCCCTTGGATGAGAATCATGTCCCTTTCTTCTTTTCTTCTTTTGAAAAGTATCACGATGACCTCCTATTTTAGTTCAACTAAACTATTTATAGAAAACAACTCTTAGTGAAAATCTTATTATTTTTCTAATTCATCATATAGTAAGTATCCAATACCTAACAAGTTGATGGGACATCATGAGTTTTTTTTTTATATATTTATACGAGAAACCACACCCAAGAACAAAGACCTAGACACGTTAGCTTTGTCAGACATACTTAAGGAAGGGTAAAACTTTGTGGGCTTACCTGTTGCCCCAAGGGATTTGCTATGCTTCGGCTTGCACAAGGGGTGATGCCCATGAGATTTTAACCTGAATTGTCTGCCTAGCAACCTAGACCCCATCCCACTACGTCAAACCATAGTGACAAATATTGCGAGATTTACGAAAATCTCACGATAATATCGCAAGCAATTGCCTGAAAGTTTAAAACGGCAATTTCTCGTGAGATTTTCAAAATATCACAAGATTTATGGAAAAAAACATAAATACCGTGATTTAAACAAGATATTTACATTTTAAATGGCTATTTATCTAAAAAAATCATGTATTTTTTATTTTTAAATAATTTTTATTAATATTTTCTTATAAAAAATCATTTTTATATTTAATTATTTATTGCCGAGATTTTGCCAAAAAAATGCGAGATTTATGAAAATTTTTGAATTTCTTATGAGTTTTTGAAAATTGAGAAATTGCTTATAAAAAAGTTTGTCGCTATGCATCAAACCCCTTTAGGGCAAAAAAGATGCCTCACTAAGGATAAGATCATAAGTTTGAAACCTCATAAAAGGCAAAAATCCCTAGCCACAAGATCAAAGCTGAGTATGTCATTTGTCAGTAGGGATCTCAAGGAATGTACCAACTGAAGGCAATGTGTGGTGGGGATGAGAGGTCTTGTCATTACCCTGAAAAAAAAAAACACAGGTATTCAATGCCAAATCAAGAACTCTATATATTTCCTAACAAATTATCCTAGATAATATCATTGCCATATATATGGTTTATAATTGCTGCTAATGAGTTTCTATTATGATAATAATAATAATTTAAAATATTGTCCATGATTTTGGATCTAGAACATTGGATGGCAAGATTACATGGAATACCAATCTACTGCTCTATATGGTGTACCTTGAAGACATATTGTAGTGGATTTCGTTGGAAAGAAAAATCCAGTGCCTATATATGGCCTATGGCAGGTTCTTGTTATTCTAATTATAAATTAGGTGCCATACCGTTCATCGTATGAATATGATCTAGAAGCTTGGTTTGATAGAAACAGACTCTTGAATAATTCGATTATGATGCATAAGAAGGATCTTTTAATGCTTGAAAATCAATGACTCAGAATTTTCATAAACATTCAAGTATGTAAAAATCATATTTTTTCATTGAAATACATAATCCAGCTGTCGATTAATGGTTCAAATTGTATGAGAGAGAGAGAGAGAAAGAAAAAAGATTTTCCAGTAACTACCAGGATATAAAATAGATACTAGAAGCGAGTATTAAAAAATAGTATCAAGCGTGAAGCAAGATTCATTTTGAAAGTTTGTAAGAAGCGAAGAAGGAAATGTATAAAAAGTGACGAGAAAACAAGGAGAAAGTAAGTGGGGGAGAAGCAAAAAATAATAAATTTAATATAAAAAACATAATAAATGAGGAAACGAGTGAAAAGAGATGAGAGTTAAGTGAGAAGGAAAGCAAGAGCTAAAGACCTTATAGTTGTGTTTCTCGAATGTTGGCATCTTTTATTCAAATATTACTTTCTTCACCAACAACAAGGAGCTAAAGCGCTTCTAAACAGCTAAGATTAAGTAATCTTGACAATTTGACAAAAGAGTACAAGGTCAAATTAAATGATACTTAGATGAGGGGTCGCTAGAATATGAGAACTACATGTGAACCATGATTTTGGTGGGGGTTTTCTTTTTTTCTCTTAAATCTAACCATAAGGATTTATGGTTATTCCATTACAGGGATCAACTCTTAATCGATTATAATGCTATGATGTGTAAACATAATTTTTTGATACTTTAAAATCAACTTCTCAAAATCTTCATAAATATTCAAGCATACAAAAATTAAGCTTTTTAATCGAAAATACATCTTCCAACAGTTGATTCCTGGCAAGTTCACATGCTGAATATGTCTGCATGGTCGGATTTGAAAAAGTGGTGTTGGAAATGCCAAATTCACATGGTAACACTCATATTTCTGGTTTTCATAATCTAATAGTCCCTTTAATGAGAATCACATCTTTTTTCTTATTTTTCTTCTTTTGAAAAGTATAATGATGACCTCCTATTTTAGTTCACCTAAACCATTTATAGAAAATGTCCTTTGATTAGTCAAGTCTTGTTATTTTGTACCCACTATTCATCAAGTTAATGAGACCAAGTTGATGGGACATCATGAGTTTGAAACCTCATGGAAGGCAAAGATTCATGTATGCAAGATCAAAGCTGGGTGTACCAATGTAGGCTGTAGCAGCCGAGACCGATACTCAAGTGAATCGTTCTGCATCGGCTAAAAAACAATAAAAAACATTATGTGGCAATCAGAACATGATGTGTTAAAATCATTAAAATATTAAAAAATAAAATTTTGAATTTAATAAAAAATAGTTGATTTAGGGGTGATGTGTATGAATTTTCTGTGGATATTGGGATGTACTTCCCATTTGGCAAGAGGGATCTCAGGGGTTGTACCAAGTTCCAACCAGAGGCTTGACAATGTGCGGTGGGGACGAGAGGTATTCACCTTACCCTAGGAAAAATAAGAAAGGGTATACAATGCCAAATAGAGAAGTCTATATATATTTACTAACAAATTATACTAGAGAATATCATTGACATCTATATGGCAGGATATACTAAAGAATCCTAAACCAAATCAAGAAGTAAACTTTTTTTTTTTTAGAAAGGCAAGATGGGGGTTAGGCAGACCCCTACCAGTTATACAACGATACCATTGCACCACAACAAAGCAGTGGATTAGCGACGACCACATTCCGTCGCTATTCCGTCGCTAATCCGTCACTAACAGGAGTAGCGACGGATTAGCGATGACTCAGCGACGGTATGCTTACGTCGCGATTTTTTCGACGCTAACTGGCGACGGAATAAATTCGTCGTTAGGTCCATCGCTACTTGCGACGGACTAACGAGCGATGTATTCCGTCGGCAATCCGCCGGTACTAAACGGCGACCTCGGCTTGGCGACGGATTTACGTTCGTCGCTAAGCCGTCGCTAGATTTATATGCATAGCGACGGATGGTTCTGTCGCTAATCCGTCGCAAACACGAAAAAAAATAAAAAAAAAATTATTTGAAAATTAAATACTGAGAACGGTACAATTTATATTTTCTGTACAATTTATATTTCCTGTAAATAAAAAACAAACTACACTAAAAAATTCCATATAAAAGGAATCTACAACAATTAATCGTTCCACCTTAAAATTAACGAGTTTAATTATTTACAATTCAACAATTACAATTAGGAAACATAAAAAAATAGAACTTTTTCAACACAGTTCCCTAATCATCGCCAAGATTTTGTGCGTCTTCTTGTTCATTGCCTTTATTTGTCCCTTCAGCTCCGCTACGCTGATTATCGCTAGCAGCCTACACAAGAAAAGAACAGTCAGTATTGATAAACAAAATATAATGAAATAAATTACACACTATATGTGATTCTATCATGTGCTCATGTGTGTTCTAAAGCAATAAAAAAACTCTATATGTGATTCTATCATGCTCATATGTGTGCTAAGGCAGTCAAAAAATTGAATATGTAATTATAGCATGCTCATATGTGTTCTAAGGCAGTTAGAAAAACTCTATATGTGATTCTACCATGCTCATATGTGCTTTAAGGCAGGCAAAAAGCTATATATGTGATTCGATCATGCTCGTATGTGTGCTAAGGCAGTCAAAAAATTGAATATGTGATTATAGCATGCTCATATGTGCTCTAAGGCAGGCAAAGCAAAAAACTTTATATGTGATTCTATCATGAATGATATATGTTCTAAGGCAGTAAAAAAACTCTATATGTGATTTTGGCATGCTCATATGTGTTTTAAAGTAGTCAAAAAACTGAATATGTGATTATAACATGCTCATATGTTTTCTAAGGTAGTCAAAAAACTGAATATGTGATTATAGCATGCTCATATGTGTTCTAAGGCAGTCAAAAAAACTTTATATGTGATTCTATCATGCTCATATGTGCTCTAAGGCAGGCAAAACACTCTATATGTGATTCTATCATGCTCATATGTACTCTAAGGCAGGCAAAAAACTCTATATGTGATTCTATCATGCTCATATGTGCTCTAAGGCAATAAAAAAACTCTATATGTGATTCTATCATGCTCATTTGTGCTCTAAGGCAATAAAAAAACTCTATATGTGATTCTATCATGCTCATATGTGCTCTAAGGCAGGCAAAAATTTATATATGTGATTCTATCATGCTCATATGTGCGCTAATGCAGTCAAAAAATTGAATATGTGATTATAGCATGCTCATATGTGTTCTAAGGCAGCTAGAAAAACTCTATATGTGATTCTACCATGCTCAGATGTGCTTTAAGGCAGGCAAAAAGCTATATATGTGATTCGATCATGCTCGTATGTGTGCTAAGGCAGTCAAAAAATTGAATATGTGATTATAGCATGCTCATATGTGCTCTAAGGCAGGCAAAGCAAAAAACTTTATATGTGATTCTATCATGAATGATATATGTTCTAAGGCAGTAAAAAAACTCTATATGTGATTTTGGCATGCTCATATGTGTTTTAAGGTAGTCAAAAAACTGAATATGTGATTATAACATGCTCATATGTGTTCTAAGGCAGTCAAAAAACTGAATATGTGATTATAGCATGCTCATATGTGTTCTAAGGCAGTCAAAAAAACCTTATATGTGATTCTATCATGCTCATATGTGCTCTAAGGCAGGCAAAAAACTTTATATGTGATTATAGCATGCTCATATGTGTGCTAAGGCAGTCAAAAAATTGAATATGTGATTATACCTGAGAGGGACCTGCAATCGAAGATCCTCTATTCATCACAATACTGGTGATCTCATCTCGGAGAAAGGGGGCGACAGTGTCATGGAAGTAGTCATGCATTGTGTCCTTAATGATCTGGCGTACATCATCACCAGAAAGAATAGGCTGCTGCTTGGAGCTTATGTCGGCGAAAGTAGCCTGTGAGCCGTAACTGGAAGAAGCAATAACTGGTGAAGTGTTCAGATTACTCCCAAACCCGAACACGCGACCTTTTTTGGGTTCATCTGCTGCAGTCACCCATGCTGCAGGATCAAATGATGGATGCTGAGTAGCGTCATCACCATATCGCTCTACCATCTGTTGCTCATATACCTCCTACAAAATAATGTTTAAAGTATGCATTAATAATTAATGATAACATTATGATAACTTGCATATTGCAATGATTATTAATAGAATAAATACATACCGTTGTCGTTCTCGCCTTCTCTGATACGAAGACTCCCGTGGTCTTCCGTTTATATGTTTCAACAAACACATCCTTATATGGTACACTGCCTCCTTTTTCTGCTTCCTGCGGAGTTAAAGGACAAAAGATTTAGTACACAAGTTTGCAACAATACTTATAAAATTAATATTATATATTGATGAGTTATCATTTTCTTCAGGTGGCTCCCAAATGTCTTAGATCCATCTGTGTGTAGATGGGCTTCGGGCATTTTCGCTCGATTTTGTGCAGCCTTCGCAGAGCGGTTTCGAAATGCATCTCCCGCCCACTTATCGCACATTTCATCCCAGTAATCTCTCCTGATAGTAATAGGGCCATGGCCCTTCCACTGTAGTGGATCATCTACTACGCCAGATGCTTTTTTTGCTGCAGTCTTCATAGTGTGCAGCATGTCTGCAAATCGATTGGCAGCCACCTTCTGCCACACCTTCCTTGCATCATTTTCTTCCACCGTAGTTGTGAAGCGATTCGAAGCCTACAAATATTTTCAGAAAGTTAGTAGACATTACTTAAAAAAATTAAATATGAAACACATTAACTACGAGGAACAACTGTATACCATGAATGAGGACCACAATCTGTCTAACACCTCCTTTGGGTACTCTTTCCATTGAGCAACCGGTCTTGGTAGATGTTGAATAAGTGAATTCCTAATCTCCTGTACTACTTCTTGTGGCTCAAACCTCGTGCTGCACATGAATTGTTACACAGTAAATATCAATATAAAATATTTATAAGATATGCAATAATTGAAAACAAAATACTTACGGTCGATTATCGATATACACTATTCGAATGAGTCTTCTTGTGCCAGATTGAGAAGACCCTGTTTCCTGTGTTGGCTCCTGACTTGTGTGATCAACTGGTGTAGGTTGGTTGTGTATAGGCGAAACATCATCTGTAAAAAAATACATTAGAAATTCTCAGAATACGCATTTGAACTAATCAAGCATCCAATTAGTTAAATGATATACCTATCACAGGAGCCCGTGAAGATGAAGGTTGGGTCTGGCTACTACTGGATGACCGACCACAGTAACCTCCACGAACCATATTCTAACAAATAACATATGTCATACAATACATTCAAATAATTCACATCAAGTATTACAATACATTCAAGTCATTCGCATCAAGTATTACAATAATTCAAATCATTCGTTGCATAAATTACAATACATTCAAATAATTTAAATCATTCACATCAAGTATTGCAATGCATTTGAATCATTCGTATCAAGTATTACAATACATTCAAATAATTGAAATCATTCACATCAAGTACTACAATGCATTCAAATAATTCGTATCAAGTATTACAATACATTCAAATAAAATTTTTAATCATTCACATCAAGTGTTGCAATACAACTCATGCATTCGCATCAAGTATTACAATACATTCAAATAATTCAAATCATTCACATCAAAACAATGCATTTAAATAAAGGTTTGTAGTACAAGATTTTGTTCACTAGCTTAAGAATTCTTCCTCGTCACTAGTTTGATTTTCTTCTTCTTCTTCTTCTTCTTCTTCTTCATTGTTTGCCCATCCACTTGGTACATCATTTAGATCACATTCCTCTATGAATGTTTCATCGGCCAATGGAGATATGACATGCATATCATGCACAACATCGTGACCATAAGCGAAGTCATAGACATCATCTGATTGATAGTAATTGTTGTCTTCAGCTAACTCATCTTCCTGTAACTGATCATACTCAGGGTATAGTTTAGACTTCACCTTGCAAACTGCCCACCATTCATGTCTATCTGACTTTTTTATACTCGGATATGAAGTATAATAAACTTGTTGAGCTTGTGAGGCTAATATGAATGGTTCATATGTTTCAAACCTGGATTTACGATTCACCTCCACAATGCCTGAAGCGTTGTCGAGTCTTGTTGCAGTTGGATCAAACCAATGACACTTGAATAAAGTTACCCTGTTATTTATGCCTAAGTAAGTCAACTCCATTATTTCCTCTATAACACCGTAGTAATCATGTTCATTTTTACCGTAGCTGCTACCCTTGACACATACGCTACTATTTACCGTTGATTTGTTTATACCGTAATCTTTTGTATGGAATCGATAACCATTTATGATGTACCCGTTGTAGCATTGCACAACTTTGGTCGGACCATGTTCTAAATCACATATTCCTTGATCTTTAACATCACCATGGCGGACCTACGCATAGACATAAACAATGATTGTGATCATGATCAATTAAGTAACTTAGTGTTGTTTATAAGTACAAAATTTATGTTAGCTTCTTTACCAACTGTTTCAACCACTCCACAAACTTAGTTTCACGTTCTTTTTGTACTTCTGCATCATTGAGATGTGAAACTTCTCTTTGCAACTCCAGATCAAATCGTCTGCAAACCACAAATACTTATATTACCGAGCCATGTATCCACATATTGAACATAAAAGGATTTATAATTGTGTTGCATCTACATATACTTACTCGATGTATGGGTCGATCGCTGAGCAATTAAAAAGAATATAGATGTGTGTTGCGTCTTGATCTCGATCTGTCAATAGCCTTGATCGGCAACTACCAAATGCATGTCCAAGTGGTTGAAATATCGACAGCTTGTCAGCTACAGTTACTTGTTCTCCATCATCGTTACAGGGCGGGCATGTGTAACGTGTTGGAATATGAGATTCGAAGTACATAGATGAGAAATTTGAAATCTCTTCTAAAGTGTACGCCTCACAAATAGAGCCTTCTACTCTTGCTTTATTACGAACCTTTTTTTTTAGGTCGAACATGCATCTGACAAGAATATACATTTCAAATTTTAAATATCTGTCATTAAAGAGACAAATATAAAAAAATATATACCTTTCAAATGGGTATATCCATCGATATTGCACAGGGCCACCAACTCTTAGTTCATATGGCAGATGTATGATCAAATGTTCCATAACAACGAAAAATGCTGGTGAAAATATCTTTTCTAGCAAACAAACAGTGGTGATGACAGAGTCCTCGAGATTCTTTACATCTGATACTACGACCTTCGATGCGCACAATGTTCTGAAAAATCCGCTCAACTCAGTCAATACCCCCCATATAGGTTTGTCTAACATATCATGGAATGCTAGGGGTATTAATCGTTGCATAAAGATATGACAATCATGGCTCTTCAACCCATATAACTGTCCATCGTCAATCTTCACAGCCTGAGCAATGTTAGAGACATATCCATCTGAAAATCTCAGTTGTCTCAACCATTGACACACATGTTTTATTTGATCAGGTCCGAGCATGTACTTTGCCTTTGGTTTCAGTACTTTGCCATTATAGTCTTTGAGTTCCAATTCTGGTCTTTTACATATTAATTTTAAATCCATACGGGCCTTCGGATTATCCTTCATTTTTCCTTTAATATTCATTACTGTATTGAACATATTATCAAACACATTTTTCTCTACATGCATCACATCCAAATTATGTCGTATCAATAGGGTCGGCCAATACGGTAGTTCCCAAAAAATAGATTTTTTCGTCCAATTGTGATCCTTCCCAAATCCACGGAAGGGTGTAGGACTGTGGGCATCTGTTAATACATCTGGAAAGTATCACAATCTTCTTAGAATCTCTATGCCAGACAATCTTGAGGATGAACCTTTCGTTTCAGTTGTGCCTGCTTTAAACGCATTCTTTTGTCGTCGGAACGGATGGTCGTTGGGTAGAAATCGACGATGGCACTCAAACCAGCAAGGCTTCCTTCCATGCCTCAATCTAAAAGCTTTGGAAGTCACTGATTGTCCATAGAACAACGACCTTCATGTTGAAATTTTGTTTTTTGTGGGCATCATACGTGGTAACACCGTCATCCCACAGTACTTTTAGTTCATCAATCAATGGCCTTAGATATACATCAAGATTTTGGCCAGGTGAGGTCGGACTAGGGATCAACAAAGACAAGAAAAGATTTGGACGTTTCATACACAAGCTTGGTGGAAGGTTGTATGGAGTTACAAATACTGGCTAGCATGAGTATGAAGTTGATCTACCCCTAAATGGATTAAATCCATCTGTACATAGACCGAGTCTAACATTTCACACTTCCATTGCGAAGTTCTGATGAGTACGATCAAAGTGCTTCCAAGCTTCAGCGTCAACATGATGCGTGATCTTGTTTTCATCGTGTTGAACTTTATTTGCATGCCATCTCATGTGTTTAGCTGTCCTTGAAGACATATACAATCGGTGCAATCTAAGAGTGATAGGAAAGTAGCGGAGCGACTTGTATGAAACTTCCTTTGATCTCGTGCTACCATTGCCTCTTGTCTTTGGCTTGAACCGAGGATGCCCACATGACGAGCATGATATATTGTTTTCCTGCTCCTTGAAATACAATATGCAGTGATTTGGATAAGCATCAATCTTTTTGTAACCCATACCTAGAGCGTTGACCATAACTTTCGCACGATAGAAATTTCGTGGCAATTTCTCATCTTTGGGCAACATACTCTTCATAATCATACACAAACGGTCAAAACATGATTGACTCAAATTATACTCGGACTTCAAATTCATTAGTTGAAGAACTGCAGACAAGATAGTGTGACTCTAACAACCGTTCCAAAGTGGCTCATCAACATCTCTAAGTAAATCATAAAATCTACTAGCTACATCGTTTGGTGATTCTTCATCTACGGCAGTTCTTACATCACTAGAACTCATAGCAGAACCCAGTTCTGTTCCTGCAGCATCAAATATCAAATTCGTATATGAATTATCGTGCACCACATTCACCCGTGCATCAAAATCGTTTCTAAATTCTTCTCCATGAAACGTCTAGTTCTGATAATCACTCACAAAACCCTTCCTGTATAGGTGATGTCTAACGCTATGAGGTTCTACAAATCGATTATTCTTACAGATCTTGCAGGGACACCTAATCTGACTTGTGAGATCCATTGTACTGACACTTGCCGTTGCAAATTCAATAAAATTGTCAACACCATCCATATATTCATGCGATAACTCATTGTCCACTATCCTACGGTACATCCATTTACGGTTTGTAGTCATTTTCTTATGATGTTACGAATAATAGCCTAACGAATTGAAAGAGAACAATCAGAATGCTACGATGAAAAACATATTAAATTTATCATGCAATATATGATGTCATACAATAACAAGATTTTTGATGCATGCATTGATAACTTAATATTTTCATGTGCAAACTATTAATGACACGATACAATCATTTGAAACATGCTTTCATTATACAATTTCACATGGAAGTCATAATCAAATTGAAAGTAACTACATGCAAGCATGGATACAATTACATCAAACATTGCAATACATCGTAATCATTCATATCAAACAAATGACAAACATGTACCTACAACAAACACACTTCAATATCTCACTAACTACTACCATGCCTAGCATGGACTCCGTACTCTAAAAATAAGAACACTTCAATATTCGTACATTAAAATCATGCTCAGCATGATCTCCGAACTCCAACAAAGCAACCCTAAATATCAACAACTAAGTGAGTGTGTGAACAATAAAGTGTTACATCTAATAAATTAAATAACATGTGATACGCTTGCATCACTTACTCACCACGAGTATTTACCCGATTTGCATTGTTTTTGACACTTACCACAAGTGGCTGAGCACGAGTTGATTCCGCTGAAAAATCTGCACAAAAAAACACTGTTTTAAAATGAAGTCACTACGAAATAAAAAAAAAAGTTGTTCTGGCAAGGGGTCGACTCCCCTGCTGTTCCGGCAGGGGGTCGACCCCCTTACAAAACATAGGGGGTTAACCCCCTTACGAAACGTAAGGGGTTAACTGACCCCCTGTTCGGGCAGGGGGTCGACCCCCAGCCTTTCCGCCAGTGAGTCGACCCCCTGCCGGAACAGCAGCGGGTCACCCCCCTGCCTGAGCAGGCAGAGGGTTGACCCTCTGCCTGTTCCGACAGGTGGTTAAACCCCCTGCCGGAAAGGCGGGGGGTTAACCCCTTGTCGGGGTCGACCCGCTGCCGGAACTGGCAGGGGGTTAACCCCCTGCCTGTTCTGGCAAGGAGTTAACCCCCTGCCGGAAAGGCAGGGGGTTAACCCTCTACTGTTCTGGCAGGGGGTTTAACCCCTGCCAGAAAACGGAGGGGGTTAACCCCTTGCTGTTCTGGCAGGGGGTTTAACCCCTGCCGGAAACGGCAGGGGTTTAACCCCCTTCCGAAATAGCAGGGGGTTAACCCCCTGCCTTTCTGGCAAGGAGTTAACCCCCTGTCGGAAACGGTAGGGGGTTACCCCCCCCCCCCTCGCGTTTTCACGCAGGGGGTTAACCCCCTGGGCGTCGTTTACCTTCCTCCGGGCGGCGGGGCCTGCGGACGGCGGGGCTTGCGGACGGTGGAACCGGCGAACGGCGGGAGCAGAGAAAGAAGAAAAGGAAAAGCTGTCTGGGATTAGGGTTATTCGAAACTTAGCGACGGAATTAATCCGTCGCTAAGCCCACGTAAATCAAATTTACGAAACCCGCGATGAACTGTCCTCCGTCGCCAAGTCTGTCGCTAAGTAGCGATGGACCTGAGTTTGTCGCAAGAGTCGTCGGCAAATCATGCGGCCGTAACGACAAAATAGTATGTCGCAAACTCCGTCGCTACATAGCGACGGACGTGGCGACGGACTATAGTCCGTCGCTAGTTTCGTATGCTTCATTGATTATAGCGACGAATATTTGTCGCTCGGTAATCCGTCGCTAACTAGCGACGGAATACTTCCGTCGCTAACGTCTGTTGCTAACAACATGTTTTCTTGTAGTGTTGGGATTGTAAGGAAGCCTATCGTTCTCTCAACGACTGCGCTTTTTTTTCTTTTCTATGTAAAGAAGCCAATGTAAGATCTTGCGATTTTTATTATTTTTAACTAGAATATACTAAAAATGTGATGGTTTATAGTTGCTGCTAGTGAGTTTTTATTATGATATTATTAATGATTTCAAATATTGTCCCAACATGATTTTGGATCAAGAACATTTTATGAGAAGATTGCAGTCAAAATTAGTTTTTTTTTTTATTAAATTCATTATATATGCACAATCAAATTAGTTGACAATGGAATACCAACCTACTGATTATATGGTGTATACCGAAGATATTATATTGAATTTCGTGGGTAAGAAAAATTCAGAGCCTATATGACGAATGGCAGGTTCTTGTTATGCTAATAAGTTGGGTACCAGCTGAATTTGCCAACTACCACCTCCTAAGCAGCTGTGACTTTGTCAAATGCATAAACCCCATAAACGCCCATCCCAGCTACTCATCCCAAACAGGCCCTAAAGTGATTTGACAGATCACCTGATCTGCTCTCAGATTTGGGCATGGATTCATACGACCATTATTTTTGTATATTAAATATTTTTTAGCGTTTTTAATAATATTTCAATAAAAACATTTTTAAATATTAAAGTATCAACTTGAATCCAACCAAAGGTATGTTATGTGTATTTTAAAATTTTAATTATCTGCCCTCTAAATTATATGGGCTAGGTTTGAGCTTTCATTGTCTGGCCACCGGTCACAACCTAAACATGACTATATGTTTACTGGGTAGCGGATTCGGGTGCATAATACTGGGCAGATCATACTAGATTCTAATAGATATAGATCGGAACATGGATTCATAGTCCGAAAAGATTCAATGTAGGTCCTACCCAAAAGAAAAGTTCTATCTGAATCCGAGCTTGACGTGATCATCCCAGGTCCTACCCAAAAGAAAAGGTGAAAAAAAAACAAAGGTTTCAAGTGTGCCAAAGGGAAGTGGTTGGCTTTGATCCGGATCTGTACACAGATCCAACAGAATATGTCGATTCAAATCCGAACCAGAGAATCTGATCATTCGGGTCCAAGTTCGATACTAAGTTACATTCGGATCCTATATTAAGATCAGAAACCTAAAATAATGTGTTGAATTCGGATATGAGATCCGACACTATCCGATCCATTAAGCATCCTAGGGCCGTGAGGTAAGGCGTGAGCTCATCATTATGGTACGCGTCCTATCTGTGGGGACGAGGTAGTGGGACCCACGGATTCACTCCCGGAAACCGACAAAGGTTAAGTTAGAAGCCGTAACTCTCAAAAGAGGGTAAAAGGCTGGAAAAGTCAAAATAGGGGCACTTTCGTCCTTCTGGGGGTAACTTTTGGGTGTTTTTAACCGTCGGTAAATGATGAAAAAAGGTGCAGAATAAAGCGACGGAACAGACGGGCTTTGCCTTTGGCGTGCAAATCATTAGCCCCAGGCAGCTTTAATTTCAGTGCGTTTTATGTCTTTTCACGTCTTTTTGTTGGTCCAAAAATGCTGAGGCTGACATCTTTTTTTACCCTTTTACGATGACGAAGATGTCCTTGGACAGTTTGAACTTGAGATTTTGTCCGTCATGTCTGCTTGCGATACGAAGAAACGCGACCAAGTTCATGAAATCGGACGTTTTCTATCTCTACAACCACTAACGGAGCTCATGAACTATGTCACGTTAGGTTCAATTCCAAATGTGAGCTCGTGAGGCATAGTTCAAAAACTGGCTGACTACTGAAGCCAGCTTTTTACATGGTGGGTGCGCTTGGTTGTGGACTAAGTTCACTCTGCTATGCTGCCCGGCTTTATGATGGATTTAGCGAGTCAAGTCAACCAAGTTGTAATCTGCGTAACAAATATCTCATTACTGATAAAAACTATTGAAAAACTAGAACACTATGATTTAGTTAGAAGATGTACTGCATTCTTCATGATGTGTTCTTTTTTCTTTTTCTAGGATGCTAGACGCTTCACTCATTTGCCAACTTATTGATGTCAAAACCTTGCTCATTAGTGAATACGATTAGCTTCGGCCTTGCAACAAGGGATGCGCCTCCATGGGTTTTGAACTCCTGACGTCCAAAGCTTGGTGGCATCCACAAGTCGCAGAAACTTTTATTGGGGGGCCGCCCAAACATAAACAAGATATTTCATTTTTCTTGGGGGGCCACAAAAATTTTCACGTATGTTGGGAGCAGCCAGTTAAGGGCTCCAATTAAAGTTTCCATGTAGGTCCGTCTAGGATCATGGGCCCACTCGTTGAATTTGATTGGTCATATTTAAAAAGTAATAATTTTTATTTATCAATTATTTTTAGGTTACATTTCATATTATTGAATTTAATTAACTTATTTATCTTGTATCTTGCTTTCTTTTCTGGGCTTCTAGGCTTGTCTTGGGCCTTTTTTGTATTTCTGGCAGGTTCAATGTTGGTTGAACCTGTTTTTCGCAATGTTGATGGTTATAGTTCGACTCTCTCTCTCTGGGGGCTCCGCTTGTCTGGCAGGAGCCTTACTTAGTGCACTCCACCTTGTGTTGGGACTAGGGACGCACAATGAAACAAACTAGCTCTGCTCCAGCTCGTTTGAAAAATAAAAGAGTCGGGCTTGAACAGAAGTCCAGGCTCGATGTGAATAAACAAGCTGAGTTTGATCAAGTTGTTGATCTCGATTAAGCTGAAAAGCTTGATAAGGCTCGCATTAGAGTATATATAACATATTTGCAAATTAATTCACGAAAGTCGTCTCTTTTCTAAGAGGTTTTGACTTCAAACTTCACTTCTTGGAAATTTTTCTCTTCAACAATCCAGCAGGATTTTACTATATGTATATTTTTTGGGCCAAATTATTCTCAAAATAAAGGCTGGCTTAATGGTGGGTTGGGCAAATTCTTTTTTGAATAACGTTCAAGCTCGATCGGCTCAGAACTGAGTAGAGCTTGGACAAAATGTTGTTCAAGCTCGGCTCTGAGATCCAGCCGAGCTTGAACATATGCATTTTTAAGCGAGCCGAGTTCAAACAGCTCAGGCTTGGCTTGAACTCAGTTTGTTTGCATCCTTAGTTGGGACGTTGCAAGTTCAAATCTCAATGCTATGGTTGTATAACTGGTAGAGGTCTGCCTAACCCCAGCTTTCGTTGTCGAAACAAAAAAAAACTTTAACTAAATCGGCCTTAATGAGTCAAAACTGGGTACTTGTCAAAAGGAAATCTAGACAATAACTGGGCGTTAATGAGTCAAAACTGGGTTGTCTAGGCCCAGCCTCATGAAGTAAGCACAATAAAATGTAGTCATAAAAACATTTGACGATTGATTCTTCATAAGAGTCCATGGCATAAATGGTTCAAGGGAAAAGTTGGTCAAAGTTTTTTATGATATAATCTCTTTATGATTCGACAACTTGACTAATCCATTTGCCAGAAACCTACCTTAGGATCGCATTTTTATAAAGAAATGATTTTTTCAATCTTCAAAAACCTAAAAATTGTGAACTATAAGTTTTAAAGTCCTTTAAAAGATCTACTTATGTGTTGTAATCGGATGATCTAAATGCCGATTTCTACTAAACAAACTATGTAGATTACGTCTTTAGGGTGAGATCAAAAAATTAAGAAAAAAAAGTGAACAAAAATGAAAAACTAAAGAGATTAACATTAAGGAGAACCACTTGCTCGTGCATGACTTGATTCAATGAAGATGCCAAACATTTGCCTTTGAAGATTAATTTTTATTATACATTGATATATTTTCAAGTTTTCACAAAAAAGGAACTTTTATGAAAATTTTCATTTACAGACCTGCTTTTTTTATAATTCCAAAGAAAGTCCCTCCTTTCTGAGTTCCGAATTCCTGATACGGACAGACTTTCTATGACAATTGTCAACTAGCTAGGAAAAAAGAAAACAAAAACTTTACAAAAGGTTTAAATGTTTCCCACCGTTTTGTCCTACAGAAGTGAACCCTGCGGACTGTGGTTCTTATGCACACTTTTTATGAAATCTTAGTGCTGATTTGAGATGATAGAAAAGTTGATAGCTAGCACAAAATTTCAGGCAAGATGTGGGGCCTGAATTAAGAAATTCCTCTTCTCTCAAAAAAAAAAAAAGAATTAAGAAATTTCTCAATTTCTAGTTTTTCTGCATGGTTCTCTTACAAGATTTTCCTCGTTAATGCATCAATGACCTCTGTAACAAATGTCGCGAGATTTATAAAAATCTCTTGATAATATCGCAAGAAATTGCCTGAAAGTACGACATTTTTTCGTGAGATTTTGTAACTGTGACAAATGTCACGATATTTATGGTTTTATTCGATATTTATCATGAAAGCCACCAAGATTTTTATTTTTAAATGTGTTTTATTTATATTTTTTATAAAATTTATTTTTTATTGCCAAAATTTTGCCAAAAAAATGCGAGACTTATGAAAAATTTCAAAATCTCCCGAGCTTTTTACTCCCTAGATTTTGCCGTTTTTAACTTTTGTCACTTCTCAATGACACCTAATTAAAAGGGCCCAAACGTACAATAATATCCAGACAGAGTCCAAGTACATATCATTACTCATTAGGGATGGCAGTGGACCCGGGGAAAGTGGGGCCCCGCCCCGCCTTGCCCCGTTTGGACCGGGGATGAAGGGTACGAAACGGGGATGGAGGCGGGGACGAAGGTTAAAATCCATCCCCATCCGGGGGTGGAGGCGGGGATGGACGTGCACTTTCCCCCGCCCCGATCCCCGCCTCATCCCCGCCCCGACCACTTTTCCCAGCAATATCCCCGCCCCGCCTCATCCCCGCCCCGACCACTTTTCCCAGCAATATCCCCGCCCCGCCTCATCCCCGTTTGAACCGGGGATGGAGGACATGAAATGGGGATGAAGGATAAAATCCATTCCCGGCCGGGGATGGAGGTGGGGGTGGAGGATAAAATCTTGAGTCGGGGCGGGGGTGGAGACCTTGTCCCCCGCCCCTCCCCGCCCCGCCCCACTGCCATCCCTACATATCATGCACAAAATGTGAGAAGCATTTACAACCGGATCCGTGGATTAAGGGTCCAGATCATCGGCCAACGCACCACACGTAAGGTGCTATTATGGTCACACTTATTATGGCTATCATCAGGTTGGATCTGGGCCGGACACAAGTGAAATGGGCCAAGACCTGCTTAATTGTGCAGACAACAGCGTCATCCAACTATCTTGGGTGGATCCAGAGTTCAAGTCTGGTTTCAGTAACATAGATCTAAACCCCGTTTACCCAAACGGGGTTAGGTTAAGTCCGCTCTTGGCTGCTTCTAGATGAAAGATGGAAGCCGTAACAC
Source organism: Nuphar pumila (assembly GCF_984573655.1). NCBI lineage: Eukaryota > Viridiplantae > Streptophyta > Magnoliopsida > Nymphaeales > Nymphaeaceae > Nuphar > Nuphar pumila. The sequence goes on along the minus strand of NC_143257.1, from coordinate 124,532,999 downwards.
TATACCTTGATCCACAGTTTCCAGTATCTGGGCCGGACACAAGTGAATTGGCTCCAGACAAACCGTATCACATCGCACACTTTGAGTGTGCTGCTGCACCTTCCTGCCCTCCATCTTCTGTTGAGCCTCACAACTGACAGGCTGTCAACAAAAGATGTACGGCGATGAGCTACAGCAGCACGCTCAAAGTGTGTAATGTGATTGCACCTGATCCGCCCTCTTAACCAAGTGGTGTAGAGCCCTTGTCGGATTGGAGATGCACCAACTTATTCAGATAAGTACTCTGAACCCGAATTGGATTCTATGAATGCAAACTCCAAAAACTTAGCTTAGCTTTGTGGACAAGTGTGATCATCCAAAGTTGCATTATTTGTCTTCGTCTATTCATAACTGCAAAATAACTCTATGATAATGTTTATTTACTATAAGTATTAGAAAAACTCAGGCTTGTAAATAATAAGCAAATTGCAAATAAAATTCAGTTCAAGAGACTTGCAAACTTACAAAAAAAAAAAAAAGACCCTCAAAAATAGGCCCAAGGTTCGATTCTCATGGGCGTCGCTCCTCTGCGCAAGCCAATGCATAGCATATATAGGTCTTGGGATCTGAGATCCTAGATTTAAGTTTTGCACTGCCAGCACGATGACCGTAGGTATAGCAGGCTGAGCCAGTGCGACCGGGTTTTGGTGCCAGGTGCGGTTCCTTCGGGTTATAAAAAAAAAACTAAAAAAATAGGCAGATAAAACTTAGCCATTTAACTTCACGTTTTTTATTACGATAATTTCACAAAATCCCTCTTTTCACAGCCAGAGCGTCAACGACTGCTGTAGTAATATCCTATATGAGAGACCACGTGTTAAGTACACATGACGTCTTGGTAACTATGCCGAATATAACGTGTCAACTAACGAAATTAAACCACCCCATAAGCGCAAGCTCGTGTACTCTTAACAAACTAATGATCTGAACCGTCAATCTGAGGTTCTCGGATTCCTTAATGCCGTATCGTAGAAGGGTTTGGTAAACCTCATACTAGAATACATGCCGAGGCACTCATCGCATCTGTTTCCCCTGGAAGGAAAAGGGTTCTTTCGTCATTTTCTCGCTCGAAGTAGAAAAAACGAGAGAGGAATATTACCGAGGACGCTGTTTCAGTGAATTTTATATCAAAGAGATCGGAGATTTGACCGAAAAGTCGTTAAAAAAACGAGCAATCAATACAAAAATATTGAATAACAATAAAAAACACGATAAAAAAAGGGGCGTCCGAGAGTCAAGGGTGGTTAAACCTGCATGCTTCCATCATTGCATTTCGGGCGGGTAAACAAGCCGAGCCGAGAGCGGATCGGCTCATGATCGGCTCGCTCTTTCGAATTAGGGACGGCAGTGGACTGGGGTGAGGGCAGGGGACAAGGTCTCCACCCCGTCCTGTCTCAAAATCCGAACCTCAGTACCGCACTGGTATGGATTTTAACCTTCATCCTCATTTCATGTCTTTCATCTTTGGTCCAAATGGGACGAGATCTAATTTCTCCTCAGTCTATTGTCATCTCTAAAGAAAGATTAGGAAAGGGGCAAGGCGGGGATCGGGACGCGGGCGGGGGAAAGCGTAAGTTCATCCCCAGCTCCATCCCTACATGGGTTTTGATTTTAACCTCTATCCCCATTTCATGTCTTCCATCCTTGGTCTAAACGGAGCAAGGCGAGGTAGAGCCTCGTTTTCCCCCGATCAACTGCCATCCCTATTTTGAACTCGTAAAATAAGTAAGCTGAATATGAACAATGACTCGTATAAGCTCGTTAAGTATTAAAAATATATTTTACATACATCTTACATGTGTGTGTTTTTGTAGTTCTATTCCTAACAGCTCTAAACCAATCTATTTATTCTATAAACAAACAGCTCGAACTCATCAACTTTAACTCAGGCTCATTATGAGCTCAAAGTCAGCTTGGCTCGTCACGACAATGAGCCTTGGCTTGTTCATCTCGTTTATCGGCTCTAATTACATCCATCACCTTTGAGAAATCCTTTTTTTTTGGTAAATTATATAAAGGTCTTAATTGAACAATTATTCACAAAACAACACAATTTTTCTAGTTATTTCATTTTACATATAGTCTGTAACAATTACTAGAATAACACAAATCACTAACTTGTCTAATTTGGCTTGAATTCTATGCCATCTCATTGCAAGATTTAGGAATAAATCAAATTATTGAATTGGATCGTTTAGAATCAAATTGTTGCAAAGACTTTTTTATTTGTTTTTTATAAATTGATTTTTTAAATATGTAAATGAATCAACTCAAGATAGAATCAACTAGATGCAAGCCAATTATGTTGATTTAGCACAAAACAAACAATTTCTAGAACACCCATATCGTCTTTTGTTTTATTTCATTAACGGGCCATTTGATTTGGCAGGATGTATGTCTGTGGGACGTTCGCCGCATGAGGTCCACGCTGGTCCTCACACTCACAGAAATGCAGGGTGCACATATGAGCGGAAGAGAGCGTTCCACTTGTTCCTGTGGAACACTTTTTTCTGTCTCACGCTGTTTTGCCCTTTCCTTGGAACAGTGTACACCAGACAACATGGACATTTTATGAAAAAAAAAAGAAATTTCATTCGCTAGTCCTGGGTGTTTACGAACAGGACAAAACAGGATAGGACGCACCGTTCTTGTCCTTTCTGTTCGCAAATCAAACACCTTTTAAGGGGTCGATTTAGGCTCCGTTCAAATCGGCTTTGATAACATTGTTCCTTGATAAGTTTTCAAAATATAAATAAAAAAGGTAGTTGAATGTAACAAAGAAGATTCTGGACTTTTTTTTTAAATAACTAATATGCTGTGTGCTTTTACTGTAAACTTTCTACTAAAAAATAGAAGAAAAAAAAATAGTTCTATTTCTTTGTTTTGTATTTTAACGGCGAAGGTGGGGTAGGGAGAGCGGAAGCTTAGAGAGAGCGAAGAAGAGAGAGGTGGTGGGGTCTGGTAATCGAAAAGGAGGTGTTTTTATTACCATCTTCCCGCCCATTTCACTCATCTTCTCTTTCGTTCTCTCCCTCTATTTCTCTTCCTGAATTTGAGGGAGAGTTTTGGTCTTCCCTCCATTTACTGCCACTTTCTCCTTCGTCTCTGCGAGGGAGGGAGGGAGAAGGATGCCGGGGATCGCCTGGCGATTGGAAGAATGGGGACGCCGGAGAAGAAGCAGATGATTTACGATCGCGCCTGTGCTTCTCCCGCAGCTGAGGTGGTTTTCTCTTTCGATTTTTTTCCGTATTTCTCGTCCGGCTTGTTTTTCTCGATTGTGTTCGGGAAGGAGGAAGTCTCCATCAGGAGATCGGTTGGGGTTTGGCGTAATTCCTGAACGAATTTCCGAAACTGTAGTTCACAACTTCGGTGATTTTATTTTTTTTGAAAAGAATTCCGTCTTTTTCTCGGTTGTGTTTGGGACAGAAGATGTCTCGATCTGGAGATGGGTTAGTTTTTGGGGTAATTCTTAAAGGAATTTCCGAAACTGCAGTTCACGACTTCCGTTTGACTGTTTATTTGGGGAGCAGTGTGAAGTATTTGGCTCTTCGTCACTCTTTTACTGTTGCTTGTTCTACATCTCTTCTTCTCTCGCTCTCATGGAAGGGGAAGGAATCGACAATTACGAGTTTCTGTCTGGATTTGTTGTTTTTCTTTTGATGCTTGAAAGATTTCTCGTATTCCTTTTACGATTTTAAGAAATGAGGGAAGCTGGAACTCTCTCTCTCTCTCTCTCTCACACACACACACACACACACACGCACAACACACAAAGCACTTACATACTATCGTTGTGACTTAATTTTGGGGTTTATTGTGATTTTCAAGTCGGCCTCTGGATCTTTCCACTTTCTTGCATTATTTCGATGAGTATTATCTGTCGTACTACTTTTAGTTTGTTCGTTCTTGTTAATCTTTTTGTATATCCACATGTGCGCACGTGTGTGCTCCAGGCATGCTTGTTATTTAATGCGAGTGTTTTTTTTTCTTTTTTTGGTATGTAGATCTGTGAGGTATCTATCAGCTTTGCGCAATTTGAGGGTCTTTTTCCGCATACTGGGTTTCTCGTCTTTTTTCTTCTCAAAATTCTGAAACTTGGATTTTCTTTTTCTTGTCAAATCGGTGTGTGTTCTTTGGTGGATATTGCATCCCCGGCCCTATTCTTGCCTTCTGTTTTTTGCTCTTTCCTACTTGGTTTTGGAGATCTGATGCTTCTTTCCCATTGACTTGAGGGTCACTATTGTTGTCATTATCTTTTACGGATTTCTTGTCAGTCTGAGATGCCTGATGGTTCTGTAGGTGTTTCTTGGTCTAGTTTCTCATTTTTACTTCACCTTGTCATGGAGCTTTTCTGCTGATGTGCTATTATCTTGATCTGCAACACTAATGAATATGAATTTTGATGTTTGATGCATAACCATAAAGATATTTGGTGATTTTGTCTTGATTTTTGGTGATTCCTTTTTCTGACAATGAATCAAATTATGAAATTTCACTTGTATTTCTATTCAAACTTAATAATATTGATGATTTTTCACCATTCAAACTAGGTATTTTGTATGCTCATTTGAAGATTTGTGTCTTTTATGCATTTATGCATTTATGGGACAACGCTATTTGGTTTCCATGTTTGGGGTTGAAGTCATGTCCTGGTTTTATTTCTTACTCCTTCATGGCCGATTGGTGGCTACTTTCAGCATTGCAGCTAATTTTTTCAATGATTAAAGTTGGCCTAAATATGTACTTAAGTTTGGTTTGTTTCTACTTGCTGCATTACCACTTAGGCCTAATGCTGATTACGTTTGACAATTCTCTACTGAAGATGTTAATTTTGTCCTTTTTCCTTGCCTTCTTCCTTTTATCTGCCCCATCGTAATTGTTTGATGCTCACCGTTTTCTTCTTCTTCTGAACTATTTGTTATGGATATATTAGCATGGTGATGTGGAAATAATTAATAGCAATTGTAAATGGTTTGTGTTCTCATTTTTTTATTGGTCAATGCCTCTGTCTGTATGAGCTGCTTCTTCCACTGAATATTTTCCCTTTTTTTCCCTGCCGTTTTAATTTCTGGGCATATCTAAAGCTTTGGCTTCTTTCTCAAGCCGTTGGCTATTATAGCATGGTGATGTGGAAATAATTAATGTAAATGGTTTGTCTTCTCATTTTTTTTATTGGTCAATGCCTCTGTCTATATGAGCTGCTTCTTCCACTGAATCTTTTCCCTTTTTTCCCCTTCCGTTTTAATTTCTGGGCATATCTAAAGCTTTGGCTTCTTTCTCAAAACATTGGCTACTAGAAGTCCTACCCTAAAGATTTCCTTCTGATAACATCTCTTTTTCTCTGTGTAGGGATCTCCTGTGTTCAACTACATTTCTAATCTGTCTCCTATTAAGCCAGTTAAGTCTGTTCATGTTACACACTCATTCCAAGAGCTTAATTGTGCTTCTCCTCCATGTGTTTTTGCATTGCCAAGAATCAGTTCCATGAGCCAGTCTGGCGCCCTTAGAAGGTGAGGGATTTTCTATTGTCCTATTCATTTATTTTATAAGATAGGTTTTCTAATTCATATTTTTCTTCAGGGATCAATTCTCTGGTTCATGTGATGTGAAGTCTCTAGATGTTGAAGAAAGCAAAGCACCAACAGGGGCTCAGAATGTTCTTGAGCATTCTTCTTTTTCCACTGAGGCTGCTGCAAAAGTGAAGTTTGATAATGTGCACTCTACAACCATGCAGGAAAATAGTGATGCTAGGGGTGCTGTGCGATGCTCTGCACATAATCCCAGACATGATGATTACACTACAAATGATGCCACTAACCTGCCCATTAGGCAATCAAATCTAGTTATTGAATCATATCAAATCGTACACTATGTTGATAATGGCTCCAAGGGTAGTGTGACACCTTCCTACAATGTTAAGACAGAATCTGGGATTGAAATACCTAGTATTCTGCCTTTCCCTGAGATTGAAAATATCCCGTCATCACTTATGCAGTTTGTAAATATTTTGAATAGTTATGAAGGTCAATCAGAAGCACTGGGTGCACCAGATATGCAGTATACAGCTAATACTAGGGATAGTATAGGTTTTCTCAATCAAGAGAATGATGAAAGGCCAGAGTGCGATTGGGCAGATATGACCGTCAATGATGCTGACGAGTTTTTTATTTTTAGTCCCTCCACAGAAACAAAGGCACAATTAGGGCAGTCACAACAACTTTCAAATCAGAATTCTAATTCTGTTTCTTCTTTTATGCCAAAATATTCCCAAATTAGCACTAATGGCTGGAGCAGGACACAAATTTCTGGTTCTTTGCATTCTTCACATAGTGTCAGTTTAAAAGATCCTGCAAATGGTTCCAGGGAGCTTGATGCGCAGGATGATATGGATCTCACTCCTGAAGTGCCCTCTACAACTTTGCAGAGTATGTTGGACAATGGTGACAAGATTGAGAAAACAGATGATAGGTCCATATATCCTGATGGGCATTGGATTCCAGTCAGCTGTAAGGTACGTGTGCATTTTAAGATTCTGCTTCCTAACATCATTCATTATGGTTAAATATTTTCTTCTATTTGTAACTTACTTCAAAGTTCAGTCTGTATATATTTTCTTGGGACGACAATGTTGTAGCCTTTGTAGTTGACCATGTTACTTTGCTCATGATCCATAATTAAATAAAGGAGCTAAAGGAAATCAGAAAGCACTGAGCACAACTCTTTTGGCTGTCATGTAACCATAAGTTATAACAAGTTAGCAACCTAGAAGAAAAGTGGATTAATACCATGATGCCTTGTGCGCATCAATTCTAGGGTTGCCTTTTGTTGGCTCATTGCTAGAGGTCGCCACTTTTCAGAGGACAAGCCTATAGAAGGAGGTTCAAGCCTATAGAAGGAGGTCCAAGCCTATAGAAGGTTATATGCATTGGATCAGACCAGGTCATTGTGAAGCTTCATGGACATCATGCTCCTTTTTTTTATCTTATAATGGTCAATCGTGATTACATTTTAGCCTCTCTCAAAATTTACACATGCCTTGTTATTTTTTGATTGCTTGGCTTTGTTTGCTGATACCTTGCATAACAAAAGAAATCTTATTTCAGTATTTTGAAAGAGTATCATGAGAGCTTGTGTCAACCATAGCTTGAAAACCCAGTGATTGTGACTCGACTGACTTGAGAACCCGATTTTGCTAACTTCTATTATATATATCAAAGCATATATTGTATAAATAAAATATTCTCTGATGGCAATATATATATATATATATCATAAAATACTGAAATATAAGTAAATATTTAGGTGACTTGTGAACATCACCAATTTGACTGGATGTCACGAGTATGAGACCACAGGTTCATTCCTTCGCTGCGAGGCCGGAGCTAGGTGTACTCCCTAGTGGGCAAGGGGGACTTGGGGTTTTACACTAATGAACTCAGTTAGCGAGGAAGGTGGTTTTTCCCAAGGTTGCCAGACTAGGAAGCGAAAGCGAGAAATGATACGTGAAGCAAGAAGCGGTGCATTTTAAAATGTATAGGAAGCGAGGAATAAAAAAAAACAATATAAGAATTGAATGAGAATCAAAATAGAACACAAATAAAAACTAAGTAAAAGTGATTATTCTTAAATTTTATGTTTTTTTAGTGTAAGAATTAAATTTTTAACAAAATTTAAAAATGATGATTGCCAATTTAGAGAAAACACATGGAAGTGAGTGAGAAGCGTGAGAGGAAACACATAAAAAACATGAAAAGAAGAGAAAAAACATATAAGAACTAAGAAGAATAGATGAAGTGTGTTGAAAGCATAAGAGAAGCATGAGAGAATCGAGATTTGTATCAAGTTTCATAAGCAAGGAGTATCACACTTCCGAAGTGAGTTTCCGGGAAGCGGGCTTACCACCTATCTAAGAAGCTTCTGGTAACTCCGGTTTTCCCCCATTTATCCAAAAAAAAAGGTGATATTTTGTGATGCAACTAACATCTAAGTACCAAGAGGTATGTATTATAAAAAAGTAAATTCATCATTTCTATGAGTTGCCAAACTAATATATGAAGCATCACAATCAACTGATTGTTTGATGTATAAAGTATAAATTATCTAATTCAACCATTAACTATCATAAAGAGAACTTAGTTGTGAAATTCTGATATTGATAAAGTAATTGATGTCTTCATTGTAAAAACAACATTAAAGTTCTAAAATAACCAACAGTAGTAATTAGGATACCTACATACTATATCTTAATGAAAATTATCATGAGAACTGGTTCATGTACAAATAGGTCTGGTAAACAAACCAAGCAGCTTGCCACTCGGCTCGCCACAAACTCGTTCATGATCATTTTGTATAGCTGAAAAGCCGAGCCACTTTCAGCTTGTTTAGCTTAAACGAGTCAAGCCCAAATACAGGGTGTTCGGCTCAGCTCAGGAGAGCTCGTATAGACAGAGGCGGAGCTGGGGGGGGGGGGGGGGGGGGGGCAGGACTGGGCTGTAGCCCAGTCCTGCTTCTCGAAACAGTTAATTTTTTTTTTTTAAAAGCCCAGTCCTAGCCCAGCCCTGATTCCATATGAAATAGATTTTTTATCCATTTTTTTAGCCTGACTGCAGCAAATAGTTTGATTTGTCCATATGAAATAGTTTTTTATTAATAATTGTAGCCATTTTTTATTTTATCTCAAAAAAAAAATTCGGGGGCGCTGCCCCCGATCCCCCAACTATCACACCAAATTTTTTTTTTTGCTACACCCCTGTTTGCCCCCCCCCCCCCCCCCTCACATGAATCCTAGCTACGCCACTGCATATAGATAATATATATTTTCTATGTGTAATATATATTTTAAGTGTAATATATAAAATGGATAATGCATAATACATATACAAAAAGAGAAGGATGAACGAAAAATATATACATAAAATCTGAACTATTAAGTGCAATATATACATATATATATATATATATTCCATTCACAAATAACATGGAGTGTTTTTACACGAGCCAGCTCGTTTTCGGCTTGTCTCATTGAAGGACAAGTCAAGCTCAAGCTCGGCTCAGCTAAACATGAACACGAGCTCAATCCACTGGTAAATGAGTCCAGCCCAAACATGCCCTGTTTGGTTCGTTAGGCTCGTTTACCAGTCCTATGTACAAATTAAAAAAAGAACTCCATTTACATAATCATAATTTTATATGTACAATGTTTATCATGTATAATTAAAACCTATAAAATTTGAAAATATGAAGGTACATATGTGTAGAGGTCAACCAACTGGGCTGACCCAATAGGAGCAATGATGTGGTTGATTCAAACAAGTCAATGGGTCAACACACCGGGTTTTAAACTATGGTATGAACCCTGTTGATAAAACCATGATTGAGTTATATTTATCAATGGTTGTGCAAGAAAACATCTAGGGGATGTATGTTTTTTGAGCATAGGTTTTGGAATGATATTCATGTTCCTATGTTACAAGCTTTAATTGGAGCTTGTTCATAAGTCAAAGTTGGGGTAGTGTTGAATGGAAAATGTAAGTCACCATTCCTTTTTTATACATGCATAAGTTGTTAAGGATGGAAATATGACATGTTGAAAAATTGTGAACTACTAGTCATGTCTTGAATGATTGAATTAGCACCAGTGAAACTTTGCTCATTATGTTCTTAGAATACTATCTCTGTTATTTTTTTCAAGAGAAGATTGAATTGTTATTGTTTCGTTTATAGGTTGAAAAACAACAACTACGTGGTATCAAACGACGTTGTTTAGTTTTTGAGGCAGCTGAAGGACATAGGAAGAATATGGGAGACAATTCTGAGCTCAGTGCTTCCGCTCCATCTCATTCTGATAGAAATCTCTCCCCAGATGACAAGCAGTTGGTTTCTTGTGATGCTAAGTTTAGTTCAAAGAGGATTCCATCTGGCATTGGCTTGCATTTGAATAGTCTTGCAAGTCCCTCTATGGGTGGTAGGGTTATCAAACAGGAGGCTCTAATTTCTGGAAGACAAATAGTGATTGCAACAAGTTCTTGTGCTTCTGTTAATCCTGCATCTATTAGCCAGAAACCTATAGTGTGCTCCATGGATTTGATGCCTATTGATAGAGATCCTGATATTTCTGGAGACAAATTTTCTGCTCCACATAATGGTTCCATTGTGCCAGAAGTTGAATTTGGTGAAGAAGTCATTCAGCAAAGCCCAAAAAAAAAGAGGCATGCGACCTTGCTTGAGCTTGTTATATGCAACACACACACACACACACACAGAGGCACACCTTGTGTACATGCTCATTAGTTTATAGAATATTTACTTTATGCAGGCGAAAGATTACTCAATCTGGAGAAAAGGAAGGCTGCAAAAGGTGTCACTGCAAGAAGTCAAAATGTTTGAAACTGTAAGTTTCATCTGTCATTTTTTTTTTAAATTTTGTTACTAAAGTTTGTACTGATGGGCTTAGATTATGTTTCAGGGATCATTTCTTTGATTCTGAAACTAGACAATTTCATATGTCTCAATTCTAGTATCATACTGTGCATCTAGCATATGTTCATAACTTTTTATGAAGTTATTGGTCACTGTTTATGAGTGGAAGGTATCTGAAACTGGTAGGCACCAGGTGCTCTTTAGGATTAATGCTTTATTGTAGTTGTCGAGTTTATTTTATTTCATAAACTAGTCTATGTCTTTTTTCAATGTTCTTGTTCATAAAGGGAACAAAACAATGTCTGGGTAACTTCGTCTTTCACTATGATTTCCCGGCGAATCTTTCTTTAAATTTCTAACTTTCCATTTCACAGATGCTGACAAGTAAAATGGCAGGCTATTGTGATTTCTAAAAGGTATACTTAGATTTTACTTTCTTGGAAATGAATCATATGAAAATCGACTTATGGAATGATAACATGGAAAATGCCATAAAGGAACTGCAGATCATACTTGATATTTGTTTATTTTGGGTCAAGTAGGTTGAAGGAATGACTTCATTTCTTTAGGTAACTTGGTTTAGTGTACATGAAAAAGGAGCTAAATGAGAGGGATGGCTAAAAGGAAGTTAGCTGTCAATCTATCATTTTTGTTGAAAAGCTGAAAGTCAAAGGAGGGAAAGAACTGGTTTGTTTGAACTATGTACACTCCCTATATCCTTGATGGATTGGGAGAGAGAAAAGTATGAGGTTTCTACAAGATAGTTGAACTGTTCAAGTATTCTCCTCTCCCTCCCCCACCACCACCACCACCACACACACACACACACACCTCCTAATATGAAAAAATAGCCATCTTAAAACAGTTTCTAATCAACTGCTTTAGGTACGTGTATGAAAAATCCTTATGCTAGAGAAGTCAGGGCAGCTGGACAGGTTTTATTGGCGGCTTACTGGATGGTTATCAAATAGTTGTTATTCAGCTTTTGCATCCGGACCATGAATTCTCTATGTATCTATTGGATATCATTTCTCATGGAAGTGCAAGCTGAGGTACTTTGTTTTGTCTTTGAGGACATGGCTCTCTTTAAGGTTTTTACCATGTCAATGGCCTAAAGATGTGAAGAGGATTTGGCTCCAACATCCTGCTGGAAAATTACTGTTTAGTTGGATTCTGTAATCCCTTGCAAAAGTACCAGATTTGCCAAACCACATGTATAAGCAAACACAGGCTCACAAGAGATTTTAACGTGGTTTGATCTCAAGGATCTATGTCCATGGTATGATCTTCTGTCTGTCTCTCACAATGACAACAAAGAGAGGGGACTTATTATTAAATGTGCTCATCCACATACACAGTGTTAAGGAGTTTCTCTTCTTTTATAAACATAAGAAAATCCAACTTCCTTATGGAAGTTTACATCCTTATCAATTACGGATGGAAATTCCTTGTATGAGGTTTCCTTCTCTTCTTCTTTCTTTAGGAAACTTAGTTTCCTTATTGTCTTTTAGATCTCTCATGTTGATGCCATCATCAAGAATCTCTCTTTTGGTCTTTCTTTCTTGTTTTATGTTATCTTCAAGACTTTCTCTTTTGGTGGACTTCCCTTCTTCACCAATTCTTTCTCTTTTGGTGGACTTGAATTCTTCACCAAGACTTCCACTTTTTGTGGGTAAAGTGGGTGACGGTGAGTCATGATCTCTAACACTTCTAAATTTAATTAGCTAAATCATAAATTGGTCAGATCTGGTTTTGGATTTTCACACTCGAAAAAAGAAAAAGTATGTACAACAGGAAGCCTGTCTACGTGTAAAACCACATCTGATGGGGGGAAATGGCTAATCTGAATCCATCCTCAGTAAAGGTTTTTCCCATCCATATCGTGATCTGGCTATTGACAAGTCTGTGCTCAAATCTCTAGGATTTTGTAATGCCTACATTCAACCTAAATCTGACCTGTTATTGCTGGGTTCTATAAAGATGAACACCTCCAACTTGCTATCCTGTCAACATTATTAAAGAAACCCTCAAAGCACCATTTTGGTTTTATGAAAGAATAGCAGTGATCCTCAAGTCAGTGTCTTTTTCTTCTTTCTCATGTCAATGGGTGGGGACTTGGATTTGGCAAATTTGGTGATCTTCGCTTAGGTTTACTCTGTCGGTGAACCATATATTTTATTTCTCAGTCTAACCAGTTATTGGGATGATCATTTGTAGAATCAATCTGATTTGATCTTTGCTTAGGCTTTGTTAAGTTGTGTGTGTGTGTGTGTGTGTGTGTGTATATATATATATATATATATATATAGTGTTGTAATAGGAAATACCCTTTAGGGGTATTTCAGTCTTTTCACAGAGTTGTAATAGGCTGTGCCCATTAGGGTCACAGCAGTCTTTTAATATTTTTTCCTTTTAATTTTGTTTTATTGTCCTTTAACTTTAGGTTAAGGGCATTATGGTAAATGGTTGTTAGAGTCATTGAGACCTCCCCAATGGCTCTATTTCTAGCTGTTGGGAAAGGTCCTAATGGCTCTTGTGTGTGTGTGAAGTGTATATATAAGGGTGAACCCCCCTCTTGTATTCTTATGCTTTCTCAAGTATTCTTTCTCAATAATATTCTTTATTTTTTACTTGTGATTCAAGCTCATAAGTGGCTTATTTGTATGTGCTTTTGTATTGACCCATAAGTGGTCTCTGAGCTCTTGTGTTCTTGTAAGCTGATAAGAGACATTTACTTATATTTTTCCTCTTTCATTACATGGTATCTGAGCTTCGTTGGTCCTTGATTGCAACTTGTGTTTCAAAGTATGGTGGACCATGAAGAACGAAGGAGCGTTGGTTTGTTGCTTTGGAAAGTGTGTCATCAACAATCTTTATCTATTTCTCTTCTCCCTCTTCTTTTCTCTTTTTCTCTCTTCTATTTTTTTTTCTTCCATGACCGACAAAGAAGTTGTAACTATTGTTCCCATCAAATTCGATGGGACCAACTACAACATGTGGGCCACCGCGGTAAAGAGAATATTAGTAGGGAAAAATTGTGGCATTTGGTTGATGGTTCACTTTGGAACCTCAACCTACTATTACCAAAGTTGTAGTGGGAGAAGATGGTATATTTAAAGAGGAGACTTTCAAAGGAAATGAGAGGGATAAAACTCTCTTGGATTACAAAAATAGCTATAAATCATGAAAAGTAGGCCATGCTAAAGTGCTTTCTCTTTATGGAGGAACATGTGTGAGGAGCTATGTGAAAATATTTTGAAATTTGAACAAGCGGATGTAATGAAATAAGCGGAAGAAACCAAGAATGCTAAAGCATTCACTATGTCCCACACGGACAAGTGCAACAAGCACAAGAGAGAAAATCCACTAAGGGATATACAAAGGGCCTTATAGAAAGGCTACACACATGAAAAATAATATCACTATTATTGAAGAGGAGCTCTCAAGAGCAATACACCATACATGGGGGGTTCCCCCTATTTATAAGAAAAGGAGACCAAAGGGGCTCCCAATAGAGTCGTTGGGAGCCCCCAACGGTCACATATGTGACCGTTGGGGGCCCCAACGACTCCATTGTGGGGCCCCTTTTCGGTATCCAAAAAATACAAAAATAAAAATAAAAAGAAAAATAAAAAATGGTGAAATAAAAGAAACAAAATAAGTACCCCTATGGGGTACTTTGTGAAATGACCATAATACCCCTATCGGGTATTATGGTATTATTACATATGTTTTAACACCCCCCCTCAAACTTTACGGGGGAATGACCGAAAGTTTGCCAAGGAGGAACAAGAAGCGAGGAGCAGGCAGAGCTTTGGTGAAGAAATCGGCAAGTTGATATTCTGAAGTGACATATGGCAGTGTTACTGTCCCACGAAGATATTCATCACGTACATAATGACAGTCCATTTCAATATGTTTCGTCCTCTCATGGAAAGTGTGGTTGCTGGCAATGTAGATGACACTTTTGTTATCGCAACAAAGCTTCGAAGCCCCTGTAATTTCGATTCCCATATCTTGAAGAAGACTTCGAAGCCACACCAGCTCCATTGTAGTAGTTGCCATAGCCCTGTATTCTGCTTCAGTAGAAGACAATGAGACTTTCTGCTGTTTCTTGCACCTCCAAGCAATTAGCGAATCTCCTAGGAACACACAAAAACCAGTAGTTGAGATTCGATCATTTGGGTTTCCTCCCCAGTCAGCATCAGTATAAGCTAGTAAATCTAAGGAAGAGAGTGAGGATAGGAATAGCCCTTTAGTCAAAGTATTTTTAATATATCGAATGATCCGGAGCACAGCACTCATATGCACAGATGTAGGGGCATGCTGAAATTGGCTTGCAGAGTGCACAGCATGAGCAATATCGGGCCTGGTGATAGTCAGATAGGTGAGGGAGCCTATGAGTTGCCTGTAGGGCGTAGGATCATCCAGCAGAACTCCATCCTCCAGTCGTAGTTTAGCATTGATAACCTCGGGAGTTTCCACCTTTTTATCATCTGAAATCCCAGATTTGGAACATATGTCTGCAGCAAGCTTCATCTGTGACAATATATACCCTCGAGGAGAGTATGCAACTTCTATACCAAGAAAGTACCTGAGAAAACCCAGATCAGACATATCAAAATTATGTTTTAACATATTTTTAACTTTAAGAATACCGCTTTCATCATTGCCAGTGATGATCATATCATCAATATAAAGCAGAAGGATGATGATACTATTACCTGCATGTTTAACAAAAAGAGCAGTGTCAGTATAACAGGAGCGAAATCCCAATTGTAACATGATAGCACTAAATCTATCATACCAAGCCTTAGGGGCTTGTTTAAGACCATATAAGGCTTTTAATAACCGAAGGGTTTGACCTTGGTTAACACTGATTCCCGGCGGAGGGTCCATATATACTTCTTCATTCAAATGACCATTAAGAAAGGCATTTTTAACATCTAATTGGAATATAGGCCATTTCTTAGATGATGCTATCGCAATTAAAGTTCTAACGCTTGTCATGCGAGCCACGGGAGCAAAAGTTTCCTCATAATCGATGCCATATTCTTGTAAGTATCCCTTAACAACTAATCTAGCTTTATAACGCTCTAGGGAACCATCACTTTTTGTTTTGACTTTGTAGACCCATCGACATCCTATAGCTTTCTTATTTGGAGGAAGGTGAACTATTTCCCAAGTTTTAGCTTTATTTAAAGCATCTAGTTCAACTTTCATTGCTTCAACCCAATGAGGTATACTTTTTGCTTGATTATAATGGGAGGGTTCATAGTAAGAATGCAAGGCTATTAGACAAGCTCTATATTTAGGTGAAAGAGTTTCATATGAGACAAACCTATTAGGTGGAATTGATTCTCTAGAAGAACGCCTAAGGGAGGTTTCTTCTAGGGGTTCATTAAGCCGCAAGAAATTTTCTAAAGCACTAATAGGTTGGGCTTCCTCACGCCGAGTGTATACTTGAAGATTGTCACCATTAGTTGGTGATACATCATTATCATGAGAATCATGAGTATTTTCTAAAATTTCCGGATGACTCAAAGAGTCATCATTTGAATCTTCTAAAAGATCATTGATAAACATATAATCAATTTCATTTGATTTTTCCAATATGTCAAATCCATTTTCATCTTCTAAAAAGGTTACATCTTTGGAGACAAATAACTTATTGTTTTTATGATCAAAGCATCTATAGCCTTTTTGATTTTCACCATATCCTAAAAATACACATTCTATTGCTTTAGGTGACAATTTATCTCTTTTATGTAAAAGAACAAAGCATTTACACCCAAAAATCCGAAGACGATTGTAGTCGGGTGTCATATTAAAAAGTTTTTCATAAGGAGAGATATTATTCAATTTTGAAGATGGCATCCTATTGATTAAATAGGTGGAGGTTAACACGGCTTCGGCCCAAAAATTTTTAGGAATATTTTTAGAAATGAGTAAGGATCTAGTGGTTTCCAAAATATGCCTATGTTTTCTTTCCGCTAGACCGTTTTGTTGAGGAGTTCTTGGGCAAGATTTTTGATGACAAATGCCGTGTTGTTTTAGATATGATTGAAAATCATTTGATAAGTACTCTCCACCCGAATCGGATCTAAGAATGAATATTTGACTTTGAAATTGATTTTGAATTTTTGCATGGAATTCTTTAAAGAAGTTAAAAACTTCCGATTTAAAGTTAAGAAAATAAATCCATACATATCTAGTATAATCATCAATAAAAGTAACATAATATGAATAACCACCTTTAGATAGAACCGGAGATGGCCCACAAACATCGGAATGCACCAATTCAAAAGGTCTTGTTGTCACAAAGGATCTAACAGGAAAAGGAGTAGACTTCATTTTGCCAAAAATGCAATCTTTGCAATTGATATCTTTTTCTTTACAAAACTTGTGTCCAAAAGGAAAAAAATACATTTTAGAGTAACTTGGATGTCCAAGCCTTTTATGCCAAGTTTCAATATTTTTGTCTTGGACATAAGTACAAAATGAGGTATTTGGAAGCATTAAATTATCCATAAAATAAAGGTCTCCCTTCCTATGGCCTTGCCCAATCCGCTTCCCGGACCGGAGATCCTGCACAAAGCACCCTTGGGATGAGAAAGATATTTCACATCCATGGTCGGCTATTTGAGAAACGGAAAAGAGGTTAAGATTTAATTTTGGAACTATTCTAACTTTTGGAACAAGGAAATTTTGAACATTTTTAGAATCAAGAGTTCCAACACCATTTATTTTGAGAAAAGTTCCATCGGCCGTAGAGACACAAGACATTTTTGAATTGGTGTGCACATTGGTTAATGCATTTTCATGAGGGGTCATGTGAAAAGAAGCTCCAGAATCTAAAATCCAAGAGTACGTACCAGGAGGTGATGATGAGGCAATGGCGGCACCGGAGGTGGAAGAAGTGACCTTTAAAATTTGTTGAAGAGCCAAGGAGATTTGTCCAAGAGTATCTTTGAGATCCCCATTCTTGCCGTCATCTTCTTTGGTGGTGGATTCTTCAACGGAAGCCACCTTTGGCTTGAATGCTCCATTAAGCTTTGGGCAAACGGGTTTAATATGTCCCGGCTCATAACAATGGTGACATATAATCATTTTTCTTCCACCACTCCCTTGCTTACCAAAATGAGGTGGTTTGTATGTTTTAACATGATTGCCGGGTTTAGATACGGCAAGAACTTCCTCTATGCTTTTACCCATGCTATGCCTAGTCTCTTCTTGAGTAATCTCGGCAATAGCTTCTTCTAAGGGAGGAAGCGTGGATCTATGGAGAAGTGAGGATCTCACTTGTTCAAATTCGGGACGAAGCCCAAATAAAAATTGAAACAATCTATCTTGTTCTATTTGTTTTTGTCTTAGAACCACATCCTCCATAGATACCCATTTAGGCTCTAAAAGAGCCAATTCATCCCACAAAGGATTTAGAGCACTATAGTAATCTTGTATGCTCATGTCTCCTTGTTTTGTGGTTCTTACTTTTTCTTGCAAGAAATAAGCTCTTGCAAGATCCTTTTGGGTAAACATACCCTTCATAAAAAACCAAGCTTCATTTGCCCGGCGGAATTTTGCAATATTTGCACATACCTTAAGTTCGACATTATTCATAAACCATGCTAGGATTTTTGCATGGTTGCTCTCCCAATCTTCCATTTGATGATTATAATCTTCAATGGCCTTGAGACGAGCATCGCCTTCAAGTGCTTTCTCTTGATCTCCTTCCATCTTTGTGAGCTTAAGTTGGGGTTCCGGAACGGTTCCCATTACATAACCCCAAAGCTTCTTGCCTTTGAGATTATTCTCCATTGCGGATGCCCACATCATGTAATTTTTTCCA
This sequence comes from Nuphar pumila, assembly GCF_984573655.1. Classification (NCBI taxonomy): domain Eukaryota; kingdom Viridiplantae; phylum Streptophyta; class Magnoliopsida; order Nymphaeales; family Nymphaeaceae; genus Nuphar; species Nuphar pumila. The sequence continues at coordinate 124,514,692 of NC_143257.1, read as the reverse complement.
TTGAGTTTGAATGATAGATCGATCTTGACTTCCATAGCTACACAATGAAGATGTGAGAAAGAAAAGAAGTAGAGAGAGACAAGATTTTACCTTTAGTAGATCTTATGGCTCTGATACCATGTAATGAAATAAGCGGAAGAAACCAAGAATGCTAAAGCATTCACTATGTCCCACACGGACAAGTGCAACAAGCACAAGAGAGAAAATCCACTAAGGGATATACAAAGGGCCTTATAGAAAGGCTACACACATGAAAAATAATATCACTATTATTGAAGAGGAGCTCTCAAGAGCAATACACCATACATGGGGGGTTCCCCCTATTTATAAGAAAAGGAGACCAAAGGGGCTCCCAATAGAGTCGTTGGGAGCCCCCAACGGTCACATATGTGACCGTTGGGGGCCCCAACGACTCCATTGTGGGGCCCCTTTTCGGTATCCAAAAAATACAAAAATAAAAATAAAAAGAAAAATAAAAAATGGTGAAATAAAAGAAACAAAATAAGTACCCCTATGGGGTACTTTATGAAATGACCATAATACCCCTATCGGGTATTATGGTATTATTACATATGTTTTAACAGCGGCCGAGGCTTGGACTTTTATCAAGAAAACGTATACTCAAAGAGATGTCACTCATAAATGGAAAATACGTAACAAGATCCATAAATGTACACAATGTGGCAAAAGTGTGCATGAGTACTATAGATACTTAAAAAGACTATGAGACCAAATGGCTAAATTAGAACCTATCTGGGATACACCCAAAGATGCTCGTCTAAGAAAGAAACAAATCTTAGAAGAGCAATTTTTTCAATGTATGCAAGGCCTAAAATCCGAATTCAAACATGTAAGGGTCATTGTTACTTATCATGAGAAAGATGAGCCTCTCCACGAGTCTAAGGAACCCAAAGATAATGTGTTGGCGGTCCAAAGACCTGGTGCCAACACTAACACTTACAAACCTCCTTACTTTACAAGACCCAACTTTGGGAGGCAGCAACATAATGATGAAGGACGGAAGAAGTTCATATGCTATAATTGTGGATAACTGGGGCATATTAAGCCTTATTGGCATGAATTTAAAGGAAAGGATGAGCGAAGAACAACGAGTGTAGATACATCATATGAGGATAAGAATGGAACCAATAGAGATTCCAAATCCGTTGGAACCATGTAGTTATCCCAATTAGTGGAGGTCCTACAACTGCTTCTCAAAGGTTCATCTTCTTCCGTCATGGGTGACACGATATCCTCTTCTCTTTTAGGTAAAATTTCTTGGCTCTTGGACTCTGGTGCCTCTTTTCATACGACTCCTCATGATCATTTACTTTATGAATATAAAAATAATTCAAGTAGATTTAATGTTTTCACTACCAATGGCTCCTCACGGTCTTAATCAGGTCTTCTTACTTGTCTCCATACCCGAACCCTATAGGGTTTGGTCTGGGTCGGGTTCTGGTAAACCTGACCTGTTGACACTCCTAATATATATATATATATATTCAATTATTTAAAACATTTTCACTATAATCAACAAAATATGCTTTCAACCTTTCACAAAAGCACAATAACATATATAAAATAACATATTACATAATTCATAATACTAAACTTGCTTTCAGGCTTTTATAGAAAAATTCATCTGAAACAAAGTAACACACACATATATAGAAAACATAATCAATTAAAATTAACTATGCATACTTTCAATGTTTCACATAACAAATCACACAAACATATGCACATATATATAATTATATATATGTACAATAATAAATGACTAAACTGCCCTAATGTTTAGGCAGAGGCACCTTAATCGGTGCCTAGTTGGCAAAATTGGTACCTTTTAAGGTACCCACCTAGGAATTGCAAAGCCTGGGTGTTTTACTTATGCCTAGATCGACTAGGCAGACTAGTTGGTGCTTAGTCGGGGCTTTGGTCTACATAGCTTATACCACTCAACAAAATAGTTTGATTGAAAGAAAACATAGGCATATAATAAAAACTACCAAAACTCCTCTTATCTCAAAAAATGTCCCAAAGGAATTTTGGGTCGAAGCCGCTCTTACCGTTGTTATTTCATAAATCTTATTCCCTTTGTCACGCTTTAAAATATTACCCCTCATGAAAAACTTTATAAAATTTTCTTATTTTTTTATATTGAGAACTTTTGGATGCAAATGCTTTGTTCTTACTAACAAAAATGACAAATTGTCTCCTTATGCTATTTCTTGTGTTTTTCTTGAATACAGAGAAACCCAGAAAGGATTTAGGCGTTATGATCTACATAATGATAGACTATATTTTTAGAAATATGACCTTTTTGGAAAAAATGTTTCTTTAATCAAAATGTGCCTAAAAAAGCTGGTAATTACTTTTTTTTGTTTGAATTGCTTCCTAAAGATAAGGAAGATTCTTTTAGTATTGATAATTTAAATGACGAGCCTCAACTAAATACTCCTGGTGGTGTTATTCCTGATATAGATAGTGATAACCATCTCATCCTTCAATATAGAACAAGGGGCAACGATAGTCAACCCAGTGCCTTAGACAAATATTCTAGCCTTGAGTCACAAGACTCTAGTACTCTCAGAAAATCCACTAGGGAATCTAGACTCCCCTTTAAATTTGTGTCCTGAGTCTTTTTCCCTTCAATATACAACATGCCTAGCCAAAAAAAAATCTTATTTTGAACCCAATTCTTATAAACAAGTCAAAAACCATCCTGAATGGATAAAACCATGAATATAAAAATTGATGCTTTAGAAAAATATAACACATAGCAAATAACAGAGTTACCTAAAGAGAAAAAATTCATAGGTTGTAAATAGGTATATAAGGTTAAAACCAAGGGTGACAACTCTCTTGAATGATATAAGACTGGTGTGAGTTTTATGAAAACACTTTTTAAAAAAATATTTTGTATGAAAATCTAGTGAAAGCCAAACACAAAAAATATAAAAACCGGCTCGCACGAGTGGTGGAGACCGGGTCGATCTCAGGGAACGAAAAATACTTGTATTTAAACACACAACTACGCTACTCTTTATTGCCAAAATAAAAAGAATTAATTAAATAATTAACTAACTAAGGGAGTGTTGCCCTACGCAGAGGGCTTAAACAAAAGAATAATAAATGGTTTTATTACAGACCCAATGCAATAATAAAATAATTCCTAATCTAAAAAGAAAAGAAAAAGTGTCTTCAGTGCTTAAGGCTTGTAGTCCCTTTATTGATTTGCTTCCCTTTGTCCTTTCCTCTCTTTTTTTTGTTCTCTCAATGGAACAGGTAATACATGTTTTCTTTTGCCCTCTGAGGGCTCCCTAAGGGCACTTTTGAGGGCTCGAGGGGACCTTAGAGGGTACTTCTAGGGCACGAAAAGGGTTATACCACACGTTCTAAACGGTTCCCTGCAAAAACAAAAACACAGAACGCAGCAGCACAAATAGAACTAAAACAAATCCAAGCTTAAAAACAGTAAAAACAAAATCTAAACTAACTTCTAACAAACCACTATAAGACGAATTAGTGAAGCAAACTTTTAACAAGCTATTAACTAATTATGGAACTAACTAAATGATTGAATGTAAAACTAATGTACGTAAATCAAATATTTGAATGGATACTGGAATTAACTACAAAACTTACAATTAATCTTAGAATGGAAGCTTAATATTAATGTGCTACAAAAAGAACAATGAATGACTAATAGAAACAAAATGATTAATGACATAAACTAATATAGAAAGAATGGGTGAGAAGAATAATTGCTAAATTGAACAACCTGTGACATGAACACTAATAAAATACCCAGCTATTGGGCTGCAACGTCTACTATAAAATGTTAAGATGCAACGTTAATGAACTGGAACTAATGCAATAATGCCTAACTTGTTGCTGAATGAACATATAAGCAACATAACTAAATAAGTAAGAAATTATTGATTAACTAATCTGCTTAAGTAAACTAATATTAACCTACTGAAACGTTAATTGAACTATTAAAGATGTCAATTAAATATGAACTAACATTAATTGAATCTGTACTAAACTAGAAGAAGTTGAAACGCTTATGCCTCGTTTTGATCAGATCCAACCTTTTGCCCAACCTCAAGATTGTTTCAACTAACGTCAGTAACCTACTTCAACGTCTAAACAAATAAATTTATCTAACTATACTAGGTAAACAAAACCTACATTAACTAACTAACTAATATTACCTATAGCAATTAAAACGACCTGTCAACAAAAAAATGCAACAGATGATGAAAGACACTAAGGCGTGATTGCCTAAACATGAACCGTGTTTCATGATGTTCTAATGATGCAAGATCAAACTGTGATTTTCGTGAACACGGGTTCATGCCAGATCCAAATCTTTCACTAATACCGATAGGTCTGCATGAAAACGCAGGTCTGTTTGCTGGTCTCTGATTGAACTAAAACAAAATTATTTAGCAAGTAACACAATAAAATAAATAACAAACTATATGCACCTAATGATGGATCATGCTATGCAATATCCGATGATGAAACAGACTCGATGTATTAAACAAAAACCGACATCTAAGCTAAGTGCGTAAAAATAGAGAAGAGGAGAAGAGGTTTACCATGCAGTTTGCCTCTGACAAAGGGGTTGGGAAGAAGAGAGTGGTGATTCCAGCTGCGTGCACACGATCCCGACGAAGAAGAAGAGGCTGTCGATGAAGAGATTCCAAAGTTTGATGAAAAGGAGAGAGAAGAAGAAGAAGAGGATAAGAAAAGAGAGGAGAAATCAGCTTTCAGAGAGAGGGGCAAGAGAGAGAGAGAGAAGAGGGAGGCAAGATGCAATGAGAGCTTAAGGCTGCTGGAAAAACATGTTTTCAGCCCTTGACATGACTATTTATATTAGAATATTAGGCTAAAACACATTTTTCAAAACAAGTTAGATAATTTTTCAATAATTTCTAAAAAAGGTCTTTTGAAAAATGTGTTTCATAAAACCAAACTTTCTAAACTAACTAGGACTCCTACTTGAACTCTTCTAAACTAATTAAAACACTAATAAAAAATTCCTAAATTAAATAAAACACTGAAAAATGCAGGGCAAGCTTTGAAATACGTGATTTTTCGATAAAGTCGATTCCAATGCAGTTTCTCAAAACTAATGATAAAAATGGGTTTTAAAGCGATTTTAACATGGATCATGCATAAATAAAGATGAATAAAATGCCAAATGTATGCATGATCAAAGACTAAGTTAGTTGCTAAGGGTTATTCTCAAAGAATATGGAATAGACTACGATGAAATATTTGCACCAGTAGCTAGGATGACCTATGTTAGAACTCTTATAGCTGTAGCTGCCATTAGGAATTGACACATTTATCATATAGATGTCAAAAATGTCAAATGGAGAATTAAAAAAGAAGTATTCATGGATCCTCCACCACAATATAAAATTCCAACATGAAAGGTTCTTCATTTACATAAAACTTTGTATGGTTTGAAACATGCTCCTAAGGCCTAGTATGGTAGATTTAACTCTATTATGGTTAAATTTGGTTTTAAGTCTTGTTATACTGGCACTGCTATGTTTGTTAAGCACTTTAATGCATGCATTATTATTATTCTCTATGTTAATGATATGATCATTATTTGAGGAGATAAACATAGAGTTAATTATATTAAAAATATTTCGAAACAAAGTTTTGAAATGATTGACCTAGGTTTCCTTAAATATTTCTTAGGGATTAAGGTAGCATATTCCACTCATGGTTATTTTCTAACTCAATCTAAGTTTACCATTGAGACTATTGACAAGTTTGACATTACAGATGAAAATATGGTAGATGCTCCTAAAGTTATCAACACAAAGATGAAAATTGATGATGAGACTGTTAAAATGTACCCATCAATTGTTGTAATTAGACATATTTTATATATATAAAAGATGATACATATACATATATGGTATATATGTATATGTATCCTCCTATTTATATATATAAAATATATATTTTCCTTTTGTTTAGCCGTAGGGGTATTTTAGTCTTTTCCTTTGTTTTACGCACATTCACTTTATGAATGTGATTGTAATTTATTTTATTTTTCTTTTTCTTTTATTTTTTATTTCTTTTTTTTTCAAGTACCAAAAGGTACCTTGGGGGGCCCACTCAAATAGACGTTGGGCCCCTTCCAACGGTCACATTTGTGACCGTTGGAGGGGCTCCAACGTCTATGAGTGGAGCCCCTCCAAGGCTCCTTTTTGTTGTTATAAATAGGGGCTCTCCCCTTTGTATTTCTTACTTCTTGAGGGAGCTTATGCTCCATTGTAATGGGGTTTTTACCCCTTCTCCATTATTCTTCAATGATATGCAACTTATGACTTTATGTCATATTTTTCCCTTTTTATGGGTTTTATGTGTTAGCACATTATGTGCTTATGTTGTTTCCCTTTAATGGGTATATTTGCACTTCACATGCATAGATATGGGTTCATTATTGAACCCAATGTATTTCAAGTCACTTTCTAACATGGTATCAGAGCGAGGTCACGATGGGGTTGTCCTTTGGTGCAACGGAAAGCGTGTCGCTCAAGAAATGGTGAAGTATTCATTGCTCTTCCTAAAGTATTATGCTTTTGAAGTTATTCGGTATGTATCCCTTTTCTTAAAAGTATTATGCATTTGAAAATATGTTTCTTGCATATAGTTTGTTCATTTAATGGTCATGATAGTTGAATTATTTCTTTTCACATTTCGTGTGCTCATATATTTTGAAAATATCTCCTTTTAAATTTGGTGAAATCGTTTGTTGTCCAAATATAAAATTCGTGTTTTTCGAACTACTCATCGCATATAATAGTAATTTATGTTTTTAAAAATTACCTTCAATTATGTGAGATTTATAGTTCTTATATAAATATTTCATGATTGACCTATAAGTTAACTTTTAAAAATTATATATGATTTCTTGCTAAAATAATGATCTTTGCTTAAAATTTTTAACTCTCATATGAACCCTAATTTGATTCGAGTTCCCCTCTTGATTATGGATTTTAGTGCATTTTTGAAAAATTTGATATAATCATTATATGAGAATCTCTCACATCTAAAATCTTTGTTGAATCCTAAAGTAGTTCTTGTTAATGATGACTTATAAGAACTCCTAAAAAGTTTTTCAATGTTTCTTTTTTGAAAAATTATCTATGATAAACCATTAGGAAAGATTGTTTTAAAAGGAATTTCCCACATAGAGTGCATAGTTCATCTATTACATCCTTTTTGGTATAAATGATTTCATTTTTCATCCTTATAAACTTGTTGGTTTGTATTTTTCATAAGGTTTCGAAACCTCTTAATAATATCTTTAAAGATGCCTACATTGGCCATAATATGGTTTCCTTTGTCCTCAATTGCACTTATCAAGCATGTAATTACATAATTAAAATTTGAGAATTTCAAGCATTGCTCTTTTTATAAAGTGCATACTTGCTCACTTTTGTGTATTTTTGTATTTTGTGCACATTTGCTTCTCAAATATTTTGCGCTTGTATGCATTCCCTCTTTTTTATGATATACATGCCTTAGTGCATGTTTGTTTACACCTTGGTGTGTATTTGTTCAAGTATTGTATGAGTGCCTTCGTGCACATCTTTTATAAAGCCTTGTGTGCTTACATGTGTATTGTCTCTTCGTAGACATTTTTTGCATTATGGAGCCTTTATGCACATTTCTTTTGTGAAAAATATAATGAATTTAGATATTGAGTTCTTGTTAAATCATTGTAAGTGCTTATAGCACTTTGTATGTGTCCGCATATCTCATCACAATTAAAGAATATTTTAAAATTGTTGTATGGGATTTAATTCCAAATCTATAAATTTTCAAGTGTTTTTTGAATATTCTTTCCTTGAGTATTGTGTTAAAGCCTTCTTTGTGAACCATTACGGTTCTTATGATTTCTTTGATTAAAAGCTTGATTGTCTTGATGAATTCTTTATGTTGTTGTGTTTGTTGCTTAATAAGTCTTTTTTGGTACAAGACTTCTTTTGAAGATTAAGCATAATTCGTGTTTATGCAAAATTGTTTTGATGGATTATATTGGACCTTTGATTCAATTTGTTAATCGGTCCTCTTGGTAAAAACTTTTATTTGGAAAATGATTCCTTATGTGGTTACTGCCCTTTTGTGGCACTTATATTTGTCCATCACATGTTATTTAATGCATCATTTATTTGGCCTTATTTTTGTTATATTAGAGATGTTTGTCGAGGTGAGTTATGGGCACCTCGTGTTGTATCATTTTAGATTGTCCACCTTCCATATTATAGATGGTTGTTGAGGTGAGTTATGGGCACCTTGGGACTCTAAAATGATTTGTTATTTGATCTCTAATTATGAGTGTGTCACTCATTTTTTCTCTTGTGGCCATTGATATTATGGATGCCTCTATGTAAATGTGATGGACATATGGTGTTTGAAACCTTAAATGTTTTAAGGTATACTTAAAATCAAGGTGTTTTGGGATTATAGCCCAACCTTTTATTTGTTTAAGAATCTTATGAGTGCACTTGCACATTTGTGATTCCGTATGTTGTGCTTGTTGTGCACATGTGTTCTTGTGTTTTTTCACAAGTGTTCTTGGTGTGTGTATGTTCACACATTTGTTCTCAAGAATATTATTTTATCGATTGTAGTATCTTGTTGAAGATACTTTTTACATGCATTTATTCCAAAATGTTATTGTTATGAGTATTCTTTTTTAAAAAGGAATATTGTTTCATTCGAGGTTTTATTTATATGTTATCATTACAAGCTTTATTGCCTCAAAAGTCCTTTCCTTTTATGCCCATTATCTAAGTGTCATCATATGTAGACAAGAATTTTATTACACCTTCGTGTGTTTTTAGCCCTTTGTTGGCTTTTGCTCTCTTGGTCTAGTAGCTGAACACATTTGTCTTGAGTGATCTTATATGTAGACAAGACACGTTGATTCACACCATCGTGTGTGATCTTAGTCCATGTTGGCGTTTGTGTTCTTGTTCTAGTCGCTTAGATGTATGCCCATGGTTGGCTTATTTCACTCATTTCAAGTGCCATCTTATGTAGACAAGAGATGTATTATGTTTTAGCCCATGGTTGGCTTATTACTCTTGTTCTAGTAGCTGAACATACTTGGTTTTAAGTGTATTTTTACGTAGACAAGAGATACTTTTTAGTCCATGTTGGCATGTATTCTCTTGCTCTTGTCGTAGATGCACTTATTTCAAGTATTATTATATGAAGACAAGATGTTCGTTTACACACCTTTGTGTGTGTCTTTTGCCTTTAATGGTTTTATATTCTTGATCTAGTAGCTTATACACTTGATTTATGGGTTTTGGAGGACTAATGAGGAAGTTGTTTGTAATGAATAAACTATTATTGAAATTTGCAAAATTTCATTCATGACTTGTGTTTTTCAAGTAAATCATCTTTTTGATATACATATCAAGTTGATTTCTTAGCATTTAATCTATATATTAAGTGCTTATGGTTTTTGCCACCCTTATATGTAAAATGTTTTTTTTTTATTAAGTGTGACTTTTATAAATGTTTTTAAAAAACCTTGTGAACTCTTGGGTTTATTTTGCCTAAAGTATGCTTGGAGACTTCGTTTCTCTTTTTTGGAACTTCACTACATGTTTGAAGCATGTTTTAGTTCTTTGAGTATCAATTCATATTATGATTCGTATATGCATATGCTCTTTATGGCCTTTTTTGGGCTCTCATTCAATAAAGCATATGTATGTTATGCCTCTTCATAGGCTTCTTGTGGTATCCCTTAGTGAATCATTTTGTTATTCCCCATTATGGGGTTATATTTGTCCAATGGTGGACCTTATGAATGCATTATGCATTCTTGCAATTTTTGCATAATTTGCTTCCGCTCATTTTGTTTTAACATAATGTATGATTTAGAAACTTTGGTTTTCTAAATTTTTCGTTTCATACTAAAGTAACTATCATATTATGCATAAATTTTGCACCTTGTTAGGAATGTTCCTTTTTGAGTAAAGTACAAAGATATTGTTTACTTGTTCTTTGTTGTTTTCTTTTCTCAGGATCTTGGAGATAGGACAAAGGGAAGTACCCTGGATGGTTCGGGAAATGGGTTCATCATTTGAAGACAATTGGAGGAAGGCTATTTCAAGTTTCATTGCATCCTTGCCGAAGCCTCTTGGAGTCGCCGAAGCCTCGTGGAGTTTTGCCCTTTTTTCAATCTTTTCGTTTCCCTGCAAAGCTTGAGGGGGGGTGTTAAAATGTACCCATCAATTGTTGTAATTAGACATATTTTATATATATAAAAGATGATACATATACATATATGGTATATATGTATATGTATCCTCCTATTTATATATATAAAATATATATTTTCCTTTTGTTTAGCCGTAGGGGTATTTTAGTCTTTTCCTTTGTTTTACGCACATTCACTTTATGAATGTGATTGTAATTTATTTTATTTTTCTTTTTCTTTTATTTTTTATTTCTTTTTTTTCAAGTACCAAAAGGTACCTTGGGGGGCCCACTCAAATAGACGTTGGGCCCCTTCCAACGGTCACATTTGTGACCGTTGGAGGGGCTCCAACGTCTATGAGTGGAGCCCCTCCAAGGCTCCTTTTTGTTGTTATAAATAGGGGCTCTCCCCTTTGTATTTCTTACTTCTTGAGGGAGCTTATGCTCCATTGTAATGGGGTTTTTACCCCTTCTCCATTATTCTTCAATGATATGCAACTTATGACTTTATGTCATATTTTTCCCTTTTTATGGGTTTTATGTGTTAGCACATTATGTGCTTATGTTGTTTCCCTTTAATGGGTATATTTGCACTTCACGTGCATAGATATGGGTTCATTATTGAACCCAATGTATTTCAAGTCACTTTCTAACAGAGACGACACCCTTGAAAGACCCCACTTCTTATAGATAAATGATTGGGGCCCTTACCTATTTAATGATTACTCGACCTGACATTTCTCATGCAGTGCATACAAAAAGCATGTTTCAACATTTCCCTACAACTGTGCACATGAGTATTGTTATTGCGTATTATTAGATATTTACAAAATTTTGTTTCTAAAGAAATTGTTTTGTCTTCCTCCTCTTCACTTGATTTAATTGCATATACTGACTCTGATTGGGGAGAAGATCCTAATGATAGATGCTCAACTATGGGTTTTTGTGTATTTATAGGTGATTCGTTAGTGTTTTGAAAATGCAAGAAGCAACAAAAGGCGTTGTTATCATCAACTGAAGTTGAGTATCGTGTCATAGCCACCACAACATCTGAAATCGTGTGGTTGAGATGATTATTGAAAGATATGGGGTGCATATGAAATTACCCTCAAGGTTATGCTATGACAATAAAAGCGCCTTCTACATAGCCGGCAATCACACATTTCATGAACAAACCAAGCATATCAAGATGTATTGCCACTATGTTCGTGAAGAATACCTTAAGAAGACTCATCCTTCCATATGTAGCATCAAAATTTCAATTAGCTAACTTCTTTACAAAAGCGCTTCCTTCTCTCCGGTTTCATTTTTTACTTGACAAACTTTCGGTTATCCAACAGTACGTTTGAGGGCGAGTATTAAGTTGTACATATATACATATATTTAGTTTCATACATATATATTGTTTTTATTTTCTATATATATATATATATATATTACTTTTTTGTAGTGTTGTAATTAGAAATACCCATTAGGGGCATTTCAGTCTTTTCATAGAGTTGTAATAGGCCATGCCCATTAGAGGCACTAGTCTTTTAATATTTTTTCCTTTTTTTATTGTCCTTTAACTTTAGGTTAAGGGCATTATGGTAAATGGGTGTTAGAGTCGGGACCTCCCCAATGGCTCTTGTGTGTGTGTGTGTGTGAAGTGTATATATAGGGGTGAACTATTAAAATATATGTATATATGTGCTATTTCTTTGTTACATTTTGTAATGCCTGTTAGGGGAAATTTAGTCTTTTTCTATTTATGTAAATAGACATGTCCGCTAGGGACATTTTTACCTTTTTTTATTTTATTTCTTTTTCTTTTTTTTTTCATTTGTGACGGGGCAAAGGGGTCCAACCATAGAGTCGTTGGGACCCTCCCCAACAGTCACAAATGTGACCGTTGGGGATCTCCCATCGACTCTATGGGCCTCCCCTTTGGTCCCATAAAGTGTATAAATAGGGGCTCTTGTCTCCATCTCTTTTCAATGCTTTTACGAGCATTTCAATATATTATTTTTTTTCAAGTTCTCTCTCTTTCTCACATTGTGTATGTTTGGTGCCTAGCCCTTTGTGACTTATTGTATTTTGCCCATTAGTGGCTTCTTGTTTTTTGTACTTGTGCATTCGTTGTAGTCACTTTGTGACATTGTTATTTGCACTACTACTTCATTATATGAACCCCTTGTATTCTTATTCTTTCTCAAGCATTCTTTCTCAATAATATTCTTTATTTTTTACTTGTGATTCAAGCCCATAAGTGGCTTATTGGTATGTGCTCTTGTATTGACCCAGAAGTGGTCATTGTGCTCTTGTGTTCTTGTAGGCCCATAAGAGGCATCTACTTGTATTTTTCCTCTTTCATCACAAAGCTTACTCTGTCGGTGATTGATGTTTGATTAAACCAACTCTATATTTATCAACAAAACTGGATTTTCTGCAAAAATTCTCAACAAATGTTAACATTATATAAAATCTTCAAATATATAAAGGGTTAAATCATCCACCTTCATAAATATTGGTAATATCTTTGTCAGGTAAATTATTGGGAGAATTTAAGGATAATTACCTTTCATTTTGAATGTCCAGTAGCTTGAAAACAAGGAAAACTGTTGAAATAATTCAGCAAAAGGATATCCTTGATGCTCTGGTGATATGTAGGAAGTACAAGGCAATAAAATCATGAGAAACTAAGAAAACTTAGATAAGTAGCATGATATTTTCACAATAGTTTCTGATCATATTGCAATATTCTGAAAAAACGCTGATGTATTCCTTTTCATTTCATTTTATCAGAATATTTGGATTTTATTTTAATGATTTCAGACTATGGGACATACTTGTCAATGGTTGAAAGAGAATCTACTATAATTGTCTCGTTAATCAGCCTTTATTTCTGAAAGTCCTGCATGAAGCCTCATGTTGATCTCATTGAGTCTATCTGTCTTGGTGTGTGTGACCTAATTATCATTTGTCCACCAATTCCGTATATGGTTGCACAATACTATCTTTACAATTTCTATTACAGCTTTGCCTTCTTTACAGTACTTGTCACAACTGGTAGAATCAACAAAAATTGTCATGAGCTAGTCATCCAAAAGTGATTTTGGGCTCTTGCTGTTATGACATAGGAATGATCCGTCTCACACTTGTTAAAGATATGCATCTGATGAATGTATCGACAAATTTTTGCAATGTCGGTCTTCAAAAATATGTCCAAGTGTACCATTATGCAGTTTGAAGTTCACTGTTTCAGGGGTGCACATTATTTTTCAAAATGGCAAGGTTTGAGGTGGTCATTGAAGGTTGAAATGGTAACGTCTGGAGGCGGTGATGGGAGTAGATGACAGTTATGGAGGGCTAAATCACTATGGACTGGATAACAGTACTGTTGTTGACATGGTTAAGGTGGTCGTTATAATGTTTATTGTAGTGGCACTGGAGTTGAAACTTGCTTGGTTGTGCAGTTGAAGAGGTAAACCTCATGGCCAATGTAGTGGAGAAATGGCTAGCTTCTGATGTTTGCTGGTGGCAAGGTGGTTGGGCTAGTAAGACTTGCGTGAGATGAGAATAATCAGATCATATTTAGTATGTCTCAAATCACACCCCATTTGGATTTGTGAGATCTGTTTGAATACTGATACCTAAATAAAAGGTTGTGTACTACATTGTTCCATATATGAAACTTGAGTGGGTGAGGAAGGGGTTGGCATTTGAATTGTCATAATTCAGGTTTCAACTGCTTTATTTGGTTCCACTGCTATTCTCAGTTTCCGTATATAGAACCAACAAAATGTTACCTGAGGTGATTTACTAGCTTAGAGATTTGTTGTTTCTTAAATATAGAGCCTATCATTCTCATGCCAAAACACATGCTGAACATTGTGTTGAAGCGGGCTTATTAACAGGGATGCTTTTACAAGTTTTAATTTCTGTGCTCACCTTTTTATGTGTGCGTGCATATTCCTTTGTGTGAAATGGTATAGACTGATATGCATTTTCTTTCTGCAGTTACTGTGAATGCTTTGCTGCTGGAGTCTATTGTGTCCAGCTGTGTTCATGTCAAGGATGTATAAACAAGCCTGAGCATGAAGATGTTGTCATTGAAACTCGTGAACGGATTGAATCTCGTAATCCACTTGCTTTTGCACCCAAAGTGTTGAAGCTACCTGAGCCTGTGCTGGAAAATAAGGTAGAAGAAAATTAAAACTTAAATTCAGCTTTCACATAAGTATGTCTAAAAGAAATTAATAATCAGGCCTGAGATACACTGTAGGAAGAAAGCAAAAAGATACCAATTTTGCCTCGGCATAAGACAGGGTGCAACTGCAAGAAGTCGAAGTGCCTTAAGAAATACTGTGAATGCTTCCAGGTTCTTCTCCTTTCCGGATTGATGTACCATTTTTTTGTACATTGATGTGACTTGAACATGTTTTTCTGTAAAGGGTGGTGTTGGATGTTCCAGTGGCTGCAGATGTGAAGGATGCAAGAATGCTTTTGGGAAAAAAGAAGGTAAATGGAATGCTGAACAAACTGTAAGATATTTCATTGCTTGCAAGAGCCAAGTTCCAGTTATGAGCCTTGGATTTAGTGGTGCTAGGCTAGTGTTCCATTTTTACCAAAAAATTTGACTTTTTTCTTGGCCTTTTCAACGTTATAGAAAATAAATATCAACCTACCATTTGGACCTTGTTTCCCGACTTTGATTCTTCATGATAAGACTGTCAATGTGAATCATAAATGTTACTGGACTGAGACAGGTCTAGTTTAGATGTATCCAAACCAAGAACTTGTTCTGGCCTTTGTCTGATCCATGTTACATATGGTCTTTTGAAGGATTAAAAGATCATATATTTATTTATTAGGTTAATCACATGTGATGCCTAGTCTGGTTTGGATCTTCCTAGACTGGATTAGAGACCCACTATTACCAGCTAAAGTGTGAACAGTTCTTAACCACGGGCTGTATTTTGCAATTTGTGATATATACACTGAATCTAATCAGTTCATGGAAATCTGTTACTTTTTGAAAATGCAGATTGCTCTCCGTGTCATCTCTTTGAAGACCTTAGCAAGAGTAAGTTCAGGACAATAACATCCTTGATGCTGCTTGGAATTACTTTTTGTTGCTGCTTTGCTTTTTTCATGGAAACTATTTGGTTAACTTTGGCTACTGAAGTTGGTTACTGTGGTTTGTTAGTCATTTGTCAAAGCAATTGTCTTTTCTCGAAACACAAGTTTCCTGATCATTGTCACTTGATTGTGGCACTTTTCCAAAACGTTCAGTTGTTTCCATAGTGAAGTTCTTGTGCATAGTGTCTGCACCTAATGTGCACAATGGACCGGGTAAGCAGTCTTGTTTAAGCCCAGTCTGAGCTTGCTCTATAGTACAACTGAGTCGAGTGTGTGCATCAAGCCCAGGCTTGGCATTGTAAAAGAGCCAAGCTTGAAGTTTGAACAGGGAATCAGGCTCATTTAATCCTGGTAAGCCTGATTAAACTTGTTGTATTCATATATTTATGATATCTTTTGTGTAAAGAACAATGCTGAACGACCTTCCCATTAGGGTAGCGCATTGGGCATCCATTTTTGAGGTGGTGGGTTCGAACCCCGGCCCCTAAGTATTATGTTTAAACATTTTATTTTGAATGAAAACCTCGGCTCAAACACTATGTTTCTACCTTTTGGACAAGCTGTGCTTGCCCCCTATCTGCACCATGGAGCTTATGAATGGTTTTGTATGTTCCAACTGCCTCAAATTGTTTACAGGAAGTAGAGAAGCAGAAGTCAAAGCTGTGGAAACTAGTGAAGTGGATGAGCCAAATGAAAATCTTAAGATCCAGGAAATTCAGAAGGATGACAAACAATCTTCTCAAAACTCTCTGACAGCATATGAGATTTGCAGGTACGAAAGCAAACTTGTTCTAGAGGTTTTGAATTACTTTCCGGTTTTGTTTTGGGGATTTAGCTTATTCTCAAGTTGTTTTCAGGTCATCCATACTGCCACCCTTTTTGTCATCTGGCAAAACTCAATCTTCTCAAATAAGTGGCTGCACTACTACAACAAATACTGTTTTTTTGCTATCTCGGTTGAAACCAGAGAAACATTTCCTGAGATCAATTATGGAAGATGACACGCCTGAGTTTCTTAGGGCCATCCAGACACCAAATGATAGAGTGACAGTTGCCTCTCCAAACCGAAAGCGGGTTTCACCGCCACATATCGAGGCAGGTGCCTGTCCTGGTTTGAGGACTAGCCGGAAGTTGGTGTTACATCCTATATCTTCATTGCAGTCAGTTCCAGTTGCTCAATGCAGTGATGATCTCTCAACAAGGTTTTCTTGAGTCTTCCTCCTTCAGGCTCATACTTGTGTGAATAGGGAGGTCACATGTTCTGAGTGTAATAGTAGATTGCTCGGTATTGCTAATGCTTGTGTATTTAAAATTTTCTTTCCACCATTATACTAAGATCCTTGTATTGGAGAATTGTAATAAATAATGTGGCAGCATCTAGTTTTCAAGTTTTTCAAATTCTTGTTTCTTCCCGGCATTCTTTGTGAGTAGTGCCGGTATTGCTTGGATCTGTTGCTCTATGAACTGAAATAAAGGCCCTATCCAGTTTATCCTCCCAACCGTCCTAACCACTTCAAGAATTCTTAGTTACAAGTGTTTTTTGCTTAACTGAGGGGGCCTAGACTGTTAGATGGGCAGTCTAGGTTCAAATCCCATGGGCGTCACCCCCCGTGCAAGCATATGCATGGTGACTCCCTGGGGTTGAGGGGTAAAGCCCTCAGAGTTTTACATTGACGTGGACAAGGACAGTAGTACGGCAGGCTGAGCCAGCGCTGCTAGGTCTCTGCTCCTGGGCAAAAAAGTGTTTTTTGCTTAATCTGAATCTATAGATGTGTTTATCAATTCTTATTTACTAAAAAGCATGATTTGATTGAGAGTTTTTTTATCACAAAGTTTTCACATAATATACGCCATTGTCTTTGTTGATTGTTCGTCTATTGAAAAACATATTTGAACATAAAAAGTACCTAATCTAAAGCATGTTTTCTGCCGAGTTTTGGAGAATACATCTATAAGTTTAAGCTAAGAAAATGCGTGCAACCAGCACACCTCTCTCTCTCTCTCTCTCTCTCTCTCTCTCTCTCTCTATATATATATATATATATATATATATATATATATATATATATATATATATATATATATAGCCCGAAACAGTGGACAAGCAAATCATCCACTGTTATCAGACGCATATCCGCCGCCGATTGTGCGCGGATCAGTGGCAGAACATTTTTTTTCTTGTAAAAAGCACATGAGACCGCGTTAAATTTGCATTTTCTGCCCAGAGTATTAGTGACAGTCATGATCGCCACTAATGTTCTTTTTTTTGCACAAAATTAATATATCAGCCCACGTTTTTCCTATATATATAGGAATAAGATTTTGTTATGGTGACTTGACCGTCCGAATGAGCTGAAACTCATAGGTGCAGGTAGTGTTGACCTAATCGGACCTCGGATGGATTTAGCATGGTCCAAATGCTAGAGATCAGCTGTTAAATAGTGTTTTTTCAATAAAAAAACATGATTTTATGAGCTGAGAAAATATTTCACATTGTATACATATCGAAAAAAAGAAAATGTTGCACATCGTAGGCCATTGATTTTTCAAGGCTCATAAAATTGTGCCTATAGGCTGTAATCAGATGATCGAAGAGCTGATTCCCATTAACCTAAACATGTAGCTCACATCTGGAAGGTTAGTTTCATGAAAAAAGATAAACAAATATAAAAATGAAAAAAAACTCATTTGTGCGTAATGGCGACATGACCAAATGCTAACCCATATATATATATATATATATATATATATATATATATATATATATATATAGAGAGAGAGAGAGAGAGAGAGAGAGAGAGAGAGAGAGAGAGGCCCGTAACAGTGGACGCACTCCGCTGATCTCGCTTGGATCTGCAACTGATGTATTACAACGTAAAAAAGGAAATTAGCGGCTGTTGCGATGGTGCCTGTCATGTTTATTTTTGGTGACTCTCTCATTGACAATGGGAACAACAATGATCTACCCTCTTTAGCCAAGGCAAACTACTACCCCTATGGGATAGATTTTAATTTGTGATGGTCCTACGGGAAGGTTCAGTAATGGATACACAGTGGTCGATGAGATTGGTGAGTAGAAACCTCAGGAAACTTCTTCTTCTTCTTCCTCTCTCTCTCAGTGATTGTGTTAATGAAGAAGTGACTGAGAGATTGTGTTAAATGGAGAGGTTTGTGGATAAGCACTTCATGTTTTTCACTGTTGCATACTTTTTTGTTGGTCACTCATCTTCTGCTTTGGTAGTCATTCCTCCGAGTGCTGCTTTGCTATCATTTCCTTTGAACAAGGGAGATTTCGTATTTCTGTTACTTCTTTTAACATATTCTTTTGTTGGTCTTTGTTCTTTATTTGTTTCCTCTAAGTTTCAGAGCGAACAATTATCAGGACTTCTTTCAATCTTAGCGTTTAATTTCTTTGCTTTACTAATGCCAATAATTTTAGGCTTTGAACTTTTGGTTTCATTTTGGCTTCAGCACCAAAGATGTTTCCATTTAATGGCATATAATCAAAACATGGACTATGCAACATACTTGGTGCATGGTGTAAACTGTGAAGAAGGTAAAATATTCTTTTTTCTATATGCTAAATAATACATTCATCGTTACATATAGATGTGGGTTCTTGTTGATAGGTATCTACGTCTCCTGATAAAAGGGAAAGTTAACAAAGATAGGATAATATACAACAATGAAATCCCGTCATCTTCGGATTCTCAATCAGCAAGATATTCGGAATCTCAACACTCCCCCTCAAACTGGTGCATACAAGTCACATACACCAAGTTTGCCAACCAGATTGACAAACTATTCTTTTCCCAGAGCTTTCGTAAACAGATCAGCTATCTGTTTCTTGGATTGTATGTATGCGGTTTGAATTACTCCTTGAATCTTTTCTCACACAAGATGACAATCAATGTCTATGTGCTTAGTTCTCTTGTGGAAGACAGGATTTGCCGCTATTTGTAATGCAGCTTGATTGTCACAAAATAGTTGTATTGATTTTTTTGAATTCACCTGCAAATCTTCAAACAGACCCCTTAACCACACGGTCTCACAAATTGCATTTGCCATTGCTCTGTACTCGACTTCAGCAGAAGAGCGAGAAACCGTAGCTTGCGTTTTTGTCTTCCACGATATAGGACTATTTCCAAGAAAACTACAATAACCTGAGACAGATCTTCGGGTGTCAGGACAACTAGCCCAGTCAGAGTCACAAAATATCTTCAACTCAAGATTGTTATTACTGCTCAATAAAATTCCTTGGCCTGGATTCTTTTTTAGGTATCTCACTACTCTTAATGCAGCATTCCAATGAGGAACGCGAGGAGCATGCATGAATCTGCTTAACTTTTGAAGAAAAAATAGTATATCTGGTCTTGAGACAATTAGATAAATAAACCTTCCCACAAGACATCGATATTTTGAAGGATCTTTGATGGACTCTCCATGATTGTCTGATAGGGACAAATTTTGTTCCATTGGAAAATCAACAGGTTTTGCTTCTAACAATCCTACTTCATCAAGAATTTCAAGAGCATATTTCCGTTGAGATACAAATATACCCTTTTTTTAGTGCGCAATTTCGAGTCCAAGAAAGTATTTTAACATACCAAGATCCTTCATATGGAATTGTCGATTTAAGTGCTCCTTAAGGTGACAAATAATAGCCTCATCATTTCCTGCTACTATTAAATCATCCACATAAACTAGTATTGCAGTGAACTTGATTCCTTGTTTTTTTATGAATAACAAATAATCAGACTGTGATTGGCGAAAACCAAATGCCTTCAGGGCCTGTGAGAATTTTGCAAACCAATTTCGTGGGGCTTGCTTAAGCCCATATAAAGATTTATTTAGTTTGCAGACCAAGTTCTCCCCCTTTCGAGCAAAGCCCTCAGAAAGAGCCATGTAGACCTCCTCATTTAAGTCTCCATGCAAAAAGGCATTATGAACATCCATTTGATGCAAAGTCCACCCTTTAATAGCGGCAATAACTAATAGACAACGAACAGTAACAAGTTTAGCCACTGAAGCAAAAGTTTCGTGATAATCTAGTCCCTCCTGCTGTGCGTACTCTTTCGCCACTAAACGTGCTTTATAGCATTCAACTGAGCCATCAGACTTATACTTCACCTTATATACCCATTTACAACCAATGGGCTTAGCTCCTTGAGGCAAAGTGGTGACAGTCCAAGTATGGTTCTCTTCTAATGCCTTGATTTCAGACTCCATGGCTCTTCTTCAAGTGGAATCAAGAACAGCTTGAGCAAAAGTTTGAGGTTCCAAAATATGAGAAATAGCAACAGAAAAGACTTGATAGGAAGGTGAGAATCGAGCAAAAGACACACACTTGGAAAGAGGAAAACGAGTGCTATGAGTAGTACCTGTCAATGATGTTGACACGGAAGTTGGTGAACATAGAGCGGCGGAATAATAAAAATCTTTTAATTTGCTAAATGGATAACAGATACGAGCAGAGCGACGAATCTTAACAGGTATGGATGGATCATGACTAGGTGCAGGATCAGGTGTGTGTTCAGTGATCTCAGGAGATGAGTCAAAGTCAAGTGAAGGATCGGATGATGGAGAGATGGTGGCTAAAGGAGTGACTAAAGGTGATTCATTTGCATCTAAATCTTGTATTGGTAAAGGAAGAACTGAACCATCTGTTTCAAACTGGAAGTTTTGAAAAGGAAAACTTTGTTCTTCGAACACTATATCTCGACTTGTAAACATTTTTCCTTCTTCAAGATCATAAACAAGATAACCTTTTTGACCAAAAGGTCAGCCTAAAAAAATACACTTTTTTGCACGAGAATGAAATTTGGAACTAGAATTTAAAACAGTGGCAAAACATAAGCACCCAAACACACGTAAATAAGAAAATTTTGGTTTTCTTTGGAAGAGGCGTTCATAAGGAGTCTGTCTATTTAAACGAGGAGTGGGTGTTCTATTTATTAGATACACTGCTGTTTTAATACATTCTCCCCAAAACTTCAAAGGTAGGTGAGCTTGAAATCTTAAAGCTCACGCAACTTGGAGAAGATGCCTGTGTTTTCGCTCAACTATACCATTTTGTTGAGGTGTATCAACACACGTGTGTTGATGATATATTCTCGTTTTAGATAAAAAATCTATGATGTCATGGGAAAAAATTCAGCTCCATTATCTGACCAAATACTCTTAACATAACACGAAAATTGAGTTCGAACCATATTGATAAAATCTTGCAATAAATATTTGGTTTCGTGTTTGTGTCGCATCAAATATACCCATGTGCATCGAGTGTAATCGTCCACAATAGTTAAAAAATAGTGTGCTCCACACAGGGAAGATTGAGAGTATGCACCCCAAATATCACAATGAATAAGTTCAAAAGGTGCATTAGTTGAAATATCACTTGTTGAAAATGAGAACCTTGTTTGTTTAGACATTTGACAAATTTCACATAAACAAAAATTATTCATGAAAATAGAAGAATCGTACTTAGAAAATAGACTATTCCTAGACTGTGATAGATGACAAAGACGCCAATGCCAAAGACTAAACTTAGATGCATGATTTGATGCAACAAGATGTGAAGAAATGTAGGAAGGCAAGAGATAAAGGACCCATTTGGGAGACGAATAGGGGTTAAAAACTTGTGACATGATGTTGGATCCATCAAATTTAAAGATGACACCATATGCTCACTAGCACCAGTATCGATAACCCAAGAACTTTGAGTGTTGAAAGGAGTACATGCCAAGTTGATTGAAGGTGGAGAGGATTGTTCATTGACAAGAGCCAATAACTTGTGATATTGGTCTAAAGTTAAGGCTGGAGCCACATTAGAAGGACTGCCCTTGGACGTATCACCATCTTGACCTTTGGTAGCTGACCCCATGATGGATGCATTTACCGAAGGTACATTCGATTTGTATAGACGATGACTGAGAGGAAAGCCATGCAGCTCATAGCAACGCTCTTTTGAATGTCCTGGTTTGTGACAATGTGCACACACAAACTTTTGACGTTGAGGTTGTTTTCCTTTGGCATGATGACGATCAGAATCAAATGACTGTTCTTTAGCCATAAACGCCACACGGCTAGAGGCTGGTTGTGTACGAGCTTCCCGTTGTTTTTCTACTTGCAAAACTAATGCATATACTTTGGCAATAGATGGGAGCAACTCCATTAGAAGAATTTGCCCACGAGTAGCATTATACGAATCATTCAGTCCCATGAGAAACTGGATGATTTTTTCTTGATGTTGATATTCTACTAAGGTTTTCATTGCCCCACAAGAACATGTAGGCAAAGGCAGATATGGCGTCAACTCATCCCAATGAGACTTAATCTTGGTAAAATAAGAAGCAACAGACGAAGAGTCTTGAGTCATTCTACAAATAGCACTACATATTTGAAACACACGTGGAGCACAACTTTGAGAGAACCTTTTCTTCAAATCTTGCCATGTGCTGTTTCGGCATAAATCACACTCTCAGCCAGCTCCTTAGAAAGAGAGTTAAGAATCCAAGAAAGAACCATATGATTACATCTGATCCACAAAGAATGACCAGATGATGATGGGATCAGTTGAGTAATGGACCCATCCACAAAACCGATTTTGTTTTTGGCACTCAAAGCCATCACCATGGCTCGATTTCAGGTGTCGTAGTTCTCTCCTGCCAGTGGTTGAGAGACTAACACAGCACCTGGGTTATCCAAATGGTGCAAAAAATAAGGACTACTTGCCTTATGAGATGTGATCGAACCCGAGACAAACGAGTCTCCTTGTGACGACGATCCCTGATATGAAGAAGCAACCATAGCACCGTTCAATCAACACAACACAATAAAAGCTTTGGGCTTTGATCACACAATAGTTGGTTGAACCAACAAAAGACAAAGCTGATGATGAGCCTTATGCACAAGGCTCTGATACCATGTTAAC
Source organism: Nuphar pumila (assembly GCF_984573655.1). Lineage (NCBI taxonomy): Eukaryota > Viridiplantae > Streptophyta > Magnoliopsida > Nymphaeales > Nymphaeaceae > Nuphar > Nuphar pumila. The sequence continues at coordinate 124,491,375 of NC_143257.1, read as the reverse complement.
CTGTGTAAACTGTGAAGAAGGTAAAATATTCTTTTTTCTATATGTTAAAGAATACATTCATCGTTACATATAGACGTGGGTTCTTGTTGATAGGTATCCACGTCTCCTGATAAAAGGGAAAGTTAATAAAGATAGGATAATATACAACAATGAAATCCCGTCATCTTCGGATTCTCAATCAGCAAGATATTCAGAATCTCAACACATGGAAGCACCAAAGAAGCATCATAAGCTATGCTACGATTTACACTATTCTATGCTATTAAAGGATTTATGCTTTCTCATTTTGTGTATGTTCTACTATTCTCTAGCTTCTCATCTTAGTTGGATTTCATGTGTCTGCTTTCATAACAGCTACTTATGTGCAGATTCTCCTTCAATATTACAGTGATTCATTAGTGAGAAATACATCAGATATGATTGTCCATTTTGGAGGCATTGCTAAAATTTCAGGGGGACTGAAACCTTCTTACAACAATTCAGCACCAAAAGTTTTGCACTATTCTTCAAGAGGGCCAGACCCAAAAAATGCGTTTCTTGATGATGCAGATTTCATGAAACCCAACTTAATAACCCCTGGTAGTTTCATCTGGGCTGCATGGAGTCCTTCAGGGACTGATTCAGTAGAATTTGAAGGTATCATCCATGTAATTTAGCCATCAGAAAATTTTAGATTGGAGTGGTTTGCCTTAACTTCATTTGATCATTTTATTAAATTAGGTGAAAGGTTTGCAATGATATCAGACACAAGCATGGCAGCACTTCACGTTGCAGGGCTTGCTGCTCTCATCAAGCAGAAGTTCCCTAGATTTAGTCCTTCAACCATCGCTTTTGCACTCTCCACTATTGCCTCCCTATATGACAAGCAAGGGGGCCCATTGTAAGTTTTGTTGTAAAGAATCAAGCATATGTTTTTGTAACTGTAGACATCGATTTCTTTGTCAATAATTCTAATTGACATCTAATCCAAAAAAACAAAACAAAGAAGCTAACTGACTTGTTCTCTTCATAATAATTGAGCGATCATCATTGTCTTTTTTATCATCTTTGCTATTGTTATCGATGTTCTTGTTTTATAGGGAAGATGGTTAATGATGGATTGAACCTGCCCCTTGTGATTAGTGGTGGACCTCGAGTTTGGTTGGATATATGATCCAAGTATGACATGTTATTTCCAGATGTGGACCTTGAGGAAGAAAATAGAGCACGTGATCATTTTTTACCCTGCTGATACTGCAAGAAGATCAAACATGCTACACCCACCAATAGGAATAGGAATTCAAGGTCTTGCTGATACTTAATTTGATCTTGTTGGGAATTCCATTTGATTCACCAGAGGTTAAATATCGTATCAATTTCCTTCTAGTACAACTGTTATTAGATTTTTGTAATTGGTGTTGAACTTCTGAATGTTGTCTGATGTACCTTCTAGTACAACTGGCGGGGGGTCGTGGGGGGCAGCGCCCCCCAGAAGATTTTTTATGAAATCTTTCAATGGCATTTTCTGGTTCTGTAGTTTTGTTGTCACACTTACAAGTTTAAAATGACATTGATGATGTATGTTTATGAATCTTCTTTTTCACTTAAGCTCAGTCTTTTAAATGAACTCAAGTTTCATTACATCTCTTCTATATATGTCATTCTTTTTCTGCACTTCCCTATTTCTTCTAATGGTAATGTTAGCATATCATAGCATGTTTTCTCTCTTGAAGACTTGTCTCATGATTGAAACAATTCTAACAATTTTCACTCTCATTATACTACTATTTGAAAACCTTCTTCTTACCAAATGTTTCTACTAAATGATTTTTTGGTGGCTTTGCGGATTAAGTTTGGAAAGAATTGTACTATATTTGCCATTTTTTCTACCATAAGCTATTTTTTTTCAGGTAAGTGAAGTGTGTATTTTGTGTAACTTGGCCTATAGAGTTGTGGCCTTCCCCCTGTTCTCTTATATTGCTGTTTGATTGCCACTGTTCTGTTTACTCTTCTTTTCTCCTTGGTCAAACATGATAAGTGGATTTGTGTTCACTGTCTTATCCAAAGGGTCTCAGCTTGAAACCACCAGAGACACTTCCTTTCTTTGCCTTTTAGTAGAAAAAATAAAATAAAAGAAATAAAAGGGCACCAACAATGAGTTTAACTTGTTCTTTTTCTTTCAGTATAAAGTGTGATAACTCATGATGTGCTTGCATAGATATGCTTTGAATTTACACATTTCTAGTTTGAATGTGCATGTTAAGACCACTGACCTTCAACTCCTACTTGGTAGTTCATGATCACAGTGTGACCATTTGTAATCATGAGATTATCAAGTACGCCATGAGTTGTTAGTACTTTGCATTTCAAGAGAACTCAATTATGATCTATGCTAACTTAGACTTTTGAAGGCAGTTTGCACCTTTGGAATAATATACTTTCATAATTTGTTATAGCTGTCGATCTATGCTAATTTGTTTAGTTAAAACTGTTGAGTTGTGGAGCCTGATTCATAATTTTTTCCCTTTCAGAAGGGGGGTCCGGGGGCTCCCCCCGGTGCGGGTCCCGCTGCGCGGTCAGCGGGTCCCCCCCCCCAGAAGAATTTTTTTTCTTGGGCTTGTGTTTGAGACCTGGTTTCTTATGGATCGGACCCGATTTGATTAGGGTTAGGGTTGCCGCCCTTGCCTTGTATATATTCTCTCTTTTTCTTTCCCTCTTGTAACTGTCGAAGTAAAGCAATAAAGTTTTCTCTGGGCGGCCGTGGTTTTTTACTCTCTCTCAGATTTGAGAAGAGGTTTTTCCATGTAAATCTCTGTCTTTGTTGTGTTTAGATTGATCATTCTTGTTTATTGTTTCCTTCGATTGTTTCTTGTTTGCAGTTTTCCTAACAAAAACTACATAAAACAACCCTAATTTTTGGAAAAATGAGGACTTTGACCCTCATTTGACTAAAAAATTCAAGGCGTATACGCCTTGGCTTGAGGTACACCTCGCCTTGAGGTGTGCGCCTCAAGGCGTATGAGGCGCACGCCTCAGGGCTTTTTTTTAAAAAAAATTGGCGACGGATAATATCCGTCGCTAATATTCAGCAATGAATTTTTGATGTTTTGAGATGAATTATATTTTGTCGCTATTGTTGTCGCTATTGTAGCGACGGATTAACGATGAAATATAATCCATCGCAAAACTAAATCCGTGCTCATTTAGCGACGGATTAGAGACGAACATGATTTAATTACCGACGGATTGACAACAGATAAATTATGTCGCAATTTAGCGACCACGATTATGCGACAGACGCTTTCTGGCGCTATCCGTCGCTAAACACGTTAGCGACATATTTTGCAACGGATTAGCGACAAAAAGTGTCTATCGCTAATACGTATTTTTCTTGTAGTGTCCCCACCGCTTCCTCCTCCTCCTTGTTTCTACGCTTCACCCAACCCCAGTTAGAGGGTGCCTCTCATTGTCGCCCTTTTCCCAACCTCTCTCTCTTTCTCTCTAGAGGGGTGCTGATTATTTTTTTAAACCTACGGTCAGCCATGCAGAAGGTATTCTAATTTTCGGAAACCAGTCATTAAAATTTTCTTAGCTGGACGTGAAACTTTTTTTCATTGTCTGTTGATTTCAATTTACAAGAGTTTGGCAGGAGGGTCGTGGTCATTGTTGTATATGGCCATAATCAAGCCGTCATGAGGCTTGTGTTATTGGAAGATTTAAATAAGATCATCATCTCAAACAGAGAGTATCATTTTCTAATGGGGGATTTTAATTGCTTATTGTCAATACATGATTCTAATAACCTCATTCTTCCTAATCCATCTATGCAGGGTTTCTAAGATTTTGTTCATCGGCATCACCTTTATCCTATTCCTCTAATCGGGGAGGGTTTCTCATAGTCGAATAGGCGGATACGCCCGTGCTGTCGGGTATTAGATAGGGTCTTTGTCATTCCAAATTTGTTGGATTTCATTCCCGATGTTAGGTGTGTTTTGCTAGCTCCATCTATCTGGGATCATGGTCAGGTCATCACTCTTTTGGGGGATGGTTTTAAATCAGTCAGGAGTTTTGTGTTTGAAGAATGGTGGCTCCAAGAGCCAAATTTTTACACAATTATTACTGAATCATGGAACAAGCCTTCTAATGAGCATTGGGTGGCTATTCAGTGTCAGTCATCACTCTTTTGGGGGATGGTTTTAAATCAGTCAGGAGTTTTGTGTTTGGAGAATGGTGGCTCTAAGAGCTAGATTTTCACACAGTTATTACTGAATCATAAAACAAGCCTTCTAATGAGCATTGGGTGGCTATTCAGTGTCACAAAAAGTTATCTCGTCTAGCTAAGGATATCAAGGGCCATCTTTATAGTTGAAATGTGGTTAAAATTTCAGCAAATGGCTGCATGAGAGCAAGAGATCTTGACGTTGTATCAGACAATGTCTTCCCTTGAATCTCTCTCTCATTTGCAACTTCAAAGTTTACAGGCCAAATCCATTGAGTTATTAATGCTATTAAAAAATTGAAGGGCCAAGGAGGAAATTCGATAAAAACAGAGGGCTGGGGTGAAATGGCTTGCGGCAGGAGATGAAAATACTATTTTTTTTCATTCATATGCTTCTCATTATCATAGGAGGAAAGTCGTTCCTTCAATCATCATTGGGAGAGTTCCGTATTTTAATCAACACATTAATTCAATAGTCACTCAATATTTTAAGGATTTATATTCTGTTTTGTTAACAATAGAGGGTGTCACTGGTCGAGCTTTTGTTGGGACGATTCAACAAGAGCAATCCAAAATTATGCAAAGGAAGTTCTTTGAAGAAGAAATTTATAGGGTTATCAAAGATTTATCGGGGTGGAAAGCACCAGGAGTAGATGGGTTTCATATGGATTTTTTCAGAATATTTTAGGATTGTGTCAAGACTGATGTGGTTAACATGTTTGATGAGTTCTATCGTAACTCCTAACTGCCTAAACAAACTCACTTTGCTATTATATCATTAATTCTGAAAGATGATGTAGCCACAAATATCTCAAGGTTTTGCTCAATTTCTGTTATGAGTGTTCTCTATCGTATGATTGCCAAAGTCTTGGCTAATAGGATGAAACAGTGGCACACCAGATTTTTTCGGACTCTCAGTTCACATTTATCCACAATAAGATAGTTCAACAATTTTTCATCATGGCATCAGAAGTCATTCATTCCTTGCAACTTAATAGTCAGCCATATTTTATTTTAAAATTAGATTTTCATAAAGCCTATGATTTTGTGCATTGGTCCTTCTTATTTCAAATATTGTTAATTTTTGGTATTGGTCATCATTTTTCTGGGTGGGTGAGGGAATTTGTTTCAAATGATCAGGCCATGATAAATATTAATGGTGTAAGAGAAGACCTGATCAAGTTGGGGGTGTGGACTACGACAAGGATGCCCACTCTCGCCATTATTGTTCAATGCAGTTGCAAAGGGACTAGTGGTGTTGCTTAAGAGAGCAACGACAAAGTGATTAATAGATCCTTTAGATATTTCAGAATTTCCAGAACATATCCTTATTTATGCTGATGAAATGATTATTTTTTGGTTGAGCAAAAATGTACAATAGATACTTAGATTCAAACTAATCCTTTAGTTCCTTCTCTCTCTATCTGGACTTCCACTAAATGAAAACAAATGCTCATTTACTATGTTCAATGTTGAATCTACTATGCTTGCAGCGGAGAAAAGGATTTTTAATTGCATGATTTTTAAGTTGCCGATGACGTATTTGGGCTTGTCGTTACAAGTGAAGCACCTATCTTTAGCTGCATGGGCACCGACAATTCAAAAAGTGAAAAACAAATTATTTTCGTGGCAGGCATCTTATCTCTCCATCGCTGGCCGACTGACTTTGATAAGATATATTCTTTTGACTATTTCAAAAAATTTCATGTCTATGTTTGTGATGCTTATGGGAGTGGAGAAGCAGATTACACGTTTACTGGCAGATTTCTTATGGTCCGGGTGTCATCTCCAGGGTAAGCGTCATTTGGTTGGTTGGCGAACGGTGGTAGATTACCTAGGCATGTGACTAGCTTAGGAGTTTTTGCGTCTAGATAGAGGAGCATTGCACTTGTTGCCAAGCAATGTTGGTTGGCTCATCAACCAGGTAATTCATGTGCTCGTTTGCTTCATGCTAAATATGGAGCTTTCGATTTATTACTAGTTCGATAAGGAAAATGGGGGTTGGCGATCTCGCATTTGAGAAGCATGTGGTTGAGGGATTTATCATTCTTCAGAGATCAAATTGGGGATGCAAAAAATAATGGTCAGTGGTTGGAATAGGCGATTGTGCTAAGTGGTGTGTTTCACACCTACAAAGTGTATAGATCGTTGCTCCCCCCGGGGGTTGATTGGATCCCAAAGAGTGTGTTATGGGCTAAGGGCCCTTTCCCTCGATCTCGGGTCTTGGCATGGTTAATTTTGCAAGATAGGGTTCAGACCCACAATAATTTAAAGAAGTTGGGTTTTTAGTTTCTAAGTTGATGCATGCTTTGTCAAGCGGTTGAAGAAACAACGTTTCATTTATTCTAGTCATGCCCAATCTTTATGGAACTTTTTAATAGGACTTGGAGACATCCATAAGTAATTGTTAAGGAGGAGTCTTTTGTGCTAGATCTGATCTTGGGCCCAGTACAGATTAGACGAAGCAAAAGGTGGATGATGATAGGGAGGATGTGGTTGCTTACAACATGGTGGTTTGTATGGATGACACGCAATGATGCAATTTTCTATCAAATTTCGGTTGTCTTAAATAAACTAGTGCATAAAATCTTGATTGATGTATATGCGATTCTGCGTATGCATCTTAGAGCTCTTCCCTTCTCACCGATAAACGTTCACCCATCTATGGTGCTTTCTTGTCCAACGGATCCTGGTTGAGCTTGGATATGATATATGTTTCAGTCTGTCTCTAGTTATTTACTTCAGCTTTCCTATTTCCTATTTCCTATTTTTGTTTTCGTTCTTGTCCAGTTCATGGGTTCAACATTTTGTTGATCTTCATGAGTGGTAATGTTGAATATCTCTCTCTCTCATCACTGCCATACCATCTTTCTCCCTCTCATTTATAAGCTTCACCCAACCTACTTATGAATAGGTCATCCAACAGGACAGTAGTGGTGAAGGTGGAGGAAGGGGCAATGGTGAATGTGGTAGGAGGGGAAAGGGTTATGAAAGGAAGGGGAAAGAGGGTTTACACAGGAACCATGGATCGGGAGCTCGGATGGTTCATGTTGGTTCACAATAGTTTACATATTTGCCAAGTTATATATATATATATATATATATATATATATATATATATATATATATATATATATATATATATATATATATATATAGCCCCAAGTAATGGGGTGGGGCCGTGGCTGCTAGCAGTCAAGGTTCGATTCTCATGGGCATTGCTCCTCTGCGCAAGCCAATGCATAGCATAAGCCTTAGGCGTAAGGGTCCTATCCTTGGAGTTTTACGCTGCCGCCATGATGGCCATAGGTATGGCAGGCTTAGCCAGCACAGGTCTTTGTGCCAGGTGTGGTTTCTTTGCAGTGGCGTAGCTAGGATTCATGTGAGGGGGGGGGGGGGGGGGGTCGGGGCCAGCGCCCCCCAAAATTTTTTTTTGAGATAAAATAAAAAAGGACTACAATTATTAATAAAAATCTATTTCATATGGACAAATCAAACTATTTGCTGCAGTCAGGGCTGGGCTAGGACTGGACTGGGCTAAAAAAATGGATAAAAATCTATTTCATATGGAATCAAGGCTGGGCTAGGACAGGGATTTAAAAAAAAAAAAAATTAACTGTTTCGGGAGGCAGCCCCCCCCTGTTTCTTTGGGTGTTATATATATATATATATATATATATATATATATATATATATATATATATATTGGCTACTAACTAATCAAATTTTTTTTGTAGATCAAATGTTATGGGTGTGATCTACATGGTTTGTTTAGTAGAAACTTATTTTGATTCATGTGATTATGACAAGTAATTAGGTTTTTAAAGGGTCCTAAAATAAAAAAACTCACAATGTTGCTAAAATTTCATAACTCAAAAGATCACTTTTTTATAACAGAAAAGCAGTATCCATGTCTTGATCCTTAGAAAAAAAACCATGCTGTGGTTAGATTGAATCGATCCAACTTGTACCTGATTTTTAGATCATTAGTTCATGATTCGTGCATTTTTAAGTAATTCTGATCATGGATTTATCGCGGTTTATTGAGAGAGAGAGAGAGACCTAAATCACAAGTAGCCAATATTGCCACCTACATCCAACATCACAAACACATGCACACCAATAATGCTCGACTAGTTTTTTCTACAAGGAAACAAAATCCAACTTGGCCTGCCTTTTCATTTCAGCCTGCGTCTGTCCTTTTTCCGCAGGCCATCTTTTTGTCCACCTAACAGGCCACACCTTCAATTCTCCTTCTCCAAACTATGGTCATCCCATCCTCCACGTTATCCCAAAGTTCTTGCACAAAGAAGCCGACTGCCAATCCAAAATCACACAACTTCATAAAAGACAAAAAGTAGACCTAGCTCATGCTAAAATTTCTTCCTTTTTGGTATGGCTTGAGGTGCACATTATAGAATGAATCTTTAACCACAAGTCTTGCAGACTATATAGGTCACTAATTTAAATCATTGAGCCTAGGATAAGTTTGGGGATGCCAATGGATCGGATATTACCTGTCATCCAACCTGAATTTGAATCTGATTAGTCGGATCCAGTACCCAAAGGCATATTCCAACTAGTAATCAGATTCAGATCGGTATTGAATTTTGCATCCAAATCTGGGTCTGAGTATAAGATTTGAATCCAACTAGAATCTGAATCCAAATAAGTGTAAATGACATACTTTAAGTTAGTTGGATCCGAATTCAGTTTTCGCTGGTTCCATCTTTCTTTGAATTTGAATCCGAACCCAATTAGGTCAGATCCAATTAGATCAAACTCATTATTGCATAGATCCGGCCCATCCACATCCCTAGATAGGTTCCAACTTGCTAATGGAAGACAGCTGTTTCGTAGGAGAATCATCTTCGGTCCCTTGGCTCTTTGAGGTGGTCTCAACCTCTAGGATATTGTTCACAAAAATGAGTGCCTCAGGCCAGGCATGGGCGGATATCATAACAGACCAACCTTTTTGTGTTTGTGGATGCCCCACAAATGGACTCTTTTTTGGGACTTTTGGGTTGTTGGTCATGGAGAGGAGTCTTATATAAGTTTTAACTTGAAGAATAAAAAGTTTTGGATCTTAATCAGAACTCATATCGAACCTGGGTCTAGTTACTCTAGTATGACATTTCATAAACAATGCTCGGCTCCATAAACTAATTGGGCCCAATGAGTATGATCTGAATTCTTAATTGAACCTTCTCTTTATTACCAAACCCACATTCTATAGGATTCGGCATAAGTTGGATCAATCGGGCTGTCAACACCCCTTAACTTCAAGTCATCCCCTAAGCTATCTCAAAATTCAAAAGCCTAAGTTGATTCTTGGCATCCTTATTTCATTATTTTTTTTATGGCGAAGTTCTCCGCCAAAGCAGGTAATCTTCGAGTGGGGTCACCAACACTCAAGCCCTTAAGGAGCCCACCAGTGAAAGGCATCAGCACTGATAAGTACTAAGCACTTAAAAGTTGTAGGATTCCCCCTATGCTTTTATATATGCAGCTTAAAGGAGTTGAATGTGATAGATGGACTGCTAAAAGTTGGAAAACTTATGTGCTTATTAGCTGAAGTGCATGAGGTTTGAATCCAACTGAGAGATATCTCCAAAACTTTAACACGGAAAAAGGAAAAAGCTAATCTTTAATTTAATAAACTATGGTCAGATTAGAAATTTGGTTCTGGGCCATGGTGATCTAACGGTTCTATTAATGTCTCAAAGAAAGTAGAAAACTTTTAGACAATTGTGCCAAAGAAAACTTTATCCATCATATTCTTTTGACATCCAATTTTATATTTCTTTGCTTTTCATACCTCCCCATCAAAAGTTTGAAAGCGTTTTCCGTATTAGAAAATAAATCTTTTGGGATCAATGTCAAGTCATGTCGACTACCTTTATATAATATTCTATATGCCTTATTGTTTTCTTCATAAAATTAAATAATAAAAATTTATCTGCATGATAGAATGAACGACAATATATAAAGGGTCTAAGTGACGGCTCTACTGATCAAATTCATCTCAACACCCACACAACAACCCTGCTGGCCAAGCGGGTGACCCCAGGGTGATATTGTTGGTGTTTTTCAATCAGTGGCAAAATTTTCCTTTTATTTAATGGGATACTTTCTTAAGAATAAAAAAACTTATTAACATAAGAAAGCATATTCTAGGATTAAACTTGCTCCACTTAGAGTATTAAGTTAAATTAGTACTCAATTTGTAGTCAAAATCTTATGGAAAAAATAGTTCTCAAAAAGAATTTTGTGGAAACAATGACTGCATATAAACGGTAACCTGCCTATCTAGCTCATTCTTGAAACAATAAACAATTCTTTTTTTTATTATTAATAATCAATTCTGTCAGCTTTTCGATAACTATTATTATATAGCACCGGTTCATAGCAAAACAAAATACGATCTGACAGAGCACAAAAAGGGTATTGGACCGTTGGCTTTGCATGCTAGCATTAGATATTCTGTACAAATATTATGTATTCAAAAGATTTAGAGCTGTCTGGTAGGCATGCATCAGCTATGACCGCTCCACACAGTAATTATAGGTTCATAGCCATTGATCTTTAAATTACAATAATTATAACCATCCATTTTATTGATGGAGATGCAATCGATTGCTTCAATTGATGCAAAACATTCTTACTGCAACACTATGGTTATGTTTGAGAGCCTTGCAATGAGATGAAAACACGGTTTCAGTGTGTTGCCAAAATATCATTTTGCCAATGTGTGATGTTGAGATTTGGAGTTGCCAAAAACATTTTCTCGTGAAAGGTGTTGAAATGTGGTGTGGAGCCAGCCAACACCAGTCCCAATGCATTGTTTAAGCAACACCACTGCAACAAGAGAGTAATGGAACATGCAGAAACCACGACACAATGGCCGATTCATGGCTCCCAAGTGGGTTTCATCAAGACCGCCAGCTTATCTTTCTTAAGATTTTTCACCAAGTGGGTTGGACCCATGGACCTGATTGGACCGACATTGCTATAGAGAGTTCTAAGTGTGGCCTTTGATTGGCTGGGCTTGAGCTGGGGCCAGGCTGTTTGATAAGTATGTGTGGACCTAACCTAGCTTTAGGGCTGTCAATTCGGGTTTGCATTGGATACTCGATCAGACCGGACAAGACCCTGACTTACTGGGTATGGACATGAAAAATACTGACACAAATATTATTGGGGTGGCCCAGAACTGTTCCAAGTAACACGTGGCCTGAGTTTGGGACATAATTTTGCCTGAATGCACGCCCCAATCCAGCTGACCCAGTATTTCATGTGTATTTCAGTGAAAATTTACATTTTATATGCTGTCACAAAGGCACTTTCATGTGGTTCGACTCACAAGTTCGAAACTTTTTTGGAAATTAAGACACGAGGACATGAAATTCTTTTAATTTTTAATCAATTGACAAATATTTTTTGATATTTTAATATTACAATGCATCTTTATTAAAATAATACATAAAACATTAAAAATAATATTAAAATATTACCCATACATGTCTTTGTCCGTGTCCGTGTCCGTATCCGTGTCAGAGAATGCACCGGGGAGTGGGGCACACCATCAAAATGGCATATCCCTGTGACATAGTTATATGCCACTTAAATTACATGGGTCTGGTTTGGGATTTATTTTCTTGTGCTCCAGGTCAGTTAGCTGAACCCTTGTTTTTTTTTTCATGATGAAGGAACCCTCACCAAGAACCGGGTCACTAGCCTGCAAGGTAAAACTTCGGGTTGAGGACGAGGACACGACCACCCAGCCTTACGTGCCCCAACAGTGTAAAAGCAACAGCAGCCCCATGTGACAGCGGAGTTCGATCCTGGGCCATCATCTTTACACAGGACCCGCTTACCACAAGGAATAACAACCGGACTGATTGTTATTGGAGCTGGTTCATGTAAATCCTGATTTGCCTAACCTTGAAGGTTTAATTTCTCATGAAAAAAGTCAAAGATTACTTTTAGAGTAAATCATGAAAAAGCCACCCAAGTTGGATCTGGAAAAAACCAGATCCATTTTGTGATGCTGTATACTCACCAACCAACCAACCTGATCGGGTCCGTCAGGCCATCACGATGACAGCACTACAGCAGACAGGGTTCAGGTGGGCTCAGTTTGGTTTGGACCCAGCCTCACTGCCAAGAAGCCAAGCATCATTGCATGGTCAGGTCAATACTGGACCTACTTGGTCAGGTCAGACTTTAGGCTATCTTTGTCATTAAACAAAAAAACTAGTACACTCTAGGCATTTCCAAAGCCATCTTCAGTCACTTTGGTAAGCGGCGCCGCCCGACTTCGAGATAGCGAGCGGAGGCGTTCAACGTCATCCTGGTTGCTCAAATTACTTAACTACCCCTACTAAAAGGTTTAATACCAATCATATCCTTACCTTCCATTGCCACCTCATAACTGTCAGGCCCTGAATTACGTGAGCACCCTTCCTTAACTTGTCATAAAAACTGCTCCAATGTATACAAATCTTCAATTTGGTTCACGCCATTCTTGCCTACATGTTCCTATAGGTGCAAACAAGCTTTTTCTATCTCACATTTCTTTCTTTCAACCATGAGATTATGGGTTTATGAGATTCAATGCTTGAGTAGATTATGGGTTTATGAGATTCAATGCTTGAGTGATTCATTTAGAATTTTTATTTTATGACAAAGTAAAACCTTCACTGAGAATCAGGTCACTTAATGTGCCATGTAAAACTTCAGGTTTGGGGCAGGTCACCCAGCCATACATGCCCCAACCGTGATAAAGTAATGGCAGCCCCCATGTGCCAGTCAGAATCGATCCTGCACCTTCAGCTTGACACGGGACCCTGATAACCACGTGTATCCACCCCGGTGGTGATTGACTTAGAAGTTATTAGTATGGCAAGCAGTTCCATTTGTCAAATGAAAACTGTTCAAGGGGTGTCCTTATCAATCACAACTTATCAGTGTTCTTAAAACTTCATGGCAATTTGTATAATACTATTGAGAAACAATGGGAGGAAACCAGTCAGTGGGAGAGGGACATTTTGGAGATGTGAACCAATGTAAGAATCTTCGTAAACCTTGCCCCGGCATATAAGAATCTCTCCCTAGCGAGACAGAAGCCACCGACAAAACTGAAAATTTGTATCTCAGGACAAAAATGAAGCGTTGGTTAGCATGATAGAGTTTTCTGACACGCATCCTATTTCTTTACTTGTTGATTGAATAATTACCATTAATATAATTTTAATCCTTGAGGCGTTGCCTCACATTGCTCTATTTCTGGTAGTCTGACTGCTCGCAGTACTTAAAACACAGGAACAATCCACTCAGCAAAAATGCCGCCCTGCTCTCTTTCTCTAATGGCCTAAAAAGTGAAAGAAAAGGAAAAGTTGACCCTTCTATCTATCACGGCTACCCATTGAAAACCCACTACCAATTGTTTCCAGGCTACCACTTTTCTCTATTCTTTTTTATGATTCAAAACCTTTGTAGGCTTTTCATGCTGGTTGGTGTTTCCTAATTTTGTTGGGTTTTTCCTGAGTTTTAATTTTGGAAATTTTGGTGGGCATCTTTTTATTGGTATGAGAGTGAAGGATCGGTTCTTTCTTTATCCAATTATGGGTATTTCTTTAAACTTTTCCTTTCCTTTTTTTTCTCCTGTTGAGAAATTCTGAACCGATTTTTTCTAGTGGGGATTCGTTCTGTCAGATTCTTTTTTTCTTTTTTTGAGATCTGTAGCAATACTACAAATATTGTTGGTTGTGGTGAGAGTAGCCATGCTGCATGCTGATCGTAGCCGGTCCTATTCGTGGTTGTGGGATAGCCATATCAGCACGAAGAATTCGAAATGGCTTCAAGAAAACCTCACGGGTAAAGAGTTTTCCTTACTTTCCTTTCATTCATATTGTATCAGTTATAGTCTAAGGACATCTGTTGGTGTGTGCAATTCTCTTTAACACCAGATCAAGGGTGGCCTTCTCATGCTTGACTAAATCACTTTTTTGGGCAGTTTAGTTATCTTTGTTTGGTCTAAGGAGAAGCCTCAGGATTGCGTTTTTTCGGTTATCTGATCAAATATCTACAGGGTGTACTCTAGGAATTGAAACAGTGAAATTTTTGTTGTGTTAATGACTTATGAGTCTTCCTGGTTGCTATTGGTAGCGTCAACTTCATATCCAAGTTTACTTTTCAGTTCTGCCCAACATTGTTTCATTTGTTGAGCAGTTCTGCAGAGACTCTTTTCTGAGGTCATGAGTAATCTACATGTAAATTCCGGGAACTAATCTTTAAAAGTTTAATTTGCTTACTGGTTTTCTTCTTCTTGCATAAAGTTCTCATCTGAACTACTGAATTGGTGCTGCATTATGTTATTCGGGATTCCTACGGCATTGTTATGGTATTTGTCCTGTATCAACTCCCATCTCCAGAACTGACCTCTGTTTTGAGAATTGAGCCAAAAAAGAAAGGTTTTCTTTGAGTTGGGAACATGGACGTTTGTTTCACTTCTATGGAAAACCTTAATAGTTTGTTCATGTGATCAAAGATTCGAGATCTATTTGACAACGACATCTGCAACTTGAGGTATTCTGCATTTAAAAAGTTGCCATTAGCCTATAAGGATATGCGTTTTTTGGAATTAACATCGTAAATTTATCACTTCCAATGCATGGTATGCTCTATAGAATCTTCCTTTTTCTAGTCCTGATGATGGGGACAAAAGTAAAATAATCTTCAAATCTAATGAAAGATGCAGCAAAGTTCTTGTGGGAAAACATTTCTCATAAAAGGACAGTCAACTTGTATATGTTGTACGGGACTGAGGTAATATGCATCGCCACATTCTTGTCATTGAGTAAATAACTTCAATTCCTATCTCTAATAAATTTCTCCAATTATTTTATGTATTAAGTGTCAATATTTTTGCCTCCGAACTGCTCTTCCATATATCAAATGGTGAGAAGGGGCCAGACGGTTCCAAACTCCATTCCCACAACTTGGGCAAGCATGTTACTGCAGATGCTCCCAGCACCTGGTCATTTCTATAAGCAACATCGATTTGCTTCTTGGGCTAATGTTGTGTGCTTTGCACACTTATGAAAGGAAAACTGTTGTAGATTCACTGGTATAGCAGCAAAATTGATGCCACTGCAGTAGGCTTAGTCATCTGGCAGTTTAGTGGAAGAGGGCAGAGCCTAGTTTAAGTTGGGAGAAGTAAAAGCCACGTTTTCCTGTAGCACATAGTATCTCTGGTTTGTGCTTCCTTCTATTCCGTGGTGACATAAAAGGAAATTAGGTAAATGTACATTTAAGCAGAAAACTGGTAGAGCTGCAACTGAACAGCTGGGCTTTTTTTGTCGTTGAAATTTTCCATATCATTCAAATATCTTAGAAATTAGAACAATCAACGTTGCAAGTAGTTCTAGCATGACTTAGCATCATTGCTGGATTAAATTAATTAATTCCATGGGCTACATTTCTGTATCTTCAATCATAATCTTATACAAAATTATGAACCAAATAATTTTCCTTAAACCTAAAATTTACAGATTAAATGCTTTACTTTATATGAATTCTTACCTTGTATTTGTTTTCGGATGTTTATTTGACCTCACATTAGATTCTTTCCTTTTATGCATGTATCATATTCTTTAATCATGTACTGAATGGATGCATCACTGAGACAGATATGGATGCAAATGTCAAAGCAATGATCAAGATTATAGAGGAAGATGCAGATTCCTTCGCAAAAAGAGCAGAGATGTATTACAAGAAAAGGCCAGAGCTTATGAAACTGGTTGAAGAATTCTACAGAGCATACCGTGCATTGGCAGCAAGATATGACCATGCGACTGGTGAACTTCGACAAGCTCATCGCACTATGTCGGAAGCCTTTCCAGATCAAATTCCATTCCCCTTGTCGGAAGATTCTCCTCGATCTTCCTCTGTTATGTATAGTGAAACTACTACACCTGAAGTAACAAACCCAGTACGGTCTTTATTTGATCCAGATGATTCACAGAAGGATTCTTTAGGACCATCATCACTCTTTCCAGTTGTCAAGAGGAATGGAGCTTTTTCTGAAGAAAATGATGCTGTTACAGGCAAAAAAAGGTTGAAACAGCTCAATGAGATGTTCCTACTCAATCCAACTTCAGATAAGAAGACTCCTGAATCTGGAGGAGGTATAGAAAATGTCAAATATCCAGATGGTAAGTCAAGAAGAGGTCTAGCCTTTCAAGAGAGTGAAGAGAAGGGTTCTGAACTGAAACTGCAGAATAGGGCAAGTGCTCGCCAAAGAAATGAGGTGGAGGTCCGAGACAGAGGGATACAATACCAAGCTTCACATCCACAGGCAGGAGAAGTTCAGAACAAGGAAGACATGCTATTTTCTGGTACGAATGTGGTGTTAGAGAAACAGAGTTGTAAGATTCAAATTAAGTCAGAAGCAGAACAATTAAGAAAAGCAGAAGCAGAAGTTCATGATCTGCAAATGGCACTCTCTAAATTACGAGAAGAACAGGAAGCTGTTATGGTTCGTAGTCAGCAGTCTCTGGAACAGTATCAGAACTCCTTGCAGAAAATATCCGATTTGGAAACTCAAGTTTCTCATGCACATGAAGAAATAAGTAGGCTAAATGAGGATATATTTAAGGGGGTTGTGAGATTCAAGAGTGCTGAAGAGCAAGCTATGTTGCTAGATAGAGCAAATCAGTCTCTGCAGTCAGAGGTGGATAATCTGGGACAAAAGCTTGTACTGCAAGAAGAACTTAAAAAAGAGCATTATGAGTTGGAACAACTCAGGATTCAAGTGCAAGAAGAGCACCTGCAATCAATGAGCCGTGAAACAGCTCTTCAATCTATGGAGCAACTAAATTCCCAATTAGAGGAACAACATAGAGTTCTGATGATGGACCTTAAGCAAAGAATGTGTCTCTTGAAGGATATGGAGCACAGGAATCAAATTTTAGAGGACGAAACTGTTAGACTGAAAGAAGAAAACAACAGCCTGAATACTGAGAACATGTCGTCTGCAAAGTCAATAAAGAATCTGAAAGATGTGCTCTACAGCTTGAATGAAACCAAATGGAAACTCGAACAAGAAGTTGGACTTCATATTGACGAGAGGAATACTTTACAGCAAGAACTTTACTTCCTGAAAGGGGAAAGAAATGACTTGGACAGGAGATACCAAGCTATGATAGAGCAAATAGAGTCAGTAGGGTTGGATTCAGAATGCCTTCGGTCATCTATTAAAGACTTGCAAGATGAAAACAATCTTCTGAAGAAGAGCTGTAATAAGAAAGATGAAGAAAATGCAGCTATGTGTCAAAATCTGAAAAATATAGAAGAATTCTTTGAAAAGAATTGTTTATTGGAAAAATCACTGTCAGATAAAAACAATGATCTCGAAGTTCTGGGAGAAAAAATGAAGTGTTTGGAGGAATCTTTCCATTCTCTTATGGAGGATAAATTAGTCCTTGCCAAAGAGAAGGACAATCTAGCTGCCAAGGTTGATAACGTGACACAGACTCTGCAAATATTGGAGGCATTGAATGCAGATGCTGAAGAAAAATGTCTTTCTCTGGAAAAGGAGAAGGCATCGATGCTTAATCAGATTGAGGAGCTCCAAACATGCTTAAAACTAGAAAGAGAAGAACGTGACAGTATTGTTCAGTTTAGCAGTACTCAGTTGAATAATTTTGAAACCAAGATAAAATTTCTGCTGAAAGAGAGTCAACAGAGAAAAGCCAAACTAGAAGAAGAAGAAGATCATGTCCTTAGAGCTCAAATCGAAATCATTGTGCTCCAATGTGTTGTACTTGATATGTGCAGAACGAATAGCAATCTCTCATTTGAATGCCAGAAGTATCAAGAGATCTCATCAAATGCTAACAAACTGGCCACTGAATTGAAAAATAAGAGTCTAGAACAACAAATGCAATTAGAATCCATTCTGGACAAGCAATCTTTGACTGAAGAACAAAATCTAAAGCTTACATCCGGTGTAGAGCAGTTGCTAGAATTACTCAATATAGATCTTGATCATGGATACCCCAACAACATTGGGACTGAAGTAATTTTTTATAATCTTCGGAGCAGAGTTGAGGCCATGAGTACCCTACTTGTCACTACCCAGAATGAAAATGCACAGTTGTTTTTTGAGAGTGCAATAACTAGTACTTTACAAGAGCAGTTGGGGCTGGAAATGTCTGATCTATTTTTGAAAAAGAAGGCACTTGAAATGAAGGCTGTTTCACAATCAGAGGAACTGATTGTTTTGCAAAGTGAAAAGCATGAGCTTGAAAAAATTAATGAATTATTGAGACAGAAGGTGCTCTCTTTGGAACAAAGGGAAAAGGTGCTGGAGACTGAAATAGGCATCACTTGTAAGCAACTGTCTGACTCTCAAGAGTTGAATAGATCATTAGAGAATCAGAATCACAAGTTGCATGAAGAGAATGAATCTCTTGTAAAGGGTCTTCTTGATTTGAATGGACAGAAGCATATGTTAGAAGAGGAAAACAATGCTATTCTTTATGAGGCCTTGTCATTGGGGAATCTTGCTTTGATATTTGAGACTTTTAACATTGAGAAGGAAATGGAGATAATAAGACTTAATAAAGCTTTAGATTACATCAGTGGAATTAATTACAAGCTCAAGGAGGAGGCCAAAGTAATGGTTGAAAAGCTGACAATGTTAGAGAAGGAGAATTCACATTTTAGAGAATTGGTTGAGAAATTGGAAGTTTACAAAATTCGTTCAGTGTCTTTGGAGAATGAGGTTAATAAATTCAGAAATGCTTGTGGACAGTTGAAACAGCAGATTGAACTTGGACAGACGTTACTGAATGAGAAAGAACTGAAGCTGTCTGATGCAGAACAGAAACTGAAAAAAATACAAAGTGGTCAAGAAGAGATTACAAGAGAACTTGAACGTGTCAAGAAGGAATCTGGTGAGATAATGACAACGAAAGAAGCACTGGAGAAAGATATCATGGAATTAACCATTGACATTGCCAATAAATCCAGGAAAATTGACTACATGCATGAAGAGGAGGAGGTGTTAAAGTTGGAGTTAGATAGATTGCAAAAGAAAATTGATAATCTCAATATCCAGGAGGATCATTTGAAGACAGAGCTGAAAGAAAACATGGGTGAAATTGAGCTCTTGCATGCTTGCTGTGCAATGTTGTATTATGAACTTCAGGTGTCTGTCGTCCATTCTGTGGTAGTTGAGCAAAAGGTATATGAATTGATTGGTGCATGCAAGAGTCTCAAAGAATATTCACAAGCACAGGAAAAGAAGATTCTAGAGGAAAATGCTTCCAAGAGCAGAGAGATTCATCAATTGAAGAGGAAAAATGACTTGCTGGAAGAAGAACATGAAAAAATGAAGCTTGAATCTATTGGATATTTGTCCCTCATATCATCTCTGAAGGAAAGCATAATATCTCTTGAGGATCGCTGCTTTGCTCTGACGAGGATTCAACGAAGCACTCCAGAGGTATTCTTTTGTCTGAATGTCTGCTGTTAGATTCTCTATCCTCACCCAATTTGAGTTTGGCAATAACTTGACTAAGCCATGCTCATTTGAGACAAATGAGGTGTTTGTCCAACTTGAATTGGATTAGTCCATATCTTTTATGAATTTTCTTTTTTGTAAATCTTGCAGGCTTAGTGAACTGACCTGGCCTTAAGGCTTCTCAATATCCACTAATACTATTTTTCATTGAGTTGTTTCATGGATAATAACAATTGTAATGCTGAACCTGATGATGAAAAGCTGATCTATTTGTAGATTCTTAGTTATAGATATGCAAGGCACTTCAGTTAGAGTGGGCTGACATTTTGACCAAATCCTTCTTTTTCTTTTCAGGACGCTGGACCAAATCACTGTAATTATACAGACAAAGTTTGTGAAGGAAATGAGGACAAGGGTGGTGATAAGCAAGATGGGATACAAGAGCTACACAAATTGCAGGCTAAAATTCAAACAATTGATATGACTGTTGGAGACTTTGAAAACATCAAAAAGGAATATCATGAAGTTAAACTTATCAAAGAGGCATTGGAGAAGCAGCTGGACATTTTGGCAGAGGAGATAGTAAAAAAAGGCAGGGAGGTGGAGAGTATTCAGAAAGAGAAGGAGAAATTAGAACTGGAATCTGATGAACTTCTGAAAGAAATTGATCAATGTCATCTCCGCGAAGAGTATCTAAAATCTGAACTAAGAGCAAGTGTGGAAGAGATTAAGCTGTGGCAGACAAGCTCAGAAAAGTTGTATCATGATCTTCAAAACTGTGCCATCCATGAAATGGTGATCAAACGAAAGTGGCATGAATTGGTTGGAGCATATGAGAGTCTTGACATAAAGTCTCAACATCAGGCCATGAAGTTTCTTGATCACATAAATATTTTGACAGAGGAGATGATCAAGAAAGGCAAGGAGATGGAGAGTATTCATGAAGTGAAGGAGAAACTAGAACTGGAATGTCATGAACTACTGAAAGAAATTGATCAATGCCAACTCCGGGAAGATTATCTGAAGTCTGAATTAAAAGCAAGTGCGGAAGAGACTGAGCTGTGGAAGACAAGCTCAGAAAAGTTGTATCATGATCTTCAAAGCTGTACCATCCATGAAACAATGATCGAGCAAAAGTGGCATGAATTGGTTGGATCATATGAGAGACTTGAAATAAAGTCTCAACATCAGGCCATGAAATTTCTTGATGACATAAACATTTTGGCAAAGGAGATAGTCAAGAAAGGCAAGGAGGTGGACAGTATTCATGAAGAGAAGGAGAAACTAGAACTGGAATGTGATGAACTACTGAAAGAAATTGATCAATGCCAACTCCGGGAAGAGTATCTGAAGTCTGAACTAAAAGCAAATGCAGAAGTGACTGAGCTGTGGCAGACAAGCTCAGAAAAGTTGTATCATGATCTTCAAAGCTGTGCCATCCATGAAACAGTGATCGAGCAAAAGTGGCATGAATTGGTTGGAGCATATGAGAGACTTGAAATAAAGTCTCAACGTCAGGCCATGAAATTTCTTGATGACATAAACATTTTGGCAAAGGAGATAGTCAATAAAAGCAAGGAGATGGAGAGTATTCATGAAGAGAATGAGAAACTAAAACTGGAATGTGATGAACTACTGAAAGAAATTGATCAATGCCAACTCTGGGTAGAGTATCTGAAGTCTGAACTAAAAGCAAATGCAGAAGAGACTGAGCTGTGGCAGACAAGCTCAGAAAAGTTGTATCATGATCTTCAAAGCTGTGCCATCCATGAAACAGTGATCGAGCAAAAGTGGCATGAATTGGTTGGAGCATATGAGAGTCTTGAAATAAAGTCTCAACATCAGGCCATGAAGTTTCTTGATGACATAAACATTATGACAAAAGAGATGGTCAAGAAAGGCAAGGAGGTGGAGAGTATTCATGAAGAGAATGAGAAATTAGGACTGGAATCTGATGAACTACTGAAAGAAATTGTTCAATGCCAACTCTGGGTAGAGTATCTGAAGTCTGAACTAAAAGCAAATGCAGAAGAGACTGAGCTGTGGCAGACAAGCTCAGAAAAGTTGTATCATGATCTTCAAAGCTGTGCCATCCATGAAACAGTGATCGAGCAAAAGTGGCATGCATTGGTTGGAGCATATGAGAGTCTTGAAATAAAGTCTCAACATCAGGCCATGAAGTTTCTTGATGACATAAACATTATGACAAAAGAGATGGTCAAGAAAGGCAAGGAGGTGGAGAGTATTCATGAAGAGAATGAGAAATTAGGACTGGAATCTGATGAACTACTAAAGGAAATTGTTCAATGCCAACTCCGGGAAGAGTATCTGAAGTCTGAACTAAAAGCAAGTGTGGAAGAGATTGAGCTATGGCAGACAAGCTCAGAAAAATTGTATCATGATCTTCAAAGCTATGTCATCCATGAAACAGTGATTGAGCAAAAGTGGCATGAATTAGTTGGAGCATATGACTGTGTTGACATAAAGTCTCAATGTCAGGCCATGAAGTTTCTCGATGACATTGCTTCCCGCAATGTGGAAGTTGATCAATTGAAGAAGAAAATCACAAAGCTAGAAGAATTAAATAAAGAAATGAGCGTCAGATCCAATGAAAATTTATCCCTCGTATCATCTATGAAAGAAAGCATGTGCTCTCTTGAAGATCACTGTTTATCAGCATTAGGGACTCGTGCATCAGGAATGCACAACGCAAGCGTATGTTTTTTCTCAATCTAAACATGGTGTTGAAATTATGCCAGCTGTTTTAATATTCTGTGATGCATTTATTATTAAGATAGACACTGACCACTGAAAACAAATAGATATTTGTAAGTTTTGTGAAATATCAAGAGAAGAAAAAAAACGTCACAATAGTTCAATCTCTAAATTAAATATAAAAAAATGCCACAATAGTTGAATCTCTAAATCCAATATATTATTGCAAATTTTACTGTTTTAGTTTTAGTTTGTCCTATATCTGTTTAGCCTGAACCATCCCTTGAGTGGCCTGGAAATAGTTTTCTCGTGGCACAACCTCATCATGGGAATTAATTTACTTCAAGCCACTCCATGCACTACCCTTGCAGCCACTCACCCCAAACCACTACCAAAGAGAAAAGAAAAAGAAAGAAAATTGAAAATGAATATTAAATGAATGGTAACTAATTAACTGAAGCTTCTGACAAGAACTGTGCATGATTTTTTAGGATGCTGGCTTGCATGATCAACAGAATATCATGAATATGGATTCTGAATCTGCTTTGGAGAGTTGTGGAAAGGAGAAAGGGGTTCTGGAGATGCAAGAGCTGCTACTTAAGTTTAAGACTGTTGAAAGATTGGTAATAGAACTAAGTGAGCTCAGTCAATTGATCAGAGATAAGATTGAGAGAGAACAATTAGATGCAAACTCTGGCTATTTGGAGAAGCAGGAAAATGGAGTTGAGATCCATAAAGCCAAGAATGTTCTTCCAACCAAAGACATTCAACTGGACAAAGTTTGTGATTCCTCTTCATTCAATGGAAGTGTTGCTGGTTCGTTTGGAAAGGACAGGAAAGAAGACGCTGGAACAGATGAGCAGATTCTGGAATTGTGGGAAACTGCCGAAAGGGACTGCAGTCTTGAAACTGAGATCCTTACATCAGTGAAAGCTACACCACCAGATGATGATACCGACCACAATTTTTCAACAAACAAAGTGCATAGGGACAACAATGATCACAGCTTTTCAGAATTACAGGTAGAGAGAGAGGTGGCAGTTGACAGGATAGAAGTGTCTTCTGAATGCGAGAAGAACAAGAGCGTCAGAGACATGCTCACATCTGAAGCTCATCGCTTGACAGATCTGCAAAATACTGTACAAAGGTTAAATAAAAGGATTGAGAAATTGATGAACAATTTGGATCCAAATGGATTTGAAATTGACAATGCAAAAAGGCAGTTGGAAAGGACAGAGTCAGTGGTCCTACAGTTTGTTGAAGCCAACCATAAATTGCTGATGAAAGGTCATGACAGTTGTATTGCATCTTCTGAAAGTGAGCCAGGGAAACTGGAAGAATTCACAGGCAGGGCTGAAAATCTGCAAGATGTTCATAGAACTTATGTTCAAGAGGAAAGTAAAAGGTTGGAAAGGATTGAACAATTAGAATTGGAACTGCAAAGAATCGAGTTCATCTTAAAGAAGTTGGAGGATGGACGTGTTAGAAAGAGCCCCACGGCTGTCGAGAAACGGGCAAGAGTTTCTCTGAGGGAATATCTTTATGGCCGGAAGGGAATTCATCCGCATAAAAGGGTTTCATGTTGTGGCTGCATGAGACCTTCAACAAAGGATGATTGAAGTTCAATCCTTTTTACTAAAGATTCTACTGCTGGATGTTGCTGTGACAGGTAAGAGATTATCAAAACAAAGAAAGTCTATTACGTCATGCATGCAATATTTTGATGTTTCTCCTATAACTATTGCATGCCATGCAGATCTGGTTCCAACCACTTTTCTTTGCACCTTGACTGCTCAGAATAATTTTAGGATCTCATGGTTGAGTGAGCCAAGGTTTTCATATGATTGCTACAGATTAAAGTTGTATAGGTAATGATCACACAAGCTATTTGCATCAGTGTGTTTACTTTTCATATTTGATGAATTGACAAGATCAGAAAATCAGTATTTTGCATGTGAACGAGTTACCTGGCTTCTGTACTGAGTTACCGGGCTTCTGTACTTGAGGTTTTTAATCAAAGGCTCAGAGTTTTAGAAAATGAGTCCCTTTCTCTTAATTTTGAGTAAAAGGTAAGGCTTTGTTTGAATGACACTTTTTATATATATTTTTGGTAAAATTATTTAAAATTTTTATTTATTTGAAAATTTATTTTTAAACAACATATTTTAAGTGAGTGTTTCGATGATATTTTTTAATTAAAATTTGTAATTTCAATTAATAAATTTCTAGACCTGCCCTCCAAAATCACCTGATTCCCCTTGAAACAAGTGTTTTTCACCATGTTGTAATGTGGTTCAACTCAAGAATCATATAGGCTGGACTGAACCATGTAGACTCATGGAGTAAGCTCGAACCAAGAGGGGCGGTTAACTTGGTTCGCATTTACCTGCCAAGAATCAGGATGGGTCTGGGTCTATAATTGTATACCCAACCCAAATTCAGTACTTCAAAGTTCAAGCCATAGTCACAAATATCAGGTGATATTTTAAAGAAACTAACAGAATCTGGTTTTATTATTAACCAGTTTTGTTGATAGCCAAGGGAAAATCGATCGGTTTTTTGTTCTCCAAAAGGTATGGGTCGCTGGCCCGCCCTGTTTGCTGCATCTGTTGGCGTAAAACTCTTCTTCTCCTTACCCACCAGGGAGTACATCTAGTTTCAGCCTTGTGGCAAAGGGTGTGCACTCTGAATTTTGAACTCGTGACGTTCCATCAACTTAGGATGCTATGAGCTGCCCCCCCACCTGATGAGGGGCTGTGTCAAAAAGACACGTGGACACGAGGATATGTGACACCGATTCGATTCTCAAGTTCGAGCATTTTTTGAAAAACAGGAGATGAGGACACAGTTTTTTTAAAATTTTAAATCAATAAAAAACTATTTTTGATATTTTAATATTGAAATAGTTTTTTTCTTGAAATAATACTTAAAATTATTAAAAATATTTAATATAATATTAAAATAGCAGCAGTGTCTGTGTCATGTTACAATGACACACCGCCGAAATGGCGTGTCCCTGTGAAATAAATGAGCGGAGCTCTTTGTGGACCACAGAATCTGGTTTCAATTGACAGATAAAATGGTAGTATTTTCAAAATATTGTGATTTATCATGAATAGGATTGGAACAATTGAACTTATATCCATATTCTGATCTCAAGAATCTACATGCTTGAGATTATAGGGGTTGACTATTGGATCATCCGATTCCAATGCACGGGTAAAGTTTTATAAGTTTGAAAATCAATGATTCAAAATTTTTATAAATATTCAAGGTTCAAGAAATTATGTTCATAAAGAAAACATAATCCAGGTGTCCATTCCAATAGAATCGTTCATGCCGAACACATCTATAGGTCCACCAAGAAAATGTCAGAATACCTTTGAAAACCCAGTTTGTATTTGCTTTGCATATTTCAAAAGCTATCTCATACATAAATATAGATACGTACATATACATACATTTATGTATGTGCATAGCAAAAATAAATATATAGCAAAAAAAGATAAAAAAAATGAATAAAGATGAAAAACAGATTTGTATTTTTCTTGAAGCATCCTCAACGAGAAATAGCATATTACTCCGATCAGATATCCGACCATATCCGATCCATTTGTGCTCCAGTGCTCACGATAGTTTCACAATTTAGGGCCACAAGGGCGTTGTAAGAGAACTCTCTCCTTCCGGGTCGGGTATAAAATTGAGGTGTCAATGGGTCAGGTTTGACCTGGACCCGTCTCGTACCAAACCTTATTGGGTC
The DNA here is from genome assembly GCF_984573655.1 of Nuphar pumila. NCBI lineage: Eukaryota > Viridiplantae > Streptophyta > Magnoliopsida > Nymphaeales > Nymphaeaceae > Nuphar > Nuphar pumila. Next base: position 124,465,170 of record NC_143257.1, on the reverse strand, counting down.
AAGGTTTGGTGATAAAAAAAGGTTCGATTAGCAATCTGATCGGACCCAAAAAATCCAATTAGTATATGAAGCCCGGTATGGTTTGTGAAAATTTATACCAGACCCAGGTTAGACCCGAGTTACGATTAAGACCCATGATTTTTTATAAAAAAGATTTTTTTTTATTTAACCGGGTCTGGTTCATGTAATCCTTATAAGACCCGGGCATAGTTTTTCTTATAACGGATTCGATAGGACTCGGGTCCGGATCCGCTATTAGCATCTCAAAAACAGATCCGGGTTTACATTCACTTGGTTCCGAACCAGATCTGACCCGTTGAAACCGATTACTATAAAAGCGGGATTAGGGTTCTGCCCTACGGAGCCTCTCTCTCGCAGTCTCTGCAATGGCCGTTGGGTCTCTCTCTCTCTCTCTCTCTCTCTCTCTCTGTGTGTGTGTGTGTGTGCTCGTCGGTAACGATCTTTCCTCTTCTTTTGCAGGAAGAACAAGAGGATCTCAAAGGGGAAGAAGGGAGGGAAGAAGAAGGCGTAAGTGAAACCGAAAACCCGAAAACCCTCTCTCAGTTTCTTTGTTTTTTCTCCGCTGTTTGGGAATCGCTTAGACGTTCCTTTCCCGTGGCCTTTTTTGCAGTGTCGATCCCTTCTCCAAGAAGGATTGGTATGACGTCAAGGCGCCGTCCATCTTCAACGTCCGCACCGTCGGAAAAACCCTAGTCACCCGGACGCAGGGAACCAAGGCACTTTTTTTTCTCTCTTCCCTTCTGTATATGCCTACTTTGTGATTTTTTTTGGATGCGGGAAACACTAAATTGGATGATCTGTTTTTAATTCATTCTTCAGTTTATACTTTGTTCGTTATGAAGTCGATCTTATTAGCTGAACGGTGTTACATGTTTTCTGTTAGTAACAGTACCAACGTGAAGTAATTTGGGTTCTGTAAGAACTTAAACCTAAGTGTAGTTTTGGATGATTTGTTCAATTCATGCTTATATGTTGAGTTTTTGATACTGGAACTCTAGATCCTAGTTCCAACTTCACCTTGTGTGGAAGTGGCAACACTGTTGCTTAACAATTGTACTGGTGGGATAAATTTCAGATTAAAAGTGAGCTAATTCTGAAATTGTTGCGTTTGTTTAGGTTTCTTGTCAATTTAAATTGTGGCCTGGATTCGAGTAGACTATGTTCGTTAAATGGTGGTGCTACGTGTTGCTAGATCATTTGACTGCAACATGATGTGTTTACGGTTCTTAAGAACACTAGCCATAGATTCAAACGGATTTTATATGATTCATGCTGAAATGAAATGGGGATCTTCGAAACACGTGCTTTGATTAACAAGAGCAAGTGTCAAGAATGACAGTAAAGCACAACCCTTAAAAAGGGTATAACTGGAAACAAAATAAAAATAAAAATGTATTCTTTATTGATATGAAAAACCAATTGCTTAAGAAGCATTGGGGTAAAATACAAGAGGGGCTGCACCCCTTTATATACACAGCTGAAAGAGGACTCAATAGAGCTGTTGGGCACAGTCCAACAGCTCTATTTAGAGCTGTTGGAATGTGTCAGTCCAACAGCTCTATTGCTAGTCAAGTCTGGACAGGACTTGACTAGCAACAGTCATTCTAGTTCAAACTGAACTAGATGACATAAAGACAAAAAAATAAAAATAAAGGAAAAAAAATACAGAAAAGAAAGAAATTAAAAATGTATTTATATATATATAATAATATAATATTATTATATATACATATATGTACAGTTTTACATTTTAACACTCCCCCTCAAACTTACGGTACAATGAGCGAAAGTTTGTCTAAGAGAAAGTGAAATCGGGGAGCAGCGAGAGGCTTTGTAAAGAAGTCTGCTAACTGATATTCTGAAGTGACATATGGCAGATCAATTATCCCGTGTAGATATTCCTCTCTGACGTAGTGACAATCCATTTCGATGTGTTTGGTGCGTTCATGGAATGTTCTGTTACTGGCAATGTAGATCGCACTTTTGTTGTCACAACACATTTGTGAAGCCTTTGTTGCTTCAACTCCCATGTCAGCAAGCAGTCGTCGGAGCCAAACTACTTCCATGGTCGTGGTTGCCATGGCTCTGTATTCAGCTTCGGTGGATGAGAGAGATACCTTCTGCTGCTTTTTACACCTCCACGAGATTAATGATTCCCCTAAAAAGACACAAAAGCCAGTGGTTGAGTGTCTGTTATTGGGATCACCTCCCCAATCAGCATCAGTATATGCAATTAAATCAAGAGAAGAGGAGGAAGATAAGAAAAGTCCTCGTGAAAGAGAGGACTTGATGTATCTGATAATACACATGACTGCTCCCATATGAACAGAAGTAGGAGCATGTTGAAATTGACTTGCTGTATGAACAGCATGTGCTATATCTGGTCTGGTAATGGATAGATAGGAAAGTGCCCCGACAAGCTGTCTGTAAGGAGTAGGGTCTTTAAGAAGTTCTCCATCATCAATCTTCATTTTAACATTAACAACTTCTGGAGTGTCAACTTTCTTATCATCAGTAATACCAGACCTGAAAACAATATCAAAAGCAAATTTAGTCTGAGATAATAAATATCCTCTAGGAGAATAAGCAACTTCAATGCCTAAAAAATATCTCAACAAGCCCAAATCAGTCATTTCAAAATGAGATTTAAGAAGTGTTTTGATTGTTTTAACTCCCTGTTTATCGCTTCCGGTGATGATCATATCATCCACATAGAGAAGAAGCACAATGATCCCTGCATCAGAATTCTTAATAAACAAAGCAGTGTCAGTTAAACAGAATTGAAAACCAATATCAATCATAACACGACTAAACCTATCATACCAAGCTTTTGGTGCTTGTTTAAGTCCATAAAGAGCTTTTTCTAAGCGAAGGACTTTACCCTTAGGAATACTTAGACCAGGAGGGGGTTCCATATATACTTCTTCAACTAGCTTTCCATTTAAAAAAGCATTTTTGACATCCATTTGAAAAATAGACCATTTTTTGATAGAAGCTAAGGCAATTAAGGTTCGGACAGTAGTCATACGAGCCACCGGAGCAAAGGTTTCTTCATAATCAATCCCATATTCTTGGGCATAACCTTTGGCTACTAAACGGGCTTTATATCTTTCAAGAGTACCATCACTCTTGGTTTTAATTTTATAAACCCATCGACATCCTATAGTTTTCTTCCCTGGAGGAAGATCTTGAATATTCCATGTAGAAGCCTTTTCAAGTGCATCTAATTCAGCTTTCATGGCTTCTATCCATTTGATATCATTTTTTGCTTGAAAATATGTGGATGGTTCTTCATATGAGTGAATTAATGCAATAACTGCCCTATATGTGGGTGAAAAAGACTCGTATGATACAAACTTTTCTGGAGGCCTTGAGATTCGGGATGATTGTCTAGTTGGAATGTTAGAATATTTCTCAAGTGCACATGGAGTATTAGACTCTTGTCGCCTGGAATATTGAATACTAGTATCTCTATGAACTTCTTCATTTTCAACATTAAGATCAATAATTCTTTGATCATCATCAAAGTTACAATCAAGGTCATATTCATCAGATGTTGATGTTAGATCTAGCAAAAAGGAGTACTCAGTGACGTCTTTTAATTTTCTAAAATCAAAGAAGCTCTCCTTTTCAAGAAAGGAAACATTTCTAGACACATATAGTTTATTATTTTTGAAGTCAAAACATCTATAACCTTTCTGGTTTTCAGCATATCCTAAAAAGGCACAGGGAATCGCACGAGGGGAAAGTTTATCATTTTTGTCAGTAAATATGAAACATTTGCACCCAAATATTCTTAATCTAGAGTAGTCTGGAGAAATGTTCATTAGTTTTTCAATGGGAGTGATATTTTGTAACGAAGAAGATGGCATCCTATTAATGAGATAGGTGGCAGTTAAGGCAGCTTCTGCCCAAAAGTCTTTAGGGACTTGATTTGCTATTAATAAAGTTCTAGTGGTTTCTATAATATGGCGATGTTTTCGTTCTGCCAGTCCATTTTGTTGAGGTGTATAAGGACAAGATCTTTGATGTGTGATGCCATGCAATTTAAGATAATTTTGAAAATCTGTGGATAAAAACTCTCCCCCTGAATCTGTGCGAAAAATAGTAATATCATTTTGAAATTTGTTTTTAACCATATTATGAAAAGTTTGAAAATACTTCAGACTTATGTTTGAGAAAGTACATCCACGTATGTCGGGAGAAATCATCGACAAAAATAACATAGTAAACAAATCCTCCTTTAGAAATTACTGGTGCAGGACCCCAAACATCCGAGTGTATTAATTCAAGTGGTCTTGAAGAGAAAAAGGTTCTGTTCTGAAATGGTAATCTTTTCATTTTGCCGAGAATACAATCTTTACAATCAAATGATTCAGAGTTACAAAATTTTCTTAGATTTGGAAAATGTTGGATTTTGGCTATATGTGGGTGACCAAGTCTCTTATGCCACAGTTCCAACTCTATTTTTTGAATATTATAACAAAAAGCTTTCTTCGGCATTTCCAAAAAATCCATGTAATAGAGTCCTCCTTCTCTATGGCCTTCCCCAATCAGCTTGCCTGACTGGCGATCGTGTACCCAACAACCATGAGAAGAAAAAGAAATATTACACCCATAATCAGAAATTTGAGATACAGATAAAAGATTTAAATTTAATTTGGGAACATGTCTAATTTCTGGAATAAAAAAAAATTTTGTTTTATAAATTTTTTCAAAATTTCCTATTCCTTCTATTTCAAGAGAAGTCCCATCAGCAGTAAAGACCTTTGACACACTTGTTTTATTTTTAACACATTTGGATAGACTTTGATTATTTGGGGTCATATGAAAAGATGCACCAGAGTCAAGAAGCCAAGAAATTTTACCTAAATCAGAAAAAGATGAGGCTGCTGCGCCGGTTGAAGCTTCAGATGAGGAAGAGGCACCTTTGATGAGAGGCTGAAGAATCTCCATTAGTTGGGTCAGGGAAACTGGTGCATCCTGATCTTTAGGCTCCGATCCAGCAATTGCAGCTCTTTTTTTTCTCAGCTCCTTAAGTTTGGGACATTGTGGCCTGTAGTGTCCCGGTTCATGACAGTGATGACAAATAACTTTCTTCTTATCATAGTCACCATTTTGTCGGTTAAAGTGAGGAGGCCTATATGATCGAACATGATTCCCTGGTCTAGACACGGCTAAAACAGAATCATCTTCAATTTTTAAAGAACCTTTCCGCAGACGATTTTCTTCCATTGTTAACTCTTCAATAGTTTCAACAATAGAAGGAATTTTTCCCCGGTGAAGTAGGGTCGATTTAGTGGTTTCAAATTCCGGCCTTAATCCAGTGATAAACTGGTAAAAATGTTCAGCATCGAGTTGTTTCTGACGAAGCTCGATGTCTTCGGCACAATGCCACTTTGGTTCTAAAAGGGAAAGTTCTTCCCAAAGTTTGGACAACCCATTGTAATATTCACGAATAGTTTTGTCTCCTTGTGTCATCATTCAAACTTTTTCTTGGAGGTTGCACACGTGTGCAATATCTTTAAGGGAATACATATTCTTAAGGTATTCCCATGCCTTATCGGCATGATCAAATTTGGCAAGACTTGAGCATTTTTTAATGTCAACGCTATTGATAAGCCATGACATTATCTTCGCATGAGATATTCTCCATTCTTTCCATTTCTTCTCGTATGAGGCAATAGCCTTGATTTTCTCTTCTTCCGATAGAGGGACCTCTTTATCTCCCTCCTTTTTAGTAAGAGATAGCTTAGGTTCCGAATCGGAACCATCCACAATCCCCCATAAGCCTTTTCCCCATATATGGTGCTTCATGATTGAAGCCCATGTTACATAGTTCGTATCGCTTAGTTTCATAGGCATGATGGTGACTTTATCATTGTCATCCATCGATTACAAGGAGAGAAAGAATAGGGATAGAAGAGAAACAAGAAGGAAAATGAGAAAGAAAGAAAAAAAAACAATACAACAAGATGTGAAATCTTCTCCAATGAAGTGATAAAACACTTCTCTTCAAGTGGCGAACACTTTTGCAAACGGGCACGGAAACCGATGCAGCTTTTCCTCAAGATTTAGTACTTCCGCGGCTCTGATACCATGAAATGAAATGGGGATCTTCGAAACACGTGCTTTGATTAACAAGAGCAAGTGTCAAGAATGACAGTAAAGCACAACCCTTAAAAAGGGTATAACTGGAAACAAAATAAAAATAAAAATGTATTCTTTATTGATATGAAAAACCAATTGCTTAAGAAGCATTGGGGTAAAATACAAGAGGGGCTGCACCCCTTTATATACACAGCTGAAAGAGGACTCAATAGAGCTGTTGGGCACAGTCCAACAGCTCTATTTAGAGCTGTTGGAATGTGTCAGTCCAACAGCTCTATTAAGAGCTGTTGGACTGTGTCAGTCCAACAGCTCTATTGCTAGTCAAGTCTGGACAGGACTTGACTAGCAACAGTCATTCTAGTTCAAACTGAACTAGATGACATAAAGACAAAAAAATAAAAATAAAGGAAAAAAAATACAGAAAAGAAAGAAATTAAAAATGTATTTATATATATATAATAATATAATATTATTATATATACATATATGTACAGTTTTACATTTTAACACATGCTAGCGATAGTCATTGTTCTTTAAATCCTGGATTTGGAATTTTTTGAGGGTAGCCAAACTAGGTGATAGCCTCCAGTGAGATTTGAATCAGTGATCCAGTTACACTAGGATATGAATTAACAGAATTATGCTATGCTAAGTTTTCTTTAATTGTGGTATCGAATTTATCTTGCCGAACAGTTCTCATGTTTTGGAATCTTCGTGATGTTGTCGCTTGTATGAACATGTAAGGCCCATGGCCTATGTATTGGGATGGAACTGCATTCCTGTTCCTTTTCAAAAGAGTCTTAGGCAAAAGTAGGCTCCACTTGATAAGAATCTGAATATGATATTTCCCTTCAATCTCCATGGGTGTCTATTTCCCTTCTAGTGTTTTCTTAATCAAATTTTTATGATAACTTTTTAGTTTTTATTTGATTCCTTTCCTAGTTTAGACCTTAGGATGCAAAGCAGAATGAGGAGCAAGCTACTATTCAAGTTTGTGTTAGACAATAAACACTTCAAGTGGATAGTTAATGATTGATTATAATCATAGCGAGGAATTTTGTGGTGAATGAATGCATTGTTGGTTGCCCATTTCATTTTTTTAACTTTATATGAAAAGATAAGGCGTTCTTCAATATTTGTGATTATTTTCATAAATTTATTTGAGAGTTAAGGATAAGAATCATCTGAAGGTTCTTGGTTAGGATATTCAAAGATGGAATCTCTAGGAATCATGCATCTTCCTTCTCATGATTCACTGAAGTGAAGCCAATCATTTCTTTGTCAATATAAATTTTCTACTGAATCTTTTCTACAGCCGCAAATTAGAATGCAGTAATCAAGGTCTGTTCTTGACCACAAATGCCACTTCTTGGTTGAGGGGATAGTGAAGCTACTTAATCTCATCAGTCATTGCTCATTATTTTTGGTTGGTGCCTTTTGTGACTTCTAGGCAGCACTGCCTTTGGCAAGATGGCATCCCTTGATTCAATGTGTTGGTTCTTTCTTTAATAATTGCCAAGGTTTAGAGTTCTTTAGCAAGAATTGTATCTCTCATTGATTAAAATGTCCTTGGCATGTGGAAATGAGGATATTGCAATGAAACATAAGCAATAAGCAATAATGTGAATTGAAGGTTTACAGTGTAATCCGATTTAGATGTAGCGATTGGGCGTACATATTATTTTTCAAGTGCTATGTGTAGTACAAGACCAGTCTTGAAGACTTGAAAACTTTTTACCAGTATCCTTTTATTGATTGTTATGGTAATTTCACATTTATGATTTTTTTATTTGCTTTGATGTTGCCGGTTGGTGGTTTTTCTTCAGGAATGTGATATAGATTTTATCAATTTCAAATCTTGGAGATATTGTGCTTTCACGATTTTGACAGTATGCACTTGTCTACATTTTTGAGATCACATGAACTCATTCACGGTGATCACTTGATAAGTTGATTTTGTTTCACCAGATATTTTGACCTTGCCCTGCTGTCGTGGTCATGTTTTGTGTGACTTGGAATAGACTCATCAGTAAGTGGATTCTTTATTTTCATGAGCCACATCATGGGTTCAATCTTAACTTTATCACTTTTTTGTTCAAACAATGGTACTCCATTATATCAAGCTCATTGGCACTTGGAAAACCAAGGCTGCAACGCCCGATCTTGGTGACTATCACAGCCTGCCCCATTATCTTGGGATTCCCTATATAAATGATTTCATTCCTCCTTTGAACAAATATGGCAGATAACAGCTTCCCCAACAACCTGTACTCTATGATAAATCTTAATTCTTACCCCATCTTTTGTGTATGTGATACCTAGTCTGTCAACCTACAATCCAAGGCCCTGGTGCCTATTGTTTTACCAATTGAACCTACTATAGTTCCTCTTCTAGGCTTTATCTCTGCTTTTGTGAATTTCAGGTTTTACACTGGTCGTATTCACTGGGATGATCTTTATCTATTTCAGATTTGTCCATTTTGGATACAAGTTTCTGCCAGTAGGCTTTGATACACAGTGTAAGAGTTTGAACCTGATCATCAGCACATGTGTGCGTGTGTACCAGTGCGCGCGCACACACACACACATTTAATTCGCTCATGTCCTTGGGCTTTCATGTTTTGGTTGCTTTTAAGTGATTAAGCATGCTAAATGAACAAGAGAGATCTGTCTAAGATAGCATGCTTCTCGTTTTTGCCTTATTGGTGAAGGTCTTGGTATAGTTTAGCCCTTCACTTTCATGAAGTGAGGTCTTATTTGGCCTGATATTCCTATTCATTATCCGTACTTCATAGTAATTGCTTTACCTCGCAAGTCACAATAGTTTCCTGACCTTAATGGCTATTTCAAATTGCATGGTATTCCGTATTACATCAGTGTTTGCCTGAAGCAAATGCGTGTAAGATAAGTTAACACAAGTATGCCATTATGTGCTGGTCTCTTCACATATATTTAGCAGCATATGTTGCTCTAGATTTTGGGTGATCTATTTAGGCTGCAGATAGAAATGATTGGAGGAAAAGGATTCATGTGGAAGACCCAAAATGAATTTCTTTTTTGGTTCATATCGCTGACCCCAATTGTTTTGCGATGAAGGCGTAGTTGTTGTTGTTATTTAGGCTGCAGATTGTTGATTGTTATTTGAAATCACTACTATTGATGGGTTTATTTTGTTGTACTGACGGTTGGCTGTTTTTTGCTTGTTTCTTAGACAACTGGTATTCTCTTGATTTTAATTTAAAAAGCTTATATTTTCTCTTGATGCAGATTGCTTCAGAAGGTCTAAAACACAGGGTTTTTGAGGTTAACTTGGCTGACCTGCAAGCTGATGAGGATCAATCCTACAGAAAGATCCGTTTGCGGGCAGAGGATGTGCAAGGGAGGAATGTTCTTACCAATTTCTGGGTAAAGGAGCTTCCTGAAATTTATGTCGTCATACATTGAGTGATGCAAAAGAGCAACTGGCTTACAGATATATGTTTGTCTTCTAGGGAATGAATTTCACCACGGACAAGTTGAGGTCTTTGGTTCGCAAGTGGCAGACCTTGATTGAAGCTCATGTAGATGTGAAGACCACGGATAACTACATGTTGAGAATGTTCTGCATTGGTTTCACCAAGAGGCGCCCCAATCAGGTTAAGCGTACCTGCTATGCACAGTCGAGTCAGATCAGACAGGTTAGAAATCAGAAACCATCATATATGTATTTCTTATGTTTCATTGGGTGCTCTAGTTTTGTGGATGCTGTTGTGAGGAATGTGCCGAGAGTTGGCTCTGAGATAAACAATCAGGTTGATCGAGCAGGCTGAGCTGGATAAGGTTGCATGAATCTTACGGTCATCTTTAGTGTTGCTAAAATGGCTTAAGCTGCCAATCAATAGGAACAAAATTCTTGACCTGTTATTAAAAGCTAGGAAACCTACCAAGTCCTGCTTTTCTTTTTTCATTTTGGTTCATTACTAAGATTCAAATAATATGGAGGGTGTAGGGGAAACCTAAAAATTATCTCCTGGTGGTGCTCTTCTTGGGTAATTTGCAGACAGTGATTTTATTAGTTGAATGCTTATTTCTATACTTGTGTGCTACCATCAGATTCGCCGGAAGATGAGAGAGATCATGATAAACCAAGCAACATCATGTGATCTGAAGGAGTTGGTGCAGAAGTTCATTCCAGAAATGATTGGGAAGGAGATAGAGAAGGCAACGTCAAACATCTATCCCTTGCAAAACGTGTTTATTAGGAAAGTTAAGATCTTAAAGGCCCCTAAATTCGATCTTGGCAAGCTGATGGAGGTATGTGAAAATCTTAGCCTAGTTCTAGAATTTTTTATCACTCCACTCATGTGAGCCATAATCCCCTTCTGTCGTTTTCAGGTTCATGGTGATTATTCTGAGGATGTGGGGGTGAAGATTGATAAGCCTGCTGATGAGGCGATGGCAGAAGGAGAGACTGAAGTTGTTGGAGCCTAGAGGAAAAGAATTATGAGCTCTTCTGTTAATTTTTGTTTTTCTTTGGATTCTTTTGATGGGATATGTTTATTTTTGAGCTACAAAATTTTGGTATGATGGTTTATTATAATATTGAATCTTCTAGAAACGCAGTGGAAGAAAAGAAACTAGAGGGCACGACTATAGTTTGTGAATCTGAAAAATTTATTTCGGGATTTGAGTTTTGAAACAAGATACAAGTGTATGCTCCTCAGGGAGTCGCGTTTTATGTAGTCCCCTTTCACTCATGTATCAGTCATGTGTTGGTCTCTGATTGGTCCCGAAGCAGGAATGGAATTCCTGATATGGGGAGAAACACTAGCCCGAATTCTTTTGGTTGGACCTGAACCGGACCCACATATTATATGGGTCAGAATTGAGCTATATTTTTGTTTATATCTTACCTGTCCTGTGTCAACCTAAGTATTATGTATTTACTTCCAAACGTGCTTTCTATACACTACATATCAGGTTCAGGATTCTATTATTCTACCCTACATATATGTCATAAGCCGAACTCCAACTGGAGTACATGATATCTGGGTGGGTTCAGGTGCACCCTTCATAGGGCTTAAGAATAGGGCCCAGTTTGGGTTGGATGAGGGGCTAATTAAATAGATAAAGATAAGGTTGATCGTTATATTAGTTTCTAATTGCACAAAAATAAACCCCAACATTTAACAATATTCTTGATTAAAATAGGTTTTAGACTATCATAACTTGTGTTCAGGTCTATCTGTTGATCGACATTCTGATTTTCATCAGTTATCTGAATGGAAATGATAACTATACTATTTGAACGGTCATAATATTTGCGTTAGCCCCACTAACTGTCGTAGCCTCTGAGTTTTATGCTGTTGGCCTGATGTTCATAGGTATAGGAGGATGAGCCAGCATAACCAGGTCTTTGTGCTGGGTGCTATTTTTTTGAGTTATAAATCTAAAAACAAGTAGTGTAGAAAACTTGTTAAAACCATTTCATTCTACGTGGGTTAAATTAAGTAGCTTCTCAATGGGAACTTTACCCTTAAACTGGCCACCTCTTTTCTATCTAAACTTGAGTCTTTCTTTCTTAGCAGTTAGGACCACCTTTTCCAAATAGTTTTGGAGACTACGTTTTCTTGGCCCTAGATGAGAATGGTTTCCCACTTCATTCTAAATGAGAAATGCTCTACAGATCCCCTGGGGGACCGAATTTTGTTGACCACTAACAATATTGTGCCACATGGAGCACCTCTACTGCGGTCTCCTTTCATTAAAAAACATATTTTCTACTTTACATTTAAAGCTCCTTAATTATTATCCAGACTTTTCTTGAGTCATAAGTTAATAAAATAGTCAGCCTCACCATTAACAGCTCATACATCCATATTCATTTAGTCTAAAATGCTATGAATCTTATGTTTTGCAGTTTTGAAAGCCACCCAACATTGCTTTTCTAATACACAATATTTGTAAAAATTAATTTTGCGTAACACTATCCAACAAGTTTTTTTATAAGGTTATATTATACATCTTTTACTTATGCCCTAGTTGCATATGCCAAGAAATGGTCTTATCTACATTGGTCTCTTCATTGATAATCACAACTGCTCCACCCGTGTTCCCTATCAACCGGTATAGATTTTGTGTAAATGGTCCCTTCATAACAACCAAAGCTCCTTTGGTAACTTTAAGAACTCCATCTCCACATAAAGAGATTAAACTTTTCTTAAATTCAGATTCATATATCACATCAATTAAGGTTCTTGTCACTCTATCAAAACATTTTGATTTTGACTGTTCTTGTTCCTTTGATTTTACACACTAACATAGTTACTCATAAGAACATAACCACCATCATACTCTCGATGGATATTAAACCAATCTCCATGTGGGCACTTATGATAAGCGCATTCAAAATTTAAAATCCTTTGATAAGAGAATTGATTAATACTTGTAAAAACTGAAAGAAGATCTATACCATCACTTTCATTTGTATCGGTTGTCACATTTGTCTGTTTTGAGCTCTTTCCTTCTTTTCTTTCTTCTCGATGCCCTCTGTGCGCTTTTTGCAGTCATTCTTCAAGTGTCCTTTTTTACAGTAATATCAAGAAAGTGTGCTCTTTCCACTCCACTTTGATTGGTTTTTATTTTTAAGACATTGTGACTTCGATCACCATCTTTCTTGACCTAAATCGTTTTTACCAAAAGCCATTCTTTTTGAAACCGATCCATGCAAGAGTTTTTCCTTATTTCATTGGATAAAAAAAGTTACAATAACTTCATCGAAACTCAAGAATATCTTTCTTGAATAAAAGAGTGGCTACTAGGTGATTGTAGAATAAAAGAAAAGAGAACAAAAGTAACAAAGTTGGATATTCTTCTTTAATCTTTACTTCAAGACTCAATAATTGAGTCAAGCCGATTAGTCAGCGATTTAGTCATATATAAGCTTTTTAATTTCAACCATAGCTCCTATGCATGATCTATATTCATGATATTATAGATAACATCATCTGCAAGATTAATCTGAATAGTAATCGATCTTTCACCATATCATCATCATATATATTTTTGGGTTTCTTATCTTTTCCATACAAAGCTTTAACCAGTTCTTGTTGGGTCAATAGATATTTTACTCTACGTTGCTAAAACCCAAAGTTCATCTTTCTATTACACTTTTTAATGTCGTACTTCATGTTTGACCTTTTCGTTGTCAGCAGAAACAAGCCCAAAGATTGAATCTTGCTTTGATATCAGTTTGTAAGCACGAGAAATTGTGTAAAACACATGATGAAATGAACAATAAGACAGTAATCATGCACAAAGCCTCCAGCCTAATAACCGTCGGATACACTAGGTCCGTTTCTGATGTGGATATGGTTTTATTCTAAAACCAATCAATAAAAGGTTTGATACACTAGGTCCGTTTCTGGCAAAATAAATAGTTTATCTAGTCAACCATGCAACTGCCATGCCTAATAACCGTCTGATTTGAGTGTCTGGCCCATGTTAAAATTAATAAATACTAAAATAAAAGAAAATAAATGAATTCACCTGAACTCAACATCTATCGCTCCAGCCTCCAGCAAACTGGATTATTTTTTTATTAATTTTTGGTTTGTAAGTAGGACTCATAAACGAGCTAACTGAACAGAGGGTGTTCAAGCTCGGCTAATTTCTTGTGTTGAGCCGAGCTGAGCCTGAGCTCATCACGGTTTGCATCCAGATCCAAATTTGGGGCTTTGCCTGGACTCTCGAGCAGATCCTGTGCCTGGGAGGTTAAAGTTGCTAAATTTATTTATTTATTTAAGATTAAAATAACAAATTTTTTGTTAATTTAGTTAGGATATAATTAAAAACTTGAGTACAGGATGCGGCAAATATATATACAAAGTCTAAAAGTTGAACATAAATGACCCTGAGTGCATTGACCGCACCGAGTGCTTCACCCACACGTGCACCTGCATCGCATCACATACCTGCGTCACCCAATTGGCCGAGTCCCTGTGACATAGCCCCAACAGTTATGATGGTGCAGCCTAAATCATTCAGTTATCTTGTTCTATCCCATCCTCTTGTCCCTAGTTTCAGCATTATCATGCTGATGCATTAAAAAAGTTCAGCAGAACCTCCTCCCAAGGCTGTCAAAACACCTTGCATTTGTCACGAAGGATAAGCTCATTGTTGTGCCAAAATCTACTCCAAAACCTAATCCGACAGATATATACTTCCACATCAAATCTTAGTAGGAACTAATGTTGTGTTATCATTTATTTTACAGAGCTTCAATAATGGTGGTCCACAAAGACCTGGATTCCCTGCAAAACGCGTCCACTGAGGAATTCTTTCAGAAAGTTGTTGTAAGCCAAGTCAAGAAACCAGTGTTGTGAGAGGCTTATGCCTCAGTACCTTAAGCATACACCTCAGAGGCGAAGCACAAGCTCAAGGTACTGAGGCACTGTATGAGGCGTTTGCAGGCTTGAAGCACACGCTTCACATGGGTGAAGCGCTCGCCTCGCATCAAGGCGCGCTTCGCTTCTAAGGCACGTGTTTCAAGATCGGACCACCGTTGTGAGGTCATCCAGTCGGCGAAGACGTTGATGAGGCTGGCGAGGTCGAGCGTCGGCGAGAACGCCTGGATCCACCGTGACAGTTTCTGGTCGATGAGTCCCAGAGGGACCAACGATTGGGACAGAAGGGTGTCCGAGTGGAGGCTGCACCAGTTCTCCTGGTATAGAGGGTTGCCTGCTGATGGGTTCGGTGGGGGAGGCATTGTTGTTGTTGGTGGTTCTTGGAGTTGCGGCTCTTGAAGGAAGAATGGGGTGGTGGGGCTGACGGTCTTGAGGATGAGGTGGGTTTTGGTAGCCATTCTTTTTTATTGTTTTGGTTGATGGTGGTGCGAGGGGTTTTGGTTTAGGGGAGTTGCATAATTGAGCAAATGGGGTGGCGCAGTTTGGATGGTGGGGATTAGGGTTTTGAGGTTTGCTTGGGGTATGAGTGAAAGGCGTTTTGCGGGGCTTTTGGTGTTTGGGGTTTTGACTCTTTAAGTGACGGTTGGGGACTTGGGAGAGTATTAAGTTTGCGAATCAGGTAGTAAACTTTAGACATATTGAGGAAACTCAGAGTTGGCTCAGTTGCCAAAGAAATTGCATTGTTTTAAGACTTTAAGTAATAGGTTTTGAACTTGTTGGGATGTAAAATATATTTAAGATACAATCTTTATTATTCAAGTAGCATGTAAGAGCTGAATTGAGTTCAACACCTGCTGTTCGTGTTCGGCTCACCAAACTCATTTTACTAGTTCAAACAAACTCTTTAAGAACTTAACATAAGCTCAACCATCGGCCACTAGATGTGTTAATGGAAGTGGCTTCCTTCAGCTTTCATTTGGTGGCACTTGATCTTTACCACGAATTGTTGGATAAATGAGTATACGTTTGTGCGCATGTTGAAATTACACAACATTCCACTAGGTTTTGATCTCTCAACGTATTAACACAGGGTGACGTGAACTAATAGCTCCTACCATACAAGTGGAGCCCTCGTTGTATTCAATATGATTTTATGATTGTAGAGATAACTTGTTTTATCTTGCATTATGAGTCTAACTTAATTGTGGTTTACATGTGCATGCATATAAGAAAATGAATAATACAAGTTAATTATAGGAAAGTAATATTTATTTTATACTGTCCTTTATTAGTAGTTTTTATTTAAAGTTTTCATTATTTTATTAATATTATATATTTTATTATTTTGATCATGAAGTTTACGCTTCAACGCCTCGAGGCTTACGCCTCGCTTCATAACAAGCTCAATGCCTCGCTTCGCCTTATCGCATTTAACAACCTTACAAGAAACTCTAGAAAATTGAGTTAAGCGGGCTCTATTGGTATTTTACCAGAGAGGGGATTATGAGACAAATCCAATGATTCCAGTTGATGCAAGCTCCCTATTGTCTTTGGGATTGGACCTCTATCCTGAATAACAATGGATTCACGACTGAAAATCATGTCCTAGACTCTTTTGGAACTTAGCGACGGAAAGTTTTCCGTCGCTAATGCGACGGATTCGCCACGAAATTTTTCCGTGGCTCGCTCTCTCCCCCGTTCCCCCGTAAAAGCCCTAACTCTCCCCCCTCATGACTCTCTCTCAGTCGATTCAACCTGACACCCCCACCTCTCTTCTCTCACTACCCTCCCTTGGCTCCGGTCTTCTCCCTCCTTCGTGCACCACCGCCGCCACCTCCAAGGAGCGTCGACGCCGTAAGACGCTCAGGTGAGCCCTCCTCCCCATCTCCTTGCTCTTCTTCTTCTTCCCTTTGTTGTATCCACCAGAAAACCAGAGCCACCAGCAGGGGTGGCTCTGGCTCATTGAGAGAGAGGGTGGCTGGCACCCTCTCCTCCTCCTGTTTCAGCTGGGTGGAGGTTGAGTGACCCCACTATCCTCTGCCCCTCTTTCCTGCTGCCTCGACGCCCTTGACGATCCCCTCCCCTCCGATCCGAGCGAAGGAGTCGGCGATCGTGATAGTGCAGCTCAGCTAAATGGAAAATGTAATTAATGGGTACCCTTGTCTTTCTGCAGAGCAAGTGGTGCTGATTTAGGTAGCATTCCTTGTTATCTTGTTCAGTGTACAAAGATTTGGCACAAGCAAAGTTGGGCTAGCCCTTGGACATGCTTTATTCATCTGGTTCTGTTCTCTCGCAGCAATTGGGGTCTACAACATTGTGAAGCATGACAAAAGTGTTCCAAAGGCATTTAATCCTGTCCTTATCTACTACTTTTTCAAGAGGAATTCAAGTAAGGCATGAATGTCACTTGGCGGGTGTTTTCTATGTGTCACTGGTAAGTACATCCATAGTCTGTCTTTACGGTTGCAGGGGTTCACTTTACCATCTGATGTATATGAACCCTTCTGCTCCATTTTCCACTGAAAAAACATAAGCCTTTCACTTTTGGTTTCCCAGTTATATTATTTTTAAGTTCATTTATTTCAGGAAGACTGATCACTTGAATTATATGAGTGTAATTGCATAGGTACTTTGGTGCTGCAATCGGAAAGGGCCGGCAAGCAGCGAAAACTTATGGACCTTCTTTTTTATTTGGGCAATCAGTGTTTTATGCCATACACTTTATACTTCTTTTGATCTTTTAGCTTTGCCTTGTTTGATTTGATGCTTGAAATGCATAATTTCAATTTTTTATAAATCACTGAAGAACTATAAAAGTATTCACATTTGTGGCAATATGGCATGACTTAGAATGGTTGGTCTTTTGGGTTCTTACCTGTTCCATGTTAGAATTCTATGCTTTGTTTTGATAGGTTTAGTATGATTTCCATTGAATCTATGTTTTATCATCTAAGAACTTACACAACTAATATGTGTTATTAAGAAGTTCAGAAGCTATTGTCAAATTGAAAAAAAAGAGAGAGATTTCACCAGTATTCACATGGTCAAGTTGAGGAAATTGTTCTCTTTGTTACATCTTTCCTGATGCTGACCATGAAGCTTCTGTTACTATGATGAACCAATTTAAGGAGTTGGAGTTTTTGGTGTAATTTATATGTTGCCTTTTTTTGTCTTTGTTGATTATAAGTTAGTAGGATTTCATGCTGGATGTTTCATTGATTATGTTTCTTGTTGGGAATTTTTCATTCCAGTCCTATGAGCTAGGTCCGTACTCACTATTACTTGGGAAATGGTTTTTGTTGCAAATGTTGTGATATGGAAGGTCAGGACTTACTGTCTCTCATCAAATGTAATAAACAAATGCTTTCAGAGGCAAAGAGCAATTGAATGGTTCAGTTACAAGAACTCGGTTTATTTAGTTACTTTAGTTGCCTATTTTGTACAAAGTTGGCTTTGGATTGCTGAAGTTTTCTTTTGCAACTGCTATGCTGTAAATTGGCCTTGTGCTTGACTTAGAAATTTTCTTCTCCCTGATGAACTTACTCGATGGTTGTTGCAGATCCAGCTTCTTCTGTTTCAGTAAAATACATTTAGGGTTATTCCATCTATTAATTTGAATGCCTGTAATATGTAATTCATGTCTTGACTTATTTATGTCATATTGATATCTATACTTATATTCACTGTTTGAGGTGTATGTAGACAGATAAAATGCTTGTCAGCCTTCACTAATGATAGGGTTATTGTGAATTACAGATTGCAAGATATTGTACACAGTGAAAAACACTTATGATGGATTCTTGCCCAGAACCCAGAACTGTAACATTTATTCTTGTGTCTCCTATAAGAACAAAACTATTCATGATTCATTTTTGAGTATGTACTTGAATGAATTGCAGGCAATCTGGCGTGGCCTAATACTACTTTGTTCTATCTTTAATCATGTTTGCTTTGTCCACTTTCAACTGTGTTAACTTTATTTTCATTTAAATATACTTCAGGCATTCTTAGTCTTTCTTTTTTTTCATTTTGGGTAAGAATGACATTTTTTCCCAAGTGTTAACTGTATTATACTATTTAACAGTATCATATATTTTCCTTACTAGAGGGGGGTCTGGGGGTTCCCCCCGGCGCAGGCAAATTTTTTCTTGGGCTTATGTTTGAGACCCCGTTTCTTATGGATCATACCCGATTTTTTACTAGCAGCTTAGTTAAAACTGCGTAAAAAAACCCTAATTTTTGGTCAAATGAGGACTTTGACCCCCATTTGATTAAAAAATTCAAGGCGTGTACGCCTCGGCTTGAGGCGCGCCTCAAGGCGTATGAGGCGCATGCCTTGGGGCTCTTTTTTTCTTTTTTTTCTTTTTAAATTTGGCGACGGATTAGTGACAGATAATATCCGTTGCTAATATTGAATTTTCAATGGTTTGCGGCGGATTATATTTCGTTGTTAATTTTGTCGCTATGTTAGCGACGGAATTAACGACAAAATATAATCCGTCGCAAACCTTATTTAGCTATGGACTCGCGATGAATCATGTCCATCGCTAATCCGTCACAAATTAGCGATGAAAGTAATGACATATCAGTTCTATCGCTAATTAGCGACCAGGATTATACGATGGACGCTATCCGTTGCTAATCCATCGTGAATCCGTCGCTAAACTGTTTAGCGACGGATAACGTCTGTCGCTAATACGCATTTTTCTTGTAGTGTTGTTTAAAATCCTGAGTGCTTGGAGCCCTTTGAGATATCCGATCTGTTCCAGAATCTCACCCTCGAAGGAGTTGTTGGATAGATCGATGGTGGTCATGAGGGCAATCATTATCCCTGTGTACTCCAAATTTGCCCTTTTGATGGTCATCACCACCTCCCAATTTCTGCCATAATCATTTTGAATAGCGGTGGTCTGCCAACGAAGCTGGCGCTTATCAATGTCCTTGACAAATATACGTATTTTCTGAAAGGGTGGTGTGCATTCTCCTCCTCAGATGGTTGTTAGCTACATCTCGTGTTTGGGGGGTCTCAATGAGCGCCACGCATGTAAGCACATGGGGCTCGTATCCCCATGTTTGTCAGCATCAATTAGCATCAGAGTCGGGTGTGGTTGCAAAGACTTAAGTACCCTTTCTTGCTATTCTCGCCATGAAATGACAGTTCGAGAAAGTGATAAAAATGTCCTCCATTCAAAAAAAGGGAAACAACGGTTCGAAAAAAGGACAAAAATATCCTCCATCCAGAAAGTCGAGGATGATGTTAACTCTTCAAAGTCCAAACAACGAAATAAACCTGAAACACTCTCTCTTTCTTTTCTGTTTGAACTTTTCGTCGTCATCTTCTTCTTCTTTCTTCTCCGTGAAACACTATATCGTCGTCCTCTTTCTACTAGCAGTGGTTGGAATGCTGCCCTCGTCCAGTGAGCAACCGACTGCGGCGGCCCCTCCGCCTTCTTGGAGGGACACCTATAACGGAATCTTCTTCCAATACACTTATAACAGAGTCTTTCAAAGTACAATCCGTCTACCCCTACATCGACAATACTTTCGATCAGGGCTATGCCTTCCAAGCCACCCTGACGCTACTTAACACGGGTGTTCTCACCTTCAAGTCTTCGCGAGCATTCGTCGGGTTCTGGCACTGCGAGGTCCTCATCTCGATCTCCAGCGCCGTGCTCTCCGATAGGACCCACCTCCCTGCCAAATCAATGGCAAATCGCTATGCGATTTTCGTAAATCGCTATATCGAGTAGCGATTTACAAAAATCGCATAGCGAAAAAAAACAACGAAAAATCGCTAAATCGAGTAGCGATTTATGAAAATCGCGTAGCTAAAAAAACAGAAAATTGCAGGAAAGGGTGTTATGAAAACCTCAAACAAGAAACAACCGAAGGAAACATATGAGCGCCACGATCAAACAAAACACTTTATTGCTCTTTTTCGACAGTTACGAGAGGGAAAGAAAAAAAAGAATTTATACAAGGCCCGCGGGTTACAAGAGGGACCCGCGCCGGAGGAAGCCCCCAGGCCCCCCTCTTGTAAGGGCAAAAACTCTGAATCAGGATCCACAACTCATCAAGTTGAACCATGCTACAATCAGTGTGCAGGTCAGTCAGTGCTTGATGGAGCAGTGTAGGATCATCCGCTGGATGTGCACAGAGGCAGAAAGAGAAGGGAGAGAGAGAGAGAGGGTTGATGTTCATGGCCTTCTTCAGGGGGGATTCCTTTCTCGGATAATCCTGTAGTGAAGGGATTGGGTCTTAAATAACCATCTTCGGGGTACTTAAGTCTTTGCAACCGCTCCTTCTCTAGAATCATCGTTTTATGACACCCATGAAGGAAAGGGTACTTAAGTCTTTGCAACAGCACCAAACTCTGACGCTAACTGATGCTGACAAACATGGGGATATATACGAGCCGCACGTGCTTACATACGTGGCGCTCATTGGGACCCCGAACACGAGATGTAGCTAACGGCCGTCTTGGGGGGGGGGAAGGGAACATATAACCTGCTTCGCTATTTTCCAGGGTTCATCATGATTTTGTTGAAGCTTTGAAATAAACTCAATGGTACGGTGCCAGTCAAACGGTTGCTGGAGATATCAAGCATTACAAGCTCTTGGAAAGCTTTTAGGTCCAACAGGAAGTGGATTGCACCACTAAGAGAGTTGGACCTCAGCACCAAAATGCCCAACGAGGGCAAATTACCCAACCATGAAGGGAACACACCACTTAGCTTGTTTTGACCCAAATCTAGGAGCCTTTCACAGTTCATGAGAGATGTGGGTATCTCTCCCACCAACCTGTTCTCGCTGAGGTCGAGCATTCCCATGCTACAATTGACACTCAACTTGTCGGGAATTCGACCTTGCAACTGATTCTTTTGAAAATTGACAGCTATCAACTCATTTAACTTGAAAATGCAATCAGGTATGCGACCACTGAGCTTATTGTTTGACAAGTCAAGTACTTTAAGGTTGACATGTTTGCAGATGGAAGTTGGTATCTCCCCAGTGATGCTATTACTGCTAAT
Source organism: Nuphar pumila (assembly GCF_984573655.1). Classification (NCBI taxonomy): domain Eukaryota; kingdom Viridiplantae; phylum Streptophyta; class Magnoliopsida; order Nymphaeales; family Nymphaeaceae; genus Nuphar; species Nuphar pumila. Next base: position 124,443,623 of record NC_143257.1, on the reverse strand, counting down.
TGAGAAATGGAGTAGCATGCTTGAGGGTTCACCCGAAGACCTTTGGCCAGGAAGAAAAAGAGCAGAGAGGGAGCCTGTCAACATGTTGGAGCTTAGATCGAGAGCACTAATGTTGTCAAGTACCACTGGTTGTTCAAACCCTGTTAACTTGTTATGAGATAGGTTTAAGCTAAAATAGTTAGGACTTCGGAAATTCTTTTCTTGATGTAGGTAAATTCCTCCAAAATTCCACATCCATTTTGGGATTTGGCCAGTGATCACATTATTTGTTAGGTCTAAAATTTGTATGCCTTCTTGGTGGCAGAGGAATTCAGGGAACAGATCGATGTTGCACGAAGCCAAGTTTAACATATGTAGATTTGAAAAGTTGAGGGCAGAGTTTATGAACACTACCCTGTTTCCAGAAAATGACAACCGAAAAAGGTTCTTAAAGTTTGCAAAGACTGAGAGATCGATGGTGCCATTGAAATTGTTGTTGGAAAGATCAATTTCAATAAGTGGAGAGAGGGTGTAATTGGGCCATACATTTGACAGGGGACCAATTAGTTTATTATTAGAGACATCTAAAACTCTAAGAGATGGCCCAAGGGGAAGGTTGGAGGGGATTGCCCCAGTCAATAAGTTGTGATGAAGGTATAAATATTCCAAACTAGAAAGAAAACCACATGAATCTGGGATGCGACTTGTGAAGCTGATTCTTGAGAGGTCAATGTAGGTGAGCTTTTGAGAAACCAAGGATGGCAACAGACTGCTGAAGTTATTACTTGAAAGATGGAGGGGAGACAGTTGGGTGAGATTGGCAAACAATGAGGAGACTGCACCAATAAATTTGCAATCGGACAATTCCAAATTGCTCAAGGTTGTCAACTTTCCTATGGTAAATGGAATGCTGCCTGAGAGGCGAGTGTTAAAAACATACAACTCAGTTAAGGATGTGAGGTTTCCTATCGTAACAGGAAGGCTGCCTGAGAGATCACTGTTAGAAAGATCCAATATAGTCAATGATTCAAGGTTGCCGATGGTACCAGGAAGGCTGCATCCAACACAGTCAAGAACGTGAGGTTTCCCACAGAAACAGGAATGCTACCGGATACATGATTGCCACTAAGACGAAGGACCCGGAGCTTGCTCCCTGAGGGAATGGCTGACAATGATCCGTTGAGATGTAAATTGTCTGATAGATCAAGAGCCTCCAAATGTGGGAGTCCAAAAAGTTCAGAAGAAAGTCTGCCTTCAAGATCGCACGTGGATAAGCTGAGGGATCGCAGATTAGGCAGCGCGGACGATAATCTGATGCTCCACTCTTGAATGTCTTGCAACCTGATATTAGCTCCATTCAAATGGAGGTAAGCACTTAAAGTTCTTGACAAAGCCTTCGAAATCAGCTATGCTCAAGCATGTGCCATCATATTCATTAAAAGAGAGGTCTAGAGAGACCAAGCGAAACATCTGTGAAATCTCTGCTGGAATTCGACCTGAAAATCGTGCATGGGAGAGGTTCAGATGAGTCATGCATGTCAGTCTAGCCAATTCAGGAGGTATGGAGGACCCGTGAAAATCATTGCTGCTGAGATCGAGGCGTTGGAGCTGGTCCAGCTGAAACAAAGCAGCAGGGATTCTTGATCCTGAAATGGCACGAGGCGTGACATAAATGGGATTGATATCACCGAGTTCAAGGCCGATGATGTATCCTGAAGGAGGATCGCAAATGACTCCTTCCCACGTGCAGCAGTCTTACCCATTTGCTCTCCACGAGTCCAGCCTTCCATTCGAGACGTTCAGACCCTCCTTGACACGGAGCAGTACAGAGGCCTCACTGGTGACGCACGAAGCAGGTGCAGCTCCAGCTTCTGTTGCTAAGAAAACCAACAAAGGGCAACTGGGAGAATGGGTATCAACGGCGCCGCACGCACATGACTCGTCATAGTGTCAGAATTCCACAACCAACACTCTGCTTATATACGAGGAAACAGGGCATTTATCAAAACTCATTTGAAGGCCTAAAATATCAAGAAAGGAAAAGTAAAATCAAAATATATAGATGTTGCGTTACCAAGCCACAATAGCAGTGTATCACTAGAATTTTGCTTATAAAGCTGAGATGAGTAAAGGTATTACATGTTTTATCTCTCCCTCTTTTGCTTATATTTTGCTATAGGCCTTGGCCATTCTCATTACATTTTGCTTTTGAAGGTGATCCTTCTATCCTGCTTTCTCTTTCTTTGAGATTTGGGCTTGCTTCCTGAATCTCTATCTCAACACGGAGTGCTTTTCTCTTCGAATTCCTATTGGATTCTTTTCATTCAGCATCATGATTCATGACAATCTCCATAAAGCTGGAAAAGCACCCACCATCAATGCAAGTGAACTTAATTAATTCCCCCTTCCTTTTTTCTTCCATTCAATATTGAAATGCACTTGCATAATTTTTCTATTATTTAAGGAGATCATGCTGCTCTTTTGAGAAATACCCTAGAAAGGCTCGAGTATGTGAAAGATATATTGTTATTAACCCACAGAATCTAAGGTCTTTGGGTCTCGTTTGTGGGTCTTCACATCAGATCTGCTAAGATCTGAATAGCCTCAGAAACCAAAAAAAACGTCTTTCCATATGAGGAGAGTCCTGTTTTTTTATTTCTGATTTGATTTTCTGTTTCTGTTCTTACTCTTCATGGTTGGCTTTTGGGGCGACAACTCGTCCCCTAAATATGCCATGTATCTGAGTATATTATGCCAATGAATGAATGTTTTCTTTAAAAAAAGAAAAGAAAAGTGTGTTTTGTTTGGTGCTGGGACCGACTTCTACCCGGATTTTATGTAACAATCCACGGATTCGTATCTTTATTTTGTTTTTTAAGAATATCTATATTTTAACTATGAGATCTTGCTCTTGATGTGTTGTGTTGCTTCTAAAACTACTCTCAATGACTTGTGTAGCCTAAATGGATGAAGCTTCCAGTCTTAGCACAGGTTGTAGACTTTGATAAGTAAACTTAGGACCTGAATTCAAGTTGGGATCATTTCTTGAAAAGCTACAAAACGTATACCAAGTCCTTCAATGCAGGTTTAATTCGGTTTCAATTTTATAAATTGAATTAAAGGAACACAGATAAGAGATTCTTCCTTGAAAACCAAGTTGGGTGTAGGAACTACGAGATTCAAAGTCATCTGAACCTGAGATCCAACACAATTGGATTCTTACTCGAGTCCTCCCTTTCTGAAAATTATAATATAATTTCTCATGTTCTAAACATTCATCTCAAAATAACGAGATTTTTGTTACCGATATTTTGGAAAAGTGAAGTTTCATCTTATGTTTTGGTTTTCAAAGTTTTACCGGAAAAGATGTTTTTTAAATGGAGTTTTTCCATGGGCAGTTCTTGAATCAAAGTTTCATCTTATGTTGCTCTTGAATTGCTGGTCTATATCATTGGCAGTTGTTGGTGGCACTGAACTTCATTAGGGATCAAGAATTCTCAGGTTAGAACTATCATTTTCGGACTGAAAAACTGTTGTTTAAAAGTTGGTGTTTTTTTTCAAAGTTAGGCTAATGGAAAAACGACCGCCACCGGCCTCTGCTTGGTAAAACCTTTAAGGTCTCCTCTGCCCACCGGTGAATACATCCGGCCTCGACCTTGTGGCGAAAGATTGTGTATTTCACTGGCAATCATATTGATCAGGCAAGCATGACCCATATCTCTGATTTTTTTTTAAAGGTTCTTATAACGATTATTGATCATCCTTGTCCCCAAATGGAGAGACTTCTTCTCGCATAGCTTCCAATCTTCATCTTCTATTGGCTTTTTTCATCATATTTTTTTTTTTCACAAACTATAGGTCTTGGCCATTGTCATTATATTTTGCTTTTGAAGGTGATCCTTCTATCCTGCTTTCTCTTTCTTTGAGATTCGGGCGTGCTTGGTGAATCTCTACTCAACAAGGAGTGCTTTTCTCTTCGAATTCCTATTGGATTATTTTCATTCAGCATCATGATTCATGATAATCTTGGTCAACCTTTTGAGCACCATAAAGTTGGAAAGGCACCCATCATCAATGCAAGTGAACTTAATTAACTCTCTCTTCTCCTTTTCTTCCATTTAATATTGAAACGCAATTGCATAAATTTTCTATTATTTAAGGAGATCATGCTGCTCTTTTGAGAAATTTCCTAGAAAGGCTCGAGTATGTGAAAGACATATTTTATTTATTTTTGAGAAGAAAGGCAAGTCATCTAAATTTTATTGATGAATTCAAAGATCACACCTTGTGAAGACAACAAGAGCCCTGTTTCAGGCCAAAAAAAAAAAAATTTTACAGCAGAGCACGCTGAAGGTGTCTATTCCAGGGCATGTAGTGGAGCTCGTCGAACCAGTTGCATTCAGCAAAGAGGTGCGTCGTTGTCTCCGTGGCCCTTTAGCACAATCTGCATCTACTTGCAAGGCTGATGCCTGCGCGTTGAAGGTTTAAAATAAATAGTTTAAGTTTTAGAAAAATACCGATTAAAATAAATAATTTAAGTTTTTATCTCACATCTGTTTTGGAAAAATATCGATTAAAATAAATAATTTAAGTTTAAAAATATGAGGCAAAATGTTTTTATTTTTAAAATGATACAGGTTTAAGGTCTTGTTGAAAATTCAAACTTCTAGTTAAAATAATTAAAAAGTTTTTATTTTCATGCTGGATATTAGGAATATTTAAGCCCATTAATTTTTAAGATCAATTTTAAGAAACAGTTTCTATTCCCAGCACTGTTCGAAGATGCATTTTTTGAAAACTCGTTTGGTGTTCTTGGTAGATGAGAGGACGGTTCAATAGTATTGAGAGAGAGATGCATAAAGAACAATTTAATAAGATTTTATTCACCCAAAGATAACGTTGTTAGTGCATTTTAATTAAATTTAAAGCTGTCTTTTTCCAAAAAAAATTTAAAGCATTTAACTATCTCTGTTTTTTTTTAAAATCTCATGACTAAAACGTAAATATCGAGATAATACATGATATTTAGATTTTGACAAAAATACCACGATATTTTAAAATTAGCGTGGTATTTTAAGGTTTAAAATGTTGAGATAATATTTTGCATTTTTTTGGCAATATTTTCAAAATATCGACAGATATTTGTCACAATGTTCTACACTTATGTTGAGACGTGGTCATGCAATAGGACTTGAATTGGGCAACTGAAGGTGCTGACTCCTTCATCCCAGGTTCGATTCTCACCGGGTGTGCAGGTGCCTTTAACTGGTGGGCTTGGTAAGGGTTTGGGTGTCGGTGACCCCACTGGGGGTTTACCTTGCAGCGGGACAGGCCCATTAAGTGGCTTGGCTCTTAGCGAGGGTTCCTCGTCATAAAAAAGAAGGCAACTGCAGAAACATGAATAATTTCATGAATCCAACCTCATCATTCTTGAACATGGCTTCATTTGGAGTTAAGATACCTTTTGTCCATCACTAGGGTATAGGATCAGAACGGACTGGCATTCTAGGTTCATCTGCTTCAGTGTGGCTATCCCACAGAGGAGATGAACCAGGATAAAGCAAGATAAACAGGGCAAGTTAGATCAGGGATGGCAGTGGACCGGGGGAAAGCGGGGCCCCGCCCCGCCCCGCCCCGCCTCGCCCCGTTTGGACCTGGGATGAATGGTATGAAACGGAGATGGAGGTGGGGACGAAGGTTAAAATCCATCTCCATTCGGGGATGGAGGCAGGGATGGACCGACACTTTCCCCTGCCCCATCCCCGCCCTCGCCCCGCCTGTTAATGATATTACTAAAATACCCTAAATCAAAAAATAAAATTACAAAATACCCATCTTTATAAATATTCTTCTCTTACTAACCCTAACCCTATGTTTTATCCATCGGAACCGTCGTCGTCCAGAAGAGAGGGAGAGAAGGTAAATGGGTTTTTTTGCTATGTTTGAATGAGGAAAACAAATCATAAGTTTATTCAAGTCAGTGATCAAGCTTGCAATGTTTATAGGGGTTATTCACTACAAAAGAAATCAGACTTACTTTTTGCCCGTGGAATGAAAAATGCATTGTATTCAATCAGTTCAATGGATTTTATGGCGGAGTTTTTCGGTGCCCTTGCACCTTGTTGAGATCTCGTATGTTTCTAAGCTTATTTCAATAGATGTGAAAATGCCTAATTTTTTGTGTGATCTAAATGTTATATTTTTGTGACTTATTGTTTGCAAGTTTGCCTTATGTTTCATTGTGTGATCCGTAAATAATTTTTTTTAGTAAAATATCTTTGTTTATTTTTTTTTTGGGTTTTTTGCATCATGGCTTTGTTGGTGTTGTCGGAGATTCCCATGACCATAAAGAGGTTTGTCTTTTCTCTTGTTGTTGTTCTGTGAAGGCTGGCTTCATCTGTTGATTTTACTAAGAAGTTATAAGATGGCAGTATTATCTGATACTTCATAAAGAAAATTATCTGATACTCAGGCAAGACAGCCTGAGTTGGATGGGTTGGTATCGTCTAGTACTAACTGTGGTCTTGCTCAAGTGTTCATTTTGATTTATTTTATTTATTAGTGTGTCATAAGTCCTTTAGATGTTTTAGCGTACGGTGAGTCCTTTCAATGTTCAATGAATTCAGCAGAGACAAGATCAGGGATGTCAATGGAAGACATCCATATTGATGAAGGGGGAGGAGACTGAAAATGGGAGAAGAGGTATGGGACGGGGACAGGGTGGGGGCAAGGGCAAGGCGGGGACGAGACGGGGGTGGGGACAGGGATTCATATTTTGAGACGGGGCGGGGGTGGAGGTCCAAAGTCTCCCCGGCCACAGGGATGGACTGGGGATGAAGGTTAATTTTTTGGGACGGGGCGGGGGTGGAGACCTTGTCCCCCGCTCCGCCCCGGGTCCACAGCCATCCCTAAGTTAGATACACTCTCTGGGTTTATCCTGTTTTTTATGGAACACCTTTCTTAGAAATATATTTCTATATTCTCATTTCCATAAACTAGCTACCCTCATTATCTGAATAAAGGATTCCTCCAAACACATTTAAAGTGGAATTTAAAGTGGCAAAGAAGGTTTGCCTTCAAGATTGAAACTAGATAACATTGTTTATTAAACAAAAACAGGGGCCATAGTCAGTGGTCACTTCGGTTCCAACTTTTTGTGTAATTTTGCAAGAGGCAGCGAGCCAACTTTTTACTAACTTGAATGTGTTGATTCTGAAACCGATTAGTTTTATTGGAGCATCACTTTCTTGGTGTGAACAGTATCTCTTTTTCTTTTTCGTTCCATTGTTTGCTACAAGTCTGCAACAAGACAAGCTCCAACTTTGAATACACACTATAGAAGACGAAAGAGGAGAATGCCCTCCATCTATTTTCTTTGCAAATGGGCACATATCCACCCTTTTGATTCCATATGTTGAGAGATCTAACTCCACTTCAATTTCCAGATAAGGATGTAGGCAGACTTTTGTGCGACTGGGAATCAGGCCAAGGGTAGGGCTGCAAAACGAGACGAGCAGCTTGCTGTTTTGCCTCAGCTTGGTTTGTGAGAAGCTCAGTTCCACTGGAAAATTGAACTCAGCCAGCTCATTTAGGTAAACAATCTGAGCTCGAACATGGTAAGTTCGGATTGGCTCGGTTCCTATAGATTCTTTTTACTTATTATATAATATGAATATATATTTTATACATATACTATATACACTGTAGAATGTAGCTGCCCACACTGATCCGCCGCAGCTTATGGGGCTCTTTTTCATGTCTTTCTTGAATTTAACCATACAGATGTCTTATGCGTTTTCTTGAACCAACTCTGGCATTGTCCGGTTCCAACATACTGGTAGGTTTTTATTGTTGAAGTGTGAAGCCTGATATAAAATTCTTAATTTTTTTAAAAGGTAGTTGTATAATTTTACTTTAGACTCCTTGTTATATTCAACCACATTAGTACACTCTTTATAAAACTCACAGGCTTCTATTTAAATGAGGCAATCCGACTCTTATATTGTATCTGAATTAATAATGAAGAAGGCTCAATGCAGTCATGGACATAGGCAATTCTTGCCAAATCGCCTAAAATTTGTGTTCTTTGTGTGACTTTTTTTCGTGTTCATTACTTCGATCCATCGGTAGCAATTATGACGTTTGAAAATCGACTGTAAATTTTTTATAAATAACATAATATCTAAGGCTTAAAAAATAATATTTTTATCAAAAAAATATAATCAAGTGTCTTTTATTAGCAAATAGACCATTCTTATTGTATTTCTAAGTTATATTTGCAAAGAAAAACCTGCAAATCCTTGTTCAGTAATAATATGCTGCCATAGGTAAAGCAGGTAGCTACCTTCTACTCATTATATATATTACAAAACAAACCGGCTTGGCCTATTGAAAATGTTCATATTTCTACTTTTCCTATATATATATATATATATATATATATATATATATATATATATATATATATATATATATATATATATATATATATATATATATATATATATATATATATAAGCCTGTAAGTTGTCCACTGTTATGGAAAGCTTCTTCGCCTCAGATCCTGCACGAATTATTAGCGACAATTTTTTTAACGTGTAACAGAAATTAGTGGCAGTCGCTTGACTGCCACTAATTCTTATTTTTGTGACCACCTCTAGTGTTCTTGTTGGAGAAGTGTGGTACCTGATTTTTACCTTATTATAAATTCTTAATTTGGCAAAAATATTTTGAGAATAGTTTTATAATTTTGCTTTTATATAGGTTGCCTTAAACTCCTTGTATTTAAAGAGGGCAATCCATCATTTGTAATTGTGAGCGTGTATCTCAATCTAATAGAATATTTCAGTGCTGCCGTGGAGGTAGGCAACTCTCGCTGAACCACAAAATCTTTGTTCTTTATGTGATTGATTTCTTTCTCTTCTTCCTATTTTTGTTTGTATCTATCGTAATGTGTTGGGTCGTTCTTCCTATCAAACCCTATCTCACAAAATGGATGTTCAATGAAAAGGTTGTCTGGCATTACAACTTTTCCTATATATGAAAATGAAAACCTACAAAATGGGAACCATGCTAGATAAAACACGCTATTCTATTTTTGGTATTTTTTTCAAAATTCTGACTGTATCTCTATGATTCCCCTGTAAGGTTTCAAAAAATCAATGACCTATAATCTTCATAAAATTTTGAAGCTCAAAAAACATTTTTTCATTTAAAATGCATGATCTAAGTGTTAATTTCTAATTAATTCATCACGTTGAATACATCTATGGGCTTGGAATTTCAAAAAAAAAAAATAACGAAAATACAATAGCATGCTTCGTTTAGCATTATGCCAATAAGTTAAATATGTATTGAAAACCTGAGAACATCTGAAACAACCATGGTGGTGAGAATCTGTTTATTGCTTGGATAACTTCTGATCTGACCTGCAGTCTTTTCACGTTGTCGTTTTAAGACATTCACGCATACAGGTGATTTGCGTGCGCCCACACACACACATATAATTACTAGATTGAATTAGAGCATCGTTGGTGGAAGAGCGATATATTGACTGAAATGATCTCTAGAGATTTTTCAATTTTCATTTTTTTTTATTTTTAATTGGGAAATCATATATAGACCAAACTAGAAAAAGTAAAGAAAAATTCAAGAAACTAAATAAAAATAAGAATTTTAGATAGGGTTTCTTTTCTTCCTGTTACATTTAATTTAAACACTAAAAAATAAACCCAAAATATCACAAATATTTTTTGTGACACTTGTCATTATGGATATTTTCAGCCTAACAAACCTATCTTTTCCCCCAAAATATTCAAATGCATTCCCACCGTGATAATGAGGTTAGCAACGGAGAGAATTACTGGATATTTGTAAGTTATCATGATTAATAAATATCTTATATATTTATATCCTACCTTTTTCCCCCGTAGATAACATCTAGGCTACAAAGATACGGGTATGACCCAATGCTTGGCATGAGTTCAAGACACAAGATAAAAAAAAAATCAGAAAAATAGGGCAAGTGGATGTAGATTTTTTAAACTTTAATTGATGAAAAGTATTTCTTGATATTTGAATAGAATTTTTTTTTTACAAAAATATAATAAAATTTGTTAAACTCCATTAAAAACTTTAGAATAATGTCTGCATGGGTTTAGGTTGTGTCAGCACCTCATAGATGTCCAGCTCGAGAGCAGATCCAGTAGTTGGGCCAAGTTCTTTGTTAAGTACTCAGCAAACACAAAACACAAAAATGCATCCTTTCGAAGAACTAAAGAGTTTTCCGCTTCTAAAGTGAGCTTCCTCATGTAGCAAGAAGCTTTGAGTAACTATAGCGTGGTTTGTTAAGTACTCAGCCCGAGTATTGGTCTGCACTCCTCCAGCCAGTCACCATGGATATCCGGGTCAAGATGGCATGTCCCTGTATCATTGTCTTGCCAGGATCAGATTCAACATGGTGATACTACTTGCTCTCATCTAATATTAATTATGGATGCAAATTCAAATCCTGATGTTGAATAATTAGATTATATCCTAACATCCAACTCGTCCCAACCATTGTTATTAAAATCGGTTCCCTAGATGAATCAGTTTCCGAAAAACCAATAAGGTCGGCTCCAATTGAATCGAAACAGATTGTTTTCTAAACAAACCATCTCAAAAAATAGTGTTTCATTTAATTTGATTTTATAAATATATTTCTTTCAGGGGTAGAAACATGGGATTTGGGCTTATTCAGCAAAAAAAATGGTCAATTAAAAGGGATCCACTGTACCGTATGTGCAAGAGGATGATTGGATCCGTATCGGCGGATTAAGGCCAATTCAAAATGATTTTCACAGCATTACCTTCCACGACCCCCAAATAGGGGTGTCAACTGGTCGGGTTTGGTTCGGACCCTGGTGGAACCAGCCCCAGAACTGATTTGAGATGTTGGTACGTGGTTCGGATTGGGGTCCAATCTGACAAACCATAAGAGAAACCATACCCGGATTCTATAAGAATTACATGTACCAGACCCAAACCATACCCGGTAAATTTATTTTTTTTTTTTATCTTTTTTTGCATTTACATTGAATAATTGTGGATCTTAGTTTGGATCGGGCCTGGGTTTGGTATGAAAGTTCACAAACCATACCCGACTTCATATATTAATCGGACCAATAGGGTCTGACCTGGATTCTATTCGAACCTTCTTATTTATCACTAAACCCTGACCCTATAGGGTTTGGTACTGGTCAAACCCGACCCATTGACACCCTTACCCCCAAAATACTAAAAATCATAAAGGAACAAGAAGTGTTAACAGGAAACCTAAACCACAAAAATGACATGGGCGCAAACTCTTTTAATAATGAATGACCTATCTGTTTTTTTTTTACTCGGAGAAACCACCCCAGGCGCAGAGACCTAGCTGCACTGGCTCAGCCTACTGTATTTACAGTCTCCATCCATAACTTTGATAGCTTACCCCTCGACTTCAGGGAGTTGCCAAGCTTCGGCATACGCAGGGGCTTGACACCCATAAGATTTGAACCTAGAGTGCCCGTCAATAGTGTAGGCCCCATCCCACTATGCCAAACCCCTTGGGTCTATGAATGTCATATCTTTTAATGAGAGATCACAATTAACTATCCGAGACAGTAAGATATCCATGAGACCGACACAAAATTTAAATCACCTAATTTTGAGGCCACCACTCAACCCACTCGCGCTATAATTGATTGGGAAAATGAAGAAGAGCAAACAACTTGTCAAGTGTAACCAGATCAGTTTACTCCATGAAAGCTGATCTTGTCTGTGCTTTTATTATGTATAGTGCATTTAAGTTGCATGTGCAAATATAGTAATGAAAGACTGAAAGTAGTTCCACGTCTAAGCTTACTTTATGGTGACCACCTAACATTAAGAAATACTTAGACAAGAAAACGTGTTGCCATTTATATTAGTGAAAGTGATCTTTGTGAGGGGAAAATATTCAAGACTCGTTTATGTTAGCTCAGTTCAAGAATTAATTGACACATCACCTATTAGGTGAGGATAGGTTGATTTGAGGCAGCTTTCTGACCAGGTCGGTAAAAAAACTCTTATTTGGATATATAACCCGTGACTTGGTTAAGAGATGACCATTTCTAAGACCAAGCAAGACCATGACATGGCTGCAAACTGGACAGGTTTATAGCTCCTAACCCATGTTCCAGATTGTACCTTGAACTTAGGAATGAAAATGGTCCTGATCCAATTAAACCCTTGATCCAGATCCCACATTTATATCGCATATAAAACTTAAAAGCAGGGATCACACTAGCCGGGTTCGAGCCGAGCTTGGACTGGCTCGGCTCGGCAAGAAGAAGTGCTCGAGCTTGAACAGCCTATGCTTGGGCTCGGCTCGAGCTGAACACATTTATAAAAAAAATTTAAAGTTTTTTTCAAAATTTGTGTCAAAAGTTCTTTTTGGAAAAACCATAAGGGGGTGAGATTTTGATTTAGTCAAACATATTAAACAAACAAGCACATGGTAGTCTTTACATCCTTTACATAAGTCGTTCCATATCTTTCCTGTTTGCTACGATCATCTGTCTCTCTTTTCTTCCATTTCTTCCTTTTATTCTTTCCTTCTTGCTTCAACCTGAAGATATTGTTTTAGGCTCAGCTTCAGCTTCAAGGTTGCTCCATCACCATTGTGGCCTAATGATACCAAGGTTCACTTTACTCCTTTTTTTCTCCTTCATCTGTTTTTTCTCCACTTCCTCAGCCTGGTTATTGAACCCCAGGCTCCATAATGCATTTGTAGCCCTCCAGGCATGGAAGTCAGCCATATACTCCGACCCGAATAATATCACCGGAACCTGGACCGGTTACGATGTATGCAGCTATACTGGTGTCTACTGTGCCTCGGCGCTCGATGACGGTTGCACCACGGTCGTAGCCGGGATCGACCTTAACCATTTTAATCTAGGTGGGTACTTGCCGGAGGCGCTAGGCCTATTAACCGACTTGGCCTTGTTCCATATCAATTCTAACCGGTTTAAAGGCACCATACCCCAGTCTTTCAAAAACCTTCAGCTACTCTTTGAGCTTGACTTGAGCAATAACCAGTTCCATGGCTACTTCCCCTCGGTCCTACTGTGCTTATCATCACTCAAATTCTTGGATATCCGGTTCAATGGATTCCAGGGGAGCTTACCCACAAAGCTCTTCGACATGAAATTAGACGCATTGTTCATAAACAACAATAATTTTCGGTCGACAATCCCGGAAAATTTTGGGAATTTGCCAGTCTCGGTTGTGGTATTTGCTAACAACAACCTAAGAGGGTGCTTGCCTAAATCCATAGGCAGGCTGGGCTCGATGGTCAACGAGATCTTGCTGCTCAATAACTCATTGACTTCTTGTATTCCCAAGGAAATCGGGTATCTAACAGAGGCTACGGTTTTTGATATCGGGTACAATGAGTTTGTGGGACCTTTACCCAATAGCATAGCAAACATGAAGAGTTTGGAGCAGCTGAATGTGGCCCATAACAAACTTTCCGGCAAGATCCCGTCGGGCATATGTGAGTTGCCGAGGCTCAAGAATTTAACGTATTCATACAATTACTTCGACGGCCAGCCTCCTATCTGCCTGAAGCTTCCGGAGTGTGGCGCAATGTTCTCTGATCAGAAGAACTGCATTCCAGATCGGCCTGCACAACGGTCCGAGGAGGAGTGTGCCCTGTACTCTCACCCAGTGGACTGCACCACTGTCAGCTGCTTCCCACCACCACCACCACCTCCACCTCCACCTCCACCTCCACCTCCGCCACCACCAGAGTATTACTGTCCCCCTACGGATCCCTATGTGCAACCCGACCGGCCTCCGGGTCCAAACTGGCCGTGAGAGCACTCTTTTCCTACTTTTGAGGCTAGCCGACACTTTTTTATAATGACATAAAGTCCTCTTCGTATCTTCTTTAATCATGATATTGGTTGGTGACTCATATGGGGCCCATTTTATTTTTGATGTCCTTCATATATACATGTTTCTAGCTAGTTATTAGTCTTAATGGTTCTAGTGTGATTGATATAGTATGTCTCTGTAATTTGGGTCGAATAAATAATGTAAAATGCTGATCTCTTTTGTTATAAGTATGGAAATGATAATTTGGGATATAAAATTTGTTTCCTATTTTTCCTGAGTAACTGTGGGGTGATGCAAGGAACAGGGCCATGACAAGCTGTTTGATGTGCTACCAACTGCATCGTCAAGGATGGAAATCAATGGGATATAAGTTTTCCTCCATGTCCAGGACGGAGCCTTCAGAATGAGACATATGCGGCTGCCAAGACTAAGCAGTCTGGGGCGTTACGGGTTTGCGAAAAATTCTATGCCTGTGACACTATGCATGGTATGGGATGTGAATTTTCTATGAAAAGATTGTCGACAATGTATGGCGAACTGGCATCAGTAGAAATGCAAGTTCATGAACCCAATGTGTGCCAATGTCATCTTTCATCAACTTGGTCACGTCTACGATGCGCATGGTAGCATGCATCATCAGGCTTATCCAGATATCTTGCCTTCCTACTTTTTAGGGTTCTTGTGGGTATCAGCTGTCCCAATGGTCCGTGTATTCAACATGACTATATTTTTCTTCTAATGAACTTTTTCTTTCGTTTCTTCATATAAAAAAAAGGAATTTTTTCTTTCATTCAAATGTGTTTGGAGGAATCCTTTATTCAGATAAACGGGATAAGTCCTGATGTTGAAATTTCCTTCTTCTTTTTTCAAAATACTGGTGATGTTGAACTTTAGAGCAGATATATAGTATTTCAGCTTATCCTATTAGTCTTCACCAGTGACTGCCTCCAAAAGCAGTTGGGTGATTGTGCATGCATGGGATGGGATATATATAGTGAAAAACAAAGGAGCTGGAGCACTTGGCCTCTTTAAGAACGGATCAGGTATAAATTTTGCGTGGGATCTACCTATATATATATATACAGGAGGTCGTTTCAAATAGGTTGTAATAGATATAGGTTTCTCGTGGACCTACAGGAGATATTCCTGAGCTATGGCTTTTGGTAGCGCTAGTGGGTATCAGGCTGGCTTCCTTGGACCACCACTAATATAACCGACCTGAGGCTTTTGGTATGGGTAGAGGATCCGAAGATCCAAAAATAGGACTGGATATTCGGCTCTCTTCTCTCATGATATAGGCCCCCACAATTTCTGGGAATCAAATTAAAATTTCAATAAGTTTAAAAATAGTTAATTGGTGATATTATATGCTTCAATAAGATGAAGAATTGTTGTATTCGCTAATGGGACATGTTGATTGGAATTGCTATCGCTTGAACATAGATTTGGAAATGAATTGTGAGTCCAAAATAGAGATAAGAAAGCTGTTTTACAATATAAAATATTTTGCAATTTACATATATGTTGCAGCATAAATCATGAACCTAAAATTGCATCTTCCTAGCATAGCACGAGCAGATACAAAATGAATGGGTTCACCTTACACAATCCAACTTGCTGCAAAATTCAAAGTAGCATAGGCCCTGTTGTCAAGCGGTAACTATGGGCTTGTTTGATGGCTTGCTCAGGATTGGATGAGATGAAAAAAAAAAAGGACGAAACACTAGTTCTGTTCATTTTATTACAACTCTACCAAGTCCAACATTTGTTTGGACCGTACTTGAATGTTGTGTTCTAAATATCCATTGTTTGATGATGATGTGCGGACAACTTGGACACACAAGGGCAATGGGTAAGATAACTTTATTTTGGATCGTACGACTCAATCTGCTCAACCATATGAGTGTTTTAATATGTTTATTATGAATTTTAACTTTGTATATAGATCTTGGATTGGATCTAAAAACTAAAAAATCAAAGAAAAAAATGAAAGCCCTAATCAAGGAAGATCAAAGAAAAAATCAAAACCTTAATAAAAAAATCAAAGAAAACTAAAAGCCCTAATCAAAGAAAAAATCAAAAAAGAAAAAAAATATATCAAAGAAGATCAAAGAAAAAATCAAAGATAAAAAAAAAATCAAATTCCTAATCAAAGAAAATGAAAAAAAAAACAAAGAAAAATAAAAGCCCTAATCAAAGAAGATCAAAGTAATCAAAGAAAATGAATAAAAAATCAAAGAAGATCAATAAAAATCAAAGTCCTAATCAAAGAAATTCAAATAAAAAATCTCTAAAAAGAAGAAGAATGAAAAAGGGGAAAGAAAGAAGAAAAACGAAGAAGGGGAAAGAAAGAAGAAAAGGGTGAAGAAAGAAGAAAAAATGAAGAACGAAGGGGAAGAAATAAAGAAAAAAAATGTGTCGCCCCCCCCTCCCCCCTCCTATCGCTGCACGAGAAAGAGATAGATCATAATGAAAGAAACATTAGGGGACACCTCTCCCCGTTTTTTTTTTTTTTATTGTTCCTTGATCTTTTCGTAACAGGAGATGGAAAGGTGAATTGTTTAAACTATGGACGCAGCGTCTGACGTTCCGCATGTCCGTTGTCTTCAACGTTTGTTGAAAACATTGTTGTTTTTGGCTTTTTCATCCCACGCGATGTGCAGGACATACCATCAAACGCGCCCTTTGTCTCCAGTTTTGGACGAGGTTTCTTTAGGTTATAAAAAGAATAGCATAGCATCCTATTTACTGAGAAAATACTTTTGTACAAAATCATCCCCACCTAATGGACAATGCCCAAAATCATCCCTGCTTTTCTCTTTAACCTGTCCATAATAGCTTTTGAGGTTAACTAGTCCTGTCAGGATTCTTGGCGAAACCGTCTTCACAAATAGGTTTCACACATCCCCTATCTCATCCCTATCTTCGTACACTGCATGGGATTTCAATGATACTAATTGTTTTGATCAAATTGGACTCATATGATCTAAATTATTTATTTAGTGAAGATCAATATTTAAATCGCCGAAATACAACTTGTGCGCAAGATTTTTTGGTGATTAAAAAATCAACTGTTGACAAAACACAAAATTTTATGATTTAAATAATCATATTTTTTGTTGAAAACATATCATCTAAAAGTCGATTCTCACTAAATTAACCATGCTAATCTATCCATCGGGTCAGATTTGACCAAAACAACTTGCAACTTAAGATTTAAGAGGAGTGTGAAGATGGGGATGACATAGTGATCATGAATGGAACCCAACTCCAAGTTTCATCCAAACAACTGTTATGCGAGGACTTTTTAAGAAATTTTTGTAAGAAAAGGATGAGATTCGGAACGAGGAGATACGTAAGAAGGTAGGCGTTGCATCCATTGAAAATAAGATGAGTGAGAATCGTTTATGGTGGTTTGGACATATTCGGCGAAGGCTTAATGATGCCCAAGTTAGAAGGATGGAGAAATGAAAAAATATATTAGTTAAAAGTGGTCAGGGTAGGCCTAAAAAGACTTAGATGGAGATGATAGGAAAGGATATGAATGCTTTGAACCTCCCCGAGGACATGGCATTGGGTAAAAATGATTGGAGGAGAAGGATTCATGTGGAAGACCCAAAATGATTTTCTTTTTTGGTTCATATCGCCGACCCCAATTGTTTTGGGATGAAGGCATAGTTGTTGTTGTTGTTTGTAAGAAAAGGATGAATTTGGAAAACCCTTTCAAATTAACAATATTGTTTCTTGAACTCCACAAATCCTGTGTTCAAGGTAGAACACCTAAATAATTGTTCTGCCCAACTAGAGGCTGCCCCTATAAAAAAACTGAGTTGCCCTATAAGAGAACTCTATCATTTTTTATTTTCCTATTCAGTCCCACCATATAAAAATAAGCTCAAGAAAGACATGACATGAGGTTTTTGTAGAAAGTTGCACAACAAAATAAACATGACTCAGAGAAATTAGAGAAGAAAACAAGCACAATGACACAATTTACCTGGTTCGGCCAAAGGCCTATGTCTATGGGTGGCAAAGGAGCATATATGTCAAAAAGGGGATTACAAAAGGTAGATGATGACTCTCTACTCACAAAAAACCTTAAACCCGTACAAAACGCTCAAACTTACAAAATAAGTTACCTTCACAAGAAAACCCTAAAAGCGTATTTATAGGATCTTGTTACAAATGGGCTACGGTCCCAAGCCTGATGGCTCGGTCCCTTTGCTATCACCACACACTTTCAAAATGTTTCAAAATATGGTTTTCTTCAAGTGACGTGTGGGGTTCTAACATGAAATTTAAGGCACATCTCAACAAGGTCCAACATTGACATGAGAAAGTGTGTTTAGATCCTATGAAAATTGAAGTGGTTAGTTTCTTGTACTTTCCCTTCTGTTCAAGCGCTATATGCTAGCATTTTCTAGCTTCAGTAGCTATTTGGATAATATTGTAGTCACATCACTTCTGTCATTGAACGTTTTCATGGGATAAGAATGTTTCTCAATTTATATCAAAAGTTTTCACTGAATCCAAAATGTTTCCATGGGAAATAAAAATCCAAAATAGTTGACTTGGCTACCACTAAACAAGCAGCTTTACAACTTGTTCCCATAGCATATTGCCTTGAGTATAATTGTTTCATATAAATTGAAAACAATATAAAAAATCTCAAAGATAAGCTCACCTGTCATTGAATGTTTGTAATCTCCTGTGGAAAATTCTTGTGAGATGCTTCTTTTAGCTCAACTTTTCCTTGATGTGCCAAGTATGTTTCTCGTCAAGTTTGGATTTTTTATATTTACTTCCAAATGTCTTTCTATTCTTATTGCATCATCTGCTAGAGATTTTGGTGTTTTTAACGAACCTGAAGGCCCCACATTGGCCTGAGATAAATCGATAGTCAGATGTTCTTATCTGTTAAGATGACTTGGGCAAGGCCTTATTGATCTGAGTATCCCTGTACCGATGGTGAGCAGCTAGGGGCTTGATACTTAGTTTCGTCTGTCATTTCAACTTTGTTGGACTACTCTGCTTGATAATAAACAGTTTTGGAACTTATGGAATTCAGTCGTTGGGTAATAGGTTTTGATGTGGTAGTGATGTATGACATCAGCTTCTTGTTAAAAATATGTTCTTTGCAGGTCTGAAAAGGACAAGGATCAAGAAAATGGATAGGATGTTGGATCCTTTGTTCAGTTTGAATCATCTGCATTGTGGTTTATTTCCAGTATAACTGAAAAGGGCTCACATTGTGTAGGTAAATCTCTCTCTCATGGCACCATTTTGTGCAAACGCCTCAGGATCTCCTATCAGCAAGTTGTTTTGATCCAATCCGACCTCATGCATGACTCATTTTTTTATTAAAAAACATGATTTTATGACCTAGGAAAATACCATACAATGTAAGCCATTGATTTTTGAACTCTTATAAAATCCTAGTGAAACATGTAAATCATATATGTAAGGTAGTTCAACGAAAAACAAACAACAAAACGAAAAATAAATAAAAAGCGGCGGCATTTGTAGTTTATGGCAACAGTAGCATATATATAGTGAGTCATAGGTGCATGATCACTTA
This sequence comes from Nuphar pumila, assembly GCF_984573655.1. Lineage (NCBI taxonomy): Eukaryota > Viridiplantae > Streptophyta > Magnoliopsida > Nymphaeales > Nymphaeaceae > Nuphar > Nuphar pumila. The sequence continues at coordinate 124,424,164 of NC_143257.1, read as the reverse complement.
CTAACATACGGGTGCAGTTTTGCTGAACAAAGCAAAGGTTCAATAGCATTAGTGGCGACTTTTCGTGTTTGTAAGTGATCATGCACCTAGATTTTTTTTTTGTGTATATATATATATATATTTATATATATATGAGTAGTGGGAAGCTACCTGACTTCATCCCTACCCGATGGTACTATCAATTTTTAGTGTGTTTTAGAAATTTTGACTTTGCAAATATGTTCAACATGATTGATTTACTAGAAATTGACACTTGGATCATGTGATTACGATGCATAGATGGATTTTAATAGCTTCACAAATCAACGGTTTACAATTTTTATAAATTTTTGAGTCTTTAAATACCATTTTTTCCATCCAAAATGCATGATCAAGTGTCAATTTCTAGTATCAATAATGTTGAACACATCTTTAAGGTCAAAATCTCTAAAAAATATTGAAAAAAATCTTAGTAGATAGGGTTGGTTTTCATTTCTCATATATATATATATATATATAGATGAAAACCTTAACAATGGAAACTCTCCCAAACCACTTCAATACAATTTTTTTTTAGCTTTTTTTCAAAATTCTGACATACAGATGTGTTTAGCACGATTGACTATATATCTACACATGAATTTTGGATAGAAAAAATAGTATTTGAAGCCTCAAAATTTTATAAAAATTGTAGGTGTTGATTTTAAAACTTATAAATGTTGAAATATGATGATATAACCGAATTTGATGTGGGTAAGTCATGAGACAGCACAACTCATGGGAGTTACAGGATAATTGTTGCAAACTATCAGCCACCCAATACACGCTTCTCTTGCTTGATGATAATAATCAAGGGGTGTCATCTTTTTTCTTCATTGAGTTCAAGGTCTTGCGCATCATCGACGTGACAGCTTGGGCTCATCGTGAGCATCGATGGACTTAAGAGAATGCCGAACACTCGTGTATCATTTCATTCATAGCGTCTACCGGTAGCTTTTACGTTCCAATTCTGTTTTAAAGGACACCAACATTGGGTTACATGCCGATGCCTAGGTGTTGTCGCCGTTTTTGCGGTACAGACCGAAATCCCCAATCGCCCAAGCAGGCCGACCGTCGAAAGGTTGCCGTTGTTTTGGTTTGAGGTGAGAAGGGGTCAAGACTCAACCCCATCCGGACCTACCTTACATCTGAAACTGGCCGCTGGAGGTCGCGGACGAAGAAGGGCATGTCTACCCTGCGAGACCCGATGGGCGGGCGAGCGAACGCTTGCGATGCGAGGGCATCCTCCTGGTAGACGCCGTCAAAAAGCCCGATGTGATCGTCGAGGTGGCTGGAGAGGGCGTCGAGGTTCCTCTGCATCAGCAGCTCCCCGCTGTACGAAAGCTCTGCTCCGCGCCAGCGCAGCGCAGTCTCTCAGCATCGGGAGGATCGTCGGCGCCGCCACGACCGAGAGCTCGCTGCCAGCGCCAGAGGCTGAGGCTAGGACGTCGTATTTCTTGGTGTTCTAACCTGCGTGCGGCCGGATTCGGCTCGATAAAGACGCTAAGCCCTTCGTCGAGGTCGACCCGACCGGGCGGTACAGCGACCTGCTGGGCTCGGGGGCGATCAAGAAGGTTTACTGGGCATTTGATCAGGAGGAAGTGATCGTGGTCGCGTAGAACAAGGTGCAGCTCTGGAACTTCACCGACAATGGGTCGATGATGGACTGGCTATTCGTGGAGGTCCGACTGCTCGCCGAAGATTGCTCTCCGGATGCCGGAGTTCTCATCCGCAGGCAGTGGGATTTATTTCGGATGGGTGAGGAACAGGGAACGATGTTCGCTGTGCACCCCTCATTGCTGTAGTCGCCGGCGGACGGCGGTGGCTGATGGTGACCATTCACCATCGGTCGGCCATCGCCGTCGGCTGTAGTGGCCGACAGCCGATGGCATCGGCCACCGGTGGCTTATGGAGGCTGCCTACCAAAAAAAAAAATCCCTTACCTTCACCGGCATCTGCTGGCGGAGGGTTGTTGTCGCCCGGGGGGGAGGTGGTCATCGTCGCCGGCGAAATCGCCGCCATCAGTTGAACCCGCCCGCCGATGGGGGACGACAATCCCGACGACGCTCATGTTAAAAAAAAAACCTTTTGCCTATCTTTCGCCGGCGGCAGAGTGTCGCCATGGGGTGGCCTTTGCCGGCGGGACCACAGGTGCCGGTGGGTGCCTGACGTTCGGGGCAACGTGGGGCGTGTATGCCCTTCAGTTTCTTTTGGAAAAGCCAAGGCGTTCGGTTTAAAACCCAACACCAGTCGGGTTCCACTGTTGCAATGTACAGTGGAACTCGACCCAATGGGGCTGGCCCGATCCCACCAGGTCCGGGCCGATCGAGTATCAGATCTGCTTCACAGGAGGACCCGATCCACGACTTGGATCCATTATGGACCGAGTGGATCGGGTCTGGACCCGAAATCCAGCAGGTGGCCTGATCCAAACCCAATCCATGTAGATCGAGTATTGGATCTATTCTTGGGTGGACCTGATCCAAACCCAGATCCATTATGGAGTGGGTGGATGGGTCAGACCCATACTCGGAGAATCAGATTCGACCTGGACCCATTTGTGTTTTCAGGTCTAGGTCTGGTCCAGACCCGAATTCATTATGGATCGGATTTGGCTCTTGATCGGATCCAACCTTCATCCTATTTGGACAAGGTCTGGATTTGGATCGGGTTATGTATACCAGATCTGACTCGGGTCATGTTTGGACCGAGTCCAGGTTAAGATTTGGATGGGTTTTGAGGGTCTAGATCTGACCTGAACCTATTTGTGGTTTCGGGTCTGGGTCTGATTTGGACAAATTGGACCTAGGATCCGAATCTGACCCAGATTCTTTGCAGATCTGGATCTGGACAAATTTCAGGATTCGGATCTGACCTGATTTTGTTACATATTTGGATCCAAATTGGTTTGGATCATGGGATTCAACCTGGGACCCAATCATTATGGGTCTAGATCCAGATTGGATTCAGACTTGTGGATCCGACCTGGGATCCATTGAAACTGGATCTGGATTGGATCAAATCAGATCCGAAATAGGATCCATGCACTATTTATACTTGAATTGGTTCTATGATCGATATGAGGTGTTTTGAGAGCGGTTCTAAGCCATTTTTGATTAGTTGCTATCAGTTTTCATCGGTTCTTGAATATAGAGACACTGTTTGCATGAATCACTAAAAGAACATGGATTTTTGCATTAAGTTTTAAAGGTTCATAGTTTTTTTGTACATGTTTTAGACTGGTTTGTCAGTTTCAAGACCGTTTCAGGCCCTTAGTTGACATGTTTGGGACCGTTTCAAACCAGCTCAGAACATTTTTTCGATCGGTTCCAGCATTAGGACCTAGGGTTTTACCCAAAAGTGCATGCTTTTGTTATTTTTCATGCTTTTATTACCATAAAAGAAAAACTTTTATAGACATTTGATGATTATTTAAAGTTATGCATGATATTTAAGCATGAATTATGATTAAATTCATGATATTTAAGCATGAATTTTTATCAAAATTTATTTATGCATATAAGTTAAAGCACGAACTTATATTTTTGATGATATAATATATATTTCATCGTGAATATACATACATTATCATGTGGACATGAGCATGCTTCATAATACAAATATGTTTGCGATAAAAGATCTCGATGAACTGACTTATGCATTCACCAAAGTGATCTCAGTTGTGTTAATTGAGGATTCTTTAGATCGTGTTAAGATTTAGTATTATGATTGTGTGTGACTTTATGAAACAATGATTATACCCAAAGGTAGGTCATTGTAATTCAAATTCATATACGATGTAATAGTAGATGTGTATATCAGTCCATGAAGCATGTTTATACCCAGAGGTATAGTGTTGAATTGCCTCTGATTACATGATCTACTAGTTTCACCAATTGAAGTCAATTTCTTGTGAATTGAAGCGATGAAACAACTATGAGTATTATTGTTTTCACCAAAGTGGAACGATAATGACTCAATTATGTTTGTCTCAGAAAAGGTGAATAACAAGGGGTCTTACATTTACCTTTTAAATATGAATCCCGTATAGAGCGATTAATCTCTCACTCATACAGAAAATAGAACAGTCGCTCTGAAGGTTGTCTATAAGAAGTGAGAGCGCTAAAAAAGATGCCTATGAGAAGTTAGAGTGCTCAAATAATTTTAGTCTCGTTCTTTTGTAATCATGAATAACTAAAATATTTTAGGTGACATCTCTCACTGTCCTTCTCACTACAGGATAGTGAAAGAATTTTTGAAAGCCATTGGGGCAACAATTTTTTATTTTTTACAAGATTTTATCTCAGACTATATGGATTAGAAGATTCATTATGGATCTTGGCATAGTGGACTCTATTGGGAGGACACTAAAGATCTTAAGTGATAATGAAACTGTTGTGTCCTTTTTGAATAACAACAAAAACTCAACCTTGTGTCGATATATGGAGTTTAAATACTTTGTTCTTAAATAAAGAATTGAGAATCATCTAGTATGTATTGATACAATCAATATGAAAGAAATGACGGTGGTTTCTTTTACTAATGGCTAGCATTAGGATTATATTTCCAATATGTATAAGGGATGAGTCTGTTTGATTCATCCTGATGTATGACAATACATTATGGTTATATGTGATCACATTTATGAATCTAAATTGATTCTATATGACTTTGTGCATTGTTGATTCTTTATAAAATATCTCTCATTTGGTTAGAGAGAATAACAAAATAACAATATTAAAGGACCAATAGAATGGGTTAGAGACCAACATATTTATAAAAGTAATATTAACATGCTAAAGCACTGGGAATGAATTATATTGTAGTTTATGCAAATATGATATTTTATAAAAAAGTATTCATCTCCATGATTCATATAATTCATTCTTGCGATAAAATATAACATCTGAACGCATATGAAAATTGAATCAAGATAACAATAAAACCTTGACGAAGTATTTTTTCATGTCAATAGGTTGTGACAAAATGTTGAAATATGGATCGTATTCAACCTGATGTGAACCGATTTGACATGAGTACATCATGGGACAACACAACTCATGGGAATTACAGGGTTGCCCATGCAGGGTAACCACTGATAGTGGTAACTAATCACTATAAGCTTATCCTAAAAGTTTATAAGAAGGGACCAGATTGCTTGTTGAGAACAATCAAGGAGTGTCATCTTTTTTCTTCATTTTGGGTTCAGTGTCCTGCTCATCATCGACATGACAACCTAAGCTCATCATGGATGTCGATAGGCTAAGGAGAACGTCGAGCACCCGCGTATCATTTCATCCATGGCATATTGTTGCTTTTACATTCCAATTCTGTTTTGAAGAACACCAACAATAAAAACATATCCATGCATATGCTCCAAGAACTGATTCCTATAAAAACAAACATATAGATCACATCTGTATGGTAAAAAATTTAAAAAAAATACCGAAAATCCAATAAAACGACCAATGGAGAGGTTTGGGAGGGTTTTCCATTATATATATATATATATATATATATATATATATATATATATATATATATATATATATATATATATATATATATATATATATATATATAAGCTGCCGCTTGAAGAACTAGCCGTGGGAATTTCACAATGTTATGATGGTGATCAAACATTTTGAACAGATGAACTTGTTTAGTAAGATCCTTTCATGGGATCTTTAATCTTGTCTCAGATATGTACTTTCTAAATTCTCTTTTGAGCATTACAGTTGGTTCTTTTTATTTTCGCTCGTAATGCTTCTTACAAAAGATAAAAGCAATGGAAAGAAAAAGATAAAAAAAAGGAATCTCAGATGATTGCCTTTGAGAAATTCCTGACAAATTAATGAAGTTATTTTTTTAGTACTTTTGTTGAGCATGTTCCTGTCAAATTATATGCATTCGTTCATGCACATGTGACACGTTATGCTTGTTTGCTGGATATTTTTTTTTATCTACTGATCGCCATTGTGTTTGTCCTTTCGCACGGTTATCATAGCAATCCAGAGGCATTGGATTTGGATGCTCATTCTGTTCCACATCTCTTCAGATAATTTGTCGACATTCTGCCTACTGCTGTTAGTCTGGTTTTTCTGCTTTTTATTTAAGGAAGGAGCTCTGCCAGATAGCAAACATACACGCCTCCATTGCCTCATTTGCTAGTCTTAACGCCCAGCCATCCAAGAGTTTTGCATCCCTATGATTTTTATCTCTAGAGGGTATCATATGCATGAAAGTTGCAAGAGTTTGAGTGCATGTTTTTCTCTTTGATTGTTTTTCTTGTCTGCCACGAGCATGGTACAAAAAACAGAGTGCTTCACACTGAGCCACTGTGTTACCCATTATATTCCAGTTAGGGGATATGTATTATGACGGTCTTTAGGAAATGAAACGTCTGTGAGAGAGAGAGAGAGAGAGTGACAGTGCACGTGTAGCCACTTGCTCTGTTGTAAACTGGTTGTTTTATTTACTCATTAACGTTTCCCTTCGGAATAGGCTTAGGGATTTGATGATGATGTGATCACTTTTATAGTGAAGCTGAGGCTAAATCTCTCGAGTAGTGGTTTGGTGTATTCATATTAAATCTCAATTCAAATTGTGTTCAACAGAAAACCTTATATGAGAATAATTCAATTCTTTTTGACAGAAAATATCATTAACAGTAAAAAATCAGATACATGGTCAATGACTATCCACCAGCAAGACAGTAAAAATAGTCGCCAAGAGCGAGGTGTGATGAGATATCACACCATCAGCCATTCATCAGAAAAATATATAGAACAGAAAAACAGCAGTGATGTAGCGTACTTAAACGCTAGAGAATGGCCCTGTTCTTTCCAATCCAATCAAACGCTCGGTCAGGCCATTTTCGATGTGCCTTCTCCATGACTTCTCATCTCAGCTGGTCCAAAATATCTTAGGTCAATGCTTTCGTCTGTTGTGAAGAGTCATGAGAGGGAATTGGAACTTCACACAAGATATGTTACTCTTACCTTATTTTTACAGATTTAGATTGCCTTTGTCGGCTTCATTATACTGCTTTAAAATTTTGAATTATACATTATTCCTATACATGAGTGGGCTGTGGTTGGCCAAATTTCATTGGAATAAAAAAGAGTGAACACTAAGGTAATAAGCACCAAAATCTTTATGCAAAACTGGGCAAATTTGCATTACCTATCTACAATACAGTTTCATTGGCAAAAATATATCTGATTCCACACGTCCAACAAAAGTGTGGGTAACGGCCCTCACCGAATCAATGAGAAAGAATTGGTACTGTTGCAGTCTGGTAACACGCTTTACATTCAAAAGCTTCTTTCTTCCAAAAAAGAGTAATGGCTTGCGCTATTAGACACTGGCATGAGTATTCCGAATGTTGATGATGGTTGCTTTCATGGTTTCTGATGGTTTGCAAGTGTGAAGCATGAAATTGCAGGCATTGACAGCTTCTTCAACTGTGAGAAATATCCATTCTTCGCCGAGAGCCTCTACAAATTTTGACTTCCCCAATTTCACCATTACATCGGTTCCAGGGTTGGCCAATGCAAGCTGCATAATGTACAAGATAGATTTATCTTATTTATTATCTAATGTCAAGAAAAATTATTTAGCTTATCAAATGCTCTTATCACAAGATAATTGATTTACCCCAGCAAATTAGCAAGAAGGATTTGTTTACACTAAGATAACTTAGCAGTGCCTTCTTTTTTTCTTCTGTTAATTGTATTGTGCAAGTTGGGGAATGCTAAAACTTGAAACAATCTGATAATGTTAGCACAAGAGACAGTTTTATATGCTTGGTTACCTTCAATCCCCTCCTTTCAATGTTCCTCTTGGTCTCTTCTAGCAAGCTTATCCCACTAGTGTCAATGCACCCTATGGCTGTAACAATATTCACACACAAAGTTAGCTGTCACAGGAGCAGTCATATAAGGTTTAGTGTCTAAGGTACTTGGCACGACACATGACAAGTTCAAACATGTGAAAAAAAGTCTTACCAGTCATGTCAAGGATCACGTATCCAAGGCAGTTCTCACCAGAAGCGTTAAGCCTATCTTCTTCCTCATCGATCCACCTTAAGATTCTAAATGAACAGGGAGCAGAAAAGCTCAATTTAGGAATTTTTTTGTAATGTTACATAGCGTATAAGAGTATAGAGATGGGAAGGAGACTAACCTCTCTCTCAGGTAGCCAGAATTTGCAAAGTAGATTGGTGAATCAATATGGAGGACAAGGACCCCAGGAACTCGCGTGGCAACTGGGTATTGCCTAATGTTCCGGAAGGTTCCAGAGTTCGGGATATTGCCAAGAACTGAAGTTTGAGGCCTAGCGATGAAGAATACAAGTCTAAGCACAGAGATGGCAACCTGCCAAAGTAACAACAGTATCATCATCATCAAGTACGTTTTGTGTTGAGATTAAGTAGTAGATCATCTACAAGATCGTAACTAGACCATGAATATACCTCCTAATGCCTATATCCGTTTCTTATGATCATTCACATTCACGATCAAGTTTGTGCATCATGTACGAGAATGAATGCACATCCAAGAAACAAGCACCATGAAGATCTAAGTGAGAAGGTAAGCAACTTACAGCAATGATAAGTCCAATCTCTACGCTGTGGAAGACGACGCCGAGGAAGGCAGCCATGCAAACACAGAAATCGACTTTGTCAACCTTCCAGAGATGGATGGCAGCTTCATAGTCAATGAGACCAAGCATGGCAGAAATGATGATTGCGGAGAGAACAACAAAGGGAGTGTAATGGAACAAAGGGGTCAGTAAGAGGAGTGTTATCATGACAGCAGTAGCCATCACAATATTAGACATTGCAGTCTTGCAACCAGCATTGACGTTTACAGCGGAGCGCGAAAATGGCCCTGAAAATGGTTTAAAAAAAATGTTATAGAATGACTTATTTGACACATGATTAGATATTGGAACTAAGAAGACAAATTAAAAACATTAATAGATAAATGGGGATTAATAGAAAAGTGCCGGGTGCGATTACCTTGAACAATTAATTCAAGCTTCAATTTTTATTGAGACAGAGATGGTTATATGATATGACAAAGAAACTAATTGGCCTCTGTGGATGTGTGTGTGCAACTTTTAGTGGACATCAGTAACTGTTCCCCTTAACAGACTTGGAAAGCAGGGTTCAACTAATTGAAATGATTAAGGTACTCTTAAAAGAACAATGACATTTTTAAAATGCATAGTTATTCACTAGTAGAGTGAATCTTTTGTGCAAAAAACTTCAAAAGACTTAACACATCTTTAAAGAAAGTAACAAGGCATACTGTAGTAATTTAAATTAAAAAAGTAAAAAATGCGGTTTTTGGCATCAAAAGGCTACTACTATGCATTTTCTTAAAAAATTGATATGAAAGGGTATCTTGATCATTTCAATCTGTTGAATGTTGTTAAATTTAATATCATTAGTTTGATGCTAGATAAACCCAGAGAGAGAGAGAGAGAGAGAGAGAGAGAGAGAGAGAGAGAGAGATGATTACCTGAGGTAATATAGCATGAGGTGCATGACCCAACAATGTTCATCATTCCAAAAGCTATCATCTCTTTATTACCATCTATGTGATAGTTCTTAAACATGGCAAAGCTTCTGCCAACAGCAATTCCTTCCTGTAAATAATGAAAGCAATGAACTATAATTTTAACCTGCTTTCTTAAAATAATTAGCAATGAAAGTGATGAAGGTCGATACTTGGTAATAAATAAGGGTGGCAGATGGATGATGGGGTTTGGTTGGACTGAGCTGAATCCAACACTTTATTTTTTTATTTTGGTCTTAAAGTAAGATTTGAATTTGGATTCATATAATCTTTCTAGTTTTGGATTCATATAACGACTAAAAAAAAATCTTCTTGTAGCGTTTTGTTTAAGAGCCAGTATTAGCATATATTAAGACCCAGATTCAACACAACTTCATTGGATCTTATTTGGGATTGGTTCTGTTGCTTAGTTAAATGAGAACTTTGATCTGATCAGCACGGAACACCACATGGGAATGCCGAAACACGATCGATCCAATCACCTCTAATGTCATATCCTATCGTCATACCTACCCTGGGATTTCATTGTTGCAATTTGTATTGATAAAATCGGACCCTATAGATGTAATCTGCATCGTCTATTCGATTAAGATCCGTATTTGAATTGCCAGAATCTGATCAGTGTACAGGATTCCAATGATTAAGCAATGGACAGCTGTAAAAATATATAAAAAAAATTATTTAAAAAATCATATTTTTTTCTTCGAGAAAATACAATCCAAGGGTTGATTCCCCTATTAAATTGATCATGCTGGATCCATTTACGGTGTCAGGTTTAATTAAAACAAGTTTCAACAATGAAAGCCCAGGGTGGGTATGACCAATGGGTGTGTTGTTGGGGATGACTACGTCATCTCAGCTAGGGGTGGCAATCGGGTCGGGTTGGCGGGTCAGCATACCTCAACCCGAACCCAACCCGTTTATTAAACGGGTCAGCTGTGGCAAACACGAACCCGACCTGTTTAATAAACGGGTAACCCGACACAACCCGCCAACCCATTTAATAAATGGGTTGGGTCGGGTAAACGGGTTTTCAGGTTCGCGGGTCGGGTTGGCGGGTTGACGGGTCGGGCAGACGGGTTGGCGGGTTGACCCACCCGCCTAACCCGTTTATTAAACGGGTCAGCCGGGTTGGCGGGTTGACATACCCCCAACCCGAACCCGACCTGTTTAATAAACGGGTTACGCGGGTCAACCTGTTTATTAAACGGGTTGGCTTAAGCCCAACCCGAACCCGCCTAAGAGGCGGGTTGGCGGGTCGTGTCAGAAATTGCCACCCCTAATCTCAGCTCATTTGATAGAATTCAATTTGGACATTGTTTAAATTCGGATCAGGTACGAACCAGCCTATAGTGGGTCCCTTTGCAATCCTAGTTCAGTATTCATCCATGCCTCAACCGAATCCAAAACGCTTACACCCCTATGGGTTAATTTGGAAGAATGTACTTATCTAGATAAAATAGGACAAGTCGGGATTTCATCCTGCGAATTTTCAAGATTATCCTGTTTCATTGTGTAAAAACAGTAGTTTCTTAAAAGGAAGGAAGGCTTACAGCGAGGGCGATGATGCCGGTGATGATGCCGGTCTTAACGGCGAGCACCAAGTATTGAGCCGAGAAGGTTAACTCAGTCAGTGACGGTGGGTTCACTCCCTTCTTCAAGTGCCCAATCTGCAACCAACCAAATGCCAACATTAAGACAATTAACTCTCTCTCTCTCTCTCTCAAACAGAAGGTTCCATCACATGGCACACTTTTTAGTGTGCCCAAGAAATGATGGAGGGTGACCAGGTGCAGCGGCACACTAAAAGTATGCCATGTGATAGCACCCGATCCTCTCTCTCAAAATCACATTGCACACTTTAAATGTGGCGCTACACCTGACTGCCCTCCATCTCTCTAGCCCTGTCACCTGTCGAGCCCAAAAGAAGATGAAGGGCAGATCAGGTGCAGAAGCACACAAAGGCGTGCAATGTGATTGCACCTGATCGGTCATCCTCTTTGTGGGAGAGTGACCGGAACTGACAATCTGAATTGGACAGGTGTCCTGCAGTCAGGTGAGTGGATCAGGTCATTTGAATAAGTTCCCCACCGCACATCTAACTTTATGGGGATGTGCGTTGGCCCTCGAGATTCGGATTCGACTCGTTCGAAATCTTTTTCAAAAAATAGGATACGAGGACACGTGAAGTTTTAATTAGTGAAAAACTATTTTTAAATATTTTACATTAAAATGACTTTTTATTGGAATAAAATTAAAATACAATAAAATATGAAAATAACTCCGTATGTGTCAGTGTCCGAGTCAGCATGTCCACTCGTATCACCGGGGACACAACCGACATAGGTTTCCAATTGGGGTGCCAGTTCCCAAGTGAGATGTGCGGTGGAGATTGAATATGACCCCAGGTTATACTTACTATGAGTCATGACCAGATCTCTCCACCTTGCTTTTCATCCACAGTCAGCCAGGAGTCTCATTATCGGGATTGAGAACAGGTGATATTCAAAATCACCATCGATAGTGATATTTCCAATATCCACCCTCATTATGTGGTACGGAACATCACATGAGTAGTTCTTTTGGTCTCATCTCAAGGGCATTTTCGTACCACCAAACGAAAATCTCATCATAAATCTAAACAATTTGATTTTTCTACAATTATGTTGAGAAAGAATGAGCACGCGTAACTTTTTAAAAAGCTATAAGATATAAATACATATAAAAATAGAAATATTGCATTAGTAATATCGCGATAAAAACAAGACATTGATCTTTAAAATAGGTGACGGAAACGGCATAACGAACTGAGCTGAGATTTTAAAAATATCACGTATTCGTTAAAATCTTGCGATAAAATGAAGAGATTTTCAAAATCTCTCTCTCTCTCTCTCTCTCTCTCTAAGCCACTCACCACTTGGACTCCGTGTTTGTCAGCGTGGGTAAGGTAAACGAGGGCAGTCCCAAGTATGACCGAGGTCAGTGGAGCCGCAGCCGATATCCAAAAGAACCTGGGTCGCCTCTTGCTCTATCCAAAAGAACGATGACAAAGGGTTAGTGTCCATCACCCATCAACATTTTACTTTTTTCAACAACAGGAAAATAAAACAAACGAAAAGCAAAGATGGTCATATTCTCTATTGTTGGTTGGTAGAACCACCCTGGCTAATGTTATATCATGATGTGCCAAACAAACTTGATCCAAAAAATCAAATGAATTTGATAAAAAACACCATTCAATCAGAGTGTTTTAAAGTGGATGGGGACAAATTTTGCTATGTATTACGAAATTTTGGCAGAGGTGATGAAGTAGACATCAAACGATCTCATCTCTGTTAGTTGGTAGAACTACTCCCCCCTTGTTATGATGCTTATTTCCCCCCCCAAAAAAAAACACTTGAAAAATCCAAAAAAGGAGAATATTTGCAATGAGGTGATCATGTCATATTCAATATCACTAAAATTTGGTCAGACCTAACCGGCAAGAGCCACATGGTGGTTCCCGCTTGACGGGTGCAACACACTTTCTAGATGTGACCTCTTTGAGAGATTAAAAAAAAGAAAGAAAGACGAAGAGTCGTACCTGGTTTGAATACAATAACGTAAAAAACTTGGTGATATTGAATATGACCAATCTCTTCTCAACGTTGAAACTTCAAAGTAGACATTTTGACTAATCTTTATAAAAAACATTTTAAAACATCATCAAAAGAAAAAACAAATTACTCAATATGTTGATAAAGACCGTCATGCTATATTATTGCTAACGTAGATTGGATCAACAAACCGAACAAGCATGTTCGGGCTCGGCTTGGTCACCAGTGAACTAAGCTCGTGACCTAGCTTGTGCTTGTTTAGTCGAGCTTGACCTCAGTTCCTATCTAAATGAGATGAGCCAAACATGAGCTGACTCATGTAAAAAAAAAATGGTTGTTTATACATGAAACACATTTTTTTCATATTACACATATAGGAATTGATTCCTTCTACTGTTCATATGGTGGACAGTGTTAATTTTCAATACTTCAAACTATATTTTGCAAATCAGACCCCATAGATGTGTTCAGTATGATTCATTTTCTAGGAAACTTCCATTGGATTGTATTCTAATGATAAATATGATTTTATAAAGCTTCAGAATTTATAAAAAAAAAAAATTGAAGGATTTTTTTGAAAAGAATTGATAAATGAAAAAAATTAGAAATTTAAGACTGTCCACACCATACTACCCAAGTAGGAGGAACCAGCCCCATGAATCATGAAATTAACAAGTGATGAAATGGACACTGTGGCCAAATGTTTTTGTTTTCTTTCATTTGGAGAAACTTACAAACAAGCGAGCGAGGAGGAGGAAAGAGAGGAAGCAACAACCGATTGCGGCACTCTGCCATCTCCACTGCAAAAAAAATTAAAACAAAAAAGCACACAACTTCAATTATTATTCATCGACAATGACATGACTTTTGATCAGGAAATACCAACACACAAGCAGAAAAGCGCACGCAAAATTAACCCTTTGTGCGCACCTACCATCATGAGTCCACTTTTCTCGGAGAGAGAGAGAGAGAGAGAGAGAGAGAGAGAGAGAGAGAGAGAGAGAGAGAGAGAGAGAGAGAGATTTACCTGGTGAGTCTGGGAGAAGATGGAGTGCATGACGTCCATGAGGTCGGTTTCGTTGGTGAAGTGCTCGAGGCCGAAGATGCCCTTCAGCTGCTGCAAGCACACCACCGTCGCAGCTCCTGCCATGAACCCCACGATGGTCGCATGCGACAGGAAATCCACTATGAATCCCAGCCTGTGAAGTGTCATGACAAGGAAGCCAATATCGTGTGAGAAGAAAAGCAAATACTTGGCAGATACTGCTTCACTCATACCAACCTCAAATGCATCTCTCTCTCTCTCTCTCTCTCTGAAAGAGACTGACCTGAGGATTCCGAGGGCGGCCATGAAAACTCCGGCGAAGAAGGTGGAGGTGAAGCACAATTGCACGTAGAGAGCCGGGTGCGCCGCTGCAGGCACCTCCCTCCCCAGCATCGCTGCCATCAGCAGCGAAACTACCGCCACCGTCCCCACCGCGACATCCCTCGAGCTCCCCATCATCGCGTATACCAACGGTGGCACGAAGCTCGAGTCTGATCCCACAACCAACCAAAAGTCACACCCAAATTCCCCGGCAAAGGAGAAAGAAAAAGATAGACACATGTCACACAACCAATCATTTTCTCCACATTATTATAAGCGATGATGATAATTAGAATGATGATGATGACGAAGGAGAAAGGAACCCACAAAGGCCGTAGATCGGCGGGAGGTTGGCGAGCTTAGCGTAGCTGATGCCTTGGGGAATGGCGAGGCTGGCGATGGTGATCCCCGCTACGAGGTCCGACTTCAGGAACTCCACAGTATACCGAGGGCCCCACTCGAGTATGGGGAACAGGTACTGCAACGCCAGTATGGCCTTCCTCCGGGACGGCTGCCCCTTGAACCGCCGGAGTGGGTCGTCCGGGAAGAACGTCTCCTTCAGCGACGTCGCAAGCGTCGGAAAGAACGGCTCCGGAAGTGGCACCGACACCCGGTGCACGCGGTCCTTATTCGTCATTCCGCTGGAAATTCACAACTCAAAAATTTTCCGGTAGTGGTGGTGGTGGTTGCGGCAGTGGTAAGGAGGAGGAGATGCGGTCGATAGATATATAGGCGGAGAGGACGTGAGCGTCTTGCCTCGCTGCGTGGTGGGTGGGTCCCACTTGTTGTATACGTGTGCGTCGCAATTGAGCTGTTCCTTTTTTAGCCACCTAGTGGGGCCCGGTGGAAAGACCAGTGTCTCTTTCAGGGGTCTTGAGTCTAAGTAGACGAAGCGTGGCACCGTCGGGGCCATCGGTGAAGAATCCTTCCTGAGAAATTGGTTTCGTAAGACTGCGGAGTTTTTTGTTGAGATGGTCCGGGCCGGGTCAAATGGATCGGATCGGGTTGTTTCTGCCTCACTTGATTGACGTTCGTGGCCACAGTGAAGTCCTGAAACTCATCAAGTGGGCTCGGTCACACCCGTCAATCCTGCGGTCAACTGCGGCACTAAATAGGCCGAGTTGGTGCAGGTGCCTCACTGGTTCGGGCTCGATCCGATCTACTCTCCATAAGACCTGGACATTGGATTGGATCTGTGGTGGGGGTCCAACACAGAAGTCGGAAGGATTATAAACACTGGTTTGACCCGGCACCTGTTTGGAACTATACTGGGATATATATATAAGTCGACCTACCCTGGATGATACTGTCAATTGCATTCGTCCATTCGACGTCATGCAAATGGTTGCTTGTGAATATCTGGATTTCTGGACTTCAGTGGTGGAGGGGGGCACACTTTACTATCTCAAAATTATCAGCTACTTACTTCAAATATAAACACAGCAATACGTAATGTGCAAGATGTCGACAATATCCAGATATTTAAAAAAAAAATTTATTGAAAAGTAGGATTCAATAATACTGACGTCCGAACCGAATCCTGACCCTACCTTAAAGCACGCGGATTCTTTTCCAACTTAGATCTTGATCTCAATGAAGAGTGCACTTTGCCACCAGAATTGCCAGCTCGCATACTGAGGCCCTGTTTGGAAACTAGCAGCTGGGATGGGAAGTGACATTTCAGAAAATGGCAGCTGCCAAATCCTGGATTTGAGCTGTCATTTTCTATGCTTTACTGTAAATACAATGTCACTTTCCTTTCCAAATGCACCGAACAAGGCATGTTCCGGTTCGGCTCATTTACTAGTGGATTGAGCTCGGCTCAGCTCTTGTTTGCGTTTAGCCAAGCCGAGCCGAACATGAGCTGACTCATGTAAAAATATTTTATGTTATTTATATATTATTTATATATTTTAATATATTATACTTGAAAATATATATAATTTTTATAAATAAAACTTAATAGTCTTTATTTTATGTATATATTTTTCATTCCATTCTTTTATATATATATATTTTATGCATTCTTCCTTTATATATTACAAAAAATATATATTATCTATACAAATATATATAAGTTATCTATATGAGCACAATTGAGATGACCCAAGCTGAACACCTTGTGTTCGGGCTCGACTCGTTTAAGCTAAACGAGCGCGTATGGCTCGGCTCACCAACTATACGAACCGGTCACAAACAAGTTTGTGATGAGACAAATTGATCTGAGTCACGAGCTGCTCTGTTCGTTTATCAGCCATACTCCCATTCCAGTTACTAGTTTAGCTAAAAACAGCCACGGTGTTGAAACAACTTTTTGCCAAATACATTAACTCCTATCCTAGTTCCTAGATTGCAAACGGGGTCTAATATACACACGGCGACCTACATTGCCAGTACTTATCTCCTCTAGCAGATTTAGGATTTAGCTTGAACACATTGTGTACAAACCCGGCTCAAGTCAAGCTCTTGATTGGCTCAGCTTGGCTCGAGCTGAGTTGATTTCATTTAGATTTTTTTTAGTTAAGTGTATGAGATTTGAACCACTCACCTCATGCACAAACGTCCAACACTCTACAACTACTTTTATCTCAATTATTCAACAAAATTTACACATATCCTAAGATTACTCATTATATGATTGCATTAATCAAGCTTAATCGAGTTAGGATGATTGATCAAGCTCAGCTAGTTTATGTTTAATAAGCCTGAGCTTTTGTTCAAACCCGGCTCTTTTACTTACTCGAATGAGTTCAAGCTGGGTTTAAACGAGTCAAGCTCAAGCTAGCTCAGCTCATTGCGCAACCCTAATTATACTTTAAATGAGGACTAGGTCTTTCGTCTAAAAAGTTTAGATATATATACTCTATCATAAAGAGGGTGTGTCACCAGAATGCATCAGTTCTGTTTTTTTAACGGTGAGGTCTCCTCATCGAGAACTGGGTTACTTAATGGGCTTGCCCCTCACGAGGTAAACTCCAGGAGGTGAGGTCACTAACACCCAAGCCCTTATGTAGCCCACTAGTTAAAAGCACCAGTGCTCCCTCTAGGAGTCGAACCAGGGATACGAATGGGTGAGCACCTTCTCCCCAAGCTCCCTGTCACTCTGGCCACCCAGGGAGTTTTTAATGAAATTGATACGAGTTTATTGAGATTAATTAGATCTCATCATTTACGTTGTAAGGATAATGACATTATATATAAGTTGAAATAAAAAAAATGCTAAGGATAAAAGCAAAAGTACTAACTTTAAAATTCAAAATATATATATCACATATTTTTATCCTATATAGCTATAGCAATAGGCCAATGATTCAGACATGTCAGTGAAAGGCACTGCACACCAGGTAAGATTCGAACCTGGGATGAAGGGGTCAGCACTTTCTTCCAAGACCTGCTACCACTCAGGCGACCTAGGCGGATGACATCTTGATCAATATCCAAAAGGCTCAAGTTCGTGGATAGTTCATTGGAAAAGCACAATTAACTTCATTTTCCCTCTACATGTATTCTTGAACGTAGGGAGGACTTCAAAGGTTATACCAACTGTAGGCCCCTAATGTGTAGTCTGGCCAAAAAAGGAAAAAATATACTAGATGAAAGCGATCCCTCTATTATGAGAATTTAGGGTAGGGACAAAAGGTCTATTATGGGATGAAATCATAACAAGGAAAGAGGAAAACAATTCAAACTCTGATGTGAAAGGGAGTCAAACACGGCGAGCTTCAACTTGAAAAGTTTTGACCCATATCTCCAATATGACGTGATAGCATGACATAGATAAGCGGATCAGGTTCAAGATATCTTTGATGGAAAACTGTTCAAAAAACCTCAGATACCATCCATCATCAAGATGAATGACACCCAAAACCTTGCAAGTGAATGCACCTCCAATGGATGAGGGAGGATCAGGTGCAATGTGATTGAACTTTTTTTAGTGTGCTGCTGCACCATATCACCCACCATCTGCAAGATACAGCATGTAGCTGTAAGACCCAACACAGCAGATGGTGGGTGATAGGTGCAGCAGCACACTAAAAGTGTGCAATTACATTGCACCTGATCCTCCCTCCTATGGATGGGCCTTCACACTCTGGATGAACAGCATCGCTGGCTATAGGATGAATGGCTAAGATGTTATCATGCAATAGGCTTTGGAAGAATATCTATGTACAATTCATCTTTAATGATAGATGGTATTCCAGGTTGGTTAGATAGCTCTCTGTCCAAGGTCCTTAGATGTGATGTGCTGTAGACAGGATGTATTGCATACAGCTAATCATGTAAATAGAACAGAATAATCTTCAAACTTAATAATTGAGCTACCCTTGTTGTCTTTCTATTAATGCAGACAATTAGGCAAGGTCATGAATGGAATGGAGTGCAAGAATCGAACTCATAATTGTTCAACATTTCAGCATGTTTTTTTCTATGAAAAGTACACTGTATTGGAGCTGGAAGAAATTGGATTAAAAAAAATAGATGTAAAATATATCTAAAACATATTTCTTTCTACCTTAGGAGCTTATATACGAGTCCACTGGAGCCGAGCTGGTACCTATCGTTCATATTCAGCTCCCGAGCCTATTTTACGAGTTTGAAGCAGGCTCTTAACGAACCGAGCCACCCAGCCCTACCACCAAGAGATAGTATAATTACCATAATCACAAATATCGGCCACTTTTCTTATCATGATATTTTCAAAATCCAGTATAATCTCAAAAACATAGTATTGCTTAAGTTTCACCTATTTTGAAATCAAGTACTTTACTACAATTCGTCCTGTTATTGACGTGATATTTATATTATTATATATTTCTATATTTTTAATGTCTTTATATATTTTTAAAATTCAGATATAGTGATGAATTTCCAAGATCTTTCTCATAAAAACATTTTTTAAATCTATTGTAAGGTTTTTCTTGCCAGACAAACTCCCAATAATGAAATTTGTGACTGATGGTTTTTTTTTATGACCAAATAACCCTTGCCGAAGCCAGGAAAAGTAAAGTAGTAGTTGGGCCAAATGTAAACGCAAATCTTCAGCAGCCAGCTTGCAAACAGAGCCCAATACGTTAGGATATTGAATTCAAGTAGGATTCAGTGTTTTCTTTTTATAAAAATATTCGGCTAGTCTCTTCTGGCTGATCATTAGGGACCTAGTCAACCATAAGGAATGGAAACGGACACAGCAAAAAGCAATGTTGTCAGTATCGGTATCAGCCCTGAATCGTTAATGGGCCACACTGATTTAGCTGTATCGCCGATACTCAGCTGAATCACTATGTATCAGCCAGAAAATAATAATAATATATTATGTGTCGACCATAACATGACAAGTGTTAAACGATTAAAATAGTATTATAATAATAATGATAAAAAATTGGGCATTTATTTAAAAAATAACTGATTCAGAGTGTAGAGTATCGATCGAAATTGTGCCGATACTATGTGTCGATACCCACAAATCTATGTTGTCTTGTAGGTTATGTTGTCTTACTCAAGAAAGCGACTTTGTGTGATCAATTATCCAAGTGGTTGGAGCTAGGATGCGTACTTCTATTGACTTGCTATTTTAAGACATCTTTTTTAATATTTATCGAGAGAATATCCGGTGGTGGCATCAGGACGAGATTCATGTCTTGCCATATGACCTACCTTCAAGTAGGGGTGCACAACCAGCCGAGCTCGAGCTGGAGCTCAGGCTTGACTCGTTTAAATCCGAATCGGACTCGCCCGAGTACATAAACGATCCGAACTTGATCAGGCATTCAAGCTAGATTCGCCCAATTAAGCTTGGGTAATTGTATCATATGGCGATTAATTTTGGGATATGTATTGTTTTTATCATAAAATCCTGCTTTCAGCTAAGTGGGTAACGTGTATATTGTGTATGCGTGAGATCTTGCATTCAAATCCTGCCCTCTATGCAATTGTTTTTTTTTTTAAAATGTAAGTTAATGCGGCTCCAGGCGAGCCGAGCCAAGCCAGACTCAAACTTGAGCTGAGTTTGTACATAACTTTTCAAGCTCGACTCAATTCGAGCCTAGCTTTTTGAGCCGCCTAAGTTTGGCTCGTGTTCACCCCTGACTTCAAGTAGCTAAAACCCTTGATCAGCCGCTTCTCTTGCCCACTAACGCTACAAGAAAAATGTTAATTAGCGACGAAAATTTGGGACGAATTTTTTTCGTCGTAAATTTGTGACAGATTAGCGAGAGAAAACTATCTGTCGCTAACATCCAAAATATTTGCAAAATTAGCGGCGGAAATATTTCTCTCGCTAAATTCATCGCAAATTAGTGATGGATTAGCTAGCGACAAAATTTTTCCATCGCCAAAACTCTAAAAAAAATGTTAATTAGCGACAGAATTAGCAAAGGAATTTTTCCATCGCTAATTAGCAATGGATTAGCAACGAAAAAATTCCCTCGCTAATTCCGTTGCTAATTTTCGATTTAAACCGTCCCACCTGGGGCACGAAATCCCCCCCCCCCCACCCCTTCGAAATTTAATCCAATTGATATTTAAATTGTTTCACTTACCGGACCAAAGGTCATCCTTGACTTCTCGAACAAGGACAACTTTGTGGCGGAGGAACGCGAGGCAGAAGAGGAGTCGAAGTCGCCTATCGGTGCTGAAGGACAAGGCCGACCCGACCTCTTTGGTCTGGTAAGTGTTTTTTGTTTTTCAAGCATGATTTTCCATTTTCAGCCTAACAATTTTGTGAGGGTTATGGTTTCAGGTCGACGAACAAGCATTATGGGCATCATAGAGGATGCGAATGTGGGAGAGGTTGCCTAATTCGGAGGGAATGGGACCAGAGAGGCGGCTGGAGTTTAGGAGGAGGATCTGGAGGGAGGCCAAGTGGCCGAGTTGAGAAGGGATGGGGCCGAGGACGGTGTTGGAGCTGAGGTCAAGGAGGCGGAGGGAAGGGAGGTCATCGAGTTTGAGGGGGATGGTGCCAGAGAGGTTGGTGGCGGAGAGGTTGAGGAGCTAGAGAGAGGTGAGCAATGGGGGGAGTTGAGGAAGGTGGAGGGGATGTTGAGGGAGGTGACAGAGAGTTGGGCCGTTGGGAGGAGGGAGAGGAGGGCGCGGTTGTCAGAAGAGAGGGAGGTGGTGGTGGTGGGACGACGGTTCTGTGTAAAAAAAAGTGTTCCCTGTTGGAGAACGCGCTGGCAGGAAGTAATATTTTTTTTAATTTTTTTTTAAAATTTAGCGACGGATTAGCGACGAATAATATCCATCGCTAATTTAAAATAGCAAAGGACTTGCGACGGATCATGTCCGTCTCTAACCCATCGCAAATTAGCGACGAAAGTAGCGACGGATAAGTTCTGTTTCTACTTAGCGTCGAAAATTCTGCGATGAAATCTATCTGTCTTTAATCCGTCGCTAAACTGTTTAGCGATGGATTAACGTCGAATTAGAGATGGATTTAGGTCATCGATAATCCACAGGTTTCTTGTAGTGTAATAAAGGAGCTTGTTGAGGGACCAGGTATCAAACTCTTGACATTCTTCAACTTGAATACTTCAAGTTAACCCACCTAACCAGGTGTGCACACACTAACATGAAGTTTTTTAGCTTTATCTGAAAAATGGGATATACCATTGATTTTGGTGGCGGCTTCCACGTTTGTTGTATTGTCCAATGGCGCCAATCAAAACAACTTCTGGTTCAAAGCCTTTCTAAGAGGTCAGATGTTTTCTTTGCTACACAAACACAATCTAATTAAAGAAAATGACAAAATTGCATGTCCATTGGCACTAGCTACTTTAGGATGTCAAGTAGTGTTGGGTATATATAGTATCAACAGGTCTGGTCTACTCAAACCCAACCCATACCAAACCTTACAGGGTCTAGGTATGGTGATAAATAAGAAGACTCGGTTAAGATCCGGGTCCAGACCCGAAGGTCCGATTAATAAATGGTCCTGAACTCGACCCAAGTTCTTATTAAGACCCACATTTTCAATATAAAAATAATGAAAAATATTGTTTTACCGAGTACGCCCGAGTCTGGTACATGTAGTTCTTATTAGGTCCGGGTATGGTTTCTGTTATGTTGGATTTGAATAGACTCACATCGAGACCCAATACCATACCCGAAATTTGGGGTCAAGTCTTGTTTCATGTGGGTCCCAACCAAACCTGACCCCTTGACACACTAGTGGTGGCCTTTTTTCTTCTTCTTTTTTCATTTGTTACACAGATAAGTTACGTTCAAGATGGTAGACCTAGTCACGCTGGTTTCAGCCTGTCATACCTATGATCACCATTTTGGTGACGTAAAACTTCATGAGCAAATACCAACAAGGGCTCCGCGTGGTTGGAAGGAGTTGTCAGTGCACATCTCCTTGTGGTGGGACGTTTCAGGTTCAAACCTCAATGGTTCAATGAATAATAACGAATGGGTCTGCCAAACCCTAGCTTGCCTTTAAAAAAAAGAAAACCTTCACAAGCGAATGGCCCCTCGACCCCAAGAAGAGTCTTCACCTTTTGGTGGGGGTTGAACAAGAGTCAACTCATGATGGTGGGAAGAGTCTTCGCCTTTTGGTGGTGGTTGAACAAGAGTCAAACTCGTGATGGCAGGCTAGGATGGAGGGTAGTAACAAACTTATGCTTTACATGGAACACAAGTCTACTTGTGATAAGAAAGAAGTTGGTTGCGATACTCTTGCCATGAATAATGATAAAGCTGAGGAGAATAACAATAAGGATAGAAAGCAATCATATTGTATTTGTAAAGGTCATCAAAAAGGTTGTCAAGCTGATAAACCTTACTGTTTAGGAAGTGTTGAAAACAGTAAGATAGAATGTATAAAAGTTGTAGCTATTCTCGACAAAATATGATACGCAGCCTAGTGTTTTCTTCTCCATGGACGTAGATTTATGTGGACCGAACCATGTATACCTTTGTGTTTTCTATTTTTGTTTTTTCGTTTATGTTATCAAAGCGATATGTGCTAGAGTTGTATCAGCACCATGACCGCATCATCATCACCTTTACCCATATCCCTTCAATCTAAACATCTCTAACTTCGTCTCTCTAAAACTCACCCAAGACAACTCCCTCTTGTGGAAGACTTAGGTTATGACTCTTGTTGAAAGCCAAGACCTTCAAGGGTTTTTAAACGATGAAGTTCTTATGTCGTCAACCACTATCATAGAGAACAACGAAAGAACGATTAAGAGTGTGTTGAATCCTATATATGTTGCAATGAGACGTTCGGATCGACTATTGAAGGGCTGGATTACGAGTACATTGTCGGAAGGTGTACTCGGATTTGTCATTGGGCTGGAAACTTCTCAAAAAATATGGGTGTCTTTGATTCAAAATTATGCCCAGGACTCCCAAGAACGAGAGTTTCAGCTTATGCAGAAAATGACCAACTTAAAGAAGGGCGATGACTCAGTGAATGAATACATTAAAAAATTCAAGGTTGTTTGTGATGACCTGGGCTTCATCAGCAGACCTGTAACGACCCCAACTCATACCCCTTGAAAATGCAATTTTTTTTTAACAGTGCGAAAAATCTCCCAGAGACCCGAGGTCCTTACAGTTTCAATTCCAATTGAATAACCCAACAACACAAACGAACTTACAATATTCATCCATAAGAACCAAAACAATATCTTTATTTACGAATAAGAGTAAATTTTAGAGACAATGTTTTATTCCACTGAAAATAAAGCAACTACTGAAAAAACAAAAAGAACTGAAACAAAAGAAAGAGTCACTATGTCCTCTGCTGAAACTGTCAAGATCCAAGTATGACTCTCATTCATTCCGAGTAGCTAGTACAACCTCACTGCTCACCATTTCCTGTAAAAAATCAACAAAGTAGGGTGTCAGAACCAAAATTCTGAGCACAATTACTTCTAAAGAAACCAGGTGAGACAAAGAACATGGATAAGATTTCATGTAATTATTTGAGTGAGTGCAAATATAACAATTTGCAGAATTTAAGTAACCATACATGCAACCAGTTACATATACTAAGCAGGAAGAAACAGTAATGCATGAGCATATACAAGAACTAAGTAACAAAGTCCTTCAATCATGCATTTATGAAGTAAATAACATACATTCACCATTCTATCATGATTTAGAGACAATTCAATTATGCATGATCTAGTGCAGACAAAAAAATGCATGATTTCTTTTTGATGCATGAATCATTTTATTATCTTACCTTTAAGTTCCCTTTTTTCTTTCCATATGCATCTCATATTAAATGCATACAACTTTAGGTTCCTCTTTTTAATTACTGTTGCTCGCGGATACACCAAACGAGTACAATTCTCAAGTTCAAGTTAGGTTCACAAGGTAACTTAACACACAATTTGTATTTTATTACTGGGTTCTAACTTAGCCCTCGACCGAATCACCTTTGAACATTAGAATTTCATATCTAATGTTAGGGACAAAAGAGACACCTCACGCCCACAAGTGTCACTTCTTTGGTACCATAAACAACAATTGTGTCAAAATACGTCATCCCCAGGTAAAGTGTCGGACTCTCTCTAAAACCGTGGCTAGGAGAAGGAACCTCAATATCGGATTCAAGGGACAAAATATGTCACCCACATGTAAAGTGACTGTCCATTTAGGCCATCCATGCATCACATAACAAAACAAAAGTAGTGTTTTATTCATAACACTAGGCCAAAATGCCAAAAACATGTGCACTCATGCAACCACAACCCAACCATATGCATGTCATTTCTCAATGATATGCATCTTCACTATGTGTGTTGCCTACATCACATACGGGTATTAACTAATGCATATCTCTTTTGAGTGTGTGAGTGTACATATAAAATTTTACATATTCATAAAGCATACATGCTCAAGAAGAAACAACAATAACTCAGACATGCGCACATTCCAGATTTCACAACTAGTATTATTAAATGCAAAACAACATTTTCATAAAATTTTGGGCAGATGTGTAAGCTTTAATACACGCTAGGGATGATGGTCGGGCTTACCAATTCCAAACCCTCATCCTCCTAGGTTAACAATCATTTCGGTCCAGCCGACTACAAATCAAACCATCATATCGAAATTCCATGGACAATGTCGGCTATGACTCCTCAATAGTTGAAGATTTGCGATACAAGGATGATCCCAAAGACAATAATATTGGGGATGACACAAATACTTATAATCGTCAGAATATAGGATATTAGGATGATGTCCAACATTCTGTCAATGTGAAACCTGAACATAAAAGTAAAGATATTCCAACTTCTATCAATAGACAACCTAAAGAAAATATTGTGAACCAATTCAAGATTCTGTTAATGGGCAACCTGAAATATCTGTGAGAATATCCAAGATTTTTGTAAATGGTTAACTTAAAACACATCAACGACGATAGTAAATTCTCAATAAGATTTTGAAAACATACGAAGATTCAATGAGCCAACATGACAAATGTGCTCAGTTTACAGGTTACACCGAACTCATGTGAGGGACTGTACAAAAAGAGTGGAGTTCGACAATGTGTACCTCCACTCCCTCATCGGTGGAACCGAAAAGAACCAATATGAACCTCCCTCCCCATTTTCTTTTGTTTTCTTTTTTCTGTAAAATCCTGATTAACTTATTATTCCACGATGAACACGTAAACAACGCAACATATTAAAATTTTGTGGCCACTCAAGTTATGATTCAATAATCTCATACAGTATCCTTTGTAGGAGATTTACATTTGTCACTGCGTTGTGCGAAGCATGTGACTGAATATCCCTTTGCCTAGTTTTGCAAGACCTATTCGCGACATTAATGCATCTCTTTTGGAACCTTACACAGTTATGTGTTTAAGCTGCACTCAAGAGCAAGCTTGTGCCTCTTAATAAAACCGTATGCATAGTCAACATATCATGGTATAACAGTAGGTGCCAAACAGGAAGCAAGAAGAACAATTAGTATATCTCTACGCTCCTGATGTGCATTTATTACACGAATACAAACCAGATCCAGAATCATGCATTAAATCCAAGAATACGCTACCCCCAACGAAAGCAACAAATTTAATGAAAATCAGAAACCAAGATTTCAGCAGGAACAAAGAAATCAGTTGGGCTCATTAGCTTGCACAAAAAATTTTCTCTTTAAAAGAAGAAATCAGGCCAAGGAGGGCGATCCATGGTTCACCCCCGTGATTCTTGAGGGAAAATATGCATCAAACTTGGCAACCAAGAATATAAGGCAAGAGCTCACCCTTATAGTGATTAGGATCAGCCCTTCCAAATACAATTTCCCCTCCTTCCCCATCTTCAGCATGTCTGTTTAACAAAAAAGAGAAAACAAGTTCTTTCACAAGACCATATTTAATCATGTTGTACCAAACAGGAACAACATTTCCGATTGAGATTTTCTTGAATCCTAGCCCAAGGATACCATCAAAAAGGGGTTCCCATGAACTCATCTCGAATCAATGTATGAAATCAAACCCCTGTTCGATTCCTTACCCAGATTTAAAGAAGAACTGTACCTGCTCTCGGTGACCTTTCCGGCGATCGGAAACTACCATGGCGGGAGAAGGTTAGCTGATGTCACTCCTCTCCACTGTCGTGAAGGGGGGTGCTCGACGAGGCCTTCGATGGCAGCAGGTAGTCGAAAGTTGCCCGCAACAAAACTCCTTTCAGGTGCGCACAAATGATAGAGAGAGAGAGAGCAACAGGAGCAAAATACCAAAATGTAGGGGATGGTTTCCCCTTTTAACGAGTTGCTTCCCTTCTCCCCTTCTAGAGAAGTCAGAGGGATTGGTTACACCTTGCGTAATCCCCCCCTCCCTCTCTTAATCTATCTGCAAGAATCGTGCCCTAGGCACGATTCTTGTTTCCGTAACTTTTAAAAGCACTCACATGGGTTCGGGTTCGAGCCCCGTGATGTTGGGTCCATTGTTAAAATGGATCTGGGTTGCCCGTGAATGGCGTATCCTCACTTGAATCTATGTGGGTCCAACTGTGGATTTGACCCCCTTTATACCAGAAATTTTTATTTTTAACTAATATTATTTATTTATTTATTTACGTATAATCTAAAATCCAATTTATAGGGTATTTACGGATCTGAGTATCGGGTCCTAGGCCCCAATCAACTAAATATGCGTATTTCTTCCAGTTATTACAAGACATGTTGATGATAAGGCTAGAGTTTTCTGGCTGTTGCAAGGTCTTTGGCATGGGTATGAGGCGTTTGTGACATCCATGGTCAAACCTCTTGTTCCACCATATAAGAAGATTGTGCCTCTTCTTCAAAATTTCCAGTCCAGAAACTTTTTCACTGAAAGCAAGGCTCAACCTTTAGTGAGCTATTTTGCTCAACAAAATCAATCAAAGAAGAAGGGAGGATACCAGAACAATAGTTTTTTCTTGCAAGACAAACTCCCAATAATGAAATTTGTGACTGATGGGTTTTTTTTTATGACCAAAGAACCCTTGCCGAAGCCAGGAAAAGTAAAGTAGTAGTTGGGCCAAATGTAAACGCAAATCTTCAGCAGCCAGCTTGCAAACAGAGCCCAATACGTTAGGATATTGAATTCAAGTAGGATTCAGTGTTTTCTTTTTATAAAAATATTCCACTAGTCTCTTCTGGCTGATCATTAGGGACCTAGTCAACCATAAGGAATGGAAACGGACACAGCAAAGAGCAATGTTGTCAGTATCCGTATCAGCCCTGAATCGTTAATGGGCCACACTGATTTAGCTGTATCGCCGATACTCAGCTGAATCACTATATATCAGCCAGAAAATAATAATAATATATTATATGTCGACCATAACATGACAAGTGTTAAACGATTAAAATAGTATTATAATAATAATGATAAAAAATTGGGCATTTATTTAAAAAATAACTGATTCAGAGTGTAGATTTTCGAAATTCTGCCGATACTATGTGTCGATACCCACGGATACTAACATTGGCAAAGAGTGCTTGAATTTCTAAACCAAATCTAGGTTCCCACAAATCTAATCTATGTTGTCTTGTAGGTTATGTTGTCTTACTCAAGAAAGCAACTTTGTGTGATCAATTATCAAAGTGGTTGGAGCTAAGATGCGTACCTCTATTGACTAGCAATTTTAAGACACCTTTTTTTAATATTTATCGAGAGAATATCCAGTGGTGGCATCAGGACGAGATTCATGTCTTGCCATATGACCCACCTTCAAGTAGGCCTGGCGGCTTCGTTTAAATCCGAATAGGACTCGTCCGAGAAAGTAAATGATCCGAGCTTGATCAGACACTCAAGCTTGATTAAGCTCAATTAGCCCAATTAAGCTGGTCTATTGTGTCATATGGCGATTAATTTTAGGATATGTATTATTTTTATCATAAAATCCTTCTTTCAGCTAAGTGGGTAACATGTATATTGTGTATGCGTGAGATTCTTGCATTCAAATCATGCCCTCTATGCAATTGATTTTTTTTTTTTTTCAAATGTAAGTTAATGCGGCTCAAGCTGAGCCGAGCCGAGCCTGGCTCAAACTTCAGCTGAGCTTGAACATGTACAACTTTTCATGCTCGACTCAATTCGAGACCAGCTTTTTGAGCCTAAGCTGGGCTCGTGTGCACTCCTGCCTTTGACATTCTTCAACTTGAATACTTCAAGTTAACCCACCTAACCAGGTGTGCACACACTAACATGAAGTTTTTTAGCTTTATCTGAAAACCGGGATGTACCGTTGATTTTGGTGGCGGCTTCCACGTTTGTTGTATTGTCCAGTGGAGCCAATGAAAACAGCCTCCGGTTCAAAGCCTTTCTACGAGGTCGGCTGTTTTCTTTGCTACACAAACGCAATCTAAAGAAAATGACAAAATTGCATGTCTATTGACACCAGCTAGTTAAGGGTGGTGGGTAGGAGTGTGAACGGGTTGGGTGGAGGGAAGGCTGATCAGGTGCGGTCACAATCACATTGCACACTTAAGCGTGCCACTGCACTTGATTTGCCCTCCATCTTCGGTTGGGCCCTACAACAGAACAGACAGGTTGTGCACGGTGGAGGCGCCCTGAACTCTGTCTAATATACAAGTGATGACCAATGATTGACAGAGTGGATCAGATCATATTGTATATGACTTCTCTTTAGAAAAAAGAATAAAGAATTTAATTAAAAAAGAAATCGAAGTACAAGACTGAGGATGAGATATCATCGAAGCCAATGAGATGAGATACGGATTTACAAATCTAATCTATCGAGGCCCGGTATGTGCTATGTGAGGATTTGCAAATACAGGGTGATTTTCCTGTGCATGTACTCAGGATTGCCCATCGTTTGGCCACGCCACACAGGTCGCATAGAGGACGTTAATACGAGCAACTTTGCATGGCATTACTGGTACTGTGGTACATCTCTGAATATTCTGTATTTCTTTTCTTTCTAAACCCGCCACCATAAAGGGCAAATCCACCATCTTTAAATCATGAGCTAGTTGCTTGAGTGTTGCATCTCCTGCAGACCGAGGAAGAGAAGCCTGAAATATATAACTGATTCAACAATTATTTCAATTTCCCAACACATCTCATTTGTTCAGTATGAATATCTGCCTCTCAGCTTTCCCAAAGTGAAATGAATGTTTCTCAAATGAGATATGGGTTGGGGATTAAATATGACAATAGTTTATGTTATAGTTATCAGAGGTGCCTTTTGGAGGACGCATGCTTCCATGAAGATGGAGCATGGAGAAAATCACTTTCCATTTGTGAGAAAAGCACCTTCTATATAATAAGAAACATACGTCCCACTCACTCTTCAAATCGCTCTCTTCTCAATTCTCCCTTGCTCTCCACTCGGTTCTTATTGCTTTTTTTATATTAATATTTATTATTTTTTTCTCACCAATGCTTCTTGTGCGAAGCAGGTCATATGCCCCCCCCCCCCCAAAGATAGCTGTTAGCTACATCTCATGTTCGGGGGTCCCAATGAATGCCACGTATGTAAGTACGTGCGGCTTGTATCTCCATGTTTGTCAGCATCACTTAGCGCTAGAGTCTAATGCGGTTGCAAAGACTTAAGTACCCTTTCCTCCGTTGGTGCCATAAAAACGACGATTCTAGAAAAGTAGTGGTTGCAAAGACTTAAGTACCCCAAAGATGGTTATTTAAGACCCGGTCCCTGCACCACATGATATCTAAGAAAGAAATCCCCCCTGAAGGTCATGAACATCAACCCTCTCTTCTCTCCCATCTCTTTTTGCCTCTATGCACATTCAACAGACGATCCTACACTGCTCCATCAAGCACCGACTGACCTGCACACTGACTGTAGCATAGTTCAACTTGATGAATTGTGGAGCCTGATTGAGAGTTTTTGCACTTACAGGAAGAGGGTCCGGGGGGTCTGGGGGCTCCCCAAGTGCGGGTCGGCATTTTGGACAAATGCCATATGGTTTTGTTGGCTTTTGAGCTTTTTAAATTGCAAATCAGATGGCCACGATGTCAGCATGAGCAAAAATGCTCATGTTCAACATGACCTAATCCGCTTCCAGGAATAAAAGTCAGGTAAGTCCTTGCTTGTCCCTTGCTCAGCCTAAGTTGGCCGACTCCTTGGGAGGCAAAGGGTGCACCACGGGTTTACACCATCAGAAAAGTGATCGTAAGTACTACTAGGTCTCTTATCGCAAAAGTGGTTTTTACGTCCTTCATGGACATAGATGATAGACCATGAACATCTGAAGCTCGTCATCCCTTAAACTTAGCCAAGTTGGTATGATCTTCCCCAACTGTAAGATTATGGCAAGGTGGAAACCAAAGTTTTTGTTATATTACTTTTATCCACTTGAATTTGAGATTTTGATTTTGTTTTTTCTGAGATAGATATCCATGACATAAAACCTTTGTTAAAAATTTTGAGATATTGGTGTATTAATTTTGTTGGGTTTTTAGTGTAGCGATTTGAGTTTCATGCGCTCCTCTCTTTTTTTTTTTTGGAAATGTGTTTCCATTTTATGTTGCAGGTGATAAGTTTTGGGAAATGCATATTGGTGTTCACTTCATTTTGTTTTTATAAGTTTGTCAGATCTCAACCTCACAGTGTTAACAAGACATGTATCCTCTGGTAGGGAGTGGTTCATGGACAGTAATCTTTGGACTTGATATGACCCTAGCTAGAAGGAATTCATTCCCGATTCACTTGTGTTGCTTATATTATAGAAAAAGAGAAGAAAAACTGGAACTCTATACATGAGGTATTAATTGTTAATTTTATTTTTCTCTTTTTCTTTAACAGTATTTCATATGATGATGGTGGTACAGATGGTGGTGGTGGTAATGGTGCTGTTGGCAATGATGACAGACACTGGTGATGATGGAGAAGTGGTGGTGGTGGTGGGGATGATGGGGTGGAATAGAAGAAAATATGAAGTTGAAAAAAAAAGTAGGTTACTTCCTATTCTTTTAAAAAACGGGTGAAATTTATAAAAACTCATTAAAAAATAAAAATAAAAATAAAAATAAAAGATCCAAACACCAAAACTTGTTATTTAAAATGATAGTTTTGAACCTAGTAAAATGATAGTTTTTATGTTTACACATTAAAAATTTATTAATCTTGAACAAGACTCTGTAGGCTAATTGAACCTTATAAGTCTGACCCAAAGAGAACTGAAATCCTTCTATACTACTAAACCTGAATCATACAGGCCAGACCTGACACTACAAAAAAAAAAAAACAGGAAAATAGTGACGGTCCGTAGTTGGTCGCTATTGATTTTTAACTATAGTGACGAAACTTTTAACTATAGTGACGGTCAAGACCGTCACTAGAAACCCGACCAATGAAAAAAAATCGGATGGCGATATGAAAGGAGAGACGAGACGAGTTGAATCTCGCACTCCTTCTCACATCTCGTCTCGTAGTGAAAAATAGAGTAAATATAACAGAAGCTCCCGTTCGCGAAATAGAAAACCGTAAGCAGGGCAGACGAGATTCTCTCTCGCGGCATTTTCTGACTCTGTTGAGATATCTCTCTTCTCTCATCTTCTTCCTCCTCCTCTTCTTATTCTTCATTTTCTGCTTCTTCTTCTTCTCCTTTTCTGCTTCTTCTTCTTCTTCTACTCGTTTCCTTCTTCCTTTTTCCCTTTCCCCTTTTTTGCATATGATGAATGATTAGTTGTCCATATCCTTTTTTAAGTTACTTGTTTTCATTCAGCCCATAGACCCCATCCCCCTTGTCGCTCGTCGATGGTGGTGAAATGTAAGAGGTAATGAGAATGCTTCCGTATTTGCTCCCTCTTAACAGAGTGTTTGTGACATATATGCTTGTAAAGTTAATGATTGGGAGACTTCTTCCTTGTTTAGATCTTAGAATTCTGCAGCTTGAATTCTGGAAAGGTGCGGGAAGATTTGTCTTAAAATCATGCAGATGGTCATTTCTCTTTTGAGTTTTGACATCTTATTGATCTGTGGTCATAGTGAAATTACAGAGATGTCATCTAATGACCTCAGTATCTTGCAAGACATTTGAGAAACAGAATTTATCACAGAAACATGAGAATAGCAAAAGGCTACATTGAGAAGTAGAGAAGGTTGTTTTCTTCTCTTCTTTTTGATGAAAGATTTTTTTGGTCAAGGCATTCATGTTATTCTTTAGATACTCTGTCTCTCTGTCCACATTTTTCAAGGTGCTTCTTGTATTCTTTTTTTTTTCTTGATGTTTTCATATAACCTGACAGCATATCAAATTGATTTATCACAAGAAAATTATACAAACAAGAAATTTGGGGAACACTTTGATGGCTAAATTGGCAACAATGTGCTGCTCCTGAGATGCAAATCCATGCTTTTTTCTAATGGTTTTTCTGTTAGTTTGCAGTGTTCTCTTTTAAGTCTAAGTGAGGCATTCTTGAATCCATTAAAGGTTTACCATTCCTGCTGTTATATATATGTCACACCTTAAGAAATTATCTTCTAAGATGCCACCTGAAAAATGTCTGTTGGCAGTCATGCACCTGCCACTACATTATCCACATGCATCTTATTAACTGTTGTCTAGTAATTGGAGAATCCTTTGCCATAGTCTTTCTAGTTAAAGCATCTGCCCACTAGTTGATATTTGGGTTGCACGATATGCTTCTGTTTGGTTCTTTTAGTTTGAACTGCAATGCATATTACCTCACCAGCACGTGTTTTGATTTTAACCTTCATCCCCGGTTCATTCCCTGTTTCATGTCCTCCATCCTCCGGTCCAAACAGGGCGAGGCGGGGCAGGGCACTGTTTTCCTCCAGTCCACTGCCATCCCTAGTAGGATTTAAATCAAGTCTATATCTCTGACCTAGGTTAGTAATGACTTGAATTCATATTCAACTCTGGTGTCACACTATATCAGTACCCCGAAGTTGATTGATTTATGTCCCTGGGTCTAGTGGTTTTAGAGCTTCTAAGTGGGAAGTTGCAAATCAAGGACATCATGGAACTATGGAGGTATCCAAACTCATCATTTCTAATACAGGCACCATCCATGCCAAAGTGGATAATGTACTCATTCCACTTGAGATGAGGCAGTATCTGCTAAAGCATCATTTGTTTTGCATAGGAAACTTTCCAAATTGTGTTGGTAGTGGTATCATAGTATTTTACATGTATTTCAAATGTTTTTTGAGGGATATGTATCATCTCATGGTTCCGTTCCATGTAGAGTATATCATATCTTGGATTGGATTGGTGGTTTTGGAGCACACCTATTGCAGTCATTCCTGGTCAACTTTTGCAACCTTTTGGTAATTCTTTTGGAGACCGGAAGCTAAATGTTTGGATTATGCACTATCTTTTCTTAAAGGATGAATGTGTTTGCAATAACCAATTAGCTTTATTTTATTTAGTTTTTCTATGATTTACTGCATATGAAAGGAATTGCTTGATGCATGAAACTGCAGCAGGGCATTGAAGCTACATTATTGTTCCATTGAGATTTTAGGTCCTTAAAAGAGTTGCACTATTTTAGAGTTTCAGCCTAGGTTGCTTGTTTTAGACTTGTACTTACTAGCTTGCATGAGGTCTAATGCCTTGCCCCTCAACTTGAAAGGTGGTATTGGGATATTTTGTCAATGCTTTCAACTGCTGCCCAAAGTCTAATTAATTTATTTTCTATTGTATCATAGGTTTCTATGTCAGGGCTGTTATCTTAATGTCTGAGGTCTGGTAACTTAGTTGATTAGAGCATTGGCTGTTATCTTAATGTCTGAGGGCTGTGCAGTGATTTTTCTGTTCTATTGGATTGTTTGGTTACCAAATTGCAATAACAACAACAACAACAACGCCTTCATCCCAAACAATTGGGGTCGGCTTGGTTACCAAATTGCAATAATGAATATCTTTCTTGTGTTTTACTATTTTCATTATCTCATAGCAACTGGTATGAAGTAGCAAATGTGAATGATGCTAGGGAGTGTCTACAGATCAGAAATGCCATGGATGTGGCAGCAATTCTCCAAGAAGAGCGAGTTCTTAATGGAAGTAAGACTACAATTTTCCATTCTTCCAATTAATATGAATTTCCTAAATTTGTTGACCATCAACCACCAAGCAAAGATATAATGTTTTAAGTTGCAGGATACTATATTCTGCTTAGTGGCAGTAATTTTCTATCTTGGAAATATTGACTTCAAAAAGGTGATGGAGGCAGATTCTTCTGAACCGAAAGATGATAAAGCAACATACCACCTTCATACTGCAGCAGAACTTCTTATGTATGATGATAAGTTTATTGCCATCCACATTTGTTTAAACAATTTCATTTTAATTTCCCCAAAAATAAAATAAGATTCTTTTATCAGATGCGATGTCAAGGCTCTGGAGGACTATTATCTAAGTGTGTCATAGTGACACCATATGAAAACATAACAAAGCCTCTTGATCCAGATTCATCAACACTAAGTTGGGATGACTTGGCAAAGACAATCACAATTTATTCTAGGCTATTTGATCAGTAAGTGAAAACCTTTTATAAGATCTCGTTGTTTAGTGTGATAATTAAGCTTCCTGAATCTGGATCACTGCTGTAGATACTCTGAAAGTGCAAACCTTTTGTTGTTTAGTCTATTTTGTTGTAGTGTGATAATTAAGCTTCCTGAACCAGGTTGGTCTAATATGCAGCCTGTTTTAACAAGTGGTTGTAATTAGCTTGATGGTCAAGCCTAATGCTAGGCCCATTTGGTAAGAGGGTTGATCTTAGGTTGTTTGGCTTAAGGCCTTGGCCTGATTGGGGTTGACTTGCCTGCTGGATCTGATGTGGCTCAAAATTTAGGCCTTGAAGGCTAGATAAGGCTTCACTTTTAGTCATGTTTATTTAATTAGCGATGAGGCTGACAGCTTCAACCTGGATCACTTCTGCCATTATCTTTCAGCAGTATTCTCACTCTTATTTCAGTGAACATCATGGTTTATTAAATATTCCTGCTGAAGATGCAGTTTGGATCATATGTTGGTAAAAGACACTAGCATTTGATGATCATAGATTTGTGGAACACTTTGATGTTAGACAATCTTAGTACTACTATTTGTTGGTATTCACCTGTCACCTATTGCTTATCTGCTGCCAAGAACACACTGTTGCATGTGTAGATGTGGTGGTAATGTTGAAGGGAGTGGTGGGACTCTTCTGCCTTTATTAGTTGGGTGAAGTATGCGAGTCATGGAAGTTGCAAAATATTGTTATTTGGTAGGCTGTAATTATTAGGCATGTTAAATGTATTTGATGGCATAGATATCTTTATTCATGGACGTGATATCATGATCATACCATAGATTGTGCATCAACAGTAATTTATTCTCTAATGATTTAAAGAACTACCCTTTTGTTTATGCAAGGGGCCTTTATATTGATTCCATTAATTCTGAAGTATGTTTGTCTGACTTCTTCAAATCCCTTTTGGTTGACAGATTGGAGTGTGCATGCAATTGTTAGCTGGGTACTGTCAAACTGTTTTGTTCTCACAAGTGTAGGTTGTGGGAGAAATAGGCTCGATGTCTTGGAGCTGTACTCAGTTTTCTATTTTGAAAAAGGGAAATGTTTACTAAGGGCCCGGTGATTCGTTGCCTTGATAATACTTTTCTTTTTGGTTTTGTGATTTAATATTACTGATATTTACTGCTTTTTTACCGTCACCTTCATGGGCATAATCCTTTCTTTCATTTCTTTCCGATGGAGATGATTTTACCTGATAGAGCATATGCATTTTTTCCCATACACACAAAGCTCAGAGAGAAAATATGGCCATGTTAGACAAGGTGTATCTTCAGAGTTTGTAAACATTGGAATAAAATTGTTTTTTTTTTGTGGTGTTAGCACGCACTTGTGTGCATGTGGACATGTGTGTGTCATGTGTAACATTGACTGATCTATTCATTTTCTTTTAAGATTAAAGTCCTCGTGTGTTTGTGCATGTGGACATGCTTGTAAATATATTTAACTATCTATTTATGTAAAAACATAAATATAAATATATTAAAACATAAATATAAAATATTTAAATAAAATTGACTTTTTATTTTTTTGCAAAAAAGACTATTAGTGATGGCTGAAACCGTCACTATTGGTAAAGTGTTGTTTTTCAAAGCAGACTTATAGTTACAGCTGAAGCTGTCGCTGTTAGGTACTCTCTTGTGATGAAAATAACCATCACTAGAGATTTCATTTAGAGATGGTTTGACCTGTCACTAAAACATTTATTTATGCTGCTTGTTTTTAGTGACAGATCTTCAGATCTTTAGTGACGAAAAAGTCTGTCATTAAAAGTCTATTTTGTTGTAATGTGATATAGGTAGGGGTGGGCATCGGGCCAGCCTAGGTCCATTTAGAGCTCGGCCCACTAGGCTTTAAGTGCAGCTCAGCCCGGAGATTTCCTGACTCGTTTACTAACAGACCAGGTGTTGGACTGGTTCTTAACGGGCTCGGGTTTGAATAGCAGTGGCCAATGTGAATCAAGCCGGGTCGGGCTCATCCCAAATCCATTTGTAAATAGTAATAATTAATAAGTTTTCAACTTAACATGCACCCAATTAATTGTCTTTCTAGTTTTTATAAAATTAATGTAACTAATTAGGTAAATAGTAATAGTTACCATGTTACTAAGCAATAGTTAACTTTTTAAAATTTTATATTATTAAAAAAATAATAAATAACCCAGGCTCATCGAGCTGGTCCAAGCCCAGCCCATGTATATAACGGGCCGGGTTTCAGCCTGGTACCTAATGGGCTCGGACCTAAAACCTTGGCCCAAACCCGGCCTGGCCACCCTTAGATATAGGTCAAGATGATCAGGACATGCATGACCATTAACCACTCTAAACATGGGTTAACCATGTCTTACTTAAATGTGCTGAGTTGTATTTAGTGGGGTAGCTTTTGTGAGATCTGACGATGGTTATAGCTTAGAACCATGTCATAATGATATGGTTGAGACCCAATATGTGATGCGGGTTTGTAAATAAAAAAAGCATGGTATGTATTTATAGGGAAATGGAAACCTACAAAATACAAAACCTACTGAATGAAACATGTTATTGGATTTTCATGAATTTTTGGTGTTTTTTGAAATTCTGGCCACAGATGTGATCTATATATGCTTGTTTCTATAGGAAGCACTTCTTGGAACATTTGATTCACATGCATGGATAGGTTTTTATAAGGTTTCAAAATCAAATGCTCACAATTTTCATAAATTTTTGAGGCTTTAAATACTACTTTTTTATCCAAAATGCATGATCCAAGTGTCAATTTTTAGTAAATCAATCGTGCTGAACACATCTATAGGGTCGGAATTTTGAAAAAATACTGATTTTCATTTAGTAGGTTTTGTCTTTTGTAGGTTTCCATTTCCCATATAACTTAATAAATAATATCTTTTAATGTCATAGCGTTAACTATCGTGTCGGTCATGCCACCAAGGACACGTAGTCAAAATAGTTGTGTCCTTGTGATACAGGATGATAACCATCAATGATTGTGGCTTCCTAAAATTGATCGCACAACCCTGGTAAATAAGGTTTGATATGTGTTTAGTTTCTATTATAGTTTATTTTTTTCCTTTCATTTCAAAAGAGATAAACTTTGGAGCAGCATATATTTTGCACAATGGCAAATTTACTACTAATATGAAGCATGGGATTCAATTCCGAAATGAGGTTTTACAAGCCTGACTTAGTTGAGGATTAAATAATATTTTTTTTGTAGCTACTAATTTCGTGCAAATTTGGTTTCGGAAAGTTGAGAGGTTATGAAGTTGCAAATCTCATGCTTACGTGTATAGTCCAATATGATGAATAAGGGAAAACCATCTTAAACATAGCTTGGAGCAGTTAGTGCATGTCACCATGTGATGGGACGATATCCACTGGCATACAGGTGTTAGGAAACGCTCCAGCAAGAAAATGAAGAAACAAGAATAATCTAAACACAAAGAAGAGAGTTACATAGATTTATGTGGAAAAACCTCCTCTAAAATCCGAGAGAGAGTAAAAAACCACGAACGCCCAGAGAAAAACCTTTATTGCTCTTTTTTTATTATTACAAGAGAGGAAGAAAAGAAAGTATTTATACAAGGCAAACGCGACAACCCTAAACCTAAACAAAACGGGTCTGATCTATAAAAAATTGGGTCCCAAACATAAGTCTCCAAAAAAAATTTGGAGGGTGTTGCCCCCTGCCAGGGGCGGCTCCTCCTAGACCTCCGCCCGCTGACTCCCACTAGCAGGAGCCATGCCGGGAAGAGCCCCCGGACCCCCCTACTGCAAAGGCAAAAACTTTGAATCAGGCTCTACAACTCATCAATCTCTCGCTTGGAGACTGATACAAAAAAAGGAACTTCATTTATCTTGTCTTTCTAATCTCTTCTCTGCATTTTTGGAACGGCAACCCTCCCTCATGCTCAATGAAAGAGTCTAACTGAAACAATGCACAACCTCAGTTTTTCAGTAGAGAGACCCTCGCCAGGGGTACTGCAAGGGCAAAAATTCTGAATCAGGCTCAACAACTCATCAATAGGTAGGTGGGTAACCACAGTAAAAGGAGGGGCCTTAATTCCCACAACTTTTTTGTGGAGAAAAAAAAAATCTGTACAAAATAGACATTTTCAAAGAATGATTGTTCTTTACGAGTTTTTGGTCGATAATTATAAAGCCCAAAGATCCAATAAACTTGAAACTTAGGAAAGTCATAAAATGTAAGTAATCCAGCTAACTGCTAATTATCTTAAAGTAATTTTTCATCATTAAAACCCGTCATTGATTGTTTCTCATGTTGACTTTCAAACTCTCTCTCTCTCTCTCTGCACCCAGTTCGTATGTTCAAAGAAGTTTTCAACTTACCAACATTTTTAACAAGTAACCATCAATTCAGCCAGACCGAGAAAGCTCATCCAGTTCTATCGCACATGGTACAATGACGAAAGTAGCCAAAACAAAAAAAGATCCAAATTTGGTTCTTGTTTATGTTAGCGCAATTTCGGTCCATAAGAGAAGGGAGTTAATTGGATTCGGTTCGGCTAAGAGACACACCAATCTGAGCCCAATAGTCCATATTCACTAGAACCAATTACTCTGGATCTGTTGATGATCCGAACCTGCATATCGAATGCATAAAATTAACCCAATTTCCAAGAAAAAAATGGAGATTGGATGTACGAACGTGCGGGTGCCCACATCTTAAAATCATGATTTTTGTCACAAAAAGTTCTCAACTTCTGGTATTTGTTATGAATGGTTGGATCTGAAAGTATACAAAGGATCGAGGCCATATCCAATGGCTTTTGATGAAAGTAAATGAAAGGTGAGATATGCAGCGTGAAAAAAGGTCTTTACTGGCATTCGAAAATGCGGCTAAAGGTCCATCACTATACAAGGAGTGGTGATCTCTCTCATACGCCGCTACAGGTCATGTCGCTATAGGCATATAGCAGTAATTTTGGTTAACTATATATAGCGGCAATTGTAAGTGCCACTATTGTTAAACATTTTAGTAGCATTTTTCTTAATGCCACTAAAATCCAGTGAATATTGCATGATCCGGCCTAAACACTGATAGTGGCATTTGGGTCCCACCCTTCAAGACAAGATTCCCGATGCTGCACCTACTGGATTAGGTAGGCAAGACAAGATTCCCGATGCTGCACCTACTGGATTAGGTAGGCTAATCAGGTTAGGCTCCCTATATATATATATATATGTCCCAGCCCACTTGAACCCGGACCTGAATTGAGCATTCATTAATCATGACCAATAAATGCAATATTGGAAATTTAAAAGGGCATATGGATTCCAACCAGTCATTCCATGTTATAAAACGTGGAGTTCTCCACTTTTGTGACTTATCATGAAGAATGGGATGCACTGTATCTGAATCCATGACCAAGGTCCGATTGCATTAAGGTT
This sequence comes from Nuphar pumila, assembly GCF_984573655.1. Lineage (NCBI taxonomy): Eukaryota > Viridiplantae > Streptophyta > Magnoliopsida > Nymphaeales > Nymphaeaceae > Nuphar > Nuphar pumila. Next base: position 124,383,215 of record NC_143257.1, on the reverse strand, counting down.
CTGTTTGGGAGCCTGTAGTTGGCGGGTGTTGGAGTTGGTTCACGGATTCTCCTACACCCACCACCTTTTGGAAGCTTGGACTTGATAAATCAGAGGAGCACCGGTGGGAGATATGATTTTGGCAATTCAAATTTGGGACACCCTTATCATCTCCCTTTTCAACCCTTTTTTGGTTTACAAGGCTGTTTGAGAGCTGGTAGTTGGCAAGGAGATGCCAACTCCAGTCAGTTGCCAAATAGATGTATGCAGCTCCCAAACAGTGGTGGGCGTTGGCAAATTCCAAGTCCCCAAATCTTAGGTCTGGGATATCAAGGATTTGGCGTTTCAGCACCAAATATAGGCTCCCAAATAGTCTTGCTGAGCTTGGATGTGGTTCTGAATCTAGTATCCAGACCTTATTTTTTAACTGGATTGTGCTTGGTCAGTTGGACATTTTGATAACCAGCAACATGTCATAGAAAGAAGGCTTCACATTATATGCAGCTTTCCTGCATGATGGTCATGCATCGTCCTGCATTACATCTATCCATATTGGCATTTTTCAATTTGAGTGCGGTGTTCATCTTGATAAATGTTGAGATGGTTGGTCAGCAGCTGCATACTAAGCATGCAGTACTGCTGCATGAAACCTCAAGAAAGAATGCGATCAAATGATAGCTTGACTCATCTATTATGTCTTACAGGTCAATCATACGGTAGTGTGGCATGGATCCCCACAGTATAAAATGCATGGAAGCTCTTTTATCTATAAATATTTTTTATTATATATATGAGAGATTTTAAAGGCTAGTCTAGAGCTAGATACAAGAGGGTCACTGCCTGTTGCAATATGTAAAATGCTTGAGCCAACTCGTGAACAAAAAATCATATTTTTAAAAATTGAAAACAATAGAAATTGGAGTCTAGACCTACTGAGTCAAGCTCAAATTAAGTCACTTACAGAATAAATACATTGTTTCAAAGATATCTAAAATTATTACTTGCAAGACAGACACCTCAACTATGATACTATCTATGTTTGATGTAAGATACAAAGCAGAGGGTAGCTGCCTACTCCGTTCCTTGCCTTTCGCAGCCTGAGGCTTTTGAAGGGTTATTTTTCGTGTTTTTCTGGAATCAGACCATACTGATGTGTCTATACTTGATTTCATAGGAATGGACTCTTGCATTGTCTGATTCCAATAGGTGGGTAGGTTTTTATGAGGTTTGAAAATCAACTGTGTAAAATCTTTATAAATAACATAAATATCCAAGGCTTAATTAAAATCACTATTTTTACCAAAAAAAATATCTAATTATCGTTTCCTAGCAAATCGACCTGAACGCATTTGCGGGGTCGGATTTGCAAGAAACATCGTGAAAACCCTTGTTCGCTAGCAGTAGGCACAAAACATAGCAGGCAGCTACCCTCTACTCTAAAATACATATAAACATGTTTATTATTAGTTAACAAGTTTATATGAGACGAGCCGTCAAGCCAAATATTCCTAGTTGATGTTTGAGTTACCAAGCCTAATTAGTTCTTTACTAACCAAACATGAGCCAAGTCACAAGCCGCTCATCTTATTTCCTAGGGGTGCAACTGGGTGGGGTACACTCGACCTAAACCAACATCCTGAAACCAAAGTATACTCAACCTGACCAGACTTTAGTAGAACCATTGGTTTGGAGTTGGGTCCAAAATGTAAAGCCATAACAAAAATGAGTTGGGTCTTGGGTATTGTAATTTATAAATGAAGACCCAAACCGTGTTTTATACCCGACCCAAATGATATAAAACTGTATTAACCCAAATGCGACCCAATTATGTACTCGAACCCGAAAAGATTATGTACCCAAACACGTTTTATATGTGAACCTACCTGAACCAATCCCATTGAAACCCGACCCATTATTGGAACCTGAATCCATTTTTTAATACGATATATAGTTGTCTTTTTATTTCAACTTGAAATTATTGGTTGGTATTGAGATATTTTTTTATATTTATATTTTGGCATTATTTAGAATAGCTAATAAACTTCTCATTTGTTAGCATATAATCTTCTAAATAAATAGTTGATTCTATTAATTTACATATTTTTTGATGGGTAGGAAATTAGGTATTTATCTCTAAAATACCAATTATATGAAAACCCTAGTTGAAATTAAACCCCAAACTGATTATAACCTAAGTTGTTAGCACCATATGATTATACATTTTTTACCACCGAGGTAGTGTCCCATGTGGTAAGGGGGGTCCTATGTCAAGCTGAAGGCCCAAGATCGAATTCCTCTACCACATGGGGCGGCTGTTGTTCTGCTGCCTAACCCCAGCTTGCCTATGTCATATATATATATATATATATATATATATATATATATATATATATATATATATATATATATATATATATATATATGATTGTACATTTTTCAGTTATACCCTGGCTCGAACTTGATCCTTAAAAAAATGGGTTTTGTTTGGGTCTAATTCTTAGACTCAATTAAAAAATGGGTCTATTAAAGACCTAACCAGTTATACCCAACCTGTTAACCTAACCTATATGGGCCTACAATTTCTAATCATACCCAAACCCAAACTTAGACTTGATGGAGCCAGGCATCTAAACTACCCTAGACACAAATATACAGTAAAAAAATAATTATTAATAAACTATATTAATAATATGTTTGAAAAAATCAAATAGTTATCTAAAGTGTACCTTTTACAATTGACAACATTGATTTTCCATATTTAAAAAACAATTCATAATTGATTCATTGCTAATTCATTAAAAAAACTAGCAATTAATAAAAATCATGGAAATCGCTTCTATGATAATTGATAAAAAAATGAAATCCTTAGTATTGTAACCAAAACCAAGCATTTATTATTCATGGATTCATGTTTAATGTTAATTAAAAAAGAAAAACACATAAAACCCATAAATAAATGTTTATGACAATTTATAAAAATCAAATCAAAACCCTAATCCCTATAAATGTCATAAATTTTATATTTATGATAATTGAAAAAAAAGCCCCTAATATTCTACTAAAAACCATGCATTTATTATTCATGAATTCATGCCTAATAGTAATTAAAAAAATACAAAATACCTTATAACTAAACATTTATGTCATAATAAAAAAATTAAATCAAAACCCTAAATTGTATAAAACATCAACGATAGATATGCTAATTGAGACAAGCTTGTCCAATTTGAATTCTAGAAAACCAAATTAAATGTGCCTCACTTTTTCAAATATAATGAAAATGCCACTTACACTACAAGAAAATTGTTAATTAGCGACGGAAATTAGCGACAGATTTTTTCCGTCGCTAATTAGCGACAGATTAGCTAGAGATAGAATCTGTCGCTAATTCACGACGGATTAGCGAGGAAACAACTTTTATCGCTAATCTGTCGCTACTTAGCGACGGATTAGCGACTGCATTTTTTTGTCGCTACTTTTTATTACAAGAACACCATTTTAGCGATGGATTTAGAGAGGGAACTCTGTCGTCGCTAATTAGCGACGGCGTAGCGACAGAATATATTCCATCGTTTTTTTGGTATTTTGGTTTAGCGACGGCTTAGCGACGGAATGTTTCCGTCGCTAAATGTCGCGTAAATCCCTAATCCCATCCCTCTTTCTCTTTTCCCTGTTTCGCTGTATTGCTCCCTCCCGCCGCCCGTCGGCTCTCGCCACCGTCCGGCCGCCGCCGCTCGCCAGCCGCCGCTCCCCGTCCACCGCTCGCCAGCCGGCGCTCGCCAGCTGCCGCTCCCCGTCAACCTCCCGCCACCGCCCGGCGACGCGCAGGTAATCACTTGCATTCTTCTTCTTCTTCTTCTTCTTCTTCTTCTTCTTCTTCTTCTTCTTCTTCTTCTTCTTCTTCACGCTGTACGCCCCTTCCCTGCCGGAAACGCAGAGGGTTTAACCCCCTGCTATGCTTTCCGGCAGAGGGGGTCGACCCCCTGCGTTTCTGGCAGGGGGGGTCGACCCCCTGCCGTAAAGGCACGGCAGGGGGTCAACCCCCCATGCCGGAACTGCCTTTCCGGCAGGGGGTTTAACCACCTTCCCTGCCAGAAAGGCAGGGGGTTTAACCCCCTGCCGTGCTTTCCGGCATGGGGGGTTGACCCCCTGCCGGAAAGGCATGGGGGGTACCCTTCCTGCCGGAAACACAGGGGGTTAAACCCCCTGCCTTTCCGGCAAAGAAGGGGGTTAAACCCCTTGCCGTAAAGGCACGGGGGGTTGACCCCCTGCCGTGCTTTCCGACAGGGGGTTTAACCCCCTGCCTTTCCGGCAGGGGGTTTAACCCCCTGCCTTTACGGCACGGCAGGGGGTTTAACCCCCTGCGTTTCCGGCAGGGGGGGTCGACCCCCTGCCTGAAACGCAGGTGGTTTAACCCCTGCGTTTCCAGCAAGGGTTAAACCCCCTGCCATAAAGGCAGGGGGTTTAACCCTCTTTCGTGCCGGAAACGCAGGGGTTTAACCCTTGCGTTTCCGGCATGAGGGGTCGACCCCCTGCCTTTCCGGCAGGGGGTTAACCCCATGCCAGAACAGGCAGGGGGTTAACCCCATGACAGAACAGGCAGGGGAGTCGACCCTCTACCAGAACAGCAGGGGAGTCGACCCCTTGCCGGAACAACTGCCTTTTTTTTGTGGCGAGTTTTTTTTAAAACTGCATTTTTTTGTGCAGATTTTTCAACGGAACCAACTCGTGCTCGGCCACCTGTGGTAAGTAAATGACAAAAACAATGCAAATCGGGTAAATACCCGTGGTGAGTAAGTGATGCAAACGTATCACATGTTATTTAATTTATTGAATGCAACACTTTATTGTTCATACACTCACTTAGTTGTTAATATCTAGGACTGCTTTGTTGGAGTTCGGAGATCATGCTGAGCATGATTTTAATGTAGGAGTATGGAAGTGTTCTTATTTTTGGAGTACGGAGTCCATGCTAAGCATGGTAGTAGTTAGTGAGATATTGAAGTGTGTTTGCTGCAGGTACATGTTTGCCATTTGTTTGATATGAATGATTATGATGTATTGCAATGTTTGATGTAATTGTATCCATGCTTGCATGTAGTTACTTTCAATTTGATTTTGACTTCCATGTGAAATTTTATAATAAAAGCATGCTTCAAATGATTGTATCGTGTCATTAATAGTTTGCACATGAAAATATTGAGTTATCAATGCATGCATCAAAATTCTTGTTATTGTTTGACATAGTATATTGCATGATAAATTTGATATTTTCTTCATCGTAGCATTCTGATTGTTTTTTTCTTAATTCGTTAGGATACTATTCGTAACATCATACGACAGAATGACTGCAAACCGTGAATGGATGTACCGTAGGATAGTGGACAATGAGTTATCACATGAATATATGGATGATGTTGACAGTTTTATTGAATTTGCAACGGCGAGTGTCAATACAGTAGATCCCACAGGTCGGATTAGGTGTCCCTGCAAGATTTGTAAGAATAATCGATTTGTAGAACCTCATGGCGTTAGACATCACCTATACAGGAAGGGTTTTGTGAGTGATTATCAGAACTGGATGTTTCATGGAGAAGAATTTAGAAACGATTTTGATGCACAGGTGAATGTGGTGCACGATAATCCATATATGAATTTGATATTTGATGCTGCAGAAACAGAACTAGGTTCTGCTATGAGTTCTAGTGATGTAAGAACTGCCGTAGATGAAGAATCACCAAACGATGCAGCTAGTAGATTTTATGATTTACTTAAAGATGCTGATGAGCCACTTTGGAACGGTTGTGAGAGTCACACTATCTTGTCTGCAGTTCTTCAACTAATGAATTTGAAGTCCGAGTATAATTTGAGTCAATCATGTTTTGACCGTTTGTGCATGATTGTGAAGAGTATGTTGCCTAAAGATGAGAAATTGCCACAAAATTTCTATCGTGCGAAAGTTATGGTCAACGCTCTAGGTATGGGTTACAAAAAGATTGATGCTTGTCCAAATCACTGCATGTTGTATTTCAAGGAGCAGAAAAATGACATATCATGCCCGTTATGTGGGCATCCTCGGTTCAAGCCAAAGACAAGAGGCAATGGTAGCACGAGATCAAAGGAAGTTTCATACAAGTCGCTCTGCTACTTTCCTATCACTCCTAAATTGCAGCGATTGTATATGTCTTCAAAGACAGCTAAACACATGAGATGGCATACAAATAAAGTTCGACACGATGAAAACAAGATCACGCATCCTGTTGACGCTGAAGCTTGGAAGCACTTTGATCGTACTCATCAGAACTTCGCAATGGAAGTGCGAAATGTTAGACTCGGTCTATGTACAGATGGATTTAATCCATTTGGGGATAGATCAACTCCATACTCATGCTGGCCAGTATTTGTAACTCCATACAACCTTCCACCAAGCTTGTGTATGAAACGTCCAAATCTTTTCTTGTCTCTGTTGATCCCTGGTCCGACCTCACCTGGCCAAAATCTTGATGTATATCTAAGGCCATTGATTGATGAATTAAAAGTACTGTGAGATGACGGTGTTACCACGTATGATGCCCACAAAAAACAAAATTTCAATATGAAGGCCGCTGTTCTATGGACAATCAGTGACTTCCCTGCATATGGTATGTTATCTGGTTGGAGCACACATGGGAGGTTGGTTTGTCCGTACTGCATGGAGGATTCCAAAGCTTTTAGATTGATGCATGGAAGGAAGACTTGCTGGTTTGATTGTCATCGTCGATTTCTACCCAGCGATCATCCGTTCCGACGTCAAAAGAATGCATTTAAAGCAGGCACAACTGAAACGGAAGGTCCATCCTCAAGATTGTCTGGCATAGAGATTCTAAGAAGATTGCGATACTTTCCAGATGTATTAACAGATGCCCGCAGTCCTACACCCTTCCGTAGATTTGGGAAGGATCACAATTGGACAAAAAAATCTATTTTTTGGGAACTACCGTATTGGCCGACCCTATTGATACGACATAATTTGGATGTGATGCATGTAGAGAAAAATGTGTTTGATAATGTGTTCAATACAGTAATGAATATTAAAGGAAAAATGAAGGATAATCTGAAGGCCCGTATGGATTTAAAATTAATATGTAAAAGACCAGAATTGGAACTCAAAGAGTATAATGGCAAAGTACTGAAACCAAAGGCGAAGTACGTTCTTGGACCTGATCAAATAAAACATGTATGTCAATGGTTGAGACAACTGAGATTTCCAGATGGATATGTCTCTAACATTGCTCGGGCAGTGAAGATTGACGATGGACAGTTATATGGGTTGAAGAGCCATGATTGTCATATCTTTATGCAACGATTGATGCCCCTAGCATTCCATGATATGTTAGACAAACCTATATGGGGGGTATTGTCGGAGTTGAGCGGATTTTTCATAACATTGTGCGCACGGGAGGTCGTTGTATCAGATGTAAAGAATCTCGAGGACTCTGTCATCACCACTGTTTGTCTGTTAGAAAAGATATTTCCGCCAGCATTTTTCGATGTTATGAAACATTTGATCATACATCTGCCATATGAACTAAGAGTTGGTGGCCCTGTGCAATATCGATGGATGTACCCATTTGAAAGGTATATATTTTTTTATATTTGTCTCTTTAATGACAGATATTTAAAATTTGAAATGTATATTCTTGTCAGATGCATGTTCGACCTAAAAAAAAAGGTTCGTAATAAAGCAAGAGTAGAAGGCTCTATTTGTGAGGCGTACACTTTAGAAGAGATTTCAAATTTCTCATCTATGTACTTCGAATCTCATATTCCAACACGTTACACATGCCTGCCCCGTAACGATGATGGAGAACAAGTAACTGTAGCTGACAAGCTGTCGATATTTCAACCACTTGGGCATGCATTTGGTAGTTGCCGATCAAGGCTATTGACAGATCGAGAGCAAGATGCAGCACACATCTATATTCTTTTTAATTGCTCAGCGATCGACCCATACATCGAGTAAGTATATGTATATGCAACTCAATTATAAATCCTTTTATGTTCTATATGTGGATACATGGCTCGGTAATATAAGTATTTGTGGTTTGCAGACGATTTGATCTGGAGTTGCAAAACGAAGTTTCATATCTCACTGATGCAGAAGTACAAAAAGAGCGTGAAACTAAGTTTGTGGAGTGGTTGAAACAGTTGGTAAAGAAGCTAACATAAATTTTGTACTTATAAACAACACTAAGTTACTTAATTGATCGTGATCACAATCATTGTTTATGTTTGTGCGTAGGTTCGCAATGGTGATGTTAAAGATCAAGGAATATGTGATTTAGAAAATGGTCCGACCAAAGTTGTACAATGCTACAACGGGTATATCGTAAATGGTTATCGATTCCATACAAAAGACTATGGTATAAACAAATCAACGATAAATAGTGGCATGTGTGTCAAGGGTAGCAGCTACGGTGAAAATGAACATGATTACTACAGTGTTATAGAGGAAATAATGGAGTTGACTTACTTAGGCATGAATAACAGGGTTACGATATTCAAGTGTCATTGGTTTGATCCAACTGCAACAAGACTCGACAAAGCTTCAGGCATTGTGGAGGTGAATCATAAATCCAGGTTTGGAACATATGAACCATTCATATTAGCCTCGCAAGCTCAACAAGTTTATTATACTTCATATCCGAGTATAAAAAAGTCAGATAGAAATGAATGGTGGGCAGTTTGCAAGGTGAAATCCAAACTATACCCCGAGTATGATCAGTTACAGGAAGATGAGTTAGCTGAAGACAGTGATTACTATCAATCAGATGATGTCTATGACTTCGCTTATGGTCACGATGTTGCGCATGATATGCATGTCATATCTCCATTGGCCGATGAAACATTCATAGAGGAATGTGATCCAAATGATGTACCAAGTGGATGGGCAAACAATGAAGAAGAAGAAGAAGAAGAAGAAGAAGAAGAAAATCAAACTAGTGACGAAGAAGAATTCTCAAGCTAGTGAGCAAAATCTTATACTACAAACCTCTATTTAAATGCATTGTAATACTTGATGTGAGTTGTATTGCAATACTTGGTGTGAATGATCATAAATTTTATTTGAATGTATTGTAATACTTGATACGAATGATTCGAATGCATTGTAATACTTGATGTGAATGATTTCAATTATCTGAATGTATTATAATTTATGCAATTAACGAATGATTTGAATTAGTGCAATACTTGATGCCAATGATTTGAATTATTTGAATGCATTGCAATGCTTGATGTGAATGACTTGATTGCATTGTAATACTTGATGTGAATTATTTGAATTATCTGAATGTATTATAATTTATGCAATTAACGAATGATTTGAATTAGTGCAATACTTGATGCCAATGATTTGAATTATTTGAATGCATTGCAGTGCTTGATGTGAATGACTTGATTGCATTGTAATACTTGATGTGAATTATTTGAATTATCTGAATGTATTATAATTTATGCAATTAACGAATGATTTGAATTAGTGCAATACTTGATGCCAATGATTTGAATTATTTGAATGCATTGCAATGCTTGATGTGAATGACTTGATTGCATTGTAATACTTGATGTGAATTATTTGAATGTATTGTATGACATATGTTATTTGTTAGAATATGATTCATGGAGGTTATAGTGGTCGCTCATCCAGTAGTAGCCAAGCTCAGCCTTTATCTTCACGGGCTCCTGTGATAGGTATATCATATAACTAATTAGATGCTTGATTAGTTCAAATGCACATTCTGAGAATTTCTAATGTATTTTTTTACAGATGATGTTGCGCCTCTACACGACCCACCTACACCAGTTGATCACACAAGTCAACAGCCAACACAGGAAACAGGGTCTTCTCAGGCTGGCACAAGAAGACTCATTCGAATAGTGTATATCGATAATCGACCGTAAGTATTTTGTTTTAAATTATTGCATATCTTTTAAATATTTTATATTGATATTTACTGTGTAACAATTCATGTGCAACACGAGGTTTGAGCCACAAGAAGTAGTACGGGAGATTAGGAATTCACTTCTTCAACATCTACCAGGACCAGTTGCTCAATGGAAAGAGTACCCAAAGGAGGTGTTAGACAGATTGTGGTCCTCATTTATGGTATACAGTTGTTCCTCATAGTTAATGTGTTTCATATTTAATTTATTTAAGCAATGTCTACTAACTTTCTGAAAATATTTGTAGGCTTCGAATCGCTTCGCAACTACGGTGGAAGAAAATGATGCAAGGAAGGTGTGGCAGAAGGTGGTTGCCAATCGATTTGCAGACATGCTGCACACTATGAAGACTGCAGCAAAAAAAGCATCTGGCGTAGTAGATGATCCATTACTGTGGAAGGGCCATGGTCCTATTACTATCAGGAGAGATTACTGGGATGAAATGTGCGATAAGTGGGCGGGAGATGCATTTAAAAATCGCTCTGCGAAGGCTTCACAAAATCGATCGAAGATGCCCGAAGCCCATCTACACACAGGTGGATCTAAGACATTTGGGAGCCACCTAAAGAAAATGGTAACTCATCAATATATAATATTAATTTTATAAGTATTGTTGCAAACTTATGTACTAAATCTTTTGTCATTTAACTTCGTAGGAAGCAGAAAAAGGAGGCAGTGTACCATATAAGGATGTGTTTGTAGAAACACATAAACGGAAGACCACGGGAGTCTTCGTATCAGAGAAGGCGAGAACGACAACGGTATGTATTAATTCTATTAATAATCATTGCAATATACATGCAAGTTATCATAATGTTATCATTAATTATTAATGAATACTTTAAACATTATTTTGTAGGAGGCATATGAGCAACAGATGGTAGAGCGATATGGCGAAGACGCTACTCAGCATCCATCATTTGATCCTACAGCATGGGTGACTGCAGCAGGTGAACCAAAAAAAGGTCGCGTGTTCGGGTTTGGGAGTAATATGAACACTTCACCAGTTATTGGTTCTTAGAGTTACGGCTCACCGACTTCTTGCGCCGACATAAGCTCCAAGCAGCCGACTATTCTTTCTGGTGATGATGTACGCGAGATCATTAATGAATCACTGAATAACTACTTTCAATACACCGTCGCCTCCTTTCTCCGAAATGAGATCAAGGCCGTTGTTCAGGATAGGAGATCTTCGATTCCAGGTCCCTCTCAGGTATAATCACATATTCAGTTTTTTGACTGCCTTAGAGCACATATGAGCATGCTATATTCACATATTCAATTTTTTGACTGCCTTAGCACACATACGAGCATGATCGAATCACATATATAGTTTTTTGTCTGCCTTAAAGCACATCTGAGCATGATAGAATCACATATAGAGTTTTTTTAGATGCCTTAGAACACATATGAACATGCTATAATCACATATTCAATTTTTTGACTGCCTTAGAACACATATGAACATGTTATATATCATTTATGATAGAATCACATATAAATTTTTTGGCTTTGCCTGCCTTAGAGCACATATGAGCATGCTATATTCACATATTCAATTTTTTTACTGCCTTAGCACACATATGAGCATGATAGAATCATATATATATATATATATATATATATATATATATATATATATATATATATATATATATATATATTTTGTCTGCCTTAGAGCACATATGAGCATGATAGAATCACATATAAAGTTTTTTTGACTGCATTATAACACATATGGGCATGCTATAATCACATATTCAGTTTTTTGACTGCCTAAGAACACATATGAGCATATTATAATCACATATTCAGTTTTTTGATTGCCTTAGCACACATATGAGCATGCTATAATAACATATAGAGTTTTTTGACTGCCTTAGAACATATATGAATATGTTATATATCATTTATGATAGAATCACATATAAAATTTTTGGCTTTGCCTGCTTTAGAGCACATATGAGCATGCTATATTCACATATTCAATTTTTTTACTGCCTTAGCACACATACGAGCATGATCGAATCACATATATAGTTTTTTGCCTGCCTTAAAGCACATCTGAGCATGGTAGAATCACATATAGAGTTTTTTTAGATGCCTTAGAACACATATGAACATGCTATAATCACATATTCATTTTTTTTTACTGCCTTAGAGCACATATGAGCATGATAGAATCACATATAGAGTTTTTTTATTGCCTTAGATCACACATGAGCACATGATAGAATCACATATAGTGTGTAATTTATTTCATTATATTTTGTTTATCAATACTGACTGTTCTTTTCTTGTGTAGGCTGCTAGCGATAATCAAGGTAGTGGAGCTGAAGGGACAGATAAAGACAATGAACAAGAAGACGCACAAAATCTTGGCGATGATTAGAGGACTGTGTTGAAGAAGTTCTATTTTTTTTATTTTTCTTAATTGTAATTGTTGAATTGTAAATAATTCAACTTCTTAATTTTAAGGTGGAACGATTAATTGTTGTAGATTCTTGTTATATGAATTTTTTTGTGTGGTTTGTTTTTTATTTACAGGAAATATAAATTGTACAGGAAATAGAAATTGTACAGTTCTCGGTAATTAATTTTCAAATAAATTTTTTTTAATTTTTTTTCGTGTTTACGACGGAACCATCCGTCGCTATTCATATTAATATAGCGACGACATAGCGACGGAAGTAAAGCCGTCGCCAAGCGGTGGTCGACGTTGAGTACCGGCGGATTGGCGACGGAATATAGCGCTCATTATTCCGTCGCAATTAGCGACGGACCTGGCGACGGAATAATTCTGTCGTCAGTTAGCGTCGAAATATTCGCGACATAAGCATACTGTCGCATCGTTGTCGCTAATCCGTCGCTAACCATGTTAGCGACGGATTAGCGACGGAATGTGGTCGTCGCTAATCTACTGCTTTGTTGTAGTGTTAGCAATAGACAGAATTGCCATTATTGGTCACATATTCAGACCGGGTTAAGGTTGCTTCAGGACCTAGTGAATAAATCTGAACCATATTCAACAGGTTTAATGCAGATAAAGCATATGCTAGTAGAGTCATGGTCCAAACCCTTGATCCAGCCCTTGCATGTATGCTTCCAGTTGGATTTGGGCCATTCTGGATCTAGTATGCTATGATCAAGTCAGGCAATAAATTACTGGTCAAGCATATTTTGGTCAGATCTTAATGGTGAGATCCGATCAACCCACTTTAAGTGGGTTGAACCTATGAAATGAACAGATCTGACCCATTTACAAACCTACTCCAACTAAATGACAGTCTCGGTTCAGTTTTTGGACCCAAACTTGACCCTAGATCCAAAGTTGATGTTAATCATGTCAGGTATCCATAATGAAGTTATTTTAACAAGACAAGATCTGAACATTGTGCAACAGATCTGAGTCCGAACCTGAATACGAACTAGATATGAGATAACAAAGTGGAATCTGGATCTATATTCAACATGGTTATTCTAGAATGAAAAAATTTCTCACTCGTTATTCTAGCGTGAGAAAAAAGTCAGGTCAGTTGGTGCCCACCCTGACCGGATCTCTCAATGGGTGGGCAGTCGGGTCAGGGTGGGCACTGTGCACCCAGACCTGACTTTCACTAGGTTATGGTGAGCACTGTCAACCCTGATCTTAACCCCTTATTGGGGGGATTTTCTCGTGGACCCTGATCCAACTTTCATTGGGTTAGGGTGGGCACTGCCAACCCTGACCTTAACTAGGGATGGCAGTGGACCGAGGGACAACGGGGTTCTGCCCCGCCTCGCCCCGTTTGGACCGGGGATGAAGGTTAAAGTCTATCCCTGTGCGGAGATGGACTTAAGCTTTTCCCCGCCCCGCCCCCGTCTCAATCCCCGCCTAGCCCTGCCCCACCCGTCCCCGATCATTTAAGGGATGACTATAGACTAAGGGGAAACGGGGCCCCGCCTCGCCCCTGTTTGAACCGGGGATGGAGGACATGAAGTGGGGGTGGAGGTTGAAATCCATCCCCGTGCGGGGATGAACGTTCAGATGTTGAAACAGGGCGGGGGTGGAGACCCTGTCCCCCGCCCCGCCCCCGTCCACTGCCATCCCTAACCTTAACCCTCAATTGGGGGGATCACGTGCTTACCCTGGCCTCAATGTTGCTCATCCTCTGGGTTGAACTTGGGTCTAACTTTTAAACCCGATTCAGAATCAGATCGAATAAGATCCGACTTCCGCACCCCCTAATCTTTCCGAGTCCTACAACTCAAAAGACGGATCCTCTGGACCATGGATTGCATTGAATTTCATTGTCTCACAAAGCAGCAACCTAAACTGGTTGCCCTTTCAAGGTTTTGGCCGTTATATTTACTCTTTTTTTCGTTTTCTTTTTCTTCCTAAAAAAAATTAATATAATTTTCTTTTCTTTATTTTTTTGAATTTTCACTCACTTGGGGGCGGCTAGGGTTTGGGTTATGGGTGGCTGGATTTAGGGTTAGGGTTTGAAATTGATTGGCAAAAACGGCATAAGCGGGGCCCACACCTAGCCCTTTACTCCCTTTCATAAATTTTGTCTCCATCTTCCATAAAAACGGTCGAGCTTTCTCCACGTGGAATGAGGTCATCAAGATTCCTGCCTGGGCCCCATGCGTACGAATTTCCCCGTTAATCTAAATTACAAAATCCCCCCCTGAACATTTATCTATTCATAAAAAACAGTAGAGTTCTCCAAAGTTACTAAAATAGCCTTATGATTTAAAAGAAAAAAAAGAAAATCCACAATTATACTAAACGTTTTATCACCAACAATTTAGTTGGTAAAATTCGAATAAAGCCAGCCGAGTCTCTAAACAATGAAATTTTCAATTAGGCGCAAATCATTTTCCTCTAATTCCAAAAACGAGCTCCTATTTTCAGATTTCCCGAGAAGGGTCTCTGGTTTTTTAGAAAGCTTGCCATCGTTATTAGCTATTAACTCAGGTAAATCTCAAGTCAAACTATAATAATAGCCTTTATTACCAAATATTTAACATTTTGCCATTTTTTATACCAACAAAAATCACGCGCTTTAGAGGATGAATGTCATCAACATGAGGTTCTCTATTTGATAGTTTGATAGTTGATAGGAAACACGTGGCAAATATCATAAATTATAAAAAATTAGGTGTTTTTGGCATTTGAGGCAAATGTTTGGCCTCTAAATGAAAATTTTCCCTTAAAATTAGCAAGATATTGGCGTACAATAAGATTTGTTATTTGGAGGTCAAGTTCAGGAATTGGGTTGGACAGATTCACCTCAGCTCATCAAAATGATTTTGAGAGTAAATACTTCAACATGTTACTAAAGGATAGCCATTGGGTGAGGTGGGGACTTGACCGCTAGACGGGCAGTCATGGTTCGATTCCTTATAGTGTCTTCTCTTTGCACAAGCCGATGCTCATCACAGGCCAAGGGGACAGGAGTCCTAGCCTCGAAGTTTTACGCTGCCAGCATGATGACCATAGGTATAGCAGGCTGAGCCAGGGCGACCAAGTCTTGGTGCCGACTGTAGTTTCTTGGAGAATCTACTTTGGTGTGTTATCCATGAATGGTGATTAATATACACTACATATGAAAATTCACTAAATGCATGGGTAAGATTAAATTAGACAAGCATTACATCTAAAGCCATATTTGTAGAGGTTAAGTACCCCATCTATCAAAACAAGGACGCTTGTCATCTGTATAATTTCTTAAGCTTTGAGCAATGTTAGTAATCTTGTTTTCAGGACAACCACAGCATGAAAATCTAAGGGTATTTGTTTTCCAAGAAAACACCATATATATAAAAACCTAAAACCTTCACCAATATATAAATTATCACAAATGTAGAAACAACAGGAACATGAAAAGTGTTTGATTTTGTTAATATCATGATAAAATCATTGCATTTTTCAAATCACTGTTTATTTTGAAAGCGTCATTGTTGTTTCAAGACTATACTGGATATATTCAAATAAAACTGTGATATTCTAAAACAGGGATGATTATTTGCCATGGCAATATGACAGTCCAGTTTAGCTGTAAATTACAAATGTATGTTGTATTAACTCAATTGGACCTCATAGATGTGTTCCGCTGGGTCTCTCTGATAGGAACTCATTTTGATTTTTTTTTTTTTTGACGCAAAACACCATTCTTTTGGGTCATGAATTCTTTTCATATTTTGAGCTTTACCTTTTTTTATTATTATCAAGTTTCTAACGATTAAAATTGCTGGGAGCTTGATAATCCAAAATATATATATATATATATATATATAATCACTAGAATATGAGAACTAATGTGTGAATCATTATTTTTATTGATTTTTTGTTCTTTTCTCTTGAATCTAACCGTGTATGGATGTGATCTACATGCTTGGTTTTATAAGAACCTGCTCTTGAATCATCGGATTTTGATTTTTTAAGGTTTTCAAGTCAATGGCTCATAATCTTCATAAATATTTAAGCATTCAAAAATCATAGTTTTTTCATCAAAAATTGATACAATGGTTGATTCTTAGCAAATTCACCATGCCAAGTACATCCACATAGTTGGATTTGCAAAAAAAGTGTTGGAAATGCTATATTTCTAGTTCTCATATTCTAGTTACTCTTTATATATATACTGAAAACAGGATATTATGATGTGAATGATGATAAAGCCAACTAATATAATAAATAAACCATGCTAAACACATATGTCGTGTTGGATTGGTCATTTATGGCTAGATCCATACAAACACGGGTGTGCACCACTGTGTGGTATTATAGTATAAAACCACCATATATTTTTTCATATATATACCAAAAAACTTATTATCACATTATATTTATATGATTCAAACCCCATTTTCTACTAAATAACACTTTTCGTATGCATCGGTCTGATCTATAAAAAAATTGAAAAAAAAATTATTTTACTCATTATGGTGCCATGATAAATATTTTTACATTGTGTTTAGGGATGGAAAACCAACCGAGCTGCTTGTGACTTGGCTCAGTTACCCTCCTCATGAACTTGTTTGTGATAGGGTGTTTAGGTTAGACGAGTCAAGGTACAATAAGCTTGTTTAAGTTAAACAAGTCAAGCTCGAACATAGGGTGTTTGGCTTGGAAGAGCTCGCATAGATAAACAAAAAAATTATGTTTAATATATATTTTAAGTGTTACATATAGAAAGAAGAATTATAAAGAGAGAAGGATGAATGAGAAATATGCAACATACATGAAGTATTAAATGTAGTATAGAAACGTATCTATATTTATAATATAGAAAATATATATATTTCATGTACAATGAATGTCTTAAATGAGCTAGCTCGTGTTTGGCTCATCTCGTTCAAGGATGACCTAAACTCGATCTTGGCTCGGTTAAACACTAACACGATACGAAGCACGAGCTCGGTCCACTAATAAATGAGCCGAGCCCGAACATGCCCTGTTCGATTTGTTCGGCTAGTTTACCAGACGATAGAGAAAATAAGTATTTTGGTAAATTAAAACCCAACAGAACGTAGGGCCCACCTCTTCAAAAGATGAGCCCCAGACAAGCGACATTTTCTTTATCACAAAATTAGGACTTTCCAGCCTTCATCTGAGCTAATTTCTAGGGCAGGTTATCACCTGAAATAACAATAGTACCATCCTGGAGGGGCGGACTTCTCTAAACACGTGTAGACAAACCAACGCAACTCCAGGGTGTCAACGGGTCGGGTTTGGTTCGAACCCATAAACCGAACCCAAATCTGACTTGTGATGCTACCGAGGCCTGACCGGCATCTAATCGGACCCACCATAAGAAATACCATACCCAGATTGTATAAAGACTACATGAACCAGACCTGATAAAATAATATTTTTTCTATTATTTTTACATTGAAAAATTACTGATCTTAATCGGAACTCCGGTCAGCTTCGTGTATTAATCATATCCTTCAGGTCTGAACCCGATCCTAATCTTATTAGTTGTCATCAAACCCTGACGCTATTGGGTTTGGTTCGGGCCGGGTCCGAATCAAACCTGACCCATTGACACCCATACTTCCATGGCAATTGTGTAAAAGAGAGAATGTCGGCAGCATCACGTAAAACTATGGCTCGATCGTAATTTCTTCTACTTTTATGGACTAAGATCAACCCCAAGGAAGTCTACTCATCTACCTTAAGTTTGCCGTGTAACAGGGGTACGCCAGTAATTTCATTTGCGGAAAAAAAGCCAATCGTGGAGCTTGCATTTGGACACCGGAGGCTGACGTGGATCCCTAATTTTATTAAAATGCCCCTGGTCACTTGATTCAATGACCAAAACGGTTCGAGCCTGAATTCCATTCCGTTTAAGCTCTGTTTGGGGGCTGTGACAAGGGATTCAGGAAATCTCAGTCGTCTCCATTGATTGGAATCCCATTTTTATGAAAACACAATATACAATTTAGATATAGTAAATATACAAACCGAATCCAACCCATTTGCATCGGAATTCCAATTCAAATCTCTTTACGAAAACACCTCTAGTGTGGGTTTATTATTGAATACTGGGATCCTGGTACAGTCTTGGAATGGGATAGGGCTTGTTGCCAGATCTATCTAAATCATGCAACTTTTCACGGTAATAAACAGACTTGGGTCCAGGAGCGCGGATGGGTCAGTTAGGATTGGGTTCAGATATGGTTTAATGAAACTGAGTCATGAATCCAATATCCACCTAGCTAGGAGTGTCAATGGGGCCTGGTCTACCCGGACCCGACCTGAACAAAACCATATAAGGTCCGGGTATGGTGATAAATAAGAAAACCCGATTAAGACTCAGGTCCAGACCCAAAGGTCCAATTAATACATGAACCCAGGTATTGTTTGTGAAATTTTATACCAGACCCGACCCGAGTTTCGATTAAGACCCATAAAATTTTAATGTAAAAATGATAAAAATATGATTTTACCAGGTATGGTCCGGTTTTGGTTCATGTAGTTTTTATTGGGTCCGGGTATAGTTTTCCTTATAATAAACCCGATTAGACTTAGGTCCGGACCCGATACCTATCCGAAAATCTTCTCCAAGTTTGGTTCCACTTGGGTCCGAACCAAACCCGACTCGTTGACACCCCTACACCTAGATTTTGGCATGCCCTGGAGGGCATAAATACCATTTTATAAAGTTAAAGGGCTTTGAGTGGAAATACTTGCTTACGGTAGGAGCGAGAGAAGAAAACGGAGAATTCCAGTATTACTAAAATACCCCTCAATTGCTTGCTGTTGACGAAAATGGACTCTGTTCACGTGCGTCAGAGATATTATGTCAGAATCGATAAAAAAATGTCGGTTGGTCAGGGCTCCAACGTTACCCAAAGGATTGATTTCCCAAAAATGGACCCTCGTACGGAGTCAAGGACGGAAATTGCTCCATGTAGACGCTGACCCGACCTGGTTGGTTGGTTCGAGCCCAGAAATGGCCCAGGCACAGTCGTGGTCAGGTGGGTTCCAAATAGTAGGAACGAGACTGAATCCGAATTTATCATAGTTGGTAAGATGGATGAGCTCCACATCATTAATGTCATGTGGAACCAGATCCAAATGGGTCTTGTAGTTAAGGGTGTTTTAAATGTTTGTAAATAAAATAAATCTCCATGGATATTTTCTTTTCTACAATTTGCATTAGGTTGGATCTTTGGGTTTGATCTTAACTACACATAGGTTGCGTTTGAGTGCCTCGAGTTTTAAATACAACCGTTTAAAAATTGAAGATCATATGTTTCTCACTCTAATAAAAGCTTGGCCTGTACATGTTTCTTAGATCCTTAAAGAATGAGGATTTGATATTCAGCATTTGAATTTCTCACTCTAGTAATGATTGAGCAAAACAAGTTACCCCATGGGCTAGAAAGAGTTGGCCAAGTTGGTTCATGTGTGGTATGTGACTCCTAAAATCTTACATGGGTTCAGTTGACGCTAAGCCCATACGGGCTCTAGTGTTTTGTACCATGCCTAGCCAAGCTAGCCTACTAGTATCCCAAACCTAAAAGAGCTGAGAGCCATGTTTAGTCAAACTTTGACCAACAAAAAAAGTCAAAGCTTGAATATAGGATATTTTGGTAACTTAAAGGAGGAGCGTGAAGAAGGGTGGTCCTGTTTAGTAGTGGACAAAAAATGAACCAGACTTAGAAGGAAGCTGCCTGCAATCAGATGACTACAGTAGCTGTCGCGCTCTTTGTTTGGATGTCTTGAATGAATCCTCAGTTTTTCCTCTGCATCATCATCATCATTTTTTTAACCATACTTCTCTCTCTCTCTCTCTATTTTCTTCCTTTTTAAACTCTTTTACTGTTCATGCTCCTCCTGTTCCTCAGTGTTATCTCACTATTTCCAATGGCCCTTTGCAGAAAAATAGAAACCTAAGTCAAGAAGAGTGAGACAGTGGCCATTTCTCTCTCTCTCTCTCTCTCTCTCTCGTTGCATGAGTTTTTATTTTATGTTTCTTTTTTACTGTGAGTAAAGAGAGAAAATAGAGGGAGGTAAAGGATGCAGTCAGGCCTAGAGTATGCAAATCTTCCTGATCACATCCAGCAGATCATATCAGCCAGATCTGGCCTCCATCACCTCTCCCCCCAGTCTTTCTTCAGCCTCAACCCTGTGATTGACACAGAACAGCAGCACCAGATTGATAATTCTGCAGGCCATGAGCTGCATCTGTTGCACCACTTCCACCAACATGGCTTGGTGCAGGACCCAATTGGGGAACACCATCAGAAGGGAATGGAAGAGCAACAAATAGAGGAAAGGGAGGATGAGGAAGAAGAAAGGGGCGTTGGGGTTGCAGAGATTGTAGGGGGAAAGCCTGTTCATGAGCACACAAATAGGTGGCCTAGGGAGGAGACTCTAGCACTGTTGAAGATCAGATCTAATGTGGAAGCAACCATCCGTGACTCAATTTTCAAAGGAACCATCTGGGAGCATGTCTCAAGGTATGTTTCTCTATCCTCGTTTTCTCGTTTCTTCTCTCTTTGTCCTTTGGATCCAAAAAGAAAAAGATAATGGTTGTGATTTTAGTACGCATGATGTGTGCAGTCGACAATTAGTACTAACTACAAAGTGAGTGCATCTGACATCACCTATGGTTTCTCAATTTTTTGAACCAAGGGTCTTGTGAGAAACCCAAGACTGGTCCTTGCCTATTTATTTTTCTTTTGCAGTAGCTAGTGCAAAAACTAGTGGTAGCTGATGAATCATTGTCTGACATTATCTTGGGATGCAAATTGGGATCTGGTGTTTTGTGAGAAAAGCCAAGATTGGTTTTGTTGGATATTTATTTTCTCATTTTGTGGAGCCTAAAGGCCCAAGAAAAAATGCAATTTTTTTTGTCAGAGAATAAGTAAATTCTATGTGTGTTTTGCTACTATCTAAAGTGATTTGATCTGGGTTTTGCTAGTGAGAAACCCTTGTCATAGATTGCAAGTTTGAGTAGAGCATGGATTCTAGAACTTGTTCTTATCTAGTTCAATTATAGCCATTCACTAGTTCAATTATAGTCATTCACCTATCACCTGCATCTGCTTAAATTTTTAGATGTTGGTTGCACGTGTGGTTGGCTTGCTTCCCTAGTCACACGTGTGTATGCAGAAATTGCTACTAAAGATGGCAATGGATTGTGATGTCTATCTATTTCTATGTAACTCAGGAAGCTTGCTGAGATAGGATTTAATAGAAGTGCAAAGAAATGCAAGGAGAAATTTGAGAATGTGACCAAGTACTACAAGAAAATAAAAGATGGTAGGCAAGATGGTAAGAATTACAGGTTTTACTCGGTGCTTGAGGCTCTATACAGTAGTAACAATAACTCAATGTGTGGGGCTCCTGCTAATGAGGACAAGGTGATGATGGTGTTAGAGAAGAATGGAGAGGGCACATCAGAGGACGAGACCCTAGAGAATCCATCACTAACTGATGCTGCTGTAGGTGAGAACACAAAGAATAAGAAGAGGAAGAGGCAGAACTTTGAAGAGATGAAGGGGTTGTGTGAGGAGATGGTGAAGCAGATGATGGCGCAACAGGAGGAACTGCAAAGAAAGTTTCTAGAAGCTGTTGAGAGGAAGGACCAAGAGAGAATCCAGAGGGAGGAGGCTTGGAAGAGTCGGGAGATGGCAAGAATGGCTAACGAGACTGAGTTAAGGTCACAGGAGCAGGCCCTTGCTTCCACCAAGGAAGCCACTATTATTGGTTTCTTGAGGAAGTTCACAGAAGAAAACCATGTGGAGGTTTCCTTACCAAGGGTTGAAGAAGGGAACCTTATACCTGTCCTTAACCCTAACCGTAACCCTGAACCTCCAATCCCTATTTCAGGTGAAGGGGAAAACCAAGAAGATACTAATAACAAAATGGGGATGGCCCCATTGAAAAGGTGGCCAAGTTCTGAGGTCTTTGCTCTAATAAAACTCAGAACCAAGCATGAAGAGAACTTCAAGGAGAGCAACTCAAAGGGGTCACTATGGGAGAAGATATCTCAAGAAATGATGCAAATGGGATATATGAGGAGTTCAAAGAGGTGCAAGGAGAAGTGGGAGAACATAAACAAGTACTTTAGGAAGACTAAGGGTGCTGCCAAGGTGAGGCCTCCTGACTCCAAGACCTGCCCTTATTTCCACCAATTGAGCAGCCTTTACCAGAATGGGGTCCTCGCCTTTCCCTCTCAAAGGCATGAGGTACAGGAAAACAGCTCTAGCATGCCGGAAAACCGAGTTATGGCCGATAGCGGGTCCGCGGAAAAAGCGGAATCCTCGGAGTGTGGCTATGTTGGAGGGTTGATGCATATGGATGGTGACAGTGTTGATGGTATGGAAGCCCAGTCTGCTTTGATGGAGTTTGTGTGCAAACTCTCCTCAGACTATAGTGGTGCTGCCTGAATCTCTCTCTCTCTCTCTCTCTCTCTCTCTCTCTCTCTCTCTCTCTCTCACCAAATGGTGCTGATATGATAGGTGATGCTTTGGTGTTAAGACCGGTACTAGTGTATCGTTTTGGAAGGTAAAGAAGAAAAGAAAACCTTGCATGTGTGTTTGTTGGTAGTCTGTTGTCATCAATTCTGGAAATAGACTTTTAAAGTTTAAACCTCTCATCTCTGCATGGGTGTTTTCACGTAATATGCTGTAACGTCTCGTGGGCGGGATAATATGAATATTCCTCTCTGAACACTCGTGCAAACCGTGTGCGTGGAATTGAGATCAGGTGCAATGTGATTGCACACTATAAGTGTGCTGCTGTACCTGATCACTCACCATCTGCTGTTGGGCCTCACAGCTTACAGGCTGTATCGCAAAGATGGTGGGTGATCAGGTGTACCAGCACTCCAAAAGTGTGCAATTATATTGCACCTGATCTTCCGTGAGAAAGAGAGAGAGCTCTTATTCAGAAAACAATGTAGCAAAGGGTTACCACTATCTTTACCAGCAAATCTATCTCCAAACCCCACCTCCCAAACTGAGCATAGGTCAGTATTCAGAGAACAATGTAGATGGTATTAAATATGATAACGTGCAAATCGTACTCCAATAATTGGTTCAGAAATAGTTAGAAAAATAAATGAAAGAAAGGTTTCAAAATGCACACTGAAAGGTAGATTCAATGCACTAATTAAGTTACATCGCATCTTCCCCTTTGATTAACTTCTTCACCAACTTCATATTTCTTTATCCCACAAGGGATCCGCTCATCCGGTAGGAGTGACTCATGAAAGTAGCCAAGCTGAAGGGACGTCACAAGTTCTAAACCCATATGTGTGTCCCAGCAGACCCAAGTTGGGAATGTTCTGTGGTGGGCAAGGAAGACGAGGGAGGATCATGTGCAATGTGAATGTACACTTTTAGTGTGCCGCTGCACCTGATCACCCTCCATCAGTTGTGGGTCAGGGTGATCAGGTGCAGCGGCACACTAAAGGCATGCAATCACATTGCACCTGATCTTTTTTCAGGGAGACTGGGGGAGGATCTGGTGCAATGTGATTGCACACTTTTAGTGTGCTGCTGCACTTGATCACCCATAATATATTTGGGATACAGCCTATCAGCTGTGGGGCCAACAGCATATGGTGGGTTTACACTTGTGTTTTTATATCGATGACCTGGCAAGTGAGTGAGGTGGTTTTTCCTTGATTATCCAAAAAAAATCATGTTTCTTCACAGTGCTCACATTGAAACTGAAAGACAACACTTTAGGCAAGAAGGTTATTCACTTTCCAATTTAGGGTAAACACTGATGGCCACAATGGACAAGAAAAATTAAATAGTTCTGCCATAAGATGGAATCCTATGGAGAAGAATAGTATGAGACGGTGTAAATGACGAAATATGACTCAGCAGGTGTACTCCAGTACGAAGCTTAGGCTTTAGGGGCATCAGCTCATATCCGTATTGCATCTCCACGCACATTAATCGGATATACATACTTATCCAGAAAAGCAGGATAAGTTGGGAAATTGCACTCCACTAGGAGTTTCCGGCTCCTGCTTTTCTAGGTAAGTAGGTGCATTAAACATCTTCTAAGTAACATCTACTTGGTCGAATGCAATTCACTCTTCATTTTCCTTTTATGCACCATGCTAATTTTGTGATTTTAATGGTTATCTAGATGGTTCGGGTTCAGGTCAGATAACCAAATGCTAATCAGACTCAGGTTAATTTGTCTATATAGCATTCTCACAAATCACATCCCAGTACAGATCTGAATCAGAGTTGGACATACAGTCCGACAAGATCGAACTCAAATGCATATTTCCAATGTATGAGGGTATATACTCTAATTGGATCCAGGTTCAGCATAGGACCTATGCATTCAAGCCCGAATCCCACTCCAAATCCAACTATCCTACATCAAATTAAATCCAACCCGAGTCGGACCGGTTTACGTCCCTAGATTTTAACCTCCTGAGGGATGCATGTGTTCACCAAATATTGTCCACTTACACAATACGAATAATCCAAATCAAAGACAGAATTAGTTGTAAAGCAAGGTCCTTGTAAAGCCAAATTTGTTTGTGGAATTGCATCCAATCTTTAGTAGAAACCAATGGGAAAAGTTGACAATTGTGCGTTTAGTTTCTATGGAATTAAGCAGTTCTCATTACAGCTTTCTCAGGACTAGCATTACTAAACCAAGCAGACCTAGATTGGGTTGACAGTTGGCCGTTCATCTTGACTCTTACCCTTTATTGCATTAGTGCAAATTAATGTTAAACATTGAATGTAAAAGTTCTGTTAGACTTCTGTTGGTGTGAATCTGTGTGCTAGAGGAAGATGTTTTCAAAGGTTACACCTTGTTGTCCATGTGCTTTCATTGCTTATTTGTTCATTATTACTTTCTCATAGGCATGCTTTAATAGCTAAGCAAAACACATGCCTAAGATATCAATATTGGCATGGTTTTGTTTAGCAGGCTTCAACACTTCAAATGATTTTCAAAACCTGTTACAAAATATCATGAATGAACGCTTAAAGGGTCTTTATGGAAAACAAAAGCTTAATGCTAAGATGTATGATTTTGAAGTTAAAATTTGACTGAAGCCCGTTTGAATTTCATAGTACAAAAACAGAGCATAGATTCTTCTTCCTAACAAGTACATGGAAACAAACACTGTGTAGATGACTTCAGACTATCACTTGACCTGTCTTAAACAAAATGCAAGAAAGAATTTCTAGCTACTTTATTCCTTATCATTGTTATCGCCACATGGAAAATTAGATTTGTTCAAACAAAGTTTGCCAAAACAGTGAATATTTCTACAGCTTTTGGTTTTATTTGCAGTTGTATTTTGCTTTGTGTTGTTAAACTTTATATATTATCATATATACATGAAAAAGAAAAGGTATTGCTCTACATTTTTTACATGTTGCACTTATGGTGCACAAGAATAAAGGGATTCAACGTATGTTATCAAAGACTGCCTACTAAAGGCTGAGCATGATGTATACTTCCTATTTGCAGTTAGCAGTTTGATCATTTTAAGCTTACATCTCAACTGAATATTTCAAAGAACCGCACGATCAGGTTTGACCAAGCACAAGAACTAAAAAAAATAAGAAAGTTACCTTTCCATCAGCTCATTGTTTTCCTCTCCGCTAAATTTGCGAAGTCTATTACCGACTGACTCTTCAAATGCACTCTTTACAGAACGAATGCTTAGCTTGCCATACACTATATTAAGTTTAATTGTCATGCACAAATCATTCTCCATAACATCAGCACAGAATTGTTCTTTTCCTTTCGATTAGAAGGTCGGTATAGTCCCATATTTCTCGGACAACACCTGCTTTAGTGAGATATTATCAGCATAAACACCTGATTAATTTTGATCAGCCAATTGAAAAAGTATTATAGACAGATGATCTTGCATGAAGCAACTGGATTAGACCTTTGGTGTGGAGATAGTTTCTTCAATAGAAACTTGAGACACACCAAGGCCTTAGTGACTGGTGCATCCAATTTATAATTTGTTGGTTGGTCAACCATTCGACCAACAACCATTTCTAAATTCAAATGGTATCTTGGAGGCACTGTGTGGTTCATCGGTAGTATGGTAGATAATACACAACAAACATTTTGAAGTTGACTGTATAGATGTCTTGCTTACGGTAACTGACCATCTTTTACTATGCACAAGTTGGATGGTATGTGGCCCATACCTGTACTGATGTTCAGCAAGAACAAGTCTTACAAGCCCATAGAGATGTAAAATTTAGGAACACACAAGCTCATGGGAACATACACAAGAATGCACACATGATTTTAGAGTGGTTCGGTCTAAATATGATCTATGCCCATTATAGGGTTCTCTCACTCTCTGGGCTTTGTTATCCAGCTGGTGCAGATTCTTATCCTTTCCACATTTGTTGAAGATACTTCTTTAGCAAGTGTAGAATATTATTGTGGATGTGTACCAAAGTTTTTGGTAACTTTATATCAGCCTTATCTTGTTACCATTTGGTGGTGTTTGTGTCTATCTCCAGCCAATTTCCTTTGTTTTAGCTGGAGGTTTTCTATATATTGAATAAGTTGTATCCATCGACATATAAGAGTGAGTAATAAATTGGGTGTAGCCCCTCGTTCCTATTCGTAGATGTAGGCAGCCATTGCCGAACCACATAAATCTATGTCTTCTCCTTGTGTAGTGTTTGAGTCTTTTAACATGGTATCAAAGCGTGGCTATTTGAGGTGACCGATGATAGTTGGATTTTATGGAAACAAATGGCAGAGTTATGGCCGACAACACTACCAACATCATCGAAGGTTTTGCTGCTGAAAATATTGGGAGTTCCTTTACCCAGGGTGTCGATAATAAGGTTGGTTACCTTAATCAGAATCATCTTCTTAAAATCACAAATACGCTATTCTCAGGGAATGATTACCTGAGCTGGGCAAAGGCCATTAAGTTATTTCTCAATGGTAGATCCAAATTGGATATATCACAAAAAAAAAATACGAAGCCAAAACTCTCAGATCCCGCCTATGAGAAATGGGAATATGAGAACGATATAGTTATGAGTTGAATAGTAAACTTTATGGAACCGACCATTTATAGAAGCTTTCTATTTATGAACACCGCAAAGAAAATCTAAGACGGGGTTAAAGAGATTTATGAAGAACAATTCAACCTCACAAGAGTCTATAAACTTCAACTGAAAATTGCTAAATATACCCATAACGACAAGCCCTTTAGTGTGTACATAGGTACACTTAGAGGGATGTAGGGATGAATTACTCCAATACTGACTCCCTACTGGTGATGTCCTTAAGAATAAAAAAAAGTTTGAGGAAGATAAGGTTTTTAGATTTCTTGCAAGTCTCGATCCTAACTATAAAAACCTATGAAGCCAGATCTTGATGACAATGCCCTTACCTTCATACAATAGTGTATGTGTCATGATCCAACACAAACAAACTCTCTGGAAAGTTATGAATCTGAGTCTTAAAACTAATAAAGAACCATCAGAAAAAATGGCATTTCAGGTTAGCTTCAAGAAAAAGCAGTCATTCACCAAGCTTCCAAACAATTTCACTCAAAACTGATCTAAACCAAGGTCGAAACTCAAGTGCTCCTATTGCAAAAACTTAGGTCACTCCAAAGATCGGTGTTGGGATCTTGTGGGTCATCCTAATCGTGACAAGGAGACCAATACAAAACATGATGCTGCAAATTTTGTCACCAAAGATGACCTTGCCTGGTTCTTTCAGCAGATGTCTAAGATAAACTTAGCATTTACATCTCCCATCAGTGATGTGCTTGCCGACCAGCAAGGTAAAACCCATGCCTTCCTTTCATATATTTCCAACAACGGGTGGATTATTGATTCAAGAGCCTCAAACCACATGACAAACCGTGATGTCGATTTGATTAGCTCAAAAAAAAATAGTATATACCGCCAATGGATCTATCATGATGGTCACCAACACAAAGAATATGAAACTTATGAATCAAGATACTGATTCTAAAGTCCTCATTGTTTCCAAATTTGCTGCTAATCTTATATTAGTAAGTAAGATTATAAAAACTCATGATTGTTTGGTTATTTTCTCTTCAAAAGATGTTGTCTTTTAGGACAGGAGAACGAAGAGGATGATTGGTAGAGGCATAGAATGCGATGGACTATACATCTTCAGTCAACCAAAAAAAGTTTTTTTATGTTGTGCTCAATCAAGTAATACTTATAGTCTTTGGCACTCCTGTCTTGGACATGCTTCTACTAGAATCATAAAATCAATGCTACCAGATTTAAATAATAATAGTTTATCATGTGATGCTTGTGAGTTTGCTAAGGCCACTTGGCTTCCCTTTCAAAACTCCTCTACTAGAAGTAATATGCTTTTTGAATTGGTGCACTCTGATGTGTGGGGTTTAGCTCCTATAGACCCTGTGTTTGGTTTTAAATATTATGTTATATTTATTGAAGACAAATCTTGGGTCACCTGGGTGTATTTTCTGAAACATAAAAATGACGTGGCCAAAGTTTTTAAGAACTTTTATAATCTTGTGCTTACTCAATATGATCACAAGATCAAACTTCTGAGGTTTGATAATGGAGGAGAGTACATTAATAAAGTTCTTGATGACTTTTTGATGCAGCAAGGTATAATGCCCCAAACTACTTGTGTCAGAACCCCACAACAAAACAGGGTCATCGAAAGAAAAAAACATCACTTACTTAATGTAGCTCGGTTTCTCATGTTTTATATGAACATCCCTCAAAAATACTGGGTTGATGCCATAGCTACAACTTGTTACATCATAAACCGTATTTCAAGTTCTAGTTTGGAAAATAAAATCCCTATGAAAAACTTGAGAAATCAAAAAAATTCCATTAAGCATTTGAAAACTTTTGGGTGTAAGTGTTTTGTTCATATTCAATAAAAATTTTGAAACAAGCTTGAAAAAAGATCTGTCAAATGTGTGTTTGTTGGATATTCTTCGTCAAAGAAGGGTTTTAAATGTTTCGATCCTATCTTAAGAAAGCTTTATGTATTAAGAGACGTGGGATTCTTTAAAGATGAATCCTGTTTTCAGTATCTAAGCGAGAGAGAGAACCAGCTGAATATGTTCAGTTTCATGCCTAGTCCCATTTTGCCATTGCCTGAACCTCTTATTGATTTCGGACCTACCCCTCTTAGTCCTAATGGTCTAATTGACTCATCTACCCAAGATTCTGATACCTCTCTCATACCTGATCAAAATACCATCTCTATGGACCCCGTGACTAGTTCTAACCCAAGTTAGCCCATACCTGAGTCCAATACCATTTAAGAGACTGGTAATGTAAGGAGGTCATCTCGACCCACTAGGCCTCCAGTTAAACTTAGAGATTATTACTCATATTGTGCTACCCAAACTTCTAAAGCCCATTCTATAGAACATCAATTTAACCTCTCAAAACTATCCTTGTCTTATCAAACCTACCTATCCAAGACCTATGCCCATCATGAATCATCAAGTCATAAAGAATCTCTTGAGGATCCTAAATGAAAATCGGCAATGGATGATGAACTAAAGCATTACTCAAAAACAATACTTGGACATTAGTTGAATTACCTGAAGAAAAGAAAACTATGAGATGTCGGTGGATATATAAAATCAAATACAATAGTGATGACTTTGTGGAATGCTACAAAGCAAGGTTGGTAGCAAAGGGGTATATGCAGAAAGAGGGTATTGACTTCACTAAAACCTTTGCTTTGGTTGCAAAAATGAGTTCTATACGTATTCTTCTTTCTGTTGCTACTAATAAGCAATGAGGCATCTTCCAATTAGATGTGAAATATGCCTTCTTCCATGCTGAGTTGGAAGAAGAGGTATATATGAACCCTCTGCTCGGGTATGAGTGTGATATTAAGAAAGTATGCAAACTTTAAAAATCTATTTACGGCCTCAAACAATCTCCTCGAGCTTGGTTTTCCAAGCTCAGTGAGGTTCTTATTACAATCTGATTTAAACTAAGTACTGTTGACTATACCATGTTTGTGCATTGTTCTTTCGAGGGAACTGTAATCTTGCTTGTGTATGTTGATGACATAATTCTGACAAGAGACAATAAAGGTATGATGCAGAAAACCAAAAAAATCCTTTGTGCCAAATTTGAAATCAAAGACCTTGGCAAACTAAGGTACTTTCTTGGCATCGAAGTTACCCATTCTAACAAAGAAATTTTCTTGTGTCAGCGAAAGTATACGCTAGATCTTCTTAAAGATACTTGATTGATTAGAGCTAAGGTAGCAGAAACTCTCCTTGAAGCTAAATGCAAACTAAAGAAAACTGATGGAGATGTTGTTGCCAACATCAAGAGTTTTCAAAGGCTTGTGGTTAAGTTGATATATCTGACTATTACATGTCCTGATATTACTTATGCTGTGAGTGTAATTAGTTAGTTCATGCATCAACCTCGATCTATTCATGTTGAAGTTGCCCATAGAATTCTTTGATATCTTAAAGGGAGTCTCGACAAAGGGATTCTTATGAAGAAGAATAACAATCTTGACATTGTTGGTTTTACTCACTGACACTGATTGGGCCGGGGACCCTAATGATAGAAGGTCAACAATGGGTTTCTATTCATTTGTTGGTGAAAATCTTGTCACTTGGAGAAGCAAAAACAATTAGTAGTTGCGAGATCCAATGTTGAAGTTGAATATCGTGCCATGGCTGCATGTACATGTGAACTCATTTGGATTAAAGCTCTCATTCTTGATATGGGCGTATAAAATACTCAATCGATGAAACTTAAGTCTGACAACATGACTGCAATATTCATAGGAGAAAATCCGGATTTTCATTACAGAACCGAATATATTGAAGTTGACTGCCATTTTGTAAAAAAAAGATTCAAGCTAAAGAACTTTTCACGTCATATGTTGGAAGCAAAGAGCAGTTGGCTGATATTTTTACTAAATCCCTAAGTCGTGAAACTCATCACAAGCTAAGTTCTAAGTTGGGTTTGATGGATATATATGCACCAACTTGAGGGGGAGAATGTTATCCAGCTCGTGCAGATTCTTATAATTTCTACATTTGTTGAAGATACTTCTTTAGCAAGTGTGGAATATTATTGTGGATGTGTACCAAAGTTTTTGGTAACTTGATATCAGCCTTATCATGTTACCATTTGGTGGTGTTTGTGTCGATCTCCAACAGATTGTTTCTTTTGTTTTAGCTGGAGGTTTTTTATATATTGAATAAGTTGTATCCATTGACATATGAGAGTGAATAATAAACTGGGTTTAGCCCCTCGTTCCTATCCATGGATGTAGGCAACCATCGACGAATCATGTAGATCTATCTCTTCTCTTTGTGTACATGTTTGAGTCCAGAGAGAGGGTCTCTCCCTTTTTTATAATAAGATTTAAGGCTTACACATTTCAGGGGTCTCTTGTCACATAAAGATACCTAGTAACAACCTTTGTTGGACTCTTTGAAATTATGCTCATTGCAAGACTTTTTCTTAGAGTCTTTTCTGGATGAAGAGTGTTCATTATAAAACTTCTTCTTAGACAAGGAGTCTGCCTTTGATGAGTCTTCATGAGTAAGAGGTTCAGGATCCAACTTAATGTGTGGACCTTGGTCATCCATCTTAATGTGAGGATAAGTCTAGAGGATCTAGTTCAACTGGGTCTGGATTCGAGTCCTCTTTCGCATCTATCTTACCCCATCAAGCCAACCTATTCAAAGTTGAGCTTGTTTCAAAAAATATTAAAATTTTAATTCAAGGCTTTGATAAAGATATCTGTAATTTGCTTTTCGGATGGAACGAATTGGACTTCTAAGTCACCATAAGCAACCTTTTGATAAAGTGATAGTAGATTTTAATGTGTTTGGTTCTAACATGAAACACTGGATTAGCAATCAAGTATGTTGCTCCCAGATTGTTGCACCATAACACCGACACTTGAGATAAATTGAAACCCAAATCATATTTAAGTCACATTAAAACAAAGGCTGCCCCAGCAACATCCTTGTAAAATGCCTTGACTAATCCTAGCATTGGTTGGATGATTAGGATTGAACGTGGGATAGATACCATCATATGTCAGCTGATGGGACCATGTTACTGTAGATAAGTGAAAGGTGCCATGTTGACCATGTCTCTATTTTTGTGTCTCGGTGTGAAACTCCATCGGCAGAGATGTCAATGTATCAGATATATTCGATATTTGACCTGATTCCAAACCCAATTATTCAGAATTGGTTAAGAAAACTGAACGCAATTAATAATTGAATTTAGATTTGGCTTAGGATTTCATGACTGAATCCAATGGATATCTGAATCTGACTACATGCATGTTTTTCGAATTTAGATTATCTTTTTACATCCAAATCTAAGTTCATTTTTTTTATATTTATATGAAAAAACTGCTCCCATGATCAGAGACCTAGTTCTGCATGTACTTAGGATCATTGTCCTAGCAACGTAAAATTTTGTGGGCTTACCCCTTGCCCTCATAGATTCACCACGCTTTGGCTTGCTCAAGGGATGAAGCCCATGGAATTTGAACATAAACTGCCTGCCTAGCAGCTTAGGCCCCATCCCACTATGCCAAACCCCTGAGGGGCTAAATCTAAGTTCAATTAGCCAATATCCAATCAGTCAGATTTGATATTAGTTACATCCAACCCGAATCCAAGCCGTTTACATATCCCTATCTATGGGCACTCCCTCTCCATCCACTGGGAATTTGTTGTTGGTGAATAATGTGCTCGATTCATCATCTGTTAGAAACTCGGATTTGTATTTGTATGCAATAGAAATCTCGTGATCTATACGAAGCATCGGTCGCGGTCGTGTTTTTTTTTTCATGGGACCCAAACATTCATCTGATCCAGAACCAAATTCACATCAATGATGGATTAGGGTTTTCAATGGGACCATTTCAAGCAACTTGAGTCATGGGTTCCACATGCAAAAGGTGTATGGTGTACCCCACCAATATTGTCCATAATTGATCCAACTCCATTATTTTCTATCCATACCACCAAAATAGATCGGCTTTAGTTGTGTCCCCATGCATCCAAACATTACTGCTATTTAGTCTTTTAAATGCCCAAATAGAATCAATGCAACCAATGCCAAAGTGTGCATGCCAATGGCTCGGTTTTGAAATCTTGTTGACAAAATGTCATCCACACAGATCCGGTAAGGCCCTTATAGATATAATCAGCCCAATGAATCAGATCTGTTTTTATCTTTCACATCAGATCCAGAAAGATCTGAATTTTGTTTATTATCCGGAACCTCGGTACATGTAAAACTGAACCTCATTAAGCATAATAGTAAGTTGGACCCAGATTAATTTGGTATAATTTTTCAGATACCAACTTTACTTTTAGATCCAATTAGGCTGCACCAGGACCTGCGGGAATTTGTAATGCCTAGGTCTGACCTTAATCAAAATGGCTTGGCTTTAGGTCGGATATTTGTCTTAAGCCAAATCCATTTAGTCAGATTTGGTTAGAGGAATCAGATTTAATTAGTTAGTATTGGGTCAGATTCATTTTTTTGATTACAGCCAAATCTGGATCTGAGTCCAAACCCGTCACCGGACCCTGCAAATATCCAACTCGAATTGCACATAAAATTTAGATCCCATCCCACTACTACCAAGAACAGTACATCCTTATGTTGCATCCATGTCGCATGTAAATAGCCCGCGAGGGCTTCGTTCATCTGGTAGGAGTGACTTGTGGACATCACCAAGATTAAGGGATGTCACAAGTTTAAAACCCACAAAGGATGTCCCTTACCACAACGTCAAAGATGTTATTAAATATCATAATTAGGGTTTCCCTTGGCCCTAGCCCGAAAACACGCACATATTCGTCTTCCATTAATCCTTAAATGTTATTAAATATCATACTAATGCCATGTTTGAATGCTGGTATTATCAAGGACTTATCATATTCATAAAAAATGCAGGTAATTTCTATTAGTTCTTAAATGACATTAAAGTTTGTATTAGTGGCATAATTGAATATCACACTAGTGTAATGTGCTTGCTGTATGTATTAAATGTAGCAGTAAATGACATTTAATGGCACTCAATTAATGCTTTATTGTTAAGATCTATTAGAATGGTTTTCAAGGATTCCTTATTTTAAGTTTTTTTAATCCCACATGCAGGGATATTTTCAATAGATCTTGTATAAAACGTTTATTTGTTGATTTGCAAACTTATTGTGATAAAACCACCATAAATCCAAAATATAGGCGATATTTGTGATTATACCTGTAACTCAAATCCAAGGGTTAAAAATCTCCTATCTGCACAAGATCTGGCATGCACCTCGTGCCAAATCAAATCCAGGGATCTAAGATCCCAAGGCATTTAAACAACCTTCTACTAGCATTTAACCGAGTAGATTGGCATGCTCACTTTTTCTTTTTTAAGATTAATTGAAAATTTGACACTAGTTTAAGATAATGGAGCATGAAATCGTGGGTGTTGAGAGGCACTGTGTTTTGGTTGCTGGGGTTTTCATGGTTTTCCAGATGCCTTGGACCTTTTTTCGAGGGATGCAAATGGGTCGGATCCAAGATGGAGGTTTTGCAAATTTTGGTTATTGCAGATCCGACTCCCAATCCGCACCATTTGAATGCCTACTTTTTACCATCTAGAGCGATGTTGTCAGTATCGGTGCATATATCAGCAGAAAGTCGATACGATACTGACCTGAATGACTATGTTTAATAAATATAAAAATGCTTAAAATTAAATTTTTTAATATTATTTTAATGGTGTTAGCACGTGTCTTGTTCTGATTGATACCAAATATTTTTTTTAGCTGATTCAAAACGATTCACTTGAGAATCGGTATCGGCTGATTCACCTGAATTGTTGGCCAAACGTTTCAGTGCCGAGACCGATACTGCCAACATTGATCTAGACAATGTTGTTGGGGATCCAGGTTGGAGGTTTTGCAAAGTTTGGCTGTTTCGGATCTGACAGGATCCGACTCCCCAATATATTTAACTGTTCTGGATCGGAACCGTTTGCATCCCTACCTTTTACCATCTTTGCAATGTTGTTGGATACTTATAAGTCATGATTTATGTGCTTTTTTTTATTAAACGATGCACGTCGACTTGTTATCAAACTCAAATAAGACCAGATAGCAGACAAGTGGTGCCAAAACCGATAACTTTTTTTTTGTCCAAGACTGTTTGACCCAGACCTAGGCCTGATTCAGGATGGTCGTTAGGCTTGGTAACAAGAGATCCAGATTTTTTTTACTAACCATTGGACAATATAATTTAGGTAATTTAGTGACTAACCAGTCTAATAAATCTTAGTTTGGGACCAGCCTAGTTACTTAATCTGGCTACACACAACAATCTAGCCATTAAATTTGAGTCCGGATCGGGTGCAATCACATGGCACAAAATTTGTACATTAAGCATCTGATTGCTTTCCAACAGGTCTTGGGCCCCACAACTGACAGGCCCTGTCCTTAAGATGAAGGGTGATCAGGTGCTTAATGCACAAATATTTGTGCAATCATATTGCACCTGACTTTAAATTTGCTCTAAGAAACATGCAAAGGAAAAAAGTAATAAAAAAAAAAGCCAAACCATGCAAATCTCTCTCTCTCTCTCTCACCATTTAAATATGCACTAAGAACAAAAAAATGTATTAAGGAATCCAAACAATGCTCCCTCTCTCTCTTCCATTTAAATATGCACTGAGAACAAAAAATGTATTAAGGATTAAGGAATCTAAACAATGCAATGCTCTCTCTCTCTCTCTCTCTTCCATTTAAATATGCACTAACAAAAAATGAATTAAGGAATCCAAACAATGCAATGCTCTCTCTCTCTGTTCCATTTAAATATGCACTGAGAACAAAAAATGTATTAAGGAAGCTAAACAATGCAATGCTCTCTCTCTCTCTCAGTTTAATTATGCACTAAGAAACATGAACAAAGAAAAAATGTATTAAGAAAATCTCTCTCTCTCTCTCTCTCTCTATATATATATATATATATATATATATCACACACCGTTTAATATGAACTAAGAAACATGAACAAAGAAAAAATGTATTAAGAAAATCTCATAAGAAAATGTAGGGCACCAAGGTGGACCGTAAGGGCTTCAGAGTTAATGGGTCTCTGAGGACTACAGATACACCCAACTCCCATATCTCTTTTTAAGACCAAGCTCAGTCCCGTATCAGGTGGGTCCTATTTGCTTTGCTCGAAACGGATCTTGCTCCCCCGCAATTCCTTGTTGCCAGCTTGGCATTATCAATGCGGCCAACACCCAATTTATTTGTCTAAGGTGACCCAGCTCAGATCCAAATGGATCCAAATCCCCACCTGAACATTAAGACCACACATCCGTCATGACGTAGGAATTTGGATTACGGGTCCTGGCATGGACTAAACCATATTTTATTGGAGCTGGTATAGGTAAAATCCGGCCTTCTATACTCAGTACTGATGTAGGGTTGGATTCAAATGATTTGTACCTAGATCCAGGCCTTGTGGGCTTGGATCAGGTGCGGGATGTGGACCGTCAACGCAATTTTAGTTGTTTTTGGGGACCATGGTGGTATAAGGTGAAAGCATGAAAAATTCAGAACGGATCAGATTCGGTTTTACCTTTATGGACCGGTTGGTCCGCAACCCATCTGATCGAGTTGGATCACTAAGCGACTAGGGATGTTAGTGGTCCATATCCAGATCCAAGCTTGACCAATGTGATCTGTTTCCCACACTGACCTATTATAGTCAGTGGACTTATTAGATCAGGCAGGATTCAGATCCAACTGCGACCTGAACCAGGACATGGCAGTGATGGACCACGCCTGATGGCATTAAGTGACAAAATAAATATAGGTTTACCTAATTAGTTCAAAGTGGCACCTGGTTAATTCACATTAAATTTATCGTGTGGACCCAAAATAAAATGGGCGCGAGTGGGCAGACCCGAGACAGATCCAACACCTGGACCAACCCATTTTGGGCTACTTCCCCAGCGTCCACATGGGTTGCAGTACCATATCAATAAAGACGAACGTGGGCCCTTCCTTTCGCCCATGCAAGACATATCGTATGTTTGTAGGCATTATTGAGTATTTGTTTGTGTGCAATTTGGTAGGTTCCTGGATATGGACCCACACGGTTCTCGCTCCCATGTTCTCACTTCATTATCTAACAGCATATATTCAGGTATTCATGCTAAATATCTAACGAATTTCGTTGGTTTTCGAAGACTGCTAACGAACTTAAATTCCATGAGTACACACCAATGTAACTCAAAAACTGTGTAAGCGGATCAGGCCAGATCCAAACCTGAAATAAATTGTGCACTGGATAGCATAATGTGGGCCAAGCTCCATTGCTTAAGGACTTGGATCCAGGTACCTTCCATTTAATTATTTTTGAGAGTTTTCTTGGTGGTATTAATTATTTTTAAGAATTAAACCCAGCATTCACAAAACAACACACTAGACAGTACCGAGCTTAGTTAAATAAATAAAAGTCAAAGACCTATGTTTTATCTAACAAGTGCGGCCTAATAATTAGATTTTAAAAGTGAATAGTGCGACAAAAGTTTTAAACGGGAAAATAACTGCAACGATCTTCTCATATTTTTGTCGGCAAAATATATGCAAAAAGACTAAAAATAAAAATAAAAATTTACAAAAGAATAAAAACAGAACATATATTTACAAATTACAACCTTTCATGCACTTCATGCAAACGGTTAAAAAAAATAAAATAAAATAAACAGTGTTGATTATAAACGGGTCAGATGTGGACTTGGATATGGGTTCGATGGATATACCCGACTTTTTAGTAAAAAGACTCATTCCCCGAGAAATCCGTGATCAGCGGTGTCCCGGAATTTTGATTATCCACGTGAACGGTCAAAAAGTATTCAGCAAGCAACGTGTGACTTTTCCCTTTAGCAATTTTGACTAAAATACCATGATAAATTGAAAAAATCTATATAGAGTTGCACTTTATCGTCAACGAGAACACAATTTATTTTCCTTGATGCATATTTTTGTCAATAAATTAAATGATATAGGGCATTTGGTCATTGAACTTCAGTCTCCCTGACCCAACGTCTTTCTTGTCCGAGCCTCGGAATTGAGACCCGCTTCGGAATTTGGGATTCGATTCCGTACCTAAGCAAGACACCGATCAGGTCCATTCAGGCGTGTGGGTAGGGAAGCAAACGGATCGGATTTGGTATGACACTGATCCGGGTCTGACATATTCTTCTCAAACAAGGGTCTTAAAATGTGATCCCTAATGTTTAATTAGATAGGATTTGGACTAATGTGGTTGGACTTTTCATATTTATATTTGGATCTAGATCATAATTCTTGTTGGACCTACATTCTGATCCATTTATAATTTTACAAACAAAATGAAACACACCTTTTTTTAATAGATCCAATATGACCATATAAATTTCAGATATACGGCCCGTATTCAATTCTTTCGTTCCCTTGCTTGCGAAGTTGTGGGATTGGCATACTCAGACATATTAATCTCAAATCGATTCAAGTTGCTTGGTCCGTATGATCCATATGCCAAACTGACCTAGATTGGGCTGAACCTCATGACCTAGTGATGTAGGTCCAAACCTGACCCATTCAGTTAAAAGGTCAGACAAACCTAGCCAGGTCAAATGGGTCAGTCTGCAATTTTGGAACTAAACAACACTTGAAAAATAGTGTTGCCAATCTGTCCGATCCAAAATCAAGCCAAAAACATCAGCGAATTTGGTAGGATCCAGAACCCAATTTGGGTATTTGCATATTGAGAGACAACCTTGTTCTAACTCTTTTACACATAAAACTTTGAGAGGAAAAGAAAATTCTTACTCAACTGGGATGAAAACAATTAGGATATGCATTGGATCACGCTCGAACCGGTGTTGCCTCTTGATTTTTGTAGAATGGATCAAGACCCGACTCAGATATCACAGTGGGATCCAGAATCCAGATACGAGCCAGGTCTGATTCTGCTGAAAACGGATAATATATATCGATTTTCATCATTTCATATGGAAAATGTTAAATAGGTTGGCCTAGATCCGACCCAATTCAGCTCAAATCCAACTATATATATTTACCTGATCTCATTCGTAGCATAAGTCAGGCTTGGGATAAGAAATGGAGCTCGGCCCAAGTCTGCCTCGAAGATATGCAAGTTGGCTCCAAGCCTAGCCCAAAATGTAGTCCAATTCTTATACATCAAAAATAATAGAAAACAGCATCAAGTGGATCTGATCCAAGGACTTATAGACCGATCCATAAAGAAAAAAAAAGAAGACTTATAACTGGTCCAAACCAGATCTGTTCTATACTCTCATATAGTCATATCCCGGGGATGTAATGCCAAATTCACAGTGAGATCCAAATAATACAAGGATTTAAAACCCGACCCGTTTTCAGAAACTTGACAAAAGTATCGGGTCAAGCTGTCCCTAACCAAACCGACTCGTTTTCTTACCGAGTTGCTAGGGCTGATTCTGCTCTGCTTCTGGAAGAAATTATCGTTGTCATTTTGGACCGAGGACAAGGGCTGTTTGGGTAATATCCCGATGCTTTATTTTGGGGCCACCATCTTGGGGCTCGTGACTGAGTCGCAGCGATCAAAGGGGCGTTTTTGTCTCCATTATCAGGAACAAAAGTGTACCGCGTCAGATACCGCTCAAAGAAACAACGAATTGGCCTTTTTTTTCTTGTCCCTTCTCTCCCTTCCCGTAAAAAACTAAATGCTCGGGGTTTGTATGTGACTTTACGTTGAACTTATAGATCAAGTCAGACCTAAAACTGCAGTATTCTTGCTAATTCGCACCAAGAACAATGCAGGGTGGTCGTGGGCCCAACCCGGGGTTTGCCCATCAAGTGGCTCGGTTCTGCCCCAATGGGGTTTGGCTCATCCCCCTAGGCAGGTGTTATAGGTTCAAATCTCATGGGTGTCACGTCACCTATTGCATATTGGGGCAAGGGATAAGCCCACCGAGTTTTACGCTGCCAGGACAGCGACAGTCGGTACAGTAGGCAAAGCCAAAGTTGCTAGGTCTTTGATCCTGAAAGTGGTTTCTCCTTGTAAATATAAAAAAAAGTGGCCCAGTTCTCGGCAAGGGTAATTTGTTGTAAAAAAAGAAGAAGCGTTTATGCATACCCCACCATGGGAACGCGATCACAAACTGCTTTTTTCCACGGAAAAAAGTGGTGCCTAGAATCGCCGGGCCACCCACCTTTTCTGTGACAACACTTTCCATGAGGGTGTGGCCCGGCTTTGTTTTTCGCAGGTCAGAGTTGCATGTGAGTTTCCATGTGGAACTCTGTTCTGCGTGAGACAAACGCATGCTAAGTAGCCAAATTGAGTTACTTTGCATAAAAGGAGAGGAAGATATTTTCAGAAGCTCAATTCCCCGCCTTGGTATAGAAAGTAAAGCTAGGGATGTAAAAGGTTCGGATTCAGATCGGATTTGGACATCCATCAAATTTAGATATTTGTCGAATTCATTAATAAAAAATAATTATAATCGAATATGGGTTTGGCTTACCAAATGCAAGTAAATTGAATAGAATTCAGTCAGATATCGAATAAAATCCGATTCATTGACATCCCTAAGTAAAACAATCCATGGAACTCGTTTGACTCTATGATCTATCCAAAAAAAAACTATGCACCCTAAAATACAATTCTTTCATCCCAAACTAAGTAACATCTAGAGATCAAGCCAGAATTAGTTTGCTAGCCCTAGTGGGGCTTCAACGAAGGGAGTGTTGGGGAATTACCTCACGCTTCAAACGTGGCAGTAAACTATTGGTTGAACTTAAGCATCCCCCTTTTTTATCGCGATCATTATTTTCACGATAAAATAGAGAAAACGAAATTGCTGATTGCGAAAGATAAAGATGGAATGCCGAAGGATAAAATGAAAGCAGACGGTTTGAAGTTTGAACTCGCTCTTTGCTTCTGGTGCTTTGCCGCTCTCTCTCTCTCTCTATTTCTCTGAAGGAAGGAAGAAGACGAATGGGAGAGGATCGGTCTTCTTCGCTCTGCACAAGTCGAGAGTTCGCGATTTCGCGTCGACGATCCGAGGGATTCCCGGTTCCATCGGATCCTAGGGCGCAGGTAGTACGGTCTTTTCCTCGTTACCGTTTGGATGCTTGCGCGGAGATCGTGATCTCGTGATCCTCTCCCCCTTCTTTTCCCATCTTTTCTGTCTCTCTCTTGTTTTCTTATCGCGATCTCCGTACGTGTTCGTTGCGATCTCCGTACCACCTCGGATTCTGCCTCGCTCGCATTCTCTTCCTGATTTTGTTTGTTTCTTTGCTGCGTTTTGATGAGGAGGAGTTTCGCTTCTCTTGTTTAGTTTCTTGTTGAGTCTTTCCTGCCTCGTTTTCTTTCGCGTTTTCTCGTTCATTTCTGATTTGACGGAACCAGGTGAAGTTTGATGTTTTCGTTTTTCTTGGTTTTATCGTCTATATTTTTTTCGATTTTTCTCATGTGTTTGATGAAATGAGGAGAAGTATCGTTCCGTTCATTTCTGATTTGATGAAATGCGTTTTCTCGTTCATTTCTGATTTGACGGAACCAGGTGAAGTTTGATTTTTCATTTTTCTTGGTTTTATCGTCTATATTTGTTTTCGATTTTTCTCATGTGTTTGATGAAATGAGAAGTATCGTTCCGCGTTCGTTTTTTAGTAATTTTTATGCCTTTTTTCGTGTTCTTGATGGAATGAGAGGAAATCTTGTTTTTTTGCTGCCATTCTCTTCTTGATTTGTTGTTCTTTTCTCCTTATTTTTTGATGAACTAAGGAGAATTCTTGTTCTTGTTACATTTCCTTCTTTTTCCTCCTCCTCTTCGTCTTTCTTTCTTTCTCGTTTTGATTTGAGCAATGACAAGAAATATCGTTTTCCTTTCGTTTTCGTTTTAGGATTTGCTCGATTTTCTTACATTTTATGGAATGAGGAGAAATCGCGCTGCTCTTAGAAGCTTCTCGTTCGTTTTTGCTGGTTTGTTCGCGTAGTTGATGGAACGAGGAGAAGTTTTGTTTCTCTTACATTTTCTTATTCGTTTTTGCGTGCTCTTGTTGATTCGGTCGTTTTTGTAGCATTTTCTGGTTGATCTGCTCGTTTTTTCTCTAATGTGTGATGAATCTCTCTCTCTCTCTCTCTCTCCGCACGCGCGCCTACACGCACACGTACGCACCCCGAAGGGTGGTAAATGAAAATTTTATCTTGGCTTTGCATCTGCGCCACTTTTCTCGGGAGAAATTTTCGTTTGCTCTGGGGAGAAACATGAATGGTTTTCCTTTTTCTAACCGTCCCAGGACATTAGACAACCACCCGTCCTGCGACTCTCTCTCTCTGAGATGGAGAAAAAAGAGAATGATTGGAAGACGGTAAGCCAATTACCTTTGACCTTCCTTGGACGTCGTCTGATCTGCTTATCTGCGTTATCAGCAGCATCAGTAGATGGTTACTCTGTTTTGGACCAATATAATTGCATCCCTTTCCTTTTTTCTTGGTTAATTTTCCACGTTCATTGATATTATTGCACTCGTCTTCTTCATCCGACCGGAATTTTCATGCCCTGAATTAATCTTGAAAATATACTCTTAGGCCGTTTACAAACAGTAATTATTTAGTGACAGGAAGTAAAACAGGAACTTTAGTGGCCCGAGAAATTTGTGAAGAAACTCGTTTTAATGTTCTCTCGCTTTTGTGCGTTTTGAGAAAGGGGAGAAAGCAAAGGAAGCGAGGTTTTTGATACTCGTTTATGACAAGTTTATGATTTTTATTTTTTCTTTGTTTGGTGTCTGAAGTGAAAAGCAAAACAATAACTTTTGATGTCTTGGCAGCTTCTACATTGTTTTTCTTACTGGTTGGTCTTTCGGGTTTTTTCCTTGCTTTTACCACTTTGAGTGTATTTCAGTGGTTTGTTCTTTTATGTTGCAGTCTTTTCTTAGAGTTAAACGTTGGCATTGTTTGAGTATGATGAGGTTTTTGTTTGCTTTGACATGTTTTGGACGGTTATTTCCTTCTTTTTCTTTGAACGCCGGCATTGCTTTTGCATGCCTCCTGAACCAGTTCATCTGTTTTTTAGCATCAACTGCGAGGACAGTTTCTGCATTTTGAATTCCTTTTTTTTCCCTGTAACTTTATGCAAATATATTTCTAAAGTTTTTCTGGTTTTCAGTTTAGCCTTTGAATCTGATAAATGTTTTC
This sequence comes from Nuphar pumila, assembly GCF_984573655.1. Taxonomy (NCBI): domain Eukaryota; kingdom Viridiplantae; phylum Streptophyta; class Magnoliopsida; order Nymphaeales; family Nymphaeaceae; genus Nuphar; species Nuphar pumila. The sequence continues at coordinate 124,339,523 of NC_143257.1, read as the reverse complement.
GTTTCTAAATATCTTGCTCTTGATTTTGTTTACATTCTTTTTTTATTTTCCCATTTATGTTTTCTAGAGATTGATGTGTGCATTGTTATATGAGTTCTTTGGAATGAAGTTTTGCTCTTGTATTTTTTTTGAGCTATTCTTCCTGGCTGTCCTTTGGCAGGGTTAGACTATCTGAAGTTTGTGGAACTGCCTGGATTTAAGAAAAAATGGAACAGTATGAGGTGCTGGAGCAGATTGGTAAGGGGGCCTTTGGTTCTGCGCTTCTTGTGAGGCATAATCAAGAGAAAAAGAAGTAAGAACTCCAGCTTGTCCGATGTTAATTTTGTAGTTTTTCTTCTCTACATTTGGTTCAGAGGAATGTATAACATTTTATTTCATTTCATTTTTTAATGTCTAAAGATATGTATTGAAGAAAATCCGCCTTGCTCGTCAGACAGATCGCTGCCGGAGGTCTGCACACCAAGAGGTGGGTTCTTGTTTTAGCAGCAGTGTTACTGGGATTGTTCAAGTCTGGAAGTTGATGTTTTCACTGGCTACACCATGAGAATACTGAAAAAAAAAAGAATGCTTTGGTTGTGGATCACCAATTGCAGGCTCCTGAACTTGAACTTGGCATTCCAGGATTAGTTAATTCCAATAATTTTTAGTGGTGATGCCTTGAGACAATTCACTCTGTATTTTGTAAAAACTTTTTCAGGCATCAATTGCTTTAGAAGCAGCTCGTTCAAGAGGTTATACGTGATATTTGTTTACTTTGTTCTTTTTAGACATCTGTGTGGATATTATCATCTCCCTCTGCACTCATGAATTGTTAATAGCTGTGCTAGAAATTATCCACATGACCGGATTTGATTAGATAATATTTGTTTAAAGTTTAAGTTACTACAAATGAAATAACCAAGCTTGTTTTTCCTTAGCCTATAATCTCCAGGCTGGGGATTTAAAAAAAAAAGGAATTTTCTCTCCAATCTAGGCACAATTGAACATCTGATGTAACAGGATTTACCTGTGTTGGATCCTATGTCACCTGGGTATGGGTGCGGGTGAGGGTACGGGTATGGGGTATGGGGTATGGGGTATGGGGTATGGGGTATGGGGTATGGGGTATGGGGTATGGGGTATGGGGTATGGGGTATGGAGGGTACGACACGAAAATTCTAAAAAATGTGGGTACAGGGACACAGCTATATATATATATATATATTAAATATCACACAAATACACAATAAATTCAAAATAAACTGAATATAATATATTATATACTGAAAATATAATATAATATAGGACACGCAAAATGTCATGTCCAGTACCCGTACCCATGTTGACATGGGTACTCCACCTAAAGTGGTGTGTCCCGGTAACATATGTGAAACTTTGGAATCTGGCTCATGCTGGGATGTTTCCCTCAAAATTTTCACTTGTTTCTATAGGTAACTTTTTTGAATCTAACATTGTGTGTATATATAGATCTTATTTGATGTCATTGTTGGATTAGATGCTTTCCATTCAAGTCTGGATACTCCTTTATCTTGTTACCTAATCAAATTTTGTATGACTTTATGGTGCCCAAAACCAGGCCAAATGGACTCAGTTGGACCTCTGACCTAGCATGCCATTTACACCTGTACCAGGGTTGTCATATGTTGTTATTCTTTGTACATCTTGACTCTTAATGTTGCAATTTTAACCAGAGACCTTTGTTCTGCTGTTTTTTCGGTCATGGCTGTGTCTCAAGACATTGAGAACATGTCAGCAAATGTAAAGTGAATTTTTGTGAGTTTTTCTTGTAAGACATGCAAATTAATTTATTGATACTTGTAGATGGAGCTTATTTCAAGAGTCCAAAATCCATATATTGTGGAATATAAAGATTCTTGGGTGGAGAAGGTCAGTATCTGTTCAGATTCTATAGTTCATTTATTACCATGATTGTGTAAATCAACATACAATTTTCCATTAAAATGAATATATGGTACTGCAGTTTTTCCCATATTCATTTTGTGAAAGTTTTCTGTCTGCTTGCAACTAGCATATGAGCTAAATCCACAAACTAATGTGTTCCACAAATGGTGTACCTTGGTCCATGCTACGATGATTGGTTAGCTTGACACTGTTAGAGAATAACAAGTTTGCATACTTACCAAGTCACCTTGTGTGTCTTCCTAGTTATTCCCTGATCGAAACACCTCAATGAAATATGAATCTGGAGAACTCCTTGGCATTGAATATTTGAGAAAATAGGTTACTATACTGTGGTTTTAGGATGAAGTGAGGGTATAGTGTATGGTATGGTCAAATTGTTGTTGAAGATGATAAATATTGCAGAAGACGGTTTGAAAATCTTTGTTTTGGAAACCTATTGCCATATCAGGATGGAATCTTTAATCAGCTGTTCCAAAATTGGCAATAATACTCATACAAGTCTTTCATGCATTAACAAATTAATATACATTAAGCAGATTGATTGCAACACCGAGCTGTCATATTTGAGAAAAAACTTCCCACAATTTTCTGCTGCCATGTGTAAATTTTTAGGCATTTTTTTGTTTTGATTGGCACAATACGGTTAGTCAGACCCCAACCAGATTACAAATGAGTTACAGCTTCATACATGTTAAACATTCAAAGGATACCAGTCAGGTGGTTTATCCTTCCAGCATCTATCAAATCCCATGGTTCCTAATTCGTCTAATTTCCTAGGAATGTAATTACATTTGTTGGGCACCCAAACACATTTAAACATATCAAGGCTAGCAAATGTTGAACTGTCACTCTGTCCGCTTTTACACAAAAATCTCAACCATGAAGATGCGAGATACCGCACTAATCACATCACGCCTGGATGATTCAATCCTCACCTTGTTTGCCTCAATATCCTCGAGGATTTCAGTCCACCATTGCCACTCCTTATGCAGCTGACTGTCAGATCTCACCATCCAACCCAATTTGACCCAAATGATCTAACTGCATAACCAATTCCCCAGGGAGGCTTACAATAACTGTAAACTAATACCAATATCCATCCCATTGGAGGTGGTCTCCATCTGCCAGCATAGATCCAATTCAGCTTGATGTCATGGTCTGTTCCTTGAAGAATAGGAAGGATACCTTCACACACACTGTTTAAAACTTCCGACATTAACAAATCTGGGGAAAACCATTTTATTTTCAAAGATGATTACATTTCTGATCTCCCAAATATTTCTCACAACCAACTGAAAGGCAATGATCCACTCTTGCTTTATGATTTTGTTTGGAAATTTCACGACTCCATCTCCTGAGAGCATCCTTCAGATTGGAGGCTCTCCTCAGCCAAGTTCCAAATAGCCTCACTACTATTTTCCAAATCCTCTTTGTGGTATTGCACTCTAGAAATAAGTGGGAACATGTTTCTACAGCACAAGAACAAAGATAGCATCTATTTGCTATTTGGATGCCAAAGCTTTGCATTCTATTTTGAGTGAATACCCTCTCCGCCAAAGCAATTCTTAGCGTCATCACCGCTCTTGGAGAATGGTGTTTGGCTCAAATCAGTTTGTGAAGCGGGAACCTATTGCCTTTTGAGCTAACGAACTCCATCGCAGCATGAGAGTTAAAATCATTGCCGAATGTCCATTCCAAAGTATCCGTTCCTGAGATGGTTAGATTCAAATACATCTGGATCAGATCATTAGAAACCTGCAAATCAAAGTTAGAAAGACAATGCAAAATGCTTTCATGCACAATTAATATATGATGCAAGAAAACATGTCTCAAAGATTTGTAAAGATCTCTCATGATTTCATACTCAAGGAGACTTATGAGGGGATATTGTCCAGCCTATGGTTCAAACCAGAATTCAATAGAGCTGGATACACCTGCTTTCCACACTACATTCTCTTCAATTATGTTCAAACCATAATTCAAGGAGACTTTGTAGGCATGTTTTTAATGTCTTGTTAATTCTCGAAGTACACTTGACATTCCAAATGTGGTAGCACCACTGCCGTTTTCATGACTCCTGAATTACTTTAATTACATATCACTTCTTACCTTAAATGTGACATAAATAAAGTATGTAATTCTTGCTTGGCTGAACTAGTGATAAAAACAAATGACTTTGTATTTGACATGGATTGTCATTGATAAATGATAAGCTGCCATGTGTTGGATTTTTTCTCTCTTCAATCATATGAGATATTTTAAAAGATTAAACCTATTATTTTTCCTTTTACCATGGTTGTTCGTGCATCTTTATTGATTGTTCGTGTACTCCTTCCTATTGTACTGAGCTTTTATTTGGTATGAAATCACTGAAATTATATATGCTAATCACTAAATTCAATTAATACCATGATGCTTCCTTTCCTCTCAGGGTTGCTACGTGTGCATCATTATAGGTTACTGTGAGGGTGGAGACATGTACGTTCTTTCTTACTGACATCATGTTTTTCTATTTCCATTAAATTAGGCTGCTTTGATGGATCAAGTTCCCTTTAACCTGTTTATTTTACTTATTTAGGGCAGAGACCATCAAGAAGGCAAATAGAGTTCATTTTCCAGAAGAGGTTCATTTTGGCATCATATATGGTTTATACTGGATTTATTTGTTCAGTTTGATCTAATTTTAGAAAAAAAAATGCGTGGAGCTTTTCTTACTAGTTTTTTATCTTAAACAGAAACTTTGCAAATGGCTCACACAACTTCTTATGGCACTTGACTACTTGCACTCAAATTACATACTTCATCGCGATGTGAAGGTACTGAAATTTCCTGACCATCTTGTTGGTAGTCTTTTAATTCTGTAGGTGGTGGTGTTCTCTATATCGGAGATGTCAACCTGTTACTGATAGTGTTACACAATTGGTTCAGTGCTCAAATATATTTTTAACGAAGGATCAAGACATACGGTTAGGTATCCTTTCTTATCAGTGTGCTGCTACCAGTCTTATTAATATGCAGGTATTCAGTATTCACGTAGATGCATGTGTGATCTGTGCCACTTACATAGATTTTGGGTGCAGGCGATTTTGGACTTGCTAAAATGTTGACTTCTGATGAACTTGCCTCTTCTGTAAGTATCCTTGACTGGATAAAACTTCTCAGTATGCAATTTCAATATCTGTTTTACATCTGTTGAAATTACAATTTGCCTACCCATTCATCATTTGCCTTAATAATTTGCTTCATCCAATAACGGCATCACTTGTTTGAAGTGTAATAAAAATTGATTGTTTTTTTAGATATCAAAGCTACCCATATATCATTGTTTAATTATATCTAGCAAATAGAGGCTTCCTTTTTAACACTAGCCTAATACTTTCTTTTTCTCCGTCTACTTTTGTGCTTAATCTGTAGGTTGTTGGAACTCCCAGCTACATGTGCCCTGAGCTTCTTGCTGATATTCCTTATGGCACCAAGTCTGATATTTGGTCACTAGGTATCTTTTGACTTATTATTTCTTCTGATTCCTTGGTTTTTCCTTCATGTCCACATCATTTCCTTATACAAGTTGTTATTACAAATGCTTCCAGGATGCTGCATGTATGAGATGACTGCTCACAGGCCTGCTTTTAAAGCATTTGTAAGTCTGCTTGATCTCAGTGTTCAAATTTTTTTGGATGACATGTTTCCTTTCTCTCTTGGTTGATTCTGGAAAAAACCTTCTAGGGAAGGACTCTTGTGTTATGTGTTAAGTAAAAAAAGTTTTCTAAAATATATGTAATGGCAAGGATTGGTATCTTGAAAGGGAGCCCAAAATTATCTTATGTGATGCAAATTTTTTTTTGGAGGGTAGCTTTGTAATTTTACTCATAATAAAGATTTTTATAAGGTTGTAAGCATCGTATCGTTACCCGTATCGGTTGGGCCCAAAGTAACACCGTATTGTAAACGGATTGTGAAATTTTAATAAAAAAAATTCAAAAATTCAAAAAAAAATCTAGAAAAATTCTAAAAAAAACATATTATATAAAACAATGATGAATTGCATAAAATACAACCATAAAACCACATATGAAGGCAACTACATAATTTAAATTATTAACAAACCATGCAACTCATTACTGACAATGTAAATAAAAGGCAACTACATAATTTAAATTTTAAACACAATTAAAGCATTAACTAACAATATTAAATCCACATCCAAGTCATACCAAAATAGCATAAGTCATAACTAAACTACTAAGAATTCATTGTAACTAAAAATATTACATTTAACCAACGTCTTAAATGTCAACCTTCATCTCTAAAGTTTTAAACTATAAAGATCTTAAAACTAAACTATCTTCTAGAGCCTATTTGCCAAACATTAGAATAATATTTTCTCAGTATTGCATCCAACTACCACGAGATGATATCTTTATCTTCGGCCATTTTTTTGGCAATTGGGTCATCATCATCATCATCTTCAGAATCTGGATCAATGGTTGTAAGTCCTTCATCTTTTCATTTTTGCAAAATTCTTCTTCGAATTTTTTCTAGTTCAACAATAACATCATCACGAAAAGTTTGTGGAATAAATGGAGAATCACATGGACGCATATTTTGATCTTGACCTGCAATATGTTGCTTAAATCTATGCAGTCCACCTCTAATAATAGCATCACAAAACAAACATCTCAAATTCAATGGTGACCCTAGTCGTGATATATCATTAATGCTTCCGCAGTATTGCTATGTGGGATTATCTCTATGGCATGAATGTGAAGACGACATCAAAGCATCTAAAATAAAACATAACCAATTAAAAAACTCAATAAGAAACAAAAAATAAGAAGCACCAAACACATCTTTCCCAAAAAACACTCAATAAAAAGCAAAAAATAAGGATTTTGTACCTTAACCCACTTTCTTGAGTGAGAAATGGTGGAAATGCACTCTTGATAAAATCGCAAAATGTCTTTTTTGCGCATAAATCGATCCCTAAATCGATCTCACAGAACCTAGGGTGCGTGGGATTTCCTTCTAACAGACTCTAATGGAGAAGCCGGCGCTCAAGAGGCCTTTTAAATCCAAAATGAAAAAAGACAACTTTCAGCATTTTTTAAGTGCACCAATATTGTATCGTACGATACAACACGATACATGAGTATACTGTACGATACACCCGATACGAGTATGATACACACTCGTATCGTGATATGAGTGTGTATTGTATCGCAAAACCCAAAAGTAATGATACGTGTTGTACTATATCGTACGATACAGTACGATACTTACAACCATGATTTTTTTTACCTTAAACCACTTCTCTGAGTAGAAACATGTGAAAATGCACATATACTTTAGCAAACTGTAAAAGCTTTCTTCCTTCCCTATGGATCGACCCCCAAATCGCTTTCACGGGTCCTAGGGTGCGTGGATACCTCTCTAATAGCTTCTACACAATTGAGAGAGTCGGCCGTCAAGATGTCTTTAAAACACTAAACTGAAAAATTATGATTCATCCCTTTTTAATTGTATTGACCCTGTATCGTACACCCTATATCGTACGATATGGTACAGTACATGCATGTATGATACGATACATGTGATACAACTATAATATGCACTCATACCGCGATATAAGGAATATCGTATCGATATTCCTTATAGTAATGATATGTATCATACCGTATCGTACGATACGGTACGGTACCTAACTACCACATTGCATAAAAGAAATTAAAATACCTATCTTTTATTTGCTCTGTACTTGCTTAATTTTATCATCCTTGTAGGAATATCTTCATAATTTTTCTCTATGCTCATTATATTATCACCCTCATAGATTTTCTTTCTTATGTCCCCATGTTCATGATTTTGCATGTCTAGCACTGTATATTTTTTGGGTATATTCCTAGTGTATTACATATATTGCAGCTTATCTCATCGGCAGTTTAAATTGCCATTGTTCCCTGCAGGATATGCAAGCACTAATCAATAAAATAAACAAGTCTATTGTGGCTCCCCTTCCAACCATGTATTCTGGCGCATTGTAAGTCTTATGCCTCTAGTGCTCATGTCAATAGTTGTCATTGTTAAACTTGAAAGTGAATGTCACAGTGCTAAAAATAAATGCAACTTTAGTTCGTGATTGATGCTCCTTGAAAAAGTCACAGCAGTGAAAATAATTGCAACTTTAGTTTACATGATGGATGCTTAAATATTTTATATAGTTCACTTTATCCATTCAACACATTGAGCTTTGTTAGGAGTCTCACAGTTCTAGGTATCATGTTCTTGTGTTCTGAAGTGTCAATATGAAGTTTCACGCTTTAGAGTAATTGGACATGTTAAACTGAAAAGCCATTGATCATTTCATAATTCCTAGACTTGTCTTCAATTTTATTTTTTTGTTGCATTCAGTTACATATTGCTTCTCTTGCCTCCAATTTTTGCCACATCTTGATAGGCTACCCATGGACATAAACTGTTATAAATATGATCATCTAAACTATTTAAAATGTGAAAATTTCTGCAACTAAATAATATTTTCTTTATCTTTTGGAAGAAAGTTGGAAAACTGGGAAGTTTTAGTTAATCCTTTTCTTTTTCTCCAGATTTTTGTAATTCATCTGGTTGATATGGCAATTCTTGTGCTTGTACCTGATATGCATTTCTGTTTGCAGTAGGGGCCTCGTAAAAAGCATGCTGAGAAAAAGCCCAGAGTACCGGCCAAGTGTATGTACTGAATGCAACTTTCCAGGATCATTTTCTTTCTTATATGAAAGATGTTTAATGTTCATGTCCAGTCATGTCCATTACCAAGAATATTTGTCACAGGGCCGAACAGTCTTGTTGACATGGACCTGCAATCACGTCCAAGCGAAAGTCCCTCTCTTTTCCCTGCAGAGAAAGGGAAAATGAAGCTCACTTTGGTCTCTGTGGCAGCAGCTTTGATGTCTCAGGGCTCCAAATTTCTTAAATTTGCCCAAACCGATAACCAAAGGAACCTGATCACTTTTGCTGATGCAAAAGAAAATTCAAGATCAGCTAATTAGCTATCTAAACACTAATCCAAGTGAATTTTACAAATGATTCATTTGCTTGTATCTTTATGTGCTTCTCTAATTTCTGATCGCGAGCTGAAACCCTCTATGCATTACTTTAGTCCTGACCAATGACTTCAAATCCAGGCATCAGACTTTGATATTAACACCAGTTGACTTATCAGGCTGCAGATCTTCTGAGACACCCAGTTCTTCAGCCTTATGTCCTCAAGATCCATCTCAAGTCCAACCAGATGCGCTCTTCTCTTCCATGTCGCCCACCTGGATATGGCGCAGCATGTCCAAGTAATCTGGAAGATGCAGACAGTGTGCATGGTGTGGTTAAAGCAAGAAAGATGGTCCGGTGTGGTGATCACGGTTCCGAAACATGTTCTCATTTTGATTGCATTGATAGTTCTAGGTTATCTGAGATAGAAGATAAATACATTCCGGCCTACCATGAAGGGAAGAGGCGATCATTCAGCGATGAAAAATTTTTGGGACCTTGTGATCCGGATAGTGAGCAAGATAGGATGTTTGCCAAGAGGAAAGTATACAATACTCCCAGCTTTGTGCATGAAGTGAGTGGGTTATCAGATACCTGTAGCCATGCTGAAGATACCAACACTAGAAAACCTCTATATGCGAACAGCTCCCATGTTGCAGCAACACCTAGATCAACTACTTTAATGCACCCCAAAACACCTGCTAAAGCTTGCTCTACACCACAGAGAAGATCGTCATTGTCAAAGATCTCAAGAAGTGGCCTGAATCGTGAATCAGTAAGCTCATCTGGGTCTTGACTTTATTTTTCTAGTATCAAACAAATGTTTAGCTGGATCCACCACTTTCGACTTTGCCTGGGTCTCATGCTGCTCACTGTTGGGAGTTGGCCTGAATGAATGGTTGCAATCTATGTTACATGAATTCTCTAATTTATTGTTGGGTCATGTCCTCTTATATACTATTTCTAATGGAAAATTACGCAAGAATGGCATGTCCTTGTAACATAGGTTGCAATTGACTTTTTTTTTCTTTTTCCTATATGAAGCCATCAAATCTTGCTTTTTGCTTCTGCTGCAGCTTCCTACAGTGCGAACTCCAGGTGATCAATCCGGTAGGCCCACTCGCAGGGCATCACTGCCACTACCCACAAGAACCGCTCAGACACCTTGCATCAACAATGGTGGGGCAACACCAAGAATACAGCATACATACATTACTCCACGAGCATCTGCTGTTTCGGGGTCGCCTTCGACCAGAGCTGTCAAGAAATGCCAACCAGTCAAGCACAATATCAGCCTTCTTCAGCATATGGACTCGCCTGATGTCTCCGTCAATGCTCCTCGAATCGACAAGATTGCAGAGTTCCCATTAGGATGCACTGAAGAGTCTCTCTTTACTAAGCCTCAGAATAACAAATATGCTAAATCAGCAAGCTCTGCCATGCAGGGATCCTTATCAAACTTGGCTGATCTGTCTATGACACAGGAAAAGCGGACTATCAGGATACATGGGAGGACCGGGAAAACTGGATCCAACATCAGTTCATGCTGCATGGGATCGGTTGATGGTGATGGAGTGGGAGTGTGTTCTAGCCGGGTTTTGATGGATTCGCAGAACCAGCGGTTTGACACCAGGTCATACCAGCAGAGGGCCGAAGCGCTGGAAGGGCTGCTAGAGTTCAGCGCACGGCTGCTGCTGCAGGAAAGGTTTGAAGAGTTGGGGATACTGCTGAAGCCTTTTGGGCCGGGCAAGGTATCTCCTAGGGAGACCGCTATCTGGCTGACAAAGAGCTTCAAGGGAACACTGAAACTGGAACATTGATATCCATGTTGCTGAATATCCCATGTTTCCTCTTTTCATTTGGGAATGAGAATCTCTCTCTCTCTCTGACCAAACTTGTGTCTAACGCAGATGGATTACAGTTTATACACTCGCCTCTTGCCAAGATTTGTGACCTGAAAACGTGTATGAATTAGCCTAATTGCAATCAGCCAAACTATTGTTTAAAATTAATGACTTTAGTGGACCAAAGCATTAACATGACATTCAACATGTAACCATATAGACGCACCATTGGAGCGCAAAGAAAGCAAAAGTAAACCTTTTTCTTTATTTGTATCTCTTTTGATGTGCTTCAATTGTTTTAATTGATAATTTCATGTTTATATCCTTGCTATTAACCGAGAATGATGGCATTTGTAGACAATTAGCCCTGGAAAATTCTTTTCTAAAGAATGGTTTTGATCATCACGATATGGTTCACTTTTGATTAGGTCTAACGGCCGAAGGCTAGCTCGAGCTCATGGTGAGTTGAGCCGGGCTTGAGCTTATGAGAAGCCCGAGTTGGCTCCTTGAGGAAATTCTGTGGTTGCTATGATCAAAGGAGATGACGCATCCTATTCAATTAAATACGACCGATTTTCTGCTGGCAATGTTCAAGGCTGCTATAGAATTTTTTTTATGTTTCAGCAGATTGGGACTTCGTTTGTTTGGCAGGAGCTGTTAGTGCACGTCACCGTGTGTTGGGACGTTGCAAGTTCAAAACCCAATGGTATGTTGTGTAACTGGCGGGGTCTGCCTAACCCCAGCTTGCCTTTCAGAAAAAAAACAAAAAACTCATCTCATGAAATTTGCGTTGTGATCTTGACTTGAATGAGACTTGGGCCAATTAACCCCTGACAAATCCATCAAGATAGGTGGGAGTTATGTTATACTGACTGAACTCAGTCGGACCTAATTGAGTTCCACTGATTAAGTGATATACACAAAAGAAATAAGGTTTTTCCCAAAATCATCCCTTATTGGCTAATCTTAAATCCATCCATGCTTTATCGTTAATCCCAAATTTGTCCACCCCTTATGTTTAACATCCCCTTGTTTGGCAGGAGCAGTTAGTGCACTCACCTTGTGTTGAGACATTGCAAGTTCTAATCCCAATAGCGTAGTTGTATAACCCGTAGGGCCTAGGAATCCAAAGAGACACAGGCAATCACATGACATCATTTCATGTGGGGGCCTGCATGCTGTGGGCCCCAGGCAATGCTGTCATGTGATTGGCTTGTATCACATAGCCATGTGCCTTAGCCACTCCTTTGATTGATCTCAACTCGCCTAACCCTAGCTCTCTTTCGAAAAAACGACTAAAAACTTTATAAAAACATGCCTATAGGTCATAGTCAGACGATCTAAGAGCCAATTTTTAGTAAGAAAAGCATGCCGATCATATTTGTAAGCTTAATTTCATACAAAAAAAAAGGCATTTGTATCTTACATCAACGTGACGGAATGTCTTCCCCATATATATATATATATATATATATATTCTTAAATATTTATATTTCCCTCTATTTTCCCGATATTTTACCTTTCTGCTTACGTATGCCCAGTTTTGAACAAGCCCATCCTGCGCCGTTTCCCACCAAATTCTCTCCATGGAAAGCGAGGTCGGCATTCTGAAAGCCTTCGAGCTCCGCTACTCCGACCTTATTCTCCTATCATCATCATCACCATGCCCTTCTTCTTCCCCGGATAGGCTGGATTCCATCTCCAGAACGGTCATGGAAACCCTAGGACCCGGAGGTCACGGCCTGCTGGCGGTGACCGGGTTGCCAAACGCTGTTGAGAATTCGGAAGTTTCTCGCCTTTGCTCGTAAGCTCTCGCTCCTCGAAGACGATCTCTGCCGCCGGATCCTCAAGGTAACTCCTGAAACTCGACTCACCGCTTGATCTGGAATGTGATTCGCGCGAGAATATCTGCATTTGATGAAAATTAGGGTTTTGGACGAAGAGGCGTTTTTTTTATTAGTGGTCTGGACGTTTGAAAAAAAAATATCTAAACGCGATTTGAGCAACTCAAACGATTAGGATTTTCTTATTATGGAAATTAGGGCTCGATTGAGGGGATTTTCTTTTGTTTTTTCTTATTGGTTAATATGGTAGAGAGTGCAAATTTCAATACGAAAATTTGGGATTCCGAAAATTTGGGGATTGATTTTATGGAAAATAAGGTTGTGATGGAGAATTATTTCGTGTCATTTCTTGGTGGAAATTTTGGAGGGTGCAACCAGTTGTTGGCTCTCAAGGATTCAATATTTAGGGTTGTTTTCATGGATAATAGGATTGGAATGGAGGAAAGCTTCTTACTGCTTCTTTATGAAAATTGTGGGATGAGAGAAACCACAGTATGAAGTTTGTCGTTTCAAGGTTATGGTATATTTGATGAAAAACAGAGTAGGGGTGGAGGAGAGTGGTCGTTGAAAAAGGAAAAGAAAAGAAAGAGATTACCAAGAAAAGATGGTAGAATACTGGAATTACATATTTTCTTCAAGGTATGAAAATTTGGTTGGTTTGATTACATGTCCATGGATTTAACTTGTTTTGCGTAGTTGGTTTAGCTGCAGTCTTTTGAAGCTTTTGATGCGAGATTTGGGGATTAGTTGGTGGCAACTTTGAATAGAGAGCACTTTGAAATTGCGTGTGTTGTCTAGCTTGTTCAGCAGTGCTGCAACTTCTTTCCACCCTTTTTTGTCTCAACAAATTTATTGGGAAAGTGTACAGTGCTGGAGTTTTGTTTCGGGTTTATATTTGAAATAAACTCAGAATGCCCTTTGCATCACTAGTCATGTTTGATTATGATATCTAAATCTCTTCATGGGAGTTAATAACATCTTGCCTTATTTAATGTATTTTGATAAAGGATTTAATCAAACCTCCTATAGCTAACTGGGACATGCCATATATTGCTTATTTAAGAGTTTTTTTTTTTCTCATCAGCAAGATTCTGTGGATAAACGAATGTGATGTAGGATATGTCATAAGAACCCTGAAGTGACAAACTCAGAACAAATGGTTAAAACGCAAGAACTCAAGTACATCCTAGGTTGTGCCAGAACCATATCTCAGTGAACATTTTAGGCTAATATATGTTGAATATGAACCATATCCCACTGTTTATAGACGGCCATAATGCCAAGTGCAGGGAAAAACTAATTGCTGAATGCCATAGGCCAAACGTTAAGCACATCATTGAAAGGAGATAAAAACTTGGAATTTAAAGGGGGCACAAGAGGAGGATTTTGATCACTAATATATGTTAACATTTTAGGCTTACAAATGAATATGAGGTGAAATTAACATGTTAAGAGCCAATCAAACTATTTAGCTATCTAGAGCATGTCATTAGCTTGAAAAATTAAGAAAAAAATATTTATTTAAGAAAACACTCTATGTAGACGTTGAGCCTGGTTGAGATTGCTAGATATTGGAGAAATGAAAGAAATGGGGCATTTGATTGATACCAACGTTCAGAGCTTTGCAATTTTCTACTTTTTGCTTGAGATGCTGTTAAGAGGGAAGGTTTCATGTTTTCTCTTATTGGAATATTTCAGTTGTGCTTAAAACCATTTGTTAGTGAACCAATTTCACTAATGTCAGAATTTTTTGCTTTCTTATTTTCCATTGTTTGTGTGTGTGTGTGTGTGTGTGTGTGGGTGGGTGTATTGATTCCTGCTCCATTATTACAAAGCTTCTGGAAATCAATCGAGTCTATAAAGGAAATACTCGAACATCTTTTGGAATGTTTTAATTCGGAGGGCTTGCTAAGTTGAATCCAGTTGTAGATATTAACAATTTGCCATAATTACCTGGATATTTTCAGATTCAGATTAAAATACTCCAATTTTGTGTTTATTAATGCTCTACTTTGCAAATTGCCAGAATCATGGACTGGGAACAGATGTTCCTTTGAAGAACCCAGAACGAAACGTCTCATCTTTCGCAATGCAGCTGAAGTATTCAAGTTTGAAATTGAGTTCTGAAGGTCCACATACTGAGGATAAAGTGGGTCAGATCCCAACAGATTGTCCTGATGCAGTTGGCATGTCTGATTTTGAGGAGGATGAATTTAAGACGCTAAGTGATGCTTTTAAGGAACTAGGATTTTGCATGATGGATCTAGGACTTCTTTTAGCAAAAATATGTGATAAGGCAATTGGAGGTAGTGAGCTTGAATGTAGCATATTAAAATCTTGTTCCGCTAAAGGCCGTCTGATTCATTACCATTCGAGCTGGGATAGGCTTATTTTGAAAGACACTCTGAAACCAAAATCATCTAGGAAAAAACCAGAACCCAAACCCTCTTTATGTCTAAATAAAGTGAGAAGATCGGAAGACGTGGTACTGAAATGAGAATATAACAATACTAGATGCCAAACTATAGTGAATAGCAAGAACCTGAAATCTAACGAAAATGGAACTAGATCCTGCGAAACATCCATGTCCAGTTTGTGGCAACAGTGGCATTATGACTATGGGATTTTCACAGTGCTAACAACCCCAATTTTTTCGTTATCACATGAGAAGCTGATGGAGGAAGGGGATAAGGTCAAGTTAGGTGGTCATATATCTGAATGTTATCCTCTGGACGGACATACATGTCTGCAAATTCTTAGCCCTGTAAGCAGAAAAATTCTTTTGGTGAGTGCTCCCCCTGGGAGTTTCATTATTCAGGCTGGAGAAGCAGCTGAGATACTATCTAATGGAAAACTCTGCTCAACTATTCACTCTGTTTTCAGACCTGCGGAAAAAACAAACATAAGTAGATAAACTTTTGTTGTGTTCCTTCAACCAGCATGGGGCAAGGCCCTTTCAGTCTCAGGGTTGCACCATACAGCTGCAGTGAGAGTCAGTGAAGATCTAGCATTAAGAAATCATAGTTCTGAAAGTAGTACCTATGAAAATGAGTCAGATCACAGCACCAATATCATCGGTAGGGAATTTAATAATTTAGCTTATGAGATCCAGAAAATGGTTCCACCACTTTCAACTCGCCTGAAAGAAGGGATGACATTTGCAGAATTCTCACGTGCAACAACGAAGCAATATTATGGGGGCAAGGGATTGCAATCCAATAGATAGATCATAGGCTGTATCATGCTTGCTCAGGATGAATACTTGCTAATTTTTATTTTGCGATCATGAATGAAGTGATGCGAAAGTTGCCATTTTTTTTATATTCTTGAAATTACTCATCCAGGAGACGAGGAAAAACAAATTTTTTGTTCTGGCATGTTATCAAGCTCTTTCCATAAGAAAAAGTTGTAGGAAAAGAAAATGTTTCATTTTACACAGAAATTTCAGCAGCCAATTGGCAGACATACCCAGAGGGTGGACTAAGAAAGAATTTTACATGCAGAAGACAAGAACCAAATCATATGCCTTAAGATACATCTATAAAATGTTATGTTGTATCTTCAGCAGGCTCCTCCTGGGCTCTCTACCTGTTGATACAAAACTGGACTGTCAAGTTTCTGCATTGTTCCTTGTACTTTCACAAATAACAGTTCCAAATTCCAATGATGATTCGGAGCTGGAGTTAGCTCCTCTTGCCATATGCCTGCAAACACCACTCCCACATTAGGTGATCATAGTAAATACAAAAACTTGCAACAGTCTCTTAACATGTTTTGAGTATCCTTGTGTACCATACTTACCTCTGTGGCAGCCGATGATCTGTAGTAATTGGTGTTTGCAAGCACAGAATAGGTGGAACCACATTCGCTTTCTTTTAGAGACATTGCTGATCTATCGAGTTTGATTGCACCTGCATACTGATAGCTTTTGCAGGATGAGCCTACTTGTGATGATGACCTTTGCATTCGAATTGCACGAGGCACACTCCTGCTGTCCATTGATGACCGCCTCCTAGACGATACATTGTCGCATGAATGAGATCTCTGCTTTGGTGCACTCTGTGACCGAGCCTTAGCTCTTGAAGACTCTGTGTTGGCCATGTAATTTGGGAAAAAGCTGCAGTCATTGGAAGTGGACTCTGAGTGTTCAGCTCTCGAAGCTCCAAATGAACCTCTACTTGTGTATGGCATTGCTGACAGATACTGTGGTGTTCTCTGTGTTCCCATCAATGGTAACTCCTCATATTGTCCACTGCAAGCTCGTGTACTGACATCGGTTAATGCAGTTGAAGGAGAAGGTGATTGGGTGCGGTCCAATTTTGGAAGAGGTGGTAAGGACCTCCTTTGTGTTGAGCATGTCTGCTCAGATCTTTTAGAATGTGCACCTGAATTACTTGTCTTAGACTTTGAGATACCCGTTCTTTCGCCGATGTCCATCTCAACAATTTTTATGTTCTCATCTGTGCTTCTGTCTGCGTCCTAAATGGACAAAGAGTAAATTGCACCTCAATTCAGAGTCTTTTTACTAGGATTTGATCTCACAAAAGTCTGCACTACTGAGTGATCTTGCATAGTTTTGTTGCTTACTAAACTGATGATTTACTCTTGTTGATAAATTCAGCAAACTCTGGTTGATTTTTATGTTAGTGTTGTTTCATTCTGTTTGTCAGATCTGGATGAATTTATAAGAAATGGCTTGCAATTTTTCCAAGACAGGAATGCTATGTATTGGAGAAATGGTAAGGCAAGAAGTGCTTACATATGAATGTCTGAGTTGGTGTTCATGGTGTGATCTCCTGTGAGATGATAATCGCTGAGATTCTTCGACCATTCTAATCCTCTGAGCCCGGGCTCTTGCCTGAACTGCTACTAGAGCTTGCACACACTTGAGAGTAGCGGTGGCTTGCTCCCTCACCAGGTGACCTCTCACCAGTGCCTGCAACTTCACCAAGCCTTTGAGTGCTCGAAAGGCCTTTTTTGCCTGCACAAAGGAATGTGGTCAATGAGAAATTTTGAATTTACTGACAGCACAATTGGGAGAGTGGAGCAAGAAAGAGGAAGGGAGAGCCACAACCAGATGGGAACGGAATGCAGCTTGGATCTTAATGGCAGCAACTTCTTCAGCTGCAGTCTCTTCGCGTTCCATGGCGGTAAGCCTGATAACAGCATCGGCAGCTGCTGATGTCACTGCAGCAACAGCAACTTCATGCTTCTTTTGTTCATTTTCAGATTCACAAAGGTATGTAATGGCGCCGAATGTGGTGGTGTCGGAATTGGCGGTGACAGAATTGCGTGAACTTGAATGCTTTTGGACAGATCTCCCGAAGCTCCATCTGCGTTTCTCTTTTGGAAGAGGTCGATTTGCGGTTGAAACAGATTTCTCTTCAGCTGAAGAGAAAGTTTGGTTCTGCTTTTCCTTCTGTTCCTTCTTACTCTCCTTATCTTTCCCCTTTTTGTTGCTGCCCAAGAAGCTTCTCAGCAATTTATCGGTTACTCCCATTGTTGTTGCTACTCTGAACCGGTGCAGAGTGATGGGCATATCGTATGAGGGCCAGCCATAGTGAGAGAGAGAGAGGTTCCTTCTCTCTTTTAAGCGTGACCTGTATCCATCAATCTCTGTCTATGCATCCATCTGGCTGTCTGCTCTCATTATCTGTTATTGTTTATATATTGGAGTTTCTCAGTCATTGGCTTAACTCTTGACGTCAAAGGCAACTCGGTATATTTTGTGTTGATGTTCTCTTATTGCTGATATGGTCGCATTTGAGAGAGAGAGAGAGAGAGAGTTAATGCTTACACGAGAGCCAAGATCACAAGAATTTATGGGACTGTGGATGTGAGAGAGAGAGAGGTTACTACTTACCCAAGAGCCAGCTTTGAAGAGTACAAGAATTTATTGAATGGGCTGTGCCTGCCTTCAGCTTAGTGTCCTTGTTCTTCGTATTGACCGAAACTGCCCATGCTTACTATTTTCATCTTAACATTGGTACATTGTTTGTGGGGGGTGTCAAGACTCTATTTTGCTGCCCACCTTGGCTCTTTGGGCCCCATGATAAAGATGATTCAGACATTGTGAGATTTATGATCCATGCTTCAAACTCTACCTCTTGTGTTATAGACAAAGGCACATCGTGTTTAGTGAATTTCTTGCAGCAGTTTGCATGGAAAAAGCATGTTCTATTAATGTAAGGGGCGCAAAACTAGTGTTGTCGGCCTGAATCAGTTTTATGAGGGTTTAATTAAATGTCATCTACCTTCACAGGTGTTTGGGAACCTTGATTTGGGAGATGAGAATGGTGTTGACAGTGGATATAAGGGCGTGAAGATGGGTTATTTTCAACTGCATCCTCACAGGACAAATCCAGCCTCAACTTCCATTTTCTTCTCCATTCTCATCACTCTAATTTCCTCTGCAATGCCAGTTCCCAAACAGAGCCTCAATTAAGGGGATGGCCTATGGATTCGGCTATAAGTTCTTCAAGTTTGTGGTCTTTTAAAAGTTTGTTTTAAAAGACTAATTAAATTAGATTCAGATCAAATTTGAGCTTTTTTAAATAAAATCGATTCGGTTCGAAATCCGATTCTGACAACATTGCACAAAACTTTGCCCACTTTGGTAATTTGATGCAGCAGCCAATTAAAAATTTGTCATGTAAAGGGACAGTTCAGAGGCCATGTGAGATGGCGGGGGTCGGTTTCCACACATGTTTACGGGTGGGGCTAGCTCTGGTGCATTATTATTGGGCTTTAATATGTCATCATAACTTCCCGTAGACTGTAGAGTTACTATTCTTTATTTAGTGGTTTTGAAACTTCTTCAAAATCATTCATTAAACAACTCCATCTCTCTCTCTCTCTCTCTCGATATATATATATATATATATATATATAGGGGCCAGATATTTGTCCACCAAAAAACTAATGATTATAAATATTGGGTAGGTGCTAAATAAAATATGCTAAATGATACGTGTTAAATCTGTTTTTTAGGTTTTCTTTATTTTTATTTTTAAATTCTGACCTTACATATGTGATCTATCTACTTTATTTTATAGGAATCAGCTTTAGATTCTGACACATGGGTGGGTTTTTATAAGGTTAAAAAATCAACGGTCCAAAATCTTTATCAATTTTAATGCTTCAAACATCATTTTTTTATTGAAAACACATGATCCAGTCTAAACTGCTAAAAAAATAACAGAAGATTACAGAAGATTTGAAAAACCCATTTAGCATATATCGTTTTAGCATATTTCATTTAGTACCTACCTAATACTTTGATGATTATTATTATTTTTGATTGGTAAGCTGAAGTTAGGCAGACCCTCACAAAAAAATGGTTATTTTCTTGAACTATGCTTAATTGTATATTTAGTGCCATTGTGGTACATATTTAGAAAGTCATGGTTGCAAGCTTTATTTGATCTATATGTTGCTTATGCAACATATAGATGATGTCCTTCAAACTAATTTGCAGCCCTATTAACAACCAAGTGGCCCAAAATCATCATTTTAATTTGAAATTTTACTTATTGAATTTACAAAAACCTGCAGTTCTTATCTGCTATTAATGGAAAACCAACCAGATTATCAGTTATTACATTTTAAACTATTTGGTCTTAAAGGGGCCAATATTGATAGTTGGATGGTTAAGTAGCACGTCCTAACATGTCCCTGGTTCGAATCACACAAGGGTTATCTTTCAGCTTGCCTATAAAGAATCGATAATAAAATAACTCAGATCGAAAAAAGAAAGACACTAAAACTATCCTTAAATTTTTTTTTCCGACAGAGAAAGCTAGGGTTAGGCGGACACCTAGCAGTTATACAGCCATACCAACAGCCTAACCCCACAAGGTGGCTCCCACATCACCATTTGCAGTGCATTAAAAACAAAGCATGCTGTTAAAAGCAATAACCAATAAGTAGGGCAGATTCTCTAAATATCAGATAAATACTACAGTTATTGGTGAAATTATCCCCGCCTCTCTTTTTCTTTTCGTCCCCTTTTTCTTGCTAGGTTTGCCAATTGGAGCAATTCACTAGCAAACTACTTGAATCTGAAGTTGTGATTGGCTCGTGTTTCAAAAAAAAAGTTGTGATTGGCTCAATAGTTCAACTCATCCAAGTTCATTTTTAGATGTTACATTAGATCCATTTATAGGGTTCTTAAACAGAATCCTGATAGGAGTCTTGAGTCTTATGAAGATCAAATGTTTCTATATGGTAAAAATTGAAGCAAAGTGCCTACAAGGGCGAAACTGACCTGATGTCACGAGTTCCAAACCCATAGGGCTTCTCATGCTGGAAGGTCGAAATTGAGCGTTCCCTGGTCGGTATGCGGACCTCAAGGCTTCGTTTGTTTCACCCAATTTATACATGAAAATAACGGTTTACATACAAAAACCCTCCATTTTCTTATGCTTGGTGAAAGAAATACTTCGCCCCAAGGGGGTTGGCGTAGTGGGGTGGGGCCTTGACTGATAGACAAGCAGTCAAGGTTCGATTCTCATTAGCGTCGCTCCTCTGTGCAAGCCAACGCATAGCATGGGCCCCTGGGGTAGGGGTCTTAAACTCAGAGTTTTACGCTGCCCCATAGGTACGGCAGGCTGAGCGAGTGCGACCAGGTTTTCGTGCCGGGTGGGGTTTCTTCAGGTTATAAAAAAAAGGTGAAACAAATATGCCAACTCTGTTTTACTGTGGGGTCTACAGTCATCATGGTTTCTTTTCGCGTTCTGATCATGAGATGCCTTTCTCAAACGACCCCAAAGGGTTTTACCAACCAAAGACCTGCAGATGTGCGGTCGGTGATGTGTTTGTTTCTTCTTATTCTAGCGAAAAAAAACATGAAACAAAGAAATAAATATGATGAAATAATATATGGAGATCCCAAACAGTTGCAAGTGTTGATGGGAAAGTTCAAGGGCGGTTCTCTTAACTACATGCAACGTTTTAGTGGATAGTTATCTATTTTCTTTTTCTCAAGATAGGTCCACATGAAAGGAGACGTTTGCAGGGGGTTAGGTGTGGCATCTTCCTTCCATGACCTCATGTCCTTTTGTTGTTATTACCTCTCACGTTATTCTCCCAACTTTGCTTTGATCATCAAACAAAGGTTAGGTCATGCATGAGTAAGCATAGTGCTTGCATCATGTGACCAAAACTCACAAACCAAAAAACAGACACAACCTTTCTCTCTTTCTCTAAACAGACACTACAACGAAAATGCGTATTGACGACATATTCTATACATCGCTAATCCGTCATTAAACAAGTTTGTGATGGATTTGGCGACGAATTAATGACGTATAGTATCCGTCGCATAACCCTAATCGCTAAAGTGCGATAGAATTTATCTATCACCAATCCGTCACTAAGTTGCGACGGCTTAGCGATGAATCATGTACATCGCGAATTCATCGCTAAATAGAGACTGATTTAGTTATTCGATGAAATTTAATCTGTCACTATTTCGTCGCTACTATTTGTCGACGGATAAGTATTCATCGTTAATGGCCATCACTAATTTGTCGACAGCCATTAACGATGACTTAGATTCTGTCACAAATCGATGACTGCTTCAAATTGGTGACAGAGTAGCGACGGATAAATTGGTGACAGAGTAGCGACGGATAAATTGGTGACGGAGTAACGACGAATAATATCCGTCGCTAAATTTTAATAAAAATTTTATTTTTTTGGAATATTTTGAAACTCGAGAAAAATTTCGCGTACAATTCATATATCCTGCTTATAAAAAAAACAGTACACATAAAAAATACATACAAATTAAACACAAATTCTAAGTTAAGCAAACTTTAACAACCAAATACAGTCCTTGCGAAATTATAATTAGTTACAAGCTTGTCAAACAAATTAAACAAACAAATCTAATCCTCGCCAAGATTTTGGGCATCATCCTCTTCATTTTTTCGATCTCCCCCCTCCCTCGATGCCTCCATCAACTCCTCTACGCCAATCATTTCTAGCATCCTACAAAAGAGAACCAAAATGTTAGTATTTATAAATAAAATATAATAAAATAAATTATATGCAATCCACCTAATCTAATACAACAAAGTAAATGACTGAATGACACATAGACTAGCAAAAAATTGAAGGACATTAACAGAATTATAAGAAAAAATTTATAGTAATTCAATCATGCATACCTGACGGGCACCTAAGCTCATGTTGAATGCAGATGAAGTTCGCCTGTCCTGAAAAAAGTTGCACAACTCATTACGAACAATGTTGGGAATGACTTCATTTAAAAAGTATTGCATTTTGTCCTCAAGACGTTGACAAACACCATCCCAAGACATAGCAGGGTCAATCGGACATTGAGAGTTGATGCTGGAGGGAGAACTCTGTGAGCCATGGCTGCAGGAGGCAACGACTGATGTGGTGTTCATGTTACTCCCAAACCCGAACACACGACCCTTTTTGGGGGTACCGATAGCAGTCACCATGTTGCAGGATCAAAAGGCGGATGCTGAGTGGAGTCATCGCCATATCGCTGTACAATTTGCTGCTCATATGACTCCTATAAAGTAGTAATTAGAATATAAATTAATAATTAAGAATTACAATATTTATGATAACGTAATTCAAAGTAACTTGTATATCATAATATTTATTAATACAATAAATACATATCGATGTCGTTCTTGCCTTCTCTGATACAAAATCTCTTGTGCTCTTACGTTTATGTGTTTCAACAAACACATCCTTGTAAGGCACAATGCCTCCTTTTTTTGCTTCCTTCAATGTTACATGATAAAAAAAATCGATTAATAAGTATGCAGAAATACTTACAAATTTATATATATATATATATATATATATATATATATATATATATATATATATATATATATATATATATATATATATATATATATATATATTGATGAATTGCCATTTTCTTCTGGTAGCTCCCAAAAGACCTAGATCCACCTGTGTGTAGCTGGGCATCGGGTATCACTGCTCAGTTTTGTGCAGCCTTTGCTGAGCTATTTCTAAAATCATTGCTCGTCCACTTGTCGCACATGCCCTCCCAATAATCTCTCCTGATAGTAGAAGGCCCATGGCCCTTCCACTGCATTGAATCATTTATCCCACCAACCGCTTTTTTTTTGCTGCAGTCTTCATATTGTGCAACATGTCGACAAATCGATTGACAACTACCTTCTGCCACACTACCCTCGCGTCTTTCTCCTCGTTTGCACTCACAAAGCGATGAAAAGCCTACAAATACTTTCAGAAAGTTAGCACACATAAATATAAAACACTTCTTGTTATGATAAATGATTGCATACCATGAACGAGAAAATTAATTTGTCAAACACCTCTCTCGGGTACTCTTTCCATTGCGCTACTGGTCTTGGAAGATGATGCAGTAATGACTTTGTAATTCCTCGTATGGAAACCTCGCACTGCACATGAAAAGATACACATTAACAACCGATTGTCGATATACACTTTTTATAAGTTAAACATTGGACAAGTGACAATGAAAAACTTACGATCGACCATCGATATATACTATTTGAATTACTTATCGTGTGTCACACTGAGAAGACCCTACATCTGGCGTAGGTGGGTCATGTGTAGGCGAAACAACACCTACAGGACAATGAGTTAGAAAATCACACGATGCACATTTAAACTAATCAAGTTTACAATTATTTAAATGATATACCTATCGAAGCAACCCATGAAGATGAAAGCTTAGACTGACTACCAGTGGGTGCTCAACGACTGTGTCATCCACGAACCATATTCTAACAAATAAAAAGGTCATGCAATACATTCAAACATTGCAATACATTTCAATATATTCAAATCATTACGATACATTCAAATCATTCCAATCATTCAGATCAAATAAAAAAAAAGCTTCATGCAAGACATTCAAGTATTGCAATCTAGGGGTGAGAGGGAAGTAGCTTAGCTCCTCCCTCTCATCCCGTAAGATAGGGGGTAAAAAAATAAACATGGAGGGGGCTCGACCCCTCCCTGGAAAAATAAAAGACAAAAAAAATAGTGGTGGTGGTGGGGGAGGGAGGGGGAGCTCCTACTGGGCATCCCGCAAGACAGGGAGGGGGCTTGGCTCCTCCCTGGCGAGAAAAAAGGGGAGGGGGCCGAGCCCCCTCCCGGGCATCTTGTAAGACAGGGAGGAGGCTCGACCCCTCTCGGGCGAATAAAGGCAAAAAAAAGGGGAGGGGGCCAAGCCCCTCCCGCGACTCCCATAAGATAGGGAGGGGGCTCGGCCCCTCCCTGGCAAAAAAAAAAATGGGAGGAGGCCGAGCCCCTCCCACGACTCCCGTAACACAGGGAGGGGGCTCTGCCCCTCTCTGACAAAAAAAACATTGGGTGGGGGTCGAGCCCCTTCTGCGACTCTCGTAACACAGGGAGGGGGCTCGACCCCTCCCTGGCGACAAAAAAAGGGGAGGGTGTCAAGCCTTTCTTGGGCATCCCATAAGACAGGGAGAGGGCTCGACCCCTCCCTGGCGAAAAAAAGGCAAAAAAAGGGGAGGGGGTCGAGCCCCTCCTGCGACTCCCGTAAGATAGGGAGGGGGCTCAGCCCTTCCCTGGAAAAAAATGGGAGGGGGTAGAGCCCCTCCCGCGACTCCCATAACACAGGGAGGGGGCTCGGTCCCTCCCTGGCAAAAACAGTAATGGCCGGCCAAGGGGGAGGTCAACGAAACTCTGGGGCGTTGGCGAAGGGGGAGGTCAGTAGAAAAGAGACAGGGGTTACCTGAGGGGCGGGCATCAGTGAAGGGGGAGCGTCGTGGGGGGGGGGGGGGGGACGAGTGACAGGCGGTAGAGAAGAAATGCGTCAGGCAGCGAAGACGAAACTGAAAAGAGAAAGAAATGGGTTCAAATTAGGGATTTACAGGGAAATTAGTGACGGGTTCGTGATGGCCGAATTTCGTCGCTACTTGGCGATGACCTAGTGACAGAAAAGGTCTACCGCTGATTCGTCGCTTAGTTGCGATGGATTATGACACAAAAAATATTCCATAAATTATGTGTCGCTAATGAGCGACGGATTACCGACAAATTATTTTTTATCGTGAATGTCGTAAAGGTTAGCAACGAATATCTTTCTCTCGCTAATCCATCGTTAATTTGCGATGGATTATTTCTGTCATAGATTTTTATCACTAATTAGCATTTTCCTTGTAGTGAAACGAGTATTTTAGAAGTCATTGGCAAACCCCCACCAGTTATAGAAGGTGGATTCAGATCGGTTTCAAATCTATTCAATCAAATCACTTTCATACTCAGGTTGGATTCAGATCAACATTTTAATTTGGATCTGGAGGTGATCCGAACCAAAAGCTGACCCCAATGCAGTTTTTTGATATAAATAGCATATTTTATTCAAATTTTTTTATCCAGTACTACCACATGTATTTCATATTTGGATTCAATCTAACTTCTTGGGATCTTATTAGAATCAGATCCAAATTCAGATCTACTGTCTGCATTTTGGATTCGGATCTTGCAGAATTCAACCTGAATCTGACCCACTTGCACCCCAGTATACACTGTCTTATGTTTTTTTT
The DNA here is from genome assembly GCF_984573655.1 of Nuphar pumila. NCBI lineage: Eukaryota > Viridiplantae > Streptophyta > Magnoliopsida > Nymphaeales > Nymphaeaceae > Nuphar > Nuphar pumila. Next base: position 124,313,297 of record NC_143257.1, on the reverse strand, counting down.
TCTTATTTGATAGCCAAGATAAGGGATAACCCTTCAAGCATGATAGTGTCATCCTACCATCCAGATAATCTCATTTAGACTTAAGTTTTATGTTTTCTTTTTCGACAGACAAAACTGGGATTAGGTAGACTCCTACCACTTATACAACCATACCATTGAGATTCAAACTTGCAACATCCCAATACAACGTGACATGCACTAACTGCTCATGCCAGACAAGCAGAGACCCTGTTGGTAAGTTTTATGTTTTCTTGTTTAAGAAGCAAAGAGAAGTATCAGGATGACACACCGACAAGGTTTTCGCGTTATTGGTAGGAGTTGTCAGTGCACGTCTCCCTGTGGTGGGACATTTTAGGTTCAAAACCCCAGTGATATGATTGAATAATAACTGGTGGGGGTTTGCCCTGCTAAAATAAAAGTATCATGGTGGCACAAGAGACCTATTCTCTAGATCCAGGGGTCTTAGGCTCTCACTATTTTGCTTATAAGTCTCTATGGGCCTAGGTTTAATGTGGATCTGAACCCACATTATCAGATCTAGGTAGTATATATCCAAATGCGGGTAGGTCTATTCAGATCATGCTAGAATCCAGTGAACACACTCAAATGGGTCTAATTCTGAATCAGGTCTATCCCAACATATTTTAACTTTTTACATGAGGCTCAACAAATTTTCCATTTCACTACAAGAAATTTGTGGATTAGCGATGGTCATAATTCATCGCCAATCCATCATTGTACAGTTTAGCGATGGATAACTTTCATCGCAATTTTCTAGTCGCTAATTAGCGACCAAAACCTTTTGTCGCTAGTTCCATCGCTAATTTGCGATGAATTAGCGAATGCCATGATTCGTCGCAAGGCTGTCATTAATCTGCAGAGATTTGGTTTGGCGACAAATTTTAATCTTCCGCTAATTTCGTTGCTATTTTAGTGATGGAATTTACGACGGATTAAAATTCATCACAAAACATCGGTCGATTCATTTTTATGATGGATAAATATTTGTCCCTAATTCATCATGAAATTAGAGGCCGATACTAATTAGCGACAAATAATATCCGTCACAAATAATAAAAAAATTTAAAAATTTTGTTTAAAATATAAATATCGAGAAAAAATTTCTCATGATACAATTTATATATCCTGTGTATAAAAAATAAAGTACACATAAAAAATACATATACAAAGCAACTGCAATAATTTATCGATCTACTATAATCCTCACCAAGTTTTAATTATTTAAAGTAAACATTTATAATAAGTTTTCTTTGAAACAACAAGAAGGTACAACAAATTCAACACATGAATCTAATCATCGCCAAAATTTTGTGCATCATCTTCTTCATTGTCTCGATCTACCCCTTCATCCATGCCTCCATCAGCTCCTCTACGTTGATTATCTCCAACATCCTACAAGAGAAAAGAAAGGTTAATATTGATAAACAAAATATAATGAAATAAATTATATGCAATGCACCTAATCTAAGGCAATCAAAGTAACATGAGTGAATTACACATAGACTAGCTAGCAATAAAGTGAATGATATTAACAGAATTCAGATATGTGTTCTAAGGCTGACAGAAAAAAATTCATAATGATTCAATCATGCAAATATGTGTTCTAAGGTTGTCAAAAAACTCTCATAGTGATTCAATCATGCATATATGTGTTCTAAGGTAGTGAAAAAACTATCATAGTAATGGAATCATGCTTATATGTGTTTTAATATAGTAAAAAAACTTTAATAGTGATGAAATCATGCATATATGTGTTATAAGACAGTCAAAAACTTTCATAGTGATGAAATAATGCTCATATGTGATGAAATAATGCATATACTAGCTTGAAATCTAACGAAATGAAACAAACGACATGAAACAAATGACATGAAATTTTCATACCTGACAGGCACCTGTAGACGAAGTTCTCCTGTCCCAAAAAAAAAATACACACCTCATTACAGACAACGTCGGAAATTGCTTCATGTAAATAGTCACGCATTGTGTCCTTAACAGGCTGCCAGACACCATCCTAAGAATTAGACTGGTCAGTCGGACGCTTGGAGTTAATGCTGGCGGAAGAACTCTGAGAGTTGTCACTAGGATTCTTCTCATTAGTACTCATATAAACCTTGATTTGTTGCTCAGGTTTATTCCACTGGTTCTTTTGCTCTTTGACACAATCTTCTTCCAATAGGGTCGCTACTTCGATGGCCTCATCGAGTGATTTTAGCCCTCGGGTGAACACCTTGGTCCTCAAAGCTGGCTTCAACCTATAAGCAAACTTCATTGCTCGATCATCTTTCATGGTGTATACATTTGGGCAATATCGTTCCAGACAACGAAACTTATTGATATAATTCGCCAGTGTTGTTGTCCCTTGTTGTAGGTCTAAAAATTCTTGCATCTTCTTACTACGTTCATGTTTAAGAAAGTATTCAGAGTTAAAAACATCTACAAACTCATCCCACGTAATATTCTCATTTTGAAACTTAACCATAGAGATCGTGTCCCACCACTTCTCAGTGTGGTCCTTCAAACGATAGGTACCGAAGTTCACCTTCTACTCCTCTAGAACATTCAGAACGCGAAAAATATGTTCTATCTCGCGTATCCATGTCTCTGCAGCTTCAGGGTCTACCTTACCCTTAAAAGTAGGAGGATCCATTTCCATAAAGCGCTTGTAAGTGATTATACCTATGTTTTGCCTATCTTGGGCCACCTGTTGGAGGTTCACACCCACCTGTTGCATCACAACCACCTGTTGTTGCACAACTTCATCAAGGTTGTTCACAGTGTCCATGATATCATTGCACTTGGCCTTCCATGCCATCTATCAGGACAAAAACATAATAATAGTTAATCGTTAGGTTACACAATCATGCTTGCTAAGTAATATCCCTAGCAATCTTGCATAGTTTTCAAATGCACGATGCACAATTCAAATAGTGCCATAATAAAATTTATCGGTGCAATAACTCATTATATATATATATATATATATATATATATATATATATATATATATATATATATATATATATATATATATATATATATTCTTCGAACGACCTCAAGAGACATCGCATAAGGTCGCTATCGTCAGAAAATCACCATTCTATACGACCAATGTTAGAAAATTTTCACTCTAACAATATTCTTCGAACGACCTCAAGAGACATCGCATAAGGTCGCTATCGTCAGAAAATCACCATTCTATACGACCAATGTTAGAAAATTTCTACTCTAACACACTATCTGAAGAATCACCACTCCGATATCATAAATAAGAGCCATCACTCGAATGACATCATTAGAAGATCATCATTCTAACGACATTGCTGAAGAATCACCACCCCAGCCACTTCATTAGGGCATCACCAACCTAAATGACATCATTAGAGAATCACCACCCTAATGACATTGTCGAAGAATTACCACTTTATTAGAGAATCACCACTCTAATGACATTGTTAGAGAATCACCACTCTAACAGCATTGTTGAAGAATCACCACTTCAACAACATCATTAAGGAATCACCACCCTAATAACATTGTTAGAGAATCACCACCTTAACGGCATTGTTGAAGAATCATCACTTCAGCGGTATCATTAGTGCATTACCACCCTAATGGCATCGTTAGAGAATCACCACCCTAACGGTATCGTTGAAGAGTCTAATTCAACCACTTCATTAGAAACTCACCACTCTAATGACATCATTAGAGAATCACCACCCTAACGGTATTGTCGAATAATCACCACTTCAATAGCATCATTAAAGAATCACCACCCTAATGTTATCGTTAGAGAATTACCACTCTAACAACATTATTGAAGAATCACCACTTCAACAGTATTATTAGGGAATCACCACCCTAATATCATCGTTAGAGAATCACCACTCTAACGACATTGTTGAAGAATCACCACTTCAACAACATCATTAGAGAATCATCACCCTAATGTCATCGTTAAAGAATCACCACTCTAATGACATTGTTGAAGAATCACCACTTCAACAACCTTCATTAAAGAATCACCACTCTAATGGCATCGTTAATGAATCATCACCCTAGCAGCATCGTCAGAGAGTCGCCACTCTAACGGCATCATTAGAGCATCACCACCCTAATGACAATGCTGGCACTACCAGGAATCACCATCTGAGCCAACTCACCACAATCCCTTCTAACTGTGGTTGAAAACAAGAACTTCCCACCGCGCTCTCTCAAAAGCGATAACACCCTGAAGTCTGGTGTTATGTAGTCCCCAACTATGACCCTCTTAAGAGTCGACTGTCATCATCGACAACACAAAAGCCACTTGCTAAGCGTACTTCTGAATGTTCTCATCACCAAGAACAACAGGGAATCTACAACATCCTCCAACGAGGAACTCAAAGGTTCAACGGTCACAGACAAGGCTTTCACCTTATGTCCTAAAGATTATCTGAAAAGGTACCCTTCATCAATGATAGAGTCACTAATATCTCCAACAAAGTTGAAAAAGGGAAAACACTAACTTAGAGCCTTATCCGACGACTCTTATCAAAACAATCATCGTTTCCAATACGATTGGGATAATAATTTTGATATTTGTTATGATTCACCAATCATTTTTGAGAAGGTAAAATACGCAAGCAGTCTCTGGATTTCGGTCAAGAACCTCAACTCTCGCAGGAGTTGACATGGGACTAGCTTAGGAAGTTATGCCCTCAAGCACATCCATATTTCCCTTCCAGAAAAATCTATATCGTAATTTAGGTGGAACTCATCTTCTATGTATCCTCTAATGGGTCACATGATATAAATTGTCGCCCATCTGCTGCATTGTCGTAGCTTATTGGCCTACCACCTCAGCCAGATTATGCAGCGTCTCCATAATATTATTGCAACGGTTTGCCCAAGCCATTTGTTTGAGCAATAAAAAGGTTGTTACAACCTTAGTTATAAATCCATGAAAATATAACATGCAATTATATGTTTTTATCTCTACATTAAGAAATCAACATTTCTACATAATTACAGAGCCATCACAGTCGCTAGAAGAGCCAAGATCTCATATTTTTCAGTTCTGCTCTGATACCAAAGCTGTAACGCCCCAATAATTTGGACGTGACATTTTGGGATAATTTCTTTTTTAAATAGCGAAAGTGATCAGTCCAAGTGTCGGGCGAGTTACAGATAAGCCAGAGAGGTACTAAAATTATTTCATTCATTAATTAAAAGCATCAACTATATCTCATAAATGAAATTACAAATCTAACTATTCAGAGTTTAAACAGGAAACACTGAAAAACTGAGATCTCTTGACTACTTCCAAATGCGATGCCACAATGCTCTATATATTCGCTATCTGAAAAAAAATTTAAAGCAAATTGGTCAGACTCCACTGTCTGCGTAAGAAGTATTATATTTATATGTTGTGCTCAGTGTCCTGTGTACAAATATGTGCAACATTTGCATATATCATAATTATAAAGTTCCAGGCAATATAACTTGCTAAGAAGAAAATTTCTACTGAAATAGGCATGCTTTCTACTTTGCTATGAAACAAGAAAAATACCAGATGTGTGTTCATTCTTACATGCACTATGTGTTTTTATCATTTACAAGATCCACTACAAGGATTACAACATTTACTCATAAATATCTACAAGAACAATGTAAATTTTTTTATGTTTATCTTTCCATTACCCTGTGGGTACACACAGGCATTCGACATCGTGTCCGATCCTCTCCAAGGTAGACCATAGGTCCGGTAACATACACCATTCTCTCAGGTGTACCCAGAGCCCGGAGAATTCGGTAACATACACTGTCTTTCAGGTGTAACCAGAATCTCGAAGGTTTTTATATTTATGCATACATTTAACATTACTTTAAAACCAGATGTGAATCATCGCACAACGAGGGGTTCGGTAACATACACCATCTTTCAGGTGTACCCAGAGCCTCAAAACTTTATGTTGTTGCATACATTTTCATTTTTGTTTATTTTTCCGTGTGAGCCATCACATCACAGGGATTTTCCAAAATCTCGAATCTGTCTTAGGATTCACACACTTTATATACATTTGAGTCAGGGTGTCATAAGCACAATTGAGTAGCATTACTCCAATCATGGCTCTACTCGGAGCCCATAATTTTCCAACATTTATTTTCGGCTGTGGAGTATGCGTACGCATCCACGAAACTAGGCATTCTACGTGTCGCAAAGACTATTTCTTTCTTTTTAAGACAGTGTGCTTACTCAATTGCTATTCATGCATCGGTACAACCCACTTAGCCATCAACCCGACATATACAGACCAACTGATCAGCGGGTTTCATGGCCATGAAATGACCCGAACCATGCTAGGGTCAAGTTCTAAGTATCAAGTTTGGAATAAAAGGAACCACTTTTTGTCACAGTGAAGAACAACATTCCATCACTTCTTTTCAATAAGGCCAATGTTATTGAATAATAGGCTCACTTTGATAGGTAGCATGCGTATGTGTGTGTATAAACACATACATGCTATATGAAAAATATTTGCAACTTAGTGACCCTGTTGAGGGTTATGTTTTCACGCAGTAACATCACCTTTGCCTACAGGAGAGCAAACTAAATTGAGAAACCAAACACTTAAGGAGCCCTAACACATATTCCAAAGCATTCACACACAACATTGATAAGTCTGTACAAGCAAATTTTTGGCAAATAAGTCGGTAATCTCTTTCCAAGAACCTTTCTTACAGATGCACTTTCAACAATTTTTATATTATTGCATGAATAAGGCCAAAAATTTACTCCAATAAGAGACATTAAGCATACCACATTCATAAGATAAAAATGGATCTAAGGAGCCAGATATCTTTCAATCTCAAAATGCTGCACATTAGACTTAAGCATTGTATGAACACCAGATTGCCTCATATTGATCTATAAAATCAATGGGTCAAACATATTTGAAAGATATTCATAGGAACAATTTTAAATATAACTTTCTTTCCCCTTTCCTTTTTACTTGTATCATTTTTTATTTTTAAAAAGGTTCGTAGAGCAAACCCCTGCACTGTGGAATGTATGGTGGTTAATGTCATTCCAACATAACTCAATATGCTGGTTGGCACATAGACTGAAATCTCTGGATGTTCCACGTCCCCCTTCATATAGCCACATAACATGGTTGCTCGGCTCGGATCAAACTTATACATTTTTTTTATATATAATTTGTTCTTTGAATAAAACAAAACAAACCGAGTCTCTACGTTAAACATTATACAGCCCTAGTGAAACGTGAGAGAGCATTTGATAACTACCAAGGTATATATATATATATATATATATATATATATATATATATATATATATATATATATATATATATATATATATATATATATATAGCTATATGTGTATACACATGGATTTACTTATCTCTAACACAACCTTCTATTGCCATTAAGACGTAAGCACATGTACTACCCTAAGCATATTCATGAAAATACATGGTGGAACATATCCAGTATGCTATTTTTCTTACACAATTTTCTTTGCCCTAATGGAGTCATTACACACCCCATTCGTGTCATGCTGTTTCACTTGCACATACTCCATCCACGTTGGTTCTTTCACGCAGTCTTTTTTTTTTTACTGCAGTTTAACCCACACGTTATCAGGTAATAACACGTGTGATATTGTTGGTAAAACTTGGGCCAAACTATAAGGCATGTGTAACCGTGACCTTAACTATGTAAAAGTATATGCAAGGAAGAAAAAAAACTTAAAGATACAAGCACCAAAATTTATGTAAATCAAACAACAAAACCGTGATCCCATTTTTTTCTTCTAGAGATCACTAACTATACAGTTACGTTTTCAGTTTTATTCTAGACATGTCCACAAACGTGTAAACCTCCCCTAGTATGTAGGTCTAAGGTTCCAAACATGCATCTACGTAGGAAAGCTTATATATATATATATATATATATATATATATATATATATATATATATTTTTTTTTTCTACAGTGTATATTCAGATCTAAGTTTTTTTTTGTAGTGTCGCACTAGATCGTGTGTTTGCATCACATGGTCCCTGCGATCATCAAGACGAGGCTATTGGCTGAACTTTCATGGTTCGTCATCTAGGCATTCATGACGATGACCATTACTCACGTCTATTGTGATGTCCACCCTCAAATCGACAACACTGCACATGTTTGTGCAGCAAGACATCGAACACGCACGTATAAATCAAATACTCCTTACCTCTTTGGAGTCTCGCGATGGCACGACTGCAACTTTGTTCCTTTGTTGGAGCAACACACCACCACTAGAATGAAGGTCCACTCGGTCTAGCAAGGGGGATCAATCACCACGATGGTAGAGAAGAATAAGAGAGAGAGAGAGTAGTAGGGAGAGGAAATCATGCTCCTTGATTTCAAGAGTCTTCCTCCCCTATTTTGACTCCCCCATCTTAGGTGGAGTTTCAAAAATTCAAGCTCCTAGGAACCATCCTCAAACCCACGTTTTTGGTGGGTGCTTGGCACTTCCTAAATTGCCCCCCCTTCCCTTTAGCAAAAGTCTCTCTCTAACTACCGTTGTTGGTTGCTTTAGTGGTACCCCTCCCCCATTTGGTGGGATTCCCCTTACTTTTTGAAAAAAGGTGAAAAAGTAGCCAACTCCCACACATTTTTTTGTGGGAGATGGGCTAGAAGATAGGGGTTTACAAGCCCCACGATTTTAACCCCTTCTTTTTTTTTCACTATGGTAAAAATCATTACTTTTCTGTGTAAAAAGGAAAAATTCATGCATAGGGGCTTTCGAACTAGGGTCCTCCACCAAAGGAGCAACAAACCCTACCACTTGTGATATCATTCATTTCATTGCAAAGTATGTGGATAAAATTGTATTAAACCCTTTTTGCTCAGATCTGGGTTTTAAGCAAAAAAAACAACATTTTTCATTTCTACATGGGCGCACCATGGGTTTTGAACTTGGGTTGTGGCTCCACACAACAGTGTGTCCTACCACAACACCACACCACTACTTGTTTACTTTTGCAAGGAAATTCTCTTTATGTCTTATTGAGATGTTTTCCTTGTTAGTGGATCTTTCCCGTTTCCACGTGGATTTTTCTCCCGTTTGTTCCAACCTTGCACTCTCTCACGTTAAATGTGCTTCGGATCTCACGCTATCATTCTGAAACCATCAAATTTCCCCACTTGGCCTCATGAACTGGGTCGGATCATCGGATCTCACTAAAGTCCAGATCCAAGTACTCTTTCTAGTATTCGTTACCGGGTTTGCTCTATTGGCCTGCAAGCATCAAAATCGCATTGAATATTACATAAACCATATTATTTCACACAAACACATATTTTTATTTCATCAAAAATTCCTTAAAATTTATGGGTTTTACATAAGATATGTATTACAATATGTATTTCACTAGGTCGAGTATGCTTTCTCATTACTTGTTTAACTTTCATATTATTATTCTTCCTCTTCGTCATCATCTTCTTCTTCATTGGGTGCCCATCCACTTGGTATATCATTTGGATAACATTCTTTTATATGTGTGTCATCAGACAATGAAGATATGACATGCATACCATGTGCGACATCGTGACCATAAGAGAAGTCATACATATCATCTGATTGATAGTAATCACCCTCTTCAGCAATCTTGTCTTTCTGTAACTGATCATACTAGGAGTATAGTTTAGACAGTTCTGGTCTTGCGGCATCAATAGAATTCATAGCATAACCCAGTTGGTACATCAATAAGATCCATAACAGAACCCAACTCTCGTCTTGTGGTATCAAATATCAAATCCACATATGGATTATCATGCACCACATTCACCCGTGCGTCAAAATTATTTATAAATTATTCACCTTGAAGCATCCATTTCTGATAATCACTCATAAAATCCTTCCTGTATAGGTGATGTCTAATGTCATGAGGTTCTACAAATCGATTATTTTTATACATCGTGCAGGGACACCTGATTCGATCTATGAGATCTACTATACTGACACTTGCTATTGCAAATTCAATAAAACTGTCAACATCATCCATATATTCAAGCGATACTCCATTGTCAACTATCTTACGGTACATCCATTCACGATTTGCAGTCATTTTGTCCTATGATGTTACATATATTATCCTAACCAGTTAAAAAAATTAAAAGAATGCAATGATAAATAAAATATCAAACTTATCATGCATTTGTGGTAGATGTAATGATTTGATATATATCACACACACACACACATATATATATATATATATATATATATGATGTCATTCAATCACAAGAACAATAATGCATGCATTGATAGCTTAATATTTTCTTATGCAAAACCATTCATTTGAAGCATATTTGAAGCATTGATAACTTATCATTCATTTTCATGTGTAAACTCATTCATAACATGATACATTCATTTGAAGCATGTTTTCATGATATAATTTCACATGAAAGGCATAATCAAATTAAAAATAACTGCATGCAAGCATGGATACAGTTACATCAAACATTGCAATACATTTAAATCAATCATATCAAAACAATGTCAAACATGTACTTGCAACAAACACACTCCAATATCTCACTAACTACTACCATGAGTAGCATGAAATCCAAACTCCAAAAATAAGAGCACTTGTATTTTCATACATTAAAATCATGCTCAGCATGATCTCCGAATTCCATCAAAGCAGTCCTAGAGATCCACAACTAAGTGAGTGTGTGAACAGAAAATTGTTGCATCCAAGAAATTAAATAACCTGTGATACGCTTGCATCACTTACTCACCATGGGTATTTACTCGATTTGCATGCTATTGCCTTTGCATTTTTTTTTACGTTTTTTTGCATTTCATTTTTAGCTGCATGTGATGCTTAGCACTAAGCATCGCGCAATTAGCTCAGTTACGCACCTGCAAAGCACAATTATATACGACCAAGAAAAAAAATGGGGGGGGGCTAAAGGCCCCTGTTGCTCTTGAAAAGGAGGAGGCAGGGGGTCGATGGCTCCTGCCAGACCAAAACGAAAAAAGGGGTGGGGGGCAGGGGCCAAAGGCTCCTGCGGCTCTTGAAAAGGAGGAGGTAGGGGCCGATGGCCCCTGTCGGACCAAGACGAAAAAAAAAGGTGTGTGTGTGTGTGTGGGGGGGGGGGGGTGGGAGGGGCGGATGGCCCCTGCCAGACCAAGATGAAAAAGGGGTGGGGGGTGTAGGGGACAAAGGCCCCTGCGGTTCTTGAAAAAGAGGAGGCAGGGGCAGATGGCCCCTGCCGGACCAAGACAAAAAGGGGGGGGGGGGGGGGGCAGGGGCGACTCTTAAAAAAGAGGAGGCAAGGGCCGATGGCCCCTGTTGGACCCAAGATGAAAAAAAATATAACAAGGATATAACGCAAAGGGAGAGAGGGATCACCTGAGGGGTGAGGTGACCGAACGGGGTCGGTCGCCCGACGAGGAGGCACCGGTGGAGCTGTCGAAAAAGGGGCGGTGGTGGTCGGACATGAGGATCGACAGAGACGGGAGGGTTAGGGTTCGATTTGGGGGAAATCAGAGAGAGAGGAGAGAGAATGTCACAACTTAGACGAGCTTATATTAAAAAATAATGACAGATTAGCAACGAAAATATTTTGTCTCAAACTCCGTCGCTAAGTAGTGACTTCCGTAGCGACGAAAAACTTATGTCGCTAATCCGTCGCTACGTTGCATTGCAGTTTGACACGAAACTTTTTCATCGCTAATTAGCGATGGAGTATGAGACAGAATGTTTGCATCGCTAAATCTGCAGCAAATTTTAATTTTAGCGATGACTACTTTTCTCAGCAAATTAACATTTTTCTTGTAGTATTTTCAACAGATCCATTGCCACAAAAACTCATATTAGATCCAGAACTGTAACTCAATTATGAGATTTAGGCGACTTCTGGATCTAGAATTGGACTTAATTTGTGCAAGATGTGACCTGAATGAAATGAGCCATCTCTAACCTGTTTGCATCCCAAATTAATGGAGCTATACTACCTTAACCAAACTTGCCATTTTTAGGTGTTTAGATGCTTATAATAAAAACATGACAATCACAACCAATATGACTACATTAATTAGGCGGGTGCCTTTAACTGGTGGGCTCCTTAAGGGATTGGGTGTAGATGACCCCACCCGGGGTTTACCTCGCAGGGGGTGGGCCTGTTAAGTAACCTGGGTCTTGGCGAGGGTTCCTTGTCATTAAAAAAAAAATATGAAAAGTATTATTGATGCTCAACTCTTTATAAATAGCACATTGTGTACCAACATCACACACACACACACACACACACACACACACACACACACACATATATATATATATATATATATATATATATATATATATATATATATATATATATTGTAAATTTAACAACACGTGTTTATAAGAATATTAAAAGGTTTTAGCATGTTTAATATACCATAAGATTATATTTTTGAGATGATCAAAATCAATGGCTCACAATTCATGAAAATAAGGATACTTTAAAAATAGTATAAAACATCATACTTGAGCCAACTTTAACACATGAAAATAATAAATATAATATGCTAAGCATGATCCAACAGTTAGATTTTGCTTTGGAGCTTAGCTATACGTAAATCAAGTGTGCACCACTACAATACCACCATATAGAAGAATCCTATATATAAGGTTTTCTGCAAATTGGTCTTTGCCTTATAATAGATTTGCAAAATAGTTATGCTATTTTGCAAATTGGTCGCTGCCCTTTTATTAAGCTTTGCAAATCAGACCTTGAGGTTAACAGGCGTTAGCTTTTCTACTGTTAACGGTTAAAAGACAGACAAATTGATGGTTCTTCCCTTACAAGAGGACCAATTTTCTTTTCTGTTTTTGGATTACCATGCTGGGTTAGGCAGACCCCTACAGGTTACAAGAACAATTACATTTCATGTATCTTTGCCGTAATTAGAAAACCAATATAGAGGTTTGTCCTTCTACACTAACTCCAGGACTCCAATTTGCAAACCAATTACATTTTATGAATCGGCTGTAAGGCGGGGGACCAAATTGCAAATAACCTTATAAAATATCCATCGTGCTAGTAAGACAAAATGATGAAATTAGAAGAATTCCAATATCTCTTTGGATGAACGAGATCAATATTATTTTTTAACACTCCAAGATATACAATTGCTATTAAAAAAGTGCAAAAACCAGCGGTTGATCTTTTGGAGTCGGGGCACCATGCCCAATAAGAGTCGGAGAAGGCATACAAATCCAATGTACTTTGGAATAAAATTTGAATTTCAAAATCTCTAGACCCCTTGTTATATCTCATAATTACTTTTAAGACTTGTCATATCCAATAGTGGGCTGTTGCATAAATTGACTAACAAAGTTTACATTGAAGGATGATTCAGGCCTTGTGATAGTCAGGTATTATAAGGCTCCCACGAGGCTTCGAGACTGGGTTGAATCCACATAAGGTCTTATTATCATAGTCGCTATTTTGAAACCATAGGAGTGGCAATGGGCTTGCAATTTAACATTTGGAGTATGTCTTGAGCACTCAGAAACATCCCACCTGAAAAAAACACTTTTATGCCTAAAAAGTAATGAAGTTTGCCTAAATCTTTTATAGCAAATTCATTTTTTAGTTGACTGATGAAACTGTTCATAAGCTTTCCATGAGTCCCTGTGAGAACCATGTCATCGACATAAATTAATAAAATCAGGGTGTCACACAAACATGGATGGGTTAGCAATACTGCATATAAAACCAAAATCCATTAGAAAGTCTTTCAAACGATCAAACCAGACCTGAGAGGGTTCTTTAAGCCCATAGAGTGCCCTTTTTAATTTGCATACATGGCTAAGAAGTTTAGGATTTTCGTATCCCTGGGTTGCCTCGTAAAAACATTTTCATTCAAGTTATCATGAAGAAAAACATTTTTAACATCGAGTTGCCTTATTTTCCATCCTTTAATAGTCGCAACAGTCAAGACTCTTCGAATATTGGCGAATATGGGTCGAATATGGTTTATAAAATTTTAAACCAAATCTGGGTCTAACCCAAGTGCTGATTAAGATCTGCAATTTTGTAAAAAAAAAACTTTAAAATGTTATTTTACTGGATATGAATTGGGTCTCGTTTATGCAATCCTTATAGGATCCGTGTATGATTTTTCCTTTGAAAGATTCAATGTTTCTCAGATCCAAACTCGATTGCCACCTCTTATTCAGATCTCGGTGTGCACCCAGCCACCCATTTTGGCAGGGGTCCGACCTGTTGACACCCCTAAAGGAGACAAAGCTTGATAGTAGTGTGGGTTCATGAACTTGGTTTGAATTTTGGTATCTAAAGTATGTCATCGGATATATTAAAGAAGGGTGTTTAATTAAGATGATTAATTAGGGTCCATATCTTTTCAGGTATATGTTAGACATCTTCATCAACTTCATGAACTCCGGTGTTTTTGTAATTAGCAGAAATTCATTTGAAAGTAAAGCAACTTTTTGTTTTTTAAAGTCTAGCTGGAGTTAGGCAGTTGGAGGAAATAGTTTTCGGAAGGACGGATCAATTTTTTAGTTTAATGGTTATGAAAATGGAATTTGTCTGCGAGAAAATATATATTGTTATGAGTTGGGATTGTTGAAACGATGTTAGTGCAAATTCATAAAAAATTCAATTCGAGTGGCTTATTTCTGCTTACCCGTTATACAACTATACCATTGGGTTTTAAACCTGCAAAGTCAAGGTTGCCCGCGTGACCAAGTTTTAAGCTCCAAAAAGTATACTGGGCTCGAGATTTTCATTAATCTGATGAGTTAATTTCATTAACTATCTAAACGATCTACACAAAAATGTTATTAGATGTCTTATTGGACTAATGACATTGGATAAGATTACTTGCAAAGAATGGGGGATCATTCCCCCTGCTTTAGGTTACTGTTTTGACCCTCCAAAAATCATAGTTTTAGGTGATTTATGCTCGATGTAGAAAACAGGAATTAGTGGCATATTAAGGGAGAACTTGGTGAACAAAAGGAGTTGGCCAGCATTAATACACAATAGGGCTTTTATAATATGCTAATAGATATCTTCAAACGTCCCTAAATGTTCTAGTAACCCCTTTCTATGTCAATTACACTTTGAGTGGTTTCATTTGTGGTGGTGTTAAGGAACCGAACAAGTACATTTCCATCCAATTCCCTAATAATATACTTAAACTGTGCAATTACACCACCAGATGGGGTTTGAATTGTGTTCATCCAACATAGTGTCAAATCTCGCAAGATTTATGAAAATATAGTTTGAAATTAAAAATGGTAATTTCTCACACTTTTTTTGTCAGATTATTTTTAGTTGTTTATACAAATTTATTTTATACATTTTTAATTTAATTTTTATTACCAAGATTTTGCCGAAAATGCATGATTTACAAAAAAATTGTATTTTTTGCGAGTTTTTGGCTGCTGAGATTTTGCTGTTTTTTTTACTTTTTGTCACTATGCATCCAAATAACACAGCCTATTATTTCTAATTGCGTGACTCTTTACAAACTTTTTGTTTGTTTATACACATCAACAGTTAGAATCTATTATTGAATCCATTTGTTAAATTGGCAATTAGTGTTCCTTAAAATTTTGCACATTTGGAGATATCCAAATTTTCTTAAAAAACTGTTGAATGTAAGAAATTTCATCACTACAGCAGTAATTTTTGTATTTACAGAACTACAGGTAAGACTCTCATCACATACGGGATAGGTCCAGAATATTTTTGTTACTCTTATTTCTCAACACACCCATTGATAGTCCTAAGCTTCCTTCAGGCTTGCAGCTTACACCATACACATTGGTGCATAGATAAATGAAGGTACGGCAAAAATGATGTGTTTCTGAAAATGCCTGACAATTTATGCAGCTTGGATCTTAATGGCAGCAAATTCTTAAGCTGCAGTCTCTTCGCGTTCCATGGCGGTAAGCCTGATAACAGCATCGGCAGCTGCAGATGTCACTGCAGCAACAGCAACTTCATGCTTCTTTTGTTCATTTTCAGATTCACAAAGGTATGTAATGGAGCCGAATGTGGTGGTGTCGGAATTGGCGGTGACAGAATTGCGTGAACTTGAATGCTTTTGGACAGATCTCCCGAAGCTCCATCTGCGTTTCTCTTTTGAAAGAGGTCGATTTGAGGTTGAAACAGATTTCTCTTCAGCTGAAGAGAAAGTTTGGTTCTGCTTTTCCTTCTGTTCCTTCTTACTCTCCTTATCTTTCTCCTTTTTGTTACTGCCCAAGAAGCTTCTCAGCAATTTATCGGTTACTCCCATTGTTGTTGCTACTCTGAACCGGTGCAGAGTGATGGGCATATCGTATGAGGGCCAGCCATAGTGAGAGAGAGAGAGGTTCCTTCTCTCTTTTAAGCGTGACCTGTATCCATATATCTCTGTCTATGCATCCGTCTGGCTGTCTGCTCTCATTATCTGTTGTTATTGTTTATATATTGGAGTTTCTCAGTCATTGGCTTAACTCTTGACGTCAAAAGCAACTCGGTGTATTTTGTGTTGCTGTTCTCTTATTGCTGATATGGTCGCATTTGAGAGAGAGGGAGAGAGATAATGCTTACACGACAGCCAGGATCACAAGAATTTATGGGACTGTGGATGTGTGAGAGAGAGGTTACTACTTACCCAAGACCCAGTTTTGAAGAGTACAAGAATTTATTGAATGGGCTGTGCCTGCCTTCAGCTTAGTGTCCTTGTTCTTCGTATTGACCGAACTGCCCATGCTTACTATTTTCATCTTAACATTGATAATTTGTTTGTGGGGGATGTCAAGACTCTATTTTGCTGCCCACCTTGGCTCTTTGGGCCCAATGATAAAGATGATTCAGACATATTGTGAGATTTATGATCCATGCTTCAAATTCTACCTCTTGTGTTATAGACAAAGGCACATCGTGTTTAGTGAATTTCTTGCAGCAGTTTGCATGGAAAAAGCATGTTCTATTAATGGAAGTGGCACAAAACTAGTGTTGTCGGCCTGAATCAGTTGTATGAGGGTTTAATTAAATGTCATCTACCTCCACAGGTGTTTGGGAACCTTGATTTGGGAGATGAGAATGGTGTTGACAGTGGATATAAGGGGGTGAAGATGGGTTATTTTCAACTGTATCCTCACAGGACAAATCCAGCCTCAACTTCCATTCTCGTCACTCTAATTTCCTCTGCAATGCCAGTTCCCAAACAGAGCCTCAATGAAGGGGATGGCCTATGGATTCGGCTATAAGTTCTTCAAGTTTGTGGTCTTTTAAAAGTTGGTTTTAAAAGACTAATTAAATTAGATTCAGATCAAAATTTGAGCTTTTTAAATAAAATCGATTCGGTTCGAAATCCGATTCTGACAACATTGCACAAAACTTTGCCCACTTTGGTAATTTGATGCAGCAGCCAATTAAAACATTTGTCATGTAAAGGGACAGTTCAGAGGCCACGTGAGATGGCGGGGGTCGGTTTCCACACATGTTTACGGGTGGGGGTAACTCTGGTGTGCATTATTATTGGGCTTTAATATGTTATCATAACTTCCCGTAGACTGTAGAGTTACTATTCTTTATTTACTGGTTTTGAAACTTCTTCAAAATCATTCATTAAACAACTCTCTCTCTCTCTCTCTCTCTCTCTCTCTCTCTCTCTATATATATATATATATATATATATATATATATATATATATATATATATATATAAGGGCCAGATATTTGTCCGCCAAAAAACTAATGATTATAAGTATTGGGTTAGGTGCTAAATAAAATATGCTAAAATGATACGTATTAAATGTGTTTTTTTAGGTTTTCTTTATTTTTATTTTTAAATTCTGGCCTTACAGATATAATCTATCTACTTTATTTTATATGAATTAGATTCCGACACATGGGTGGGTTTTTATAAGGTTCAAAAAATCAGCTGTCCAAAATCTTTATCAACTTTCATGGCTTCAAATATCATTTTTTATTGAAAACACATGATCCAGTCGACCATGCCCAACACAATCGAAGATTTTAAAAACCCATTTAGCACATATCCTTTAGTACCTACCCATTACTCTTATGATTATTATTATTTTTGATTGGCAAGCTGGGGTTAGGCAGACCCTCACAAAAAAATGGTTATTTTCTTGAACTATGCTTAATTGTATATTTAGTGCCCTCCATTGTGGTACATATTTAGAAAGTCATGGTTGCAAGCTTTATTTGATCAACAAATGTGTTCAACATGGTTTACTTTATTTATTAGGAATCACGCTGAATCGAATATTTTCAACATAAAGACATGATTTTGTTCAATCGTGAAATTGTGTTGCATTGTCGACCGATTTTAAAGCTTTTTAAATCCTGCTTATGCAATATAATTGGACGATCCGAAACATGTCCTTAATTAAAAGATCATGTAGATCATATCCATAGGTTTAATATAAAAATCTAGAAAATGTTGAAAAACAAGTGATTTCTAGTAGACAGTACATGCGGTCGAGAAGATCAAGCACTAACAATGTGTGTATTTGTGTTGTATTTTTAATTTGTTAGGCTTGTATTTTTTTTAAATCAAATTTCATGTATGGTTTGTTGTGTATAGTACAAAACAGTAAAATGGTGAAATATCAAAATCAATTTCTCATGATAATTTTAAATTTTTATTTCTGCTGATTTTTTATCGAAAATATCATCAGATAAAGACATGTAACAAAAGTTAAAACACACCAACGGGGTCTCAGCGTGGCTGATAGGAGCTATCAGTGCACGTCTCCGTGTGGTGGAACGTTACAGGTTCAAAACCCCAGTGGTACGATTGAATAATAACTGATGCGTCCGCTTAACCCCAGCTCCATTAGATAAAAAAACACAGATATCATGATTTTTTAAATACTATCAGGATATTTTACCGTTTAAAGCATGTTTCAAACATCGGCGTTATTTCCAAAATATCATTGACTAAATTAAAAACCGCAAAATATGAGCAGCCAAAAACTTGCGAGGATTTTTTTTGAAAATCTCACATTTTTTTAAAAAACAATTAAAATACATTTAAAATATAAAATTTATTTTTTTATAAGAAAATATAAATAAAATTATTTAAAAATAAAATTCACACTATTTCTTCATGATAAATAGCCCTTAAAAACATAAAAACCGTGTTTAAATTGCGATATTTATGTTTTGACAAAAACTCATGATATTTTGAATACATCACAAAATAACATTTAAAATGTTCAAGTAATTTCTCGCAATATTATCACGAGATTTAAATAAATCTCAATATATTTGTCACTATGGGAGTAGCTAGGAGTGTCAATGGGTCAGGTTTGACCCGAACCTGACCCGTACCATATCAAGGTTTGGTGATAAATAAGGTCAAATTAAAATTTGTGTTGGACCCTGCGGGTCTGATTAATATATGGAGCCAGGTATGGTTTGTAAAATTTCATAACAGACACAGGCCCAACCCAAGTTTTGACTGAGATCCATAAATTTTCAATGTAAAAAGATAACAAAATATTATTTTACAGTGTATAGTCCGGATCTAGTTCACAAAATCATTATAGGATTTCTCTTATAGTGAAACAGATTGAACTCGGGTCCGACCTGGTACCATCATCTCAAATCAGGTCTGGGTATGGTTCTACCTGGATCCAAACCAAACCCGACCTGTTGACACCCCTAGGCCCTTGGTGTAGCTCAGATGGTAGAGCGCCCGCTTAACATTTGAGAGGTACGGGGATCGATACCCCACATCTCCATCCATTACATCTTTCGTTACATACTTTTTCGAATAAAAAAATCGTTAAAAAAATATAACAGCATAACATTTTTCTTATATACTTTTTCCAATAAAAAAACCATTTACAAAATTTAACAGGAGATCCCAATTGGGTCCAAAACTTATAACATGTATTTTTTTTAAAAAACAAAATGGTCTTACCCCTTTAAGTAGGACCTGGATCGGGGTCTGGATCCAACTGTGTCAAACTAATTTGAAGCCCTATTAACAACCAAGTGTTCCAAAATCATCATTTTAATTTTTTATTTTACTTTTTGAATTTACAAAAACCTGCAGTTCTTGTCTGCTATTAACGAAAAACCACCGAGATTATCAGTTATTACATTTTATACTATTTGGTCTTAAAGGGGCCAGAATGGATAGTTGGATGGTTAAGCAGCACGTCGTAACATGTCCCTGGTTCGAATCACAGAAGGGTTATCTTTCTGCTTGCTTATAAAGATATTAAAATATCTCGGATTGAAAAAAAAATACTAAACTCTCCTTAAAATTTATTTTTGTTTTTTTCAACAAAGAAAGCTGGGGTTAGGCTAACCCTTACCAGTTATAAACCATACCAACAGCCTAGCCCCACATGGTGGCTCCCACATCACCATTTGCAATGCATTAAAAAAAAAGCATGCTGTTAAAAGCAATAACCAATAAGTAGGGCCGCTTCTCTAAATATCAGATAAATAAGGCAGTTACTTGTGAAATTATCCCCGCCTCCCTTTTTCTTGCTAGGTTTGCCAATTTGGAGCAATTCACTAGCAAAACCACTTGAATCTGAAGTTGTGATTGGATCTTCTTTCAAAAAAAAAAACAAAAGTTGTGATTGGCTCAATACTTCAACTCATCCAAGTTCATTTTTAAATGTTACATTAGATCCATTTATAGGGTTCTTAAACAGAATCTTGATAGGAGTCTTGAGTCTTATGAAGATCAAATGTTTCTACATGGTAAAAATTGAAGCAAAGTGCCTACAAGGGCTAAACTGACCGGATGTCACGAGTTCCAAACCCACAGGGCTTCTCATACTGGAAGGTCGAAATTGAGTGTTCCCTGGTGGGTATGCGGACCTCAAGGCTTCGTTTGTTTCACCCAATTTATACATGAAAATAAGGGTTTATATATATATATATATATATATATATCTGTGTGTGTGTGTGTGAAAATAAATGGTGGTTATGTACCATGATACCATACAGATATACTACAATGGTAAATTTAACAGCACACGTGTTTATAAGAATATTAAAAGGTTTTATCATGTTTAATATGCCATAAGATTTTATTTTTGAGATGGCCAAAATCAACGACTCACATTTCATGAAAATAAAGATAGTTTAAAAATAATATAAAACATCATACTTGAGTTAACTTTAACTCATGAAAATAATAAATATAATATGCTAAGCATGATCCAACAGTTAGATTTTGCTTTGGAGCTTAGCTATACGTAGATCAAGTGTGCACCACTACAATTCCACCATATAGAAGAATCCTATATATAAGGTTTTCTGCAAATTGGCCATTGCCATATAAGCAAAATAGTCTCTGCCTTATACTATTTTGCAAATTGGTCCCAGCCTTTTTATTAAGCTTTGCCAATCAGACCTTGAGGTTAACAGGCGTTAGCTTTTCTACTGTTAACGGTTAAAAGACACACATTGATGAGGCTTTGCACGAGTGTTTAGACAAGGATAACCTCGTGACAAGTTTCTGGTTTTGGAAAGGGTGAAAGGGATTCTCCCATTCAGTGCGACAAATATAGCGAGATTTATGAAAATCTTGCGATAATATCGTGAGAAATTGCCTGAAAGTTTAAAACGGCAATTTCTCGCGAGAATTTTCAAAATATCATGGGATTTATGAAAAAACATAAATATCATGATTTAAACACGATATTTACTTTTTAAATGGCTATTTTTTGCAAAAAAAACTTATATTTTTATTTTTAAATATTTTTTATTAATATTTTCTTATAAAAATTAATTTTGTATATTTTTAATTAATTTTTTATTGCTGAGATTTTGCCGAAAAAATGCAAGATTTATGATTTTTTTTCAATTTCTTGCAAGTTTTTGAAAAATGAGAAATTGCCGATAAAAACTTTTGTCACGCTCCCACTGTCAGAACTTTCTGTCTCTTTCTGTTCCCTCGTATCATGGTTGATGCGCTGTTCTCAGCGTGATTCGAACGAAAATTACGCAAAGAACGACGATTTTTATGCGCGTCCACCACGTTCTTATACGTATGTTATTTTCGTTCCACCCTTACCTGTTATGTTAAAAAATAACTGAAACGAAAGGAACAAAAATTTCTCGACAGGCGCGCCGAACCATGTCGCACGCCCGACACTCTCTCTCCCTCTCCTGTGTAGCCGCCAGAGGGGTAGCGGTGGAGGGCGGCAGTGATGTTTCTGGCGGATATCGGTCGGCCCCGACGATGGTGCCGATCGTCGATTCATCCTCCGCCATCACATCCTCCATCGATTCGTCCAGCACCGCTCGCCGCTCCGCTGCTCGCAGGCCTGTGAAGAACGAGTGTTGCATCATTAAGATCCTTAAGCCTGTGAAGAAGAAGAAGGTAAGGATTAGCGGACACCAGGAGCAACGCCACAGCGAAGGAGGACAGCTTCGCGGATATCATCGATGGAGCCCTAGAGAAGGGATTCGTAGAGAATGATCTGCCCGGTGGTAACCGTGGATCCGATCTCCGACGCAGCTTCCGTTTTTGTAGAAATTGGGTGTTCAAGCTTAAGAAGAAATGGCTCAAATCTCTATGCCAGATGTAAAATTTCTAAGTAATTTCGACCACCCAACTTCGTTTTTTGGTTGATTAGTTCATTATTGAGTCTCTCTCAACCGATGACATCTAAGAAAGCTATGTTTCTATTTAGGTTGAGAAGATGAATAAAGATGGGAAAGACATGGTTAATTCTTGCTCTTTCTTTTCCCTTTTTTATTATCTCTTGTTTTTTTTTTCTGAATGATGGTTCGTGGTCTTCATGTTGGAAATTACATACTTTTATCTGATATTTTATATGAGAATTGGTTTTGATCTTGGATTTTGATTATTGAAGTTTCTGTCTCATAGATGGATGCAACGGCATAGAACTATCTATCATAGTTAAGACTTGGGATTTTTTTTGTTGGGATTTTGCTATTTGTCCTTTAATAGAAGATGCCCACTTGATTAGGGGTGGCAATCGTGTCGGTTGTCGGGTCGACCCGACGGGTTGTCGGGTCGACCCGACGGGTTGGCGGGTCAGCATACCTCAACCCGAACCCGGCCCGTTTAATAAATGGGTTGGGTTGGGTCGGGTAAACGGGTTCGCAGGTTCGTGGGTCAGGTTGGCAGGTAGACGGGTCGGGTTGGCGGGTCAGGTTGATGGGTCGGGTTGGCCCGCTGGCGGGTCGGGTTGGAGGGTTGACCCACCCGCCTAACCCGTTTATTAAACTGGTCAGCCGGGTTGGCATACCCCTAACACGAACCCGACCCGTTTAATAAACGGGTTAGGCTGGTAATGGGTTCCTTTTTTCCAAACTGGAACCCGCCTAAGAGGCGGGTTGGTGGGTCGTGTCAGGTTTTGCCACCCCTACTCTTGATAATGGTTAAACCAATAATATGCTTTGATGATGGTCATGTTGTTGGTCAGTATGGAACTATCGACTGTTTCTCAGTTTCATTTATTTTTATTTAATCTTTTTTACTTTTTTTACTCTTTTCCTCACTCATTCTACCTTCTAATTGTGAATTATATGTTGTTTTACTTCTGGGTTTTGTCTGAGTGGGTCTGTTGTGTGTCGCTTCAGTTGGTGTCTTTTATAATTTTCCTTTTGGTTTGATTTTATGGTTGTTTTCATTTTTCACTTTTGATTTGAAAGTTTGCTGCTATCGAAATTATTTTAGATAAGCTTTAGCTGTGAATAGAATTAATATAATCTTTGAGGTTATTTTCTATACTAGATGCCTAAACATTGGGTTATTGTCCAGAGTCATCAACAATTGCCATTTTTTATTGTGTACAAAGAAGCTTTTATTAAAGCTGTTGTTTGTGATTCCAACAGAAGGATTAGTAGCATCTGAATGTATATATTGCTTACATTTTTGTGGTTGCATTTCTAAATGTCTTCTTTATGAAGAATAGATTATCATGTGAAGGATGAAAGAGTGCCGGTTGTGATGTGTCCATGTGATCCTTGAATTTTAAAATTGTGTAGATTGTCTTTTATTTTAGGTTTCAAGGTTGGTATTTCCTAATGATGTCAGACTCGTATGGACCCTGATCGATTCAGTGAATTGGCCAATTAGGATTCTGAAGCGAAACAGGCTGAGTAGGCCAATTTTTAACCAGCAGATGATACATGTCAAGAAAACATTAAAAATATTAAGAATATTAATAAATTATTTTAAACAATTTTTAAAATTTATTTAAAAATAATCTGAATCAACTCACTTTCATATCAATTTTTTGCGGGTATGAGACGAATCAGCCTATTTAGGCAGATTCGCAATGACACTGGCAACATTGGTTTTTCCATCTAGCAGGATAGGAAGATTACCATTTCTATTAATTGTGTTCATGTTTAAAGTTGATGTTGACCATCTGGAACTTAGCTCAAGGACATCTAAGTTTTAGTGTATCTGATTCTGGCATGAGACGGTTTTGCATCGAAGTGACTATCTCGTTTGATCTGCTAGTAGTGATGGAATACTATGCAGGTTAAGTATCTATGGGGATTTACTGCATAATTCTTTTAAATATGTTGAAGCCTGATTTCATCTTTTCCTAGATCTGATCCTGATTTTATAGTGTACATTAGCACATCCTTGTTGTAGGGCATGCATGAGCATATAGCTGCGGCACACTGCAGTAAAGAGCAATACTCTCTTCCTTGTCATGGTCTAAATGATAACAGATGTTCTTCTATGAAGATGAATGGTTTGGTGGATCAGAAAATGACTGTGTACGTATGGGACATGGATGAGACTCTTATATTACTCATGTCTTTGCTGAATGGGACATATGGAGAGGCTTTTAATGGTTCAAAAGACATTAAAAAAGGAAGAGAACTTGGTAAATGTTGGGCAAAGCACATTCTGCAAGTCTGTGATAGTCTCTTCCTTCATCAACAGGTAAATTGTTTTTTCCTAGTTTGTGTAATTATTTCTTTGAGGTTTCTATAAACAAGTTCTTATTTTATATGAATTAGTTCATGAGTTGTTTTGACAAGTGCTGAAGCAGATGGAGGACTCTGATGAGCCGTATCTTGATTGTTTGAGTATGATGATGGTAAGGATTTGTCAGGTTATGATTTCAACAAGGACGGCCTTGGTGGTTCTTATGATGATGCCAACAAAAGGAAGCTCGCGTACCAATACCGTGTTATAGCTAATAGATATGCTCAGTTACCAATAGAGAACTACTCTTTTACATGGCCATTTGTGTTCTGTAAGTCATGTTTGTCTTGCAAAATGAATTTGTTTCTTTTCTTGACACTAAGTGGCTGTGCTTGTCATAGTATGGTTTCCTCTAGTTAGTTTTGCCTACTTTTGAGGGTAAGCTTTTTTGTACCTCGCACCACACAGCTATATATGTTGTCAGTTTGGACATAGTTCCAGAACTGTATCATGTATTCAGGTTGCCCTCATCATGCATATATTCATAATCTAGGAAGCAGGGCAAGCCGATAACCCAGCATAGGCTGTGGGGGCGATGGTCCTAGCATTGGAGTTTTACGCCAATGGGTCAACAGGCTGACCCAGTGAGACCGGGTCTTCGATCCTAGATTTAGTTTCTTCAAGTAATAAATAAAAAAATCTATCAAGTATCATGCAGGTTAGTGTCCTTAAATTCAGAAGCAAGTTCCATTCTAGTTGAAAGTCACTTCAAAAGCAACCTTGGAATGATGAAAAAAATGAAATAATGTTCATTTTCTGTAATGTGAACAAAAAAGAAAGAACATGTCCTGAGCAGTGAGCAGTGAATCTTTGAAGACTTCTGATGTAATAAAAGCTCTAATAAGCTTGTATTTTGGGCAAATGTTTCAGTTTCATGTTTGATTTATATACTTTTTCCTTTTGTTCCCCAGTTTACAGTGCTTGTGATGTGGGGAAGGCTCAATGCTTCTCATGGATCAGAGCCCGTTTCAACAATCCAAACAACCAGTTTTGTGTGATTAGAGACGGGCGTGAAGAATGTAAAGCTGCTAAGGCCATGAACTGGCCTTTTGTTGAAATTGATTTGCGGCCGACTGGCGACCTCCGGTTCCCTGGTCTATCTATGAGAACCATCAAGCTCTATATTGAAGTAGCATATGGAGTCTCCGAGGCTGAGAACAATGACTGATGGTATTGTATTTAGTGTATCTTCAATCCTTGAAATAGGAAAATTCTGATTCCCCATCTGGGTTTTTTCCTAGAGTAAGAAAAACTTTGTACACCATCCAAAAAATGTATCATGTTCTTACACTGTATCTAGTAAGGATTCAACTTTCTGTTATCAGAATAGGACTTCCTGCTAGCCTGCTTTATCTCCGGCCATGTTCTGGCAAAAGTCACTTCCAAAAGCAACCTTGGAATGATGAAAAAAATGAAATAATGTGAACAAAAAAAAGTACATGTCCTGAGCAGTGAGCACAAAATCGTTGAATTGTACACCATCCTAAAAATGTATAATGTTCTTACACTGTATCTAGTAAGGATTCAACTTCCTATTATCAGAATAGGACTTCCTGCTTGCTGGGTTTATCTCTGGCCATGTTCCGGCGAAAGTCCCTTCCAAAAGCAACCTTGGAATGATGAAAAAAATGAAATAACGTTCATTTTCTATAATGTGAACAAAAAAGAACATGTCCTGAGCAGTAAGCATAGGATATTTGAACACTTGATGTAATAAATTCTCTAATAATAGCCTGTTGAATAAGAAATAATATGTGCTTGTTAGCCAAAAGCACTTGGAACCGATGACGCTTCTCTTCAATGCACATTGAAGAAAATTTCAAGATACAGAAAAAGGTTCTGAAGACTGCTTCCACAACATGGATTTGACCATAGAATGCCTCAATATATGAAATAATTTATAAACAGAACACTCCAGCACAGAAGCCATTCTTTTCTCATGGTTAGTTATGCAGTGCTGCCATCAATAAATTCAGGAGTTTAAATATTCAAATCTGTGTATGCGGGTTTGAAATTCATTTTGTATACGCAACGGCTAACAAAGTTGCCTAATTTCTAATGAATTTTGATGCCTGAGTTCCTTGTTTTTTATGATATCAAAATTTCCAAGCCATTGTGTCAACCGTTGAACAAATTGGTAATTCATAAATGTTGACCTTTGTAAAAATCTTCTTCACTTATTTTTTTTGATAAATGAACACAATGCAGAATAGTTTTTGGAAAACCATATTTGAGGCAAAGAATCAATTTGATATCCATATCTGGGTCAAAAATCCATATTCGAGACAAAATCCAATCAGACATCTATATTCGCGGCAAATATCAAATTCAAGATCCATATTCGGGGCAAAAATCCAATTCAAGATTCATATTCGAGGCAATAATCCAATTTGAGATCCATATCCTGAGCAAAAATTCATATTCTGGGCAAAAATCTCATTCGAGATCTATATTTGAGGAAAAAATCCAAATTGAGATCCATATTAGAGGCAAAAATCCAAATTGAGGTCCATATTTGGGGCATAAATCTCATTCGAGATCCATCCAATTCCAAATTCATATTCTGGGCAAAAATTAATGATTTTACATATAATTTCATAATTGGATCCATATTTAGGCAAAAAACCATAATAAACATGTTAAAACATGTAAAATGGTGAATGGATCGGGTCATGCGATCCAAAATGAAGTAATTTGACACATTATCCATGACTGTCCAAATTGTTCGTCCATTGTTAGCATTTGAGTACGATCCAAAAAACATTGGACTTGGAACAGTTGTTACAGAATGACTGTTTCGTTCTTTTTGTTCATTTTGTCCAAACCTGAACAAGCCATCAAACATGCCCTCAGAGATGGTTCTTCCATTACAAGAGGACCAATTTTCTTTTTTTTCTTTTATTTTTGGGTTACCACGCTGGGGTTAACAATTACATTTCATGTATCTTTGCAGTAAGAAAACCAATATAGAGATTTGTCCTTCCACACTCTATTAACTCCAGGACTCCCAACAAAGCTAAGTTTTTTGGCACATTGTTGCACTCCTTCAGAATCCATTTTCAACGACAATTTCGGCGACTAGCAAAAAATTTCATGGCAGGAATAAGGTAGGGATTAATTTGCAAAAAGCTAATAAACTAACAATATTTGATGAAGGGCATTTTGGTGACCAGTTAACCATGGTTAGTGTTTGACCATGTTCAAACTAAATAGCTGTTGATGGAAGGACCAGTTTGCAATAAGAGTGAGAAAGGCGAGGAAAGATTTGCAAAACGACATAAAGAAGGGACCATTTTGCGAATTAGCTATAAGGCGGAGACCAATTTGCAAATAATCCTATAAAATATCCATCGTGCTAGTAAGACAAAATGAAGAAAGTAGAAGATGATGATATCTCTTGGATGAACGAGATCAATGTCACCTCAGCTACAGTTGATGCCATCGATGCCTCTGCATTGGAACAAGCCAATGTGTTTTATTTTTTACCACTCCAAGATATACCATTGCTACTCAAAAAAGGTAAAAAACCAGTGTTTGATCTTTTAGAGTCAGGTCAGCATACTCGACTCGATAGAAATCAGAGAAGGCATACAAATCCAAGGTGCTTTGGAATAAAATTTGAATTTCAAAATCTATAGACCCCTTGGCATATCTCAGAATTAGTTTTAAGACTTATCATGTCAACAGTGGGCTGTTGCATAAATTGACTAACAAAGTTTACATTGAAGGATAATTCAGGCCTTGTGATAGTCAGGTTGATGCAAGGGGGCGGGGGGACCAAGGCTGACCTTCTCGTAATGAGTGCTGTGTTGACACTCTTTGACGTAGAGTGGAGATCAGACATGGGATGCACTTGGGTGCAGCAAATAGGGCAGCATGGGGATCGAATGTTCCGATCACGCTTTGATGCAGTAGAACAACCGGCGTCACATGCTTGGCCTTGGCAAACGAGAACACGACCCTCACGGTCGTGTGCTGCTCAACGATGAAAAAAACAGCCGACACTTGATGCAGTGGTGGGAACCGCAACCTTCACGCAAGAGTGTTGACGTGAAGTTTGCTGGTGTAGTGAGGATGCCACTAGCCTTATCAACGTAGGTTGTATCCTCTTAATGCATGACTGTGCAACACAGTAACCCAAACCAGATGAAAGGAAAAGGCTTGGATCAAAAGATTCAAGCAACAATGTATTAATAAGAAATTAACAGTACTTACAAGCTGATAAACTAACAATAATCAAAAGGAAAACAATAGCTAATAGGGACCAAATCAAATGAATAAAACAAACAATAACAGAAGAAAGAGAATAAGCTGAAAGAAACGTGCGACTGCAAAAAAAAATGCCAAAAGTTTTTCAGACTCTAAAAAATATCCTCCTTGCATGCAACCCTAGGACGGATATTTAAAGACTTCAACTGGCTCCGGGTCTCGGGTTCGATCCCGAACCCGAGATAAACTGTAACACCCCGATCTGGGACCTCAGGAGTCCGAGTTCGGTTGGTATTACTTCCCAGAGGGAAGAGTGCAAAGCTTACACAGTGAAAACGTGGCTAAAAAAAACTTTTTATTTCATTCTCATAAATCAAACTTTTTCTTACAATTGTTCATCATTCATAATAACTAAAACAATTACATCTTATTCAATGACAAGGAAAGTAGAAATATACCACTGCTCTGCTGAAGACTGAAAAAGAACTGCTCACAAGCGACTGATTTAATACCTGGAACCTACAGTTGTAATTAAACACAAATGGGGGTGAGTCTACAACCCAGTAAGAGATAATCATAAGTAAACAAACAACAATTTACAACTGTAGTGGGCTCTAAGCCCCTAGTCTTATTTTAATTCTCGATACACCACACATGTGTGTCTATTTTAATTTCCCCCATTATCATTCTCAATTACTCTCTTTCACACAACTATCACTAGGCTGGCTATACCGGTAATAGCCATCTATGGGCGTAGCAACCCTGTAGAACACCCCAATTCTACATGTTGGCCAGACAATGAACCATACACTCCCAGTGGTCCCCAGACCACCAGGCACTGCAGTGAACCACCACGGGGACCCCACCGGTAGCTAGCCGGGGGATCAAGCTCTCAATCTCGGCATGGTTCATGCTACATCCTAAACATGATGGTTATTAACCATCCATGGTCCTCTAGAGTCTCAAACCAGTGTGAGTGAAATCCTAAGTCATAGCCAAGTTCACACATTGAACAATATTCTCAAATTCAAAGTTCACTCATTCCCTCACGAGTGGTGTCATGACTAATCACAACAATCTCATTCTCAATCTCATGATGACGTTAGGACTCACACCGCTCTCACTTAGCACGCAATGATGTAGTGTCTCTACATCATTAAATCGCCGGCGGCCCACTCTCCATGGTGGCTGCACTCTGGCCGCGAACCAGGTAGCCCTTGCCACAGGTCGCCACTTCCGGGATTTAAGGGGTACTGCATGCTGAACTCTAAATATCCATTCACACCACAGGAATGAATTAAATGAGACTCTAATCTAACTCAATCCCATCACAATGCATGATATAAATGCTTAATTAACATGCAATCATAAACCCAATCTCTTTCTATCATGCATGACATATTAACACTAACATGCATCTCAAAATAAACATGTATTTAAAGTAACTCATAATTGTCAAGCATGGAATTTATGCATGTCAAGGTCTAACACAAAGCTATCATGCTAATCACATGATCCCTATAGCACTACGATAACAAGCAACGTGTAAAGGGTTTATTCACATCTAAAATTACTTATAACATCCCTTACTTCAAGTGCAAACACTGTACTTCCACCGAAGGTGAGTCTCAAGATGCTCTAACAATAGGATCTGGTCATTAAAGCAATATATTTGAATTAATTCACAAACCTCTTACTAAAATTACCAAAATACCCCTCCCGAATCTTATTAAAGAAACCACGGTTTCTGTATTACTATTTTGACTGAAGTTCATAAACCAATGGATTCCTCTCTTTAATACAAATCCAACGCACCAAACCTCGCTTGATTCCGAGTTCGGAGTGCGAAGATATGTCCATTTCACTGAAATGGATCTCACGGATCCAAATGGATCTCTTAGTACACTTCGGATTTCAGGCCAATCCAAGACTATTTTCAGATCCAATCCTAATCTGGATCCAAACCCTGTCTGTTTGGATTCAGATCCTTCTCATAACTGGATCCAAAACTGCTGATTGGGTCCAAAAAGTTTGATTGGGTCTGAACCAGATCCATTCTATTCTGACTGGATCCAGGACAGATTGACTGGATCTGGGCCTGCTGGACTGGATCTCGGACAGTCTGATTGGATCCAGATCTACCTGACTGGATCCAGGATTATCTGACTGGGTCCAGACCTGTCTGACTGGGTCCAGATCAGAGACTGATCCAATCAGATCTTGGACCTGGTTAATCTGGATCTGAGACAGGTCCAGATTGAACTGGGTCTGAACTGAAAACCCGGATCCAGACCCGAATGATTCGATTTGGACCTTGGTTCAATTGGATCGGTACAGATCTGATCCGGTCTGAACCGGTTCTGCCTGAACCCACAAATAACCGGATCGGTTTGGCTTGAACCGGTTCGGCCTGAACCGGTTTGGCTTGAACCGATTTGGTCTAAATCGGTTCGGCCTGAACTGGTTCAACTGGAACCGAATCGGCTTGAACCGGTTTGGCTGGAACCGGTTCGATCCGAGCCGGTTCATCCAACTCTCACAACCCGGTTTGGTCGGGGTGCGACCCGGTTCGGTCTGGGTCGCACCCAGGCCGAACCAAACTTTTTTTTTTTTTTTTTTTTAAATACACAGTCTGGGCGCGACCCAGACCGAGCCATCGGTCTGGGTCGCACCCAGACCGAGCCATCGGTCTGGGTCGCACCCAGACCGACCCGGTCTGCATAAAAAGGACCGAAAGGGGCAAAGCCCCTTTCGTTTACAGGGAGGGGGCGGCCCCCTGCCGACCCTCTCCACTGTGTCCAGGAGGGCATCGGCCGGTGGCCGGTGCCGGCCGCCCCCCCAACGCAGGGAGATCGGCCACCGGCGTCGGCCGGCTTGCCGATCCCCTCTCTCCTCTCTCTCTCCCCCTCTCTCTGTTTCTGATTTTTTTTTTTTCATTTGTTGAAACTCGCCGGCAGCCATGGCTGCCGGCCCTCTGTGCTTCCAGCCGAAGAAGGAGATGGGGGAAAGTGGAGCTTACCTCGCTGCCGCCGTCGTCGCCGCTGCCGCCGGTAAGACTCTTCTCTCTCTCTCTCTCTCGTTCCCCCTTCACTCTCTGTCTCTCTCCCTCTGCCGCTCGTTTGGGTGCGGTGGAGGGAGGCTGCGTGAGGGTTTTTATAACCCTCACGCAGGGTGAGGATAACCCTCACCCTCCCGCGGATTTCGGGGGTGAGGCTTATCCTTCCCCCTCCGGTACGCGGTTTCCCCTTTGGGGAAACCGCAGTTACAATTTTTTTTTTTTTTTTTTTTTAAACTTATCCCCTCTGGCGATTTTGCCGGAGGGGTTTTACATAAACTCTGTTGTTGTTGGGTCTGTGACGTCTGGGATGATCCGGTCCTGCTCTACATCATTCTCCCCTAGTTGGGAAGAAGTTAGCTCTGACAACTTATTGTCGCCACAGTATGCATATAGATCAAACACACCTTCAGTAGCGGCCCTTTGTATATAAAACCTTGGTTCCAAGTACTTGAATCCAGAAAGGGGTCCACGAGAGCATCTAATAACAAACTTCAAAAATTTCTTTTGGTGCTCTGGTGAGAAGCCTCTTAGGCCTTCCCGAAACATCTCAATGTCAGGATGCTCCTCATGATATCCACTAGCATAATGTGCAGTTGAGCATAATTCATCAATATCTATACCATCAAGTGATCCTGAAATAAGAAGCTGGAGTTCATGCTCCTTGAATATCTCTATCCAATCTGGTTGTATGAGTTGCTGTAAATCTTGTCAACCTGGAAGGAGCTCATTTTCAGTTTGCTAACCGTACTCATTATTTACGACTACGAAATAAAGCCTTAACTCAGAAATGTCGCCTTTATAATGCTTCAAGAAAAGGAGATGTTGGTACCATTCTCGGTCCAAAGAAGGCAAGTCATTGAGGTAGTTATGATTTTGCTTCAACTTGCTCACGAAAAAAATCCCAAAAGGTATTTCGACAAGAATACCCTGGAACATTGCCTTTCCAAGTTCTAAAGCAAGCTGATAGCTATCCTCAATAGTCAGACAACCACCCTGTTCCAAATTTGGCTGCATAGCATGAATAAAATCCCCAAGTAGGGCCACACGACCCTTAGTCCAAGAAAGAACTGAAAATCTATCATATATGTTACGATGAAGGATTATGTCCTCATCGGTTGCATGGATCAAGTCCACAACCTTGTCATGCCAATTCCCGTATATCCCAAGCAACCTTTTCTTTTTACCATTGGGAGTACCAGTGCCACCAGGTGGTTCATTATGAAAAGCATACCACTGCATCTTTCCAGCACCCACACCTAAGGAAACAAGATACTGTCTGTGGCCCAAGAATATAGGGTATCCCACAGACTCGATATCAGAAGGAACAAGATCTGCAATACCCGTGTAGCACGTGTAGGCAGAGAACATTGCATCTTGATGTCCAAACAAATTTTTACGCACCTTAGACTAGATACCATCAGCCCCAACTAAAAGATCACCTTTATAACATTTTCCATTCTCTAATATCATTGTCGTCGTTTGCTGGGGAATCATACGGCTGACATCCCTGTGCAGGCTGGCTTCGATAAACTCTGGTGGCTCAGCTGACAGTTGGAGGTTCGTTGGGCATGTGTCGACCGCCACAGCACTCGGGAGGCCAACAACATCAATGCCCAATCTACCACTCATTTTCAGCGTGGACGTCGCGTGCGTCTTCCTCGACGACTCGAGGATCACAAGTTGTTCTTCAAGTCTATCGATACGTTTTGACAGACTGGCTACATCCTTGCTTAGGCGTAGCCGATCTTCTTGGACCTTCGTCATCATGTCGATCATACGCTTTATGGGGTCTTCGTTGACGGTACTCGATCCCTCATGTGCCTGCCCGTTCGTAGGATCATCCGTCGCTTCTTTCGCCATGTCGTTGACCAAGGACGAGGGGATGTGTTCTGATACCATTTTGATGCAGTGGGGGGTGGGGGGACCGAGGCTGACCTTCTCATAATGGGTGATGTGTTGATACTCTTTGATGCAACGTGGAGATCAGACTTAGGGATGCACTTGGGTGCAACAAATAGGGCAGCATGGGGATCCGATGTTCCGATCTTGCATTGATGCAGTAGAACAACCGGCGTCACGTGCTTGGTCTTGGCAAATGAGAATACGACCCTCATGGTCGTGCGCTGCTCAACAATGAGAAGAACAATCACCACTTGATGCAGTGGTGAGAACCGCAACCTTCACGCAAGAGTGTTGACGTGAAGTCTGCTGGTGTAGTGAGGATGCCACTAGCCTTGTCAATGGATTGACGTAGGTTGTATCCTCTCAATGCATGACTGTGCAACACGGTAACCCAAACCAGGCTGAAGGAAAAGGCTTGGATCAAAAGATCCGAACAACAATGTATTAATAAGAAACTGACAGTACTTACAAGCTGATAAACTAACAATAATCAAAAGGAAAACACTGGCTAATAGGGACCAAATCAAATGAATAAAACAAACAGTAACAGAAGAAAGAGAATAAGTCGAAAGGAACGTGCGGCTACCAAAAGCTTTTCAGACTCCCAAAAATATCCCCCCTCCTCTTCACACAACCGTAGGATGAGTATTTAATGACTTCAACTGGATCCGGGTCTCGGGTTCGGTCCCAGATCTAAGTTGTTGGGTCTGTGATGTCTGGGATGATCCGGTCCTGCTCTGCATCACATGTATTGTAAGGCTTCCATGAGGCTTCGATACTGGGTTGAATCCTCATAAGGTCTACTATCATAGTAGCTCATTTGAAACTTTGAAACCATACAAATGGTAATTAGCTTGCAGTCTAACATTTGGAGTATGTCTCGAGCACACAAAAACATCTCACCTGGGAAAAAACACAACCTCTATAATGAAGTTTGCCTAAATTTTTATGGCAAATTCATTTTTTAGGATTCCTGAAACTGTTCATAAGCTTTTCATCAGTCCATATGAGAACCATGTCATCAAAATAAATTAATAAAATTAGGGTGTCTCACAAACATGGATGGATCAGCAATACTGCATATAAAACCAAAATCCATAAGAAAATCTTTCAAATGATTAAACCCGAGAGGGTTCTTTAAGCCCATAGAATGCCTTTTTTAATTTGCAAACATGGCCAGTAAGTTTAGGATTTTCATATCCTGGGGTTGCCTCAGAAAACATTTTCATTCAAAATACCACAAAAAAAAAACATTTTTAACATCGAGTTACCTTATTTCCATCCTGTCACAGTCGCAACAGTCAAGACTTCAAATATTAGCTGACCTTATTATGGGGGAGAAATGTCTCATAAAAATGTTTCCTTCTATTTGATTGAAGCCTTGAGCAGCTAGTCGAGCTTTTTGACTTTCTAATGTGCTATCTAAGTTAAGCTTCACTTTAAAATTCATTTTGACCTAACGATATTCATGTCGAGTTTGAAAGGAACTAAATCCCACGCATCATTTACAACAAGAGCTTTAACCAACAAAGGCTCTCTGCCAAGAGCAGTTAGTGCACATCACCTTGTGTTGGGATGTTGCAAGTTCAAAACCTAATGGTATATGATTGTATAATTGGTAGAGGTTTGCATGGTCTTAAAACTCATTGACTCGCCACTATGAACCGAAAAAGAAAATCATTCTGGGTCTTCCACATGAATCTTTCTCCTCCAATCATTTCTATCCAATGCTGTGTCCTCGGTGAGGTTCAAAGCATTCATATCCTTTCCTATCATCTACATCCACATTGACTCGCCACTCTGCTCATCCTTAAATGACTCGTGGCTTCGTTGGGTCATGTTAACTTTATATTGTATTATAAAATATATAAATATATGTATATTTTAAATTATTTTATAATATTTTGTCAATATATTATATATAATAAACATTATATAATAATTTTTATGATATATTGTTTTATTAATATATATAATCATATTTTTATATTAATTATGCATAATATTTATATTATAATTTATATAATATATATAAATATATATGCATGACTCGGCCGGGTCAACTCGATTGGTTTTGTTCAAAATGAATTTGTACTTGTTTTAGATTCAGTAACTGGGTGATCCAGTAACTGGGTGATCCAGGCTAAGTCAACCAAGTGACCAAATTGACTCAACGAGTTTTTAAACTATAGGTGTTTGCCTAACCTCAGCTTTCTCTATTGAAAAGAAAAGAGCTTTAATATCATCGTTCATGGCTTCTTTCCTTCCAAGATGTGAATGAGCTGCCTTAACATTTTTGGGTTTTTTTGGGATAGACTCATATATGGCAATAAAAGCATTCACGTAACCTAAGCTTGCCTATTAAAAAAAATAAAGATAAAAAACCAAGATAACACAAACCGGAACAATAAAATTTATGTGATTCACCCTCAAGAAGCTAGGCAAAGCTGACAAACACTACTATCAATAAAGAGACATTAGGGATAACAATCTTACCTCTTTAATCCAATAAACACCCTACACTGCACGACCAACAACCCCAATAAAAAAGACCGTCACACCATATTCTCACCTTCATACACACAATGCCATGAGATTCGTGATGACAAACACCCCCAAACCATCTTTGGGCTCTAGGGTATGAGGGTATGGGATGTTAAAAAAAATTGAAAACAAAAACTCATTTATTATTAATTTATACAATGAGAAAGAGTTACCATTGTTCATAAGGACCAACATTTTCTTTTAATGTTAATAACACCTAAATAACCAAAATACCCTCAAACAAAGTTAAAAATAACTTACTAAGCTCAATAGAGAAAAGATGGGTAATTGATATCACCTGACCCAACAATTCTGCTCATCTCAGCTCGTATAGACTCATTAATTAATAACAAATATATTTCACATATACTTTTATATCATACAGTGTAGATAGTTGAAGTATCTAGCTTATGAAACAATTATTTTAGAGTTCAAATCGTATTGCTTGCAAGTTACAAGTTGAAACAATTATTTATTTTGTAAATGAACAGTGTGAGCTTGGCTCAATAAGTTTAGGATCTAAATTCTATTATTTTCAACTCAAAAAAAAGATATTTAGATTTATTGCAGTACTTTAATATTTGGCACATGTGTACATGATCATGGCATGTGAGATAGTGGTTGACATGCTAGTTCCATAGTAGAACGTAGTACATCAAATAGGTTTTATAGTGAAAAGATATGGTTAGCGTAGTTGTCATGCAGGAAAGAAGAAAGAAAATTGAGGCCACCATATGCTACTTGTAAAGGGTTTGCTGTTGCATAGGAATGTGTTCTTAACGTGTAAACTTTTCCTTAGAAAAAAGTTTCATTTTTCAAGTGTATCACTTTTTCAAGTTTTCCATTTGATTAACTAGTTCCGTGTTTGAACATGAACTAGAGGAGGAAGAAATCAGTAGGAAAGGGGTCCCAAGGAAAAGTTTGGTTAGGAGATTTCATATTGGACATCCTTGGTAAGTCTAATCAATCCATTGTTTCTGAACATGAATGAAATATATGTTTTGACATCACGCAGAATATGACCAAGTTCCTGAACTTCGATGCTTTTGGCACTGAAAGAAGTGTCACGAGTTCAAGAACTCGTCGTACTCGGTACTTTTTCCACCAAGTTGTGAACTCTTTATTAAAGTTTTTATCACTATACCAACGAAGGGCTCCGCTTGTTCGGTAGGAGCTGTAAATGCACGTCATCATGTGTTGGGACGTTGCAAGTTCAAAACCTAATGGTATGTTGTGTAACTGGTGGGGGTCTGCCCAACCCCAGCTTGCCTTCAAAAAAAAAAGTTTCTATCACTATGCAAAAGGCACTCCTTTTAACATGGTTCATGGGCTCTAGTGTTTCTGCTACAAAGATAAACCTAACTAGATGGGGGACTACGAGTGTCAACGGGTCAGGTATGACCCATACTAGATCCGGGAGAGTTGGGGTTTGGTAACAAAAGGAAGAGGTCTGATTAACTATCCAGGTCAGACTCATGGGGTCTGGTTATTATATGGGTCGAATATGGTTTATAAAATTTTAAACCAAATCTGGGTCTAACCCAAGTGCTGATTAAGATCTGCAATTTTGTAAAAAAAAACTTTAAAATGTTATTTTACTGGATATGAATCGGGTTTGGTTTATGCAATCCTTATCGGATCCACGTATGATTTTTCCTTTGAAAGATTCAATCAGACTCAGATCCAAACTCGATTGCCACCTCTTATTCAGATCTGGGTGCGGAGCCAGCCACCATTTTGGCAGGGGTCCGACCTATTGACACCCCTAAATGAGACAAAGCGTGATAATAGTGTGTTCATGAACTTGGTCAAGTTTGAATTTTGGTATCTAAAGTATGTCATCGGATATATTAAAGAAGGGTGTTTAAGATGATTAATTAGGGCATTATTTCCATATCTTTTTAAGTTTATTGGACATCTTCACCAACTTCATGAACTCTGGTGTTTCTGCAATTAGCAGAAATTCATCAGCACTTAAAGAAACTTTTTGTTTTTGAAAGGCAAGTTGGGGTTAGGCAGTATGAGGAAATAGTTTTTGGGAAGACGGATCGATTTCTCAGTAATAGCTGTGAAAATGAGATTTGTTTGCGAGAAAATATGTATTGTTATGAGTTGGGGTTGTTGAAATGAAGTGTAACATGCTGTTAGTGCAAATTCATGAAAAATTCAACTTGGGTGACTTATTTCTGCTTACCCGTTATACAACTATACCATTGGGTTTTAAACCTGCAATGTCCCAACATAAGGCAAGGTGGCGTGACCAAGTTTTAAGCTCCAAAAAGTATAATGGGCTTGAGATTTTCATTAATCTGATGAGATAATTTCATTAACTATCTAAACGATCTACACAAAAATGTTATTAGATGTCTTATTGGACTAATGACATTGGATAAGATTACTTGCAAAGAATGGGGGATCATTCCGCCTGCTTTATCGTTAGGTTACTGTTTTGACCCTCCAAAAATCATAGTTTTAGGTGTTTTATGCTCGATGTACAAAACAGGAATTGGAGGCATGTTAAGGGAAAACTTGATGAACAAAAGGAGTCGGCCAACACTAAGACACAATTGGGCTTTTATAATATGCTAATAGATATATTCAAACGTCCCTAAATGTTCTAGTAACCCCTTTCTATGTCAATTACACTTTGAGTGATTTCATTTGTGGTGTTGTGTTAAGGAACCGAACAAGTACATTTCCATCCAATTCCTTATTAAAAAAATCCTTGCTAGCATACTTAAACTGTGCAATTACACCACCAGGTGGGGTTTGAATTGTGTTCATCCAACATAGTGTCAAATCTCGCAAGATTTATGAAAATATAGTGAGAAATTACTTAAGTTAAAAATGGTAATTTCTCACAATTTTTTTGTCAGATTATTTTTAGTTGTTTATACAAATTTATTTTCTACATTTTTAATTTAATTTTTATTACCAAGATTTTGCCAAAAAATGCATGATTTACAAAAAAATTGTATTTTTTGCGAGTTTTTGGCTGCTGAGATTTTGCTGTTTTTTTTTTACTTTTTGTCACTATGCATCCAAATAACACAGCCTCTTATTTCTAATTGAGTGACTCTTTACAAACTTTTTGTTTGTTTATACACACATCAACAGTTAGAATCTATTATGGAATCCATTTGTTAAATTGGCAATTAGTGTTCCTTAAAATTTTGCACATTTGGAGATATCCAAATTTTGTTAAAAAACTGTTTAATGTAAGAAATTTCATCACTACTGCAGTAATTTTGGTATTTACAGAACTACAGGTAAAACTCTAATCACATACGGGATAAGTCTAGAATCTTGTAAAATCCCAAAATCTATCAACAGAAGCAACAGTTCAACCTCTTCAACGTGAGGGCATTTATGATATCTTAGTCTATGGTAGTTGGTAGCTGCACTTTTTTTTTCACACCAAATACAACACAATCATCACACGAATCACATTATATTTGTTTCTGTTTGAAAGCAGGATAGCTGAAGAGGCAACTATGAAATCCACACATCATCCAAACAACTTCAAAAATGAATTTGCAAAGTACCGGCCAGATCTATGATGGTGCTCTCAAACAAATAGGTAGGAAGTACCAAATTCACAAAATTTGTGGATTCCATACTTTCTTTTCCCAGCTACCATTGACTGCTAGATTCCAAGCAGGAACTTAGTGATCTGGTTTTTTCTTCATTGATTTGTTATAGGGGTGGCAATCGGGTCGGGTTGGCGGGTCTACCCGGCGGGTTGGCGGGTCAGCATACCTCAACCCGAATCTGACCAGTTTAATAAACGGGCCAGCTGTGGCAAACACCAACCCGACCCGTTTATTAAATGCGTAACCCGACACGACCCGCCAACCCGTTTAATAAACAGGTTGGGTCGGGTAAACGGGTTGGAGGGTTAGCGGGTCGGGTTGACGGGTCAGTTGGAGGGTTGGCAGGCGGGTTGGTTGGTCGGATTCGGGTAAATGGGTTGACCTGCCCGCCTAACCCGTTTATTAAACGGGTCAGCCGGGTTGGCGGGTTGGCATACCCCTAACATGAACCCGACCCGTTTAATAAACGAGTTAGGCGGGTTGACCCGTTTATTAAACGGGTTAGTTTAAGCCACACCTGAACCCGCCTAAGAGGCGGGTCGGGTTGGCGGGTCGTGTCAGGTTTTACCACCCCTAATTTGTTATAGATGTTGATGTGAATGTGTGGGTATGATGAATGTGTTTTGCTTTTGGTGTCGGTAAGGCATGAACGCCACCGTCTGATTCATCGTCTCAGCCATGGCCTCATACCAGCGGTTGCTGAAACTTGAGCTCTTCATCGAGAACTCGATGTCTGTCTCAATTGTCCGCACATCATCATCAAACAACAGACATTTGAAACATAGTATTCAAGTACCGTTCAAACAAGTGATGGACTTGGTACAGTTGTTATGAAACGAACAAGATCAGTCTTATGTTTCATATTTTTTTTGTTTATTTCATCCAAATTCTGGACAAGCCATCATACCCTTTGGTACTAAGTTGACTTGCCAAGATTTGGTTTCAAAATATTTTTAGAAGGCTGAAAGGATAGCATCTGGCCTAGGTAAGATTAGGATTCAAGAACAATTATACAAGTCCATATCCAAAAAAGCATGACTTGGGTCTGAGATAAGCTTTTAATTCATGATTTGTTGTGAAAATTTTACAAGTAAAATTGACATGATATGAAGACGGATGCTGGTTCCATGTCGTTGGGATGCCTTTGAATCATTGTCTGTGCAGACGGGGATTTAAATGTTTTCTTAATTTTGCATACCAATAAAGTACTTAAAATTGTGTTAGAGACAAGGTGAACTTCACATCTTATAAGAGCTTACCCAAATGAGCTCATTGAATTAGGTCTCTCAATCTTAAAATCTATAATAATATGAAAGAATATTCCTAATCACAGAGCAGTTTTCAAGATTATCGTATATTTTAGACAGCAGTTGCAGTCCCAAAATTATTATTTATCAATCACTCTCTCATGTTAGTTGTAGATAAAGATTATTTATTTTGATCATGTACTTATATAAATAAGTCAAGGAATTGAATAAATGAAAAAGAAAGGTGGGTACTTTTTTTTTTATGGATATAGGCGTTTGGTCCAACCATGTATATTTCGTGTGTTTATCTATTTCTCTTTCCTGTATTTTTAATTTTATTTATATTCAGTCCTTATTTTATCATAAGAAAATAAAAAAAGAAAGAAAAAGTTGAAGATCTTTGAAACCAAGTCTTTCAGTGCCAGGACTATTAATCAAATTGGCAGTGGTTGGTTGTTCCCAGTTGCAACCAAAGTAAACGCAATGAGCCTTCATTTTTTTTCCTCCTAATTAAAATAAGCAAAACAGTCAAAAACATTAAATCAACAATACAAGAAGAAGAAGAAGAAGAAGAAGACCATACACTGTTAGGTATTTCTGCATTAAATAAACTTTTAACCAAATGACCACTTTAGTAAGCTCAAAGCAATCACCTTCCTTTTGATCTATAAACTTCTTTTACTAAAAGAATGAACAAGGGGTCTAATGGTAGGCAATCTCCACTTAAGCCATCTATAGCTTGGATAGCTTTGACCTGTATGAGGTAAAGATGACATGGTTAAGTCATCAAAAGAATTCCTGCATAAGATATCATTTCAAATTAGGACATCCTACATATTTTCTCAACAGATGTGGGACCAACACAAGATTCAGGGTTTTCAAATGTGATGGCTCAAATGATAAGGCCCGTGGAAGCTGCATGAACCATGTTCCCCATGTCTTTCCCAATAATGATTCCACAAGCAACCCATCATGGTCAGACATATATCATTGATTGACCATGTTCATTGATGTGGACTAATCCGAGCAGTTCAGATGCATCAGTTGGACGGCTAGGATCAACATAGGATCCTATTACATCATATGTCATATAGGGTAGGGTACCTGTCCCTTTTGGCACTGCTCATAGGAAGACAAATGCATTTGGCACTTGGCTAGGTACTGCTAGGGATGCAAATGGGTCGGATTCAGGATGGAGATTTTGGGAATTTTTGGCTGTTCCAGATCTGATTCCAATCCAAATCCTCATGTATTTGGCTGTTCCGGATTCGACCCGTTTGCATCCTTAGGTACAACCATATACGTGATCATGGGCCGAACAAGGTGAGAAGAAATCTGCTAGCTAGGGTGGTTCCAAAGTCGTAGACACCTGTGAGTATCTTCAGATTTGTCTGAAGAACCTGGACCGGACCCGAATGGCTTCTTTGGTCAGGTTGGTGAGGACCTAGCTCAAATCAGGCATGACCAGACTGATCAGTTCTCTTCTAGGCTTGAATTGAAGCCAGCATAGACGATGTGAGGATATTGTCACAGGGTCAGGTCTGACTGAATCCCCAACTCGTAGCACCCTGAACTGGGCATGCCCAGCTGGGTCAGACGAGCTTGTTAGGTATACAGATTAGCAGTTATATGAACCATTTTGGGGGATAGATCCAAGGGGACTCTTAACTAATAAGGTTGATCCCATAATTTCAACTTTGACAAAATCCCATGTGACACACTGCCACTGTTTGGCTACGCGGATCGGTGCTTTGAATTTCCCCACCTCAAACAAAAACACAGCTTGCTTGCACACTTACACATACATATATGCAGAGAGAGACGCTTGCATTCACCACCACCAATATCAAAAGATGAGCAGCAGTATCACCACCACTCTCCTCCTCCTCTCCCTCCTCCTATTAACGAACTCATCGTTCGCCACGCTCTTCGTGTTGCCCACAAACTGGACGACTTTCCCTCTCTCCTCCGGCAACCTCACCATCGACACCGACCGCGGCACCTTCTTCCCGGCCACCGACTCAGCAGGAAAACCGATCGCCAGCAACGGCTCCTCCTTCACCCTCGGTTTCCTCCGCCTCAACAGCTCCAGTAGTTTCCTCCTCTCCGTGGTCTTCTCCGCCTCCTCCCTACCGGCGACCACCGTCTGGTCCCTCAACTCCTCCCACCCCATCTCCGGAAACTGCACCTTGGGCCTCTCTGGTGAAGGAACCCTGACCATCAAGGATTCCGGCGGGTCCGTCGCCGGAACCCTCGGCGGCTCCGGCGCGAAGATGATCGGCATGCTGGAGAACGGCAACCTCCAGGTGTTCAACACGTCCGACGTGTATCTCGCCCTCAAAAGCCGCGTCATCTGGCAGAGCTGGGACCATCCGTCGGACGTGCTCCTCCCCGGTCAGATCCTCCGCCGGGGCGCCACCCTCTCCGATGCCGTTTCCGGACGTTACACCCTCACCATGCATATCGGTGGCGCCGTGCTGTACTATTCAGGCGAGCCGTATAGGACTCTTCCGATGACGTCCGACTTCGGCGTGGCCTCCGCTCTCCGCCCCTGCTTTGCCGCCTCGAATTCCACCTCCTCCTCTACCTCCAACGGTGAGTCGTATGCGGAGTTCACAGGGAGCTCGCTGGTTCTGTACTATTCCGGGGTCATCACAAACTCGTCCAAGTCTTGCTCTTTCATGAACGCGTCGGTGTTTCTCGACTCCGGCGACCGGAACGACTCGACCTACGGGTTTCTCCGCCTCGACTCTGACGGGAACCTTCGGACCTACAAGGCGGTGCTGCCGGGAAACTTGAATTCGTCGCTCGGATGGCCGCCGGAGCGTCAGCTGGTGCCGCCGGGCGATCTCTGCGACATGCCGGCATTATGCGGCCCTTACGGACTCTGCCGCAACGGGCAATGCAGCTGTCCCGGGGCTGATT
This sequence comes from Nuphar pumila, assembly GCF_984573655.1. Taxonomy (NCBI): domain Eukaryota; kingdom Viridiplantae; phylum Streptophyta; class Magnoliopsida; order Nymphaeales; family Nymphaeaceae; genus Nuphar; species Nuphar pumila. Next base: position 124,268,799 of record NC_143257.1, on the reverse strand, counting down.
CCGGCGACCACTTCAACCAGATCGATGTCAGCGACGTCACCGCCGGGTGCAGGCCGAAGAACCCGATCAATTGCACCTCCGGTGGCCAGACCGCCACCCATTTCCTCCACATTCCGGCCTTTGACTACTTCCTCAATGACGTCTCATCGCTGGATAATTACACGGCTGACGAGTCCGGCTGCGAGTCTCTGTGCGCGGCCGCCTGCGGCTGCCACGCCTACTTCTACCGGAACTTCTCCGGCGAATGCTTCCTCATCTCCGTCGACGTCTACACCCTGAAATATACAGGGAACGAGTCGTACCATGCCGGAATCAAGGTTCAGAACGCCACCGCTCGGCCACAGCCAGTATCAGCGCGCTCCGGCCTCGGCGCAGGGGCAATTGCCGGAATTTCTATTGGAAGCGTTGCTTTAGTGGCCCTGGTTTTCAAATGTGCATACCGGCGGGTAACCATGAATCAGGTTGCCGATGGCAAGGACGAAGAAGACGATGAGGAAGACAAGGAAGAGATGGAGGAGGAGGAGTTCCTGAAGACGCTGCCGGGGCTGCCGCCGAGGTTCACCTACGCCGAGCTTCGCGACGCCACGGACGGGTTCAGCCGGAAGCTGGGCACCGGAGGGTTCGGCACAGTCTTTGGAGGCACATTGCCGGACGGAACGCCGGTGGCGGTGAAGAAGCTCGACTCACTCGGCCGGGGAGGCGGCGAGTTCCGGGCAGAGGTGGCCACCATCGGGAGCATCTCCCACGTAAACCTGGTCCGGCTCCGTGGCTTCTGCGCCGATAGCCGGCGCCGGCTCCTCGTCTACGAGCTCATGCAGAACAGCTCGCTCGACAAGTGGCTCTTCGAGCCGAAACCGAGCTCATCCTCCGGCGGAGCCGAAGCCGAGCCGAGCCGCGGCACGCTGAATTGGCGGCAACGGTACAACGTCGCTGTTGGCACGGCTCGCGGCTTGGCTTACCTGCATGAAGGCTGCCGCGAGCCGATCATGCACCTGGACATCAAGCCGCAGAACATCCTCCTGGACGACCGGTTCAGCCCGAAGCTGTCGGATTTCGGCATGTCTCGGCTGCTCGACGGCGCCGGAGAGAACGCGCAGGTCGTGACGGCGGTCCGCGGGACGCCGGGGTACCTCGCGCCGGAGTGGATCCGGTGCTCAGTGGCGACGAAGAAGTGCGACGTGTACAGCTTCGGGATGGTGCTGCTTGAGCTGGTATCCGGCCGCCGGAACTTCGTGCCGGAGGCGGAGGACCCCCGCAACTGCTACTTCCCGGCGTGGGCGATGCTGAAGGCGATGGAGGGGAGGTTCGACGAGGTGGTGGACGGGAGGCTGGAGATGGGAGAGGAGGAGATGGAGGAGGCTGTGAGGATAACCGAGGTGGCCTTCTGGTGCATACAGGAGGCGCCTACCAGGAGGCCCTGCATGGGGATGGTGCTGAAGATGCTGCAAGGGGAGGCCGGGGTGGAGCCTCCGCCTTTTTGGTTGGTAGAGAGGGCGCCCCGCTTCCTTGAGGCCTTCGGGTACGACCGGGTTCGGGGTTCGCTGGGTGATGGGTCCGTACCCGTTGATTCCTTTTGTGTGCATTGCAGCATGGAGGTTTCCGGACCCAGATGAGGTTGGACCCGAAGATACGGTGCTTGATGATTATTTGAAACTAGAGATTTCTTTTTTTCCGCAATACAACAGAAGTGTTATTTTTTTTGGTTGGTTGTGGGGAAATGAGAGGACAGTTTTTTTAATGTAAATAATGTGTTTTGATAATTTAATGACATTTATCCTTTGTTTTTTGGACCGAGAAAGCTGGGGTTAGCCCGACCCGTACCAGTAATACAACATATAAAAGATTTCACGTGAGGCTGAGCTGACATGATTTTTTTTTAAATATTTGTCCATTCCCATGTAAAGTCTTCCGTTTACATTGAACCAAACAAATAAGAGCCCCGTACAAGAGTCTCGAACTACCCTCGCAATGACTTAGATCTGAACGCGAAAAGGGTTAGCTTCCTTCCTTCCTCGCAATGACTTAGATCGAACTACCCTCTCAATGACTTAGATCTGAATGCGAAGAGATGAAGATGAAGGTTAAAATCAAAACCGGTGTGAGGATGAACACACTTTCTTGCACCCCGTCTTCAATCTCCGTTAGTAAAATAACTGAAATACATTTAAGGATGGCAGTGGACTGAGGAGAAACGGAGCCCTGTCCGGCCTTGCCCTGTTTGGACCGAGAATGAAAGACATGAAACAGGGGTAGAGGCGGGGATTGAGGTTAAAATCAAAACCCGTGTGAGGATGAAGGTGGTTGAAACCCCAATGGTCACCGGGGCAATCTACCAACTTCACCATACTTTTTCCGTTTAATAATAATAATAATAATAGTATAATCATCATCAACATTATTATATTATTATTTATTCTATCGTTTTAAATGTTATATCATTCAGTAGGTGCACCCATAGTCACCAGTCTCTGGAGTGCTTTACACGCTGCATTTAATCTACCAAATATATCTCGAGGACCATCACTTTGATTTCATTTGGCTTCTTCTTTTGATAAAATTCACTCTGATCTGATCCCATCTCAAATTTAATGTGTTTGCCCCATCTTAGCAACCAACCTCCCCTAACTCAAGGGAGCCTTTTCAGAAAAAAAACAAAGCAAGAGGAAGATTCTAAAAAGATGGAAGTAATTTCTCACCTAAATAAGAGATTTCTTGCATATGCTGCTAGGGCGTGCAACCGGTTGGTTTCCACTTTAAGTACTTTTAATGGGGGTTGCATATGCTGCTAGGGTGTGCAACCGTTTTATAATAATAACAAAACACACAGAATGCATACATGAGGCAGCCATTGCTAGAGGGCAGAGGATGTTGCTGGAGAGAGGTTTTCTTCAACTCAGCCATTCTGCAGCAACCACAAGCGCATGCCTCCGAATGCCACCAGTGAGTCGACCCTATTTCCTCTTTCACTTTATTTTTCACTGTATACACAGATTTGTTTTCCACACCTTTTCTCCCGTATGAGGTTGCTCATGAAACCTTCTTCTTATAATCACCGAATGAGAACGGTTAAACAACTGTTCCTTTTTTTATTCGGTGATGGGTTTAACGGAAGGAGCACTTTATGTGGGGAAACATTACTCACATCGTGGGTAACCACCACCAACATGGTGGTTTAACCCAACATTCTCTCACTTGTTCCGACGATAAACCCTTTAACCAGAAAACCTTATGGGAATAACTTGATGAATAGAATGACCTTTTTATTCTATTCTATAGGTCCTTAGTTGAATCTCTAATCTTTATGAGATTAACAACAACCATAATAAGAATAAAAAACTGAAAGTGATCATTTTATTTATGTGCATATGTCAAAAAAGAGTTTAACAATTTCATCCTCATTACATGTTCGGAATATAATCCTGGTGTTAGCCCTTTAGTAAGAGGATCAACAATCATCTCTTTGGTACCAATATTGACAATATGCACTAAATGATTCTTTGTCTTTTCTTTAACAATAAAATACTTTGATTCCATATGCTTACATGACGTAGTATTTTTGTTGTTGTTCGAAAAGAACACTGCAACTTCATTATCACAGTAGACCTTTAGTGGCTTCTCAATGGAATCGACCACCTTTAACTGTGATATGAAGTTCTTTAACCATATAGCCTGCGGAGTAGTCTCGTACAATGCTATGAATTTTGCCTCCATGGTGTGGGCAGCAGTGGTCGTCTGTTTTCCACTCCTCCAAGAGATCGCGCCCCCAGCAAGTAAGAAGACGTACCCAGTACTAGACTTTCTACTATCAAGGCATCCTTCTAAATCCGCATCTGAGTAGCCAATGACCTCGAGGTGATCAACTTTATGATACGTTAACATATAGTATTTTGTCTCTTGCAAGTACCGCAAGACTTTCTTGTCATCCTTCCAATAAGGTAAACCTGGGTTAGACTGAAATCTGCCAAGTACCCCTACTGCAAAAGAAATATCCGGTCGAGAACATGTCTGCGCGTATTGCAAGCTGCCAACAACTGATGCATATGGATAAGCACTCATATGTGCTTTGTCAATATCGTTCTGTGGACAATCCTTTAGGCTCAGCTTATCACCTTTTGATATGAGTGTAGAACTAGGAGAACAATTCTCCATCCCGTATCACTTTAACACCTTATCTATATAGGATCTCTGGGAGAGGCCAAGAAAACCTTTTTCTCTGTCTCGACGGATCTCAATGCCAAGAACATAAGCAGCCTCACCCATATCTTTCATATCAAAATGTGATGCAAGAAACTGTTTTGTCTCTAAAAAAAACTTTATATCGTTGGTTGCAAGTAAAATGTCATCCACATACAACATCAATATAATGAACTTACTCTCACTTTCCTTAAGGTATATACATTGATCAATAATGTTTTTTGTAAACTCGAAAGTCACAACGACTTGAGAAAATTTAATATACCACTGTCGGAAGGCCCGTTTAAGTCCATATATTGATTTGTTAAGCTTGCAAACCAAACGATCATTTTCAGAGAAACCAAGAGGTTGTTCCATGTATACCTCTTCATTCAGATCCCCATTGAGGAATGTTGTTTTCACATCCATCTGATGTAGCTCTATGTCATAATGAGCTACGAGGGCCAAAATAATTCTCATTGACTCCTTAGTTGAGACAAGAAAAAATGTCTCATTATAGTCAATGTCCTTCATCTGGGTGAATCCTTTAGCAACCAATCTTGCTTTATGTCTCTCTATGTTACCTTTGGAGTCCTTCTTGGTCTTAAAGACTCATTTACACCCTACGAGCTTTACTCTTTTAGGTAACGTGACAAGATCCCACACTTAATTTTTAGCCATAGAGTCTAACTCTTCTTTTATGGCTTCTATCCAGTGCGAAGATTGTTTGCTTTCAACAGCTTCCATAAAAGTCAACGGGTCATCATCTATATCTATGAAATCACCAGGCTCTTGAAGGTACACCACATAATCAGGATGTATGGCAGATCTCCTAATCCTTGTGGATCTCCAAACAGGTCGTTCTTCAGGCTCAGATTGAACCTGATCATCCTGTTTGTGTTCTTTCACATTATCCACAATAGGTTCACTTTGGATTTGTGTATTAACAATTGAATGATCAACCACACCATCATTAGGAATAACAATGTGATATCTTTCGATGTTTTCCTTAACAGGTGACGAAACTGGATTTTGTACTTCCTCAAAACCAAGGCTTTGAAGTGCACTCAATCCTACTGAACCATCTTCTAGGAATTTTGTCTTATTTGTTTCAACAATCTGTGGTGAGTGAGATAGGCAATAAAACTTGTACCCTTTTGATCTTTCTGGATAACCAATGAAATATCCACTAGTTGTTCTTGAATCAAAGGCTTTAATGTGAGGGTTATACAGTTTAGCCTCTGCAGAACATCCCCATATGTGCATATAAGACAGTGATGGTTTCCTACCTGTCCACAGCTCGTAAGGAGTTTTAGGCACAGATTTCGTAGGAACCTTATTCAAAATATGCACAGCAGTCCTTAAGGCTTCACCCCACAACTTTATGGGAAGTGTTGAATAATTCAACATAGCTCTGACCATTTCTTTAAGCGTACGATTTCTCCTTTCAGCTACACCATTCTGATAGGCACTATCAGGCATGGTATATTGAGGCACAATGCCTTCCTTTTTGAGAAATCACGCTAATGGTCCTTCCCTTTGCCCCCATCTCAGTAAATCTACCATAATATTCGCCACCTCTATCAGACCTGACTATCTTAATAACCTTATCGGTTTGTTTTTCTACTTCTTTCTTAAATTCCTTAAACATATGAAAAATATCAGATTTTTTAAAGATCAAGTAGAGATACATATACCGAGAATAGTCATCAATAAAGGTGAAAAAATATTTTTCGCCTGTGTAACAAGGGGAAAACGGTCCACATACATTCGTATGGACTGTCTCCAATATCTCACGATTGCGTTGGGCACCGTCTTTATATGTGTTTGTATGCTTAGCCTTTATGCAATCAACACATGGGTCATTGTTGGTAAAAACTAGAGATTTCAAGATCCCTTCATTTACGAGTCTCTTTATTCTCTTTTCAGATATATGACCCAACCTTTGATGCCAAAGCATGTAAGATTTATCATTTATCAAGCTACGTTTATTTCCAACCAATGTGTATTCAGAAGTCAGAGACTCTGGAGTTTGGATCTTCACATTCAATCTATATAAACCATCATAAACTGATGCAGAACTAATTTCAATTGAATTTTTGAATATGAACAATTTAGAATTTTTAAGCTTAAAACAATATCCAAATTTATCCAACTTCAAAATTGAAATTAAGTTTTTAGTATATGATGGAATATAAAAGACATCATGAAGATCTAAAACTACGCCTGTATCAAGAGTAATCATGCAGGTTCCAACACCCTTCACATGTGAACGCATCTTGTTTCCCAAATAGATACTTTTCTCATGCATTGTTGGTTCCCTTATGCTCAGGAATAATTGTAGATAGTTGGAAATATGAACAGTAGCACCAGAATCAATCCACCAACTATTTTCAGGAATTTATAATAAATTACATTCATGAGAAACAAATGACAAATTCCTTTTCTTTTCCAACCACTTCTTATACTTTATGCAATCTGCCTTCATGTGTTCATTCTTCTTGCAAAAGAAGCACTTTATGGGAGCAGAGTTAGATTGCTTATCTTGGGATGACTTATCCTCAGTTGGCTTCTTTCTAGCATTTCTCTTAAATGCATTCTTCCATGGTCCTACCTTGGATGTATGAGAAGCCATATGTGCACTCTGCACCTTCTCCCTTTTCAACCTTTTTTCTTCTTCAACACACTTGGACATAAGTTCATTGAACGTCCATTCATCATTATGTGTGTTGTAAGAGATTTTGAGAGGACCGTATTCCAAAGGTAAGGACGTTAGAATTAAATGCACTAGGAAAGAATCAGAGATGGTGAGCTTCATGTCATTTAGCTGAGACGCTATGTTTTTCATCTCCAAAATGTGCTGGCGAATGTTTCCCCCTCTAGTATATTTCATAGATATGAGTTTTGACATCAAGGTATTGGCTCTGGCCTTGTTTTAACTTACAAATTGTGCCTCAATGGCATTCAGAAATTTCCTCACTATTCTGCATTGTGGGATAGCACTACGAATGTTCTTAGCAACTTTAGATTGCAAAAGCAATAAGCTAAGCCTATTCGAGTGTTCCCACTTTTCAAAAGCAATCTTTTGATCAGCAGTGCTCTGATCAGTGAGGGCAGCAGGTTCATTTATCCTTAGGGTCAGATCTAAATCCATATACCCTAATGTAAAAAGAATAGTTTATTTCCAATCACTAAAGTTAGATTCATCTAGAAAAGGTATAGAGCTAGAGTCATCTAAAATCATAGAAGTAAAAACTGCATAACAAAAGACACGTATCAGGAAGCATTCGTACGAGACTAAAACTTTAATGGAAAAAACAAAAGAATAAAGGCCCTTGATATGCTTATTTCCAGGCGAGTGAAGGGGGTCATCAGAGTCTTACTTTGGTAAGAGCTCCGACACGTGAAACTTCTTCGCCTAACAACCATATTCGATAAAACTAAGGTTCTTGTGAAATTAGACCATCGACACAAGTTACCTTTGGATACACATGTGTGATGTATCTCGACACATTTACCTTATTCTACCCATCTTAAATTCCAAATACGATAAAACTACCTTTGGGTCATTTATCGTTTCATGAATCTAAATATAATATAGATATTGGCTTAAACTGTATGATAGTATAAAATTATTTAATGACATACGTGTTTTCAGTCACTTTGGTGACATGAAAACACTAAGCCATCTAACTATCCTTAATGCCAATATGAAAAAAAAACTATATCTTGAAATGGTCCGTAAACCGAATGGACCAGTCATATGGCCTTCGAAATGGTTTGAAAACTGACTGAACCAGTCATATGTATCACTAACCGGTCTTAAAGCACTCTGAACCGGTCTGAAACAACCCCGCACCGGTCATCCAAGGGTCCGAACCGGTTCTGAACCTTATGAACTGAATCAAGTATGAACAAAAGTTCATAAAAACCCTATGACCACATGCCAAAATCCCTGTATTTTCTTATATTTAAGAAAACAAGGTCATAACATCTCAGAACCTGTGAGAAACTGGAAGGAAACAGTCAAAAACAGCTCTGAACCGGTCCCGGAAGGGGGGTCAAATCAGTCCCTGATCCGGTTCAGGCCAAATAGTGCCTGGACCCTACTAGATTCGGGTCGAAACTCGACTGTAATCGGATCCGGGTCAGACCCGGTATAAACTGGATCTGGGTCGGACCTGGTTGCAACCGAATCCGGGTCGGACCCGATATTGTTTGGATCCAGGTCGGATCCGGTATTAACTGGATCCAGGCCAGACCCGCTTTATAACCAGATCTGGGTCGAACCCGATATTACTGGATTCGGGTCAGACCCGGTAACAACTGCTTTCGGGTCGGACCTGGTACTTACCGGATCCGGGTCAGACCCGGTTATAACCAGATCCGGGTCTGTCCAGGATTTACTGGATCTGGGTCAGACCCGGTAATAACCGGATTCGGGTCTGACCCGGGTATAATGGATCCGATATTAACCGAATCTGGTTCAAACCGAATACCGGACTAGATCCGGTTCCACCCATTAAAAAAACTGAAAAAGGGCAAAAAACCACGATTTTTCTCAAAAAGGGGTTTTCCCCATCTTGCAGCCGATGACCAATGTCGCCCGTCGGCGACCAATGTCGCCTGCCGGCGACCCAATGTCGCCCGTCGACGACCAACGTCGTCTGTCGGCCAGCCGCCACACCTTCCGACGACCCTCAGGAGCCGAGACCTGGCGCAACTGCTTTACCGGAAACCCAAAGCGCCACCAGCTGGATGCTTGCATCGTCGGACAATGGCTGGCCAGAATAACAGCGACTCTGCGCGGCAGTCTCAAGCGACAACGAAATAACCCGCAGCCTAATTAACTCAGGTAAAAACCTGAAACCCCTAATTTTATTTTATTTTTTTTTTCTGTCACCCAACGACAACATTCATCGGTTGCCATTGACTGGCTGCAGAATCGCCCCACGACGATCTGCCATGCCTGACGGCCAGAGCACACCCCGCAGCGGATGCGGGGTGTGGGCCCATAACCCATTGTTGGGGGGGGGGGGGGGGGGGGGTGAGTTTCACTGTCGGTCCGGAGTCGCCGGTGCCTCAGCCACAACCCGGTCGGAGCCTTTGCAAAAGCAAAACACACAGAATGCATACCTGAGGCGGCCATTGTCGGAGGGCAGAGGATGTTGCCGGAGAGGGGTTTCCTTCAACTCAGCCGGTCTGAAGCCACCACAAGCGCAGGCCTCCGAATGCCACCGATGAGTCGACCCTATTCCCTCTTTCACTATATACACAGATTTGTTTTCCACACCTTTTCTCCCGTATGAGGTTGCTCATGAAACCTCCTTATAATCACCAAATGAGAACGGTTAAACAATTGTTCCCCCTTTTATTCGGTGATGGGTTTAACGAAAGGAGTACTTTATGTGGGGAAACGTTACCCACATCGTGGGTAACCACCACCAACGTGGCGGTTTAACCCAACATCTTCCAGTTATGAATTTAAAATAATTATATAAGATTTAATGTGGGTATGAAGAGAATCATAAGCATTTATTTCTTTCTTGTCCCGTGGAAGATTATATGCAGAAAATTTGAAAGACAAAGAGTGCCTCACTCGAATATCATTTTAGAGTTGTTATGGAGGGATTCTATACGTTCGTCAATGGGGTGGCTTAAAAAGATGTTGGGATGTAGTTTTCCACAATGTATTATGGAAGATCCGGACACTGTAGAATTTTTGTTATCATGAAGGTGAAGTGACCGAAAGAGGGTCTGATGTTAACCGGGTTTGGATGGCATTTGCATATCACTTTTCAACATTGAGGTGGCTCATTGATTAGGCATTACAGGTGAAACTAATCGGGAGAAACGATATCATCATCGAGTCTTGTGTGGTGTTACAGTTTGAATTTCAGAAGATAATGCAGATTCAGTGCCCATAATCTAGATGCCACCTTCAAAGGTTAATGGGGGTCGACCAGCACAATGTGGATGCCAGGATAATAATGTGGCAACTGACATAACTTTTCTAGTTGTTGACAAATCCAAGATATTCAAAGTCTCAGTCAAGAGTAAGAGAATTCAGACATGTATCAAGACCCGAAGACATGACAATTAAGAGTGGAGTTTACCTAGGGGGCATATGATGCTGGAAAGTCCTAAAGACATTTTTCATAGTTTTAAAATTTTAATTAGAGTTAATTAAGTTAATTATAAGATAGTCTTTTAATTGATTTGTTTTTTTGAAGAGTCATTTGTTAAGGAGTCTAGTTTAGTTTTTTTTTTATTCAAGTAGGACTCAACCCAAGCTTCATTTATATAAGAAGGTCTTGAAAAGTTATATGAATTATTGACGAGTTCCCTCATAAAGCCTAGCCGTTTTTCTCTCTTTTTGCTTTTGTCTTTCTGACATCCTTACCCTCTAACGCCTCTTTTGTCTCTCATCCCTTTTGGACGTCCCTACCACTCTGACGTGTTCTTTTCTTTTCTCCCTTGGCACCACGTGTGTGGTGGTGGATCCAGCCTATGCAAAGGGATCGAGCTCTTTACGTGTTTTCTTTCAAAGATTCAAGAAAGCTACACTACCTGAAAAAGCTATTTAAAAGCCTATGTAGTTGTGCTTTTGTTGTACCACCCTCTCTAAAGTATAACTTAGGTATTTAGCCCTCTAACCCTTTAATATTAGTTTTCTAGACATGCAATCAGACCTTAATTTGTATCAATTTACTTTTTATAGCCTTAAAACTAAAATCACATCTACTTGATTAACCTAAAAAGCCATATTTTCATTATTTGACCTTTTCAACAATTCAACGACTTATTTTATCCTTGACCTATAGCAGCATATCATAATCCGGACACATGTCTCTAGGTGACCAGCAATTCCTTGGTTTAGTTCATATTAAATCTGAACTGAAACTTTTTCCTAATTAACCTTCGAAACTATTTTTAACCTACTCGATTTTCTTGTTTCTTTAAGTTTTTTTTTCATAATCAATCAAAACTTACATCACAGTTACCCTTAGACTACTGCCCCATCGTGTTTAACTGGGGTTCACACTCCAGACACGTCCAACCCAACCTCATAGGGCCAAGAACCTTAGGTTTAATCCTCTCGCTTCTGTCGTGCTTACCCGTCTATTATTAGCATGAGACTCTTTTTAGATCTAAGTTTTGAACATTCAAAACTGGATCTTGAGAAGGGTCTAATGTGTGGTGAGTGTGTCAAACTTGATGATATTGAATTTTGCATTAGAATTTTTGAAGATTAGAATTTGGTATCCTTTGCTGAATACAATCGTGCAAATTCTTATTTTTAGGAGGGCATAGAAGGCATCATAACAAGAGGCCCATTGAAGATGCATGTTGCCATTTACTCGAAAGAAAAAGTTTTTTTTTTTGAAATGTCCACCATACATTTGGTCCTATTTAGTATATTCACCAAAGTTTTTCCATTTTACTGAAACCCCCACATTGTACTTTAGGTTAAGCGAGCAACCCATGAGTAAACTCTCATAAATCTTATATAATTTTCTTTTACAGCAATACGCTGGGGGTTACCCCGAATTGCTATTAATAACTAAATAAGTCATTTACAACTGATTTTCCATTGAGGGAACCCAATCCCGAGGTTTATTCTTTCACTACAAAAACTCACAACACTAACAATGCTTGTTAGACGGTTAATAAACAAAGAATCGATTGAATAAAAATTAAACAAGAAATTAGAGAGGAGAAATAGCTAAATAACATGCATATATGTGGTTCAGCCAAAAACCTATATTTACAAGGAAAACTTTCACATCTTTTACTTTTATTTTTTTTTACTTTTTTTATTTATTCAATCTTTCAACTCACACATTTATATAAGTACATGATCCAGATAAAGAATTTTTATCTATAATCAATATGAGAAATAATTAAGATAAGATAAAGATAGACGATAATAATCTTTAGGATTGTAACTGTGAGATGAACAACTATCTTAAAAACTGTTATCAATTATAAATGATATCATTCCATATTGTTATAGATTCCAACACAAGATATAACATCAACTACAAAGGCACTAGTTAAAACAAGAGCATAGGACAAACTCCCACATCCATTACATGCAACTGAAAGCACACTACACCACTACTTGCTATTAGACAACATCTAGATACAAGTCCCATTTGAAATTTGAAAAAAAATTCTTTTGCCACATGAAATATTGGTTATACACATGATATTGATTGTCCCGAGCAGATCTTTCGAAATAGGTCATGCGCAGTCTGAAGCTCTACTGAGTGGAAAATGCATCGAGTGTAAGAACGTGCGGTATGAGTTTGCTTGATTGGTGATGTGTGGTGGTAGCACCACAAACGATAGGCATCGGTATCGTCGTTGTGTGGCGGCACAGACGTGGAGCGTTGTTTGGTTAAGCGGTGCCAGCGGATCAGAGGATATTGCCTTTGGGGATTTGGTTAAGGACCTCTCGAATTGTAAAAGTGTCCCACACGCAATGGTTGAACGCACAAAGATGTGTGTGAGTTATGGCTAATTACTTCAAGAATCACCTTAGGTGGTTACAACCGAGTGTGGTGACTCGGGGCTAGGCGAGTAAATGCCTAGGCACCGACAAATGAGTCTGGGTGGTGCTCTTCGCTATGATGTTCAATCATCAACTGGTCTTCGGACTGAGAGCCATAAAGTCTTGTTTCTTCGGTGGTGAGGTTTTGTTGTGTCGTGCACATGGAGTTGCAATATGCTCCATAGCACGCAAGGCTAAGGCAAAGTTTGTACCTCTTTCGGAAGTGATAGCTGGTATAGGACGGCTACGCACTAAGCGGCATGGACTACATAAAATGCGTATTTGGAAATGTGTTTGATCAGCTTTCGCTAGGCAGCTGCGCACGAGGTGGTGCGTAGGGCTAATGAAAATGATTCAGCACATGGAAAGGCGTTGGTACGCGACCTTTGATCGTTAGGTTGGCCAACTTGGACAGCTTGGCGTGTCACAGGTTTGTGAAACATTCTATGCTCGTGACAGAGCAATAGAAAGGCTTGCGACGTCGATAAGGAAGGACCGTCGCGCTGAACTGACTTTTTGAAAAAAGTAAGCCCATGACATTGATAGTGACTTTTCTTAATCATACAGTCAGGTGATATCAAAATTCTACTCACCACTTTTCTTTTTTAATGAAGCGAGAAAATTCAACTAATCAATTACTTTCTAGAGGGTTAATACATTAACATTGTTGTCTCCTAGGGCAGCAAAATCATCAAAGGAGGACTTGAGCTCATCATTAGTTCATTAAACTAACGTGGCAAGAATAACAAAATATATTTTCTTTAAAATGATATAAGAATATTAAAAAAGCTTTAAATGGTAATAACTCCATAAAATTAACTTAAGAGTTTATGTAACATGCATGTTAAGAATATCAAAATATTTCAGTTTTAGATGGCTTAAAATGACATAAGAACCTTCAAAAAGCTTAAAATGGCTTAAAATAAGGGGAAAAAAACTTTAGCAAACTTTCTTTTGTTAAATAACGTTTAAGGGTTCAACTATTTTAGGCTAGGGAGATGGGTTTGGGTTGGATATCTAACAAACCCTAATCTATTCAGTGGGATTTGGTAGAAAAATATCCGATTGTGTTATCGAGTGGGATTTGGTATAGCGTAAGAAAATCCTATTGGACTCGGACTCGGACTCGGACTCAGATTTATAATGAATCCGGTCGGTTGTTTAATGCTTTGAATATACATGTTTGAAAAACGCGTGATAAGCTTTAAAAAAAACGCCGTTTTCAACGAGGTAATAAAATGATGTTTAAAATACATTTTTAAAAGGTGACAAGTGGCAACGTATCAAATGATTTGCAAATGAAAATAAATGGAGCATAAAAATAATTTTAAAATATCTTATCAACGTGTACCCCGAGGGCCCACTCATATGGTAGGAGGGGCTTGTCAACAACACTGAGTGCTAGGATGTCACGTTTCGATACGAATAAGTATATATTATATTTAGCCTTTTTTTTTTAATTGATAGGGGTCTTCCAAATCCGGGTTTGCCTATTCAAATTGGGATTTTGGTCATATCCATATCCACAAATTTACACAAAATTACATATAAAATGCTCATATCCACAAATTGAGATTTTGGTCGGGTCGGACTCCCGCTACTAGTCTGACCCATTGACAGCCATAGATGGATGGTTCAAAGGCTATCTTAACCTAGGGATTTTGTTAGAATTTCATGTCTAGACTATAAAAAAATGAGGAAAAAATAATAAAAACGAAACCATGTGATAGGCACATCCAAGGATATGATCTTGGTGCTTATGTAATCACATTTTTTTTTATTTCCACAAACTAACTAACTATGGATGTGGTTTTTTTAGTGTTTCAAGATAGTGCCGTGTGATTTCCATATCTTGTAACCATAGTGACCAAAATGTCGCCATAGCTTTCAAAGGTGGGCAAGGTAAGGCGGGGAGGCCATGGGCTGCACCCAGGGTTTGCTTAGCTGGGTCAGGTCTATCAAGTGGCCCGATTCTTGGAGAGGGTTCCTCGTTATAGAAAAAAAAAGAAAAAAACTATTTTTTTGGATTTATAACCCCGAGAAACAGCACCCGACACGAAGACCTGGTCGCGCTGGCTTAGCTTAGGGGTCATGGTGCCGACATAGTAAAACTTTGAGGCTAGGACCCCTGCCCGCGGGACCTATGCTACACGTAAAAAAAAAAAGTGAGTGAACGAAAATGATCCAAGTTTTATTTGGTCTTTATCATTTTCATAGTTAGCAATAAGTGAAATGACAAAAATCATTAAATATTGAATTCGTTATTTGAAATGTCGCACATTTAAAAAGATGGTTAAGAAAAGCAGCATAAAAATGAGTTACAAAAAAAATCGGCAAACAATACATACGGGTTTAATTCAGTTTTAATTTTATAAAAAACTGGGGAAAAAAAATAGACACATATACATGAGATTTTTCTATGAAAAATAAATTAGGATATAGGAACAATGAGATTTAGATTCAAGAATCATTATAATATGAACCTACAATTGGATCTTTAATTGAATTTTTTTGAAAGGTAATTTACTTAAAAAATAAGTTTTCATGTTCTAAACACTTCTCTCAAAAGAGTGTTTTTTTGCCATTTTTAAAAGGCAGAGTTTCAACTGTTTTATTAATTTTCAAATTTTATTGAAAGGAACGTATTTTAAAGGGAGTTTTGCTAACTATGGTTCTATTAGTTTCATTCTTTTCAGTTTCAATATATTGCAATATAGAAATGATTTATCTAAATCTGGAGCAAGATTTTCAGTTATAGCCTTTTCAAGATTTGATGGATTAGATGAGATTTCATTCATCATTATTTTATCTTGATTATTTGATATTAGTTTTTATATTTGTTATATATAATTCTGTTTCATTTGGATCATAAACCTGTATAAATATGTGATTTGAGATATTTAATAAAATAAAAGAAAAAGAAAATGCGAGCTTTTTTCCGCGAATGTAGGCCTTTGTCCGACCCACGTATATCCGTCTTCCTTAATCCTATCTAATGTCTTATCTTATTTTAAAACTTTTAATAAGCAAGCAAATAAATATAAAGATTTTGATATGCACCATGCTGGATTTGCAAAGCTTAACCTTAAATCATGCTTAGCAAGATCTATTTATTATTTTCATGTGTTGAAGGTGACTCCAAAATGATGTTTAAGGTCATTTTTTAAACGATCTACATCTTCATGAATTGTGAGACATTGATTTATCTTGAAAATTGAATCTGATGATATGTTAGGGATGATTGAAGTCATTGAATCCACCAACACGGTAAATAAATCATGCTAAACAAATCTGCGTGGTCAGATTTAATATTTGGTGGGTATTTAATTTTATTAAAACATTTTTTATATTTTAAACCAGTGTTGTCAGTATTGTACGTATCTGCTTGAATTGGCCAATACGTATCATATCGCCAGAAAATTGATATGATTCTGATATGAATCAGCTATTTTTAACAAATATATAAAATAACTTAAAATTAATTTTTAATATTATTTTAACAGCTTTAACACGTGTCACGTTTTGATTAACATGTAATATTTTTTATTATTTTTGGGACGATTCGCTTGAGAATCGATATCGGGACAATTCACCAGAATCGTTGGCCAAGATACAGGTCCGATTCGGATACTGACAGCATTGTTTTAAACATGTAAACTGGGTAACCTGTTCTTTTTGGCAATTTTAGAAAATATGGCGATATTTTTCAATGTGGTCATCCCATTTGGATCCGAGCTGGGTCCGAATCGGTGACATCATCAAGGGCCATTTCGTCCATTGCTTAAGCTATCTATAGCGGTCTCAATCGCGTTACGATTTACACGTGTCACCCGCCTGGACGTTGGCGTTTCCGTAATTTCATGCAATTTCCTGCCCGCTTTCGCGCTCCCCTCCCGTTATTAGCGAGCGGCCTCTTAGTCTTCGCTCCTCACTCCTAGGCGACCACTTCATCGTCGTTTCCCTCTTCTTCTTTCTCGACGGAAATTTTCTCCGGGTAGAAAATTCCGGCCATGTTCGTCACGCTGATATGCGCCAAGGTATGCCGCCGGAGGAGGGAGAGCCATCGCCACCACACGATCGGTCCCAAGCCCTCGCCGTCCCGTCGGAACGCCTCCGACGTGATGGCCGGCGATTCTTTTTTGGACGAAAATACCCTCAATGCGAGGCTAAGCCTCGAGGCGAAGCTCCGGAGCCTTAACCCGAGGTGAGTTGGGAGATGGGGGCTCTCGTAGTTTCTGCCAGTTCGGGATTTCAGATAAAGAGTTGGGCCATTTTCAGAATTCGATGAGGATATGAAACGGGGATGGAGGTTAAAATCAAAATTTGAGTGAAAATAGAGGCAGGGATGGACCTACACTTTCCCCCACCCTCCCCTGTCTCTCCGATCCTTCCTTCTTTAGGGATGGTAGTGGACTGAGGAGAAATGAATCCCGGCCCCGCCTCACCCCGTTTATATCGGGGATGGAGGACATAAAATGGGAATGGAGGTTAAAATCTAAACCGGTGCGGGGATGAAGGGCAGGATATTGAGACGGGGCGACGGTGAAGACCTTGCCCCCCCCCACCCCCCCTACGTAGGTAAGCTCTAAACAACAAAATGATAAAAAATTCATGATCTTACTTCTCAGCCCCAAACGTCGATGGAGCAGAATTTTCAGTTGGAGGAGCAGGACCATGGCTAAGCCTGGACCTGCAACAAGCAGGAGAGAGCCCACTGTGGGCACGGTCAATGGCAGAAGTTCCGGCATCTCGACCCGACTGGAACAAGTTGTCTCGTAGAGAGATGTGTGCTCGGTCTGTTCGGATGGGTTTCAGTTGAACCAGTCTGTGATCCATTTGCCATGCTTTCACAGTTACCACACTGAGTGCCTCCGTCCTTGGTTGAGTGCTCATTCACAGTGTCCCCAACTGGGGAGCCCATGTTCTGTCTGTTGTTTGCTAGGGTTGCGGATCTAATTATTATGCAAATATTTTTTTCAAGTTTCCTGCTTTTGTTAGTGGTAATTATTTCTCTTGTTGCCTACAAGGGCACGGTTCATATGGCAGGGCAACTGATGAATGTCATCAAGGTGAAGGGAGATCATGAATTCGAAAGTGCATGTCCTTTGCCTCATGGTCGAAGCTGGGTATACTCCCGAGTAGACTAGGGGACCTGGAGTATTACGTCAATGAACTCGATGTGCGAGGCGGTTTTTTCTTAATCATCCAAGAAAGAAAAACTTCTCATAATTAATCTGGCCAGTGATTGGTGCAAAATGACTATATTCAGATTCTACTTGGTTTTCATGCTAATATGGTTACGGGAACACATCAAAATGCTAATATGGTTATATAGGGAAACATATCAACTAATAGAAAACTCATTTGATTCCTTTAAGAAAAATAATAGTAGCATGTTAATTCCATATGTTGTTTCAAACGAATGGAGTTGGTAGTTGGGCATGAAAAATCGAGCTTTTTTTGTTTGTTTGTTTGTGGTGTACGTATTTCAAGTTGGGAATAGTTCCATCATTGAGGGATCAGCGAGCTCATCTGGTAGGGGCCATATGTAAATGTCACCGAGTTGAAAGGACACCGCGAGTTCCAAACCATTGGGTACGAGTTCATTGCCATGTGGCTGAAGCTGGGTGTACTGAAGGGATGGCAATGGACCGGGGTGGGGTGGGGGACAAGGCCTCCACCCCCGCCCCATCTCAAAATTTTACCCTTCATCTTCGTTTCAAAATCCTCATCCCTATCCCTATCCCTATCCCTGTTTTCGTCTCCATCCCCGTGTCAAAATAATTTTATTATTATTTTGAGAGGATTAATAAGAAAATAAGGGAAGAAAGATGTAGGGTTATATATATATATATATATATATATATATATATATATATATATATATATATATATATAAAAAGATTTTATAATATATAAGGATAAATTAATAATTTCAATAACGGGGATCCGAGTCAAGGATGGGGCGGGGGCAAGAGTAAGTTTATCCCTGCCTTCATCCTCATACGGGTTTTTATTTTTACCTTCATCTCAAGTTCATTTTCTGTTTTATGCCCTTCATCCTCGATCCAAAAAGAGTGTGTCGGATGAATCCCTGTTTTTCCATAGTTCACTGTCATCCATAGTGTACTACCAAGGGAGCAAGGGGCATACGAAGCTTTAACACCAATGAGCTTGCCACTGGGCAAGGTGGGTTTTGCTGAGTCAATCTCAAAGTGTGCCATGTGATGGTACCTGATCTTGGCTCAGTTTTTCGGGCTATCTAAAATAAAGTTGGTGTTAGCCCCTTTCTATGTGTCTGTGTATATAAAATAAAGTTAGAACAATCGCCCCATGTGGCAAAGGGATTTGATCATGGGCCTTCATCTTGACACTGAACCACACTTGTATACCCTACCTTTTAAATTGGACAATGAATTTAAAGATAACTCTGCTTGTGTATAATTGTTTAGTTATACACTGCCGATCCCAAGCCCGAATAAAGGAGGAGGGTTGTGGTAGGCCAATGACAGCCAGCATAAAAACTTAGTCACACCCTATAAATATGAACCAATATGAGAATTTCGTTGGGGTGTTCCCTATTGAGCAACGCGATGTACTCTATAGGCCCGGAGGCAGTGATAAATAAGCAAGGGTTGTTAGGTCGTCGCCCAAAAGCGACGCGTCACACCGGCACCCGGGTGTGGTGTCAAGTAGGCAAGGGTTCCCTCACTTTGTTGGACGGGTGGGGGTAAAGAACATAGTTCAAGACCATAAAATTAGGTTAGCCACTTGGAACATAGGGTCTTTAACTGGTAAGTTGGTAGAGTTAGTAGATGTTATGTGTAGGAGAAAGATGAATATTTTATGTCTACAAGAGATCAAATGGGTAACTGAGAAAGCAAAAGTGACAGAACCTTGAGGATATAAGATTTGATATACACCCTATGCCAAGCCCCTTGGGTCTATGTATACCTAATTTATTGCCAACACAGAGGCCACTTGACACATCATCTTAACTAGCCACCTTCAAATTGTTGTACTCATGTTTAGCCACATGACTAAAAAATAAACATATATCATTTAGCCACATGGCTTACCCACTGAACATATTAGGCCCTCTTTTTTCGTTCTACTCTGTTAGGCTCTATAGTTTGCAGTGTTTTATGATAGATCTAAAACCGTTAGATGTGTTTAGCATGATTGATTTAGTGAGAATCGATTCTTGGATCATGTTTTTTTGATGAAAATGTATTTTTATGAGCCAAAAAAATTGATGCCTTCATAGCCATTTATTTTGAATCATTTAAAAAACTATATAAAAGTTAGATTATGGTGATCCAAAAGTTGGTTCCCACTGAACAAAACCTATAGATCACATATATGGTGTTATGTGAGAAAAAATACAAACACTATGATTTTTGAAAGGGCCTAACGGAGCAGAACAATCTTATTACTCTCTCTCTCTCTCTCTCTCTCTCTCTCTCTCTCTCTATATATATATATATATATATATATATATATATATATATATATATATATATATATATATATATATATATATATATATATATATGTGTGTGTGTGTGTGTGTGTGTGTATGTGTGTGTGTGTGTGTGAAAAGTGGTTGAAATTTTATAGTTGAAACAGACCTTTGGATCATGTTTTTTTATGTATATGCCATATTTTATGAGTGTTGAAAAATCAATGGCTTATAATGTATCAAATTTTCAAACCATGAAAAAACATATTTTTGTATTAAAAACTATTATCCAAGTGTTGATTCCTACTATTTTGACCATGTTGAAGACATCCATGAGGTCATTTTTTGTCACAACAACCTCGTCCTATGAGTTTTAATTAGGGGGTTCCTTACCCACGAGGATATCAAATGCTATCCAAAATTGAATCGCTTAATGTAACATCTGAGAACTTTTGAATAATTTTATATGAATAAAAAATGAGTTTTGTGTTATTCTTGTGTTTGAAACTATAATTTTGAGCATATAATTGAATATTCAGATCCAATTATATCTATAAACCCTTAGGTGGCATATAGAACCCACGGGAAGGGCAACTTAATGTGATGGGCACCACTTGTCACTCATCTAATATTGGGTTCAACCAAATGGGATGACCCATATGGCTTACTTAGCCTTATGGTCTTACTTAAGTAAAGTTAGCTATATAGGGTAATTAATTAGGTAACCTAGGTATTTAGATAATTAGAAAATTAATTAAGAGATTTAATTTAATTAAAATAAAATCCAAAAGGGGGACGGTTTTGAGAAACTCCCAAGAGAGAGGGGTGTCACATGTAGATAAACTAAAGAGTAGAGTCCAATATGGATTCTAATATAGATAAGGTAAGTTTTTAGAGGATTACAAACTTGAAAGTAGGGAAAAAGAAACAAATTGGTTTGGAATTTTTTTTTTTTATAAACTAACAAAACCATCTCAAGGGAGGGGATGTTTTATTAAAAATTTCTATATGGTATGGCCTTGATGGATAGTCAAGGACCTAATTGAGTTGGGTTTCTTATTGAAACCCAACCTCTTTATAAAAAAAAAAAATGGAAGGGGACTCTTAGAGTCCATCCTCTCACACATTTTCAAGATTCTTTCATCTCGCTCTCTACTCTCTATTTCTTCTTTTCTTTCACATGGTTTCATAATTGGACTTCCATTGAAGTGAAGCCATTAAAAAAAGCTTGGCAGATGACCATTTGGGAAAAGCTCAAAAAAGAGGTAGGAGATCTGTATGTTTGTATACAGTCTTAGAATGCTTGGGCGTACCCTATTCCAATCCATGGTTGTGGATTGACATGCTAATCAACCTGAAAGTGCTTAAAGTTGATGTGTTGCATGCCTACATGCATTGTTTTAAAAAAAAGTGCTATTTTTTAAATGAGCATTTTATGCATGTATGTAGCTGAAAATGATTGGCTTTGTCTCTATGCATAACACAAGGGCATGCGTGCATACTGATCAGGTTGATTCATGGTTGTGGCTCAGTACATAAATCAACCTAAGATAATCTTAAAACCTAGCATAGATTTAATGTGTTACGGTGTGTTTGAGGTTTATGTACTTAGATTACATGTTGTCTTTAATGGTTGACTAAAACTTAATTTTTTGTTATTATTAGATGTAGTTCTTGGGGAGTTCATGTAAAGCATTTGATTATAGATTATGATGGTTGTACGTGTCTTAATATCATTAATATTAATATCATGACATATGCATGTAGGTAGGATTTATATGTTTTTAAATATGTTTATACAGAATCTGTCCGACCAACCCGAATGAAATATTTGGTTCTCCCAAACTACGTTTTAAAACTTTCTAAAATTTGGTATGCGGATTCACTACAAGAAAATAGCTAATTAGCGATGGAATTTAGCGACAGATTAACGAGAGAAATATATTTGTCGCTATAATCAATGAAATTTACAAAAATAGCGACGGAATGTATCCCCTCGCACAATCCGTCGCTAATTAGTGACGGTTTTTGCGTCAGAATATTTTCTCATCATGGACACATAATTTAGCGATGGATTTTTCGACGGACAATTTACCGTCGTTATTTTACGACGGAATATATTCCATCGCTAAGTTCGTAAATTTCATTTACGATGGCGTAGCGACGAAATTAATCTGTCGCTAATTTTCGATAAACCTAATCTCAGACCTCTTTTCCTTCCTTTTCTTCTTTCCCGTCGTTCGCCCGCTCCTACCGTTCGCTCGCTCTCGCCGCTCCTGCCGTTCGCCCAGAGAAAGGTATTACGGGGACTGGCGTTCGCCCGAAGAAAGGCAGGGGGTTAACCCCCTGCCGGAACAGCAGGGGGTCGACTTTCCTGCCGAAAGGCAGGCGGTCAACCCCCTGCGGTTTTCGTCAGGGAGTCGACCCCCTGTGTTTCTGTAGGGGGTCGACCCCCTGCGGTTTTGGTAGGTCATTGGGTACTGGGCTTCTCAAGGCCTATGCAAAATGTTTTATTTTGCCTCAATTTTTTTTTTGTGGTGACTTCATTTTAAAACATTGTTTTTTGTAGATTTCTCAATGAAACCCGCTTGTCCTCAGCCACTCGTGGTAAGTAAGTGAAAAAAACAATGCAAATCGGGTAAATACCCGTGGTGAGTAAGTGATGCAAGTGTATCACATGTTATTTGATTTATTAAATGTAACACTTTATTTTTCACACACTCACCTAGTTGTTGATATTTAGGGTTGCTTTGTTGGAGTTCGAATATCATGTTGAGCATTATTTTAATGTATGAATATGAAAGTGTTCTTATTTTTTGAGTACGGAGTCCATGCTAGGCATGGTAGTAGTTAGTGGAATATTGAAGTGTGTTTGCTGCAGGTACATGTTTGCCATTTGTTTGATATGAATGATTACGATGTATTGCAATGTTTGATGTAATTGTATTCATGCCTGCATGTAGTTACTTTCAATTTGATTATGGCTTTCATGTGAAATTATATAATAAAAGCATGTTTCAAATGATTGTATCGTGTCATTAATAGTTTGCACATGAAAATATTAAGTTATCAATGCATGCATCATAATTCGTGTTATTGTATGACATCATATATTGCCTGATAAATTTGATATTTTCTTTATCATAGCATTCTGATGGTTCTCTTTTAATTGGTTAGGTTATTATTCGTAACATCATAAGAAAATGACTGCAAACCGTGAATGGATGTATCGTAGGATAGTGGACAATGAGTTATCACATGAATATATGGATGATGTTGAAAGTTTTATTGAATTTGCAATGGCAAGTGTCAGTACAGTGGATCCTACAGGTCAGATTAGGTGTTCCTGCAAGATTTGTAAGAATAATCGATTTGTAGAACCTCATGGCGTTAGACATCACCTATACATGAAGGGTTTTGCGAGTGATTATCAGAACTGGATGTTTCATGGAGAAGAATTTAGAAACAATTTTGATGCATGGGTGAATGTGCTGCACGATAATCCATATATGAATTTGACATTTGATGCTGCAGGAACAAAACTGGGTTCTGCTATGAGTTCTAGTGATGTAAGAATTGTCGTAGATGAAGAATCACCAAACGATGCAGCTAGTAGATTTTATGATTTACTTAGAGATGCTGATGAGCCACTTTGGAACGGTTGCGATAGTCACACTATCTTGTCTGCAATTCTTCAACTAATGAATTTGAAGTCCGAGTATAATTTGAGTCAATGATGTTTTGACCGTTTGTGCATGATTATGAAGAGTATGTTGCCCAAAGATGAGAAATTGCCACAAATTTTCTATCGTGCGAAAGTTATGGTCAATGCTCTAGGTATAGGGTAAAAATAGATTGATGCTTGTCCAAATCACTGCATGTTGTATTTCAAGGAGCTGGAAAACAATATATCATGCCCGTCATGTGGGCATCCTCGGTTCAAGCCAAAGACAAGAGGCAATGGTAGCACGAGATCAAAGAAAGTTTCATATAAGTCGCTCTGCTACTTTCCTATCACTCCTAGATTGCAACGATTGTATATGTCTTCAAGGACAGCTAAACACATGAGATGACATGCAAATAAAGTTCGACACAATGAAAACAAGATCACGCATCCTGTTGACGCTGAAGCTTGGAAGCACTTTGACCGTACTCATCAGAACTTCGCAATGGAAGTGTGAAATGTTAGACTCGATCTATGTACAGATGAATTCAATCCATTTGGGGGTAGATCAACTACATACTCATGTTGGCCAGTATTTGTAACTTCATACAACTTTCCACCAAACTTGTGTATGAAACGTCCAAATCTTTTCTTGTCTCTGTTGATCCCTGGTCCGACCTCACCTGGCCAAAATCTTGATGTATATTTAAGGCCATTGATTGATCAACTAAAAGTACTTTGGGATGACGGTGTTACCACGTATGATGCCCACAAAAAACAAAATTTCAACATGAAGGTCGTTGTTCTATGGACAATCAGTGACTTCCCTACATATGGTATGCTATCTGGTTGGAGCACACATGAGAAGTTGGTATGTTCGTACTGCATGGAGGATTCCAAAGCTTTAAAAATGACACATGGAGGGAAGCTTTGCTGGTTTGAGTGTCATCGTCAATTTCTACCCAGCGACCATCCGTTCAGACGATAAAAGAATGTGTTTAAAGCAGACACAACTGAACTGGAAGGTAATCCACAAGATTGTCTGGCATAGAGATTCTAAGAATATTGCGATACTTTCCAGATGTATTAACAGATACCCGCAGTCCTACACCCTTCCATGGATTTGGGAAGGATCACAATTGGATGAAGAAATCTATTTTTTGGGAACTACTGTATTGGTCGACCCTATTGATACGACATAATTTGGATGTGATGCATGTGGAGAAAAATATGTTTGATAATGTGTTCAATACAGTAATGAATGTTAAAGGGAAAACGAAAGATAATCCGAAGGCCCGTATGGATTTAAAAGTAATATGTAAAAGACCATAACTGGAACTCAAAGAGTATAATGGCAAAGTACTGAAACCAAAGGCAAAGTATGTGCTTGGACCTGATCAAATAAAACATGTATGTCAATGGTTAAGGCAATTGAAATTTCCAGATGGATATGTCTCTAACATTGCTCGGGCTGTGCAGATTGACGATGGATAGTTATATGGGTTGAAAAGCCATGATTGTCATATCTTTATGCAACGATTAATACCCCTAGCATTCCATGATATGTTAGACAAACCTATATGGGGTATTGTCTGAGTTGAGTGGATTTTTTAGAACATTGTGCGCATCGGAAGTCGTAGTATCTGATATAAAGAATCTTGAGGACTCTGTCATCACCACTGTTTGTCTGCTAGAAAAGATATTTCTGCTATCATTTTTTGATGTTATGGAACATTTGATCATACATTTGCCATATGAACTAAGGGTTGGTGGTTCTGTGCAATATCGATGGATGTACCCATTTGAAAGGTATATATTTTTTTATATTTGTCTCTTTAATGACAGATATTTAAAATTTGAAATGTATATTTTTGCCAGATGCATGTTCGATCTCAAAAAAAAGGCTCTATTTGTAGAAGGCTCTATTTGTGAGACGTACACTTTAGAAGAGATTTCAAATTTCTCATCTATGTACTTTGAACCTCACATTCCAACACGTTACACATGTCCGCCCCTTAACGATGATGGAGAACAAGTAACTGTAGCTGACAAGATGTCGATATTTCAACCACTTGGACATGCATTTGGTAGTTGCCGATCAAGGCTCTTAACAGATCGAGCGCAAGACGCAGCACACATCTATATTTTTTTTAATTGCTCAGCGATCGACCCATACATCGAGTAAGTATATGTAGACGCAACACAATTATAAATCCTTTTATGTTCTATACGTGGATACATGGCTCGGTAATATAAGTATTTGTGGTTTGCAGACAATTTGATCTGGAGTTGCAAAGAGAAGTTTCACATCTCACTGATACAGAAGTAAAAAAAGAACGTGAAACTAAATTTGTGGAGTGGTTGAAACAGTTGGTAAAGAAGATAACATAAATTTTGTACTTATAAACAACACTAAGTTACTTAATTGATCGTGATCACAATCATTGTTTATGTATGTGCGTAGGTCCGCCATGGTGATGTTAAAGATCAAGGAATATGTGATTTAGAAAATGGTCCGACCAAAGTTGTGCAATACTACAACGGGTACATCGTAAATGGTTATCGATTCCATACAAAAGATTACGGTATAAACAAATCAACGATGAATAGTGGCGTGTGTGTCAAGGGTAGCAGCTACGGTGAAAATGAACATGATTACTACGATGTTATAGAGGAAATAATAGAGTTGACTTACTTAGGCATAAATAACAGGGTAACTTTCACTACAAGAAAAATGCTACTTAGCGACCGAAATTTGTGACGGATTTTTTCCGTCGCCAATTTGCGACGGCTTAGCGAGTGAAAACTATTTGTCGCTAATGTTTGAAATGTTTGCAAAATTAGCGACGGAAATATCTCTGTCGCTAAAGCCGTCGCTAATTAGCGAGGGATTAGCGACAACATTTTTTCGTCGCCAAAAATACTACAAAAAAGGCTAATTAGCGACGGAATTAGCGAGGGAATTTTTCCGTCCCTAATCCGTCGCTAAGTAGCGATGGATTAGGGACAAAAAAATTCTCTCGCTAATTCTGTCGCTAATTTTCGTCCCACCTGAGGCGCGAAATTTTCCCTCCCTCCGTTCAAATTTTTTTCTCCATTTTGTTTTCCCCTCCCGTTCGATTTAAACAATCCCCACTTGACGACGCGCACAAAGAGTCTATCCCCACCTATGGAGAAGTCGCAGATGGAGCCGCCGTGGCTTTGCCAGAGCCGAGACGTCAAGGGGGTGACAAAGAGGAGGCTGTTGTTGGGGAGCCACTGGAGCCTGCCGGAGTCGAAGAGAGTGGCGACGAAGAGGAGGCTGCTGTTGGGGAGCCACTGGAGTCTGTCGGAGTCGCGAAGCGCCTGTCGGAGTCGCGAAAAGCCTGCCGGAGTCGCGAAGATGCCGTACTCGTTGCTCCTCCCCCTACAGCTCGTGAAGATCCGCGCGGAGTCGCAGTTGAAGCTGAGCGTCCCCGTCGTGAAGCTCTTTGGTTGGTTCTCGTGGCAGACCTGGAACTTGAAGAGGAGCTCCCCCCGGAACGTGCCCCCGCCGTGAAGCTCTTTGGTTGGTTCTTGTGGCAGACCTGGAACTTGAAGACGAGCTCCCCCCGGATCCGCGCGGAGTCGCAGCTTGCCGGAACGCATCGGTTCTGTGCAAAAAAAATTGCTCCTTGCCGGAGAACGCGTCAACAGCGAGCAATTTTTTTTTTTAAATTTAACAATGGATTAGCGACGGATATTATCCATCGCTAATTTAAAATAGCGAAGGACTCGCGATGGATCATATCCGTCGCTAATCTGTCGCAAATTAGCGACGGACTTAGCGACGGACTTAGCGACGGATAAGTTCTGGCACTACTTAGCATCGAAAAAATCGCGATGAAAGTTTTCGTCGCTAAACTATTTAGCGACGGATTAGGGACGGATTAACGATGAATTTAGGTCGTCGCTATACCACAGGTTTCTTGTAGTGTTTATTCAAGTGTCATTGGTTTGATCCAACTGCAACAAGACTCGACAAAGCTTCAGGCATTGTGGAGGTGAATCATAAATCCAGGTTTGGAATATATGAACCATTCATATTAGCCTTGCAAGCTCAACAAGTTTATTATACTTCATATCCGAGTATAAAAAAGTCAGATAGAAATGAACGATGGGTAGTTTGCAAGGTGAAGTCCAAACTATACCCTGAGTATGATCAGTTACAGGAAGACAAGTTAGCTGAAGACAGTGATTACTATCAATCAAATGATATCTATGACTTCGCTTATGGTCACGATGTTGCACATGATATGCATGTTATATCTCCATTGGCCGATGAAACATTAATAGAAGAATGTGATCCAAATGATATACCAAGTGGATGGGTAAACAATGAAGAAGAAGAAGAAGAATATGAAAGTCAAACAAGTGACGAGGAAGAATTCTCAAGCTAGTGAGCAAAATCTTGTAATACAAACCTCTATTTGAATGCATTGCAATACTTGATGTGAATGATTTGAATTATTTGAATGTATTTAATACTTGATACGAATAAAAGAGTTTTATTGCAATACTTGATGTGAATGATTTGAATTATTTGAATGTATTATAATACTTGATATAAACTATTTGAATGCATTGTAATACTTTATGCAAATGAATGAGTTCTATTGCAATGCTTGATATGAATGATTTGAATGCATTGCAGTACCTGATATGAATGATTTGAATGCATTGCAATACTTGATGTGAATGATTTGAATGTTTTGTAATACTTGATAAGAATGAATGAGTTCTATTGCAATACTTGATGTGAATGATGCGAATTATTTGAATGCATTGCAGTACCTGATATGAATGATTTTAATGCATTGCAATACTTGATGTGAATGATTTGAATTATTTGAATATATTGTAATACTTGATGCGAATGATTTGAATGCATTGCAATGCTTGATATGAATGATTTGAATGCATTGCAGTACCTGATATGAATGATTTGAATGCATTACAATACTTGATGTGAATGACTTGAATGTATTGTAATACTTGATGTGAATGACTTGAATTATTGTAATACTTGATGTGAATGACTTGAATGTATTGTAATACTTGATGCGAATTATTTGAATGTATTGTATGACATATGTTATTTGTTAGAATATGGTTCGTGGAGGTTACAATGGTCGCTCATTCAGTAGTAGGCAGACCCAACCTTCATCTTCACGAGATCCTGAGATAGGTATGTCATTTAAGTAATTGGATGCTTGATTAGTTGAAATGCGCATTCTGAGAATTTTTAACATATTTTTTATAGATGATGTTTTGCTTGTACATGACCCACCTATACTAGTTGATCACACAAGTTAGGAGCCAACACAGGAAGCAGAGTCTTCTCAGTCTGGCACAAGAAGACTCATTTAAATAGTGTATATCGATAATCGATCGTAAGTATTTTGTTTTTAATTATTGCATATCTTATAAATATTTTATATTGATATTTAGTGTGTACAAATTCATGTGCAACACGAGGTTTAAGCCACAAGAAGTAGTACGCGAGATTAGGAATTCACTTCTTCAACATCTACCAGGACCAGTCGCTCAATGAAAAGAGTATCCAAAATAGGTGATAGATAGATTGTGGTCCTCATTCACGGTATACAGTTGTTTCTCATAGTTAATGTGTTTCCTATTCAAATTTGTTTTAGTCATATCTACTAACTTTCTGAAAATATTTGTAGGCTTCAAATCGCTTCGCAACTACGATAGAGAAAAATGATGCAAGGAAGGTGTGGCAGAAGGTGGCTGCCAATCGATTTGCAGACATGCTGCACAATATGAAGACTGCAGCAAAAAAGACATCTGGGGGAATAGATGATCCACTACAGTGGAAAGGCCATGGCCCTATTACTATCAGGAGAGATTATTGGGATGAAATGTCTGATAAGTGAGCGGGGGATGCATTTTGAAATCGCTCTGCGAAAGCTGCACAAAATCGAGCGAAAATGCCTGAAGCCCATCTACACACAGGTGGATCTAAGACATTTGGGAGCCACCTGAAGAAAATGGTAACTCATAAATATATAATATTAATTTTACAAGTATTTTTGCAAACTTGTTAACTAAATCTTTTATGATTTAACTTCGCAGGAAGCAGAAAAAGGAGGCATTGTACCATATAAAGCTGTGTTTGTTGAAACACATAAACGGAAGACCACGGGAGACTTTGTATCAGAGAAGGCGAGAACGACAACAATATGTATTTATTCTATTAATAATAATTGCAATATGCAAGTTATCATAATGTTATCATTAATTATTAATGCATACTTTAAACATTATTTTGTAGGAGGCATATGAGCAACATATGGTAGAGCGATATAGCGGTAACGCTACTCAACATCCATCATTTGATCTTGCAGCATGGGTGACTGCAGCAGGTGAACCCAAAAAGGGTCGTGTGTTTGGGTTTGAGAGTAATATGAACACTTCACCTGTTATTGCTTCTTTCAGTTACGGCTTACAGACTTCTTCCGCCGACATAAGCTCAAAGCAACAACCTATTCTTTTCGGTGAAGATGTACGCCAGATCGTTAATGACACATTGCGTGACTACTTCCATGAAACCATCGCTGACGTTCTCCGAGATGAGTTCAACAGTTTTTTGTTAAACAAGGGAACTTTGATTGCAGGTCCCTCTCAGGTATGAAAGTTTCATGCAATATATTGCATGTCGTTAGATTTCACGTAACTTTGATTGCCTTAGCATATTCAGTTTTTTGACTGTCGTAGAACACATATGAGCATGCTAGAATCACATATACAACTTTTTAACTGCCTTAGAGCACATATGAGCATGGTAGAATCACATATAGAGTTTTTTTAAATGTGTTAGAACACATATCATTCATGATAGAATCACATATAAAGTTTTTTGCTTTGTTTGCCTTAGAGCACATATGAGCATGATAGAATCACATATAGAGTTTTTCTGACTGCCTTAGAACACATATGAGCATGCTATAATCACATATTCAATTTTTTGACTGCCTTAGCACACATATGAGCATGATCGAATCACATATATAGTTTTTTGCCTGCCTTAGAGCACATATGAGAATAGTAGAATCACATATAGAGTTTTTCTAGCTGCCTTAGAACACATATGAGCATGATATAATCGCATATAAAGTTTTTTTACTGCCTTAAAACATATATCATTCATGATAGAATCACATATAGAGTTTTTTGCCTGCCTTAAAACACATATGAGCATGATAGAATCACATATAAAGTTTTTTTACTGCCTTAGAACACATATAAGCAGATGATAAAATCACATATAGTGTATAATTTATTTCATTATATTTTGTTTATCAATACTGACTGTTCTTTTCTTGTGTAGGCTGCTAGCGATAATCAGCGTAGCGGAGCTGAAGGGACAGATTAAGGCAATGAACACGAAGACGCACAAAATCTTGGCGATGATTAGAGAACTGTGTTGAAGAAGTTTTATTTTTTTTTTCGAAATTGTAATTGTTGAATTATAAATAATTAAACTTGTTAATTTTAAAGTAGAATGATTAATTGTTGTAGATTCCTTTTATATGAAATTTTATGTGTACATTGTTTTTTATTTACAAGAAATATAAATTGTACAGGAAATATAAATTGTACCATTCTCGATATTTAATTTTCAAATAATTTTTTTTATTTTTTTCCTTGTTAGCGACGGATATATCCGTCGCTATACATACATTTTAGCGACGGATCTTCAACCTGAAGTCGTCGTTTAGTACCGGCATATTTGTGATGGAATACATCGTTCGTTATTCTGTCGCAATTAGCGACGAAACTGGCGACAGATTTATTTCGTCGCCAGTTAGCGTCGAAAAATTCGCGGAGGACGGTGATGCCGGTTCACGAAGGATGACGATGCCGATTCACGGATGACGGTGACGTTGGAGAGCATCGGTTCATGGAGGATGGCGACGCCGATTCACGAAGGACGACGACGCCGGTTGACGGAGGACGACGACGTCGGTTCACGGAGGATGGCTACGCCGGAGAGCACCAGTTCACGGAGGACGATACAAGTCCGGCGACGAGGCAGAGCGTTCGTTCTGTGCAATGCCTATCGGGCACGATATAAGTCCGACTTATTGCTGCCGGAATACCGCCCGACAGAGATCAATTTTTTTTATTTTTTTTTAAATTTAGCGACAAATTAGTGACGGATAATGTATGTCGCTAAGTTGTCGCAAATTAGCGACGAAATTAACGACAGATAAGTTTTTTTTCTAATTAGCGAGCAAAATTCGCGATGTCTTTTATCCATCGCTAATCCGTCGCTAAACATTTTAGCGACGGCTTAGCAACGGATAAGCGATGGATTGAGGCCGTCGCTAATCCACGATTTTCTTGTAGTGTGATCCGACCCATTGACAGTCATAGATGGGACAGACTTTAAAAAGAGGAATTTTTTTATACAAAGATACCATTGGGAATTGAACTTGACTACCAGACAAGCAGAGACCCCATTGGTAAAAAACCAGAAGTTTTATAAAATGATCCCATGTGATAAGGCTCAAGCGAGCACGTGCTCTTGGTGCTGATGTGATCATATGTCCTATTTCCACAAAACGATTTATGATGACTATGAATTTCACTTTTTAAGTAATCGCATTCAATTTTCGAGAAAGTTCCAATTGTTTTGAACTTTTATGAAATCTCCATTAAGAAGATCAACATATATATAAGTGAACATATTAGGCCTTATTTTCTCATTCTGCCGTGTTGGGCCCCATAGTTTGAAAAGTTTTATGATAGATCTTAACCATTAAATGCGTTTAGCATGCTTGATTTAGTGAGAATCGACTCTTGGATCATGTTTTTTTGACAAAAAATGTATTCTTATGAGCTAAAAAAAAATTGATGCCTTCGTAGCCATTGATTTTGGATCACCCAAAAAACTTGTATACAGGTTAGGTTCCGGTGATCCAAAAGTAGGTTTCCACTAAACAAAACATATACATCACGTCTAAGGTGTTAGATGTGAGAAAAAATACCAAAAACTATGCTTTTTAAAGAGGCCTAACAAGGCAGAATGAGATAACGGATCAACGAGTGCATCTCTCTCTCTCTCTCTCTCTCTCTCTCTCTCTCTCTCTCTCTCTATATATATATATATATATATATATATATATATATATATATATATATATATATATATATATGTGTGTGTGTGTGTGCAATTAGAATGTCAATTTCGTATTCAAGAAATTAATAGTTAGCATAGGTTTTTTTTTGTTGTGTTAAGATTTTCTTTTAATACATTTTAAAACTTATAACCCACTGAAATGGTTTTCATGAAGTTTGCCTCCTACATATAGCAGTGACAAATCATAGCAACGAGTTTTTCTCATTTTTGTAAGGGAAAATCTAATCTTTAATTGATAGATTAATATTTTTAACACATAAAAAAAAAACTGACACATTTATAATTTGAAAAATAAATTAAATCTATTAAAACTGTGAACTCACACACACACACACACACACAAATATGTGGTTCCTTCAAAAATGTCATTAACATGCTAATTTCATAAATTATTGCAAGCAGATAGAGCTCTGTTTGTTTTTCGTGTCAATTTTGGAGTTGCCCCCTTCTATGTGATAAATCCATAGAGATGTTTTAAAATAAAAGTTTAATTGAATTGCGAAAATTTTCATTTAGGGTCAAATTTAACCCTTAATTACAAATATCAACCTCATATTTCTTAAATTCCAAATATAGGGCATTGTTTTCCTGCCAAAGAAGGGCCTGCATTTATTATTGTCCTCACAAGTCAAATAACTACACTGACCTTCGTAGTTAAGGGTTCAAACTAAGGTAGCCAAAATGTGAAACAAACATGGGAAATGTCTTGGATCGAGGTTTTTTTGGTACATGTGAAACGTAAACGAGAAATGAATTGACAAATGAACCCGAAAACGAAAACGAAAACGAAAACGGATTGAGAAGTGACTGGGAAAACATTTAACAAGAAAAAAACTTATCAAACATGAAAAACTTGCATCCCACAAAAGAGAAATACTTAGGAAACGTGTGGAAAACATATGAGAAATGAGTTTCCCAAATATGAGAAATGTGTTTCTATTAAAGTACGTTTGGAAGATAGAAAAACTCTAGTAGGAAAAGAAAGTTTTGCTTATGAGAGTTTTTGATACGAGGAGTTTTCCAAAAAGAAAGTTCTTCGCTTGTTTGTATAGCATGAGAAAAATAGAGTGAGAAAATGTAAAAAAATGAGAGAGAGGAGGCGGGTGGTAGTGACGGTGAGATGGTGGGCAGTGATGGTGGCAGTGAGATGGGTTGTGGGGAGTGTAAAAATAAATTTTTCTTGGTAAGACCCCACGGAGGATTGTTTCGTATCAAAAACTGTACTTTTTAGAAAAATTCTCTCAGTGAAAAAGTCTCCCTTGTTTGGAAGTTTTATATAACGGATTTTTTTGTTTTGCATCACTTTTCTTACATCTTTCTCAATTTCAAACATGCCCTTAAGGTGGGAAACGTGCTTCTTACATTTTTTTTTTTGGTGTTTCTCACATATTTTGAAAATGATTTCTTGAGAAACGTGTCTCTAATGTTTTCATAACGTTTCCGATGACCCTGATTCAAACTGTTTACTATTTTTTTCTTATGAGTTTGAATGAGTACTTTTCAATTTTCAAAGGGAAATTCAAGAAACAAAAAAAGGTATCACCCTTTCCAAGATGTGGCTCTGTTTGACAGTTTTCACAAAAAGTTTGGCCTATATCTACAATTTCAGAAAAATGTGGCCCATTTTTGGAATTATAAGAATCGAGTTTGCCCCTAATGGAATTTTGGCATTTAATTATTAAAGTTTCAGTATTCTGCTTAACCTCCCTTTGGGTTTCTTCAGCTTTCCCTCAACAATGCTATTTCCTCATCAAAATCCTTGTTTGATTCACATGGGAGGCCATGTGCCCGTCATTCTACTCAAGGAATGGGCCCAATGAGGCTTTCATGTTTCCCATGGATGCTCCCATGTCTTAACTTTGACCATGAATTTTAAGAGGAGGAGGAGGCTGCACTTGGATCCACCCCAAAAAAATGCACTCGGGTTTGGGCTATAAGTTTGAGTGTGTTTTAAACATTCACCTTTACTTAAAAAGGAAAATTTCAAAACACACACATAAAGTTTAGGCATTAATAAAAAAACGCACCAAAATTTTGAATTTTTTTTATAAAGGCACCTACATTTTTGCATCCTTAATTAAAAACAAACATATCCATTTAACCTAGGTTCTCACTAAACCAAGATGAGTTAAAGAGAGTTAATTTACTAAACCTTTCAAAGAATCCTTAGTGCGTTCGACGCTAACCCTTTCAATGAAACGGGTTTTCGTGTGTATATATAGTATGTGGTAGCTGCCTACCACCAAAGGGCGCGCAACGAGCGTCCACCACCACGCACATGATGAATGCTTAGTGTGAAATGGCTTTAGCTGCACACACATGAGCACCACTAAAACCCCTGGAGCCTTTAGCCGTGCGCAGAAAGCGCTACTAAAGGCCCTGCGGAAAGCGCACAGCTAAAGGGTCTTTTGACTGCTTGAGGAGCGTGCATCGTCATCAATCATGTGAGCGGGTTAGCTAGAAAGAGGATAGGCAACTACCACTTTATATATATATATATATATATATATATATATATATATATATATATATATATATATATAAGAAAAACAATGAAGGTGGTAGCTAATTACCACTCTTCTATCCTAACGCTAGCTTAAGAGGCTTTTGAAAGTTTTTTTTTTTATGTTTTCTTAAATATGGCCGTATGGAGATATCGTACATACTTGATTTCATATCCATCAACTCTTGGATAGTCCAATTATGACACTCATGTATGATTTTATAAGGTTTATAAATAAATAGCTTAGGATTTTTATAAATATTCAAGGGTTAATTTAAAAAAAAAAAACATAATCCAAGTGTCATTTCCTAACCAATCAAACCCATCTACAAAATCAGATTTGCAAAAAACAACCCAAAAATACTCATTGGCTCATGGTAGGCTAGCGGTAAACCAGATAAGTGGTAGGCAGATACCACTTTATATATATAGTAATGGGTTTTCAGATTCTCCGATGCTTTTTATGCGGTTTCAGCCCTATAAATGTGTTGAGCATAGTCAATTTACTAAGAATTCACAACTGGATCTTGTGTTTTTTATGAAAAAAACTGATGTTTGGAGCCTAAAAAAGTTTATAAAGATTTTGGACCATTGATTTTTTGAACTTTATAAAAACCCACTCATGTGTTGGAATCAAAAGCTTCAAGAGCTGATCCCTATAAAATCAAGTGCATAAATCACATCAGTATAGTCAGAATTTAAAAATAAAATAAAAAAAGCTTGAAAAACCTATTAATTGGTTTAGCACCGACCTATTACTCTCTCTATATATATATATGGGTCAAGATTTGCTCCAACTTAGCAAATCGGGCAGAACCCCATTGTTTGGGCTTTTTTCTCAGGTTTTATTTAGTGCAAACTAGCTTTTGGATTGTTGGGACCTGTATGCAGACATCCAAAAATCAACAACTATGAAGGCATCTATTTTTTTTTCAACTCATAAATTTTTATTTATTTTTAATAAAAAAAACATGATCCAAGAGTTGATTCCTACTAAATCGAGAATGATGAACACATTTATGAGGTTAGATTGTGTCAAAAGAAATCCTCTTCCTGATATTCAAACTAGATTGTAGGTACAATCAATGGTATAAAAAAAAAAAATATATATATATATATATATATATATATATATATATATATATATATATATATAATTTTGTTGTTAAAATTCTATGCACTTTTCTGGTGATTACAAAAAACACTCCAAGTTCTATTACTTCAGAAAATCGACCCTAAATTTTTACTCAATTAAAACAATTTTTTGTTGGAGTTAACTTGAGTTTCCATTAACTCCAAGAGTTAACAAATAAAAATACTAATCTCTCTCTCCTCCACCCACAGAGTTTGAACGATCTCTCTGCCACCGTTGTGCCATCACCATCTCAACGAAGAAGGCCGAGAGGAATGATTGCCTCTCATCCCTGAGATCTCACCAAGAAAGCACCATTTTGTTCTCAAGGATAATGTGCTTTTGAAAACAGATTAGGGTATAATGGTAATTGTAGCATTGATCTAATGAAAACTTTAACGAAAGGAATTTTTTTCATTTTTTAATTAATTATAATAAACTCCGCCTGTGTAGTTATACACTGCCGGTCCCAAGTCCGGATAAAGGAGGAGGGTTGCGGTAGGCCTGTGACAGCCAGCATAAAAACTTTGTCATATCCTATGAAAATGAACCAATATGAGAATTTCGTTGGGGCGTTCCCTACTGAGCGACGCGCTGTACTCTCTAGGCCCGGAGGCAGTGATAAATGTGCAAGGGTTGCTAGGTCGTCGCCCAGAAGCGACGCGTCACACCGGCGCCCGGGTGTGGTGTCAAATAGGCAAGGGTTCCCTCACTTTGTTGGACGGGTGGGGGTAAAGAAGTTAGTCCAAGACCATAAAATTAGGTTAGCCACTTGGAATATAGGGTCTTTAACTGGTAAGTTGGTAGAGTTAGTAGATGTTATGTGTAGGAGAAATATTGATATTTTATGTCTTCAAGAGACCAAATGGGTAGGTGAGAAAGCTAAAGTGATAGAACCTTGGGGATATAAGATTTGGTATACAGGAATAAATAGGAATAGGAATGGAGTAGGGATTGTTATGAGTCGTCAGTTTATAGATAATGTAGTTGAGGTCCGTAGGAAGGGTGATAGAATTTTACTTATTAAATTAGTATTAGGTACGGATATTATTAATATTATTAGTGTTTATGCACCTCAAGTAGGTTTAGATGATTCCATTAAGCATCAATTTTGGGAAGATTTAGATGGAGTAGTACAAGAGACATCTTATGGAGAAAAGCTTTTCATCGGCGGTGACCTTAATGGACATGTAGGCATTAGTAGGGATGGATTTGAGAATATCCATGGAGGCTATGGTATAGGAGAAAGAAATGAAAGTGGAGAAAGGATTTTAGATTTTTGTTTGTCCTATGATATGATCTTAGCAAACACTTGGTTTAGGAAGAGGGAGTCTCACCTAGTAACATTTAAAAGTGGGGTTAATACGAGTCAGATAGATTTTTTCCTACTTAGAAAGAGAGATAGGGGTTGTTGCATCGATTGTAAGGTTATACCAGGAGAAAGTGTAGCTACACAACATAGAGTCTTAATTTTAGATCTTAGAATTAGACAATGCCGCAAAAGGGATAGACATAGGATAGATCCTAGAATTAAGTGGTGGGCACTGAAAGGAGCTAAACAAGGAATGTTTGTAGAGCAGGTAGTTAAGGAAGTTGATTGGTGTCTCGAGGAGGATTCAGAATCAATGTGGAATAAGATAGCGGGTGGTATGAGAAAAGTAGCTAAGGAGGTATTGGGTGAGTCTAAAGGCGGTGCACCACTAGGTAAGGATACATCATGGTGGAACGAGGATGTCAAATTAGCTATTAAGGTTAAAAGAGAGTGTTATAGAAATCTAAGTAAGAGTCGTGATAATGAGAATTTGGAGAAGTATATGATAGCAAAGAAGGAAGCTAAAAAAGTTGTTCGAAACGCGAGGGCTAAGGTATATAAGGAGGTTTATGACAAGTTGGATACCAAAGAAGGCGAAAAGGATATTTATAGGCTTGCAAAGATGAGAGATAGGAAATCGAAGGATTTGGGTATGGTTAGATGTATCAAAGATGAAACGCAAAGCGTTTTAGTCAAAGATGAGGAGATTAAGGAGAGATGGAAAGATTATTTTGATAAGCTATTTAATGATAGTCATGCTCAAGATCTTGGAGACTTCTCCATTCCTTTTCATGAGATAAATCATGACTTCATGCGCAAGATTCAAAAGAAAGAAATTGCAGAGGCTTTGAAGAAAATGAAGTCAAGAAGGGCAGTTGGCCCAGATGGTATACCTATCGAGGCTTGGAAATGCTTGGGAGAGAAAGGTTTAGAATGGTTGACAAATCTTTTTAACTTGATTTGGCGAACAAATAAGATGCCTAATGAGTGGAGGAAGAGTACTTTGGTGCCTTTATATAAGAATAAGGGTGATATACAAGATTGCACAAACTATCGTGGTATAAAACTCATGAGTCATACTATGAAACTTTGGGAGAGGGTGATTGAGTCTAGGTTGAGGAAGGTTGTCATGATATCGGAGAATCAATTTGGTTTTATGCCTGGAAGATCAACTATGGAAGCTATACATCTTCTTAGACAACTTATTGAAAGATATAGAGAGAGGAACAAAGATTTACATATGGTTTTTATTGATTTAGAGAAGGCATACGATAGAGTACCTAAGGACGTTCTCTGGTGGACAATGATGAAGAAAGGTGTTTCTCTCAAGTACATTAGTATAATTAAAGATATGTATGAAGGAGTAGTAACCAATGTCCGCACTTGTGGAGGGGTGACAACCAATTTTCCGATAACGGTTGGGTTACATCAAGGATCTGCTTTAAGCCCTTTCCTATTTGCGATAGTGATGGATGAGCTTACGAGATCAATTCAAGAAAATGTACCGTGGTGTATGTTGTTTGCTGATGATATTGTTTTGATTGATGAGTCTAGAGCTGGGGTTAATGCTAAGTTAGAATTATGGAGACAGACATTGGAAGCTAGAGGTTTTAAGTTGAGTAAGAGTAAGACTGAATATATGGAATGTCGGTTTAGTAAGCAACGAAGTAGTGATGGGAGTGTAGTGAAGCTTGGTGAGCAAGATATACCGGTGAATGATTATTTCAAATATTTGGGATCCATCATTCAAAAGTATGGAGAAATTGATGGAGATGTAAATCATAGGATAAAGGTTGGGTGGATGAAATGGAAAAGTGCTACTGGAGTGCTGTGCGATCGTAGAATGCCATTGCGGTTGAAGGGAAAGTTTTATAGGACGACTATTAGACCCGCTTTACTATATGGTACGGAATGTTGGGCTGCCAAGAGACATCATATTCAAAAAATGAGTGTAGCTGAGATGCGGATGCTTAGATGGATGTGTGGAAATACAATAAAAGATAAGATTCAGAATGAAGAGATACGTAAGAAGGTAGGTGTTGCACCCATTGAGAATAAGATGCGAGAGAATCGTTTACGGTGGTTTGGACATATTCGGCGAAGGCCTAATGATGCTCCAGTTAGAAGGTTGGAGAAATGGGAAAATATATTAGTTAAAAGAGGTAGGGGTAGGCCTAGGAAGACTTGGATGGAGATGATAGGAAAGGATATGAATGCTTTGAACCTCACCGAGGACATGGCGTTGGATAGAAATGATTGGAGGAAAAGGATTCATGTGGAAGACCCAAAATGAATTTCTTTTTTGGTTCATATCGCTGACCCCAATTGTTTTGGGATGAAGGCGTAGTTGTTGTTGTTGTTTGTTGTTTAATTAATTATAATAAAATGGTGGTGCCTAAAACTGGGCTTTATTTTTGTTTTTTCTCATAGAGTTGAGTGTGTTTTTATAAAATTACCCCTTCTTCTTTAGTGATCAGCTCCGGGGTCCCTTTGAACCCCAAGGGGTCGAGTTTGACCCGGACTGGACCGGCACCAAACTCAATACGGTAACGGTTTGGTGATAAAGAAGAAGGTTTGATTAGAACATATGTCGAACCCAAAGAATCCGATTCATGTATGGAGTTGGGTATGGTTTGTGAAATTTCATACCAGTTTCGGGTTTCGAATAAGATCTGTGACTTTTTCCAATGTAAAAAAGATAGAAAATGTTATTTTACAAGGTATTGACCAGGTTTGGTTCATGTAATCCTTATAAGATTTGGGTATTTGGGTATGGTTTTGTTTATTCTAATAAATCCGATTAGGGCCGGGTCTGAACCCAGTATTAATACTTCAAAGTCATGTATGGGTATGGACCTACTTAGATCTGAACCAAACCCGACCCTCATCCATGCCATGTAGTCAGCAGCATTACAAACACCATGGTTGGATTTTGTACCTCCTACGTGGGCCCATCAAAAATTTCAAAACCTGATGCACGATCTGTAGGGCATTCAGAGGGTGCAAAATAGATGGTTGATCCTAGGGATGGCAGTGGACCGAGGGGAAATAGGACTCTGCCCTGCCACGCCCCATTTGGATCGGGGATGAAGGACATGAAACGTGAATGAAGGTTAAAATCATAACCTGTGCATGGAGGCAGGAATGGACTTACACTTTTCCCTGTCTGCCCCCGTCCCCGTTCTCAATCCCCGCCTTGCCCCGCCCCACTCCGTCCCCGCTCGCCCCGAGGCAGGAATGGATGGTTGATCCTAGGGATGGCAGTGGACCGAGGGGAAACGGGGCTCTGCCTCGCCCCATTTGGACAGGGGATGGAGGACATGAAACAAGGATGAAGGACATGATGGAGGTTAAAATCAAAATCCGTACTAAGATGGAGGGTAGGATTTTGAAACAGGGTCCACTGCCATCTCTAGTTGATCCAGGAGAACCCTAACGGATTACATCCACCTCTGACCCGATCCGAAACTCATTCTTTTTAGACACTTATTAAATCATAAAACTGTTGAAGCCAGTGGTTTCTATGATGAGACGCAGTATCTAGGTTTTTATTTTAGTGGTCTACAATACTTTTTAATAATTAATTCATAAAAAAATTCAATTAGACTCTCTAAATCAAATTATTTTGACCTTTTTTAAATATTAAAAAAAAAACTCCAGGTCCAGGTCATAGTTAAAATAATTAAACCCAGTTGGTGGGCGTGTGCCGCACACACTGTCAAAAACTAATATTAAATATTATGGAATAAACGGAGCTCCAAAGAAGCTTACCCGAGTTGAGCCCAAAAAGCCCAATTAAACGCGCCCTTATTTTTCCTTGGTATAACGAAAAAGCCATTGTTCGGTTGACGGCTTCATTCTTTGCAAGAGACAGAATTACCGTTTTGTACAGTACAGGTGCAAACTGATTGAACGTAGTGTTTATCCAAATCTGAATCCGAATTCAAATAGATCTGATGAAGACGATAAAATTTTATCTAGAATCCATAGAAAATGGATCTAAACGAAATCAAGGTTGGATATGCGCACTAGTCATGCGACTCGTGGTCTGGGCTAAGTTCTGATCTATTTTGGATCCAACCGAGATCCGATCCGTTGATATCACAAGGAGTTTCTTCAATAAGGGCAATTTCGTCAGTTAAGAAATCCATTAGCGGGCCGGGACGTCTACTCCTGCAATTACAGACCTCGAAGTCGCCCGCTTTGTTTTTACCCCCAATACAAGGAATGCCGTTTCAGTAATTTCCTGAAAACATCTGCCCGATTTCCTACTTTTCACCCGTTATAAGCCGAGGGAGACGCCTCTCGCCGAAATGGTTCCTCCTCACTCTCCCTCTTCTTTTTCATCGCCGGAAAATCTTCTCGGGCAAGAAAATTCCGACCATGTCAGGCACGATTCCCGGCGTCGAGCTCGGTCGCCGGAGGAGGGCGAGCCGCCACCACCACATCTTCGGACCAAATCCCTCACCTCGACCGTTGGATCTGAACACCCCGGCGGGGGTCGGCGGATCTTATTTGGACGAAAATACCCTCAAGGCCAAGCGAAGCCTCGAGGGGAAGCTCCGGAGCCTTAATACGGGGTGAGTTTTTTGTGATTCCTCCTTTGCTATTTTGCCTTCTGGTTTGGTAATTTAGGGATTTTAGCTAATGATAGAGGCTTTTTCGGAATTGCATGAGAGATCGCGTCATCCTGACTGCACGATCCTCGCCTTTGCATTCTTCCATTCGTTTTCTGCGGGTTTCTGTTTCCAAAATTACTTCTCTACCCCGAATAATAGAAATTAAAGTCGAAAATAAAAAAGGTGACAATGGGGTGCATATTAGAAACAAGTCAAACCTCCTTTCGGCTTCCCTCGTTCGCAAAGTCGGGGTACTTTGGGATTTAACAAGCAAGGATTAACTGAGGGCGATCGTCAGAAAAGAATGAATGTGTCGTGGCGTTAGCAGGCACGAGGGACTTGTTTTTTAGAGCAACACAAGGTTTTCTGTCCAATCTACATGGCCTTCGAAGGCATCTTTATTGTAAAAAAACTATCCGCGACATGGGAAACCAAGGTTAAAATGGTCTTTTTGGTGTCTTATCTAATCTCTCTCCTGAAAGTGCTCGCGGACCAGTTCTCTTTTGGATTCGCATCCGACTCGGTTCTTGTAATTGAGTATCAGATTGAATCCGGATCTGGACCGAGCCTCTGTAACGCTGGATCCAGTGGTACAGGTGAAGAACCAATATCACAAATCTCGTTCTCAGGAGAATCTCGGCGAGGAAGAAACCTTGAGATATATTGAATGTTAATGGTTTTTCTTGGGATAATCGAGAAAATACAGTGCTTATATAAAAATATAAAAAAA
This sequence comes from Nuphar pumila, assembly GCF_984573655.1. Taxonomy (NCBI): domain Eukaryota; kingdom Viridiplantae; phylum Streptophyta; class Magnoliopsida; order Nymphaeales; family Nymphaeaceae; genus Nuphar; species Nuphar pumila. Next base: position 124,225,463 of record NC_143257.1, on the reverse strand, counting down.
TCTAAGTATAGAAAGGGAAAATATTGGCTACCCTCCTAGGTACGGTGTCAACGGGTTGGGTTTATCTGGATCCGACCCAGACCAAACCTTATAGTGTCCGGGTATGATGACAAATAAAAAGATCCGTTTAAAACTCGAGTCCGTACCCAAAGGTCCCATTAATACATGGGCGCAGGTATAGTTTGTAAAATTTTATACCAGACCTGGCCTGACCCGTAATTTTTTCAATATAAAAATGATAAAAAATATATTATTTACCGGGTATGGACCCGGTCTAGTTTTTGTAGTTCTTATCAGGTCCGGATATAGTTTTTTTATAGTAAACCCGATTGAACCTGGGTCAGGACCTGATACCATACCTGAATGTTTGGTCCAAGTCTGGTTTTACCTGAGTTCGAATCAAACCCGATCCGTTGACACCCTGTGGACTTAGGTTCTAAACTCATAAAGGAAAAGTTGTTTTGACCAAGTCTGACCCTACTGATGTGTCCAGAATAATCAAAATAGTAGGAATCTAAACTTGAATAATAATTTTTAAGTAAAAATGCGATTTTTTAAGAACTAAAAATTTGGTTCATTGTGGGTCATTGATTTTTTAAACCACAAAAAAGTGTGACATACACGTCAGAAAAACAATGATCCAATTGGGCTAAACGTCGCTAAACCCTATAATGAGCTGTTTGGATGACAAGGAACAAACTTCGTTTTTGGCAAGCCAGCATTGAAAAGCCTGTTTGGGTGACAAAAACCTGGTTTTCAGGTTGTTGGTCACCTAAAATAAATAAATAAAAAGATAAAATTTATAAAAATGACTGGCCCGTCATTTTTCGGCCAGCCACCCGATGGCAAATAGTTTGCCTGGGGTAGGGGTGTTAATGGGTCAGGTTTACCGAGACTCGACCCGGACCAAACCCTATGGGATCCGGGTATGGTGACAAATAAGAAGACCCGATTAAGATCCAGATCCGGACTCCAAGGCCCGATTAATACATGGACCCGAGTGTAGTTTGTAAAATTTTATACTAGACCCAGGCCCGACCCGAGTTCCGATTAAGACCGGCAAATTTTCAATGTAAAAACGACCTAGAAAAGTGACCAAATTCACGAACTTCAGGGCGTGTTTGGAATCTCGGCGCTAGGATGGGCGTTTATGCATTTGAGATGGGAAGTGAGGCACTTTCTCCTTTGTGGCAGCTGCCATTTCTTCAAATGCATAAACTCCATAAACGCCCATCCCAGCTACAGATTCCAAGCAGGCCCTCAATGTAAATGAACAAAAAATAATAGTTCATGAACTTGTTTACGTTTTGCGTGATCAGTACTATTAGAAACATTACAGGCTTAAAGTTCACAAGCTTCTTCGCATTACATGTTATCTCCAAACGTGTCCTCATATTGTTAGTAGTCTATTATGAACCTATAAGCTGTTTATATGGATACTATGTAGCTGTAGGCTGTAAGCAATAAACTGATGAAAATTTCATGATCTTTCTTCGCAGCCCCAAACGCGGATGGAGCATAATTTTCAGTTGGGGGGATCGGACCATGGCCAAGCCTGTGCCTGCAACAAGCAGTAGCGAGCCCTCTGTGGACACGATCAATTGCGCAACGGCCCGACTGGACCAAGTTGGCTCAGAGAGAGATGTGTGCTCGGTCTGTTTGGATGAGTTTCAGTCGAACCAGTCTGTGATCCATTTGCCATGCTTTCACAGATACCACACTGAGTGCCTCCGTCCTTGGTTGAGTGCTCATTCACAGTGCCCCTACTGTAGGGCCCATATTTTGTCTGTTGTTTACTAGGGTGTGTTTGGGAGATCACTATTTGTAGTATTAGAAACTTTGTAGTTCATGAATTTGTTCAAGCTTCTTGTGCGAGAGGGATGTTGGAGGTCATGAACTTGGTCGTGCTTTCCCTTGGCGCCTATACGTACCCTTGGTTTCACAACTTTTGGCGGTGTATTTTTTTTTCCAACATGGTGACCTTAGATGCCGTATATACATAATTATGTTGAGCTTGAAGTTTTTCTCTTGCCAATTTGCTGCTCTTAAGTGAATCGTTTAGCCAGCGATTCAGCTGTATGGCCGAATACCGATACTCAAGTGAATCGTTTGGTATTGTCTACAAAATAATAAAAAAATATTACATGTCAATCATAAGGGGACACGTGTTAAAACCATTAAAATAATATTAAAAAAATCATTTTTAGTATTTTATATTTAATAAAAAATAGGAATCTCTGATGCATGTATTTCATCTCGCATGGGATCCATGCTCAGATCCAAGGTAGAGGTAGGGATGGCAGTGGACCGGGGGAAAGCGGGGCCCCGCCCGCCTCGCCCCGTTTGGACCGGGGATGAAGGGTATGAAACAGGGATGGAGGCGGGGACGAAGGTTAAAATCCATCCCCGTCCAGGGGTGGAGGCGGGGATGGACATGCACTTTTCCCCGATCCCCGCCCCGCCTCATCCCCGTTTGAACCGGGGATGGAGGACATGAAACGGGGATGAAGGCGGGGATGGAGGATAAAATCCATTCTCCACCGGGGATGGACGGGGGAGGGGGGGGGGGTGGAGGATAAAATCTTGAGGCGGGGCGGGGATGTAGACCTTGCCCCCCACCCCGCCCCACTGCCATCCTTAGGCAGAGGGAAAGCTCATGCACCCGGCCCAATGAGGATCCTAGATTCACACTTAATAAAGATTCTTGATATATATGGTCTATGATCCAAGCAGCACCTTAGTAATTAGGGGTGTCAATGGATTGAACCCAAGGTTGCCATACTAGGAAGGGGAAGCAAGACATTTTGAAATTTATAGAAAGGGAGATGTGGAAAATTGATTTGAAAGGAAATGAGAAACCAAAATGAAGGATATGAGAATCAAATGGAAAGCAAAATAAGAAATGAGAATCAAATAAAAACTAAAATAAAAATTATTCTTAAATGTCATAATTTTTTAGTATAAAAATTAAATTTTATCAAAATTTAAAAAGAATGGTTATCTATTTAGAGAAGCACATGGAAGTAAGTGTCAAGCGTGAGATGAAACACATAGAAAACATTAAAAAAAAGCTTGAGAGGACATACAGGCAATATGTAGAAAACATAACAAAGTGTGAGAAGAAGAATATGGGAAAATCGAGATTCTCCTCAAATTTAAGAAGCGAGAAGTATCGTGCTTCTTAAACGAGTTTATAAGAAATGCACTTCCCATCTATGTAAGGAGCTTTTAGTAACTCTGGTTGGACTTTCACCGGATCTAACTTGGTTATGACCCAAATCCAACAGTTATGAAGCAGCTCCAGTGTTCATGCCGAACACTTATAAAGTGTTCGGCCCATCAGTGGGGTGCCACTGTGCCACACAGTGGCATCCCCCTATTAAAGAAGGGGCCCCCATGCCTTGACTCCAAAAACTGGACCAGGTCCAGATCTCGTGATCCATGGGCAAAAACAAACCCATGACCTATAAGGATAACATAAACCAAACCCAGTCCATATCAGATAAGATAACAGCTTCTATATTTCTTACATTAAATATTCATGGATCATGATCGAAACTCCGGTCAGACTTGGGTTTTGTATAAAATTTCATAAATGATACCCAGATCCAGATATTAATTGCACTCTATGTATCCAACCCAGATTGTTAATTGGTCAACTTCCTTTATTACCAAAACTGCGTCCTACTGGATCTGTTATGGGTTGGAATCGTGTCATATCCAACCCGTTGACACCCGTACTTAAAGTGTCATTGATGGATCTGGATCATGGTTCGTGGTTTATCTGTTAACTGACGGACTTGGGGATATGCTTCAGCTTTAGATGATCCTAATCATTATTCGGGTGGACAACTAGATCAAGTTATAATGGAGTCAGTTGCCCACTGGTTTTTGTTGAATCTAAGATTATTTAACGGGTTATTTAGGTTAGCTAAGCACCATTTTATCTAAGAAGAATTTGTGATTGATCCAAAAGCCAAATGTAATATATTGGAAAAGTTCTATCCTTTTTTTTTAAGTGAAGGAAAAATTCATTGAAATGGCAGCTTAAGAGAAAATTTCTATCTTGATTAGGAGGAGGAATTCCACCTTAATTGGGAAATCAGAGAACTAGTGAAAGAAGTTTTCAATGAAATGACACCTTAAGAGAAAAATTCCATCTTGATTAGGAGGAATTTCACCTTATTTGGGAAACCAGGGAACCCATCAGTATAATTAAGTAGAGGTTTTCCATATCTCTGAAAATAAAAAAAGACAGAGGTTAATCAAAGTAATGCAGGTCAAAAGCTTGTTTTCTATATATATTTTTTAATATTCTTGTGTTTTCCTCTTTTATTATTTTCTAGCTATAAATGAGGCCTGATCATGGAAAATTAAAGGAAGAGGTTTCTCCTTTCCTAGGTTATATCAACAAATGAAATTCTGAAATTAAAATTCTTTCAAGCTGATCATAGTACAATGAGACTTTTAGATTATCTTTTTGTTTTGTAAAAACAAATTAAAGAATATAGTCAATTTTTCAAAGAAATTTTTTTATGCTAAATCCGATTCATTTTAAAAAAACTATGATAAAAAAAGATCAACACCTGATCAAGCTAGAAAATGGACTCAAATGGAGTTATAGAGAGAGCGACAATTCAATAAAAATATCCAAAATTCTTTTTGTCACATCACTCTTGTGTAGACTTGAATTAAGGAAATATGAAAAAATTGAAGCCTTATACTCATGACAGCTCCGTAAAGAATCTCAATACACTGGTTTTGGTCTTAAAATTGAGCTCCAAAAGAACTAAAACTTGGAGTGAATTTCTTTTGGATATTGGATATTTAAATAAGACTTTTGCTTTAATTGTAAAAAAAAGGACTTGCTTAACTGGAGATTAACTGTTTTTTTTTTTTTTACTTGGAGAAACTGCCCAAGTCACAGAAACCTAGCCATCCTGGCTCAGCATAACCTACTTACTGTCTCTGTCCATGTTGGCGTAAAACTCCGAGGGCTTACCCCTCGACCCAAGGGACTCACCAAGCTTCGGCTTACGCAGGGGCTGATGCCCATGGGATTTGAACCTAGACTGCACGTCAAACGGTCTAGGCTCCCTCCCACTACATCAAAACCCTTGGGTCAGAGATTAACTGTTGAATCTTGATAATTTCATCATGGATATGATACTTTGAGAAATGCTCCAGGCTCGTAGTGGGGCGTTCTAGAAGGCATTCTATTCAACTTGTTAACTTCTCTTTTTCTTATGACTCGAAAAAACCGCATCTGGGATCGAAGACCTGATCGTGCTGACTCAGTCTGCCATACGTATGGTTCACATCCGAGAGGCGTCTCTTCTTGGGTCTTCTGCAGAATATCTAGATAAGTCACTGTAGCTAATATCGTCTCAGCTTTCAAGAGAGCAAAAAAAAAAAAAAAGGTTAAATCAACAAAGTCATAAAGTCTAAGGAATTGTATGCGGTAAGTCATTTTCTAGGGCTAGTTGAGGTCCTACTGAGTACAGAGTGGGTTTAGCTAGGGGAGCAAATGGGTCAGGAAGACCTGATCTGAGCCAACCAGAAGGCACAACCTGGCCGGTTTAATTTCAGCCAGGCTGACCTGGTTCCCAATTTGATCCATATCCACATAGTTTGTTTTTAATGTGAGACAACGAGACCTAACAATACCTAGATCCAAGCGAGACTTAATTAGATTCAACCGAATTGCACTGTGAGAATACTATCCTTTAAATCTTCTAGTCATCAACCCATTTTAAATCAGGTCAAGGCTTGAACTTTTAGCTGAAACCACCTTTAGGTCAGAACGTGTTTGGTAGAGATAAGAAAAGAGTCGAGTCACTTGTGGCTCAGTTGATCTTCAACACATAAAGTGCTCGTTTGAACTCATAAAATAGGCTTGACAAGTTGAACACGAACAATATGCGTTTAGCTAGGCTCAGCTCATACAGCTCATTAAATAATAAATACATGTTAGACACATATTTTACCTCATATGATATAGTACAGATAAAATAGTATTGCTTCTAGATCTGAAACAATGTAGTTTTTGCGTTAATCTTATTAGTTATAAAAAATGGTTTTTTATACAAAGAAACCAACTCGGGCTCGGCTCGAGTAGCTAAGGCCCATTATGAACTTAAACCTGGCTCGACTCATGACAAAGAATGAACCAAGTTTGAACATTTCAAGCTGGGATTGTTCACCAGCCCTAGACCTACCTGACCAGCTCCTGGTTTTCTAAGCCTTAAGGGGGTCATCAATCCTAGTGCCAAGATTGGGGGAGGCATATTAACAATGTGTCCTACATATATATTATGATTGTTTGCAAGGAGTGCTTGTTCATTAACATTTTTTTCTATAGCTTTTATTTATTATTATTATTATTTTATGACGAGGAACCCTATCCGAAGCACGAGAAAAACCTCAGGTGGGGCCCCACGACCACCCTGCCTTAGGTGGCCCCACCTCTGAAAACTACGGATTATTTTGTTAAATGGTTTGATATGTAAACGTGTGCAAATCTGTATCAACAGTTGATTACGCATTAGTGATTGTTTGAATAATCCTTCAAGGTCTTTGTGGTGTAGCAGTAACACTGCCTTATTCCTTACCTCATCAACCGATCGTACCATACCAACGCAAGTTTGGTAGTCTTTCTATATAATTTTTTTCCTCCTTCATTAGCACCAAAATATGGTTTCAATTTTTTTTATGTTTCTAGGGCCCAATCCAAAAGGTACGTTCTCCATGTGACCAAGTTCATGAACTATTAATTTTCAGGTCATGTTTTCCGTCTCTAGATGCATATATATGGTCTGATAAAAATCTTAGAGCCATCCTCTGTATGGTATGTTTGTTCATCATGTATAATCAGGCCAAGTTGATGAACTTCAAAGTTCTCAAATATCATGCCCAAATCGTTGGAGAGAAACGTGAACATTTTTGGACATCTTTTTTCCCCACTTTTTTACTCTTCCAAATCCATACAGAAGGTGCTATGTTGGGATTTACCAAAATTAATACAATCAATCTTTTACTTGGCAAAATGTTTCTATGAAGGTTGGAAACCCTTGTGAGAATTTGGATGTTCTAAAATAATTCGGGTTTCCCAAAAGCCTCTCATTGTTAAATTCTCATCAAATAACCTGTTTTCCATGTCTCGAGTTTTCCCAAACTCACCAAATCTATTTCGAGCAGTAAAACTGACAAACATCTCAAATGAACCCCTTCATTACTTTTCTATTTGCAGTGCTTCTTTTGCTGGAAAAGGTTTGATAGAAATTACATTCCAGCATAGTGAGAATGTTCATCTTTGTTGACTTCAATTCCCGGAGAAAGGTGCATAAGCATATGACCCAGACAAACTCTTCACTCCAAACATCGAATCAAGGCGGTTCCTTGGGCAACAGTGCACGGGAATCAGATTCAGATGAAAATATCATCAAGGCAAGAAGAAGACTGGAGGAGAAGTTCCGAAGGCTAGGTTCGAGGTTGGTGGAGAAATACTTTTTCATTGGAGTTACCTTCATAATTTCATGATTATAGAGGGTCTGAAAATTCTTAATAGGGTTCTCGCGGCCGAGTCTTAGACTTAGGGCTTGTTTGTTTCATAGGAAAATATCTCTTTCCTGCGAGAAACTGACTGTTTTCCTGAAAGACATGAAACAAACAGGTCTCATGAGACCAAGCGGTATTGTGGTGATCAGCCCCATCTTTTCCCATGAGGCCCCGACGTTTTTATGTGAATCCTTCATTCCTTTTTTCCTTTCTGGTTATTCTCTAACCAAAATAGGTCATTGTCCCCAAACTGAGATGATAGACTTGTAAACTTTTGCACTAAAGTGGTGCTTAGGCAGGCTAGGTGCAAAGCCATTGCTAGCTTAGGCTTATGAGTCTAGGGGGTAGGCCTAGATTGCCTATATTGTCTAGGCTGTAACATGGTTGTCTTTTCTTTTTCCTCTTTCCTCTTTTTTTCATTTCTTTGTTCTTCTCATTCCAAATCTTTTCCCTTCCTGTTTGATTGTGTAAAACAGTCCTGTCTAGGCACTGCTGGCCTGGCGCAAAGGTGTCCTAGAGAAGCCAACTTTTTGTCTTATATGTGTTTTGCTCTTTTTTTTCTTTATCCCAGGTGTTCTGGACACCACTGTTTCAGAGAGAGGGATGGGACACCAATATATATATATATATATATATATTCAGTACATTTTTCACACATCTTTTCTTCTTTAGGAAAAATTTCTCATGAAAATCAAAATTTCTAAAATATCATGAGATTCTCCTTTGCCGAGATTTTCCCAAAAACAAGATTTGTGGCATAGATTCAACCTCCAACTAAAGTGGGCATCCAGGGCCATGAGGTCCAGTCTTGGGCCAGAAATCAGGCCTTTGGCCTAGCCTGTCCCTTTGGTCAGCTGGGACAGGCCAGGGATGGATTAGGATTCAGGTTCAGATTAGGAACCTGTCAAATTTGCGAGTCTATTTTAGACAGATATCAAAGCTGAATGTGCTTATGCAGTGTTGAATTTGTAACCGGTATTAGGCTCCATTAGAGGTTAAATTTGAGTACTATCGAAGGTATAGTACCATTGAGTTAAAATATAATAATCTGCTATTCAGTAGAGACTACTATCTTTTTTCCTTTCTTTGGTACATTTTCTTAGTGGATGGTTTGTTTAGCAGAAAAGGGGATTTTGTTCACGTGTTTATGGCGTGTAGGCATGTTTCTTGAAAACTTAAAAATCAATGGGCACAATAGTCTAGGGATGCAAACAATTCAGATCTTGAACAGTAGGGATTGGGAACCAAATCAGATCCGTAACAGTCAAAAATTGCAAAACCACCATCCTGGATCCGACCCATTTGCATCCCTACAATAGACTAAAATTTCATGATTCAAAAAATCATGTACTTATGTTGGAAAAAATTTACCAAATTGGCCATCAATTAGGGTTAAGAAACAAGCTGAGTGGCTCGTCTCATGTTCTGATCGTAAAAAGCTGGTGAAATAGGCTTGGCAAGCTGAATATGAACAATAGTTACTCTCTCAGCTCAAGTCATACAAGCTTTTGTTAGGTAGCAAGAAATATATGTTAGATATATTTTGCACATATTTTACATCTATTTTTTTTTGTAATCATATTTATCTCAGCTCTAAAACAATGTATTTTTTTATAATCAAGCCAGCTCAAACTCGTTTAACTTGGGATCGGTATGCGCTCTAACTCATCTTGGTTCGCCGCAAATAATGAGAAGCTTGAACACTTCAAGCTCGGCTTGTTCAACTCGTTTATTTGCCGTATTAACAAAATAGATCATGCTTATGGAGAATTTTTTTTTCGATGGTCAAGCTTTTGGAGAATTTTAGTGTGAAGTAGCTATGATTTAACTTAATACATCTGACCCATAAATGCATAAATTTCCTTTTTTTTATCTTTTTAATAGTTCAAGTGGCAGATGGCCTAGAACTTTTTCTAGAGGAGAAGAGAATGCTTCCATGTCTAACCCAGCAGCAGCAAGTATGAGCGGTCTAAGAGTGGGTACAGTTGGTGGGGAAAGTGTCCGTGAAATGAACCTACCAGACGGACTTGGCTCGGACAGAGAGTTGTGCTCGGTCTGTTTGGATGTGATCCAGTCGCATCAGACCATCATCCATCTTCCATGCCTTCACAGGTACCACTCAGAGTGCCTTCGCCCTTGGTTAGCTGCTCAGTCTCATTGCCCTAACTGCAGAACCCACATTCCAACCATGGAATTCTAGTGCGTGTTTGGGGATCTTGTGAAGTACTGTAAACATTGATCCAGTTCATGATCTTGGTGATTTGTCACGAGATGTTAGAGTTCATGAACATGGAAATGCTCCCATTCCATGAAGTTCTAATGTTTGTCCTTGCTGACTTCATGGTCTTAGTCATAAGATGTAGTTCTTTTGTTTCCTAGAAAGTTTTTATTGTGTCCTTGTTTGTGATTAGTATTTCTAGTAGTGATACCATGGTATTTGGGGGTGCTAATTAGGGCTGGTAAACCAACCGAGCAACTGATGACTGGGCGCAGTTTGGCTCATCAAGAACTTGTTTACGATCCATTGGTAAGCTGGCTCATCGAGCCATGAGCACCATATATATATATATATATATATATATATATATATATATATATATATATATATATATATATATATATATATAGTTAGTATTGGATACTAATGAACTAGAAATCATAGGTGCAAGTTGTATAGACTCAATCTAACCACATAGATGTCATCTACATGGTTTGTTTAGTAAAAAACTTGTTTTGAATTATGTAATTAGGATAAGTAATTAAGTTTTTTAAAGGGGTCAAAAAATCAACAACTCAAAATATCACATTTTTACATCAGAAAAACATGATCCAAGGCTTGATCCTTAGCAAACAAACCTGAATACATCTATGCAGCTAGATTGAATTGATACAACTTGCACCTATGATTTCTAGCTCATTAGTATCGTACCTTCAGTAATAGCCAATATTAACCCATATATATATATATGTGTGTGTGTTTTATGAATAATATGTGTTTTAAGTGTATGAAAAAAAAACAATAGCATAAAATATATATAAAAGAAGGATGCATAGAAAATATATGCATAAATTATAAAAGTGTAAGATATTAAAAGTGAACTCTATGTATATATATGCATATATAGGCATAACATTTGCTACCTTTGTGAGTAAGGCATCCCTCAGTTGGAGCTCACAGTTTTTGCCAAAACTGATATCATTGATGTACTCAGCATATATATAGTAGCAATCAGCCCTTTTATCGTAGATTTTTTATGTAAAAATATATTTTTTTGAGGTTTAAAAATTTGGTATATTGTAGGCCATCGATTTTTCAAACCTCAAAATCTGATGTGTACGTCAGAAAAAACATGATCCAAAAGTTTTTTTTCTATATAACTTAATATGTAGATCACACCTAGAGGGTCAGATGTAAAACAAAATGAATATTACATTTTTTACTAGAGGATTCTTTATCCACGAGGGTAGCAAACATTACCCACACAGTGCGCACACACACACACACACACACACACACATATATATATCCTGCCTCCCGGCCCAGTTAATTTTTTTTTTTTTTTAAAACCAAGCCCTGATTCCATATGAAATAGATTTTTATCTATTTTTGTAGACCAGTCCTGGCCCAGCCCTGATTGCAGCAAATAGTTTGATTTGTCCATATGAAATAGATTTTTATTAATAATTATAGTCATTTTTTATTTTATCTCAAAAAAAAATTTCGAGGGCGTTGCCCCGAACCCCAAGACTATCACACCATTTTTTTTTGCTATACCCCTGTTTGCCTCGAAGCATATCAGGTCATGCTGAACATGACGTTTTTCTGACATCATGGTCGTTCGATTTGCATTTTAAAAAGCTCAAAAGTCAACAAAACCATGTGGCATTCATCCAAAATGCAAACAGACGGCCACGATGTCCGCATGAGAAAAAATGCTCATGTTCAGCATGACCTTGCCTCCCTCCCCCCACCCCCACCTCACATGAATCCTAGGGTCTGCACAGGAGCTGCACGCTAGAGAGGGTGGCTCCACCCCCCTCTCCCTTGTTTTTCGTTGCATAGGAGTTGCACGCTAGAGAGGGTGGCTCCACCTCACTCTCCCGTGTTTTTCGTTAAACTCTGAGGCAGAGGGTGCACTCCTCCTTTGCCTCGCAGTAACAAGTCCAACAACTTCCATGGTTGCCAGTATTCTTGTTAAAATGAAACAAAAAAAGGAAAGGGTGGGCGACCTATCTGTTGTCATTCTCTCTTTTGCCACGATCGATGCTCCTCCACTCTCTCTCTCTCTCTCTCTCTCTCTCTCTCTCTCTCTCTCTCTCTCTCTCGTCAGCGGGTTATGTTTGATGTGTATCTGACTTTTTAATTACATAGTAGAGACGGGGGGGTTGGATTTACTTGTACTCTGAACTGTGCACAGTCACCATCTAGATGGTGGCTGTCTTACTCTTATGTTCCTCTCTCATCCAATATTCAGTTGGATGTATTTTGGTAATGTTGAATGATAAATGTTCTCTCTCTCTCTCTACAGAGCTCGACGTCTGATTCTTTTTGCGCTAATTCAAGTGGCGGACTGGTGGCGCGGTTGGGTAGGCATGCTCGTGGGAAGCAGAGAAAATTTTTGCCATCCTCGCCATCACGAGCTTTGTCTAGGGTGGACCCACAAAAATTTGACCATGATAGCATTGCTTTCTCTAATGGAGTTCAGTCGTCAGCTTTTTCTCAAGCTCGGGGCCTGGTATCTGCTTCTCTTTGTACCAATTGCCATTTCAGCTTGGAGGCGCGGTTGGGCAGGCTTGCGCGTGATGGACAAAGGACGAATCTGCAATCGTCCCTTATTATTTTTCCCTCCAGACGCTATGATTATCTGGTTATCAATCTTATTGCGTTTAATGTTAGAACCAACCTGGCAATCAGATACATGGTGCTTCGCTCCTCGGTTCCTCGTCCTCTCCCTGTATCGCATTATGTCTCTGAGGTTTTTTCTTCTACCAAATCTTTTGGTATCCCGCCAAACACGGTCTCCTACATTAGTCCAGCACAGAGTCAACAACATCCTAGTCCACAACCCCTGGGTGTCACGGTTGTCGATGCAGCTAAGTTGCTGGATATCTCTCTCTCCTCCTCACAGCTGCAAGCGATAGCTGTTGATATGGATTCTACGATTTCAGCTATTTCTGCGATTATTGAGGACTCTCTCTGCAACTCTGGTGGAGCAGATTGCAAGCAGTTGGGTATTTTCGATGGTCACTTGAGGTCGTCTGTCAGTGCTAGTGGTCAGCGAAGAAGGAGGTCTTAGTTAATTGTTTCGGCTACCGATGCTAGGTCCCCAAGAAGGTCATCTCGGTGCCACCAACCCCGGGTTTTTCCAGATTTTGTTCCATGAAGACTGTTTGTTGGAATGTTAGGGGCTTAAATTGTCCCACTAAACGCCTGTTTCTGGCTAATTGGGTTAGGGAGCAAAAGCCTAACCTTCTTGCTTTATGTGAAACTAAAATGGAGGTCATCTCGCTCGTGGTCGTTTCTAGCATCTGGAAGGGAGCTGACTATTTCTATAAGCCAGCGGTAAATCATGCAGGAGGTATCTTTATCTTGGGAAAGCAGTCTCTAAATTTATCACAGCTGGATGTGGGTTTTTTCTCTCTGTCTGTTGCTTTCAATTTGCAGGAAGTTGATAGAAGAATAGTGGTTTCTGTTGTTTATGGACCTAATCTCGCCGCCATGAGGCCCGTTTTTTGGGATGATTTAGATAGGGTTGTCGTTTTCAGCGCAGATTGTCACCTTCTTATGGGGGATTTCAATTGTTTGTTATCTATCCATGACTCTAATAACCTCGTAATTCCTAATCCCTCTATGCGAGGTTTCCAAGACTTTGTTCACCGTCATTTTCTCTACCCTATTCCTTTAACCGGGGAGCGCTTCTCTTGGTCGAATATGTGGTCTCGTCCGTGTTGTAGGGTCCTTGATAGGGTCTTGTCACACCTAATTTGTTGGACCTCATTCCCGACGTTAAGTGTGTGTTGTTTGCTCCCTCTATCTCGGATCATGGGCAGATCATCACTCATTGGGGGGATGACTTTCAACCCACTAGGAGCTTTGCGTTTGAAGAATGGTGGCTTTAGGAGCCAGATTTTCTCTCGGTAATTACTAATTCTTGAAACAAAACTGTTGATGAGCATTGGGCCGCGCTACATGTTCAAAATAAGCTTTCTCGTCTAGCTAAGGATATCAAAGCTTGGCTTCATAACCGTAAGGTGGAGAAATTTCAGCAAATAGCCGCATGGGATCAAGAGATTTCTGAGTTGTATCAGTCTATGTCTTCTCCTGACTCTCTTTCTGATTTGCAACTTCTCAGTCTTAAGGCCGGGTCCTTAGAATTAACTATGCTCTTGAAAAGCTGGAGGATCAAAGAAGAAATTCGTTGAAAGCAAAGGTCTAGGGTGAAATGGCTTGCGGCTCGTGATGGCAACACTAAATTTTTTCACTCATATGCTTCCCATCGTCATAGGAGGAAGGTTGTTTCTTCTATCTCCATTGAGGGTGTTTCTTATCTCAATCAGCACGTTAATCCGGCAGTCTCGCTATACTTAAGGACTTATATTCTGCTTCGTTAACTGCGGAGGGTGTCTTTGGTAATATCCTAGTTGGCTCAATTCAGCCTGAGCAAGCCAGATCTATGCAAAGAAGGTTCTCTAAAGATGAGATTTTTTTGGCCATTAAGGATCTGTCGGGTTGGAAAGTGCCTTGCATTGATGGGTTTCATGTCGACTTTTTTAGAATCTTTTGGGACTATGTTAAATCAAACGTGGTGAGTATGTTTGATAAGTTTCATCGTAACTCAAGGTTGCCTTATCATTTGCATGTTGCTATTATTTCGCTCATTCCGAAAGATGATGAGGCCAATGATATTTCTCGATTCCGACCAATCTCAGTTATGAGTGCTCTCTATCGGATGTTTGCCAAGGTTTTGGCGAATAGGCTGAAATCGGTGGCTAACCAAATTTTTTTAGACTCTCAGTTCGCCTTTATCCGTAATAAGAGGGTCCAGCACTCGTTCATCATGGCGTTCGAGGTGGTCCATTCCTTGCAGCATAGCAGTCAACCTTACTTTGTCCTTAAATCAGACTTTCATAAAGCTTTTGACTCTGTGCATTGGCCATTCTTATTTCAAATGTTAGCAAATTTCGATATTGGTCGTCGTTTTTCTGGTTGGGTGAGAGAGCTGGTCTCAAATGCCCAGGCCATGTTAAATATCAATGGTATTAGAGGTGACCGGTTCAAGCTAGGGCGGGGTTTTCGGCAAGGGTGCCCCCTATCACCTTTGTTGTTCAATGCAGTTGTTGAGGGTCTTGTGGTCTTGCTTAAGCAGACTGTTGTATCGGGTTTCATTGATCCTTTGCAGGTTTCCGACTTCTCGAGTCATATTCTTACTTATGCTGATGATATGATCATTTTTTGTCATGCAAATGTTCAACAGATGCTTAGGTTCAAGCTTATCATTCAGTTCTTTCTCTTCATATCCGGGCTTTCTCTAAATGAGAACAAATGCTCTATTACCATGTTCAATGTTAATGCCAATATGCTTGCAGCTGGAAAGAGAATTTTTAATTGCACTACTTCTGACTTGCCTATTATGTACCTTGGCTTGCCGTTACAAGTGAAGCACCTCTCTTCAGCTGCTTGGGCTCCGACACTTCAAAAAGTGAAGCGCAAATTGCTTTCGTGGCAGTCGTCTTATCTCTCTAGCGCTGGACGTCTAACCTTAGTCAGACATGTTCTTTCAACTATTCCAGAATTTTTCATGTCTATGTTTGTGATGCTTGTGGGAGTAGAGAAGCAGTTGGCGCGCTTGCTGGCAGGCTTTCTATGGTCTGGGTGTAAACTCAAAGGTAAGTGTCACTTGATTGGTTGGCGTTCGGTGGTCCTACCTTGGCGTATGGGTGGTTTAGGCATTTCAGTGCCCAGACTGCGAAGCATTGTTCTTGTCGCCAAGCAATGCTGGTTGGCCCACCAACCGGATAACCCTTGTGCTAGTTTGCTTCTTGCTAAATATGGGGATCCAGCTCTTATTCCGGTTCGTCTGGGAACCCAAGGTTTGGCGCTCTCGCACTTGCGTAAATCATGGTTGAGGGCTTTAGCCTGCTTTAGAGACCATTTTGAGGTCTCCGGAAAGTTTGGACAGTGGTTACAGTGGGCGTTGGCACCAAGCGGAGAGTTTCTCACCAAAAAAGTCTATAGATCGTTGCTACCGCCAGGGGCTGATTGGTTGCCCGAGGATGTGCTTTGGGCGAAGGGTCCTTCCCCCCGTTCTCGAGTCCTGGCTTGGTTAATTTTGCATGATAGGATCCAGACCCACAGTAATTTAAAGAAGTGGGGCATTCAACTCCCGAGTTGGTGCGTGCTTTGTCAAGCTGCAGAAGAATCTACGTTTCACTTGTTCT
This sequence comes from Nuphar pumila, assembly GCF_984573655.1. Classification (NCBI taxonomy): domain Eukaryota; kingdom Viridiplantae; phylum Streptophyta; class Magnoliopsida; order Nymphaeales; family Nymphaeaceae; genus Nuphar; species Nuphar pumila. The sequence continues at coordinate 124,209,467 of NC_143257.1, read as the reverse complement.
GGTCTTGCCCAATATTTATGGAAATCTTTAGCAGGACCTGGAGGCATCCAGAAGTATTTGTTAAGGATGAGTCCTTTGTGCTAGATCTGATCTTGGGGCCGGTTTGTATTAGGCGCAGCAAGAGGTGGAGGTTCATTTGGCGGACGTGGTTGCTTACTTCTTGGTGGTTTGTTTGGATGGCGCGAAACGATGCTCATTTTTGTCATATTCCAGTTAACATTCAAAACCTGGTGCATAAAATCTTGGTAGATGTTTATGCGATCTTGCGTATGCATCTTAGTGATCTTCTACTCCCTCCTGCTGATGCTACCTATCCTTTGTCGCAATCTGAGCAAGCGGCTCCGGCGTGAGCCGATTTTATGTGTCTGATGTTTTTTTCTCTTGTGCTTTCTTTATTTGTTTTGGCTTTTGTTCTTGTTCAGTTCATGGGTTCAACATTTTGTTGATCTTCATGAGTGGTAATGTTGAATTACTTTCGGCTCTCTCTCAAATGAGAGAGCTCGTGGGCTCTCTTAATAGAGTCTTCACTTCTCTCATTTATTAGTGATTCCTCACTGGGAACGGTTTCTGCTAATAATTCCCCCACTCTCTCACTACCTATCATCGTGGGATGAGTGGGGGCTCGTTAAAGGGAGTGGTTTTACACCTATAGACTTGGCTACAAAGTAATGTAAACCCCAATGCCTTACGGACTGATCAGTGAACGCCACCGGATGCATCCTATCAGCAGTAGGGATGTTTCTGAAAATCTCATCATGTCAAATTTCTGTGGAAACCAAACCCATGACCGGCGGTGACTTCTAAGTTTTAATTTTTAATGGTCCGTCTTTCGTATTAATCAAACCCATTAATTTTGACCAACCGGGCTCCTCATGGTTGGTAAGAGTTGTCAGTGCACGTCTTCTTTTCATGGGAAGTTACAGATTCAAAACCCAGTGGTTCGTTGAATAATAACCGGTGGGGGTCTGCCCAACCCCAGCTTAACTTTTAAAAAAAAAACATGAATTTTGGCATCTGCATCAAAGAAGTTGATGTCATAGTGTGTGAAGTCAGGTTGAGGAGAAGTTGATATTTTTGTGCCATTAGTTTCAACTGAGTTTTTCTGCGTGGCTAACGGGTTGATTGTGAAGACGCTGAGATGAAAGCGTTGGATCAAACTCCTCTGGCACACGGGTAGCTTTCCAAGGTGGGTCACGCAAGGCAGGGTAGACTCGAGCCCCACCCGAGGTTTGCCTCGCTGCCAGGTGGGCCAATTAAGTGATCCGGTTCTTGGTGAGGGTTCCCCTTATGTCCTCGTAACTGAAATAAATAACGAACAAAAGTCAGAATTTGGCAGCGGCGGGCTTTCAAAGAATCAAAAAGTTCTAGAAACATAAAATTATAGGGGTATTTTGGTCACCTAGATTTGCTGAAAGACTAATGACTCAATCCCTCAAGTCTTTCTTTAACGTGGGGCCCGCCGAGTGAGTTCCTTGACGGTGCATTTACCAAATCAAAATAGGACGGATATGGTCTTTGGCTTTTTAATGACCAAAATACCCCTAAACTCTTTCAATGCAACAATGATCCATACCCGGCTTGAATTTGGGTCCGATCATACTGCCATAGTGTAGGCAAAACTGGACTAGCTGAACCTTGTGGGACAAGAAGTCAAACCCTCTAAGTCAAGTTGGCTAATCATATCCCCATCGTGGACAATGGCTTCACTAGACAGGGATCAGTTCGACTTATCACATTCCAGACCAAGCTTAGATCAATATCGTGCAACCATTTTGAAACCAACCGGTCCGGACCTATGTGATCATCACAATCCCCAATCTAACCTAATGGACCAGCTAGGCTTTGGTTCGTCTGATTCAGTTCACCCCACTACCAACACCCCCAAGTCCAGAGTCCAGATTCATTTCCCAATGAACACGGTCACAGACCGACACAAAAAAAACATGCTGAAGGGTATTATGGTCATTTTAAAAGTCAAAACTCAACACCGTCTAGGTTAGGTCAGCCAAAGGCATTCCACAATAACGTAGTATTACGAAAATGCCACCACGTAATCCTTTCCAACGCCGTTGTGGCGTTCGTACGCGTGGAATTTCAATTCCCTAGAGTTCCATTCTTCCAATCGTCTCCATTAAATCCTCACACGGAATTCCCGACTTTCTTATTCTTCTTTCAGAGGAGGAGGAGGACGAGAAGAATGGGAACGATGGTGCTCGCCAGAATATGTTTTCCGGTGACTCTCTTCCTCCTCTTCCACGCTACTCGGGCGCTCACCTTCGCCGACTCGCCGATCTTCGCTCCGATTCTCGGTAATTCCCTTCTCTTCCCCTTCCTCTCGTTCAGTTCTTTGTCTTCTGGGGATTTCGTTTTCTCGTGAGAAAACCCTCCGGTAACAATAACATGCCCACCCGGGGACAAGTTCCATCCGTCCATATTTAAGATGAATGGTGCTGGTTGCTAGTGATAAGCTCCATGGTTGGTGTCTTTTGGGACTTTAGGTGTTTGGTTTTTGAGGAAAACGGTTTCCCAGCTGTCCTTTGGAATATCGAAATGATGGGCAGGTTTCTGAGTTCTGAGTCTTGTGATCACAAAGTTGACGGATTTGTTCCTGGGGACGGCTTGATGAGTTATAATAGTTTGTCTTCTCTTTAAGGGATGATTTGATGCACCCACTTATCAGGAAAAGTAAGGATTTGTGGGTGAATGGCAATCCTGGGGCACAATGCAATAACCCGAGTTTTCCCGGTTTTTCTTTATCGGTGTTGGTATCCGAATACTTAGCAACAACTTGGGCTGATCCAATTTGACCACCAGTAGACTTGAGCTAGAGGAGGCTGGGAGAAGCTTGAGTTGTGTTTGGATAGTCAAGGCAACCGAGAATTTCCTCGGTTTTTTAAGTTCTTAATACTCGTAGAAAATAATGGAATTCCTAGAGTAATTGGGTTTTTAAGTTCTTCCTATATAGTTGTTTTAAACAAATAAATCTATAAATATATAGTCATGTTTTTAAATGTATCTCATTTTTTGTTGTGGTATATTTAAAAGTTTACAATCAATGGAAAATTATATATCACGTTTTTAAAAGTCTCTTTTGGTCGTGATATTTATGCACACTGCTGCGATATATTAAACGTTCAGGTTGGATAAACTTGATCCGAATAATATGCAGGTCAGAATTGGGCTATGATTTTGTCAGATATCTGACCCGGTCCGATCTGACCCTGTATTTTCTATATATATTATATATATAAATTGTTCATAAAAAATAATGTTTTCCTAACTATTCTTTGGTTTGGGTTTGAGCTTTCATTTTCTAAACTCGACATAACCCAAACTCCAAACCAACTGCATGTTGTTGGACGAGTTCGAATGCACCTGATGGGTCGGAGCTAATGCCGGCAAGCCCCAGTTAAATGGGCCAAGCTCGTTCTAGCTCATTTACAAAAAGATAAAGATACATTTTTTAAATTATAAATAATTAAATTTATACCTTACACCTATCAAGGAAAGCTCAAATTAGCTTATTTACAAAACAATAGGATTTAAACTATAAACTTATTGTTTGTAAGTTTTCATCATCATCATCATCATCATCAAGCCTTATCTTAACTACATTGGGTATGATATATAAAATGATACCCATGTCCCTGTAACATAAATGCTATTTATATTTTTTTTATTTTTGACCAGATCATGTGTGCAATGCTGTAAACTGTGGGAAAGGCACTTGTAAGGTCTCAAGCAGCAATATAGTCCCTCCATTTATCTGTGAGTGCCAACAAGGGTGGAAAAGATTCACCAACGCAACAGGCTTCGAGTTTATGCCCTGCGTCATCCCCAATTGTAAGTGAGCAATCCCTTTTTTTATTGATAGTGCTTTCATGGTAGTAATGACGGCCTTAGGTATGGCAGGCTGAGCCAGTACGACCAGTGCCGGGTGCAGTTAATTTCTTCGGGTTATAAATTCAAAAAAAGTCTGGTTAGGCCGACCCCTATCAGTTTATTACTAAAGTCTGTCACTAATAATAATAATGACCATCGTGTCGACCTCATTAGATCATATTATATCCATCGCATCGATCGTGGGCAGGATTGATTCTCCTTGGAATTGTACCAGTGGCTTGCCTAGTTGGTGTTCTTTGTGGGCTACAGAAATGGTAGCTAATACTTAAAAATGTTTGGAAAATATGGCAAAAAAAGTGATATTTTGATTGTAGTTTTAAACTGCCAAAACACCATGATATTTTTTAAATTTCACAATATTGCTTTTAGGTTTTTATCAGCTATTTATTGAGAAAAATGGCAGTTGTTATTTTTTTTTATTTTTTCTTTTATTTCTCAGTATTTTTTACAAAGATGGCATTTTCTATGCCGCGCCACTGACAGCCACCCATCTCAACATTTCTCGAGATAGAGACCTGGCCCATCTCCTGTTCCCAAGCACACCACTGACAACCAGTTTTTGTTGCCTATTATCTCCTGTTGTCAGTGTCAGTTTCAACTCCTGTTGTGCCACATGGTTTGCCTATTTTCTACTTGAACCAGATCCAACACAGCTCAGACTCCTTTATGTATGAATGCTTTCAAAAGTTGGAACTTGGGTTTGTGCAGCCAGGCCTGCAACCAAAACCTAACCTCCTCTAGCCTGAGAATTTAGTGATAACAACCCTACATCTAAGCTCAGGTGAGGAGGTGACACAAGGCCTACCAGATATGACGAACTCGAACCCATTAACAGGTTCAATAAGAACATGAGGATCCAATGGATTTTTTTGTACAATTTAGGCTCTATTTGGGAGTCTTGCATTAAGATGGAAGCACCATGATCATGTGTTGTCAAAATATGGTTTTGCCAAAATATGGTGTTGAGGATGGAGTTGCCAAAAGCATCGTGCTGATAACTCCACTCAGGATGCAGTGTTTTGGCAACATCACTGCTCCCAAACAGCAGAGAGCGTGAGAGCATTGGCAGAAACCAGAACACACCTCCAATTAAACGCCCCCAAACAGAGTCCAAAATGTTGGAACAGATACCAACGCTTCTAATTAGAAAGATAACAAATATAATTCGACATCATATTTTCGAAAGAAATAAGGGATGAAAAAAAGAAGAAATAGAATAAGGTGACAACCAATAATATTTAAATATCTCAATACGAAAAACACCATACTTAATTTTGCAATCTGTGCAGCATTAGGGTCGAATGAAAGTATTAACTCAGATTTTAAACACTTACAAGTAGCTATCTTAACAATGGTAGTTTTTTTTTCAAAATCACTTTGTAGTTGTGCAAATTCTAGTTTATCCTCATGAAATATTCTTTTAGCATCACGTGACTCTTGTTTTAATATTGTGAGCTCTTATATTTCTCTAGTTTTTGTTTACATACTACTGATGAAAAGTTTCTCTACAATTTCAGGCACTGTGGATTATTCTTGCACTCAGCCCTCCTCGGCACCTCCGGCACCCTCATTACTTCCAAATTCTTCGATTTTCGATCGTAATTTTTCTTTTCCTTATGTTCTATTAGTAAATGGCTAGGCCTGTAGTAGGCAGTCACGTTCTTTACATCATCATCATAGTGTTATGAACATAATAGGCAACAAAAAGTTTCATACATAATATGGATGTTACCATGGCCCAACAGAGAGAGAACCTTCAGAAATGTGGTAGAGAGAGAGAGGAATGGCTTGCTTCAGGAGAGGCATAGGTTCTTTAATTAGAAACCTTATGCTATTTTGGTAGAACCTTGAGCCATTAATAGTTTCACCTACTGGTGTTGCCTTGCGCCCAGGAAAACTGACTTATCCCTAAAACGAGATTAGATTTTGGAAAACCAATTTGATAAAACTAAAACACAGTAAAAAAAACAGTTTGGATAGAGATAACACAAAGTTATCTCATCCATGCAGTTGAGATGAGTGGGCCCAACTCACCACGAGTCACAAATGTGAGCCAACATGTTATGTTGTGCACCATCTTGTCAGCCTGCGCCAACAATATCATCATGCATCACCAACATCTAGTATTATGAAACTTAACCACTGTAAATGAACACTATGTTGTATTATCACCTATGCCATCACCCTCAACATCATGATGTGCCACCATGAGCATCGCAAATTTGTAATTACACTGCTTTCATCATGATCATTGCATATCAATAGCACCATTAATTATGAAAGAAATTTATTGTCATCATGAACAGATACAATTATCATCAACTCATTACCAACATATGCATAATAATATCTAATGTTACTCTATTCTTAATAATTGTATATTCATATGGTACATTTTATCATCACTGTCTCATATTTGATGACCACAACCATCATCACTTATTTTCATCATCATCAAGATCTGTATTGGCTATCTACAGGATCATGTATTCATGTTACAGAGGGCTTCTCACTTAACCCTGTCTTTTAAAAGCATATCTTTTAAATGAATTTTATTATTGAAAATCATTTATCGATTACTAAGAATCCATTTGCATCACTCAGCATGTACCTATGCCGACTGTGGAGGAGGGACGTGCGTGAAGACTTCATCTTTTGTGTATAGGTGCGACTGCAAAGAGGGTTATACCAACCTCCTCAATGTGACCAACTTCACATGCGTCGGTAAATGTATGTAGGCATGCTTGATTGTGGCTAATCTACCTAACTAGTGTCTGTTGTGCTTCTTTATCCTCTTAGTTATGATCCTGTTGAGAGCTAAGCATGGTCTGTATACACTTAATCCCCTTGTAATGCTATGTCAGATACAGATGATTGCTTTCTCCTCTTTCCATATGCTGATCCGAAGCGGCAATCTTGCAGGTTTTCTTGGAGCTGATTGCTTGGGTGCTGGAATTGGATTTGGGAATCAACGGCCGCCAACAGTCTCGCCTGTTAGCAGTCCAATCTCCCCTGTTAGCAGTCCAATCTCCCCTGTTAGCAGTCCAACAGGCAGCAAAGGTGATTCATGCATTCAAATGTTGTATTTCCTTCTTCTTTTGGGCACAGCTCATTAAGTAAAAGTGAAACTTGGAGATATAATGGTGGCTGTGTGTTGTCGCTAATACCCACACATTTACTTGGCGAGTCTGGTATTTCCTCCAAACCAGTCACAAATATCCGCAAGAAATTTGGGTGTGTCCGTAGCTTTCAGAGGTGGCCCACGTAAGGCAGGGTGATTGTGGGGCCCAAACCGGGGTTTTCCCTCTCTTCTGCGAGGGTTCCTTGTCATAAAGAAAATATCTGCAAGAAATTGAAAATGTCATGAAAAATATACTTCCCAGAAATTTCTAGTTTCATATGCAATACAGATATACTGCTTACACTCCATTTCTTGCGATTATGTGGCGTAATTTTGAAAAAAAAGTGATGTAAAACACGCTTTAAGTTTTTCGTTTAACAGGCCAACACCCAGCCTGCTAGATAACTTGTGAAGTTCATGACTCTTAATTAGTATTTATAGCTAAATGAGTCAGCTACAACGATACAAACAAAATGCAAATTACAATTACCATCTCTCTCTCTCTCTCTCTCTCTCTCTCTCTCTCTCTCAAAGCAGGAAACGCACCCTCCTCCTCCGGCCTTCCAGACAGCAAAGGAGCCATCTCACCTGCAGCTAGTGGTGGAGCAGGCAACTCTCTCTCTCTCTCTCTGATCGGGAGTTCCAGACTCCCTTCCTCCTCTCTCTGTAGAACAGGGAAGGAAAGGGGTCGACCGGACTTGTTATTTGTTATAAGTTCGTTCTTATTTATATATATTGTTGCCAACGGGGGGCTACGCTTGTCTGGTAGGAGCAGTGAGTGCACGTCACCTTGTGTTGGAACGTTGCAAGTTAGAATCCCAATGGTATGATTGTATAACTGGTAGGGGTCTGCTTAACCCCAGCTTGCCTATCCAAAAAAAAAATTTTATATATATTGTTAGTATGCTTTTTCAGTATTGAATCCTAATGACTAGGGAAAAAAATTCAGTCATTTAACTGTAGCAAATCATGCTGGTTTGCAACGATAGATCTAGTGAACAAATCTGCACTTGCAGCATGTTTAGAGGTGTTGTAAGATGATGTATTTTCATTTCATATTATGTTGTTATGTTTTAATTATTTTATATTTTTCTCTTATTATTTTAATTTTTGGGACATTTTTCTCAGAAAAACAACTTTTTTCAAACTCTCCCGAGATTTACCTTGCAGAGAAATTCCCAAGAACGATATTTGTGACTATGCTTCAAACCCATTTATGTTCATGAGCTGATATGTATGTGTGCGTGTGAGCACTCATATCCAATTAAAGAAAAATACTAATGTTCCATATTGTTTCAGCTGATTTAGAAGAAAAATACTAATGTCTAATATTGTTTCAGCTGATTTTGGCTTGTCGAGGAGCATGAACTGGTTCATTATCTTGGCACTGCTTGGAGCCATGATTCCTGGCATATAGAGGAGATTGGCATCGTTCATCTTTGTATAAATTTGTGCTTCTATACTAGAAAATAGCTCTTATTATTATTGCTACCGTTGTTCTCGTCTTTTGGTTTCTAATATTGAGCATTTGTGCCTTCTTGAGCAATTTTGTTACCATGTGGACATCTGTTAATCTTATCATAATACGAGAGTCCAATTTTGGATTGTGAAGAGCTGTTTTGCTGTCTTTATACCACCATAGAAAGAGAGACAGTAGAACTTATAATACCATCACAACCCCATATCACATTGTTGCTATTGTTGGTGGATAAATACTCATTCTTGATGTTCTTATTTCACAATGCACAGTGGAGGGAGCCTTGGCTACTAAACAGGCATTATTGAGGGCAAGGGATAAGCCCCTTTTTAGCCCAAGCCGGGTAACTTTCCGAAGGCAAGGGGTGCCCCATGGGTTTACACTGTCCGAAAGGCCACCATAAATACGGCAGGCTGAGCCAGCTTGATGATTAGGTCTCTGCTCCCGAGAGTAGTTTCTCCATCGTTCATGAAAAAACAATTTGTAGCTTCTGATCCAAATGATTTCTTACATGAAAATCTACCAATCAAAAGATTTGGGAGTCTGGTGATGGGAGGGGAGATAGAGATTCGGTGAATCTCAGTTATTGCACTTACCCGCACAGTTGTTTCAAAGCTCGGAATTTGAGAGATGAGAGTGGTGATGAAAGTAGAGATACTTACCTACACAGTTCCTTGAAAGCTCGGAATTTGAGACATGAGAGTGGTGATGAAAGTGGAGATACTTACCTACACAGTTGCTTGAAAGCTCGGATTTTGAGAGATGAGAGTGGTGATGAAAGTGGAGATGAGAATGGAGGTCGCCACCCATCTCTCTATTTCAACATATCTTCAAAAATATGTAGTTGACAAATTCAGTCTCAATACTCATTTTCTTCTCCACACTCAAATCAATACCCCTCTCATCTCATCTCCAACAAGGGACAGTGAAAAAGGAGAAAGAACAATTGTGAAGTATCCAATTTGGCGACACCCTATTCCTTCATTAAATTAAAAAATTGCCACTACAACACAGAGTCGCTAAGCAATCAACAGAAAAACCACCATCCAATTCCCGCCCGCCCCCCCCCCCCCCCCATCAATTCAATTCAATCGAATCACTCCCATCATCCCCAATTGAATCAAAACTCCAGAAAACAAAAGAACCAGAACAGCAACAACGAAGAGGAAAAATATAAGATGAGAACTATTTACCCGAAACAAGGAATTCCGGCCCTCTTCTCACTTGGTATTGACTGAAACCCCAGCAGCCCCTGCAACGATCACGGCGGTGGCCATGTCGAAGAAGAGGGTTGCCATGGTTGGTGGTGGTGGTGGAGATGAGTTTCAGATGACGGGATGAAGGTTGGGAGAAGAAGGGATGGTTGTGTGGTGGGGGATTTGGGTTGGAAGGGGGAGACTGACTTGACGTGGGGTTTCAGGGTCTCTGTCACAGGGACACGCCAACTTATGAAGCCGTGCCTGTTCTTATGTGTGGTGCGTCTGTCCTTGGGTGGTTCCTCATACTGTAGATCTGCAGATCCGCAGGTGTTCTTTGATTGGGAAACATTTGGTGAGAGCTGGGTGTGGATCCATTTTATTAGGTCCAGATCTGTAAGAGGATGTGGACCTTCTAGTGGGTCAGATGTGGTTGGGTATTCTACCCATCATGGATGTACCCAAACCCCTCAAGTAACTTGCTGTCAGATTTATAAACCCAGATCCATATAATTTAAGGAGCTTATTTTCACGAAAAATGCATATGTAATACTTAGGTCAAGCTGTGTCGTGTGTCGGATATCGGCCAAAATAAAAACCCAAGCCCAACCCGCATATTACTTTGGTCGAGCAGGTCAACCTAAATAATTTGTAGGTCAGCATTTTTATGCCCATATTTGTTATTTGAGTTTGGGTTGGGTTGGGTCTAGAGCTGGTAAACAAGCTGAACGAGCCGAGCTTGTAGTGTTCAAGCTTGACTCACTTTTGTGACGAGCCAAGTTAAGTTTGAACTCATAATGAGCATGAGTTAAATGAGCCGAGTTCAGACTGGCTTGTTTATAAAAAAAATACATTGGTTTAAAGCTAGAGGAAATAGAATTACATGTAAAATATATATCAAATATATTTTCTAATACCTAACAGGCTTAGGTCAGTCAAACCAAGCCTAACCGAGCCAAGTACTTATTGTTCATATTTAGCTTGCTGAGCCTATTTTATGAGTATTAACAAGCTCTTTACAAGCCGAACATGAGCCCAGTAGCATGTTTCCCAGCGCTAGTTGGGTCAGGTACCCAATGCAAATCTGCCCAGTTGACAGCCTTAAGATGTGGTACATGGGGTTTTGCATTTTAGTTGAATCTGATACCACATCCACATGGGGTTGTGTATTTTAGTTGAATTTGATACCACATCCAATTCTGTACCATTAAAAAGCAGGTTGTTTATTTGATGTTAAAATTTAATAATCCGAGCGTGAACCAATTGGTTGTTTACCCACCCAATTCCGAACCCATAACAACTCAAATCAACAAGGACCTGAACCAATTCAAACTGAACAAATAAAAAAAGTAAATAAATTTATGAATATGCACATATTTTTGTTTTTATAAAGTTATCTGATCAATTTTCTTTCCAATTCCTAGGGATGTAAACGGCCATGATCCGAATAGGATGTGACCAATACCATATTAAACTAATTAGTTGTTGGCTAAATAAATTTGAATCCAGATTCAGATTGGGATGGCGAAAGCTCATACCGGATCCACTTTTTACACGTAAAAGGATTCAAATATCCTATTATAATGGGATATGATTTTGGCTTACCAAATGCAACTAAGCCAAATCGAATTGGGTCATACAATAAAATCTGATTCATTGACATCCCCTACCAATATCTTTATTTCAGCATTAATTCCCACTGAATTTATTAAGTTTGTCAGTCATGTATAACCTAGCCTGTACTCGGTTGAATTGGCAACTTATGGTGATTATGGGTTCAAGTTAAACTTGAATTTGACTAAAAAAAAGCTTGTTTGGGCTTCGAGCAGTTAAGCAAACAATGCAAGCTCATGCTTAAGTTTGAAAAGTAATAAAGCTAAGCTAGCACTAATCTTGGCTTGATTTGATTAAATAAAACTTGTTTTATCTATATTTGCAATTTATTTTTTGTATAACAAGGGAAAAAGCACCTTGTTCAATAAGTTTATTGGCGCAAAACTTTTTAAATAGTTTTAAAAAATAATCTTGTTTTTTTTTTTCTCAATCCATGGCAAGAGATGAGAAAGCTCAAGTCCAGAAAGAAATAAAGTTCTAGTTTTGATTTGAAAGAGAACTAACAACAGGCATGAAGTGTTTGATGACATGCCTTTGAGAAATAGTCCGTGAACTGCTGTAACCAAAGGTCATGGCAGTCTGAGTTCCCTGGCAACTCGTAGAGTATGGGTGGCAATCGGGTTGGGTCGGCGGGTCAGAATACCTCAACACGAACACGACCCATTTATTAAACGGGTTGGATGTGGCAAACACGAACACGACCTATTTATTAAACGGGTAACCTGGCACGACACGGTTAACCAGTTTAATAAACGGGTCGGGTCAACACGACATGATTACCAGTGACCCTTTGGGTGTAAGATTGGATTTAATCATTTTAAACAGGTTGCGGGTTGATGGCCTGTTCGCTGGTTTTAAATATTTAAAACGGGTTGCGGGTTTTAAATATTTAAAATGAGTCGACACGATTACCAGTTTGGATACAAACGGGTTGTGGATTTAATCATCCCAAAGAACCATTTTAAATATAAATGGATTGCGAGTTGATGGGTTCGTGTAAACGGGTTGACCCGTCCACCTAACCCGTTTATTAAACGGGTCAAACGGGTTGGCGGGTTGGCATACCCCTAACACATTGCACATTTTCTTGTTTTCCATTGGGTCAAGCTCTCGCTATGGGTCTCAATTGGTGTATTTTTATTGTTGGAACTCTAAACACCATTGCACATTTTCTTGTTATATCATGCATGTTTTTTCGCCCATTTTTTGAAATCTTAATCTTCATGTGATTACTAACCAATAAATATATTACTGTCTTCTATAAGGTGAGCTTCCATAAATGTAATTGGGTCTCTGTTTCATTCTCATATGCTAAATATAGACAATTCATGTCTACAAGAACCTCACACACCTGCCTGGGTTGGTCGGCTTAAGGCTTTCAAGTTGAAGGAGATCGAGAGTTCAATACCAGTGTGTGCATCCTTTGCTGCAAGGCCTATGCTAAGTGGGAAACTAAGCCTGGTAGGCAGGGGGGAGTACTCATGGGGTTTTACACTGCTGACACCGACTCTGATACACAGTAGTCAGGCCCGCTGTGGGAAGTCCAAAACATAGTATAGTGGTGGTTCCTCCATGCTAATTAAGAAAAGGAATATGGACAGGCATGTTTGTCTAGTGACATACATATGTAGAATTATCAAATTTTGTCTCATTTATCTGGCCAATAGGGCGTTTGTAAGACGCCCAACCTAGGCTTTAACCTGTTTGATTCATAATGATATTGAAGGCCTGATGGCAATATCCAGCTCGCTTAACAAAAATGTGTCAAGTTGGTCTAGGTCTGAATCATTATTCTTTGATGGTCAGGCAATTTAATTAGAACACCCTGATAGTGTTGCAGGAGATTGTGGAACAGCGAGTGGTCTGTGAGACAACCTGAAGACCATCCTTTGGTCGTGGCCAGTCAGACCTTCGCTGCTAGAATGCCCAATGGCAGTCTAGTCGACTTTCATGCCCAGACCGAGAGGTCATGCTTCATCTTCAAGAATTGGATCTTTGTTTCCTTGAAAGTTGTATACTTACAGAACAGATCCTGTTAGAGTAGGGTCATAAGACGGATGCTAAGGGTTCTGTCTTAATACGATCGCAGTTTCAAACTCAAGAGCAGTAGTGTCCCTTGCGGCCTTGCCATAAGGTTGAAGCTGGGTGTACTCTACAATGGGTTGGGGGACTTCAAGAGTTTACCAATTGGAGACCTGCCAATGTGTGGTTGGTGATGAGAGGTTTTCTTTAGCCTAGCGTGCGCCCCCCCCCCCCCAAAAAAAAAAAAAAAATTGTCAAGTTAGAAAATATCATGAACTTAAGGACATGTATATGAAACTCGACCAAGTTCGTGAACTCCAAACGTATGGCATCAGAGGAGACACGGCCAAGTTTATGAACTCCAACATATCAAACTGTTTTATTAGAAATTGGGGAGATTGTGAACTTGGCAGCAACGATCACCAAGAACATGAAGTCGGTAAAGATTCTTTTAAGTTCAAAATGTGAAAAATAGTCTTTTTGAAGGTTCACCCACCAACAAGAAGTTAGTTCAACTTAGCATTAGCAGGGAGCACTTAGAGTGGGAGAGGTTAAACTAGGCAGCCTGCTGCCATTTCTCATCATCCGGTGTTCGCCTAGGGTTCATTAATCTGTAATGAGCTTTATTAGTAATATTTGCTTGTCAATAAATAAAAACGAATTGCCTTTCCTCTTCAAAAAAAAATGTGAAAATTAGAATTAAAAAACATAAAAAAAGAACATATTCTGTCAAGGAAATGCAGTCGTTTTCTGTCTCATCAAAGAAAGAATCCCGAAATACCAATGGGGGGCTCTGCTTGTCTGGTAAGAGCAGCTCATGCACGTCACCTTGTGTTGGGACAAAACCCAATGGTATAGTTGTGTAACTTGCTTTTAAAAAAAAAAAGTAAAAAAAGAAGAATCCTCAATGACGTTGGTGTTTACGTGATCTTACGGCAGCTGAAGTCAGAAGGATATTTTCGGTAGTAAAACGGTCAAAAAGCTAATGTCATGTTTTGGTGGGACCCGTCGTTTCTTTATTCCGAGCTTTTACTTTCCTCGGTTTGCGGTTTTCCCCTTTCTCGTTTTCCGCGAAAAAAAAATGGAGATGCTGAAAACTGAAAATAATATCTTGAATTATCTTTTTCTCTTTTTTCCCTGTTTTTTTCTCGGTCTGCTCTTTCTTTTTGCCCCATCTTTCCTCTTTTTCCTTTAAGGGTGGTACCCCGTTACGGACCATCAGGGTCCGGATGTGACATATCCAACTCCTACTGTCCTACAAGCTCCAATTTGTCAAGATCCGTATCTATATTTATATATCTGATGCAAGTGGGGAATGGTTTCATTCAATGATGTCAGACCAGGTGATGCTTGTTTGGATCCGGAATCAGATTAAGATGTGGGAAAGGGTCCAACTAGGACTGTTAGACCAAATTCAAACTCAAAGCATCCTACAACAATGCAAATGCATCACTATGTTTAATATTTCTTTTTTTGCAAATTGCAAATTCTTGAAGGACATAATTGCACACCAGGTGGGAGTCGAACCTGGGATGAAGGGGTCAGCGCCTTCTCCCATGCCTGCTACTGCTCGCCTTTTAAATAATTTCGGATCTTAGCATGGATCCTATACAACATCAGTATGCCCCAAACCAGCACAGATTTTTGGATATGAGATTTGAGGGAGTGGAACATGCTGATCTGAGGATCTGGCATGGCCTGGACAGCTGATGATGTAGAATGGGCCCATGGCCGGATATAATGCTATTCAATTAAAGGATTTCAGATCAAAGATCCAAAATCTCTCTTGTGAAAGAAACAGGGTCCCATATCAGATTACGTTCCTTCTCAGATCTTCATAGCTCAAATACGAGCGGATTTGACATAACTAGAGCTGCAAACAATTTGGATATTCAATCCGAGTCCAGCATGTTATTTCTGTATATGGATCCTTTAAGTAAAATCTGAATGTGCATTCAGTTTGAATTCGGATCTGCTCAATCATATTACTTTCGGATTCTGATCAGCATGTTAAGTCTGATCTGAAATCGATCCGAATCAAAATCTGGCCCGGTTTCATTGTTTACAAGTAACTAGCTTGTTTTTGTTCTATTTTTTCTGGATTCAATATTACCATTTCGGATTCTGATTCGGATTCAGCGTTACCTCCTCGGATCTGGATCTATTGTTCACATCTCGAATTCGGATTCAGATTTGGCAAGATCTGGCCTGAATCCTGTCTGTTTGCACCCCTATCTCAAAAGCATCCTTGAGGGTTCACATTTATTTAGCCAATCCTAAATATAAATTCGCCCTTAATCCACTCCCAAGATATGGAGATGAAATTTGAAAAGGTTAATTTTCTTAGCATGAGAAAAAAAAAAGAAGTCCTTTTTCAAGCAGACATGTTAGCACAATTTGTGGTTCTGTGGAGCAGCTGGAAAGTGATGATCCCCAAAATCCAAATCTGTTCCCAATGACATGTATTGTTTTCTTGGTTTTATGCAGCTTTTGCAAACACAATACTGAGAAAGTACTGCAACTTGCACAGGCTTAGATATAAAACAAAAAGGTTGTACTTTACTATCAAGCCAGTTAATTATGATGTCTCAATTGCATAATCTTTTATTTTCTATCTTGGAAAACATTGTATTTTTTACTTGTAAACAAGTCAGCTTGAGCTCGAGCTCGAGCTCATCGTGACATTGAGCTCGGCTCATTTAACTCGAGTTCACCATGACATTGAGCTCGGCTCGTTCAGCTCGTTAACCAGCCTACCTTAGTGTGGCAACAAGTAGCAGCTGTGGCTTTCTCTTCAAACTCAACATCTCCATGTCAAGGTCATTCCATTGGTCCGAGAACATTGGAGATCGTTTGTAGTCTTGAATCGTGATTGTTCTCAATGCCTAAGTATCCAAACACGATCTTAATGAAATTTGACAGTGGAGAGTGGTTTTGATTATCCTAGAGCATGTTTTAAGCTTCGGTCAGATTGAAAGTTCATAAATTTGGAAAACTTTTGGGCCTGTTTGGAATCTAGGAACTGGGATAGGAGTTATTAATGCGTTTGGCAAAAAGTTGATCAAACTACCGCCTGGTGGCTGTTTGGAAACTGGTAGCTGGAACGGAAGTTAATGCATTTGGGGTGAGAAGTGGCATTGTATTAACACTAAAGCATCGAATTGAGCCAAATCCAGGATTTGGCAGCTGTCACTTTCCATCCCAGCTGCTAGTTTCCAAACAGGGCCTTAAGAATTTATATCAACATAGCTTGAAGTCTCACAACAGTGATGAGCAAAGTTAAACAATTTATGAGCAAAGTTAAACTTGGTCACATACTGGGATGATCAATCACGGGGAAGAAAGTAGAAGCTATGATTGTTGGCCACACGGTCAATCTTGTGACTAACTTTTACAATATTCCAAGTAAAAAATAATCATATATAGCTGCCAATCACAATCACAATTACAACTTCTACTTTTCTCATGTTCATTAACCTTGAAAACTTTTCCCATGTTCATTAACCTTGAGAACCCATTGTGATTGTGATTTACAGTCACAGGATATTGAGGAAATCACATGACATTGAAAACATGCCCTAAGTAGAAAAAGAAGCTAATAAATCAGAGTTAATTCAAATCCAAACTTAGAACTGAGATAAAACACTGATCCAATTCCGACTTGAATAAGATTCCAAACTTATTGCAGAAACCTGTATTCGAAAAAATAAAGTGTCAGATTAGGATCGAATGTCTAGCTGAACCTGATCCATTTGCACCCCTGCACACAAACACGCTTAGACAGCTAAGTATCAAGAGATAAGGAAGGGATGATGACGTCCCAAGCACGCGCCCTACCACGCCCTGTCTCCTTCTCCAGAGCTTCCATCTCTTTTTGCAGATGCCCGAAACCGCAAAGGGAGGGTGCCCTCTCTCTCTGTAGCTTCTCAGGGGTGGTCGGGTGCAGACAACCCAAACGCCACAGAACTGTTCCCCTCGTAAGACATAGCCAACACAATTTACGTTTAGGCATCTCAGTTTTTCAAATATAGAAGAAAAGCGCCTAACTTTTCAAGAAATTGCTTACCAATTTTACGCTTTGAAACTATTTATTTTGGCCTTGTTGGGACAAAAATGAAGAGCTATAGAAGTGGCATTCAATAATTTTAAAGAAATAATGAGACTAAAAATGTCATTCTAAAGAGTTAGGTGATGTAAGACGTATGCTTATCTGAGTATTTTGGTAAAAAGATAACAGCTTATTTTAAATATTTGAAAACTGAGGTTTTGCACCCCCAAAGGGAGGGTGCCCTCTCTCCTACGTTGAATGGGAGAGGGTGGTGTATGTTCCCCCCCCCGATGATTCACCGAACATGAGATGTAGCTAACTGCCCTGTTCGGGGGTGGGGGAACATATAACCTGCTTCGGTTGAATGGGCTTACTTACGTCCACCTGCCCTTAGACATTACTTACTTACCAATGATCAAATCGGATCGGAGTTCTGACCCAGATCCAAAGTGGATCTTACCATATTTTAGATTTTGAATTAGCATATATGTAAAGTTGGGTTAGACACAGGACAAATACATTTAGGTTTTGGTTTAGGTTGAAACAAAAATAAGTATCGTAGTTAGTTTAAAACTCATTTAAAATCTGACCCATTTTTCACGTGAAAATCAATAGTGAGAAGCTTTTTTAGCAGATCCCGTATGATTGGTTCTCCAATTTTAAATGGATTAACAACTTCATTACCGGGCATTTTGGATGACAAGGGCTAAAACCTGTTTTTTGGCAAGCCTGGTTTTGCCTCCAATCATTTTTTTGGCAAACTTGGATTGTCAAAAACTAGCCTTTTTGGGATGTTTAGATTTTAAGGTTTTTGGTCACAAAAACAAAAAAGTGAAAGAAAAAAAAAGAGAATGGCTGGCTGTGGCTGGCCTGGTAGCTGGGTAGAAAATGGCCTACCAGCCATCTCTGAAAAAAGAAGAAGAGTAATTTTGAGTTTTTCAGCCATTTTTCGGCCAGTAAGTGGCTGCTGGCCTGTACCACCCACCCAGGTGTATAGAGGTAGGGTGAGGGGAGAGAGAAAGAGAGTTGAATGTGTTGGAGAGGTAGGGTGAGGGCACGATGAACCATGTTGCAAACCTTGAGGGAGGGGGCCTTTTCAATTAGCCAGGTTTTAGTTAAAACCTGGTTTGAACCTAGGTTTTAGTATCATTCAACTCGATACACTTAAATGCAAAGTTGAATTTGCAAAAATTAAATATTTATATCAGACTTTACACTCCAACAATAAAACCTTATTAGAAACTTTATTGTGAGATATAAGTTGGATCTAGATATAAAACAGTAAACAATCTGCAAAAATCAGATCCAAAACGACATCATATCCGTATTTTCAATACTGATAAATCATCCATGTATTCAAATTTTGGGCAAACCCAGAACTATTTAAGTTCAGATTTTGTCCGATCCAAGTTGGAAAGAAGCATTGTAGCTCAGCTTGTTTGGTAGGAGCAGCTATTTTAAGTCACCTTGTGTTGGGACGTTGCAGGTTCAAGACCCAATGGTATACTTGTATAAATGGTAGGGGTCTGCCTCACTCCAGTTTGCCTTTAGAAAAGAAAGCAATCAAACATGTTTCGGTGCATGGTATCTTGCATGAGAGCATTTACGAATAAGTTGCTGAAGATGACAACAAAACCGCTAATGATCATCAATGGGTTATGTTGCCACAAAAGTAGAAATCCACATAAAACCAAAATAATATTAAATTAATTTAACAGAAAAATTAACAAACATGGCACCCTGTTGTCTCCCCCCGAGCCTTCTTTCTTTTCACAAGTGACCGTAGGAAAAATTTTAATATGGCACCTTGAAAACTTTAGCATAATTCAGAAGTGGACGTAACCTTGAAAACTTGAGGTCATTTTTAATATAGATGGACACCACACTCATCTCGAATAAACGCCAAGATGGGTGGCTATCAAGTAGGCATGCCCATCATGAAATTTGACTTCATCTGAAAATAATTTATCTACGTGAAAACACAGAGACAAAGGGCTCATCTCTGAATAGTATAAAGTATGGATCTGCACTTCATGATGACAAAAGCTTTGATATTTTGTTCATGGAGATCAAAAAATATTTTGTTTAAGATTAACTGCATGGTTGGCTGTTGCTCACATAGTTACTAGGAAGCGAAATGGATGAGAGAATTGATGTATGAAGCAGAAGTAGGGAATTGAGTGCTAAAAATT
Organism: Nuphar pumila; assembly: GCF_984573655.1. Lineage (NCBI taxonomy): Eukaryota > Viridiplantae > Streptophyta > Magnoliopsida > Nymphaeales > Nymphaeaceae > Nuphar > Nuphar pumila. Next base: position 124,189,894 of record NC_143257.1, on the reverse strand, counting down.
AGTATAAAGTGTGAAGTTAAATTCATTTTGAAAGCGTATAAAAAGCCAAAAGAGAAACGTGAAGGAAATAAGAGAGAAGCAAAAACAAAAAAAAGTGGGAAAAAACAAAAATATAAATATTAACATAAAAACACAATAACAAGATAGAAGCAAAGAGAAAATATATAAGGGGAGAAGAAAGTGAAAAAATATAAGAATTAAGTGGAAAACAAAAGGAATGCAAGAGAAAAAACACGTTTCCCACAAATGAGAAGCCAGTTTTCTCCACAACGTTTCTCGCCTTAAGAAGGCGCTTATAGTTGCTCACCTAACTAGTATTGTCACTAATATGGAGTTTGTAAAATTTTTGAAATACAAGACACAAGGACACCGATTTTTTAAATTTTAATCAATAAAAAATAAATGAGATATTTCAATATATTAAAGGACAACTTCATTCAATAGTAACACTATTAAAAATCATTAAAACATAAAATACAATAAAATAACGTTCTTATGATGCGTCATAGGGTGTCCGATCATGTAACAAGGGACACATACCCAATATGGTATGTCCTTGTGACATAGCACATATGTTTGGGAATAGTACAAAAATATTATCATTTTAGTACAAAGACACTCATGGATAAATCATAAACTACTTTTTTCATTCAACCTATTTACAAAAAGCCACCTCTCTCTCTGTCTCTCTTGTTTCTCTTTCTACCACCCGTCTGGGCATAAAACTATAAATGCATGCCCCTACTCCTTCCTCCCTACCGTGGCCTTTCAATGGGAGAAAACACAATCACCACCATGTCGATCACTTCCTCCTCCTCCTCCGCCTCTTCTGCCTCCACCACCCCGCCAGAGAGCTCGAGGCCGGCGGCCTTCGAGCCTCCGGAGGGTCCGACGGAGCCCATGGAGTTCCTGGCAAGATCGTGGAGCGTGTCGGCATTGGAGGCGTCCAAGGCCGTCTGCTGCCCATCCTCTACCCTCCCCAAGCCCAATCAGAGCTCCGCCGCCATCCCTGAGGATATCGCCGGGGAATTGGAGGATCCCTCTCCGGCCGTCGCCGCCGGAAACCCCTTCTCCTTCTTCTCCTCCGTCACCTCCCAGCTCGTCCTCGAGAGGATCATGTCTCAGTCTGTGAGTAACTACTTCCCTCTCCTTGTAGTAAGGGAGGACTCTTTTATCACTTGAAACTCTCTCTCTTAACTCGCTGCCATTTTCTTATGTTGGTGTGTTGATTGTTGCTTTGATGGTGTTGAGCCTGTTTGTGGCAGTGTTATTGTCAGTTTTATTTGATTTCCTTGATCTTCTTCTTCTTCTTCTTGCCTTTTGGTTTCCTTGAGTTGGTGTGTTGAGGAATTCTTGTCTTATGGGGAGAAATGGGGGAGTTTGGAATGGTTCTTTGTTTTTTAGTGGTTGACGTAACAAGAGAAGGCGAGAAGAAGTGAGGCGATGGAGTTCTTTGGTTTGTGTGAAGTTTTTTTTTTTTATATTCATTTTCTGGGTTTTAGTGTGTGTGTGTGTGTGGAGATACTGCGGGCTGTATTTTGTATGAAATGGAATTAAAGAGGGTATCTGGAAGCGGAGTTTTATGATTGAGGTTGGTGTCCTGTTTTGCGTTTTTATTCTTGTGTACAATTGAATGCTTTCTCATGGGGAAGTGTATAAAATAAATGGGGTTTTGCTATTGAACGTGTTCTTTTTTGTTCTTATGTGTTTCTTTTTCCCTCCGTATTCGAGTGCTTTTATCAGTTTATGAGCTAAAGGAGCTAAAGAACAAGGGAGCAGGTTTTTTTTCTTCCTCCCCTGCCTTGCTATTATTTGGTTGTTTCCTTTAGTTGGCTCATGATTTATATTTATCTCTTTCTGCTGCATCCATCTACTTTACTCCCATCACCCAAAAAGAAAGTTAGAGAGCGGTCCCAACCTTGATAATATTCTCTCTCTCTCTCTCTGCTTTTTCGATTTGGTGTTATTGTGTGAAATGATTATAAAAAAATAAAGCTTTGTTTTGCTGTGCTTTTGTTCCCTCTTAAATGAAATATTGAATTATCGATGAAAATTAGACCCTGATTTTTGCCACTCCTAACCCTCTCCTGTAATTCTTTATGCACCAGGACGTATCCCCTCGAACCTCAGGGAGGCTCTCCCACAGCAGCGGGCCCTTGAACGGTGGGTCCCTCACCGACAGCCCTCCTCTTTCCCCCTCCGAGATGGACGATCTTAAGGTTTGCTCTCTCTCTCTCTCTCATATTCCATTTTTTTTTCTAACGTTAATTTTCGCCTAATAATTTGGTGGGTGTTTCTCTCTCTCTCTCTCCATACGTCAAACAAAGGAAAATATTTACGTGTTCCCTTTTGGCAATTCCTAAACACTCTGGCCCCACCCATTAATTTTACGAGATTCTGTATTTTTGGATTCTCGTGCTGTAAATTGACGTACACAGCTATTCTATTCTATTCTGTCTTCCCGCACGAAACCTGCGGTACCCTTCTCTCTTTCTTCCTAGTCCCCTACTTGTTTGTCCAGGATGACAGGTCCATGACTATTGTGCTTCCCCCAGTTCCTGTATACAATTTTACCCATAAACCAATGTTGACAAAAAACTACAGTAACCTCACTCCATTCCTCTGTTCTACTGCCTTCCTTCCACCAACTTTGGAATTTGGATGTTTGAATATATATATAGATAAGACGGGATTTTGGCCCCTGACTCGGTTTGTATATAGTCATTAATGGGCTCTTCATGGTGCATGCTCGGTGAGGTCAATTCACTCAGTGGGGTTGTATATAGTTGAGTTCAATTCATTGGTCTACCTGGTCTCTGTTGGACACTCTGAGCTCCAAACAATGGTTTTGAGCCCATCAATTGTGACTAGGCTCAGTTGGTCCCTGCAGGAATCTACTTGGTTTAGTACATGACTTGGGTTCAGGAGCTCGAATCAATGTTATCAGAATCGAATTGGCCCCAAATTGTTGGGCCCTACTCTAAAATAAGCCGATTCAACCATGAATCAGCAAAATAAGCATTGAATTGGCCTTTCTTTTAATTTTTTGTTTTTTTTCATGTTCTTTTAATTAAAAAAATTAAATTGACAGATTCAGCTCAATTCGATTCAAACCTAAATTGGCTGATTCTATGAATCTTCTTTGAAAACTGATTCTGTTCAGAAATCGATTTTGACAACATTGGTTCTAATTCTGTGCTGAAAAAATGTTATACAGTTATGAACTTGGTTACATTCTTTTTCGAGCCAAGCCAAGCCAAGCATGACTAAGCATGTTGGTTTACTTTCCTTTCAGCAATTAAGTCATCTGCTGGTTAATTAAGTTGGTTTATACCTGTATGCTGGAAGCACAAACTAGTTCAAGCTGCATCCAAAAAGACCATGATGCTAAGGCCAAGTCTTTGAAACTAACTGGACCTGTATCATCGGATTCTTTGTCTTGCTTTGATCTTGAGTCTTGAAGTCCTTCTCAAATGCTATTTCTTTACACATTCATCTAGCCTAGACTCAGCTAAGAATCAGCAAAATTTGGCGCTTAAGATTGGCTGTTGCTGAGAATGTGTTTGTTTCAATTGCAGTTCTGCCGGCTGAGCAACACAGTACAAGCACACTACAGAGGCAAGACAGTGGGGAGGTGGCTGAAAGACATGAGAGAGAAGAAGAAAGAAGAGGCTCGAACGCACAATGCCCAGGTTCATGCTGCTGTGTCTGTTGCATGCGTAGCAGCAGCCACAGCGGCAATTGCAGCAGCAACTGCTGCTTCCTCCAAAGATGAACAATCTAAGACTGATACAGCCGTCGCGTCCGCGGCCACTCTGGTAGCAGCACAATGTGTCGAGTCTGCAGAATCATTGGGTGCTGAACGAGAACACCTGACCTCCGTGATCAATTCAGCAGTTAACGTCAGAAATGCCTCTGATATTATGACATTAACCGCTGCGGCCGCTACAGGTCACACACTGTTTCCTTCACTTGAGCGTCCTTATTTTCATATGATAGGATCATGCTTGCAATAGGCCAGGGTCTTGGCCTAGGACTCAGTTATGTAGAGATTCAACAGCAGCAGACTTCCTTGGATGAATAATGAAAGCCTATTTTTTCTGCTTCCTGTGATTGCAAATCACAATCACAACAGCATCTCAAGTTTAGTGAAACATGAGAAAGTGCAAGCTGTGGTTGTAATTCTCACTTGAGAATGCTTCTTCCTTGAATCCTATGAAAGTTGGTCACAAGGCTGATCTTGTGACCAACAACCACAGCTTTTCGATTCTCAGCTGTGATTATTTAATCCACCTGTGACCGAAGCAAATGTGCCAGTGCTACCTACAAGTCAGTGATTCATGTTGTGTGAATATGATGACCACGTAGCATGCATAATTGGATAAATTTTGATGAAATCACTGATAGCCATGGACTTAGACTCAATCCTGTTGTTACAATTGTATGGACTGAGGAACGGGGCGAATATCTTCACATAGACTTGATTGACTTGAGGAACTAGACAATGATACTGGTGTGCTGTATTCAACTAAACCTTATCTGTGGGGGTTTCAATCTTTTGCATATTCTCATGATGGTCTATTTCTGAAGGCTGCAGTGAATGCTTGAAATTCATAAGCAGCTTCCTTGGGTTAGGTATGGGAATGGCTGTTTGATACACTATTTCCCAAATAGCAAAAATGGGCTTTTTAGACCCAGGCTTCAAAATGAAACTTGACTGGACGATGGAAGAATACTGATTATTGTGGGTTTTTGCTGAAACAAACAATATTTCATGTTGGGTACATCTGGTCTGTTTGTTCTAATAAGCTTGTTTAATCAGTTCTTTCAAATGGTGCAGCTTTGCGTGGGGTAGCAACTCTAAAGGCAAGAGCTCTCAAGGACGTGTGGAACATAGCAGCAGTGATACCAGTCGAGAAAGGGATGAACAAAAACCATAACAACCATTATTCTTCCTTCAATGAGGAGCCTGCACCTGAGGAGAATTTCTTTGGCGTTTGCTCTCAAGAATTGTTGGCAAGAGGAGGGGAACTCCTCAAACGCACCAGGAAGGGTAAGAATTCTATCACTTACAATAATTCACAATTCAACTAACCTGCAACTGTTTTTGAAAGACTTTAGGACTATATGAGTTTGAGGAACTGAGCTTTCAAGTTCAATATATATATATTATATATATATTTATTTAATATTGTTACCTATCTGATTTTGGAAATGTTACTGATGCAGGTGACCTTCACTGGAAGCTAGTCTCAGTTTATATCAACAAATTGGGGCAGGTATTTTTTCCACATTTTCTTCCATTTTTTCACTTTTTTTTAAGTTTTTGCTTTGTGACCATGATTGTGACTTTATGCCTGCAAATGCATGTGGATTCAGGTGATTCTTAAGATGAAAAGTAGGCATGTAGCAGGAACATTCACCAAGAAAAAAAAGAGTAATACCATCATCTCGTTTCTCTCTTCTATTCTTGACAGCTCAGCAATTGCAAGTAAAATTACTCTACAAAATGTTAATAGCTATATCATATCATGATTCCAGATGTGGTACTGGAGGTTTGCAAGGATGTTCAAGCATGGCCAGGGAGGCACTTGCTCGAAGGCGGCGAGCATCGGCGATACTTCGGACTGAGAACAGCAGCTCGTGGAGTGATCGAATTTGAGTGCAGGAATCAAAAGGAATACGAGATCTGGACTAAAGGGGTGTCAAGGCTGCTCAGCATCGCCAGAGAGAAGAAACGACCGGGGTGACAGCCTGACCAATCAAAACAACCTTCTGTTCTGTGAGGATTTCATAGGATCCTCCGTGGCCCACTTCATAGATTTTCTTGTTCATTTTTATAAAGAAAAAGGGAAAAGGAAGGTACATTGTGGTCCTTAATGGTGGCTCTTCTTTGTTCTGTAAAATTGTAATTCAGTGGCTTCTTTTTCTTTTTGGTCTACCAGTTGTGTACAAAAAGAGTAAGAGAGGTTCTATGTTTTGCTAAGTTGTCACCCTCTTTTACAACAAAAAAAGCGACCCTTCACTCGACATTGGAATGGTCAAAAAAGCAAAGCCTAGATTCCCCTGCCTTTTACTGTTACAGATCATGGATAACAATCAGAACTTCCATTCTGTTTATTTTTCAGAATCCCCAAAATGCCAATTAGCCGTTGGATTGAGTATTCTGTTCAAATGACACGCCAAAAAGCAATACAATTATTGAATAAAGTTTTTCACGCGTGCTCTGTCAAGCATCTAGCAAGTTTTAAAATTCTGAAATTTCAAACATCAAGAATCCAGAAATGTGTGCAACTTTGTTGTTACGAGTACTATCACATAAAAATTAAGAGGGCTCAACTCGTATGTTGGGAGGGGATTGTGAACATTCCATGTGCTGTTACCTCATGACTTCAATACATGTATATTTGTATAACTGGTATGAGTCTGCCTTGTGGATAAAATTCTGTACTCCTAGAGGGCTCTGCTCCTGTGTTGTCAGTATCAACGTATACGTATTGTATAGCCAGAAAATTGATACGATATGACCTGAATTGTCTATTTTTTAATAAATGTAAAAAAATAGCTTAAATTTTAGTTTTAATACTATTTTAAAAGCTTTAACACGGATCATGTTCTGATTGACACATAATAATTTTTTAAATTATATTTTGGCCGATTCAGAACCATTCACTTGAGAATCAGTGTCGGCCAATTCACCTGAATAGTTGGCCAAATGATACTCGTCCGATTCCGATACTGACAACATTGCTCTGATCATCTGACGGGAAGGGGTGACTTGATAGTATGAATGGATGTCATGAATTCGAAACTCATGCCCCATGAATGAGTGAGGTGATTTTCTTCGATTATCTGAAAAGAAAAAGTAAAGGCAGAGGTTTGGGAAATGATGAGAATCAATAATATAACAAAAAGATCCACTTTGGATCCGGTCATGACAGTTGGCTTCGGGAAAAATAGAGGGGGAGTTGCCAAGCCTTCATCCTCTCATTCAACATTTTCAGCTCCTTTACAAATAAGGCTCTGTTTGGAAGCCTTGAACTGGAGGTGCGCTGTGGTTTTCCCAATGCCCTCTACTGCTTGGGAACAGCGGATTCTGGTTTCCCTAGCACCTGTTGTGTAGAGCAGTGCTGCTGCAACTTGCAAGGCACTGCATTGGGAATAGTGTTGCCAACACTAACACTATATTTCAACGTCATTCTAAAAAAAACAGCTATTTATCATAAAAATCATGTATTTTTTTATTTATAAAAATTAATTTTTCATTTCTTCGATATTTTTCCCCAAAAATGTGAGATTTAAAAAAAAAATACTTTTTATGAGTTTTTAGCTGCTGCTGCCAAAATTTTGCTATTTTTTTTACTTCTGTCACTATTGACCACCACGGAAAAATCTCACGAGATTTATGAAATTCTCGTGTCGTGAGAAATTACCTGAAAGTTAAAAACGGCAATTTGTAGCGATGTTTTCAATTTCTCGTAATTTTTTCATCTGAAACATACATATCGATACTTATATTTTTACCAGCTATTTATCATAAAAATCATGTGTTTTTTTTATTATTTATTTATAAAAATTTATTTTCCATTTCTTCAATATTTTTTCCAAAAAATGGGAGATTTACAAAAAAAAATACTGCCAAGCGTAAGCCCTCTCACCGTATATGCAATATTTCATGCTATATGTAAAAATGTTTTAAAATAATAACTGAATAAAAAAAACATAGAACAATCTTCAGCTAATATAGTTAGGGATGGCAGTGGACCGGGGGACAACGAGGCTTCACCCCACCTCACCCCGTTTGGACCGGGGATGAAGGGCATGAAACGGGGATGGAGGCGGGGATGAAGGTTAAAATCTATCCCCGTGCGGGGATGGAGGCGGAGATGGACTTAAGCTTTTCCCCGCCCCGCCCTGTCCTGTCCCAATCCCCGCCTAGCCCCGCCCCGTCCCCAATCCTTTAAGGGATGACCCTTGCCCCGTTTGAAACGGAAATGGAGGCGGGGGTGGAGGTTGAAATCCATCCCCGTGCGGGGATGGAGGCAAGGATGAAGGTTCGGATTTTGAAACAGGGCGGGGGTAGGGACCTTGTCCCCCCCCCCCCGGTCCACTGCCATCCCTAAATATAGTCAATGATGCAAGAGCCGGCTTTTGCAAGAATTTGTGAAAAGTATATGCAATTATAATATCTTGCATGTCTTCCCAAATTTCAACTATGAGATAAATATAAAAAGTATAAAAATCAAGTCTAGATTGAAGAAAAACAAATAACCGACAGCCTCAATTGATGTGAAAGAAGCCTTCTGATAAATTTTTCCTTGTTTTAGAAGAAAATATTGGGGATTTTACCCCAATATCTATTGATCATTGAATAAAAAAATACAAATAATCACCCCAAAGGGTGTAGCCAATGAGGTGGCTTATCTTTCCAGCAGAAATAATCAACATGATGAAGCAAGAAAAGAATATAGCTCACAACCATTGCTGCCTCCCCATAAGATACATTCACAATATTAAAGAAAGAAACGAAAAGGCTTGATTGAATGATAACTTCTACATCCGTCCAAAGCAGCTGAAATTGAGGATCACAACTTTCTATGAATGAAATCAGGTTTGGTATTGGTTTCACTTGTACAAGGGACTGGTTTCTTATATTCTTAGGGACGAACCTTTAGAACCCAGTTTTTGGCCATTTTAAAACTGATTATGGTGTTTTTAAAACTAGTTTCAAACTAGTATCAGGTATTGGTATGCCTGAAATGGGATACACAAGGTAAAATAGAGGTTCTATGCAACTATGGTTATTAGTTGCCTATTGGAATACACTTGAGGCACAAATATGATTTAGAGAAATTTTTAATGTTAAAATAGCTAGAAAAGATATGCATACAACATTTTCACATAAAAATATTGGTTAATTCTGATTATGTTACAAAGATGAAGAATTCTAAACAATGATAATTGTGCATTGCAATGTCCTGACACCACATGAATGATAACTTTTGCACAATTTGTTGTGAAAGAGGTATGTATACATTTCATGTGATTTTAGTTAATTTATATATTTTTGGATGATTTACATTGTTTAAAATAAAAAGTATAAAAATATAGTTTTTCTTTTACATAATTAGTTGAAGGAAAATGGGGATGGAGCAGTATTTGAGAGGGCTGAATTTTTTGTTAAGACAAAAGCACTCAGAATCCTGAAATTGTTAGTTTGGACCAGGCAAAACCAGACTTGGACCCGATTTTTGGGTATGGTATCAGGTCAGGACCCAAGTCTGATCGAGTCCATTATAAGAGAAACCATACCCAGGCCCAATAAGAACTGCATGAACCCGACCCGGACCATACCCGGTAAAACAATGTTTTTTTATCATTTTTACATTGAAAAATTGCAGGTCTTAATCGCAACTCGGGTCGGGCCCAGGTCTGGTATAAAATTTTACAAACTGTACTCGGATCCATGTATTAATCGGACCTTCAGGTCTGGACCTGGTTCTTAATGTGGTCTTCTTATTTATCACCATACCTGGACCCTATAGGGTTTGGTCCAGGATGGGTCCGGGTAAACCAGACCCATTGACACCCCTAATTGTAAGCCATATTAATCTTCATTACATTTTTTAGTTAATTTTTTTCTCACATACTCTAAGCATTGACAAAATCCTCCTAATTGTAGGTTCAAATGGATATAGTTGGGTGAAAATGTTTCTGGCAATTTTCTCCAATCAGGACAAGTGCTAGATTCCCATTTCATGCTAATGCACCCATATGACGAGTTAGGATTCTGGCATTATCATCTAGTCGAGGTAAAAAGCATCACATTCGGGGCATTTGAGGCAGCATAGGTATGTATATCAGGATTCTCTCTCTCTCCCTCTCTCTCTCTCTCTCTCTCTCCCTCTCTCTCTCTGCCCTTTATCGGATGATTGCCAAGGTATTAGCTAATAGGTTGAAGGTCGTGGCTCACCAAATTTTTTCTAACTCTCAGTTTGCCTTTATCCACAATAAGAGGATTCAACATTCATTCATCTTGGCCTCTGAAGTCATTCACTCCTTACATCTTAGTGGTCAGGCCTATTTTTCTCTTAAATTAGATTTTCATAAAGCCTTTGATTCTGTGCATTGGCCCTTCTTATTTCAATTGTTATCCAATTTTGGCATTGGTCGTCGTTTTTCTGGGTGGCTGAGGGAATTGGTCTCTAATGCTCAGGCCATGATTAAGATTAACGGCACTAGAGGTGGTCAGATCAAATTGGGGCGTGGACTAAGGCAAGGATGCCCTCTATCGCCTTTGTTGTTCAATGTCATTGCTGAGGGTCTCGTGGTGTTGCTCAAGCGTGCTGCGGAGAAGCGCCTGATAGATCCTCTAGATCTTTCGGATTTTTCAGACCATATTCTTATTTATGCTGATGATATGATTATTTTTGGGCGAGCAAACGTGCAACAAATGCTTAGATTCAAGCTTATTCTCCAGTTTTTTCTTTCTCTTTCTGGGCTTTCCCTAAATGATAGCAAATGCTCTATTACTATGTTCAATGTTCAGTATCCTATGCTTGCAGCGGGTCAACGGATTTTCAATTGTGCAATCTCTGAGTTGCCGATGACGTATTTGGGCCTGCCGTTACAAGTGAAGCGCCTATCTTCCCCTGCTTGGGCTCCAACTATTCAAAAAGTGAAAAACAAGCTTTTTTCGTGGCAGGCGTCTTATCTCTCCATTGCTGGCCGTCTGACTTTAATCAGACATGTTCTTTCTTCTATCCCTGAATTCTTCATGTCAATGTTCGTGATGCCGGTGGGCGTGGAGAAGCAGATTTGTCGTTTAATGACGGATTTTCTTTGGTCTGGGTGTCAGCTTAAGAGTAAGCGCCATTTGGTTGGTTGGCGAACGTTGGTGTTACCTAAGCGTATGGCTGGCTTAGGTGTTTTTGCTCCAAGACAGAGGAGTATTGCTCTTGTGGCCAAGCAATGTTGGATGGCCCATCAACCAGGTTCTCCTTGTGCTCGTTTGCTTCATGCTAAATATGGTGCTCCTGATTTATCTAACTCTCGTCATGGAACCCGGGGGCTGGCGATCTCGCACTTGCGAAGCATGTGGCTGAGAGCCTTATCGTCCTTCAGAGATCAAATTGGGGATACAAGTAATTATGATCAGTGGTTGCATTGGGCTATTGCACCAAATGGTGCGTTCCACACCCATAAAGTGTATAGATCGTTGCTCGCCCCAGGGGCAGATTGGTTCCCTGAGTGTGCATTATGGGGTAAGGGCCCTACCCCAAGATCTCAGGTCTTGGCTTGGTTAATTTTGCATGATAGGGTTCAGACTCACAGTTATTTAAAGAAGTTAGGCTTTCAGTTCCCAAGTTGGTGTGTGCTGTGTCAAGCTGCTGAAGAAACTACTTTTCATTTATTCTGGTCCTGCCCAATCTTCGTGGCCCTATTTAATAGCACGTGGAGATCTCCAAACGTAATTGTTAAAGAGGAGTCTTTTGCGCTTGATCTGCTCCTAGGCCCTATTGAAATTAGACGTTGCAAGCGGTGGAGACTGATCTGAAAGACATGGTTGCTTACTACTTGGTGGTTTGTTTGGATGGCACGCAATGATGTTACTTTCCGTCAAATTCCGGTCATCCTTAACAATCTTGTCCATAAAATCTTGGTTGATGTATACGCGATTCTACGTATGCATCTTAGAGACCTCTCCTTCCGTCTGAACAACGTTCACTCATCGATGGTTCCTTCTTTTCCAGAGGATCCTGGTTGAGCTTGGCTTTGTTGTTTGTTGCTAGCTGGCATTAGTTTCTTTTCCTTTTGCTTTTGTTTTTCTATATTTTAGTTTTGTTTTCTATTTTGTTGGGTTCAACATTTTGTTGATCTTCATGTGTGATAATGTTGATCCTCTTTCGGCTCTCTCTCTCTCTGGTTCCAGACTCCAGAGTGGTTACTGAAAGCTTCTTAGGTATGTGGGAAGAACGCTTTCCAAAATCTTGCTTTGAAAGCGCAATACTCTTTCTCAAAAATCACTTTGCACCAACGTAAATCTACTGTGTTTGCCTCAGTAAAGCAATACAGAAATTTGAGTAATCACCCCGACTAATTCAATGCAAGATGGTGACATCCCAGAAAGCATTTTTAATGGTCGCCACCTAAAACAACACCATAACCCAAAATAAACCAGTCTGTACATGTTGAATACATACTTAAAAATGCCAATCATTGAATCCATAATGCTAATTACATTCTTCTCTTTACAGTGAAAATAAAAAGGCATGATCTGACATCATTTAACTTCCCAATTCGAGGCGAGAACTGTCAACAAGAGAAAAAAATCGCAGATAACAATTTTAGGTTGTAATGAATAGAACATCAACCATCAGATGCTCGGAACAATGTGAGCAGAGAGAGGAAGAGGTTGATGATGTCCAGATACAGAGAGACTGTTGCCCAGACGTACTCGTCGTAGCTGTATCGCTTGATTAGGTTGTCTGTGTCATAGATTATGTACCCACAGAAGATGATCGCCGCTAACAAGCCATAGATCATAGTGGTGATCCGCCCCAACGGGAAGAAAGCCTGATGAAACAAACACAGTCAGAATCATGGTTCAGGCAATCTTTAGATAAGAGAAAGCATACGGGTAGTAACTAATAACAGTGAGTGCACGATATATTTAGTTGCAGATTTTTACCTGCATGAAGCCAAAGACAATAAGCACCAACAATGAGCAGAAGAGGAATGGCCCAAGAAATTGGAAATCATGGCCTCGTCTTGCAGCCCAGAATGTGTAGAGAGTCAAGCTTACAACCACCACGGTTGTCAGGATTGCAGCTTCCAGGATGACCTTGCCTGATACAACAGCAAGGGTACAGCGAAATTAGAATAACAATAGGCAGAGGAATTAAAAGATTAGGGAGGTAGAAAAGAGTAACTCAAACCAAAATTAGCATGTTCTGCCATTTTAAGGGTAGGCATTCTAAAGTTAAAAACATGAGAACATGTTCGACTAGAAGAAACCTGTAGAATCTAGTCTACTATCTGCATGTGGAGATCATAGTATAAAACTTCCACAGAATTATGGTTTGATGGTATGCCTTACCATGCCTATGGATCAGGTTCCAACCACTGTCACCTATATTGGCAATAATTTGAAAATATCATGAGAAATACCGATATTTTAAGGTAGCCAATATTAAAGGTAATATCACGATATTTTCAAAATATCCCAAGACGACAAAATACCAAGATATTTTTTGAAAAAAACTCTTTTTTTAAAGTTTGCATTTCCTATTTTTTTGTTTCTTTTATATTTTAAAACCTTTAAAACATGTTTCTTTATATTTTTGAAAGAAAAATAATGCAAAACTTATTATTTTCTTAGCTTGATTGTTATTTATATTTTTTTTTCAATTTCCCCTTTCCAAACCTAGTACCATAGGTTACCAAAAGTTGATCTCAAGGAGTCTTCCCATGTGGCAATCAGGTCTCACTCAATAACCTGTTCAAGTCACACAACTAAACATGGGTCGGATTTGAGTTATGAGTTTGCCTCATATTCAACCTAACCGAGCTAGCATGAGTGTTTTTGTATATTTTTAGGGTTGAGATTTATCAAATTTTGAAAATCTCTCTGAGAAATACCCTCGCCGATAAATTACCTTTAACGATACAGGTGACTATGGTACCAACCATACTGACAAATATCTGCAAGATTTTATATTTCTCAAAATCATATATTGCGCAACACAACATGCCATGAACTGCACCAAGAAATTACAAAATCTAACCTATTTCTAATGCATCACGATTAACTTGTAATATTACTTAACCTATTTCCTATGTTTATTATGTTTTCAAATTTTTTGTGTACAGAATCTTTTGTCCCCAAAATAATTAAACATCTGGCAAATTTTTTCCCTTGCCCAGAAAAACCAGAATAATATTTTTTTAATATGGTTCTAACAATAAGTTGTATCATAGGAAGATCGTTCTCAAGCATATTTCAAGAAAAACACAACATAAAACCCCAGACATTTGAATTTTGTCACCCAACCACTGAAAGCTTGTTCTACTAGCTTCTTTTGGACGTCCAATAGTGGATTCTGGTATCAACAACTAGTTACAAAACTATGGTACTCAAACTAAAGTTCCCAGAAGCAACCAAATTTTCACAACTTTGAGATGCCAAGACAAACATTGCATTTCAAAATAGGATCATTTGGAAACTTTACGTTCAAAACAAAACAGACATCAATTATAGCAAGTTAACCAAACAAATGAATCAGTACCATAGTAACAAAAATTGGTGATGTTTTGAAAATATCATGAATGCATCATGATATTTTCAAAAGCTGATGCTGTCTTGAACAAATCAAGATATTTTCTACATATCGCCTATTTTCATGATTTTATTTTGATATAATTGTGTTATTAACATTTTCATATATTTTTTACTTTTAATGTTTTTATTCTATTTTTATATGTTTTCAAAATTTAAATCTACCAATATTTTCCTGAGAAAAACAATTTGTTCAAAAAATATAGTGAAGTTATCCCTAAGGCGTGGCTACCAAGACTACCCAATCGCTAGGGCTTCAATCATAACCCAGCAAAAGAAGGGAGAAAACATTTTTTAATCGGTGATCTTAAAGCGAAGTAAGTTGATACTGAAAGAAAGTGGCATTTAGGCTACGAGTAAAGTTTACTAGGATGCCAGAGCCCAAATATAGAGATACTGAACATCTAGAGATCCGGGAAGCAAACGGAACATTATGCAACGATAACAAAAAATGCACCGTGTATAGATGAGACATGGGGTTTCATAATCAATTTACTTAACAACAATTTTCAATGATAATAACAAACCAATCAGAGGCATAACTATGATTTAAAAAATGAAGTCCACCAAAACCAGGTCTTCGGCTGCTAAAATCATCGAGTCACTATGGCCTTGAACGATGCAAAATCATGTAAGAACTACAGGAATGTGCTACATTGAAACAAAAGTTTATTATTGGAAGAAAAATTGGGTTCCCTCCAAAGATATAAATTTCCTAAAGCACAACAAAATGCCGGAATTGGTCCAAAAGAAAGGGGGGCTTCGTAAACCAAAACACAAATCAGGGGGCTCGAAAGGGCAGAGGAACTAGAGTTCCTTGCTGTTTGTGACCTCACAAGAACAATATATATATATATATATATATATATATATATATATATATATATATATATATATATATATATATATATATATATATATATATATATATACTGCAAAATTGTAAACAGTTATACAACAAGCATATGTGGGATTTGAAAGATGAAAAAAATACAACGGAAATCAAGAACCAATGATCGAGAACACACAAAATGAAGACTCAAAATTAAAGTTCGAAAGGAGAGAAAGACAAGGATTCACTTACCGCTGGTGAAGGCGCACGTCAAGCCAATGATGAAGCTGAAGGAAACCGTAAACAAACCGAGAAGCAGGAGATTGACCGGGTGACGTTGATGATAGAAGTACAGAGGGCACAAAACTACAACAACAAAAATTTAAAAAATCAGTAAAAATCCCTACAAATCGAGATTTCACAGAACAGACAGAAAAGAAAGAAAAAACCGATCAATTTCGCGGATAAACAAAAAATGGAGAAATGAAATACTAAAAAAAGCACTAAATTTCTCAAAAAAAAAAAGAGAAACCCACGGAAAACTGAAAAAATCACAGAAAATACCAGCAATCTAGGGAAGACGCAAAAACAAACTAAAAAAATCACCGAAATCCCAACGAAAAAGGGAAAACAGATACGAATCGGAAGGAATGGGACTCACGGAGGAAGGTCATGACGATGATGACGATGTACAGCGCGAAGCCTCCGGGTGACGAGACGAAGAAGGTGGCGATCGGGTGGACGGTGACGACGACGGCGGCTACGGCGACGGTGAGGAGAAGCTGGACGGTGAGGATGGAGTAGATCTTCTGGATGAACTCCCACCGCAGCTCGGGGCTCTCGAGCATCATCGGGTAGAGCGGCGCCGTCCCGCCCTCGACGTCGCCGGCTTTCCGGTACGGCAACTGCCACATATCTCCGACCGGCTTCGGTTTTCAGAGATCAACACTTTAGGATTAGGGCTTCAAGCAATCACGAGAGAAGAAAAGTCGTAAAAAGAGGGAGAAGGTTCTTATAGGCATCGGGTGGTCGACGTTTCGCATTCCGTGTGTGGACAGTCGGGGTATCGGATCGTCTGGAAGTAGTAGGGTGTCAACGGGTCTGGTTTACCCGGACCAAACCCTATACGGTCGGGGTACATTGATAAACAATAAACAAGAAGACTCGATTAAGACCCGAGTCTAGACCCAAAGATCCGATTAATACATGGACCCGGGTATTGTTTGTGAAATTTTATACCACACATGGGCCTGACCCGAGTTCCTATTAAGACCTGCAATTTTTCAATGTAAAAATGATAAAAAAATATTATTTTACTGAGTCATTTTACATGAATGGCGGAGGTGGCGATCAACGAGGTGATCGTCCAGACGACGCGCAACTTCAGTCCGCCGTTCATGTAAAATGACTCTGGGATGCCTCCTTGGTCCTCAGGGCGGCAATTGGGGTCCCTCTCAGCTTCAATGACGGAATCAATGGGGAGATCGTAGCCAGCAACGGGCCACCGGTGGAAGGAGGGGGCGATGAGGATGGTGCAACTCTCGAGTGAACTCCCAAACTTGGCCTTCCACTTGAGGAGGGCGCCGCCGAGCTTGCCGCCGGGGAGCTCGATGCAGAGCCGATGGAGCTCCTTGAAGGAGCGGAGTACCTCGGTATGACATTTAATCACACATTGGGTTCAAACCTACTTGACCTAGATCTAGCTCAGACCAACTTGAAAACATGCTTGGATTAATATTGTACCCAATGGAGCCCAGACACGGCCTTTCCTGATCCCAGACATATATGACATTTAATGAGACCCAGTTTGGGGACCAAGGCCCATAAGCACTAGGTCAGGCCCAGTCATGTTTGACAATCTCCCAAGTCCAAAGAAGCTGGTGGAGCTCTGATCACCGACGCATAGACCATGTCCACACCTATTTGTGCTCCTCCTCAAACCATGTTCACCACCTCTCTCTCCACATCCGACAGGCTAGTTAATTTTCTTTTTTGATTATCTATATTTACTAGCGCTATTATAGTGCCAGTAAAGTCATTTTTCTGGTACTATTTTAGTGTTAAAAAAGGCTTTTTTTTTTTTGCACTCTTATAGCGCCGGTAAAAACTCATTCACTATAGCGCTATGCGTTAGCACCAACTACTGACACAAGGCAGACTTTCACTAGCGCTGTTAAAGGTCTAATTTCTTGTAGTGTCTCGAAACTCACTAAACCTATCCATATCTTCATAAAATGAATTCATGACCCTATTTTTAACCCCTTTTTTTCATAAGAAAAGTGCTAGGGTAAGCCCCTACTTTTATTGCATTCATACACCAACAAACACTACAAGAAAAACATGAATTAGCGACGGACATTTGTGACGGATTTTTTCCGTCGCAAATGTGTGACGGATTAGCGAGAAAAAACTATCCGTCGCTAACATTTAAAATATTTCTCGACTCCATTGGATACAACAAGGCTCTGTTTGGGAGTCTTGCATTGAGACAGAAACACCATTCCAATGTGTTGTCAAAATATGGTTTTGCCAAAAAAGTGGTGTTGAGGATGGAGTTGCCAATAACATCCTCTTGTGAATGATGTTGAAATGTGGTGTTAGGCTGCCACTCCATTTCAATGTAGTGTTTTGGCAATGTCAGTCTTCCTAAACCTATGTCACCTGGGTATGGGTACCGAAGGTATGACACAACAATTCTAAAAAATGTGGGTACATGAACACGGCTATATGAGTTTAGGGACACGGCTATATATATATCACATAAATACAAAATAAATTCAAAACAAACTGGATATAATCTAAATATATATATTATATCTAAAATATATATTATATACTGAAAATACAAAGTTAAAATTGAAAATATAATTATAAATTATAAATTGAATACAAACTTGTATATACGGAAGGTAAAATGACGTGTCCAAGTATTGACTCATGTCCACATGGGTATGAAGGGCAAAATGGAGTGTCCGTGTGACATAGTTCGAAACATCAAAGAGCATGGGACCGCTGGCAGAAACCACAACACACCTCGGATTCAAGGCCCTCAAACAGAGCCAAAGTGTTTGCAAGTTGGTCTCGGCCAGGCATAGGTCATGTAGGCTTGGACCCCATGTTTGTGCCCCAAACTCAGCCCATTCTGGGGATGGCGCCCAAGATAGTGTCCTTACCTAGGCACAAATCAGGTATCTTTGACTGATGTTGCAATAAGGCTTTCTGATCTAGGCAAGGGTAAGACTACAATTTTTTACATACCCCTAGTTCCATAAGACCAAGTTTGTGGTCTTTTTGCCTATAGTTGAAGTCATATGGTGGTGCTGTGCTGTATCTATTTTCATATATTGAGATAAGTCCCATTCAATGCCGCCACCAGAACTCACATGATCCAACCTATTATTGTGAACATCAGTTATTCATCAAATCTACACCCACCCAGGTCGCTAAGTGGTAGAGGTTCTGGGGAGAAGGTGACGACCCCTTCCTCCCAGGTTCGATTCCAACCGGGTGTAAGGGTGGGCTCCGTAACACACTCACTGCTGAAGTTATGGTCAGTGACTCCACCCGGGGTTTACCTCATGGGGGTCTGGCTCATTAAGTGATGTGGTGAGAGTGATTCATCATCCAAAAAAAAAGTTATGGTCAAATCTTGAAATGCACCAATAAGCTTGCAAATTTGCAATGACAAGTTCTTGATTTAGTATTGTATGTCCTGCGATCATTTTCAAGAATTTGGAAGATCTTAGTTATGGTGAAAGCTTTCCTTGCTCATGTCAAAATTCTTCGTGTAGCTATACTCCTTTGCACTATCTGATTGCATGGAAGAGATCAAGAACACAGCAGCGGTTGCAGACTGGATATCAACAGGGCTATAAAGCAAGCTCCCCGAGTACATCCGGCTGGATCTGAATTCGCACTCGTTCAAGGCATTGGGCATGTCCAGACCTGATTGAAGTTCTCTGCTTTGCTGGCTGTAGACCCAGTTGATGGAAAGGAAGAAGGGATCCAGACGAATCCACCCTGTGTTGAAATACAAGCCCGAATCTTTAGACCCGAAGATGACGGTTTTGGTCATCGGGTCGGGTCTCAGTAGCAGGAGCCAGTGTCCCGGCTTCCCGGCATGTACTCCTAAGGGGGTTAACCATGTAAACTTCAGCAGTGAGTGTGTTCCCTCTACTTTGTTATGCTGTGACTACTAACTATGGTCATGTGGACATGTTGGATGATAATACAACAGGCATTAGAGGTATGGCTTCCTATTGCTTGTGTAAATGGGGACAGAAGGGAGCCTATGAGGAAATTTGTGAGAGGAATAATGATGGCATTTCTGAAGGCTTATCTGTTGGGTGATCTTGATGCTTTTGAGAAGATAGTTCAAGAGCCTCATACTAAAACCAGTGGAGTACACCATTGATAATAAAAAAGGAATAACAGGGTGATTGGTGTCTCATATTCTCATTTTTTGCATTATAAAACATTACATGGTGCAAAAAGTTAAATAGATACCAAATGCTGCTAAGATTGGTCTTCATCCTTTATAATAAAGACCATAATTTCATATGGTTAGTTTGGTCAGGATGTTAAAACTAAAGTATACCATGATCTCACCAAGAGTTAACTGGTGTCATGGCCTCCATGGTGCAGCCTAGTTGAGCTGTTATCAAATAAATTCAACTTTGGTTGTGCAGAATCTAGCAGCCACAAATCTTATTCTCGAGATTTTTCTCAGCAAGAGAAAGCCTTACGATAACTGGATTTTTTTTTAAAATTAGATATTAAGAAAATCCCATGAATTTATTCAAATTTTAAAGAAAAGTAGCAAAAAGCTTATAGATATCTCTTGAAACAATAGCAGAAGATTTTGAGAGCGGATTAGGTCCAAGAGCTTTTGGACAGAAAAACTGTTTAACACAGCTGGATGGATACATCATGTAAATTAGTGGCACCCAAAACTCATCCAAAAGGATGGCCTCTACCTAAATGGGTCCCCAAAAAAATTACCGATGTGGTTCACTTTCTAGATGAATGGCATCAATGACAGACATGAACTATAGCAGAAAAACATCTAAAACAAAGAGCATTTTGTTGGGAACAATACCAACACACTATCGACAAATCGACTAAAAAAAACAAACAAAAAGAAGCAAAAAAAAAAGAAAAAAGATTTACGTGGTTCGAAAAGAGTTGCCTACCTTCATGGTTTTACCGACACTTGTTATTCAATTGAGATATCACACACTACAAAGGACAGATTGCCCTCTTTAAACAGAGGGAGTCTAAGGGTATTATAAAGACTGCAAATGTAGCTTCTCATATTACAAGGAGTCTACTAGACTTTAATCTAATTCTACAATGCCTCTAGGGTAAAATTATAAAACTATCCTCCAAACAATTTGCCTCGAAAATTTTAGGATTTATATCATGGTAGGAACCAGGATCCAACTCCTCCAGCACATTTGATAGGTTTTGGGTGCCATTGATTTTCTATTGAACGACATGTCTTATACAGTTTTTCAATTCAAGGCTTCTTGGACCTGATCCACTGTTCTCTTATTGGCATCAGTATGGCACATGGGTGGGTTCACTACAAGAAAACTGTTAATTAGCGACGGAAATTTGCGACGGATTTTTTTCGTCGCAAATTAGCGACAAATTAGCTAGAGAAAACTTTTTTCATGAATTCGTCGCTAATTAGCGACGGATTAGCGATGAAAGTTGTTTCATCGCTAATCCATCGCTAATTAGTGATAGATTAACGACAACAATTTTTCGTCGCTAATTCTCAATACAAGAAAACCATTTTAGTGAGGGATTTAGCGAGAGAATTTTTCCGTCGCTAATTAGCGACGGATTAGCGAAGGAAAAATTCCCTCGCTAATTTTCGATTTAAACTGAGCGCGAAATTTTCCCTCTCTCCTCGTTCGAAATTTAAATCGACCGCGCGATTTAAACCGCTCTCTCCCCGTCAAAGAGCGCGCTGGAGAGCATGACGGCGATGAGGCAGATTGTTGGAGGACGGCGACGCCGGCGACGGAGGACGGAGGACGGCGACGACGGAGGACGGCGACGACGGAGGACAGCGACGCCGGAGGACGACGACGATGGAGGACGGCGACGACGAAGGACGGCGACGATGGAGGACGGCGATGACTTCGGAGGATGCCGTTTCATGGAGGACGGTGACGACGTCGGAGGACGGCGACGGTGACGACGGAGGACGGCGACGAGTTCGGAGGACGCCGTTTCACGGTGGATGGCGACGAGGCTGAGCGATTGTTGGAGGAAGGCGACGCCGGTTCACAGAGGACGGCGATGCCAGAGAGCACCGGTTCACGGAGGACGATACAAGTCTGTGAAATGCCTGTCGGGTGCGGTATAAGTCCGGCTTATTGCTGCCAGAATACCGCCCGACAGGGATCGATTTTTTTTTTTTAAATTTAGCGACAGATTAGCGACGGATAATGTCCGTCGCTAATCTGTCGCAAATTTGCGACGGAATTAACGACAGATAAGTTTTTCGCCCATTAGCGAGCAAAAATTCGCGATGGCCTCTATCCATCGCTAAACTGTTTAGCGATGGATTAGCGACGGATTTAGGTCGTCGCTAATCCACAGGTTTCTTGTAGTGATTGTGAAACACGGATCCCAAGATCCTGATTCTTAATGCGAACATATAATGTGATCTGTCATGTCATCACCATCTGTTCAAGAGATTAACGGCTGCTAGTGTGAGCTCCGCTTGTTTGCACAATGAATGAATGGCCGTGATGAAGGGAATAACCCATGATCGTGCAGTGTGGTTGGGCCTTCACCACTAGACGGGTGGTCAGGGTTCCATTCTCATGTAGGGATGGCAGTGGGGCGGGGCGGGGGACAAGGTTTCCACCCCCGCCCCGCCTCAAAATTTTATCCTCCACCCCCGCCCCGCCTCCGCGGCGGGGATGGATTTTATCCTCCACCCCCGCCTTCATCCCCGTTTCATGTCCTCCACCCCCGCCCCGTCCCCGTCCCCGTCCCCGCCCCGTCCCCGTCCCCGCCCCGCCCCCGCCCCGTCCCCGTCCCGACCCCGCCCCCGTCCCCGACCCCGCGGGATGAGCGTGCTCGTCACCGGCGCCGCTGGCTTTGTCGGCACCCACGTCTCGCTCGCCCTCCGGAAGCGCGGTGACGGTGTCGTCGGCCTCGACAACTTCAACGACTACTACGACCCCTCGCTCAAGAAGGCCCGCCGTCGAATCCTCGGCGACCACGGCGTCTTCGTCATCGCCGGCGACATCAACGACGCCCGGCTCCTGGCCAAGCTCTTCGACCTCGTCGCCTTCACCCACGTGATGCACCTCGCCGCCCAGGCCGGAGTCCGGTACGCTATCGAGAACCCGGCGTCCTACGTGCACAGTAACGTCGCCCGGCTCCAGGGTTAGGAAATTAGGGAAGGGAGTTAGGGTTAGTAAACAGTTCATCTGAGTTGGGGGCGGGGATGGGGCGGGGCCGGGACGGGGATGGGCCGGGGGCGGGGCGGGATGGGCCGGGGCGGGGATGGGGCGGGGCGGGGCGGGGGAACGTGCCAGTCCATCCCCGCCTCCACCCCCGGACGGGGATGGATTTTAACCTTCATCCCCGCCTCCATCCCCGTTTCATACCCTTCATCCCCGGTCCAAACGGGGCGAAGCGGGGCGGGGCCCCGCTTTCCCCCGGTCCACTGCCATCCCTATTCTCATGGGTGTCACCCTCTTGCATATTGCCGAAGCAAGGCAACTCCCTAAGGGTCCCTTAGTGAGGGGTGCACCCCGGTTTTACACCGCTGGAGAAGCAACCTTAGGCTTGCAGGGTTGAACTGAAATTTAGCCGGTGACAGACCGGCGTGGCCAGGTTTCTTACTTCGGGGGTGGTTTTCTTCGGTTCTCATATCGAAGGAAACCCATGATCAGTGATCTGGCAGTTAAAACCAGTCCTCTCTCTTGGTAGGCTCCACCCTTGTGGTACTAACCTCAATCATGGCGTCATACCCCCAATGACACTGCCATGCTTAAGTTCAGACATTATGGTGTCCAGTATGATTGCCTTACTGAACCATGGAAAGCTGGCAAATTTATCAAAGACAAAATTCTGGAGGGTTTCAGACCTTGTTTGTGGAATTTAAACTCAAGGCTCCTCAGTAACTTAAGAAGATGGCTTATATTTTTACCAACACAGGCTTTCATCCGCAGACCCCTCAATTATGAGCGTCTGCAAAGATGACCCTTACGCCTTGTCCTTTGTAGGGCACCCTAAGATTCATAAGCCGAAGAGCATGATTGGCTGAACATGGCTGTTTTTCTCTTGGACCAAACAAGATGAAAAGGGAGGAATTAAGCATGAGTGGTTTCTAATTTTCCTTAGACTAAGTTTGTTACTTTTTTATTCTTCTAATATATTGACTTAGGGTTATCACTCACCTGTACATTGAGACCAAGCATCATTCAGAATATAAAACCAAAGAACACCTTCATTGATCATAATGCATTTGGGGCAAGAATTCGGGGTTCATGAACTTGCGTGAGTAGAACCTTTGTAGCAAATGAAAATTTTCCTTGTTGCATAAATTTGTGAAACGCGTTTCAAAAGAAAATGGTCGAAAATCCAATGGCGACATTTTTCATCATCAAATTTCAATTGCGGGGTGCTGTTGGGGCACTTTTTGTGCATCTAGTTGAATATGAACAAGTTCATGAACACCAAAACGAGTGTAGCATGCAGTTATTGAACTTTTAGTTCAAGTGCCTGTTTGTTTTAACAAAGAATTAACAAGTAGGGCCCAAGAGACAATGCTAAACGAACCAAGTCAAGTTTCACATGATAACAAAACATCTTCTTGGCCGATCAACAAGAAAAGCCACACCAACAGGAGCTCCGCTTGTTTGGTAGGAGCAGCAGCTAGTGCACATCACCTTGTGTTGGGACCCTGCAAGTTCAAATCCCAATGGTATCGTTGTATAACTGGTAGGGGTCTGCCTAATTAATTACCCAGTTTGCCTTTGAAAAATAAAGAAAAACAAGAAAAGCCACATCAAAGCTTGACTACCTCAGTGCTCTACCATCATATAGTCCCTGGATTACATAGGTTCTTGATGCTAATTTGGCTCGTTGAGTGCCCACAACGGCTCCACGCATATGGCTGGGTGGGTAGGTTCAATTCTGATCCAGAGCAGATCAGGTGATCTGTCAAATCACTTTAAGAAAGTGATTTGATATTTTGGCCGTTCATTGCTTTCTTGATCTGCTCTCCTCAAACAGTGATCAAATCATGAATCTTGAGATTATAGTTGGACCAGTCCTTTTTTCCATGTGAATGGAAAAACTCAAGAGAGGGTGTAAACACGAGCACACCCTCGACCTTAGTGAGCCACCAGCCTCGGCTTATCCAAAGAACAAAACCCTTGCGGGAATCGAACCCTAACTGCACATCTGACAGCCTAGGCCCATTCCAATTACGCTAATCCCATGAATCTAGTTTGACTAGTCCTTGAACCCAACCAACCTGCCCTATGACTAGTGCTATCAAAAGCAACAGTGTTCTCTGGCAGGGCTCCGGACTGAATTCAACGACCCCACCAGGCCTTATTCTGTGCCTGCAAGAGAGATTTATCCCAAAGCTAGAGAGAGAAAGGAAGCTTGGAACTTCAATTCAAACAGCAACAGTGTATTCTGAAAGACCCTCTTTTCTCTCTCTTTCTCTCATACTTGTTGGTACTTGAAGCAAAAACAGTAGAGGCAGAAAGAACACCCTTTATCACGTCACTTCTCGTGAAATAACAGCCTCGGGAAGACACACCAAGCACTCACTACCCCACTCCGTGACCAACTTTTCCATCATATTACTAAAATCATGTCCCCAGTACACAAAAATTCCCATAAATTTCTTCCATAAATCTCCTTAAGTCACACTCATCCCATCTTCCCAACTTCTCTTCTTCACTCATTAGTGGTAACAAATCAAAACAAAAAACCCACAAAAAGTACACAGAAACTGTAGAACTCCCACCATTTGAACACCTTTCACCTCAGTAAAGAGTTACATTCTCAAGGAATTTCCCAAATTCAAATAAGAACATACAAATCTGATTGAGAGGCAAACACAAGTGACATAAACCTTACACATGCAAACTTGGCATCGGTTTCGTACGTGTAAAAGCTGTACACTTCAAGGTACTCCTTCACGTGCCAAACCTTGCCAATGACCCACCATCTCATCCATGGATGTCTTTTTTCCGCTACCACCCTTTTCTTTTGTTCATATTCCCATCATGTCCCTTCCGTTTTAGTATGCCTAATTCATCCCTGTTAGTTAAACTTGCCATCATTTGTCAGTGGACATGTTTCTCATTTTCATGGGCAAGATACACAGGGCATGAGTACCTCAGGTATGGTGGTCTCTGAGGCCTGCTATTTTCTCGGGCGGTTCATGAGCAATTATGGAATTGGGGGACTCTTTTAAGGCATGAAGAGTTTGTTCCCGCACTTGCACCTCCAAGCCTCCGGGTAGTACTCAAGTGGGCTGCTCCGGCCTGGTTGGATTGGGACATGGACTGCCCTGCAAGGCGCGCACCCACCACACTTGGCTCGGCATGTGGGCGGTGATGATCCGATTAATTGCCGCATTCGGTCATTGACACGGACCCCACCATCCGGCGACGAAGACCACCACCGCCACCTCCTACTCCATCTCTTGGAATTCTCTTGGAGAGAATCCCTCCACTGTTGTGTAACAAGGAGTTAGCAATGTGATATATGACATACAATTTCAAAAACTAACATGCATTTCCTTACTTTTATCTAATGACAAGACTACCTTTTGCGAGAGATCAGGTGCAATGTGATTGCACACTTATGTTGTACTCTGCACCTGATCATTCATCATCTGCGGTTTCCAACGATGGAGAGTGATCAGGTGCAGCAGCACACACTAAAACTGTGCAATCACGTTGCACCTGACCTTCCCTCACTGCTTAAACACTTGATCTTCATATTTAAAATGGCATAGCAGCTAATTTTCTCAATCACTTAGAATGACTCGAGGAGTTGATGCAGCCAAGCATAAGGGTAAATCAGTCATTTCAATAATATATCAGTGTCTTAGCCGAGATCCTATATTTGACTTCAATGGGGAATAAAATCTTAGTGAACAAGATATCCTTAATGAGCTCAAGTAAGGCTTAGCTGCAGGGACAATTCATATTGGCAGCATACCCATTCTGTGATACAGAAACTCATCGATAGATTTTTTTCTTTTTTTCTTTTTTTTTGGTTTATTACACATAAAAACTGCTGTCAAGATGAGAGGCGTGTGTGAAATGTTAGGCGTGCCCCCCCCTCCTCCCCACAAATCAGGGTGATTATTGTTTCGCTTGACATCACTCAAAGTATCAAACTGGTGCTATCTTTCAACTTGAATGTCTTATACTGACTTAACTTATAAGTAGGTAGATCAAAGAGCAGTAAATTTCAGGAAGACAACCTTCCGAGACTGCCTTCTAAAGCAAATAAAGAGAAGGGATGGGAATGCCATATAAACCTATAAGGGCAATCTAGGAAATATTTACAGATCACAGAAATTTCAGCCTTCATTTTTGTGAAAAAAAGTACCATACTGTCCCTAGGGGTTAAGATTTCCTCCAAAATCAACATTGGAGTCCTAAACATTTCCCAAAATGATAAAAATATCCAAACACTTTCTAATGATAGGTCTACTTAATTAAACTCATTTTTTTAATCAACAAAAAATTACTTTTTTACTAACAGTTTCATGAAAATCCTAGAGAGAGAGAGAGAGGTACCTCTTCCATCACTCTCGCAATTTGATGATGGTCAGTTGTCACCATTAATGACATACCTGGAAAGGGAGAGAGAGAGAGGAATAAATGAGAAAAAGTTGGGGAGGGGATTAATGGAAGACAGTGAAAGAAAAGATTTAATGGGTGGATAGGTTGCTTACTAGGAGGCCTTCTGGTGGTAGCAGTCACCACCGCCACCATCACCACCACCGCTACCACGGTTGAGAGGAGAATAATCCGACGGCCGGATGGCATCGAGGCGGCATTCGGCCATCCTTGCTCGGCCATGGCCGCAGAAATATGACTGGCACCAGAGAGACAGAGAGAGACTTCGATTCTCCTCTCTTCTCTTTCTGCTTCTGCTGCTGCTTCTCTCTCTTAAAAGAAGAAAAGAAGAAAATATAAACTTATAAATAAAGGAGGTAAGGAAAAATAAACATATAAATAAAAGGAGAGAAATTATTTTAAGATTGAAAGGGGAGTATGGAGGGGATACGGAGAAATGGTCGTCTAAGAGAGAGAGAGAGAGAGAGAGAGGAGTATTATTGGATTGTTTTCTCTAATTTTATTTTATTTTTTATTTTTTTTTTATCCTGGGGTGATTTTACTGATTCACATGAGGGGCTCTTGGTCAATGGCAGGATAATAATTTTTTGTCGCGTAGTAAATATGCTTTACATGCATGAGCCCCCCCTGCGAAGAGGACGCGAATGAACTGTAATTTTTTTTTTATGGTTTTTAACTTTTAAATGACAAAAATACTCTTACATGTAGTGATTTTCGTTACAAAGTAAGATGTGGTAATCATCTTCTATTTTCAAAATGCCCCATGTAAGCTCCATATGACAGTGATGAATTTGTGCATCTTTTCTATTTTTTAAGATCAATATTCTTTTAGTAGGCATAAACATGCTTGCGGAACCATATGTATAGTTGTTTTCTATGCAGTTTGGTAATCCTTACTAGGGCTGGACAATGGGTGGACCGGGCCAGCCCGGCCCGTTTTGTGAACGGGCTTGACCAGGTCATTGACGGGCCAGCTTGGTCAAGCCGAACACATTGACCAACCGGGTCAGGCCTAGGCCCTGTTCGGTTCAAGTTCAGTACTAATACAAAACCCGTGGCCCGTCCGTTATGCCTATGAGCTTAATTCAGGCTGGTCGACCGGACTGGATTGCAAGGCATTATATATTCAAAACCTTTTTCATATGTTTTTTTTTTTAATTTATAGGTTTTCATATGGATGGAGGTGATAAGAAAGGATATGAATGCTTTGAACCTCACCGAGGACATGGCATTGGATAGAAATGAATGAAGGAGAAGGATTTATGTGGAAGACCCATAATGATTTTCTTTGTTGGTTCATATCGCCGACCCCAATTGTTTTGGGATGAAGGCGTAGTTGTAGTTGTAGTTGTTGTTGTTGTTGTTGTTGTAAAGGTCCTTCTAGCATAAAATTTCAAAATGTAAAAGAATAGATGTGATCCAAGATGGATCTATTTTTTGAATCATGACGGGTAACCCATTAGCCGGACCCGAACCGTCGGGTTTAAGCCTGGTTTGGATTAGGCCTTCTTCAAAAAACTAAGCCCAAGCCCGACCCATTCGGTCCGGGCCATGGGCCGCCTGGCTATTGTTCAGTCCTAATCCTTTTTGAATTTTTACTCTGAGAAACCACCCCCAGGCGCAGAGATGTTCAGTTCTAATATCCTTATGACACGATGAATCATGTAATTTTTGAAATTTGAAACTTTTAAACATTAGCTATTGGCTCTGTTTGGTGGGAGCAATTTGTGCAAGATCATCATGTGATGGGACGTTGCAAGTTCGAACCCTACTGGTATGGATGCTTGTATAAACTGCCTGATTGTAGGACTTGTCTATTGAAAAAAAAGAGCCCAAGTCCCCAGCTTGATCATTAAAAAAAAAACTATTGACACGAGATATTGGGAGCAAGTTCTATTTAAATCTCAGATTAAACAAGCTTATGCTATCTTTGTATTGTATTGCATAGGTACCCAATTTCCCATAAAGGACACACTCATCTGGGAAGGTTAAAGTTGAGTATACTCCTGGGTGAGAAAAAAAAATCTCAATGGTTTTAGCAATTGGAGACCTATGAATATGTGATTGGTGAGAGAGGTTTTCTCTTAACCTAGCTCAAAAAAAGAAAGTATTAATACCCAATATTCCATCCAAGCTTTATGAGAGCAAAAATGCAGTGTTTAATATGTTATGTTAATGAGGACAAGTAGGCAAAACTTTTTTGGATGGATAACCAGTGTTTAATATGTCATGTTAATGAGGCCAGCTTGGTAACGTTCATGAGTTGCCTCTACCACATAAGGATATCCTTTGTGGGTCAAGTAGGTAAGACTAACACATCCATTGTGTTTGTGTTAATTAAAACAAGTAGGTAAAACTAACACACCTTTAGAAAAAGAAGATGTTGATCTTGAGCACATTTTGGGGCTTGATGACAGACTAACCAGTCTAATTGCAACACATTAGGGCAGATTTATTTCAATGACAACAATCTCAATGGATTTAGTCTAAAAATTGGCCTTGAAGAAACAATTTCAATATATGTGAGTGTGAGCATATTGTGGGCCTTGACTAAAAATTGAAAGGTTGGATCAATATAAAGTTCGCAACTATTTGTAAAGCCTTGTCAAATCTTAAGAAGTTCTATTAAAAAACTGACCCCATTTAGATGGGACAACACATTCATATCCGCGGAGACCATAAAGATGATAATGACAATGAAGAAGATAATATAATAATTGTGTTATTGATGGTGAAGGATTAACTTTCAATTACACCAAAAGGGCTCTGGTTGTCTGGTCGGAGCAGTGATCGCACTTCACCTTGTGTTGGGACGTTGCAAGTTCAAATCCCAATAGTATGGTTGCATAACTTGTGGGTAGGGTTGGTAAACAAACAGAGCAGCTTGTGAATCGGCTCCGTTCGGGTCGTCACGAACTTGTTTGTGATCAGTTTGTATAGTTGATGAGACGATCCACGTGCAGCTCGTTTAGCTTAAACGAGTCAAGCCCGGCCCAAACACAAGGTGTTCAGCATGGCTCAGCTCGATAGTGCTCATATAGATAAACAATATATTTTTTTATGGATAATATATATTTTGTGTAATATATAAAAGAAAGAATGCATAAAATATAGATTATTAAGTGTAATATATATATATATATATATATTCAAGTATAATATATAAAAATGTATAGACTAGGTATAAATAACATGAAATGTTTTTAATGAGTCAGCTTGTGTTCGTCGTCTTATTCAGGAATGAGTCAAGCTTGAGCTCAGTTCGGCTAAACACAAACAAGAGCTGAGCCATGAGCTCAATTCACTCATAAATGAGCCGAGCCCGCACATGCCCTGTTCGCTTACTTCGGATCGTTTACCAGACCTCCTTGTGTGGGTCTGCCTAACCCCAGCTTGCCTATTTAAAAAAAAAAAGATTTAACTTACAATTACATGTGTCATTTTCAAATAAAACACTGCAACCATAATCTTCTTTAAAAAAAAAAAAGTTCATGGATATCTTTGTCATTTAGGAAAAAATACAACTTTTGAAAGCTTGTGAAACTGGGTCCCAGGGGTGGTTTTATTTTTTATTTTCTTGGTCATAAAAATTTTAATTGTCAGCGTTAAAAACCCATAATCGTCTATCTCGAAGGAAACATGACCTTTTTTGTAATTTTCTTTCTAGTCAAAGTCAATGCTAGAAAATCAAGTGGCTAGGAGTTTGGGAGGGGGGGGGGGCTAAGGTTTGCACGTGCGGGATCTACAAACCCTAGAAGGAGGAGCGCTACAAACCCTAAAAGTGTCTCGGAGTTGCGCTCGTGCGTCCTCGTTTACGTGTCTCGTACAGAGCAGTCAATCGCGGGCCCCACGTGCAGGAAGCGTGACGACAGAATCTGCAAACCCTTGAAGAGGGTGCATATTTTTGCAAATTTTTGTGGGACCCACTTTAGGATATAAACCAATTGGAATCTGCCACGTTCTCACGTAGGTCCCATACTGTCAGACCGTCCGGAGCTGACCCGGGAATTTGTGCGTGTCGGGTCAAAGGTATTAGGTCACTAAATGCCCTACCTTAACGAATGAGGAGACAGTCAAAGAAGGAATTAGCACGATTTTTGAGATGACGAGTTTACGCCTCGTTGCTTGGTTTGTTACTTTGGCTAGGACGAGCTTTGATTAGTTTGGACCGTGCCATTTTGTTCACCAACTTGGCTCAGTCAATCAAGTGTTCATTTGAAGTGGAAGGTGGACATGGAATCGTGTCCAATGTGACCAAGTTCATGAAATCTCTTGTTTCCCTTCGCACGTGAAATATGTCCAAACTCTCTCTCTCTCTCTCTCTCTCTCTCTCTCTCTCTCTCTCTCTCTCCCACTAGTGTAACTCACATATAGGCTAACTTGATGAACTAAGGGCACGTTTGCTTTGGTCACTTGTGGGATGAGCAATTACAGCTGAGAATCTAAAAACATTAATAATTGTTGGATACAAGGTCGACCAACTTTCACAAGATTCATGGGAGAAGCATTTTGGAACGAGAATAATAATCACCTTTTGTATTTTTCATGTTTCACTAAACTTGAGAAAGTGTTGTGATTGTGATTAGCAATCACAGGAAGCTAAGAAAATTTAAGCACCACAGGGCTCAATTACTTTGCAATTTGTTATTCATACGCAACTAGGGCTGCACAATGAACCGAACCAGCTTGAGCACGGCTCGAGCTTGACTCGGTTCAGCTCAGCTTGAAGCTCGTTCGTGCTTTAAATGAGTCGAGCTTCAACATGCTTCTAAAGCTTGGACCAGCAAATGAGCCAAGCTTGATCAGCCTACCGAGCTCGATAAAGTTTGGTTGGATATATATATATATATATATATATATATATATATATATATATATATATATATATATATATATATTTGCAATTCTATTCAACAATTTATTGTTAATGTAATGGGTAGGCCGTTGAGTTTTTATCAAAAGGCTCATAGTTTGAATCCCATTTTTCCTTTTTTTGTTGATAATACAGAGTACTTTTAGTATGTATATATTATTTTTGGTGTCAATGATTAAAATATATGCTTTGGCTTAGTGGTGGGTCACTTGGGAAACTTGAACAATAATTTTAAAAAAATAAACCTTTTTGGAATGCCTTGAAGCTTGGCTCAGTTCAAGCTTGAAACCGAGCAGAGTCTGAACAAAGCCATTCAAGCTTGGCTCTGAGCTCTAACCGAGCTTGGACAAATATATTTTGCACCTAGCCGAGTTCAAACAACACAGGCTCAGCTCAAACTCGGCTCGTGTGCATCCCTACATACAACAACCATTGACTTTTCTAGAGTTACTAGAATATGAGAACTAGAAATATGGGCATTTCAACACTTTTTTTGCAAATCCAATCATCTGGTTGTGCTTGGCATGATGAAGCTAGGAATCAATCCATTGGATTGAGTATTTTTAATGAAAAAATAAGATTTTTGAATGCTTGAATATTTATAAAGATTGAGTCATTAATTTTTAAAGCCTTAAAAAATCTTGTTTATGCATCAAAATAGGATGATTCAATTAGAGTGGGTTCTCATAAAACCATACATGTAGATCACATCCATAAGGTAAGATTCAAGATAAATAAATAAAAAATTCATGAAAATCGTGGTACGTACATTAGTTCTCATATTCTAATGCATAGTTTAAAACCTCACCGGGTTGACCTCGTGACATGGTTGAATTGGCCTGGATCACCGAGTCACTGGGTCAAAAAGCATATGTAACTCGGATGGTCGAGTCATGGGCGAGTCGTGCACATATATACATATATAGTATATTATATATATATAATTACATATATTATATGAATTATAATATAAATATTATGTATATTATATATAAAATTATGGTTATACATGCATTAATAAAATTATACATTAAATATATTATAAAAAATAGCATATAATATATATTATATATAATATATTGATAAAATACTATAAAATATAGATATTATATACATATATTTATATATTTTATATAAAATATAAAGTTAACATGACCCGGCAGAGTCATTGAGTTGACCCGACTAAGTCACAAGTCACTAAAGGATGAGTTGAGTGAAGAGTAATTGAGTTTTAAAACCATGTTCTAGTGACTCGGCTTTTCTATAGTCAATTCTTCCTCTATGACTTAATCTATAATCAAGATTGACCAAGAGCCAGGGTGAAAAAATAAGGGTGCCCAAGTGAACCAATACTGATTAGTAAATTTGGGCTCATCTTATAGGGCTGAGTTTGCTTCATGTTTGCATATGGAAGCTTCCAAAACTTTACTATTTTCCTTTTCCTTTCTTTGCTCTCTTTGTTTTTGTTTTAATTTGGGCAAACAACACCATAGCTTCAAAGAAACTTGGATGACTTCAAATTCATTGTAGTCTTGAGAAGAGTTAAAAGACGAAGGTGAGTCTCTAGACCTATGCAAATTTAGAAGAGTCTACACATAGCCAAGCTCATTATAGCAACAGACCAAAAGTGTCATAGGTAGGCTGAGTCTATGTGAAGTCACCCATCCATGGTCCACTAAAGATTCAATGACGCTAAAGAGTCAAGGTCAAAATTTATGGAAACTTTCCATCTTTTACAGAAAGAGTAGCTTATGCTTCATGGGGGTCTTCTTTTTCATTGGGGTAATTTATATATAGGTCTCTAACAGATGGTAAATTTACATTTAACCTCATTAGTTTTCAAATATTTAAGAAAAAACCCTACCTTTTTAAGAAATTGGCTAGATGACTGTTTTGATCTGTATTTAGATCACCTAAATCTAGTTAGCTCTTTAAAATGACACTTTTGAACTTTTCATTTCTTCAAATGATATCATTCTTGTAGCTCCTTATCTTTGTAACTGCAGTTAATGGCAAATAAATAATTTTAGAGGGGAAAAAGTCATACTCACAAACCTTATTAATAGGTTTTTTTGGCAATATAAAATCTCATAATAAATTGAACATTTCTATTTTTCTTGGTAAATTATTGATATATTTAAATTTAAAAATATATAAGAATATAAGGATACCCATAAAATTATAATTAATAATTTATAATATAACAATAAACACGTGATATAGAAAAAACAAGCAATATTTTGAGAATATCTCATTTTTTTAGGGGCTATGGTTTTTGAAAATCTCACAACAAATCGTGAGATTTTCAAAATGGCCGATATTTGTATCTATGGCAAAAGTAACACAAGCGTCCAACCAAGCAAACTTTAAAAAGTCAGGTGCTTTATTTTAATATTGGAGACCAAAGGCAGTTAATTTTAAATTCATTTACACATTAAGTGCCTATATGTAAAATACCCTTTTTATTGAGAAGAGAATCTTTTCCCATCATGATGTGCATGTGCTGTCATTTCTGTTCCTTTCCCTTTTGTCTTCTGATGAATTGATGTAAAAAGCATGATTAGCTACAGTAACAGCCTCATGTGTCGCAAAAGCCACTCCTAGCTGGGGTACAATCTTAGCAATAAAGTCCGGTGAAGTACTTCAGTTTGTAAGGTCTACAATAGCTGTTGTCTAATGAGCAGCTGTGGGTCTTTTCCATCTTTGATGGGGAATGAACTGCACTTTGCAAGGTAATGCTTTTTCTTGTGGAATTTTTCTATTTGCTCTTACTCTGACAAAAAAATCCATATTTTTTTGGATTTTAAAAGTGTTCCCATTACCTTTTAAATACAAAAGTATTAGAAAAGTTACCTTTCATACATTACAGCATTTAAATAACTGGTATGAACACAAAATAACCATGGCAAACTTGCATTTTTAGTGGCATGGAACATAGCTTTCTGTGTAACCCAACCCTTCCCCCACCCCACTTCCCTCCCAAGGTAACACACTAAAAATGTTTGGTACTAATGAAGTTATGAAACTATTGTTCTAGAAATCATAGTTGCAAGCTGTATCTGCTCAATCTAACCATATAGATGTATTCAACATTGTTTTTCTTGCTAAGGTTCCACCTTGAATTGTATTTATCTAAATCTAAAACATATTTTTTTTAAGTTGGGAAGTTTTGATACATTGTGGGCTGTTGGCTTTTGAATCACTTCAAAAACCAGCTTACATGTCACAATCATGTGATTCAAAACTCATTTCCAGCTAAATATCAATATAAAATACAGCTGGAAGGTTTGATCTACAAGAAATTTAAAAGTTTTTATAATGATTTCAGTAGTTTACATTGGTTAGTACCAATATATATATATATATATATATATATATAGAGAGAGAGAGAGAGTTCACCATTCAACATTACCAAAATACATTCAACAGAATATTGGATGAGAGAGAAACAAAAAAGAAACATAAGAGCAAAACAGCCACAATCTATATATATATATATATATATATATATATATATATATATATATATATATATATATATATAGAGAGAGAGAGAGAGAGAGGATTGCATACTATAATATGTCCAAGTGATTTATATGGGCACCAGAAGGCAGTAACTGAACTAGTTTAAAAACAACCTAGAGCTTGGAGACTGGTTATCGTAGTCTCTTTGAAACTGACATGTTTCAAATCAAATGCCTTTCATACTAATGTGAGAATATTTAAAAGGACCATGTCAGTGTTTTGTGGACCTTTAATTTGAAGCGTTCTGCGTGTTCTACTCTTACATCCAAATCATATTCATGTAATCATTTCAGAACCATAACAATCTCATCATTGTAATTGATACATGGCTCTTGGAAAATTTTATAATAAAGTAAAGTGTTCGGTATATTTATTACAATAAAATAATATATCCACACAAAAAAAAGATAAAATTATGGAATAATGTGATTTTCGTTATCTTATTGTCATCTCTAGTATTTTGAAAAGCATGTCTCTGGGCACAAAAAGTGTCGGTTCTAAGGTGAAGGCTTTTGTACCATGAAGCCCACGTGCATAGTGCACAAGGTTTGAGACGTGCACATCGTAGGCCTTAAGACACACTTTTTAAAGTGAGGTGCGCCTTAGGCTTCAGCCTACTTGGGTCAAATGGAGGTTAAAGCTATTGTTTGACCTAAATTTCATAGTAAAAGAAAAAAAAATTGGGGAGGCCTCCGATGAGTTAGGGCACCTGTAAACACCCCAAATTTTCACTCACCTCCCCGACATCTCCACCAAACATCATCATTCAACCTTTGAAATCGCCGGAGGGCAAAATGGTCATTTTCTGAGCCCAAACCCTGCAAAAGTCCAAATTTCATCTGGAACTCTCAAAATTTCTCTATTTTTAACTCAGAT
Source organism: Nuphar pumila (assembly GCF_984573655.1). Lineage (NCBI taxonomy): Eukaryota > Viridiplantae > Streptophyta > Magnoliopsida > Nymphaeales > Nymphaeaceae > Nuphar > Nuphar pumila. The sequence goes on along the minus strand of NC_143257.1, from coordinate 124,153,577 downwards.
GTTCAAAAATTTATTCCTGACAGGAGACAGACAGCTCCAAGTCTTGGTTCAAGATTGCATTTCATAAGACATGGCATTGCATATCATTGCATGAGCATCTCATATCACTGCACTGCACAGCATGTCATTTCGAGGTCCAGAACTCTTGATTTCAAAATTTTCAATCCAGATTAGAATTTTAACTCTTTTCAAAATTGATTTCAAAACCCTGGATCTTCAAAGTTATCAATTCTTCCCATTTTACCCCTAGGGCTCTGAATTTCAAAATATTTCCTTAGGAAAACAATATGGATAATTTTCAATAAATTTCAACTCAGACTTTGCCCTTTTGTCAAACAATTTCAAATATCTTCCTTTTACAAAATCACCTTACAGGGGCCAACTCTTTCCAAAATTTCCTGTTTTACCAATTAGAACCGATTTTATGAAAATTCCAAAAAGAGGCTTATTGTCTTGTCTTTATTTCAATAAAGAAGCAATGTGGGACCCACACTGAGGTGGTGTCACACAGGCTTTTCTTTTGAAAATTTGAATTTTGAAAAACCCAAAAATATAGGAGCCTTGTCCCCTAGATTGAAGCCACTTGTCTTTTCTCTCTCCTCCCATTTACGTGCCATGTGTCAGCATAGGGTTCACCTAGAGTTGGCGCCACATGTCACCTTCTCTCTTCTGCCATCCTTTGACACGTGTCGGTGTGGAGCCACCTTAAGATGCCGCCATATGTCATTAGTCATCCTCTTCATTTTATGCCACGTGTCAATGTCTACCATCTTCACCCTGTGCCATGTGTCATTCCAAGGTCACCATGAGATGCCACGTGTCATGTGTTGTCCTGTTCAGAAAAAGTAGAACTTGTCTCCCCTGAGGTGGCACCATTTGAATTATGTCTCCTGCAAGTGACACATGTCACTCTCTCCTTTCCTCAGGAAAAGCAAGCGACACGTGTCAATCTCTGCTCCTTTCAGAAAAAGCAGAGGACACATGTCTCCCTCCTATTTTTCTCAGAAAAGTAGATGACACATGTCATCTCCAGCTTCCTTTAGAAAAAGTAGAAGATACATGTCACTCCCTGCTTTTCTTAGAAAAAGCAAGTGACACATGTCACCCTCTGCTCTTCTCAAAAAAAGCAAGAGACGCGTGTCTCTCTCTGCTTTCTTCAGAAAAAGCAAGTGACACATGTCACTTTCTGCCTCCTTCAGAGAAAGCTAGAATTCAAATATTCAAACTTCAGGCTGAGGTGGCGCAAATCCTGAACTTCACCTTTTCTATTTTGTGTGAGATGGTGCCACGTGTCCCTTTCCCTCATTTTCCTCCCTCTTGCCACATGGCATTGTAGGAGCCACCCTGAGGTGGCGCCACATGTCCACCCTCCATTCCTCCAGGGCCAACCTTCATTTAAAATTCAAATCCCCCTCTGAGGTGGCGCCATCTGAAGAACCTCCTCCAGCAAGCTGACACTTGTCAGGTATGGAACCATCCTGGACTGCCACATGTCCAGATCTCCTTTCCTGCAGAAAAGTAAATTTTGAATTCCTCTGAGGTGGCACAACCTGCTTCCTCCACTCCTGTCCTTCTGACACATGTCAAAAGCCTCCAGAGGTGGCGCCACATGGCATGCTCCTATTGTTTCCAGCTTTACACCTCAAATCTCCTTTTGAGGTGGCGCTAATCCAGAGTCCCACTTGGCTCCCTCTCTTTTATTTAATATATTTTTTTAATAAAAATAGCCCCATGAGGTGGCGCCACCTGAGGGCTCCCTGCAAAAGCCAAACTCGAACTTCAAACCCCCAGATAGCACCCCCTGAGATGCCGCCACATGGAGGGCTCAGATTGAGCCTGTTTGAAATTCAAATTTTTCAGAAAAATCTATAAAAACAAGGCTCCACGCCCAGCATGAAGAGACCATCTTAGGAGAACTCTTGTGAACTTGAAAATTCGACCTAGCCTTCTTGAGAATCTGATTTTTGCACTTTGGAAGTCACGCCCCCCTTTGGCTCAGTGAAGAAAGCACGGTGGGTCGATTTTGGTGAATCATCTGAAGCTCGGATCGAAGGACGAACAAAGCCCGTGATAGCTGCCCCTTTCAAGAGCTTCAACGCTGCCTAACGAAGCAAGGTGCACCTCTTTTCCTCTTGATTTGATTTCATAATTCGATTCGAGAGTCGTTTGAAGAAAGAGCTCATCCGAGAGATGGATTGAGCTATTCTCATGAATTGGCATATATAAAAATACATGATTATGCTTCCTTGATAATTTTTAGTATTCATGCATTTAGCTAGGTTTAATTTGTATTTTATTTCATTCATTTAGCACATTTCATGAATTAATTAGGATTAATTTAGCATTTATTTTAATTCTGCTCATTTTCAGTAGGTCTCTGTTTTTGTCAGTCAGTCCACACGTCATTTCATGCATTTATTTTTTATTAAAAATCCCAAAAAAATCAAGGAATGCGCCCTTAGGTGTCCCTAAAATTGTGCCAAAAATTTGGAAGCATTTGAATTTGTTTACTGCGGTAAACATTCAAAATGGCAAGTTGGGTTTTGTTACCTGGGAGGCGTTTTGAAAATCATTTGCCGATTTGTAAAATCGAGATCTCCCTTATGGGATATCCGATTTTTGATCCGAAAGATGTTCTGAACTCGGGAGAATGTTTAGTTTTTAACCTGATTTGCTCAGAGTTTTCTGATTTTTTTTTATGTCTGACAAAAATCCGAGAGTTTGGGACACATGTCAGAGCCGGATTTAGGCCTCTGAGATTTTGGATCGACTTAGGGCTATGGGTTCTCTTTGGGTATTGCTCCAAATCCAAAACTGTAAAAAGTGAAAGTTATGTCCAAGGTGTCCTCTGTTTTCATCTAAAAGCCTGTGATTTTTAGAACAGTCGTGATACCTGTTACGGATTTTTCTTGTCAGTCTTCTGTTTGGTCACATTTGTCTGTTCTGTCAATTTAGGATTAAAAAGTTATATTTGTATCTATGTTTCTGTTGATCAAATGCCAAAGTCATGAACATGAAAGTTGTTCATGTAGATGTCTTAAGTATCTCTGTTAAATATCATGAATTTCCATGGCTGTTTTCTATTTTTTTGGCATTTTACATCAGATTAGGGTGATTTTTACCTCTGTCAGAACTAAATCCCTGTTATTGTACTCACCATGGCTCAAATCCCGAGGTTGTAAAAACAAAAAATGTTCCATTTTAGGTCCTTTAGCAGTATGCAAAATATCAGAAGTTTTCATGGTGTAAATCTTGCATTATCATATTAAGCATTGCATTTGGTTCGGATCCATAGGCAAAATCCACCATTTTAGGATTTCCTTTAAATTTAGCATTTAAATCATATCATTTCGTGATTTTTAGCATTCTAGGCTGTTTATCAGAGTAAGTAGATGCTTCATACCGAATTTGGTGTAATTTGGAATCCATTTGAGGTTCGGATTAGCCATAATATCAAAACAGGGTCCCGTAGGACCCGGATCCAAGCGAAAAACAAGCGAAATTCGTTATTTTGGATAAATTGCTAAATGTCAAATTCTAATTTTACAGTCTTAATGTGTTTAGCAGCATGTCATCATGCTTCATACTGCATTTCATCATCATTTTTTTCAATTTGAATTTCAAAATATCAATTTTACCAAGTTTTCCTTCAAAAAACCCTGATTTTAAAGGTATAACTTTATAATTAGGGGTATTTTGGTCATTTTGACCCCAATTCCGAATTTCAAACTATTTTCTACTGAATTTCTTGCATTTTCATCATTTCAAATATCAATGAAGCATGAGAATAAGGTTTATATCCAATTAAATCCAATAATTTCACAATATTATTAGAAAATCTTAGAAAAACCCACATATTTGAGCTAACCTTATTTCAAGTTTGGCAGGGACATTCAAAAGAAGGAGCTGAAGTCTGCAATTTCTATTTATTTCATTTGATTAGTGATGTAATAATGTAAATTTTGGAATAAGAGATTTAATTTTCTGCTTAGACTAGGATGCATATCATATAGTTTGAATTTATGCAATATCCTGCTTATATGATTCATGCATTGTTATTTCAAAAGCACTATGGATGTTCACGAATGGCACGTGCACCAACTCTTAGGGAGTTGATGAACTCGGTGGAATCCATATTTACGGCCCTAGTCGGAATATGGATGAGACCCAGATCCATCATCTTTCTACTAGTCACATTGAGCCTACACTCTTAGGCTATCTTAAAATGCACATCATATTTCCAAAGTTTTCAAAATCATGTGCATTAAATCAAATAAACTCTGAACATATTCATGGCCACAGTCAGAATATGTGAAGGATTTACTTTGACTTAATACACATTTTTCCAACAAATTTTCTTAGAAAATCTTTCAAAGTGCATTCATTCACTCATATCATTTGCATCATGAAATCACTTGTTTTCTCATGATTTTCTTAAGAAAGTGGCATTCTCAAGAAATCGATTTCTCAAGAAACTCTGAAGTTTTTCCAAAAATCAGTTTTCCCAAGTCAAGTGTTCACAGTTTTCCATGGAAACTAGTCTCTCAAGAAACTTCTAAATGGGATTTCCAAAATCAAAGTTTTCCCTTGATTTTCCTTGAAAAATGTTATTTTCTTAAGATTTTTAAAAAGAGTTTTCTGATCTTTCTCAAGAATCAAAAATCAAATTTTCAAGGGTTTTAAGGCTAAGATTCCCAGGATTTCAATTTTCCAAGTTCAGTTTTCTTCTCCAATGAGTTTTCCTATAATTTTTCTGTCATTTTCCTAAGAAAATTCTCAAAGTCAGAGTTTTCCTGAGAAGTGTTTCCCTTTTTCAAATATTCATCTTTTCTCAAGATTTTCCCAAGACTCTCATTTCTTCATTGTTTTCCAAATCTTTATAAACTTTCTCGAGATTTCAAACCTTCTTCGTCTGAGTTTCCTGAGAAATTGACCTTTTTCCTGAGAAATGTTTTCCCACTCCAAACATTTTCTGAGCATACATCATGTTTTCCAACTTACATTTTCGAAAATCTCATAGCACATGCCTGAATTCGCTGTGCATTTAGGATAGAACACGATTTTGATGATTTAACTAAGTCAAGCATAGTTTTGGTCCTTGGTTCGACTACCCCTCTTAAAGGCGGCAGGAACGGTCGAACCTCGTACCGACAGGTCGAGCCCCATCCCATGGATTTTCCCGCAATTTTCAAAACGGAGGCGAGTATTTCAAAACATTTTCCAAAATCCGGTCAAGTTTGAATCGCGAGAGCGTTTCCCTCTCTCTCTTCCGCAAGGAAGGGAAGACGGGGAAAAATTTTGCGATGATCACAGGTTTGGCGACCGTGATGGGACCTGTCCTCGTCTGGTCAAAGTAGTGCTTGACTTAGTTCAATCATCGAAATTATGTTCACAAAATGTCAGCTCTTTACTTTTGCTATCATGCGAACCTAGGAGCCTAGATTCTGACCTAGCTGACATTGATTGCATATAGCTTAGGCATGGTTTGGTAGGACCATATTGAGGAGAAATTTTCATGCTCACATAGACTTAGGTCTAAATACAACCCTCCTCAATTTAGGATCTGAATGCAAACAATGTATGCTTCTTCAAAGTTTTCAAAATCTATCTCTCTAGGATTTAAAGCCCTCTATTTCATGCATGTGATCATTTTTTCAAAACTCCATTACCTATCATTACCCGGTCTTCACGTTGCTGGGCTCTCTTCCAGAACCATAGTTCGGGACAGAGCCTCACAACTGGGCCAATTATTTGGGTTAACACCCCCCTACCACGTACCGCGGGTCACAATCCGAAGTATATCGGTAGGTGCTCAAGGATGTTGGAAAACCTTACCTTAGAACCGGAGTTGAAACTCTATGCCACGTACCTCGGATTTCGATTCGGGTATATCGGCATAACTGGATTGGACAAAGATGATCTGAACCTAGAGTTGCGATTAAGGTCCTACAACTGTTTTCAAATTGATGCATTTAGAGTCAGCCTTTTAGGGAGTGCTGAATGTGCATAAATGTTTGTGCAGGATGTGATTGTATGTATGATTTTCTCAATTCTTTATGTTTCCCAATGTTTTTCAACCCATTAGGTCTTTTTCCAAATATCCTTATTTTCCACAAGGTCTTTTTCTCAAACCCTGAATAATTTTCTCAAATATCCCATTTCTTTCAAAACTCCAGGTGATTTTTTTTCATTCTTCCCTCTCTACTGGATCTCGAATTTCCAGCTGCATTTTCATCCTGCCTGCAATTTTTCAAAATCATAGGTTTTCTCTCATTGGATTTTCAATTCTTTTGTCTATTTGCAAAAAATTCTTCACCTTATTTTCCTCGTGTATATCTTGATTATTGCTGTGGAAATTGTTTACCCACTTGCCTTCTCCTTATTCTAAATTCGTTTGCGGATTGTTTTTTTCAAGAGATATCTCCTTCCTTCAAAATGGTGTTTTTCCTCGTGGTTGACGACCTCGCCTAGATAACAAGGCACATTTTTCGTTGTTATTTCTCTTACAAAGAATGACCACACAATTGTCGTAATTTCAGCGGTAACTCCTTCCCTAGCAATGGGATATTCTTCGAATTGTCTACCATATCGTCAATAATCATTTTCCTCCCAATCCAAAATTCCCTCAGAGTCTAATCAAAACTTCATCCTGCAGAGAGCATCTACAACATTTGATGGTTCGAACAAGGTCAGGAAGAAGAACCACATCACCACAGTACTCCTCAGCCTCAGAAGAAGAGATGGGCTCCCCGCAATCCGAGAGGAGTCAAGAGCAGCAGCAAGGGGAGGATGGCATAGACCCGCAGATGTATACCACGTTCCAAAAAATGATGACCAAAATGATGAGTGAACAGACTGGGACCAATGCAGAGAAGAACCCATTCAGAGAGAAGTTCCATGGGCACAAGGATAAGAAGACTTCCAAGAAGCAAGTTCAGCCAGAAGAAATTTCAGATGAATCAGAATCAGAGGAAGACACCGATGAAGAATATGAAGTGCCTCCAGCATTTCAGAAACATAGCCGAGAACAAAGGAGGAGTCACAAATCAAAAGGTCAAGTTGCAGAAAAGCTTTTGCAGACACAGTTCAGGGAAATGGCCAAAGTGGTTAAAGATCTGCAAGCCCGCGACAAGGGCAAGAAAGTCTTCACCAGCGAGGATTTTTATGATGGCTTAGAAGGAGATGAAGATCTAAAGAACCTTCCCCGTAAATTCATCAAGTTCGATGGTTCTGGCGACCCGAAAGCCCATCTCGCAATGTTCTTCGCCGAATGCTCCAAATTCAAGAGAGACAATAGGGCCCTATTTCTCTGTTTTCCTCGTAGCCTAGAAGGCACTGTCGCCAAGTGGTACTCCGAGCATATCAATCCAATCGAGCTGCGAGAATTCGATAAGGTGGTTAATCTATTTATCGAGCGATTTCTGTTCAATGCTGAAGCGCTACCAACGTTAAATCACCTCTGTAATCTGAAGCAGGGAGATAGTGAAAAAGCCAGAGACTTCACTCGCAGATGGAGAGAGACCTGCAACAAAATGAAGGACCCAATATCAGAAGGACACGCGTTGTCGGTCATCCTGAATAATTTCTCCCAACCTTTGAGAGGCCTGATCTCTACCTCCCCAGCACGATCTTTCATTGAATTGATAGAACGAGCTGAATGGCTCGAGATGGGAATAGAAAATAGAGTATATGAGAGCCTCACACTCTCAAAGAGCAATTTAGATATCAAGAAGAAGTCAAACTTCACATTCCCCGTGAATGCCCCTGCCAACAACAATGGTAAAAGCAAAAGGGGTGGCAGAAAGAACCACACCGGTGGGTCAGGGAGTCTAAATTCCAGCAAAGATGATCATACAGGACAAGAAAACAGAATCAACAAGCAGAATGACAGCTCTCCCGCGAGCATCCAACTAGAATTAAGGCCCCAGAGGAGGCCAAAGCATGATGGTTGGGGATACGACCGCAATTTTACTCCCTTAGAACAACCGCTCGAGCAAGTTCTGGAATATATGATCGCCAAAGGGATGGTTAGACTCCCCAAGATAGCAGATCCTTCTGTGACCATGGGAAGGTTTAAAGATCAGTTCTGCAAGTTTCATCGGACAATGGGTCATGATACCGAGCATTGTTTCGTCCTTAAGAATATCATTCAAGACTGCTTTGACAAGAAGCTCCTCGTTGAAGACGAAAAGGAGGACTAGTCATCCCGACTCAGATTTTTTTTTACAATCATTCCATGCCGACACTTTTCCATTTCTCCTCTTGCTTTTCAAAAGAATAATGTAATCCCATTTTCTTTCCTTGATTTTTAAGCATCAATAAAGTCATCGAATTTTTTTCAATAGCTTGGCACCATCTTATTTGCTTATCCTTCCTTTTCACAATGTCTCTCTTATGAGGAATGATCTTGAGGACGCCTATCAGTCAAGGAGCTTGTTGCCTTATTCACCAATTATCCTTCTTTTATTCAAAATTTTCCTTCCTAGTTACACTGGGGCATTTTTTTGTGAAAATTTATCTTTACTTCAAAACATCTTGTATGCAGGCAGGATAAACCAATCTCTCATTTTGCATATATATGCACCCATTTGCACTCATTTGCACTTCATTTGCATTGTCATGTGCATTTTCATTCCATTTGCATTTATTCTGCACCCAATTTCCAACATCCAATTTTCAACATCCAATTTCCAATTTCCAACATCCAATTTTCAATTTCCAAATTCCCAATTTCCAAATTTCTAACAGCCAATTTTCAATTTTCAATTTATAATTTATAATTTCCAATTCTAAATTTTCAATTTTGACCTTTGGGTTACCCAATTCTCTATTCGACCTTCGGGTCACTCAATTTCCAATTTCAACCTCTGGACCACCCACTTTATCAGATTCTCAATTCAAACCTTCGGGTTATAATCTTGCCAACATCAGTCATTTTCCCGCCTGCAGGTTCCAACTTTCCAGGCCTTCGGGTTACAAATTCATCAAATATCTATCATTTTCAAACCTTCGGGTCACATCTCTATCAATGACAATCATTTTCAATCAAAATCCTGCTTTCGAGCTGGTCGGTCAACCCAAATCCTGCTTTCGAGCTGGTCGAACAATCAAAATCCTGCTTTCGAGCTGGTCGAACAATCAAAATCCTGCTTTCGAGCTGGTCGGTCATCAAATCCTGCTTTCGAGCTGGTCGGTCAACCCAAATCCTGCTTTCGAGCTGGTCGAACAATCAAAATTCTGCTTTCGAGCTGGTCGAACAATCAAAATCCTGCTTTTGAGCTGGTCGAACAATCAAAATCTTGCTTTCAAGTTGGTCGGTCATCAAATCCTGCTCTCGAGCTGGTCGGTCAACCCAAATCCTGCTTTCGAGCTGGTATTCCCAAAAATCCTGCTTTCGAGCTGGTACTTCAATCAAAATCCTGCTTTCGAGTTGGTCGAACAATCAAAATCCTGCTTTCGAGCTGGTATTCCCAAAAATCTCGCTTTCGAGCTGGTACTTCAATCAAAATCCTGCTTTCGAGCTGGTCAAACAATCAAAATCCTGCTTTCGAGCTGGTACTTCCAAAAATCCTGCTTTCGAGCTGGTCAAACCAATAAAATCCTGCTTTCAAGCTGGTACTTCAATAAAATCCTGCTTTCGAGCTGGTAAGTCAAAACAAAACTCAACTGTCGAATTGATCTTTTACTGAGTCTTTTCAGGACTCAATTTTCGTCACGAATGTGTTGAGCCGGACTTCAAATACTCACTTTCACCAAGGATTTCAAGAAAATTTTGTCAATTTGTCAATCAATTAATTGTTGATTTCAGAATCTTTAATGCACAAATGTTTATTTCAGTCTACCTTCAGCATTACTCCCAAGAGAGCGAAGCTTTTGTGAAAAGAGATTCAAACTTCAAATTCTTTCTATTGGCCAACCAAAAGGATGAAGGATAAGTCCTCAATATGGCCAGAAAAGAAGATTCAATGTTATTGAAAAGCCGTAGATGATAGATATTGATCTCAGTCAATGGCGCATCTTTAAAGGCTATTCTTGTAAGGATGAGGCAGTGAAAATATCCTGAGTGCTAGAAAAGAGAGCATTTACCCAAGCCCTGTCTCCTCAGAATCACCTATGCTGCAATTAAGTATCCGTAAAAGGGATCTCTCACCTGTCGTCAAGATGAAGGCGAATTAGGCGAGTAGACCCCCGGGGCCAAAGAAGATTCGAAACATCTCCAAGATGACAGAGTTTGTGACGGATCCTTCCAGGGAAGGTCCAAAGCACTGTCAAGATGAAGGCAGATGCGATGAACCTCTCGACAATCCCTAAAAGGTATTTAATTTCAGCTATCATCTAAAGATCTCCAAACCCATAGTCAAATAAGGATCGAAACATCTCCAAGTTGAAGGAGTTTGTAACGTACCCTTACAAAAAAGAGAGAAAGAGAGGAAAAATAAAAGAGAGAAAAGTCAGAACATCTCCAAAATGAAGGAGAATGCAGCCAAAACACAAGAGAGCCAAAAGAGTGCAGAAAGATTATTATGAGAGAAGCCCTCAAGATATCAAACTGCCAGATTTATCAAAAATCCTCTTTAAATTTGTGAAATTCTATTATCAATACTCTTTCATCAACTGCTTTCATAATATCAAATTCTCTTTTTTGTTCATATCAAGGAAATTGATAGCTTCCTTGAAGAAGGTCAATTGCAAGCAATTTGGATTGCAAGTCTCGATTCTACGAAGTGAACCTTGTTTGGAGGTAATGCTTTGGGTAGAAAGTAAGGAATATCTTTGCAATAATGTGCAACATCTTCAAAAACTTTGAATCAACAACAAAATTTCCAACATTTTGACAATATTTTCTAGCTATTCTGACGTGAAGTGAGAGCTTGATGTCCGTTTTCGATGCATCCTGACACCAATTTTAAATCCTTCCTAAGGACTTGATTCCTTCCCTTCTTTGAGAGCATGAACTCTCATATTTGCACATTTCCCAATGTCCCCACTGTCCCACCATAGACAGTCCCATTTCGGTTCGAGGTCGAACCACCAATCATTTCTCGCAAAAGGCAATTTCAAAAGCTGATTTTAGTCTCAGCAATGAGACGCCCAAAATCAATCCCTTTTCAAGCTTTAGGGACCCCATTTTTCTTCCTTTTGCAAAACCCCTGTCGAATTTACTGTGCAAAATCCGAAGGTTCCATCATGGTCTCTTCCTTCGAGGATTCCATTTCATCTTCCGCCCGATCAGGATAAGGGTATAAACCTGAGCCTCAATCAAAGAGGTATTTCATCTTCTGCCCGATCAGGATAAGGGTATAAACCTGAGCCTCAATCAAAGAGGTATTTCATCTTCTGCCCGATCAGGATAAGGGTACAAACCTGAGCCTCAACCAATAAGGTATTTCCATTTTCCGCCCGATCAGGATAAGGGTACAAACCTGAGCCTCCTTTGATGAGGTATTCCATTTCAACGCCCGATCAGGATAAGGGTACAAACCTGAGCCTCAACCAATGAGGTATTTCCATTTTCCTCCCGATCAGGATAAGGGTACAAACCTGAGCCTCCTTTGATGAGGTATTCCATTTCAACGCCCGATCAGGATAAGGGTACAAACCTGAGCCTCAATCAAAGAGGTATTTCATTTTCCGCCCGATCAGGTTAAGGGTACAAACCTGAGTCTCATTTTATGAGATATTCCATTCCCCAATCAGGTCAAGGGTTAAAACCTGAGCTTCGTTCCATGCGAGGTATTTCTGTCCCATCCAGATTAAGGGCATAAAATCTGAATTTCACTCTCACAAGAGTGAGTCTTTTCTCTTCATTCTCCATTTCATATCTACCATCTTCCTCGGGGTAATTTCCTCCACACCGAGTCAGATTCTTCTAACTGGGGTATTTTTTTATATAGCCCAAATTTGGTGTGTTTTTCTTTGTCACTAAGCTCGGCCACAAGCCGGCTTAGTAGCAAAGAGGGGCATCTGTAAACACCCCAAATTTTCACTCACCTCCCCGACATCTCCACCAAACATCATCATTCAACCTTTGAAATCGCCGGAGGGCAAAATGGTCATTTTCTGAGCCCGAACCCTGCAAAAGTCCAAATTTCATCTGGAACTCTCAAAATTTCTCTATTTTTAACTCAGATGTTCAAAAATTTATTCCTGACAGGAGACAGACAACTCCAAGTCTTGGTTCAAGATTGTATTTCATAAGACATGGCATTGCATATCATTGCATGAGCATCTCATATCACTGCACTGCACAGCATGTCATTTCGAGGTCCAGAACTCTTGATTTCAAAATTTTCAATCCAGATTAGAATTTTAACTCTTTTCAAAATTGATTTCAAAACCCTGGGTCTTCAAAGTTATCAATTCTTCCCATTTTACCCCTAGGGCTCTGAATTTCAAAATATTTCCTTAGGAAAACAATATGGATAATTTTCAATAAATTTCAACTCAGACTTTGCCCTTTTGTCAAACAATTTCAAATATCTTCCTTTTACAAAATCACCTTACAGGGGCCAACTCTTTCCAAAATTTCCTGTTTTACCAATTAGAACCGATTTTATGAAAATTCCAAAAAGAGGCTTATTGTCTTGTCTTTATTTCAATAAAGAAGCAATGTGGGACCCACACTGAGGTGGTGTCACACAGGCTTTTCTTTTGAAAATTTGAATTTTGAAAAACCCAAAAATATAGGAGCCTTGTCCCCTAGATTGAAGCCACTTGTCTTTTCTCTCTCCTCCCATTTACGTGCCATGTGTCAGCATAGGGTTCACCTAGAGTTGGCGCCACATGTCACCTTCTCTCTTCTGCCATCCTTTGACACGTGTCGGTGTGGAGCCACCTTAAGATGCCGCCATATGTCATTAGTCATCCTCTTCATTTTATGCCACGTGTCAATGTCTACCATCTTCACCCTGTGCCATGTGTCATTCCAAGGTCACCATGAGATGCCACGTGTCATGTGTTGTCCTGTTCAGAAAAAGTAGAACTTGTCTCCCCTGAGGTGGCACCATTTGAATTATGTCTCCTGCAAGTGACACATGTCACTCTCTCCTTTCCTCAGGAAAAGCAAGCGACACGTGTCAATCTCTGCTCCTTTCAGAAAAAGCAGAGGACACATGTCTCCCTCCTATTTTTCTCAGAAAAGTAGATGACACATGTCATCTCCAGCTTCCTTTAGAAAAAGTAGAAGACACATGTCACTCCCTGCTTTTCTTAGAAAAAGCAAGTGACACATGTCACCCTCTGCTCTTCTCAAAAAAAGCAAGAGACGTGTGTCTCTCTCTGCTTTCTTCAGAAAAAGCAAGTGACACATGTCACTTTCTGCCTCCTTTAGAGAAAGCTAGAATTCAAATATTCAAACTCCAGGCTGAGGTGGCGCAAATCCTGAACTTCACCTTTTCTATTTTGTGTGAGATGGTGCCACGTGTCCCTTTTCCTCCTTTTCCTCCCTCTTGCCACATGGCATTGTAGGAGCCACCCTGAGGTGGCGCCACATGTCCACCCTCCATTCCTCCAGGACCAACCTCCATTTAAAATTCAAATCCCCCTCTAAGGTGGCGCCATCTGAAGAACCTCCTCCAGCAAGCTGACACTTGTCAGGTATGGAACCATCCTGGACTGCCACATGTCCAGATCTTCTTTCCTGCAGAAAAGTAGAATTTGAATTCCTCTGAGGTGGCACAGCCTGCTTCCTCCACTCCTGTCCTTCTGACACATGTCAAAAGCCTCCAGAGGTGGCGCCACATGGCATGCTCCTATTGTTTCCAGCTTTACACCTCAAATCTCCTTTTGAGGTGGCGCCAATCCAGAGTCCCACTTGGCTCCCTCTCTTTTATTTAATATATTTTTTTAATAAAAATAGCCCCATGAGGTGGCGCCACCTGAGGGCTCCCTGCAAAAGCCAAACTCGAATTTCAAACCCCCAGATAGCACCCCCTGAGATGCCGCCACATGGAGGGCTCAGATTGAGCCTGTTTGAAATTCAAATTTTTCAGAAAAATCTATAAAAATAAGGCTCCACGCCCAGCATGAAGAGACCATCTTAGGAGAACTCTTGTGAACTTGAAAATTCGACCTAGCCTTCTTGAGAATCCGATTTTTGCACTTTGGAAGTCACGCCCCCCTTTGGCTCAGTGAAGAAAGCACGGTGGGTCGATTTTGGTGAATCATCTGAAGCTCGGATCGAAGGACGAACAAAGCCCGTGATAGCTGCCCCTTTCAAGAGCTTCAACGCTGCCTAACGAAGCAAGGTGCACCTCTTTTCCTCTTGATTTGATTTCATAATTCGATTCGAGAGTCGTTTGAAGAAAGAGCTCATCCGAGAGATGGATTGAGCTATTCTCATGAAATGGCATATATAAAAATACATGATTATGCTTCCTTGATAATTTTTAGTATTCATGCATTTAGCTAGGTTTAATTTGTATTTTATTTCATTCATTTAGCACATTTCATGAATTAATTAGGATTAATTTAGCATTTATTTTAATTCTGCTCATTTTCAGTAGGTCTCTGTTTTTGTCAGTCAGTCCACACGTCATTTCATGCATTTATTTTTTATTAAAAATCCCAAAAAAATCAAAGAATGCGCCCTTAGGTGTTCCTAAAGATATGCCAAAAATTTGGAAGCATTTGAATTTGTTTATTGCGGTAAACATTCAAAATGGCAAGTTGGGTTTTGTTACCCGGGAAGCGTTTTGAAAATCATTTGCCGATTTGTAAAATCGAGATCTCCCTTATGGGATATCCGATTTTCAATCCAAAAGATGTTCTGAACTCGGGAGAAAGTCTAGTTTTTAACCTGATTTTCTCAGATTTTTGTAATTTTTGTTTATGTCTGACAAAAATCCGAGAGTTCGGGATACGTGTCAGAGCCGGATTTAGGCCTCTGAGATTTTGGATCGACTTAGGGCTATGGGTTATCTTTGGGTATTGCTCCAAATCCAAAACTGTAAAAAGTGAAAGTTATGTCCGTGGTGTCCTCTGTTTTCATCTTAAAGTCTGTGATTTTTAGAACAGTCGTGATACCTATTTCAGATTTTTCTTGTCAGTCTTCTGTTTGGTCACATTTGTCTGTTATATCAATTTAGGATTAAAAAGTTATATTTGTATCCATGTTTCTGTTGATCAAATGCCAAAGTCATGAACATTAAAGTTGTTCATGTAGGTGTCTTGAGTATCTCTGTTAAATATCATGAATTTCCATGGCTTTTGTCTATTTTTTTGGCATTTTACATCAGATTAGGGTGATTTTTACCTCTGTCAGAACTAAATCCATGTTATTGAACTCACCATTGCTCAAATCCCGAGGCTGTAAAAACCAAAAATGTTCCATTTTAGATCCTTTAGCAGTATGCAAAATATCAGAAGTTTTCATGGTGTAAATCTTGCATTATCATATTAAGCATTGCATTTGGTTCGGATCCATAGGCAAAATCCACCATTTTAAGATTTCCTTTAAATTTTAGCATTTAACTCATATCATTTCGTGATTTTTAGCATTCTAGGCTGTTTATCAGAGTAAGTAGATGCTTCATACCGAATTTGGTGTAATTTGGAATCCATTTGAGGTTCGGATTAGCCATAATATCAAAACAGGGTCCCGTAGGACCCGGATCCAAGCGAAAAACAAGCGAAATTCGTTATTTTGGATAAATTGCTAAATGTCAAATTCTGATTTTACAGTCTTAATGTGTTTAGCAGCATGTCATCATGCTTCATACTGCATTTCATCATCATTTTATTCAATTTGAATTTCAAAATATCAATTTTACCAAGTTTTCCTTCAAAAAACCCTGATTTTAAAGGTATAACTTTATAATTAGGGGTATTTTGGTCATTTTGACCCCAATTCCGAATTTCAAACTATTTTCTACTGAATTTCTCGCATTTTTATCATTTCAAGTATCAATGAAGCATGAGAATAAGGTTTATATCCAATTAAATCCAATAATTTCACAATATTATTGGAAAATCTTGGAAAAACCCACATATTTGAGCTAACCTTATTTTAAGTTTGGCAGAGACATTCAAAAGAAGGAGCTGAAGTCTGCAATTTCCATTTATTTCATTTGATTAGTGATGTAATAATGTAAATTTTGGAATAAGAGATTTAATTTCCTGCTTAGACTAGGATGCATATCATATAGTTTGAATTTATGCAATATCCTGCTTATATGTTTCATGCATTGTTATTTCAAAAGCACTATGGATGTTCACGAATGGCACGTGCACCAACTCTTAGGGAGTTGATGAACTCGGTGGAATCCATATTTACAGCCCTAGTCGGAATATGGATGAGACCCAGATCCATCATCTTTCTACTAGTCACATTGAGCCTACACTCTTAAGCTATCTTAAAATGCACATCATATTTCCAAAGTTTTCAAAATCATGTGCATTAAATCAAATAAACTCTGAACATATTCATGGCCACAGTCAGAATATGTGAAGGATTTACTTTGACTTAATACACATTTTTCCAACAAATTTTCTTAGAAAATCTTTCAAAGTGCATTCATTCACTCATATCATTTGCATCATGAAATCACTGGTTTTCTCATGATTTGCTTAAGAAAGTGGCATTCTCAAGAAATCGATTTCTCAAGAAACTCTGAAGTTTTTCCAAAAATTAGTTTTCCCAAGTCAAGTGTTCACAGTTTTCCATGGAAACTAGTCTCTCAAGAAACTTCTAAATGGGATTTCCAAAATCAAAGTTTTCCCTTGATTTTCCTTGAAAAATGTTATTTTCTTAAGATTTTTAAAAAGAGTTTTCCGATCTTTCTCAAGAATCAAAAATCAAATTTTCAAGGGTTTTAAGGCTAAGATTCCCAGGATTTCAATTTCCCAAGTTCAGTTTTCTTCTCCAATGAGTTTTCCTATAATTTTTCTGTCATTTTCCTAAGAAAATTCTCAAAGTCAGAGTTTTCCTGAGAAGTGTTTCCCTTTTTCAAATATTCATCTTTTCTCAAGATTTTCCCAAGACTCTCATTTCTTCATTGTTTTCCAAATCTTTATAAACTTTCTCGAGATTTCAAACCTTCTTCGTCTGAGTTTCCTGAGAAATTGACCTTTTTCCTGAGAAATGTTTTCCCACTCCAAACATTTTCTGAGCATACATCATGTTTTTCAACTTACATTTTCCAAAATCTCATAGCACATGCCTGAATTCGCTGTGCATTTAGGATAGAACACGATTTTGATGATTTAATTAAGTCAAACATAGTTTTGGTCCTTGGTTCGACTACCCCTGTTAAAGGCGACAGGAACGATCGAACCTCGTACCGACAGGTCGAGCCCCATCACATGGATTTTCCCGCAATTTTCAAAACGGAGGCGAGTATTTCAAAACATTTTCCAAAATCCGGTCAACTTTGAATCGCGAGAGTGTTTCCCTCTCTCTCTTCCGCAAGGAAGGGAAGACGGGGAAAAATTTTGCGACGATAACAGCCCCCCCCCCCTCTCTCTTCTATGGAAAGAAAGAAGAAGAAGGGGTCCCACCACTAGGTACCTTTATCTCTCTATTCTTTTCTTATCTTCCTTCTTCCCTTCTTCTTACCTCTTTCTTTCTTTTTTTGTTCTTCTTTTAGTATATTTCAAATTGTTTATTGTTACTTTAGTTTTGTGTTATTATTTGCAATTATGCATGTGTCTATTTTCATGTACTTATAGTCTTACACTATTATATCATGGAAAGTAAATATTTATGATATTTTTGGTATTTATTTGAGATTTTCTATGTTTTATTGGTTATTGTTTCATCAATAAAGCATTTCTTTAATTTCTTTATACTTTTAAATATTTTTAAATTTTTTTAAAAGTTTTTAAAAATATATTTTTGAGGCTTACACTTTATGCCTTAATCTTACGCCTTGCTTCATATTTTGGTGAGCGCTTTGCTACGTCTCAATGCTTTCCACAACATTGGTCACCTCGTATACTTCATGTCATGTGACATAGCTAGATTACCATATAATTTAGTTTATCATAGGAATGCTATCAAAATTACTTCTTATCAATTCACATGTTAAATTATAAGGAGAATTTCATTTAGGGACCAATTTTTTGCCCTTAATTTCAAAAATAGGGCACGCTTTTTTGGATTTTTTGATATAGCCACATGTTTTCTAAAAACTAAAAAATAGAGACCTCAGAGAAAATTAATAACTCTTTTGACTTTTTGATGCTCCGATTAAGACCCACAATTTTTTAATGTGAAAATGATAAAAAATGTGGTTTTATCGAGTATGGTCCAGATCTAGTTCATGTAGTTTTTATTGGGTTCAAGTGTGGTTTTTCTTATAGTGGACTCGAAAAGACGCGAGTCTAGACCAGATACCATAAAAATTGTCCAAGTCTAGTTCCACCTGAGTGTGAACCAAACCCGACCCATTGACACCCCTAACGTAAATGTTAAAAAATAAAAATTGATTGAATAAAAATTAAATAAGATATTAGGGAAGAGAAATGGAAAACTAACACACATATACGTGGTTTGGTCAAAGGTCTACATCCATGAAAAAAAGCTTTCACATCCTTTCTCTTTCTCTTTTTACTTTTTTTTATTCAATCTCTCAACTCATATACCTATCTAGGTGCATAATCTACATAAATAATATTTATTTATAATTAATATGAAAATTAATTAAGATGGGATAAGGATGGGTGATGATTTTGGGAACAACAATTACCTTATGAGATAAGTGATGATCTTGAAAATTGTCATATGTGATTGAGAATATTCTTTCATATTGTTATAGATTTCAACACACTCCTTCAAATTAAAGGGTGAACAAAGAGTACTCCCAATTGAAAATATAAAAATATAGGCTAGAATTTATGAAAATGATTGAATGCATCGATGTTGCAGTAATGATAGACCCAAGGGGTTTGGTATAGTAGGAGGGGCCTAGACTGTTAGACATTAGTCTAAGTTCAAATCCCATGGGTGTTACCTCGCTGTGTAAGCCAAAGCTTGGCGACTCCCTGAGGTCAAAGGGTAATCCCTCAAAGTTTTATGCCGACATGGACAGAAACCGTAGAATGACATGTTGAGCCAACACGGCTAGATCTATGTGGCTAGGGTGGTTTCTTTGAGTAAAAAACAAAAAAATATATTTCAGTAATGATAAGGCAACAATAAAGCATCACACAGACTACAATATGAAACAAAGTTGCTAGAAGATGCGCAACATAAATATTGTTGTACGAACTTGTTGATGAAAAGAAGACTCAGGCTTCAAGTTGGTGAAGACATATTTGGTTGTGAAGGGAGATGACAAGGGTTTCCCACATTGGAGTTGCCAACTATAAGCAATGGAGGTTGTAGAAGGATTTGGAAGATGGAAAAGATTTGGGGCTGTGAAATCATATCTTCTGAGATTTGCCATATCTGTGCTTCCAAACAGTGGTTGGTGTTGGGGATTCTTTGAATCCCTTCTGACACCCTTCAGCTATAGGGCTCAAGCATACACTACAAGAAAGACACTATTTAGCGACGGACATTTGTGATGAAACAAAACCATCGCAAAGTGCCACCGGATTAGCGAGAGAATGATATTCATCACTAAAATATCATTTATTTTTTATTTTAGCGACGAAAAATATTCTATCGCTAATCCGTCGCAACGTTGCGACGGATTAGCGATGAGTTTTATTCTGTCACCATATCCGTTACAGCTTAGCGATGGATCAACGACAGACCTATTTCATCGTTGAGTCATCGCCAAATAGCGACAGCTTAGCAACAAAATTTGGCCATCGCAAATTTCCCCATAAATCCCTAATTTTTTCTCCTTTCTTTTTTGTTTCCTCTCCACCGTGTCTCTCGGGCCTGCCCCCCATCCCGCCTCCCGTCGCCTCCCCTGACCTGCCTCCAGTCACCTCTGGCCCTCCTCCTGTCGGCCCCCGACCGACCTCTTGTTGCCCCAAAGCCCGCAGACCGTCGCCCCCATGCCCACCGCTGTCGATCCTGCCCCCTTTCTGCCTCCCGTCGGCCCCGGCCCACCAACCTTCGCCCCCCTTCTTGCCGCCTGTCGACCCCGGACCTGTTGTCCCCCTTCTCGCCTTCTCTCGCCCCCCAACCTGCCTTCCTGTCGTCTGTCAACCCCCGGCCCGCCGCCCCCCATTCTCCCCTCCTCTTGCCCCCCAGCACGTCGCCTGTCGCCCCCCTTCTCGCCTCCTCTTGCCCCCCTTCCCGCCTCCTCTTCCCCCCCCCCCCCCCCCTCCCTTCCTTCGGCAGTCATGCCAAGCCCTTTTCTTCACACACCCGACTTAGGCTGACACCCCCGTTCGGACATCCCCTTTCCCCCTCTTTTTTACTTGTGTTCTAGACATCCCTAACGCTTTTATCCCATCTCCGGCGACCTCACAGGTAACACTCCTTCTTGTATTGTATTGTATATTTGTGCTTCATAGGTACGTCGTTGAGCCAAAGACACGTGATGCTTAGTGCTAAGCATTGCATGTGGCTAAAAATATAATGCAAAATCGGGTAAATACCCGTGGTGAGTAAGTGATGCAAGTGCATCACATGTTATATAATTGATTGGATGCAACACTTTTCTATTCACACACTCACATAGTTGTGGATATCTAGGACTGTTTTGATAGAGTTAGGAGATCATGTTGAGCATGATTTTAATGTATGAGTAGAAGTGTTCTTATTTTTTGAGTACGGATTCATGCTCAACATAATAGTAGTTAGTGAGATATTAGAGTGTGTTTGCTGCAGGTACATGTTTGATATATGTTTTTATATGAATGATTTGAATGTATTGCAATATTTGATGTTTCTGTATCCATGTTTGCACGAAGTTATTTTTCATTTGATTATGTCTTCCATGTGGAATTGTATCGTAAATTTTTTGTTCAAATGAATGTATCCTTATATGTAATGTGATTTCAAATTTCTAAATATCCCCTTGATGTGTATAAATATGATGTGATGGTGTATTGTACATGGAAATCTATGTATTATTACGATTTTCATTTAACTGATGATGATAATATTTATAATATTATAAGACAAAATTGCTGCAAACCGTGAATGGATATATCGTAGGATAGTCGATAATGAGGTGTCACATGAATATATGGATGGTGTTGATAGTTTTATTGAATTCGCAACGGCAAGTGTCAGTACAGTGGATCCCACCGGTCGGATCAGATGCCCCTGCACGATGTGTAAGAACAATCAATTTGTAGAACCTCATGGCGTTAGATATCACCTATACAGGAAGGGTTTTGTTAGTGGTTATCAAAATTGAACGCTTCATGGTGAAGAGTTTTAGAATAATTTTGATGCACGGGTGGATGTGGTGCACGATAATTCATATGTGGATTTGATATTTGATGTCCCAGGACCAAAAATGGGTTCTGCTGTGGAACATAGTGATGCACCAACTAGGGTAGAGAAAGAAGCAACAAACGATGCATTTAGTACATTTTATGACTTACTTAGAGATGTTGATGAACCACTGTGGAATGGTTGTGAGAGTCACACTATCTTATCTGCAGTTCTTCAACTACTGAATTTGAAGTCCGAGTTTAATCTGACTCAATCATGTTTTGACCATTTGTGCTCTATTGTGAAGAGTATATTGCCCAAAGATGAGAAATTGCCACAAAATCTCTACCGTGCGAAGGTTATGGTCAATGCTCTAGGTATGGGGTATCAAAAGATAGATGCTTGTCCCAATCACTATATGTTGTATTTCAAAAATAAAAAAAAATAGCAGATCATGTCCATTATGTAGACATCTTTGGTTCAAGCCAAAGACAAAGGGAAATGGTAACACAAGGTCAAAAGATGTGTCATATAAGTTACTCCGCTACTTCCCTCTCACCCCTAGATTGCAACATCTTTATATGTCTTCGAGGACAGCTAAACAAATGATATGGCATGCAAATAAAGTTTGACATGATGAAGACAAGATCACACATCTTGTTGACGTAGAAGCTTGGAGGCACTTGATTGTACTCATCAGAACTTCGCTTTGGAAGTGAGAAATGTTAGGCTAGGTTTATGTACAGATGAATTTAATCTATTTAGGGGTAGATCAACCTCATACTCATGTTGGCCGATATTTGTCACCCCATACACCCTACCTCTAAGCTTGTGTATGAAGCATAAAAATCTTTTCTTGTCTTTATTGATCTCTGGTCTGACGTCTCTGAGCTAAAATCTTGATGTATATTTGAGGTCATTGATTGATGAACTGAAAATACTGTGGGATGACGATGTTCTCATATACGATGCCCACAAAAAACTAAACTTCAATATGAAGGCTATTGTTCTATGGACAATCAGTGACTTTCCTGCATATGATATGTTATCTGGTTGGATCACACATAGGAGGTTAGCATGTCTGTACTGCATGAACGATACAAAATCATTTAGATTGACGCATGGAAAGAAGTCATGCTGGTTCAATTGTCACCATTGATTTCTACCCAACGATCATTTGTTTCGACGACAAAAGAATATGTTTTGAGCAGACAAAACTGAAATGGAAGGTCCACCAATAAGGTTGTCTGGCATAGAGATTTTAAAAAGATTGTGATACATTGTGCGCAACAGAAGTTGTAGTATCTGAGGTAAAAAATCTTGAAGAATATGTCATAACTACTATTTGTCAGCTAGAGAAAATATTTCCACTAGCATTTTTTGATGTTATGGAACATGTGATCATATATTTTCTATATGAACTTAAGGTTGGTGGACCTGTGCAATATCGGTGGATGTACCCATTTGAAATGTATATGTTTATTTAAAATTTTCTTTTCAATGCTATTAAGAAATTTATTGTAATCCGAGATGTATATTGTTGACAGATGCATGTTTGGTTTAAAAAGGTTCGGAATAAAACAAGAGTAGAGAGTTCTATTTGTGAGGCATACACCTTAGAAGAGATTTCAAATTTCTCATTTATATACTTTGAAACTCACATTCTAACATTTTATACATGCCCACCTCGTAATGATGATGGAGAACAATTAACTGTAACTGACAAATTGTCTATATTTCAACCACTTGAGCATGCATTTGGCAGTTGTCGGTCAAGACTCTTGGAAGATCGAGAGCAAGACACAACACAAATATATATTCTTTTTAATTGCTCAGCAATCGACCCATACATCGAGTAAATATACTTAATACGTAACACTAAGTTCTATATGTGTGTACATGGTTCAGTAAAATAAATTTATGTTAAGTGCAGACAATTTGATCTGGAGTTGCGAAGAAAACTTTCACAACTCACTGATGCAGAATTACAAAAAGAACGTGAAAATAAATTTGTGGCATGGTTGAAAGAGTTGATAAGGACGATTGTATACATCCTTTTCCTTTATACAACAATAAAATACTTAATTTGTTATGATCATAGTCATTGTTTGTGCTTGTAGGTACGCCATGGTGATGTTAAAGATCAATAAATATGTGATTTACAAAATGGTCCATCTAAAGTTGTGTAATGTTACAATGGGTACATTGTAAATGGTTATCGATTCCATAAAAAGACTACAGTGTCAATAAGTCAACGATGAATAGTGATGTGTGTGTCAAGGGTTGCAACTATGGTGAAAATGAACATGACTACTACAGTGTTATAGAAGAAATAATAGAGTTGAC
The DNA here is from genome assembly GCF_984573655.1 of Nuphar pumila. Taxonomy (NCBI): domain Eukaryota; kingdom Viridiplantae; phylum Streptophyta; class Magnoliopsida; order Nymphaeales; family Nymphaeaceae; genus Nuphar; species Nuphar pumila. Next base: position 124,129,948 of record NC_143257.1, on the reverse strand, counting down.
TTACTTAGGCACAAATAATAGCTTAACTTTATTCAAGTGTCAATGGTTTGATCCCACAACAACAAGAGTCGACAAAGTCTTAGGCATTGTGGAGGTGAAACATAAATCAAGGTTTGGAAGATATGAACCATTCATATTAGCCTCGCAAGCTCAAAAAGTTTACTATACTTTATATCTGAGTACAAGGAAGTCAGATAGAAATGAATGGTGGACAGTTTATAAGGTGAAGTCTAAACTATACCCCGAGTATGATCAGTTACAGGAAGACAAGATTGCTGAAGAGGATGATTAATATCAATCAGATGATATGTATGACTTCTCTTATGGTCTCGATGTTGCATATGGTATGCATGTCATATCTCCATTGTCTGATGACACATGCATGAAAGAATGTGATCCAAATGATATACGAAGTGGATGGGCACTAAATGAAGAAGAAAAAGATGATGACGAAGAGGAGGAGGATGAGGAAGAAGAAGAGTATAAAAGTCAGGCAAGTGATGATGAATCATTAACAAGGTAGTGAAATACATCTTGCAATACATATCTGAATGATCTGAATGATTAGAATGTATTGAAATGTATTATATTGATTTGAATATATTAAAATGTATTATATTGATTTGAATATATTGAAATGTATTGCAATGTTTGAATGTCTTGCATGAAGTTTTTTCCAATTTGATCTGAATGATCTGAATGATCTGAATGATTAGAATGTATTGAAATGTATTGTATTGATTTGAATATATTGAAATATATTGCAATGTTTGAATGTCTTGCATGAAGTTTTTTTCAATTTGATCTAAATGATCTGAATCATTAGAATGTATTGAAATGTATTGTATTGATTTGAATATATTGAAATGTTTGAATGTATTGCTAGTATATTTTTATTTGTTAGAATATGGTTCGTGGAGGACACACTCGTCGAGCACCCAGTGGTAGCCAGTCTGAGCCTTCATCTTCACAGGCTCCTTCGATAGGTATATCATTTAAATAATTATGTACTTGATTAGTTGAAATATACATTGTATGAATTTCTAACTCATTGTTCTGTAGGTGTTGTTTCGCTTACACATGACCCACCTATGCCGGATACAGGGTCTTCTCAGTGTGACCCACAACAAGTAATTCAAATAGTGTATATCAATGGTCGATCGTAAGTATTTCATTGTCACTTGTCTAATATTTAACTTATAAAAAGTGTATATTGACAGTCGATTGTTAATGTGTATCTTTTCATGTGCAGTGCGAGGTTTGAGCAACAAGAAGTAATACGAGGAATTACGAAGTCATTACTACATCATCTTCTAGGACCGGTAGCGCAATGAAAAGAGTACCTGAGAGAGATGTTGGACAGATTAATTTCCTCATTCATGGTATGCAATCATTTATCATAACAAGAAGTCTTTTATATTTATGTGTGCTAACTTTCTGAATGTATTTGTAGGCTTCCCATTGCTTCGCGACTGCAAACGCAGAGAAAGATGCGAGGGTAATGTGGCAGAAGGTGACTACCAATCATTTTGTCGACATGCTACACAATATGAATACTGCAGCAAAAAAAACAGCTGGTGGGATAGATGATCCATTGCAGTGAAAGAGCCATGGGCCTTTTACTATCAGGAGAGATTATTGGGAGGGCATGTGCGACAAGTGGGCGAGCAATGAATTTCTGAATCGCTCATTAAAGGCTGCACAAAACCGAGCAGTGATACTCGATGCACAGTTCCACACAGGTGGATCTTGGACTTTTGGAAGCCACCAAAAGAAAATTTTAACTTATCAATATATATATATATATTGTCAAATTTGTAAGTATTTTTGCATACTTATTAATCGATTTTTTTTTATCATGTAACATTGCAGAAAACGGAAAAAGGAGGCATTGTGTCTTACAAGGATGCGTTTGTTGAAACACATAAACGTAAGAGCACGAGAGATTTTGTATCAGAGAAGGCGAGAGCGACAATGGTATGTATTTATTGTATTAATAAACATTGTATTATACAAGTTACTTTGAATTATGTTATCATAAATATTATAATTCTTAATTATTAATTTATATTCTAATTATTACTTTGTAGGATTTATACGAGCAGCAAATGAAACAACGATATGGCGATGACTCCACTCAACATCCGTCTTTTGATCCTGCAACATGGGTGACTGCTACAGATGAACCCAAAAAGGGTCATGTGTTTGGGTTTGGGAGTAACATGAACACCACACTAGTCGTTGCCTCCTACAGCCCAGACTCACAGAGTTCTCCCGCCAGCATCAACTCCCAACGTCCTATTGACCCTGCTATGTCTTAAGATGGTGTCTGTCAGCGTCTTGAGGACAAAATGCAACACTTTTTAAATGAAGTCATTCCCAACATGGTCCGTAATGAGTTGTGCAACTTTTTTCAGGACAGGAAAACTTCATCTGCATTCAACATGAGTTCAGGTACCCGTCAGGTATGTATGATTGAATTACTATAAAATTTTCCTTATAATTATGTTAATGTCCTTCAGTTTATTACTAGTCTATATGTCATTCATTCAGTCATTTACTTTGTTGCATTAGATTAGGTGGATTGCATATAATTTATTTCATTATGTTTTGTTTATAAATACTAACATTTTGGTTCTCTTTTGTAGGATGCTGGAGATGATCAACATAGAGGAGCTGATGGAGGCATGGAGGGAGGGGCAGATCGAGAAAATGAAGAGGATGATGCCCAAAATCTTGGCGAGGATTAGTTTTTTTGTTTAATTTGTTTGACAAACTTGTAGCTAATTATAACTTCGCATTGACTGTATTTGGTTGTTAAAGTTTGCTTAACTTAGCATTTGTGTTTAATTTGTATGCATTTTTATGTGTACTATTTTTTTATAAGCAGGATATATGAATTGTATGAGAAATTTTTCTCGAGTTTCCAAATATTTCAAAAAAAATATTTAAATTTTTTATTACAAATTAGCGATGGAGTAGCAACAGATATTATTCGTCGCAACTTCATCGCCAATTTGAAGTAGGCGTCGGTTTGCGACGGAATTTGAACCGTCGCTAATGTCCGCCGCCACATTTTGACAAAAATTAGCGACGAATACTTATCCGTCGATAAATATTAGCGACAAATTAAATTCCGTCGCATAACCAAATCGGTCTTCATTTAACGATGAATTCGTGACGTAAATAATCCGTCATAATATAGCAACGGATTGACGACAGATAAATTCTGTCGCAATTTAGCGACTAAGGTTATGTAACGGGTGATATACGTCGCTAGTTCATCGCAAAATCCATCGCAAAATCTGTCGCAAAGATGTACAACAACAGACTAGCGACGTATAAAATCCATCGCCAATACGCATTTTCCTTGTAGTGATATCCTAATAAGTGATGACCAAGCATGAATTAGATTTGGCTCACAGGAACCAAACTTGTCTAAACGTCTTAGGATCATAAAGTGTCGGCCAATTGCCTTTTCAGCCAACTTTGGCATCTGTCATGGCTGGACGAACTCCACCTGGGTTTGTAAATGAGCTGGATCTGGATCTGTATTTAGCCATAAAGCTTTGAGCGAGCCTGAACTGACTTAAACATAATAGTGTAAGCATTGGTCATCCTTTTTCTTTTCTTTTCTTGCTTTAAAGCTACCTGTCAAATGACCAGGACTTAGGCTGGATTAGGGCTGCCAAATGCGTTGATTACATGTTGAGTAAAATTATGCCTTTTCAATATGTATGCTCCCAACCACAGTTTGAACCAACAACAACTACGCCTTCATCCCAAAACAATTGGGGTCGACGATATGAACCAACAAAGAAAATCATTCTGGGTCTTCCACATGAATCCTTCTCCTCCATTCATTTCTATCCAATGCCATGTCCTCGGTGAGGTTCAAAGCATTCATATCCTTTCCTATCACCTCCATCCATGTCTTCCTAGGCCTACCCCGACCTCTTTTAACAAATATATTTTCCCATTTCTCCATCCTTCTAACTGAAGCATCATTAGGCCTTCGTCGAATATGTCCAAACCACCGTAAACGATTCTCTTTCATCTTATTTTCAATGGGTACAACACCTACCTTCTTACGTATCTCCTTGTTCCGAATCTTATCTTTTATTGTATTTCCACACATCCATCTCAGCTACACTCATTTTTTGAATATGATGTCTCTTGGCAGCCCAACATTCTGTACCATATAGTAAAGCGGGCCTAATAGTCGTCCTATAAAACTTTCCCTTCAACCGCAATGGCATTCTACGATCGCACAACACTCCAGTTGCACTCTTCCATTTCATCCACCCAACCTTTATCCTATGATTTACATCTCCATCAATTTCTCCATACTTTTGAATGATAGATCCCAAATATTTGAAAGAATCATCCACCGGTATTTCTTGCTCACCAAGCTTCACTACACTCCCATCTCTATTTCGTTGCTTACTAAATCGACATTCCATGTATTCTGTCTTACTCTTACTCAACTTAAAACCTCTTGCTTCCAATGTCTGTCTCCATAATTCTAACTTAGCATTAACCCCAGCTCTAGACTCATCAATCAAAACAATATCATCAGCAAACAACATACACCACGACACATTTTCTTGAATTGATCTCGTAAGCTCATCTATCACTATAACAAATAGGAAAGGGCTTAAAGCAGATCCTTGATGTAACTTAACCGTTATAGGAAAATTGGTTGTCACCCCTCCACAAGTGCGGACATAGGTTACTACTCCTTCATACATATCTTTAATTATACTAATGTACTTGAGAGAAACACCTTTCTTCATCATTGTCTACCAAAGAACGTCCCTAGGTAATCTATCGCAAGCCTTCTCCAAATCAATAAAAACCATATGCAAATCTTTGTTCATCTCTCTATTTCTTTCAATAAGTTGTCTAAGAAGATGTATAGCTTCCATAGTAGATCTTCCAGGCATAAAACCAAATTGATTCTCCGATATCATGACAATCTTCCTCAACCTCGACTCAATCACCCTCTCCCAAAGTTTCATAGTATGACTCATGAGTTTTATACCACGATAGTTTGTACAATCTTGTATGTCACCCTTATTCTTATATAGAGGCACCAAAGTACTCTTCCTCCACTCATTAGGCATCTTATTTGTCCGCCAAATCTTGTTAAAAAGATTTGTCAACCATTCTAAACCTTTCTCTCCCAAGCATTTCCAAGCCTCGATAGGTATACCATCTGGGCCAACTGCCTTTCTTGATTTCATTTTCTTCAAAGCCTCTACAATTTCTTTCTTTTGAATCTTGCGCATGAAGTCACGATTCATCTCATGAAAAGGAACCAAATATAGATTTGTTGGTAGTCTAACTTACTTTGGACAGGGCCGGTTAAAAGTAGGCCTATTTAAGACTCGACTCGCTTGAACCCGAGCGAGTTTGCAGCCGAACCCATTGACCCATTTGGGCCTACTACAATTTTACGATACCTCAACCTTGAAGCATACCCGAATAAACCTGATTAAAAAGCAAGTTTATTTAAGACTATCCAGTTTACATCCCAACCTGTTAACCCATACTGGTTTATGATTTTTAGTAATACTCAAAATCGAAACTAGACTTGAACCGACTTTGTCTAGGCCTAATTTTCATTTTTTAGACACTATTCAAAAACAGGTTACAAGACTCAATCCAAACCCCAACCCAACCCAATTGCACCCTTAGTTGTTGGGATCAGGTACTATATCTTCATATTTGGTCCTATGCAGTAGTACTCCTTTCATAGTAATGGAGTAATATAAAGGAGCTTGGGCCAGCATGTTTACATCTTATCCTTCAACTCTTTAACTAAAGGAGAAAAACAATCTTTGTGCTTTAGTCTCTCATCTAGCTTGGCCGGTTTGCGCGCTTACTCTCTCACTACAAGAAACCTGTGGATTAGCGACAACCTAAATCCGTCGCTAATCCGATGCTAATTCGTCGCTAAACGGTTTAGCGACGGATTAGCGTCGGATTAGCGATGAATAACTTTCATCGTGAATTTTTCGACGCTAAGTAGTGACAGAACTTATCCGTCGCTACTGTCGTCGCTAATTTGCGACGGATTAGCGACGGACATGATCCATCGCGAGTCCTTCGCTATTTTAAATTAGCGATGGATAATCTCCGTCGTTAATCCGTCGTTAAATTTTTAAAAAAAATTTTAAAAAAAAATTGCTCTCTGCCGGCGTGTTCTCCGGCAGGAAACAATTTTTTTTGCACAGGCGGGTTCCGGCGTCGGGATGCTCTTCCGCAGCAAGCCAATCACGGTGGACGGCCTCAGGCGAGGAAGCGGCAGGACGGGCGGTGGAGATCGGCGAGGGACACCGCCGGGAGGAGGAGGATGGCACGAGGGAGAGGTAGCGTGAGGAGGAGGAGACCGGCGAGGGGCACCGCCGGGAGGAAGAGGACGACGCGGGGGAGAGGTAGCGGGAGGAGGAGGACGGTCCGGGGGCCGACGCCAATCACGATCGGAAGGCCTCAGGCGAGGGAGAGGCAGGACGGGCGGTGGAGACCGGCGAGGGGCACTGCCGGGAGGAGGAGGATGGCGCGCAGAGGAGAGGTAGCGGGAGGAGGAGGACGGTTCGGGGGCCGACGCCAGTCACGCTCGGAGGGCCTCAGGCGAGGGAGTGGTAGGACGGGCAGTGGAGACCGGCGAGGGGCACCGCCGGGAGGAGGGCGCGAGGGAGAGGTAGCGGGAGGAGGAGGACGCTCGGAGGGTTGCTGCGCATCGTCAGAGGAAGGGCGATTTAAATCAAACGGGGGGGGGGGGGAAGGAGGGAGGGAAAATTTCGCGCCTCAGGCGGGATGGTTTAAATCGAAAATTAGCGACGGATTTAGCGAGGGAATTTTTTCGTCGCTAATCCGTCGCTAAATAGCGACGGATTAGCGACGGGAAATTTTCCTCGCTAAATCCGTCGCTAATTAGTATTTTTTGTAGTGTTTTGGCGACAGAAAATTTTTGTCGCTAATTCATCGCTAAGTAGCGACGGATTTAGCGAGGGAAATATTTCCGTCACTACGTTTGCAAATATTTCAAATGTTAGCGACAAATAGTTTTCTTTCGCTAATCCGTCGCTACTTTGCGACGGATTTTTTCCGTCGCAAATATCCGTCGCTAATTAGCATTTTTCTTGTAGTGTCTCTCTCTCTCTCTCTCTATATATATATATATATATATATATATATATATATATATAGAGAGAGAGAGAGCATATCAACAAGGCCAATAATGCAATAATGGTCACATAAAAACCATCTTTCGCATCATTTGACTTTCGACATGTCTTTTCATCTTCTAACCACATGATTTTGTATCCTCACCCGCTTCACACGCTCTTCGTCTTTGTTTATGCATTATGGAATTATGATGCTTCCATATATTTCTTATCCAAATTGTCTATTTATTCTACCCAATAATCGTGATGAAGACATTTTTAGATCTTGCTTTATGTCAATTCATACAGCTAATAAATAGGCAAATATCAATGTCTCAGGTGTTAATCAATGTTATATTTTATTTTGTTCAATTAATTTTTTAGCCAGTTTTTTAAAACACTTCTTTATTCCATAATTTTTTTTATGATAAGAGCGATGGTCCACCCACTAAATGGTTCACCCTTTGTCCTCCCCTTCAAAATCTCTATGTTAAAGATGTATTTTTGGCAAATCCAACCATATGAATGTGATCTCTATAGTACATTTTTCTTGTGTAAGAGTGAGAACCCCTCTAATTTTTCTTTCAGAGTGTTATCAGAACCACAATGACATCCAACATGATTGAACCTCAAATGTTGAAAAGAGATCAATGATTGATTCATCGAACCAACAATTGCTCAAGCGAAAACTATTCATGATGGTGCTTTTAAATGACACATAAATTGATTAAGATGATCAATTGGGACAACCATGCTTAACTTATGCAATAATTTTAAAACATCAAAATTGAGGCCCCTATACATCAAATGTCACAACCAACGCCACACAAGGGTTGCAACGATGTGTTTATTTTGCCTATGGGAAGCTTCAATTGGTCTATTTTGCTATAGAACAGAATCTGAAACTATTTTGGTATTCTATACTGTCAAACAGAATATTACCAAATTGTTCGTCTCTCAAAGCAGCTTATAGTATGTTTAGTTTCAAGCTACTATAATACAATATATCTCATTGGACATGTACACGAACCCCTCATCTCACTGTACATCTATGATTTGCAGAAGTTGAAGATCAATATTACATGTGTGAGCAGGTAGTTGACTTTTCAAGTATTTTATTTTGCAGTTGAAGCTTGCAATATAAATCGGTGCACATTCTATTAAAAAAAACAAGCTCGGAAAGTTCATCACTATAACCCTGTCAATACTTTTGACAAGCTACATCCTGCAAAAAGTGAAATGAAAGAACTAATGAGATACAAAAGTGAGACAGTAAAAACTGAAATGAAAGAACACTACAACAGAGCAGTAGATTAGCGACGACCACCTTTCGTCGCTAATCCGTCGCTAATCCGTCGCTAACCATGTTAGCGACGGATTAGCGACAACGCGGCGACAGTATGCTTACGTCGCGAATATTTCGACGCTAACTGGCGACGGAATAATTCCGTCGCCAAGTCCGTCGCTAATTGCGACAGAATAATGAGCGCTATATTCCGTCGCCAATCCGCCGGTACTAAACGGCGACCACGGCGTGGCGACGGATTTAATTCCGTCGCTAAGCCGTCGCTAGATTAATATGAATAGCGACGGAATCATCCGTCGCTAATCCATCGCAAAAACGAAAAAAAATCAAAAAAAATTTATTTAAAAATTAATTACGGAGAACTGTACAATTTATATTTCCTGTACAATTTATATTTCCTGTAAATAAAAAACAAACCACACAAAAAAATTCATATAACAAGTATCTATAATAATTAATCGTTCCACCTTAAAACTAAGAAGTTTAATTATTTACAATTCAACAATTACAATTAGGAAAAATAAAAAAAATAGAACTTCTTCAACACAGTCCTCTAATCATCGCCAAGATTTTGTGCGTCTTCTTGTTCATTGTCTTTATCTGTCCCTTCAGCTCCACTACCCTGATTATCGCTAGCAGCCTACACAAGAAAAGAACAGTCAGTATTGATAAACAAAATATAATGAAATAAATTACACACTATATGTGATTCTATCATGTGCTCATGTGTGATCTAAGGCAATAAAAAAACTCTATATGTGATTCTATCATGCTCATATGTGTGCTAAGGCAGTCAAAAAATTGAATATGTGATTATAGCATGTTCATATGTGTTCTAAGGCATATAAAAAAACTCTATATGTGATTCTACCATGCTCAGATGTGCTTTAAGGCAAGCAAAAAACTATATATGTGATTCGATCATGCTCGTATGTGTGCTAAGGCAGTAAAAAAATTGAATATGTGAATATAGCATGCTCATATGTGCTCTAAGGCAGGCAAAGCCAAAAATTTTATATGTGATTCTATCATAAATGATATATAACATGTTCATATGTGTTCTAAGGCAGTTAAAAAACTCTATATGTTATTATAGCATGTTCATATGTGTGCTAAGGCAGTCAAAAAACAGAATATGTGATTATAATATGCTCATATGTGTTCTTAGGCAGTAAAAAAACTGAATATGTGATTATAGCATGCTTATGTGTTCTAATGCAATCAAAAAAACTTTATATGTGATTCTATCATGCTCATATGTGCTCTAAGACAGACAAAAAGTTAAATATATATATATGTGATTCTATCATGCTCATATGTGTGCTAAGGCAGTAAAAAAATTGAATATGTGATTATAGCATGTTCATATGTGTTCTAAGGCATCTAGAAAAACTCTATATGTGATTCTACCATGCTCAGATGTGCTTTAAGATAGTCAAAAAAACTATATATGTGATTATACCTGAGAGGGACCTGGAATCGAAGATCCCCTATCCTGAACAGCGGCCTTGATCTCATTTCGGAGAAAGGGGGCGACGGTGTATTGGAAGTAGTTATTCAGTGATTCATTAATGATCTCGCGTACATCATCACCGGAAAGAATAGTCGGCTGCTTGGAGCTTATGTCGGCGCAAGAAGTTGGTGAGCCGTAACTGGAAGAACCAATAACTGGTGAAGTGTTCATATTACTCCCAAACCCGAACACGCGACCTTTTTTGGGTTCACCTGCTGCAGTCACCCATGCTGTAGGATCAAATGATGGATGCTGAGTAGCGTCTTCACCATATCGCTCTACCATTTGTTGCTTATATGCCTCCTACAAAATAATGTTTAAAGTATTCATTAATAATTAATGATAACATTATGATGACTTGCATATATATTGCAATGATTATTAATAGAATTAATACATACCGTTGTCGTTCTCGCCTTCTCTGATACGAAGACACCCGTGGTCTTCCGTTTATGTGTTTCTACAAACACATCCTTATATGGTACACTGCCTCCTTTTTCTGCTTCCTGCGAAGTTAAATGACAAAAGATTTAGTACACAAATTTGCAACTATACTTATAAAATTAATATTATATATTGATGAGTTACCATTTTCTTTAGGTGGCTCCCAAATGTCTTAGATCCACCTGTGTGTAGATGGGCTTCGGGCATCTTCGATCGATTTTGTGAAGCCTTCGCAGAGCGATTTTTAAATGCATCTCCCGCCCACATATCGCACATTTCATCCCAGTAATCTCTCCTGATAGTAATAGGACCATGGCCCTTCCACAGTAATGGATCATCTACTACGCCAGATGCTTTTTTTGCTGCAGTCTTCATAGTGTGCAGCATGTCTGCAAATCGATTGGCAGCCACCTTCTGCCACACCTTCCTTGCATCATTTTCTTCCACCGTAGTTGCAAAGCGATTCGAAGCCTACAAATATTTTCAGAAAGTTAGTAGACATTGCTTAAATAAATTAAATATGAAACACATTAACTATGAGGAACAACTGTATACCATGAATGAGGACCACAATCTGTCTAATACCTCCTTTGGGTACTCTTTCCATTGAGCAACTGGTCCTGGTAGATGTTGAAGAAGTGAATTCCTAATCTCCCGTACTACTTCTTGTGGCTCAAACCTCGTGCTGCACATGAATTGTTACACAGTAAATATCAATATAAAATATTTAAAAGATATGCAATAATTGAAAACAAAATACTTACGGTCGATTATCGATATACACTATTCGAATGAGTCTTCTTGTGCCAGCCTGTGAAGACCCTGTTTCCTGTGTTGGCTGTTGACTTGTGCGATCAACTGGTGTAGGTGGGTCGTATACAGGCGCAACATCATCTGTAAAAAAATACACACCAAGTTCTTAGAATGTGCATTTGAACTAATCAAGCATCTAATTAGTTATATGATATACCTATCACAAGAGCCCGTGAAGATGAAGGTTGAGCCTGGCTACTACTGGATGAGCGACCACTATAACCTCCACGAACCATATTCTAACAAATAACATATGTCATACAATACATTCAAATAATTCACATCAAGTATTACAATGCATTCAAGTCATTCACATCAAGCATTGCAATGCATTCAAATAATTCAAATCATTGACATCAAGTATTGCACTAATTCAAATCATTCGTTAATTGCATAAATTATAATACATTCAGATAAATTACAATGCATTCGAATCATTCGTATCAAGTATTACAATACATTGAAATAAAATTTTTAATCATTCACACCAAGTATTGCAATACAACTCACATCAAGTATTACAATGCATTTAAATAGAGGTTTGAAGTATAAGATTTTTTTCACTAGCTTGAGAATTCTTCCTCGTCACTAGTTTGACTTTCTTCTTCTTCTTCTTCTTCTTCTTCTTCATTGTTTGCCCATCCACTTGGTACATCATTTGGATCACATTCCTCTATGAATGTTTCATCAGCCAATGGAGATATGACATGCATATCATGCGCAACATCGTGACCATAAGCGAAGTCACAGACATCATCTGATTGATAGTAATCACTGTCTTCAGCTAACTCATCTTCTTGTAACTGATCATACTCGGGGTATAGTTTGGATTTCACCTTGCAAACTGCCCACCATTCATTTCTATCTGACTTTTTTATACTCGGATATGAAGTATAATAAACTTGTTGAGCTTGCGAGGCTAATATGAATGGTTCATATGTTCCAAACCTGGATTTATGATTCACCTCCACAATGCCTGAAGCTTTGTCGAGTCTTGTTGCAGTTGGATCAAACCAATGACACTTGAATACCGTAACCCTGTTATTCATGCCTAAGTAAGTCAACTCCATTATTTCCTCTATAACACCGTAGTAATCATGTTCATTTTCACCGTAGCTGCTACCCTTGACACACACGCCACTATTTATCGTTGATTTGTTTATACCGTAGTCTTTTGTATGGAATCGATAACCATTTACGATATACCCGTTGTAGCATTGCACAACTTTGGTCGGACCATTTTCTAAATCACATATTCCTTGATCTTTAACATCACCATGGCGAACCTACGCACAGACATAAACAATTATTGTGATCACGATCAATTAAGTAACTTAGTGTTGTTTATAAGTACAAAATTTATGTTAGCTTCTTTACCAACTGTTTCAACCACTCCACAAACTTAGTTTCACGTTCTTTTTGTACTTCTGCATTAGTGAGATGTGAAACTTTGCTTTGCAACTCCAGATCAAATCGTCTGCAAACCACAAATACTTATATTACCGAGCCATGTATCCACATATAGAACATAAAAGGATTTATAATTGAGTTGCATATACATATACTTACTCGATGTATGGGTCGATCGCTGAACAATTAAAAAGAATATAGATGTGTGCTGCATCTTGCTCTCGATCTGTCAATAGCCTTGATCGGCAACTACCAAATGCATGCCCAAGTCGTTGAAATATCGACAGCTTGTCAGCTACAGTTACTTGTTCTCCATCATCGTTACGGGGCGGGCATGTGTAACGTGTTGAAATATGAGGTTCGAAGTACATAGATGAGAAATTTGAAATCTCTTCTAAAGTGTACGCCTCACAAATAGAGCCTTCTACTCTTGCTTTATTACGAACCTTTTTTTTTAGGTCGAACATGCATCTGACAAGAATATACATTTCAAATTTTAAATATCTGTCATTAAAGAGACAAATATAAAAAAACATATACCTTTCAAATGGGTACATCCATCGATATTGCACAGGGCCACCAACCCTTAGTTCATATGGCAGATGTATGATCAAATGTTCCATAACATCGAAAAATGCTGGCGTAAATATCTTTTCTAACAGACAAACAGTGGTGATGACAGAGTCCTCGAGATTCTTTACATCTGATACAATGACCTCCGATGCGCACAATGTTCTGAAAAATCCGCTCAACTCAGACAATACCCCCCATATAGGTTTGTCTAACATATCATGGAATGCTAGGGGTATCAATCGTTGCATAAAGATATGACAATCATGGCTCTTCAACCCATATAACTGTCCATCGTCAATCTTCACAGCCCGAGCAATGTTAGAGACATATCCATCTGGAAATCTCAGTTGTCTCAACCATTGACATACATGTTTTATTTGATCAGGTCCGAGCACGTACTTTGCCTTTGGTTTCAGTACTTTGCCATTATACTCTTTGAGTTCCAATTCTGGTCTTTTACATATTAATTTTAAATCCATACGGGCCTTCGGATTATCCTTCGTTTTTCCTTTAATATTCATTACTGTATTGAACACATTATCAAACACATTTTTCTCTACATGCATCACATCCAAATTATGTCGTATCAATAGGGTCGGCCAATACGGTAGTTCCCAAAAAATAGATTTTTTCGTCCAATTGTGTTCCTTCCCAAATCCACGGAAGGGTGTAGGACTGCGGGCATCTGTTAATACATTTGGAAAGTATCGCAATCTTCTTAAAATCTCTATGCCAGACAATCTTGAGGATGGACCTTCCATTTCAGTTGTGCCTGCTGTAAATGCATTCTTTTGACGTCGGAACGGATGATCGCTGGGTAGAAATCGACGATGGCAATCAAACCAGCAAGGCTTCCTTCCATGCCTCAATCTAAAAGCTTTGGAATCCTCCATGCAGTACGGACAAGCCAACCTCCCATGTGTGCTCCAACCAGATAACATACCATATGCAGGGAAGTCACTGATTGTCCATAGAACAGCGGCCTTCATGTTGAAATTTTGTTTTTTGTGGGCATCATACGTGGTAACACCGTCATCCCACAGTACTTTTAATTCATCAATCAATGGCCTTAGATATACATCAAGATTTTGGCCAGGTGAGGTCGGACCAGGGATCAACAGAGACAAGAAAAGATTTGGACGTTTCATACACAAGCTTGGTGGAAGGTTGTATGGAGTTACAAATACTGGCCAGCATGAGTATGGAGTTGATCTACCCCCAAATGGATTAAATCCATCTGTACATAGACCGAGTCTAACATTTCGCACTTCCATTGCGAAGTTCTGATGAGTACGATCAAAGTGCTTCCAAGCTTCAGCGTCAACAGGATGCGTGATCTTGTTTTCATCGTGTCGAACTTTATTTGCATGCCATCTCATGTGTTTAGCTGTCTTTGAAGACATATACAATCGCTGCAATCTAGGAGTGATAGGAAAGTAGCGGAGCGACTTGTATGAAACTTCCTTTGATCTCGTGCTACAATTGCCTCTTGTCTTTGGCTTGAACCGAGGATGCCCACATGACGGGCATGATATGTCGTTTTCCTGCTCCTTAAATACAACATGCAGTGATTTGGACAAGCATCAATCTTTTTGTAACCCATACCTAGAGCGTTGACCATAACTTTCGCACGATAGAAATTTTGTGGCAATTTCTCATCTTTAGGCAACATACTCTTCACAATCATGCACAAACGGTCAAAACATGATTGACTCAAATTATACTCGGACTTCAAATTCATTAGTTGAAGAACTGCAGACAAGATAGTGTGACTCTCACAACCGTTCCAAAGTGGCTCATCAGCATCTTTAAGTAAATCATAAAATCTACTAGCTGCATCGTTTGGTGATTCTTCATCTACGACAGTTCTTACATCACTAGAACTCATAGCAGAACCCAGTTCTGTTCCTGCAGCATCAAATATCAAATTCGTATATGGATTATCGTGCACCACATTCACCCGTGCATCAAAATCGTTTCTAAATTCTTCTCCATGAAACGCCCAGTTCTGATAATCACTCACAAAACCCTTCCTGTATAGGTGATGTCTAACGCCATGAGGTTCTACAAATCGATTATTCTTACAAATCTTGCAGGGACACCTAATCCGACCTGTAGGATCTACCGTACTGACACTCGCCGTTGCAAATTCAATAAAACTATCGACACCATCCATATATTCATGCGATAACTCATTGTCCACTATCCTACGGTACATCCATTCACGGTTTGCAGTCATTCTGTCGTATGATGTTACGAATAGTATCCTAACGAATTAAGAAAAAAACAATCAGAATGCGACGATGAAGAAAATATCAAATTTATCATGCAATATACTATGTCGAACAATAACAAGAATTTTGATGCATGCATTGATAACTTAATATTTTCATGTGCAAACTATTAATGACATGATACAATCATTTGAAGCATGCTTTTATTATAAAATTTCACATGGAAGTCAAAATCAAATTGAAAGTAACTACATGCAAGCATGGATACAATTACATCAAACATTGCAATACATCATAATCATTCATATCAAATAAATGGCAAACATGTACCTGCAGCAAACACACTTCAATATCTCACTAACTACTACCATGCTTAGCATGGACTCCGTACTCCAAAAATAAGAACACTTCCATATTTCTACATTAAAATCATGCTCAGCATGATCTCCGAACTCCAACAAAGCAGTCCTAGATATCAACAACTAAGTGAGTGTGTGAACAATAAAGTGTTGCATTCAATAAATTAAATAACATGTGATACGTTTGCATCACTTACTCACCACGGGTATTTACCCGATTTGCATTGTTTTTGTCATTTACTTACCACAGGTGGCCGAGCACGAGTTGGTTCCGTTGAAAAATCTGCACAAAAACAAAACAAATTAAGTAACAAACTAACTAATCATGAAACAAGATGAAACACTAACTAAAAAAATTGGGTATTTCTCTCAAGGTACGGGCATTTTCTTATGTGAAACGTTTGAGAAATCGGGTAGAGGTAGGATTTCCATGCATGTTTTGATGGAAATCCATGGCGAATCAGTGGATCTACGAATCCACTATGTTATATTGATATTTTTCCTTGTTTTTCATTTTTTTTTTCAAAAAGAAATCCATGGCACGATCGATGTGGTATGGGTGTCGGCTGACAGACCAGCCGAAGTCAAGCCGTGAACCCTCGTTGTTGGCCCAGCCGAGTGATCGGCTGGGTATGATCCCTTTATTTCAAAAAAAAAAATCTTTTTATTCACGTTGGTGGCTGTTGGCTGGCTGGCAGCCAGCCGAGTAGCACTCGGCTGACTGCCAGCATGCTGGCAGGTGCGCCAGGCCCAGCACCCAGTCGGCTGGGTGCTAGGCGAGCCTATGACAGGGCCATAGCCGGCCCAGCCGACAAAAATTCTTTTCAAAACAGGGAAGGGGGTTAAACCCCCTGCCGGAAAGGCAGTTCCGGCATGGGGGGTTGACCCCCTGCCGTGCCTTTACGGCAGGGGGGTCGACCCCCCATGCGTTTCCGGCAGGGGGTCGACCCCCCATGCCTTTCCGACAGGGGGTCGACCCCCCTTGCCGGAAACGCAGGGGGTCGACCCCCCCTGCCGGAAAGCACGGCAGGGGGTTAAACCCCCTCCGTTTCCGGCAGGGAAGGGGCGTACCCCCTGCGTTTAGAAGAAGAAGAAGAAGAAGAAGAAGAAGAAGAAGAAGAAGAAGAAGAAGAAGAAGAACCTGTGCTTCGCCGGACGGTGGCGGGAGGTTGACGGGGAGCGGCAGCTGGCGAGCGCCGGCTGGCGAGCGGTGGACGGGGAGCGGCGGCTGGCGAGCGGCGGTGGCCGGACGGTGGCGAGGGCCGACGGGCGGCGGGAGGGTGCAGTACAGCGAAACAGGGAAAAGAGAAAGAGGGATGGGATTAGGGATTTACGCGACATTTAGCGACGGCTTAGCGACGGAAAAATTCCGTCGCGAAGCCGTCGCGAAACCCAAATACCAAAAAAGCGACGGAATATATTCTGTCGCTACTCCGTCGCTAATTAGCGACGGAGTAGCGACGACAGAGTTCCCTCTCTAAATCCGTCGCTAAAATGGTGTTCTTGTAATCAAAAGTAGCGACAAAAACATGCAGTCGCTAATCCGTCGCTAAGTAGCGACAGATTAGCGATAAAAGTCGTTTCCTCGCTAATCTGTCGCAAATTAGCGACAGATTCTATCTCTAGCTAATCTGTCGCTAAGTAGCGACGGGAAAAATCCGTCGCTAATTTCCGTCGCTAATTAACAATTTTCTTGTAGTGGAACTAATGAGACACAAAAGCAAACACACAGGTCTGGAGAGAAGTTACTTTCTAGAAGTTCATCAGTGGTGGGTCTCTTTTTTCCTCAGCAGCGAGCAACACAAGGGAAACCTCTGCAGCAGAGGCTCTAGCAAGTCTTTCTTCCGAGGCTGTGAGCTAAACAAAGAGGAGAATGGGGGAGAGAAAGTAGCAGGAGATGAGTGAGGAGAGAGGCAGTTTGTTCTATCTCGACAGTGAGCAACACAGGGTTGACCTTGGCAGCGGAGGACGTGCATTTTACACAAAAAATGACCTTTAGTTGCGGTTCTCGACAGCTGCTAAAGGTCGTTTTTTACAATATATATATATATATATATATATATATATATATATATATATATATATATATATATATATATATATATATATATATATATATATATATATGAAAACCTCCCCAATGAAAACGGTTCCAAACCTACCTAATGAAAAAAAAAATGGTATTTTTTTTTCAAAATTCTGATTGTAATGATGTGTTCAGCATGATTGATTTACTAGAAATCGACACTTGAATCATGAATTTTAGATAGAAAAAATGGTATTTGGAGCATAAAAAATTTATGAAAATTGTACATCATTGATTTTTGAAACTTATAAAAACCTATCCATGCATTGGAATCAAATGCTCCAAGAACTGATTCCTATAAAAAAAACATATAGATCACGTCTATACGGTCAGAATTTTGAAAAAAAACACTAAAAATCCAATAAAACCTCAATTGGGTAGGTTTGGGAGGGTTTTCCATTGGGTAGGTTTTGCTTATAAAGCACATATATATCTGTGTGTTTTGCTTACCATTCAGGCAACTTGGACTTTTCACTTTCCTTGTAAGTGAATTTTACAAGAATAATAATACTAATTTTAATGAGTCAGTGTTTCACTCTTGCATTATCTGGTAGCAGTCGGCATTACGCCAGCTTGCTAATAAAAAAACAAAATGGGTAAGGGATAGGTATGAACCTCTGTCCGTGCTGACAGGGTCAGCAGATGGGCACATGCATCATATATATACGAAAAAAAAGAGTGGATCAGGTCAGAGGCAGCTCCTGGTAATCTGTCAGAGTTCTCTCTGGTACCGTAGCTGTTCATCTACAGGATGAACAGCCACGGGAACATTATGACTGGTCATTATTTCTTAGATGAGTACAACAAAATTTTTGGAGCCATTGACACTCTAGATGAAGGGCATCTAGTGCATACAAAATGAACAGCTGAAAATGAACCTATAACCTTTAATGTTTGAGAGGCCATTCATCTTGAATTTTGGATCGGTTGCACTATAATTGCACAAAAATTTGTGCATTAAGCACCCGATCGCCCTTCATCAAGTCTTGGGTCCCACACCTAACAGACCCTGCCCCCATGATGGAGGGTGATAAGGTGCTTAATGCACAAATATTTGTGTAATCATATTGCACCTGGTCTTTTGTTTTGACAGATTACCATCTAACTCTAACCTGACAGGCTTTGTAAGAAAATAAATTTTATGGAGAAAATGAAGATAGAAACGTAAGAGATGGAGAAAACTGATTCTTGATTTCTTTGTATTGAATGATAAAAGGCAACTTGAAAACGTATATACATTTTACATGATAATGTCTGAAGAATATGTTATCTTATCTCAAGGAGGTTGGTCTCTTCTATCTATGGACCGTTTCCTGAATATACGACTACTACAAATCAGAGAAAACATTCAAGATTGGCTTTTCTGATTTACATCAAATGTTATAGTAAAATGTAACAGTAAATAAATCACAACAGTAAAATTTAACAGTAAATAAATCGCAACAGAAAATCATGTATTTTGCGTCATTTCCAATAGGCTTTCCTGAGAAGACAGTCTTGAGCTGCAATTTAAGGCTTGCATTTGCAGGATTTTCACGAAATCAGCAGCGGTTGAGTGTCCACACCTATGTTGTAGGTATCTAAATCGGACCTATATGATTTGGCCAACGATTCAGGTGAATCGGCCGATAATGATTCTCAAGTGAATCGTTCTGAATCAGCCAAAAAATAAATTAAAAAATATTGTGTCAATCAGAACGTGGCACATGTTAAAGTCATTAAAATAATATTAAAATTTGAATTTTAAGCTATTTTTTATTATTATTAAAAATAACCGATTTAGGTCAGTATCGTATCGATTTTCTGGCGATATGACGCACAACACTGGTCCACACCTATATATCTGAAAAAATAGAGTTTCATGCGAACGCTAGATCTGCAGCAACAGCAGCCGGGGCTAGAAGAGATAGATGTTGGAAGGTGGGTTTTACTGTAAGGAGATCACCAAGGCTACTTCATTGATCTTGGTTGGATCAGTTACCCCATAAAAGATATGGATGGCGAATGCCATGTATGGTTGAAGTCGTGTTCTTAGTGAATTGGGATCTGATTATAGAGTGACCATTGAAAATTCGAAGCAAGATCCAAGTTCATCATGAAGTTTGCAATGCACATTTTCCTTCTCAAAGACTCCATCTTTTTGTTAATTCCTGTATAAGCTGTGTATATATGTTGTAGCATTGGATTGTAGGCTTGACCTTTAGATTCAATGCGTGATTAGGCTGGTAAACAAGCCGAATGAACCGATCGAACAAACGGTGTTCAAACTCTTCTAGTTCTTGTTGCAACCTTGAGCTAGCGCGTTTACAAAAAAAAACGACATTTTAAAAAAAATGAAAAATAATAGATTAATATGGATTCTAAAACTAATGAACCAAGATCAATCTGCCTCATTTACAAATTAAATGCAAAGTTGTATGCAATAGGATTTTGAGCTCTACATTTATTACTTGCAAGCCAAATACTTCAACCATATACATTATAGAATCTATCTCTAACTAAAGCAAGCCAAGCCTGGAATATATACCTAACTTTTCCTGTCCTTTCCTCACCTATCCTATCATGTTCCATTAGTTCCATCTAGTTGCTATTTTGTCACTAGTTAACACGTCTATATGAGCCAAGCTGAGTCGCACACTCGTTCATGTTTGGCTTGCTGACCCTATTTCATGAGTTTGAAAGAGCTCTTTGCAAGAGACAAGCTGCTCGTCTCGTTTTAGTCCATTACACTACAAGAAAAATGTTAATTAGCGACAGAAATTTGTGATGGATTTTTTCCGTCGCAAATTAGCGACAGATTAGCTAGAGAAAACTTTCTTAATGAATCTGTCGCTAAGTAGCGACGGATTAGCGATGAAAGTTGTTTCATCGCTAATCCGTCGCTAACTAGCGACGAATTAACGACAACAATTACTTTGTCGTTAATTCTCAATACAAGAAAAACATTTTAGCGAGGGATTTAGCGAGGGAATTTTTCCGTCGCTAATCCGTCGCTAATTTTTGATTTAAACCGAGCGCGAAATTTTCCCTCTCTCCCCGTTCGAAATTTAAATCGACCGCGCTCGATTTAAACCGAGCGACGTCGGAGAGCGCGTTGGAGAGCATGTACATGAGAGTGGAGGACGGCGATGCCGGAGGACAGTCGGCGATCGCTGGAGGACGTCGGCGTCGGTTCACGGAGAACGACAACGCCGATTCACGGAGGACGGCGACGCCGGAGGACGGTCGGCAATCGCTGGATGATGTCGGCGCCGGTTCACGGAGGACAACAACGTCGATTCACGGAGGACGGTGACGGCGGAGGACGGTCGGCGATCGCTGGAGGACGTTGACGCCGGTTCACGGAGGACGATGACGCCGGTCCACGGAGGATGACGGCGACGCCGGTTCACGGAAGATGACGGTGCCAGTTCATGGAGGACGGCGACACTAGAGAGCACCGGTTCATGGAGGACGGCGACGTCGGTTCGCGATGAGGCAGAGCGATCGTTCTGTGCATGCAATTCCTGTCGGGTGCGGTATAAGTCCGGCTTAGTGCTGCCGGAATACCGCCGGACAAGGATCAATTTTTTTTATTTTTTTTTAAAATTTAGCAACATATTAGCGACAGACATTATCCGTCGCTAATCTGTCGCAAATTAGAGACGGAATTAACGACAAATAATTTTTTCCGCTAATTAGCGAGCAAAAATTCGCGATGGCCTCTATCCATCGCTAATCCGTCGCTAAACAGTTTAGCGACGGATTAGCGATGGATAGAGGCCGTCGCGAATCCACGGTTTTCTTGTAGTGTTACTCCTAAAATCAACTTGACCAATCTCTAAGGTTTATGATCGAATTTTATCTTTTCAAGAGTGATGAAAAAATGTCCCTATCCTAAAGGTGCAACACAGTGACGGCTTTTTTGAAGACCGCTAAGCACAATGGTGGCTGAAAATTCATTTGTCTCCAATCCAGTCCATACTCGGAATCAGAGTATTTCATCTCATTACAAAGAATGATTATATTAATTGCTGGTTATGGCCATCACTACTTCAAGAAATGAAAGGTATCCTAAGGAGCCCAAAGCAACAGGTAAACCAATCAATCTCATTACAAAGAATTATTATATTAATTGCTGGTTATGGCCATCACTACTTCAAGAAATGAAAGGTATCCTAAGGAGCCCAAAGCAACAGGTAAACCAATCAATCTCATTACAAAGAATGATTATATTAATTGCTGGTTATGGCCATCACTACTTCAAGAAATGAAAGGTATCCTAAGGAGCCCAAAGCAACAGGTAAACCAATCAATCTGGGTGTTGGAAAAATGATAGAAGAAGCAAAAGAAGAAATCAAATCACATGAGGAACAAAGATTTACGTGGTTCGACAAGAATTGCATATGTCCACGACCGCACTAAACTCTGTTATTCAATTTTGAGATACCTTACAAAGGGTGGATGACCCTCTTTAAATGAGAGAGCCAAAAAACAAAAACCCTGTAAGTGTAATTCGGATATTACAAGGACTCTGCAAGACTTAGAATTTGATTCAAAGAGTATACATAACTTTTGTAATCTGATCTTATAAGAAGTCAAAGGTAAAATTATAAAACTACCCTTTAAAAAAAGTTGGATCGATGAAAGTATAGGATTTATATCCAAGTAGGAAGCAGACTTCACACACCTCCAACAATGGAGACCAAATGAATATGAGATTGCTGCAATATCATAGCCAACCAAGAGTCAGGATGGCATTGCAAAAGTACTATTAAGTCGCATTGATGTGACTGATCATGTGGTCCTTCTTGCTAAATTGTATTGGCTTTATTGACAAGGGTTTCCATGATCACCTTTCTGGTGCATCCCTTGATGTTTCACATTTTTATTGTTTTTCTAAGAGTTTTTTTTCCCTGATGGGAAGATACCTAAAAAAAATTTATATCTTATATGATTTTCCAAAACTGTCTTTACCTTTCAAAATGTAAGGACGAATTCACTCTCCTATCATGTGGCATGTAGTTTTTTCAAGGATGGTTTTTCCATGATTGACAGGGAGTGATAATTTGAAAAATGGGATAAGGGAATGATGGTTTAGAGTTTGCCTTATGAGGGACGATTATATTAAAAAAAATTGCTAGGCAGAGAAGATTTGAACAAAGGATGCTTGACACTAGGTGTTAAAAGTATTGGAACTATTACTTTTTTGGGAAAAATATTTTTATTTGTTAGGATATTACCAGGAGCATACAAAAAGCCTTTTCCTATCTGGATAAGTTAGCTTTCTAAGAAGCTGCTTTAAAAGCTAGAAACTAAGCACTTTACAAACTCAGATCCCTTTTCATAGAAAGAATTCTTTTAAGGAGACTATTTCTTGGGGTGATCTCAAGCTACAAAAATGATACATTTTTCAGAATTAAAAATAAGGGATTAATTTGGATTCTAGAGCTACTGAGCCAAGTTCAAGCTGTCTTATTTACAACATAAATGCATTGTTTCAAAGCTGTAAGCGAGTTAAAAAAGACAGGATTTGAACTCTAAATATATTACTTGCAGACAAATACTTAAAACCATCCACCTTATGGTATAAAATGTATATATGTAAAATATATTTATCACTAGTTAACAGGTCTATACAAGCCAAGGTGAACCAAACACTCAATGTTTGGCTTGCAAAGCCTATTTCACTGGTTCAAGAGTTGTTTGAGAACGACAAGCATCTAGTCTCATTTGCCAGACCTATTGTGGTTGCCCTAAGTTATTAGTTTACTCTACTGTCAGCTAAGGCCATTACTCCTAAAATGGACTTGACCATTCTCTAAGGTTTAGGATTGAATTTTGTCTTTTCAAGAGTCATAAAAGGTCACTATCTCTCAAGTTTCATCAGCTTTTCTGAAGACCATTAAGCACAATTGTTGAGGTGGCACAACGGAAGGTCCTCAGGTGGTGGCGACAGTAGAGAGTGAAGAGGGAAAAGAAAGAACAGAGGATTGTTTGAAGCTTGGAGGTTTGCTTCGAAGGCTTCATGGTGTATTGTATTGCCTATCACCATAGGGGCCAAGTCCCGTGTTTATATAGCCTTCAAATTTCCTCTCTCCGCTCAGCAGACAATTGAGAGAATATCGGTGAGTCTAATGTATTTGATAAACTAGAGTTTGAAATTTGAATTAAAAGGTTGATTTGTAAAACAGACTTAGCTTATCCATGAGCAGGCTTACTCATTGATAAGCACAACGTGCAGCGCATGGCCACACACACCAACATCCCCCACTTAGACATGAGATTGTTAAGTTTGCTCCCACTATTGTAGGCTTCCTTGAATTGATTATGAATTTTCCATTAAGAATTTTTTTCATAATCATATATATCTTAATCTCATTCGGGCAACAAGCTTGATAAATAAGTCTTCTGCAATACCCTTAGTTAATGAATCCGCTACCATATCCAATATAAGAAGGTAGTCTACAGTTATTTCATTCAATCATATCATGTATGTAGTGGTATTTCACTATTATATGCTTGCTCTTGGAGCTATCAACTCTACTTTTTATTAAAGCAATAGCAGCTTGATTATCATAGTGTATCTGTACAGACTCGCATAATATTTCTATATTTAAATATTTAATGAACATGTTAATCCATGTTGCAAATGTCATGGTTGCATTACACGCAATATACTTAGCCTCTTGATTATGTTGAGCCACACAACCTTGTTTCTTATAGGACCACGCAACAACTCATCCTCCAAAGAAGAAGATGTAGCCAGAATTAGATTTGTTGTCATCTTTGCACCCTGCAAAGTAAACGTCAGAGTATCCAATCAAATCAAGGTTGTCAGCTTAAAAGCTCAGTTGCAAGCCTTTAGAACCTTTTAGGTATAAAAAATTCTCTTTACGGCTTGCCAGTGAGGTCATCCTGAATTACTTTGATATCTGCTAACAAGACCTATGACGAAGCTTGTGTCAGTTCTTGTGTATAGCATCACATACATTAAGCTTCTAACAGCCTGAGCATAAGGAATTTCAAGATTTGGTTGGCTCTCACCAGGATAATCGTTTTTGCTTAAGTTTACTCCTTTTGCAACAAGAGTTCTAATAGGTTTGGAGTCATGCATTTTATATCTCTTAAGAATATAGTTAATATATCTTTCTTGGCTTAAACAGAGAGTCCTTAAATCTCTATTTCGGGTTATTTTAATTCTCAAAATATATGAAGTTTCACCCATACTTTCATTTCAAAGTTGGTATACAACCATTTCTTTGTATTGACCATCTTTTCATTATCATTTCTAATCAGCAGAATATCATCAACATATAATAACAAGATATAGAAAATACTCCCACTTTTCCATACATATACACAATTGTCTAACTGATTTGGTTCATATCCAATCTTTGTTATGGTTTTGTGAAAAACCAAATGTCGTTGTCTTGGTGATTGCTTTAATCCGTACAAGGATTTTTTTAACCTGTACACTTTATCATCATTTATCACATAACCTTCTGACTGAGTCATATATATGTCTTCATTTAGGTCACCGTTTAAGAAGGCAGTCTTTACATCCATTTGTCATATGTCCAGGTCATGATGAGAAACTATGGATAATATTATCTTGATGGACGTAAATTTAGCAACTGGCGAATAGGTTTTCGTATAATTGTTTCCCTCATTTTGAAAAAAACCTTTCGCTACTAGTCTTGCTTTAAATTTATCTTTAAAACCATCAACTTTATATTTTTTCTTAAGAATTCATTTACAACCAATTGGTTTTCTTCTCTCAGAAAGATCAGTTAAGCCACAGACTTGGTTCTTTTCAATGGATTCAATTTCTTCATCCATAGCTCTTTTCTATTCTGATGCCTCTTTTGAATTAATTGTTTTAACATATGAGAGATTATCGGTCAACTCATCAAGATCTACAAAATAGCAGAGTTCCTCATGTAAATACACATAATAGTCATCCAAGTAGGATGAAGGAGCTCTAGATCTTTTACGACCACTTAGTCCTTGAGAGATAGATGGTTCAGAATCAGTTGGTTCATTACTTGACTGTTCCACAACTTGTTCATTACCTAATTGTTCTACAGTTGGTTCATTACCTAACTGTTCATTTTGATTATCATGATCATCTAGCAAATCAAAGGGATCCCCAGTTGGATCACCGGATTCATTGTTGAGATTTTTCAGAAACTCAACATTTCTATCAGTCTCTCTCTGGTAATACAATCTGTAGCCTTTTGACCATTTTGGATAACCAATAAAGATACATCTAGCTGATCTGTTATCCAATTTATCCATAGTTGGATCTAAGTTTTTTACATGAGCTACAGATCTCCATCTCCTTAGATGATTTATGTCTGGTTTCATACAAGTTCATCTTTCATATGGAGTCTTTAGGACAACCTTACAAGGTACTCTATTTAATGTATACATAGTTGTATTTATAGCTTCACCCCAAAAAACTTTGGGTAGATAAGTACCTACTAACATGGATCTTACCATGTTCAGGAGAGTTTTGTTAGACCTTTCAGCAACACCATTTTATTGCGGTGTCCTTGGTATGATTCTTTGCCTATTAATACCAAGATCGTTGCAATAATTGCTGAACTCATTTGAGGTGTATTCACCACCTCTATTAGATCTCATAATTTTAATGTTTCTACCAAGTTGTCTTTCAACTTCATTTTTGTATTCTTTGAATTTCTCAAGTGCTTCTGATTTATTTCTAATGAGATACAAATATCCATATCTCAAGAAATCCTTAATAAATATTATAAAATATAACATGCCACTCTGAGTTTGAACTCTAAAAGGTCCACAAATGTCCGTATATATTATTTCAAATAGCTCAGTGGCTCGAATAACATTATTTGGAAAGGGTTTTCTTGCCAACTTTTCAAAAATATAAGATTCATATTTTTCAAAGTGAGATTCATTGAAGTTAGGGATTAGTCCTTATTGTGCCAGATTTTTCATTTTCATTAGTCTTATATGCCCAAGTTTTTTATGCCATGCATTTACATCAATCACTAAGGCATAATCAATATACGAGGAAAAGTTCTCTTTATTTTCAGATAATTTAAACATCTCATGTTCTTTATAAAATTTACCCTCAAACAGGATTCTACCATGTTTCCCCATAGTGACTGTCCCAGGGACAAACCGGGCCTCAAAACATTTTCCAGTCAAAGCTAGTTTAAACACCAGGTTCTTCTTTATTGAAGGGACATAAAGTACATCTTTCAGTAACACACTAGTCCCTCTCACATTAAGTCTGTAGGACCCAACTTTTAAAACATCACTATAGGAGTTGTTACCCATGTAGACCTTGTGCTCACCTAGTCCTAGCTCTTTGAGATCCACAACTCCAACGGTGGATTTGGCTATATGTCGAGTAGCCTTAGAGTCCACCCACCACCCTGAGAGTTCTTCATTCGCAAAGTGACATTCCAATACAACACAAATGACTTCTTTTTCGTCATGCTTTTTCCTTGAATTGTTGTTGTATCTCCAACCATTCCAATTGCTCCTGTTATTGAAAAATTTTGTCCTGCAGTTCTTCTGGATGTATCCCATCTTGTCGCACTTGAAACACTTGACTTGTGAGCTTTTGTGGCCTTGAGGTTTGAAACCTGCACTTTGTTTTTTATGGAACTTGCCATTACCCTTCTTTTTAAAGTTATTTTGTTTAACGGGTACTTGGCTATGAGATGGTATGTCTTGAACCACCATCAATTTAGACTTCTTCTCCTAAGCCATGTGTTCTTGTTCTATGGCTAATTGCAGGGGCAACTCAGTCAAGTTTAAATTCTTTGAATTCAATCTTAACGTAGTGGTCACCATTTTCCATGAATGCGGAAGGCTATTCAGTATGGTGGACACATGCATTCTATCTGGAATTATATTTCCAGCAATGGCTAGGTCATTAGCCATGACCAACATCCTATTAACGTGATCTACCATATTGTCACTCTCTTTCATCCTATATGAGTTGTATTGCTCGAGTAACAATTGAAAGTGGACTTCGGATGTGGTATCATACTTGGTGGCGATGGCCTTCATTATTTCCTTAACGATTTTATAATCTTCAAAGACTCTTGTCAAATCATCGTCCATGTAGGTGAGCATGATGGTTCTTGCCATCAGATCGTCTTTTTGAAATTTTCTGAATTTGATTACTTCTTCTTGAGATGATACGTCATTCAATTTTTCTATAGACATACTAAGGACATATTCCAGTCCTTCCAGGGTTAGAGCTAAAGGGATCCGCCTTTTCCAGACAGAAAAGTTGGTCTCGTTTAACTTGTCTCTTTTTCGCTAATTCAGATGCACAAACACGACTAGCATTTTGTACTAACCATTTTTAATTTAATTTATTTATGGCAAGTTAGCATAAAAGAACAATAAAAAACAAAAGGAAGATCTTGTCAGACTAAATAGGTTTCTTTATTCTTAATAGACCTAATTTTGGTCTTAAACAAAATTTAAATGAGTGCTTTTTTTTTTAATTTAACAAGAGCAAGGGGTTTTTGAAAATTAAAAAATTATTCTAGGTATTAAATGCGAAATATAACTATTTCTGTTAATTTCTCAAAAATTTTAAAGTCGTAGACCCTTTTTAGCAAATACTTTTGAAAAGGTATGTAGGTTATAGAAAATTTTATTTTAACCCTCTTTTTAAAATATGTAAAACATCCAGGGACAAAGGGGTCTTTTTGCCCCTCAGGCTACTTAAGCCTCAAACAAGTTGAAATAGACTCAAAAGGGCGTCTAGTTTTCTCTCTCTTCTTTGTCGGAGCTCCAGACCGACCAGAGACAACAACGGTGATTTCCGATCAATTTTCGATGGTGATGACCTGTTTTTATGGTTGGGTTTGACCTTCTCGGTGCAGGCTCCCTCTGACAGGAAACCTACAACCACTCGTTTGTCGGAGCTACTAGAAAAATGGGAAACTAATTTTTTTGGCTGATCTCCGACGGTGATAGCCCGAGTCTATGGTTGTATTTGATGTTTTCGTTGCAGGCTCCCTCTAACATAGGTCTAGGGCCTCTTTCTACGACGAAACTTCCTTGGAAGATGAAACGATTGGGATGGGCCAACTTCCTATTTGGGTTTGTTTTCCTTGATGCAGGCTTTCCCTGACTCAAACCCGAGGCCAAACCTGTTTTTTTTTCTTTGGTATGTCTCTTTGTTTTCCCTCCTTTTTGTTTTCTTTTGGTGTACAGAGATGAACAGGTAAGTATCAACTTTGTTTTTTGGTTTGATTTTCAGTGATAGTCAGTATATAAAAACAGGTAGGTCTTTGTTTTCCTGGTTGGGGTTTTTAGAGGCAGGCGAAAATAAAAAGAGGTTTTTGTTTTAGAGACAAAAAAATGGGAAGCTTAAAAACTAGTAAGAAGAGCAGTAGCTCTTACCTTTCCCTCTTTTGTTTTTTTTTCTGTGTTTGTTTCTTCTTTGTAGGTTGAAGGTCGCAGGTGTTGATGAGCATCCTTGAACCTTAGCTTTGATACCATTGTTGAGGTGGTGCAGCGGAAGGTCATCAGGTGGTGGTGGCAGCAGAGAGGTTAAGATGCTGGAGCAGAGAGTGAAGATGGAAAAGAAAGAGCAGAGGATTGTTTGTAGCTTGAAGGTTTGCTTTGAAGGCTTCACGATGTGTTGTATTGCCTATCACCATAGGGGTCGAGTCCTGTGTTTATATAGCCTTCGAATTTCCTGTCTCTGCTCAGCAGACGGTTGAGAGAATATCAGTGAGTCCAGTGTATTTGATAAACTAGAGTTTCAAATTTAAATAAAATGGTTGATTTGTAAAACAAACTTAGCTTATCCATAAGCAGTCCTACTCATAGATAAGCACAACGTGCAGCGCACTGCCACATGCACCAACAACAATGACAATTGAAAATTCATTTGTGTCCAATCCAGTCCACACTTGGCATCAATGTGTCTCATCTCATTACAAAGTCTGCTTATATCAATCGCTGGCTATGACCATCATTACTACCTCAAGACATGAAAACTATCCTCAGGAGCCCCGAAGTTGTAAATAAACCAATTAATCTCTGGGGACCAAATGAATATTAGGTTGTTGCAATATCATAGGCAAAGATAAAAGATGGGATTTGGAGTGTGCTCCGACGGTATTTTTGAATGTCGTTAATCTCAAGATAAACAAAATCCAAAACCTATATGAATGGGATGCCCATCACTTGGTTGTGCCCCCAGTCTTTTTTCTGATGTCGTTCATATTTAGGATGGGACGCCATCAGAATGGTTTAAAATGAATGGGCTCATAATGAGCTTGTTTATTGTTTTGATGAGTGTTGATCATCTTAAAAATGAACGGCATCCAAGGTGCCTATGACCTGATCCTCTCTCCAAAGATAGGATGCCATAGCAACTCTATTAAGACGTATTAGTTGTGACTGACCATGTTGACGTTATTGCTAAATTGTCTTGACTTTATTGAGCAAATCCAAGACAAGGGTTTTGACGATCACCTTTCGGGTGCAGTCCTTGATGTTTCATATTTTTTTTGTTTTTTTCATAATTGCCCGTACCATACTGGCAATACTCAAAAACATCTTTGTCTTATTTGAATTTTCAAAATCTTCTTTATAGCTCAAAATGTTAGGGGAAAAGCACTCTTCAATCATTAAAAGTGTGGTTTTCTTAAGGGCACGTTTGAAAGAGAGAATGATGTAGGAAAAGTGATTCAAAACCGAAAATACATACCGATTTTTTTACCCTTTCAAACGAAAGAAACTTTTTCGCTAAACGAGTTTTTTAAAAAAATACACTTTTTGATAAGAAACATTCCTCCGTGAAGAGTGGTGGAAGAATGTTTCCAACCAAGAGAAAATTCATTTTTACACTTCCCACCACCCACCATCATCACCAACACCCTCTTTCTCCTCTTTTATTTTTTCACATTTTCTCACTCTGTTATTCTCATGCTACACAAACAAGTGAAAACTTTCTTTTGGAGAACTTCTCATGTCAAAAATTCTCAAAGGCAAAACTTTATTTTCTTATGAGAGTTTTTCTCTCTTCCAAACATGGGCATGTTTGGAAGAGATAAAAACTCTCGTAAGAAAAGAAAGTTTTGTCTATGACAGTTTTTTATATGAGAAATTTTTAAAAAGAAAGTTTTCTCTTGTTTGTGTAGCATGAGAAAAACATAATGGGAAAATGTGAATAAATGATAAAAAAGAGGGTGGTGGTGGTGATGGTGGGTGGTGGTGATGGTGACATGGGTGGTGAAGAGTGTAAAAATAAATTTTTTCTTGGTAGGCAACATTAGATGGATATGGCTAGACCCAAGTCACAACCTGCTTAAAACAATCATTTCAAGTTTGTTTAACTCACTAAGGGGGTGTTTGACTCACGGGACAAAATTCACATGGACATACCAGGTGGCGTCTGTCCCGGTGAGTCGCACCCCTAGTTCCCTCTCGCCCATGATAATTCCAAGGGGTGGGAACCAACAGGTCCCCATCAGATGCTATTGGGGATGACACCTAGGCAGGGACCGGTAAGTCCCCGCTCTAGTGTGTCTCATAATTCAAACACACCCTATAATTAGATTTCTTGCAGACTTTTATCACTATGTAGAATTGTGTCTTTAGGCTATTAATGAAATGTTTTCCTAAAAAAAACAGCCAAATGTCACTCAATCTTAACACAAGGTCTTAAGGAGGCCTGATCCACTACTCGTGCCAAGTACTTAACTCTTTGGGGGCACCACGCAATTGGGGGTCCACCATTCACCAGGATGGTGGTTTGTGGGGACCTTAGTGGTCCCCTTGCTGACTGACCACTGCCTTGAATGGCACTGGGCTCCAAGGAAGGTTACGTGGCACCTTTCTTCTAGGGCCAATTGTAGTTTGATAAGTACTCAGCCTTGAGTATTGGATTTGGATCCACTCCTGGGTCTTGAGGTTCTATATCTTTGAAAGTGGATGTGGGCATGTTAGGCATGTGAGGTTCATTATTCAAGAGATCCTATTGGTTCCCTAGAAATCATTTGATTCCCTTTTATCCCAAGGTTTTTTGTCTTTTTAGATTTTGATATTAGGGTACATTATTCCAAATGTAACAATAAGTTAACATCCTTAAAACCTTTTTGAAGTTATTTTACCTTTCTTTATTTTATATTTCTAACACATGTCGCTTGAGGGAAGAATTTCTGGCCAAAACAAAGTTTGTCCAAGGCATATCCTGATTTTCGATTAGGCCCTACTTAAAAGACATTTTTGGCCAATCAAATTTAAGTTTTTTTGGTGTTGATATTAAAAGAAAAGTTGAAGGTAAATTTGTTATTTAAAAAAAAATCATGTTAAAATGACTTATATTTTGGAAGTTATGATAAAAACAAGGTTGTCCAAAACATATCGTTTTAGACCAATTTCACCTAAAGAAATATTTTTTGGCCGAAACTAACTTACCTACATTATGATTTTTTGAGTTTAGGCCTTGTAAAACCTTAAGATGAGCTTAGTAATTATGTCAAAACTCTTTTTCTAAGCAAACCCCTTAGGATAAGCAATGTAGTCTCAACCAACCAAAAGTTGACACCTTAAACATCTATCCAATCATATTTAAGCTATTGTGCACAGCTGAATTCAGATATTTTAACCCAAAATCCATTTGTTTATGCCCATAATCCACCTGGAAAACTATAAATAAGGGTTTACACCTCCTATTTTAGCATCTAAGATCAAAGTAAGAACACTCAGTCACACCGAATTTGTTTTTTCTTTCTCATCATAGGCTAGCTTTCCTAGTTTTTTGATGGAAAATGATGTTTGATTATGCCCCTGATCTATTTTGGTGATGGAGTAAAGGTTTGATAGATATATCAACAAATTGGTTATTATCTTTTCAAATGTAAAAACATTTGCATGATTCAAACTTTTTTATCAACTTCAAGACAATATCGATATAGAGAGTTAATTTCTCATTTTTATTTTTCATATCCTTATGACTTGTCAAATCACCAACACTGAATCATTTCAAATATAAACCTTTTTTTCTTTCAATTCGATCAGACATCTCAATCCTTCATATTCAACAACGTTATTGGTGCACACGAAATCCAATTTGAAAGCATGATAGATCTTTTCACCATCGAGAGTGATGATAACAATTTTGATTCCTAATCTATTGATATTTCGCGATTCATGAAAGTATAATTGTCAAATTCATTTTTTTTTCTTTATCAAACACCATGATTTTCTCATCAGGAAAATCATCATTTATTCTTGTTTTCTCATTTATGAGTAGACCTGTTAAGTGATCAACTATTACTTCCCCCTTAATCAATTTTTTGAAAAAATATATTTAAAATCAAATTTCATCAACAAATTTTGTTATCTTTAAATTCTTCCCAATAAGTCTAGTTTCTCAAAAACATACTTGATCGGATTAAGTCGAATAAAAATTTAACCTCACATGCTATTGTATAATGTCTCACCTTTTGAATCGCTCAAACAAGAGCTAAGCATGACTTTTCCAATTGATTCTATTTTTTTATATTCCACAAAGGTTTTTGTTGATGTAATAAATGACATGTTATATTTTTTCATCATCTTTATATTGGGCAAGAAAACATCCCCAAGTTACATCATTGACTGACAAGTATAAGAGAAAATGTTTTTCTATAATTAGAGGTTTCAAGACTACCCAGTCCTATCTTAGGATCACTTAAGCCAAATGACCCTACTATACCAAACTAACCCAATTATTTCTAGGTCAACCTCCCAAACCTATTGGGTCTATTTTGCGAGACCGTGGTCTATAGAACCCCAACTCATGCCCATCTAATTGTCTATGAGTTCTACCTAAGTTCGTGATTAGTTTTTTTTCTTTTATTTTTCTCACACTTTCTATTTTATGTAGATTTATTGCATTTAAATCAGTGTAACTAACTCTTAGCATTTTGGTCTCACTCATGTATTCTCTGAGTTTGAATAGTGTGTATTGCCATCGAGATCTCATTTTCTTATTTTTAAATGTCTAGTGGAAAGTACACATACCCTTAATACATCAAGATCAGATTTGAGGAGTTGCAATCTTGTTGGAGTTGATCCCTTGGTATTTGGGGAGGAAAGGTGATCAACTTTTAAGTCGAACTCTCATGTTCCATCAAATCATATTTAAATTTTTTATTTATCTTTCTTAAACTTATTTTTGGTGAAAAATCAGCACATCCACAATTATATAATAATTGATGAAAATGATTGAAGACATCAACATTTTGCCTGTAGATTGAATGGTATTAAGATTGATGAGATCTACTCCATTGCAATACTAAAATATAAACTAATTACTTTTAGAAAGAGGACAAAAAAATGCATAAAACAACCAAATCTACCCGAAAAATGCACTTTCATCTTTCTTTTTCTTTTTATTTCATCTCTAATCACATATTTATAGAGATTCACAATCTAAATGAAGAAATCAATATAGAAAATTTAATCTCAAATGAACAGAAAAAAAAAAAAAGACAAATGAAATCCTATCTAATCCATTAAGCCTAAATTTAAAATTAAACCTCTTGCACTAGATGATCAAATCATGGCTATATTTATTTAACATGAGATTAAAAATTAGTTGGACTTGTGTGGATATGAATTCAAACTGAATCCAACTTATTTGAGTTAATTATATGTATCAGAAGTTGACAATACACTCGCAGATGTATAAGACTTTAAGGTTTCAATGCATTCCTCTTCTGTTTTTTCAAGTAGCAATGATAAAAACTAGCAACAACACTAGTAAACTAGTGATGATGATGATGATGGATTAGATCTCAATGGAGAAGATTCAAGATGAACATGGTCATATCCAATTGAATCTTGATCTAGATCAGAATGACCAATCACTATTGTTATGGCCACACAAAGATTTTACTAGCATTTCTTGATAAAAAATCAATTTTACCAACATATTTTATGTTGAAAGAATGTTTACAAAATTGATATTTTGTTAATGATGTAAACTTGTTGTAAATTTAGTGGATCCATATTTACAACTAAATCCAACTATCATAAATCGGCCAAAATTGGATCCATACATGGGAAGTCTCAAGATTGCTAAGACATAACATTACTTTTAATGCACTTTGGGTAGCATTAGTGGTAAACAATGCCTACAGCTGAGGGTTCCAATGGACGTGACAAGATTTTCAAGGGTTTGGGGCAAAGATTTTGCAAAACCCTTGTTTGCATCATGGAAAACTGGTGACGATTTTTAAATCATTGTCCCCACATTTTTTTTGTTTTTAAATCTTTATTAAGTTGGTAGTACTTGAAATGTTGGTACAAGTGGCCAAAAAATAGATTTTATAAAATTTGAGATCTCTAGCTTAGTGGCATGTTCTTAAAATCACTATCTTTTGACCTTCAAAGGCCAACTTGAGAATTTTTGAAGATGCAAACTAGGATTTGTGTAACTAAGTCCCCAAGATACAACTAGGCTTGGACTTCATGAAAGTCACTACTTTGTAATACCAGGTGATCTTTGCTACACATGAACTTCCAAGCCAAACAAGAGCAAAAAGGGATAGAAAATAAAAAAAAGTTTAAGAATTAGAAAAATTTGATGAACAACAAGGCAAGAATGAAGAGTTTTTATACTTAAGAAGGCAAAACATTTTTGGATGATAAATGAGTTTAAATGGTGATAAATCCAATATTTTAAAATTTTGACAAAAAAATACCTTGAATTGTCACTCACCTTTAATCAACAGTCAAGATTCTTCAAAACTGATCAATAGTCAAAAGGCTTATACACACCTTTAAACAAGTCAAATCAATGTGAGAAACTAAAAGTCAAAGTTGGCTCAGTCAAATAGTAAAGGTGAGCTTGGTTCGATCAAAATGGACCTTAGGTGCCTCTGAATGTGCCTTGAGCCACTGCGAGTGTGTGAAGTGCAAAGTGAGTCATCAAAGCGCCTCAAGCACCCTTACACACACATGCGCGTGTGCACAATCGACACGTCTATTCTTGCACGTTGCGCAGCAACGTTCATAAGTCACCCTAATGCACAAGGGTTTTCCAAAGTACAGGTAAAAAAAGTCTTTATTTAAACCACCAAAAGTTTTTCTTCCTCTTAGATATGGGACTAAACAATTTCTAAAAGAATTTAAGAGAGAATAAAATGAAGCAAAAATTATATTAAGAACATGTGATTGTATTCCTTCATATCATAGAAAACTACCTATTTTGATACTTTCTCAACAAACTCCCATTAGTTATCTCAGATACTAGCCTAACCTCATTTGGAGAAACCACAAAACAGTCTTTATACCCTAATCATCATTAAACTGATCTGACCTGATTCGGTAGAACCCATAATGATCTTGACAGTCCAGTTCACCTTGACTCCAACAGTCATAAAAGAATGATAGAGTTTTATCATGATATTAGGCATATCATTGAAAGATCATTAAAGGTCAGGGATTTTCTCTCAAAATGGATCTATCTTCCAAACAATCTTTACCTCAAGTATGTTCTTGCACACAAGAGTCTACCATATAAGATATTCAATCCTTATGGTAAAATAAGTAAGCAATAAAGTGAGGCCAAGAAACTGTAATCTAATAATTTCAACTCATGAGTCTATATGGATGAATTATAAGGGCATGGGATTATTATCAATGCATGGATGTAGATCTAGTGAAAATCTACCTAACCAACTCTTCAGAAAAATGGTTCAGTGTTGAATGCCTTTAATGCTAAAAAGCTTCATAAGTTGTTCTCCCAATAAGCATTTTCTTTTATCTCCATACGGAAAAACATTGAAAAAGCATAAAAAAAAAGTATGAAAAATGCGATCAATACTCACCTCTTAATCTATGGCATGGTAGCAGATTTCGATCATACGATTGCCTCAAGGGTAGAGGTTGGAATAAAAAATTGAGAGAGGAGAAAACCAATACTCACATATAGACCTATGACAAGATGACAGGTTCTAATCATATGACCTTTGAAGGCAGATGTTAGATAGATAGAGGCATCTCTGTTGGACCGGGAAGCCACGAGACCCATGATTTTATGACTCAGGTCAAAAGATGACAAAAGTGAGGAGTAAGCTCATTTTGAGCTAACGACAAAGACTTTAAGAGACTTACATAGGGAAAGAGGTATACTTGAATGTATTCTCATCAAACTCTAATCCTTTAGAATTCAAGCCTTAGTAGGGATCATTGGACTTAACAGAAGTGCCTTTAGACTTAATCTCATATCCTTATAGCTAGTTGCTTGAAACCAAAAGATAATAAGTGGAGGAATTTTCCAATGAAGCCGAGTAAATCTCATCTTTCTTAACCTCAAAAAAAGTTTTATAAACACTAGGTAAATTAAAATATTGATCAATGAGGAACTTTTTGCCAACATCTCCATTATAATTGATCTCTACAGCATTCTACAAATCTTTTGCCGACTTCAAAGGCGAATACAGGTCAAAGAATGAATCGATCAACATGTTCATGCATCAGTAGTTATTTATGTGTTACTTATATATCTTTTTCTTTTGTTCTTCTGTCTCGACCTCTCCAGCAACAATGGTGTGAAAGGGCTTCTGAGAACATAGTCAATGTGCAACTCGGACAACAAGAAGAAGACCATCAATTGCCACTATTTGAAGTTTGACCCATTAAAGCGATCAAGCTTCTCCAGGTCACAAGTCAGCAGATTGATGGAGTAGAAGTTGAATGTTGAACTCTAAAATTAATAGTACATGGTGGCCAAAAAATAGAATTTTGTAAATCCGAGATTACAAGCCTAGATACCTATCTTTAGAAATTCAATTACCCCACTTCAGGATTTTTAAAGAAGCGAACTAGGATTGATTCGAATATGTCCCTAGGATACAACTAGGTTTGAACCACAAGAGATTTGTTGCTTCTCAAGATCAAGTGAGCTCTCCCACACATGAACTTGCAAGCAAAATGAGAGTAAAAAAGATAGAAAATAAGAAAAGCTTTAGAATAAGAAAAAAAATGATGAACAACAAGGCGAGAATAAAGAGTTTTTAGACTTAGGAAAACAATTTTGGGTGATGAATGAGTTTAAATGACTATAAATCCAACATATTTATATTTTGATAAAAATGATCCTAAATGGTAAATATCCTTTCACTAACAATCAAAGACCTCCAAAATCAATCAACAATCACAAAAACTCATAAACACCTTTGAATACCTTTAAATGACAGAAATCAATTCGAGAAACTAAAAGTCAAAGTTGGCTCAATAAAAAGGTCAAGGTGGGCTTGGTTCAATCAAAATGAACCTAGCGTCTCTCAATGTGCCTCGCACCACTATGATGTAAGAAGTGCACCATATTGAGCATCTTGAACCCAAATGCCCTTGCACACACTTGTGGGGTCGATGTCTCTGTTCTGCTTATTTTGCAACAACATCCACACCCCACCTTATGACATAAGGGTTTTTACAAAGTATAAGTAAATAGAAAAAGTCTCTATTTAAACCATAAAAAATTTATCTTTCTCTCAGACATGGGAATAAACGTTTTTTAAAGAA
Source organism: Nuphar pumila (assembly GCF_984573655.1). Classification (NCBI taxonomy): domain Eukaryota; kingdom Viridiplantae; phylum Streptophyta; class Magnoliopsida; order Nymphaeales; family Nymphaeaceae; genus Nuphar; species Nuphar pumila. The sequence continues at coordinate 124,091,509 of NC_143257.1, read as the reverse complement.
ATTTAGGAGAGAATAAAATGAAGCAAAAACTATACTAAGAACATGTGATTATATACCTTCATAAAAAATTGTCTATTTTGAAAAAATTTCATCATGAAAGTCAGACATTTTTTGTACACAAGACTTCAAAGCAATGCCTATAAAAAAAAAAAAAAAAAGATAGTAAAGATGCAAAAAACTCATTTTAGCACGAAGAAACTAATGCTATGGGCCCTCTGAGTTTTAAGTTGCCAAGACAGAGACCTTAAGTACGGCAGTGAGAGCCAACTTAACTAGGTCTGTTGGGGTGGTTTCTTTGAGTTAAAAAAAAAAAGCACTATAGTACTAAGATGGTTTAGACACCCTTTTACCGATAGAGAGGTGTCATATTGACCGTACACTTGAGTAAGTATCTACAGTGTAAAACTCCACGAGTACTGCCTCCCTGTCTGGCTAGAACAGTTTCCCGTTTGATTTATGACTGGGTTACTCTTTCCTAAAACATCACCTTCTTTTTCTTTTTTATCATAAATTCTTTCATAAATTACATAACTAACTTCCTTATGAGGCATTTGTGGGGTGAATCAAGTGTTCCCATGAAGAAAAGGTAGTGGGGGGCTACTCATAAATGCAAAACTTAATTTTCTTTTTCTTTTTTTTTATGAGGACTACGGTCACCCTCTCGTATGTGGCTCACCTCTGAAAGCTAAGGACACACCCGTACTCCAATGAGAATTGATCCGGTGCCTTCATTTCATCACCCTCCAAACCACCCGATTGGCCACCCCCACGTGGCAAAATGAAGCAAACACTTCTTTTATTGTTTTCTTACAAAAAGCTGCCACACCGCCCCCCCCCCCCCTAATGAATAAGCACTTTCTCTCATAAGTGTTCCTTTGATGGGCAAGTGCCTTCCTGTGGTTAGGTGTGTAATAAATGTCCCTTAGGTGACCTGATCAATTACTTCTTGATGGTGGATCAAGTGTTCTTACCAATATAGAACATGTCTTCAGTGTTTGCCAACTTAAACTTTTGAAACAGGTGACACAAACTTGCAACTTCAGTAACATCTTTTGGTACATGTAGCAAACTTAGAAAGCACCCAATCAACTTTCTTACAGTTTCTCCTCAAATTGCAAGATCACATTTGCCTTTTCTTGCTTCTTTCAAAAAACTTGAATGTGATCTCTCCTTTTCCTTTCTTACAAAAGCCCCAACTTCAGGGGTGCACTTACATGAGATAGGAAATATGTCTTTTCTGATGGGACCACACACTTATGGCCCCATTTGGATGATCCCTTGAAAATTGAGTTTTGTGAAAACATAATTTTCTAACGTGAACTCTAGGTAATCTTTTTCCTATGATCTTCCATAAGGTTAACCAGTGGACATGTATTTTCCCTCTCATTGGGCTTCTCACTGATGACCGAGGGCAAGCTAGACTTGAATTGCCTCAATGTCAAAACTGGATGTATATATTAATGAACAAGATGGGCTTTTAAGAACAAGAGGTCCGACAATGTGCAGTCGGTGATAAACGGGTTATCATTAGCTTAGCCAGAGAGCACAATGATCAGTTTAGTTCAGTGTTCCATGGGTGCCAACGGATCGGGTTCGAATCAGACTTGAGTCGTACCCGGTTCCCATCGACCGTGGCCCCCACTCCTGCCCTCGCTTTTTCTCTTAAAGGCAAAGTCGTCATTTTCTACTCCGCGTAGTCAATTTCCCAAAGATATCCTTCCGGCCTGGGGAGGATCCTCCCCATTTATTGAGAGTGGGAGTGGGGAAGCGAGTCCCCACGTGAGGTGGGCCCCACCTTCTTCCCCCGCTCCGTCAAAGACCGCGACGCGTGTCCTTCTTCGCCCGTCCGGCGGAGGAGAACCCCCCTCTCTATGTGGGCCCCACCCCTACTACAAGTGCGACACACTTTCTCGTACGGACAGCTTCGCCTAGCCGCGCGAAGCGTGGTGATGGAGTCCCTCCCTTTTGGGATTGGGATGCCATCAGGCCCATCACCATTTATTGAGAGTGGGAGTGGGGACGCGAGTCCCCCCACGTTTAGGTGGGCCCCACCTTCTTCCCGCTCTGTCAATGACCGCGACGCGTGTCCTTCTCCGCCCGTCCGGCGGAGGGGAACACCCGGGTGGACGCTCCCCCTCTCTCTGTGGCCCCCACCCAAGACATCTCCCTTTCCCCCGCACCGCATACATACACACGTGCGATGCACTCTCTCGTACGGACAGCTTTGCCGAGCCGCGCGAAGCGTGGTGATGGCGTCCTCCCTTTTGCGATTGGGATGCCATCATGCCAAAATGACAATTCTGTCCCTCACGAAAATGGATCTGAACGGGTTGGATTTGGGCACCATGGCCGACGTCATGGGGTCTGGTTGCCTGATCTGATTCGGACACGGACGGCAAAAGACACGACAAACTCGGATCTGACGAGATGTTTCAGTAATTTCACCTTGTTGCTTATTACTTTAGATAAACGATTTTTTTTAATATTAGTGAATTTTTTCATTTTTAAATAAACGATTTTTTTTAATATCAGTGAATGTCCCACTCTTAAATATCCAAGTTAATATCCCGCTGTTAAAGATCCACGCTTTTATTATTTGACATTGAGAGCAAGTTGGCGAATCATGTCCACTTAATAAATCATCATTGACTGAGTGATCTAGCTAGTTGCTTGGAGTGCACCGGTTGGCTCCAACCATCGTAGCAACAGTCTCTAATATTTAATTGTAATAAGATCATGATCTTTTCAAACTATAGCTTATTTTCAAATAATCATAATTCTTTTATGATGTTAACATATTTTAGTTTTTCTTATGTTTTACACATTTTTGAATTTTTAATCATATATAAGCAAATTTAAAAAGCATTTCTTTGATTTATCACAAGATTTTCCAAGTTGTAAGCGTCTAATTGCTCAAATATTATATTTAAATTTGAGATCTAGGGTTCAGATATACACGTATCTCTAACCTCAAAACTTTAATCTTTTTGTAAAGCTGGGGGTCGATACCTCATCTTCCTAAGCTATGCACTTTTATTGAATTAATAAAATATAGTTTACTCTTTCCTCAAAAAAAAAAAACTAAGACGTCAATACAAAAGTGACATTTATGCATTAAGCATCCCATCACCCTCCATCAGGTCATGGGTCCCACACCCCGTACCCAAGATGGAGGGTGATCAGGTGCATAATGCACAAATATTTGTGCAATCATATTGCACCTGATCTTTTCAGGTAGCGGACCTACTAGTTACAGTTACTTTGATAGTCAAATAAAACAAATTGGCATTAGTTTTTTAATGGGATAATCGTAAATATCATATGAAATAGTTAAAGGCATTTGGTAGTACTTCATTCTTTGAAAGCTAGTCGACATGCCTAACTTCACATGTTTACCAACATCATGATAACTAATCATTTAATTTTGTTCATAAAATGTGTGATTACATTTGCAATTGTAACAAAAATCACATAATTTGTTTAGGATTAGTATTTGGTGCTAAGGAAGACACAGAACTAGAATATAAATCACCCTTTATTCTTTTCTTTTCTTTTCTTTTCTTTTTGTAGATCAGACCTGGGGCTATTCTGGCTTTACTCCTGCTTGGACTCAGCTCGTGATATGAGAAATGTTTCCCACACATTTCAAAATCGTTAGTTTTCAAGTTTTTGAAACGGTTTCCCAAGAAATGTCTCTTCCACATGCAGAGTTTCCGATAAACCTTGGGCCAAACAGGGTCTGATCGGACTCTACGACCGAAAAAGATCCAACCCAAATTAGGTCACTCCCGTCAGTGCCCGACGAAGGCTCCAGAAAAGCGCAACCGACAAATCACGACCTTCATGGGTGTTTTTGTCAATTTACGCTGCGTTTGACCTTTAATGACCCTAAAAATGAAAAGTCAGAAAAGCCATTTCACTTTTCAGATAATGTCAATCTTGCCCCTGCATGACAGTCGTCACGAGGGCATTTTCGTTCAGAGAGCATTACTCGCCAAACCTACCCGGAAAAGTCGGACACTAAAGCCGCAAGGGTGTAATCGTCAAGTCATAAATGAAATGGTAGGAAGACGAAGGTTGGAGACGAAACGGAGGTGTTTTAGACATTTCACGCCGAACAAAGGGCACATGACGTGTCAACTTGGGGTGAGACGCCGTAAGAAAACAGAGCGCGACGCTACGAGCGGGAAAACGAGCGGGGCAGAGGAGAGAGAGAGATGCAGAGAGTATAATTTCGGGGCTTTTTTGGAGGAAAAAATAATAATTTTGGTGAAAAAAAGGAGGGGGAGGAATCCGGCGAGGAGGAGAAAGAATCCGGTGGGTCGGCCGGAATCTGGGAGGAAGATGGAGTCAGAGGGGACGCTCCGGTCGCCGCTGGACAAGCCCTTGGGGAAGCTCACGGAGGAGGACATCTCGCAGCTTACGCGCGAAGATTGCCGCAGATACCTCAAGGAGAAAGGTCCGATCATTTCGCCCACTTAATCTCTTATTTCCCTCCTTCTTCCTTAGGGTTTCCGTCGGGAGATGGACGGTTAGTTCGGAATACCTGTTTTCTGGCGTCGGAAATAGCGGCAGAGCGAGCGATTCCGGCGATCTTTCACTCATTTTTTCCCTTTCTTCTTGTGAAGGAATGCGACGGCCGTCGTGGAACAAATCTCAGGCAATTCAGCAGGTCCTCTCGCTCAAAGCCCTCTTCGAGTCGTGGCCAGAGAAGGAGGAAACCGGCAGCCGGAAATCGCACCAGAAAACCTCTCCGGTCACCCCCGGCGGCCCTTTCCCGCCGGACAGCGCCGGAGAAGATCCCGCGAACCTCTCCGAAGTGCGCATTCCTCTCTTTTTGGACCTTTTTTTGGGATTTTTTCTCGGGGAAATTCCTTTATATCCGGATTGTTCGTACGCCGACCTCCTCGCCTTCTTTTTACGAGTTTTTTATTCTTTTTTGTTGTTTTTTTTCGTTCTAGGGCTCGCGTTCTGGTTCTGGTAGAGAGGAGAGAAGATCCGTACCGCTTGACTTGGAGGCCCCAGCTGCGGCGCCGGAGCGCTGCCCAAGGACGGAGGGTCCTGACGTGACCGGATCGGACGTCGCCGGAGATGCCGGGTTCCGGGAGCCCGACGGCGATTTCCCGATGTGAGTTTTTTTTTGTCGCCTTTTTCTATTTTATATTTTTTTAATTCGGGGATGCTGTTCGTTAATGGGCTACTTTTAGCAATTTTTTATTTTCTAAGGAGAAGTCTCTTTCACCCTTGAATTTTTACCATTATGACATGAATGTCCGTTGTGTTTGAAATGACCAATTTGCCCTTCTTGGAGAAGTCGCTTGCTCGTAAGGTTCGAGCATGAGCCATGGAACCGGGTCCAGACTGTGATGGATCCGATGAATCCTGGGAACGTGAACCGGCGCTTCATTTCCGTCCAAATCCAAATGGACGGAATAATTATGGCGTAGAATTGTGTTTTGCATGATACCCAAATTTCTCAATGTATTTGAGTTCTTCGGGTCCATATGCTGAACTGGATTAGTTGGTAGATCGGTTCCGCGGTTGCGAACCGGTAGGTCAAATTGGTTTCTTGCTATGTCACATGGATACTCCATTTTGACTCCTGTTCTTTATCCTCTTATATAATAGCTATCTTGAAAACTTCGTAAAAATGGTTATATCCCCTATAGGTCATTTTTCATGCAGCGGGCTGCATGCTTACTCAACTAACTGGACATTTCTTGAGATGGACAAAGCACCCATCTCAAGAAATGCAAAGATGGATGGCTGCCAGGTAGTTTGTTGCCCACCATGCAGCGACGCTGCATATAATGTAGTATATCCCCTATTCACGGCTGCATCCATGGGACATAGTTTGTTGTTTGAAGGAGAGGTTGTATTGGGATTGAGGGAGTTCAATGGGATCGGACGTCATTTCCTATAAGTTCCTCTTTGTGGCTGCAGTGTGGCCAAAGTATTTAGTGCAATTGGATTCCAATTCCATTAGATTCCTTGAATCCAAACGCAATGGTCATGCTGTAGAGTTTCGTCTTCCTAGTGTATAGTTTGGTTTGGAGTTTGGACCGGTTAAGCCAACTATCAGACTTCTAGAGCCCAGTCGGCTCAGTTTCTTGAAGCATTGCTCCGAACCAAAATGATGTGCATGGAACCATGAGGAACATTTCTATTTTCGTTAATGTCATCATCAACCCTTGTTTGGGGTAAATGAGGCAAGCTTTCCATGTTTTGTTTGTCCATACGCATCTATCTAAAAACAAAGTTGGAGTCATTCTTTCTTCGCCTGCTTCTCTTTCCCCATTGCCTCTCTATCGCCAAACATCAAGCCACTCTACATTCGTCAGTGTCAATTTCATGCCATATTTGAAGTTGGTTTTGGTCTTTTGCTTTTCCCAACTGTTTCAATCAACTTGTATTAAACTACCCTTTAAGGGTAAAGGTATGGGCAGTGCGTCCTTAGAAAACCGCCTCGAAAGGCATCTTTGCAGTTTCTATGTTTGGCTTTGAGGAATTGGGTAGAATGTAAATCCAATCCAATCTAAATTCTTCTGTTAAAGATAGGAAAAAGAGAGAATCTTGCTCACTTTCCTGAGACAAATATGAATTTTGTGAAATATAGGGCGTCTGAAATTTGAAATTTTCTTAAAATTGAATCCCAATTCCGCTAAATTTCTTTGTAGTTGTAAAGATCAGCTCCACTAAATTCCTGTTAGGTGTAAGAAGGGTGGGGAGAGAGAATTCAAAAGAAGAAACGTGGGCTGTTTTAGAGAAAGTTTGGTTTTGATGACATGGAATAGTCCCATATTAATGGTGTTTGAGTTTGTTGCGGGCTTTATAACTCACATGTAAACTCTTACACTTGTTCCTAAGAATAAGGGGTTAGGATGAATACCACACGCTCGCCCCCGCCTGCCCGCCATGCCGGTTCGGTAATTGGCCCTTTAGGGCCATATCCAATTAAGACCAAAGTATCTTTTTGCTCAAAGTTTATGTGGATATTTGGATTCTTTAACTGATTTCTGAAGAAAAGTGATCAAACAATTCCTTCAATCTAAATACACCCTTAGTGGATTTGGCTTCTAGTTCACTTGGTTCCTTGAATCCAAACTCACCCTTAGGGTATTTCATTCTTGTTTGCGCATTATCATTTCCTAAATTGAAGCATTGTTAGTATTTTTTTTTTAAAGGCAAGCTGGGGTTAGGCATACCCCTACCAGATATCTCTTAAACCCCATGTGTCTGAGGGATTTGAACCTGGGCCTTCAGCTTGGCACAGGACCCGGCTTACCACATGGGATACCACCTCTGTGGTATGCATTGTTATTCTTACCACATATCACTTTACCATCTTGTCTTCAGATATCACTAGTATGTGCAAACAGCATGCCACTAGTCTTTAAATGAGTTACTTTGTACTGCCTATTTACCAATAACTGTCCTTATATTACTCACATTTACCACATATTATGCAATTAACTCTTCGTATTACTCAGATAATAGTTTAGTTGCTCAATGATTACAAAACTCTCTACCTTGCCAATTAATCAGTCATCAAGCAGTGCCAAGATGGTATTGTTGCAGTGTTGTTTGCGTATGAAATGTAGCGACCTGACTTTGACCGGGCAAGGTGAAATGTACTCCCACTACCTAAACCGCCTTTGTGTCCACATTTTCTAGTCTAATCAAACTCCCAACCCAAACCGTGGAATTGTTATTCGCGGGAGAATATCTGCTGCTTCCCCTTCGAGCCGGATCCCTTCCGTGCCTCCTGTGTTTATACTAACTCTCTCTCTCTCTCGTTTGTTTCTTTTTGTTTTTTCTGATTCCATCAATGCCCTCGTTAATCACTCTCGCATTTCCCTTCAATGACAAAGTAATCGCCTCTGTACCGTCAAAATCTCTCTCTCTCTCAGTGTTCCTTTTAGCAACCATTATTAATGTTTCTCTTTTTACTCCAAATAGTAAACAATGACATCTCTCTCCTCAGCTTTCAGTTTCAGGTGGTCCAGTCCCAATTTTTACCCTTTAAGGGTCCGTTTGCATGTCACGGAAGAGGAAGCCGTGACACCTCTTCCGCGGATTTGGAATCTGCGCCCCCCCCCCCCCCCCAACGGGAACTGTTTCCGCGGAAAAGGAAGTTCCACTGTGTATTTTGGGGTCCTTTTTCATGCGAAAACAGTTTTGGGTGTATGTTTTGCCACTGTGGCCCTGCGGAAACGCACGCCCGTTGATGAATTTCTGGGGTAAGCTGGGTTTTTCCGTGACGTGCAAACGGGCCCTAAGAAAACGCACGCCCGTTGATGAATATCCCTCCCCGGCGCTTCTTTCTCTCTCTCTCTTTGGTCTTTCTTTAAAAGAGCTCGTACGTCTGACATGAGCAGGCCCACACGTAAGGAAAACGTAGCTCAGATGGCCATCTTCTACGGCGGCAAGGTTAACGTCTACGACGACGTCCCGGCCGAGAAGGTCGGTCCTCTCTCTCTCTCCTTTTGTTCTCTCTCGGACTATTATTACTTTTCAGAATTTGAGTTGGACGATGTTGTTTTCAGGCCCGAGCCATCATGCTGCTGGCCGCGAACGTCAACTTCATGCCTGAGATGCCCGAGCCCCGCGCCTTCCCGTCCAGGCGAGCCAGGCCTCCCTCCTCTCCTCCTCCGAGCCTTGCCCCACCACCTTCGTCGTCGTCGTCGCCAACCGGTGCGTTCCAACCTCCTTTCTTTTAGAGCTGGTAAACGAGCTGAATGCGCCCAGTTCGAAGTGTTCAAGCTTGGCTCATCCTCGTTGCAGTTCATAGTCTGCCCGAGTTAAATGAACCGAGTTTGATCTTGTTTTAAAAATATATATACATTGTTTTAGAAGCGAAAGAAATAAGATTACAAGAAAAAATACATGTAAAATATATATATTTTTAGTACATAACGAGCCTATACCAATCGAGCCGAGCCGAATATCTTATTCATATTCAACTTGCCGAACAAGCGGCTTGGCTTGTTTCTCAGCCCTATTTTTTATAAGATTACTAGAATGCACCTGCCTTTGTGTAAGCGTTGATTGGTGGATGGAATGTGAGCAGTGAGGTGGACTCTGCCGTGTCCACAGGTCGTGATCATGGTGTGCAAATAACAAAAATACCCAGCCTAATAATTTGGGTTTTTTTTGTCATTTAAAGTTGTGCAAGGGGCTGTGTAGTTTGGGCGGATATTTTGGGTGGTATTTTTATTCTCATTCCTCCTTTTTGATGCAGATGGTCCTAAAACGAGGAAGGAATCGGTCCAGCGATTCTTGGAGAAGCGGAAAGACCGGTATGTCCTTTACCGTTTTGAAAAAGCCTACTTAGAATTACGTGAATACCCTTAAAAATGTTCATGATCTCCTAGTAGAAATAATGGGACACCTCGGTCATTTTCTTAGTCGGTAAGGTGTTCTGGGTGACTGTTGTTTTTGTTAAACGTGATCTGCAGGGGACGGTTAAAGCCCGTTTGGGGGCGACCGAAGTCCTCGTCGCCCCTGGAGTTCTACTTGAGTCAGCAGATGCGCGAGTCGACTCGGAATGTACGAACCAGTCCCGGCGATACGTGTTCACCCACGAACCCGATGCCGCCTCCCACGCCGGCTCGTACCGGATCCAACCAGCCCATCTTCATCGGCGACCTCAATGACGATGGTAATTCCCTGCCCCAAAAAAACTCCTCTTTTTCTTCAAGTTTGGATCGTTTGGACCGTGGTTGGTCTGGGTCCAACACCAGTTGTAGGATCCTTTTGCAATGTCTGGTACAGGTCTGATATGCACAACCCAGATCCGGGTGAATTAAAGCTTCGTTCGAAAACATGCATCAAGTGGACTTTGTCCATTTTGGAGGTCAGGTTGAGACACCATAACCATGTGTCTTGACCTATGACCGAATGTATCGGATTTTGTCAGGATTATGTTCCAAATCTGATACAGTATTTTCCGATAGGGATCTTAAAATCTATTTCAAATGCATTAGCGGATTAGATCTGGACTCGTATGGTTGAACGCTCTTAGGGTTTAAACTTTAAACTTAGATCTGAATCAATTTTTTTCTCTGATTTATATCCGGTTGGGGTCAAGTTCTACGTCTAAAACACATCTTTACGCGCTGTTATCACCAGATCTTATAGTTCCGTAGGAAAATCCGGGTTTGGATTTTAAATCCGCTTCATCAGACCTGTTTCGCATTTCGATTTGTGGTTCCTGCTTGAAAGATTCATGTGTTTCGATTGGCGTCAACCATGATCCGGATTTGGATCTCAAATCTACTTCGTGGGATCTATTTCAGACTCAAACCAAACCATGAGCTCAGAGTCGCGCAATGTTTTTTTCTTTCTTTGTATTAGTTATAAAAGCGATAGGCTATTTCGGTAATTCCGTGGGTTTTTCGTGTTGCAGATAACCAGGAGGCTGACACCTAACACCTCGCACGTGTGTAGCCTTCCGCTTTCCTTCTTTTCTCACACTTGCGAGCCGCGCGGGGACTGGACTGTGCTTTCCCGTACTGTTTTCCGGGATCTTCGGCGAACCGGTTCTCTGGGCTCCGCCCGTATCGGTTTCCATGAATCTTTGAGGGGTCCGTACGTTTTCTCGGAATGAAGGATTTTGGTTGGATAATGGATGAGAGGTTTTACGAAACGAAGGATGAGGGCTGTTTGTGTTTGGATGGGCAAATCACGGGAGGGACCAGAACGCCCCTCAACTTGTTGGATTTTGACGTTATTGCCACCTCTTGCTTTACGGCCATATATAGCCCTCCTTGTTTTTGCTTTTTTGTTCCCCCCCCCCCCCCCTTTTCTCATTCTTTCTCCTTTTTTTTTTTTGCCTTTTTTCAATTTTCCGGGTTACCAAAAGCTGCCTTTGTAGAGGGTGTCGTGGATCTCTTGTCGCAAATCTGATTCTCCAGAAAATCTCGCAAACGAAATCTTGCGATTTTATTTTTTGAGAACTATTCAAGAGTGCATCGATATATATATATATATATATATATATATATATATATATATATATATATATATATATATATATATATATATATATATATATATATATATATATATATATATATTATGTGAGAATATAAAAATTAATAAAAAAGGGTTTTATGTCATTAGTGTTGGGATAAAAATGTGATATTTTCAAAATAGGCGATATTTTCAAAATATTCCGTTTTTTCAAGAATTATCAGCCTTTAAAAATATCGTGATGAGATCACGAGGTTTTTCAAAATATTACCATTTTTTTGTGACATATAGGTGTGGATATTGAGCATTATCAGTCGATGGGCTTGGGGTATCGATCCTATATGAGATCATCTTGGGCCCGGGTTTCGGATCTCAAGACCGATCAACCAGGTCACAGCTTGGCTTGTTCTAAAATCGCAGTCTGCTTGGTCGTAGAACTTGGTTTTCTCAGCGAAGGAAAATATTGAAAAAAAAAACTTATCTTGGAAAAGTTTTGACATGTGTAAAGTTGACTTGGACCCGGATTGGGTTCCTCTTGTTTAACTTCTATTCATTGTATTTATTTGATATTTAATAAACAGGTAGGGGTCTGCCTAACCCCAGCCTTCTTGGTCGAAAAAACAAGAAAAAGAAAATATGTAAATGCATAAAAACATGATCATGTAAATGTGCACTTAATATCTCGATAATATCATGATAAACTTGTTATATCTTGAAAGAGGTGATTTCATTGGTTGAATATAAGCCAAATATTTTTCAAAATATTGGCTTCGCTGCATGGGCTGGCTTGGATTGGGATTTTCTGGGTTTGGAGATGGAACTTGAGCCCATGGTGACAAACGTTCGCAATGTTTTGAGATAATATCGTGATTTCATTATAATGTGTTAAAAAAATAACAACATTTTGACAAAATCATGATATTTTCAAAGTATTGTGAGAACTGAAAATTTGATTAGGCATTTCTGATACTTCTTTTGCAACTGCATAGATGCATTCGGCATGGTCCATTTGCTAGGAATCTGACTGTTTGAGCCATTGAATTTTCAAACCTTAAAAAATCCGCAATCAGATGATTCAATAACCGGTCCTTTTAAAACCACGAGTGTAGATTGCATCCATACAATAACATTTAAGAAGAAAAACAAAAAAAACTATGAAAATCTCAGGTAGCTCTCATATATATATATATATATATATATATATATAGAGAGAGAGAGAGAGAGAGAGAGAGAAAACTACCCAATGGAAAATTTTTGGTACTTCAAAATTCTGACGGTCTCGAAAATTTGTAAAAATGATTAGCCATTGATTTTTGAAACTTATAAAAACCTATCCATGCATGAAAATCAAATGCTCCAAAAACTGATTCTTATAAAAACAAGCATATAGATCATATCTTTACTGTCGAAATTTTGAAAAAAAAAATACCAAAAACCCAATAAAACGTATGAAGGGTAGGTTTGGGAGGGTTTCCATTGGTAGGTTTTCATAGATATATAGTTATAGTTAGTTATTTTTGTCAAGTATTTGTGACATTCACGAGCCTCGCAGACTTGATTTGGCAGCACTCCACCTATGGCTGATATATATCAGATTTTGGTTCAGATCCAGGGATGGTTCTCCTACCTAAATGGTTACCTAACATAAGGTTTGGATGCAAACTTTTGGGCCTATTGGATCCAGATTGCTAATTGGAAGTACTAGCTCTACTTGTAAAAGGGCCTTAGAATCGCAACCCATGAACTGAGAGAGAGCATGGACTGGTTCATTGATGAAAACACCCTGAAGGGGAGACAAATTGTATCATTAAGAAACTATGCTGTTACCATTCCTGTGAAAAAAGCATGGTATGAAACAGAGTGAATTTTTTTCACCTTTTTGTATTTGTGCATGATTTTCTCACATATGAAAATTTTCTGCTCGTATAAGGGTGGACAGATGGTGGTGAAATTTTTTTCAGTTGTACGCCTTGTGCTTTTTCTTATAATATGAATATTCAATTTTTGCATGAAGCTTTTTACTACTTCCAAATGAGGCCTGAGATGTTGGTTGGATGGATCCGTTTTTTCAGAAAACTTGGATAAGTTGGTATATTTCATTATGGACCCAAATCCCACTTTATCCCACCTGTCAGGATAAGAACAAACCTTTTTTTCTTTTTCTATTATATTAGAAGATTTGTATTCAATTCTATCTTATTCCCCCTTTCTTTTACACAATTAATATTTTCTCATAAATCTAATGAACCAAAAATGTGAAAAAAAAAAAACTTGGAATCTGGCTGCCCTTTTAAAAAGGTGGACATTATGTGTCCCCAACATTACAATGACATTTTCAGAAATGCACGTTCTTCATTGCGGGTCCCCCCTTGAGCGTTATCCATGTGACTTGTGGGCCCCTTAAAGATTTCCTTCGTCCTACGTGATCGGTTCAGGGAACGAAGGGCTATGACGTGGTGGCCCCCCTCATCTTGTGATTATGTTCAAATGGTATTGTTCATTATTAACTTTCAAGCAGCATAAATGCAGGTGGTATAAACTTAGTGCTTGGGAAAATAATGCAAGGGAGCAGTGCCCTTTCCAAGGTCTTTAAATGGGTCCCACAAAACTGTATCTGGGCAGTGATCCCTTTGTGGTTCCAGTTTGATAAATAGGGTTAATCTAGGTGGGTTTGGCTGCCAACTTGATCGGAGACCTAGATTGAGTATTTTGTCCCGTACATGCTGGCCAGAACTGTAGTTTGGACTAGCCCATCTGACAGGTTTAAAATTGATGCCACTCTGGATCAACCTGACCAGCTTGATCCAGCTAAGGCCAAGTCAGTTCTGAATCGATCCACCAAAACCAAAGTTCGTGTATGTGTTGGATTCAATGTTCTGACCTCACCAGATCTCACCAGGTGCAGAATTGGTGCCAATTCCTACATGTCTAAATTCAGATGAACTTGACATATATGCATGCAACAAAAATCACAAGTTTGGATCAGACAGTGTAGTGATTTATGAACTACCACCCTGTAGCGATTTGTGAGATTGTAGCGATTTATGAGATATCACCATGTAGCGATTTACATAGTGTGAATGTTGACGTCATTGCGATTTGTAGATATGTAGTGATTTGCATGTATCATTGTGAAACGATTTACACAGTGTACCTAACGGATCACGAACACGATTTGCCACAAGAAGGAATTAACGTGGTTCGATCATTTTAGACTTATGTTCACGACAAACACTCTCACTCTCTTTTTTCTGTTATTGAATCATCCAGGAATACAATATTTATAATACGCATCATATAACTAACTTGGAAAGAATCACGAGTCACAATGGTACGATATTTAGTTTTCATAATCAACTTGATATGCAAAGGTATTTCTTGTAACCGTTTGGATGAGATGATATCGGATCCCGTAAAACAAGGAGAGATAGGTGATGAAGGATTACCATCAACACTCCCCCTCAAGTGGGGTGTAGATGTTTGCACAACCCCACTTGTCGAGGAGGTCATGATGATGATCTCGACTCAGTCCTTTGGTGAATCTGTCAGCAAGTTATTCTGCACTTTTAGTACATGGAGTAGAGATCTCTCCTCTTTGAACCTTTTAACGAACATAATGACAATCGATTTCAATATGCTTAGTCCGTTCATGAAAGACTGGATTTGCTGCAATATGTATTGATGCTTGATTGTCACAGAACATGGAAATAGGAAGATCAATTGACATCTTCATTTCTGTTAGAAGAGTTTTGACCCATGTTATTTCACTGACAATAGTTGTCATAGCCCTATACTCGGCTTCTACACTAGATCTAGCAACCACCCCTTGCTTTTTGCTTTTCTAGGTAACCATATTGCCACCAACAAATACATAACATCCTGTGGTAGACCTTCTGTCTGAACTTTCTGCCCAGTCTGCATCTGTGAACCCTTGAATTTGATGACAATTGTTCTTCTTGTACCATAATCCTTGGCCTGGCGTTCATTTCAAATACTGCAATATTCAATTTACGATTTTCCAATGTGGTTCTTGAGGAGCATTCATACATTGGCTTACAAGGTTGACGACATATGTAATGTCTGGTCGAGTAATAGTTAAGTAAATTAGTTTTCCAACTAATCTCTGGTATCCTTCCTTATTAATTGTTACATCAACAGGAAAGATAATAGATTTTTGTTCGCTTTCCACCAGAGTTTCTACATGCTTACACCTGATTTTTACAGCACTTTTAAGAAGATCTAACGTATATTTCCTTTGAGATAAAAACATACCCTTTTTTGAATGAGCTATTTCAATGCCCAAGAAGTAGCAAAGTTTGCCCAAATCTTTTATGTCAAAGGTGTTATGCAGCAACCTCTTTGTTTCTTGAATGCTTTCATTATCTGTACCTGTCAAAATGATATCATCCATATATACTAAGATAATAACCAAATGATTTCCTTCTCTTTTGACAAGCATTGAATTGTCAGCATTGCTTTTGACAAATTTATATTGTTCCAAACAACTGCACAATCAAGTTTGCATACTCTATCAGTATTTTCTTCTTCAGGATGTACAGGTGAAAGTTTCATATATACTTCTTCTTTTAAGTCTCCCTGCAAGAAGGCATTTTTAACATCTAATTGATAGAGATGCCAACTGTAATTACAAGCAACATATAAGAGAATTCTGACGGTATTGATTTTGGCAACGGAAGCAAATGTTTCATCGTAATCAAGACCTTGAGTCTGAGTATACCCTTTGGCCACCAACTTGGCCTTGTATCTCTCTATAGTCTCGTCGTTGTTATGTTTTATCTTATATACCCAGCGACATCCTAATGCCTTTTTTCTAAGAGGTAATGGAACAACTTCCCAAGTCTTATTTTTATAAAGAGCTTGCAATTCCTTAGTCATAGCTCGAACCCATATTGGATCAATTCTAGCTTTCTCATACGTGGATGGCTCCTCAATCTGAGAAATGCGACTAATGTAGGCTTTGTGAGTCCTGCTAACTTTGTGATACCCAATATATTTTCAATAGGGTACATGACTGAGAATGTAACATAATCATTTAAATAAACAGGAGCTCTAGATTGATGCACTGATCTTCTTAGTAAGGGTTGATTTTCTGTTTCAGAGTTTGTCTCTTGCGATGAGTCCAAAGATCTTCTTATGCTGGTTGCAAGTTCCTCACATGAGTCAGTCGCAGGCAGAACTACTTCTTCTTGAGAATAGTTTTTCTCAAATTTGTTTGTAGATATTGTCTTCCCCGACATTGATTTTGCTGAAAGTATGAAATATTTTTGTTGAATTCAACGTCCCAGGTGATAAAAAGACATTCTTCTACATTATAGCATTTATATCCTTTTTGGGACGTAAAATATCCCAAGAAGACACATTTGGAAGCACGACTGCTAAGTTTATCCGATTCTTGTTTGGCTATAAAAACTACACATCCAACGGTTCTCATATGATTTAAATTGAGTTTTCGTCTTTTCATAATCTAAAGAGGAGAGTGTTTTTCTAAAGTTCTGATGGGCAGACGATTAATGATGTAGCAGGTAGTCAGAACCGCATCACTCCAAAACATTTTAGGAACATTCATTTGGAATAGTAGAGCTCTGGTAACTTCAAGCAAATGACAATTTTTTCTTTCGGCTACTCCATTTTGTTGAGGAGTACCTACACAGGGAAATTGATGGCTTATACCCTTTTGTTTTTCAAATTTGTCAAACTAAGTATTCTTATACTCGGTGTCATTGTCAGATCTTAGGATCTTCATTTTTGTGTCATATTGGTTTTCTACCATAGAGAAAAATTCTTTAAATTTACCAAGGACTTCATCTTTGGTCTTAAGCAAATAGATCCTGGTAGCCTTTGAAAAATCGTCAATGAATGTTAGATAATATCTAAAACCAGAATAAGACGTCACAGGAGACGGTCCCCATACATCACTATGAATTAGATCAAATGTTTTTTCAGCAACATTATCTGATCTAGAAAATGGAAGTCTAGTCATTCGAGCATATCTACAAACATCACACAAATGACAATCAAATTGAAAATCAAGAAATAAAATGTTCAATGACTGGTTTGATGGGTGTCCTAAGCATTTATGCCACAGACATCCTTCATACTTTCCAGTAAGCATGGCTCCTTCATGTCTTCCAAGCACATAAAGACCATATGAAATTTTTCCTTCACCAATCACTTTCTTATTTACCCTGTCCTGAAATATCACATTATAAGGTGAAAAAGTTATATCCCAATTAAGCTCATTGGTAATTTTTGACACAGATAATAAGTTGGCTGATAAGCTTGGGACTACCATAACATCCGGTTCTTTTGCACTATCAAACAACTAAAATCTACTAATACTTGTTATCTCGACTTTTGTTTCATCCACAATGACAACGTGCTTGCTGCCAAAAATTGGTTTTAGCCTGGATTTATCGGTTATGGTTGCACACATATGTTCACTTGCTCTAGAATCAATGACCCAACTTTTATCATTGTGATGAGCAAAAAAATTACCTGGATTTGAAGAGGAAGATGTGGATGCCATCATAGCTACTTGATTATTCATTTGACAAGCGGTTTTAAGAAGCTCGACAATATTCTTTAATTGAGTAGACAAATCTTCTGAGCTAACTTTATCATTCGGGTTTGAAGTAGTAGCCACATGACTAGAGGGTATGGCTTCATGAGGACGTCCAGCTGGAGCGATTCCTGGTTTACCGTGAAGGTTCCAACATCTATCCCGGGTATGTCCAATTTTTTTATAAAAGGTATAAGAAATCTTGTTTCTTATTTTATGGCCTGATGATTTATAATTTTTTGTAGCACATGCTACAGCCTCAGTAAAAAGAGCTCTATCGGATGCTTCAGAGATAGACTTTTCTACATTCATAACTCAACGACGAGTTTCCTCTTTCATTATGATAGAGCATATATTATTAACCGATGGTAATTCAGTTGATAACAAAATCTGGCTTTGAACTTGATCAAATTCATTCCCAAAACCAACGAGCAATTAAAATGCTTTTTCTTTTTTCACAAAGATTTTTTAATGAAATCATATCCGTGCATATGGATGCATAAGATTCATATTCATCTCATAGACGCTTCATTTTTCCAACAAAGTCAGACACACCTTGAGTATCCTTCTTGAGATTATGGATCTCGCAGGACAACTAATATATACGAGCTATATTGTTTTGCTCGCTATACATTTCTTCAGCAGTGGTCAATATTTTGTGAGCGGTATTTAAGAATAAGAAACCCTCAACAATTCTATTTTCCATCGAATTAAGAAGCCAAGACATAACAAGATCATTGACAGACCTCCAATCACGATATTTGGGGTCATTTATGCTTGGCCTAGTTATTTCTTCATTAATATATCTGAGCTTAGATCTACCGCTCAAGTACAGGAAAACCGATTTGGTCCAAGAAAGATAATTTGTACCATTCGACAATATCGATGTGATTTTTGTTTTAGGTACCTGATCCTGAACGAGGATTCACCGTGTTCATGATGGAGATTGAGGTTGTCCTGATGAATTGTTCGCCATGAAGGAAACCACACATAGAGAACATAAACGCTTGACAGAGATGAGAGGAGGACGCAGCAGCCAGAGATCAACTATGCTTTGATACCATGTAGCGATTTATGAACTATACCACCGTGTAGCGATTTGTGAGATTGTAGTGATTTGTGAGATGACCCATGTAGCGATTTACATGGTGTGAATGTTGACGTCATTGCGATTTGTAGTGATTTGCATGTATCATTGTGAAATGATTTATACAATGTACCTGACGGATCGTGAACACGATTTTCCATAATAAGAAATTAACGTGGTTCGGTCATTTTAGACCTACGTCCACGACAAACACTCTCACCCCCTTTTTTCTGTTATTGAATCATCCAAGAATACAATATTTATAATACACATCATATAACTAACTTGAAAAGAATCACGAATCACAATGGTACGATATTTAGTTTTCATAATCAACTTGATATGCAGAGATATTTCCTGTAACCGTTTGGATGAGATGATATCGAATCCCGTAAAACAAGGAGAGAGAGGTGATGAAGGATTATCGTCAACAGACAGAATCCGGAACGTCTCTGATCTGTTTGGGACCATTCCATGATTCTTATTTCACATGCACTGGATCTACAACATATTCATGTATCCAGAACAAAAACTGGATTCAGAAGTGGACCGGTCATGGCGGGATGCGTTTTCAGTCTTAATGCAAATTCATTAATTAGGGCATGCAGTTTCACCCAAACATGGAAAATCTGAGTTTTTCATACGAAAATATCTTGTTTTAGTATGAATGGGAATTTCCCCACCGTATCAAACAAATGCCTATCGTGTAGTGTAATCATTTTCTGAGGAAATGGTTGATTTTCATAGGAAACTATCCGCACATTTCGAAAGGGTCACATTTTTCATTTCTGAAACGTGCTTCGAGAAAGCGCACTTCCCCATATGGTATAGCGCTTCCGGTAACCCTTGGTTGGACCGAATAAGAAAGTAGCAATGAGTGATTATTTTCTATTAAAAAAAAACTGGGGAAAAGGGAAGGGGACAGGTTTTTACAAACCTAGTTTTGTATCACTCACTCACTGATACAAAACCAGGTTTTTGTTTTATAACCTGGTCTATTGTGGCACCCAAATGGACCCTTTCAATATGAAGCACCTTCTATTTCGTATCTCATACAAGAAACACAAAAGTGTGGGACAAATTCTTTAAAGTGAAACATAGTAACATGTTGCATACATTTTAGTTATCAATGCTTGGAGGCCCATAGAATCTTCAGTCAAGCGCTGTTTTGATATTAAAAAGGCACATTATTTGGTCAGACCTTTGTCTTTTAGATATGGTCCTCTCCAGTTTGCATCCTGCTATTTCAAGTGTCTTTCTCTCACATCAAGCATCATCCCAATTAAAACCCTTTCCTTGTTGATCTTTTTAGGCAGCAAAACTTACCAGATATCCCTAAAATTCAAAGAGAAAACCAGTGCTGCCACTGTTTTACTATCTATGTCACAAAAATGCAGGTATGACTGGACATATATATATATATATATATATATATATATATATATATATATATATATATATATATATATAAAGAGAGAGAGAGAGAGAGTAGTGCGCTCCTCTTGCCCACACCTTCTGGTTCTGCCCCGTTTTGCCGCTTAAAAAATGTCGTTTTGGGGTTTTTTTTCTCACGTCTAACACCATAGATGTGATCCATAGGTTTCGTTTAATGAGAACGTGCTTTTGGAACACCAGAGCAAGAACAGTTAGTGCACATTGTTGTTTATTCTAACATTATTGCTATCAAGGATGCCAACCCAACCCAACCCTTTATTAATCATGCATCAAAGTTCTGACAACTTGGTTGGATAAGTAGTTGAGAGGCACATGACCAATTTCAATTTCAGGACAATTGCTACAGCCAAACAAATCAGATTTCAAGGGCTTCGTGACGTTTCTGCAGTTTACACACTGTACCCTGAAAAAGATGCACTCCAACACGTGTATTTCATTCTCCTGTAAGTTTCTCTGGCAACAATAACCAATAATTTATTATACTTGTCCTACCAAAGTTGAGCAAGAAAAAAAAGGTCTACTAATATTCCAACCACATGATCAGGGCACCAAGATGTTCACACACACATTTTTGTTCTGCCCAGTAGTTTTGAAGAATTTTGTGATAGATCTGAACGGTTAGATGTGTTTAGCATGCTCTATTTAGTGGGAATAGACTCTTGAATCATGTTTTTTTGACGGAAAAACATAATTTTATGAGCCAAAAAAACTGGTACCTTTATAGCCATTGATTTTTGAATCACCCGAAAAATCTGTATACACATCACCTTATGTTGGGACGTTGCAAGTTAGAATCCTATGGTATAGTTGTATAACTGGTAGGGGTCTGCCTAACCCCAGCTTTTTCTGTCGAACAACAAATAATGTTAGAATAGAAACGAATTAGCATGAATCAGCTGAACTTCACTGACTTTTTTGTAATATCTGAATCCGTTATCTTTCTATTTTTTTAAATATTATTTTAATTCTTATGTTTATTGGCTATTATATTGTTTATGCATGAAATGTGTATTTTAGAATTTGATTGAGTCCCATAAGTCATCATTTACTCTATTTTTACATTTTCCTTGTTTTAAATAATTTTCATGACTTTTTTTGCTTTTTTAAATATTTGAAAAATCAAAAGATTAAAGCCGATTAAAAACAAATTGATTTGATTCAAGCCCATTATTTTTTTTTTTTGAAAAGATGATCCTATTTGGAAAATGCTTATGACAACATTGCTTCTTGTTCCTCATTATCCATTTATTTGGGTTTTATACATGCAAAATACATGTTTTTAGCCCTTTGTTTTTTTACTGCAGACCCTTAAAGGAAATCATGTGTGTTATGGTAGTACAGCACCTACACAAAATATATGGTGGTTCTGTACCATGATACTATATAGTGCTTGTTTTTGACGATCTAGCCACTAAATGGTAGATTTAGCCACACAAATCTGTTTAGCATGGTTTATTTACAATTTCTCAAGGAGGTTGGCGTAGTGGGGTATGGCCTTCGGTGCTAGAAGGGCAGTCAACTTTCGATTCTCATAGGCGTCGCCCCTCTGCACAAACCATCGTGTAGCATAGGTCACCGGGGAGGGATCCTAGACTCAGAGTTTTACGCAGTCAGCACGAGCCGTAGGTATGGCAGCCTGAGCCAGCGTGACCAAGTCTTCATGCTGGGTGCGATTTCTTGGTCTTAGTTAGGTTAGAATACCTCGACTTCAAATCCACCTAGAGCTATCCTTTAGCTTGCCTATGAAAAAGAAAAGTCAAAGAGCAGTAGGAGTAGATAAAATTTGGAAGGATAAACCACGTGATTGCTTTCCAAGCCTTCATCACGTGTAATAGTATTAATATTTTTTTGGGTTAGGAGGATGTTTAACCCTAGGGGTGTCAATGGGTCGGTTTTACTGGTACCCGACCCGAACCAAACCCTAAAGGGTCCAGGTATGGTGACAAATAAAAAGACTCGATTGAAACCTGGGTCTGGATCCAAAAGTTCGATTAATACATAGACCTGGGTATAGTTTGTGAAATTTTATATCAGACTCGGGCATGAGCCGATCGAGTTTCGATTAAGACCTGCAAATTTTTAATGTAAAAATGATAAAAAATATTATTTTCTGGGTCTGATTCATATAGTTCTTATCGGATCTGGGTATGGTTTCTCTTATAGTAGACCCGATTAGAGCCGAGTTTGGACTCGATACCATATCAGAAAATCTAGTCAAAGTCTGGTTCCGCTTGGGTTTGAACAAAACCGGACCCATTGACACCCCTAGAACTTAACCCCTACCTTGCCAATCACTAAAAAAATTTATTGCAGGTATATATTTGGACTTCAATTTAACTCTACTTCATGGGATCTAGTTGGATTTGGGTTTAAACTTTTTACTTGAGAATTGCATTTATACTTTAATAAACCGTGGTATGCTTGGTATTAAGAAGCGCAAAAAAAAAATGGGAAGCACTCTTCTCATTTAGGGGAAGCTTGGTTTTATTTATTTTTTATTTTTTTTGTGTTTTCTTATTTTTTTTCTTTTTCACTTTTCCCTCACTTCGTGTGTCACTTTCGGTTCGCTTTTTAAGTCGATTCTAGGGATGGCAGTGGGGCGGGGCGGGGGACAAGGTTTCCACCCCCGCCCCGCCTCTGCGGCGGGGATGGATTTTATCCTCCACCCCCGCTTTCATCCCCGTTTCATGTCCTCCACCCCCGCCGCGTCCCCATCCCCATCCCTGTTTCCGCCTTCATCCCCGTTTCATGTCCTCCACCACGATCGACGCAGTCTGCGCCCGGTATGCCTCCTCGAAGGCGGAGTTGAACCGCCTGAAAGCCCGCCTCGCGCTTTCGGCATCGATCACCACCGGCATCTCCGCCATGGCCGCCACGACCTCGCTCCACGCCATGCGCTCATAGTTAGCGACGTACTGCCGAAGCTTCTTGGTGTGCATTCGCACCCAAGCGTTGCCGAGGACGAGTCGGAGATCAGAGCTCTGCACCTTAACGATGATGTACTGAAGATTATTCGTAAGGAAGAGGTAGGAGAGGGGTACGTCTCGGTAGAGCTCCGCCCTCCCGTCGAGCTTGCAGAGGAGGCTGAGTATGAGGGTGGAGGCCTCCCCCTGCGACGGCCAACGGTGGTCGGCGACGGCCCGGCTACAATGATAATGCGGATGGGGAAGGGGAAGAGGCGACGGCCCGGCTCGGCGGCTCCAGGGTTAGGAAATTAGGGAAGGGAGTTAGGGTTAGTAAACAGTAAAAATATAAAGGGTTGGGGGCGGGGATGGGGCAGGGATGGGGCGGGGCGGGGCCGGGACGGGGATGGGCCGAGGCGGGGATGGGGCGGGGCGGGGCGGAGTGGCGGAACGTGCCAGTCCATCCCCGCCTCCACCTTCGGACGGGGATGGATTTTAACCTTCGTCCCCGCCTCCATCCCCGTTTCATACCCTTCATCCCCGGTCCAAACAGGGCGAGGCGGGGCAGGGCCCCGCTTTCCCCCGGTCCACTGCCATCCCTAGTCGATTCTGAGATGATTCCTGGTAAGCTTCTAAGTCGTCTCGCCCTTCCTGCTTCTTAAAATTTTGAAAATGGCTTGCTTCCCGCTCCCACTTCTCCGGCTGGCAACTCTTGTTCAACCACTGACCTGAAAATGACCCAAAAGAAAAAATTATTGTTTTTTTATTCCATGAGTTTGAAATTTCATTTTCTTAAAAACAAAACCACCTGTTCATGGCAGTTGAAGTTAGATTCATGGATACGTTCTCTTAGGGACTTCAACTATCGCCTCACTAACTGCTCCTTGCATATGTAAAACCTTCCAAGTATCCCGCATATTCCCACATTGGGTATGGAACTTGCGACATCCTTCAACTTGAAGCGCCTTAAGCCAATCCACCTAGCCAGCAAAGCCCTCATAGGCATGCATTTGAGAATATGCAGATAGCTTTTTTAAGGACCAGTTAGTGGAGTCCGAAGGCATCATAACTTCTTGTAAACAGTGAAGGGGTGTTTGGATGCCGTCTCGGAAAGTAAATCCTTTTTTTCTTTTGGATTTTTCAAATTTCTATTACTAGTTGGCAAACAATGGAGTTGAAATGTTGTCACTTGAACAACAAACTAGGGGAAAACCAGGTTGAGTCTCACCTGCTGGATTTTGTGATTTTATCTTTTCATGTGAGCAGGAAGTGAGAGGCAGAGCTAATTTTGTTATTTGCAATGCAAATGTGGTTTTCACTAAGTTCCAACTTGGTGCAATTTAGGGCTGAAAATAGTTTTTCGTTAGTCACTGTTAGGACTCTAAAAATCACAGTATTAGTTGTTTTATGCTAGATCTAAATGGTTGGATGTGTTTATCATTGCTTATTTATTAATTTATTTTCAATTGATTTGATGTAAAAATGTGAATATTTTATGACCCAATTTTACTAGAATATCATGATTTTTTTACCTCTTTAAAACACATATGAACATAAAGATGCTTAATCAAAAACATATTTTTTACACAATGATAAACACATCTAACAGTTCAGATCTAATCAAATACTTGAAGCTATGATCTTTGGAGGGTCCTAACTGTGACCTAACGAAAAAAGGGGAAGCACAATCCCCAATATATATTTCTAAAGTTTTGGTACGGCCTTGTGTGCAGATCAAGATCACATCACACTGAATCTAACTCTACGGATGATACTTTGTTTGCTAACCTTGAATCATGTTTTTTTTGTAATAGAATCATGATCTTTTAGTTGTTAACTTCGTGCATTTTGAGCTGACGATTTTTTATGCCCTTGAAAATCCTTCTCATATGATAATAATAATAATATTAGAAGGATGTTCTCTTATAAACAAATCATGTAGTCATATCAATAAGGTTTTTTTTTATCATATGATGATATGGCTTCGGGTGGGCAAGAGAGAGAGAGAGTTAGTTGAGGTACTTGTATACTGATGGATGGTCAGGTGTTCGAATCTTGCAGTTATGATCATGTAAATGTATTAATGTTTTTAAACAAGCTCAGCTCATCTGGCTCACCTTGGCTTTCTACGACCTTAAACTGGGGTTCAGCCTAAACAAGCTGAGCTTGAACAGGCCAAACATGGCACGCTCGATGATCATTTTACCAGCCCTACTGATATTACATGGGATTGTCAACCAAGTTAGGATGGTCCTCATCATGCTTGTCCAGTTATGAGTCTACCTACACTGGACCCGGATGCATATCTTTGTCAGAGCCTTTGAAGGTAGAGTCCATAACCAAATGCATCTAGATCCGACCCAGATCTGTCCCTCTGAAGTTCCTGTTATTTTTGCTAGTATAGTTAAGTAAAATTACCTCAAACACAGTTTAATTGAACCAAATCCAGTAAAAATAAGACAATGAAAAGTAGATCCATCTTACTGGAAGAAGTAGAATATTGAAATGAAGTCGATGTGCATTATTGTTATAGCTAGTTTCTTTTATAAGTTTTGTCTGAATCCCACATCATGTAACATCTGTAGTTTATTGGATCTTAAACTGAATGTTCAACCTATATGTACCAACAAATTTGGATTACAAGTTGATTCAGCCTCTCCAAAAATCTACTGATGTTCAGCTGAATTCACAGAATCAACTCAAATCGAGCCGATTCTTCCCTAAATCCGTTCACTTAATTGTTTCCAAAAAAACGTGCTTATAAAAAAAAAATTAAACAAAAAAACAACCTTTGAAAGGTCTGATTAAAAAACGATCTATTTGATTCGATTCAGACTGATTTTATTGGTCTTTTTGAAAGGCTGATTCAGTTGGTGAATCAATTTTAACATCATAGAAGCCCACAAGGGCTCCGCTCATTTGGTAGGGGCGACTTTTGAATGTCACCAAGTTGACGGGACATCACAAGTTTGAAACCCACGGGTGGTGTTCCTTGCCACAAGGTCGAAGCTGAGTGTACTCCCTGGTGGGCAGGGGGGACCTTAAGGGTTTTACCAACCAGAGGCCAGCCAAGGTGCCATCGGTGATGGGTTTTTTTCCTTTGGATTATCCAAAAAATAATAATTTAATCCGACCTAATTTAGGTTAAAGTTATTCTCCCACTTAGTGATGTCACTTCAGCAGTAAGTAGAGTGTTCGTCACTAGTTCAAAACCCACGAGGACCACAAGGTTAAAGCTAAGTAGTACCCTAGTAGGCAGGGGGGTCTATCACCTAATGCTTGATAGATCAATATTCCCCTAAAAAGGAGAAAAAGGATAAAGATAAAAGATGCACAATGGGGGGGTAGTAGGGGTGTCAACGGGCCGGGTGTTATTCGGACCATGGTGGGACCAAACCCAGATTTGATTTGAAATGCTGGTGTGGGGTCCGGACACAGGTCCAATCGGACCTACCCACTAGAGAAACCAAACCCAGATCCTATGAGGAGTACAAGAACCAGACCAGGAAAAATAATATTTTTTAAATCTTTTTTACATTGAAAATTTGCAGATATCAGGTCGGGATCAGGTCTGGTATATGAAATTTCACAAACCATACCCGGCTCCATATATTATTCGGACCCTTTGAATCTGACCCTGATTCTAATTGGACCTCCTTGTTTATCATGAAAACCTGACCCATTGGGGCTTGGGTTGGATATAATGGAGGAGTTGGATTCAATTTTTGATGCATGGAGCCTATACTGAACCCAGATTGGATTATTGTGTATATCATCATGCATTCAACATTTTCATATAATCAGATCAGATCTTGTCAGGCTCAAATCTGGATTGAGGCTCGAATGTGAGAATGCTACAACCGAATCCGAGTCTGATTAGCATTCGGATATTTCCTTGCATAGTGAATCTGACAAAACAGATAGTTGGATATCTGACCCAAACCAGAACAGTTTACATCCATCCCTATGAGGGACGACGAAGTAAAGCAACAAGACAGCTTACCTTTCTTGTGGACCTTAGGTTTTGCATGGCAAGGTACACAAGTCTAACAATTCATTTGTTTGGCAAATAAAGAATTTGTATCCAAGTCTTGCTTAAGCAACTGCACTTATCAAAATTTGGCCATTTCAGCCAGCAGCAAATTCATAGCTACTTCTACATATGCCAATATCACACTTGATTACTGATCGGATCTGGATCTTTCACCTTGTAATCCTTCAGATCTGTTTGGACGCAATGTGGAATGTGATCAGGTACTAGTAGAAATACTATGGAGTCCACAAACTATGCAAAGTAGGTGATATATGGGGTTAATATTGGCTACTAATGAGGGTATGAAACTAATGAGTAGAAACCACTCTTTTCTTCACAAATTTCCATTTTTTTGTAGATCAATGTTACGGATGTGATCTACAAGGTTTGTTTAGTTGAAAATTTGTTTTAATCATGTGATTATGACAAGTAATTAGGTTTTTAAAGGAGTCTGAAAATCAATGGCCCCACAATGTGCCAAATTTTCATAACTCAAAATATCACATTTTTACATCAGAAAAGCATGATCCAAGGCTTGATCCTTAGCAAACAAACCATGCTGAACACATATATATGGTTAGATTGAATCAATATAACTTGCACCTGTGATTTTTAGCTCATTAATTCCGTACCTTCGTAGCCAATATTTACCCTGATATATATGGAGTTAGTAGTTCTGCTTGTCAAGCCAAATATGGAACCCAATATTGGCCTGGACCTTCATTGTGCATTACATTATATTATATATATGTCCAAGTTCATGAAGTGCATAATTTTTACTGATCTTACCGATACCAGCAAAAATGGTTGGAGTTTATGAACTTGGACAGGCTCTATTTGATTAACAAATATGCCTTTACCAAAAAAATTTAAAACAAAAAAAAGTTTTTTAATGTTTTCCAAAGAAACTCTGAGTCCAATTCCACCAAATTTTATGTGCAGCCCTTCTATCACAAGTTTTTTTTTTTCAATTTAGAGTATTTTAATCAGGTATTTGATATTTAATGTATTTTTGTCAGTCCACATATTACCATCTAAGACCTGAACCGACGTTTGACAGCTGGATAATATGATTTTTATCAACCCAACAATCATATGCACCTTCTTAGGTAAATTGAACTTGTAGACAAAATGAAGAAAATGAAATTAGAAGAAAAAAAAAAGTGCAAGTGCCCTCTATTGTCTAGAAAATATTGACAATCATTTCCTAGGGTGAGTAAAAACCATTGATATCGGGGAAGCAACAAATGCACTGTTGTAATAGAAGCTCTTTCTAGTGATTCACAGAAACTAAAACTGAGTGAAAGCTTGCAATATGAATAAGAGGAATGCTCCTATACCAAGAACGCTCGACTTTGCACAAAATGCAGCAATAAGGATAAGTATGAAGTTGGCACTAAGTGAGCAAGTTGGTGTGAGCATTCCCTACAATTTGCTGCAAGATGCTTTGCTTATCTTGGATAAGGGCAAAGGCATCCTCAAAAGGTAAAAGGTTGTAAGCAAGTGTTCTAGTGGATGTCATCTTAGCAATGTTATCAGAATCAAATCGAATCGGTCTATTCACCGACGGGGGCTCCGTTTGTCTGGCAGGAGCAGTTAGTGCACGTCACCTTGTGTTGGAACGTTGCAAGTTCGAATCCTCATGGTATATGGTTGTATAACTGGTAGGGGTCTGCCTAACCCCAGCTTTCTCTGTCGAAAAAAAAACTCAAATTGGCCTATTAGAATTGAATCATCCCCCAAATAGATTCGCTTAAGTCCTACTCAGAATCAACCAATTCAACCCAAATCAGCAAAATTTGGCGCTAAATCTATTTGCGTGGGGGTTGAATGGAGCTCTGTTAAAAAATCAACCGATTTGACCCGAAGCAATTGATTGATGGGTCCTGTACTTGAAGCTCTTGTGAAACATCGCCTAAGCGGACGTTCAGGAGACCCTTTTTAGAGAGCAGATCATACAGTTCACCAAATAACAGAGTCCTAGGCACACCTTACGGACGTGTCTCTGTGGATTAGGTGGAACCATTTTCCTTCTGTAAAAGCAAAGCTTGTGTAGATCTGATGGCACTTGTACATATGTTAAGTCATCGCCTCGTTGTCATATTTGTCTTTGAAGTCATATCATCATCGTTCTTGAATTTCTTTTCCTTTTGGAAGCATGCTCATATTAGAAGAGTTAAAAGGAAGCTCATTAAATGTCCAACACACGAGGGAGAGAGCCGAAAGTAATTCAACATTACCACTCATGAAGATCAACAAAATGTTGAACCCATGAACTGAACAAGAACAAAAGCCAAAACAAATAAAGAAAGCACAAGAGAAAAGAACATTAGACAGATAAAATGGGCTCACGCCATAGCCGCGTGCCCAGATTGTGACAAAGGATAGGTAGCATCAGCAGGAGGGAGTGGAAGATCACTAAGATGCATACGCAAGATCGCATAAACATCTACCAAAATTTTATGCACCAGGTTTTGAATGTTAACTCGAATATGACGAAAATGAGCATCGTTACGCGCCATCCAAACAAACCACCAAGAGGTAAGCAACCACGTCTGCCAGATGAACCTCCACCTCTTGCTGCGCCTAATACAAACCACCAAGAGGTAAGCAACACACGAGGGAGAGAGAGAGAGAGAGATGCCTATCTTATATGCAGTGTTAAATTTACAGTTTGCAAATTGGCGTATCTCCCTTGTCACAGAGCGTTTGTAGCATGACACAGCCCTCTTCAAGAAAGAAAAAGAGGCTGAAATCCCGGAGATGTTTGATCTTGGTGTGTGGAGAGAGAGAAGGTGGTAGCTGCCTATCACTTTTCTAGTTTAGCACCAGCTTACCCGGTTTTTGAAGGAGGGTTTTCATGTTTTTCTTAAATCTGATTATACAGATATGTTTTACATGCTAGATTTTATGAAAATCGACTCTTGGATAGTTTAATTCTGATAAGCAGATAGGTTTCTATACGATTTAAAAATCAATGGTCTAAGATTTACATAAATGTTCAAGGCTTAAAAAATCATGTTTTTTTTATAAAAATGCATTATTCAAGTGTCATTTCTTAGCAAATCCACCATGACGAACACATCTGTAGGGTCAGATTTGCAAAAAACAACCAAAAAATGTCATTCGCTTGCCGTAGGTTTGTAATAAGCTAGAAAAGTGATATATACATATACGATGATATTGTACGATTATAGCTTATGGTCCTACACACTTGATTTATGTTGATTTAATCTCCAAAAGCAAAATCTAACTTCTGAATCATGTTTAGCATGTGTTATTTATTACTTTCATGTGTTAAAGTTGAATCAAATATGATGTTTTATACCATTCTTAAACTACCCTTATTTTCATGAATTGAGACACTGATTTAAACCATCTAAAAAATGAAATCTTGTGACATATTAAACATGATAAAACTTTTCAACATACTAAATAAACTGTTAGATTTACCATTTGGTGGCTAGATCTGTGCAAAGTATCATGGTATAGAACCACCATATATTTCCCATATATATATACTAGATATTTAACGGCCCATCCATATGGACGGGCCTAGATAAATCATGTTTATATTGATTTTTTATAACAAATAAATAAATAAAAATGCATGTATATATATAAACATCCATCCATAAATGCATTTACACATCCACGCATGTGTATATGTATGTACCGAACACACATATAGACAATATGGATGCACTTTAACGAAACTATTTTGTAACTATCTATTTTGGATAACACTTTATACAAAGAAATATATAGGGTTAAAGATTGGTAATGACGCCATTACGTACAAACACCTCAGATCTCCCCATAAGCAGGTTTTTTTACTCAATCCAACCTCATGGATGGATTCATGTTTAAAATAGTGAGAACCAGCTTTTGGATCATGTTTTTCCATGAAAAAACATAATTTTATGACCCAGGAAAGTATCACAAATTGTAGGCCATCGGTTTTTGAAACCTTTTAAAATCCTAAGTGTTATAATTGAATTATTCAAAAGCCTATTCCTACTAAGTTAAACATATAAATCATATCCGTAAGGTTGGTTTTATGAAAAACAACAAAAGGATGAAAAAAAAGGAGCGTTTGCAGGTAATGGCTACATGACCAAATGTGGCCCCATACAAACCTTGTAACAATAATATTGATCCAACACCATGTCACCGTTAGAACCATCTTTGATCATGTTTGCACAAGCTCATGCATTGTCATTTGATCTGAATAAACATAGAAAAAAAAAGTTGCAAATTAACCAGCAAGCTTCCTTAAGCATGCAGTAGCCATATTGTGCTCATACTTGGCTGCATTAGTGAAGGTATCCCAAATGCTATGGCATCTCCTAACTTCTTTATTAGCACCCTCATAATGAACAAAAGAAATTTTGTTCTCCTTGGCAAAAAAAATATTGCTTAAAAACAACTTAAGTTGATACAATAAAGCCAAACCTGGTATGATGCAGTTGCATAAAAATGGGGCTACCATGGTTAAAACTTATAAGAGTTAAATCCAAGCACCACCCCATATAAGAAGGGGGAGATAGAAATATTGGTAAATTTATAGGAGATGGATAGTGGTTTATTTTAATAGGATCATGCGGTAATTTATTTGATAGAAAGACATTTCAAAGGGAATGAGAGAAAAGGAAACGTTTTTTCTTTTTTGAGAGAGAAAAGGAAATGTTTTTTTCAATGGGAGTTGGAGAAGATTGGCTTGTGTGTACATGTGAGAGATAGGGATTGCAGTGGATGGAAGAAAAATGGAGCCCCGCCTCATTTGGACCGGAGATGGAGGATATGAAACTGGGATGGAGGTTAAAATCAAAACCCATGCCGGGATGGAGGTGGGAATAGACTTGCACTTTTTTCCGATCCGCCCTACTTCGCCCCTGATCCCTTTTAGAAAAATAACTAAAATGTCTTTAAGAATGGCAGTGGACTGGGACCGAGGATGGAGGACATGAAATGGGGATGGAGGCCGAGATGGAGGGCAAAATTTTGAGATGGCACAGGGGGGTGAAGTCCTTTTTCCAGCACAAGGTGAATTGCACTAACCCCCCTTTAGTGATTTAGGAGAGATTTTACTAAAAACCTACTTCATAGAAAATTTTTAATGTGAATCATTATGAGAGTTTTTAGTAGTCATGAAGTTTTTCTGGTTGTTTGTTTTATAAAAAAATTGCCAAATGCCATGTAAGTAACACGTTGACTTGCTTGAAAAAAATGTAAGCATGTTTGAAGAAATTTTTAATTATATATCAAGACCATCGCTTATAAAGATGTCATTTAAAAAAAATTTTGTAGAGGGAAAACTTTTTAGCCACTTGTATCCATGCTTCTGCTTTTATAATATATATATATATATATATATATATATATATATATATATATATATATATATATATATATATATATATATATATATATATATATATATATATATATATATATAGAGATAGATAGATAGATAGATAGATAGATAGATAGATAGATATAGATATATGGGTTAATATTTGGTGTTTTCCAAGGCACCAAATTATATGAAATTATTGAGCTATATTCAGGAAGGTTTGTTTGCTAAGGATTGGCCTTGGATCATGTTATTTAGATTCAATATGATTTTTTGAGTCATGATATTTTAGTGCATTGTAGTTCACTTTTTAAGCCATTAAAAAACCTGCTTATGTGTCACAATCATATGATTCAAAACTCAATTTTTACTAAATAAACATTATAAATCACATCCACAAGATTTAATTTACAAAAACAGAAAAACCTGAAGTGTATGATTTTTAGCTCAATGGTTCCGTATAATTTGTGTCGCATTGTACCATGTTTGCAGCACAAAATAGCCCTCTTTACGAAAGCACAAAAAAAAGGCTGAAATCACGGTGGCAGTGAGGGTCTCAAAATGCACCAAACTATTCTAATGATCACACCAAACTCGTACCTAAGTTAATCATTCTTCCACCTAACTAAATGCAATCCTTAATTTAATGGGCCCATCCTTTATATGCATCTGAAAATAATCCGTTAGAACAAAAACAATAGCAATAAACACAGGAAAGAAAAAACAGCTTGTCATTTTTCAAACAAGTAGGAATATGAATGCTTCCAGTTTGTCAAAACTGAATCCTCTCACATGTTGAAGTATGCTTGCGTTGAAGAACTTATAAACAAAATTATTTGCCACAAATATTTGTTATTTTCTTTCAGTATCATCACTACCACAAGGTCTCAGATCATCTGGTAGGGGCAACATGTGAATATCACCAAGTTGACAAGACATCACAAGTTTGAAACCCATGAGTAGTGTCCCTTGCCACAAGGTCGAAGCTAGGTGTACTCTCCCTTAAGCGTGTTTTACCAACCGGAGGCCAGCCAATGTGCGATGGAGAATTTTCCCTTGGACTATCCAAAAAAAATGAAAAATGTTATCGATGAACAGGTGGTTTACTTCTTGATTATTATCTATGCAACAAATTTCCATGATTTTCTTCTCATGTGTAGTAAAGGTTATTAATAAAACATCTCCATGTATTTATAATTTTAAATTGTTTTTGTTGAACTTTTTTTACTACCCGATCTGCAACTATCATGATGCAAGAAATGCATTACAACATGTTTTCTTGTAGGTTGGTTAATTTTTAGGTTGGCCTGAAGTTCACCTAATATTAGGCCATGTTACTTACATTACTTGGAGCCATCATGCATGGGTGCAATGCCATCTAGGGCATTGTTGGAGTGAGCTAGCAAACAGGCTTAAATGGACCAGACATACACTCAACTCACTCACTAAGTAAGTTGTGTTCATCACAGTTTGTTTAACAGTACATATAGGCTTAGAACTGATAGACCTGTTATTTCCTTGTCTCTAGGGCTGGTAAACCAACAGAGTAGCTTGTGACTCGGCTCGGTTCAGCTTGTCACAAACTTGTTCGTGATCGGTTCATATATTTGGCGAGCTGAGCTACGAGCAGCTCATTTAGCTTAAACAAGTCGAGCCCCAATACAAGGTGTTCAGCTCAGCTTGAAGTGCTCCTATAGATAATATATATATACTTTTATGGATAATACATATTTTGTGCAATATATAAAAGAAAGAATGCATTATATATATATGAGGATGAATGAAAAATATATACATAAAATATATACTATTAAGTGTAATTTATAAAAAATTATATATATTTTCAAGGGCTCAAATCGGCTAAACATGAACACGAGCCTGTCCACGAGCTCAATCCACTAGTAAACGAGCCCAGCCCGAACATTTTCTGTTGGGTCGTTTACCAGCCCTACTTGTCTCCAATTCTTTTCATAACCTTTTATAAATACAAATGTTTCTATGGTTTCTTCCAATTATGCCTTAGCTCCTCTCGAGAAGAAAGCTGCTCACCACTTGGATATAATTCTTGTAAATTGGAACATAAACCACGATTGAAATATACAAGATGAAAAAAGAAAAAAAATGGGTTTTTCCATATTGGTCCCTAACTTATTAGCCAAAAGACAAATTCATCCCTGCCTCGTGCCTATTTGCAGAACCATCCTCACCTTTATTCAAGAAACTTAGGACAACTACATCCTGCAGTCAAACAGCCACTGAACTAACCATGGTCATTGATAGACCATGGTTAATGATCATCAGAATGACCAAATTACCCCCCCCCCTTTTAATTCTAAAGACTTCCCAGTTTCCATGACTCTCTCTCTCTCTCTCTCTCTATATATATATATATATATATATATATATATATATATATATATAGATAGATAGATAGATAGATAGATAGATAGATAGATAGATAGATACATTTTACTGACCCTTCTTTTTATCTAATTGCTCTCTTCATTCTTTCCCAACCTAAACATTTGAAACACAAAAGAAAACATGAATTGCTGAACATTGGTGGTAAAACAAGGGATGATAGCCTGTTATAGCAGCCTGTATCTACTATTTCTTCTTCAAACAGTCTCGTGCTTGCCTCCTTTATTTTATCGGGAAGTTGAAATTTCATAAAGATTACTTGACAACCATAGATCCCAGTAACATTTAAATCTAAAAATTTTACAAGAATCGAATATCAAAACCTTGCTTCAGTCAAAGTTGCCCTAATCTGTCACAAACAGGAAGCCCTTGAGGGCGAAATGGGCATTTACATAAAGAATGGAAGTTTTCGTCACCTCGGATCTTTTTGGTAGGGTTATTAATAAGATGAGGATGATTATGGAAATGGGGTAAGGCAGGGATGAATTTGTCTAATGGGCTAATAAGACAAGGACCAATATGGAAAAAAAATGCAGATTTTGCTACCAAACGATGTGCCTACATCCACCATAATCTTGAAAGCTCGCTTTGAAAGCATGAAAACCATACGGTTCTTTCACGTTTCCAAAACCTTATGAGAAACTCACTTGCAAATGGTAGAAAACGTGCTTTGTTTTTACCCCAAAATGAAATCAAACCATAATTATATCCTTGAGATTGATGTATTCTCTATTGGTTTATTGTTGATTCTACTTTGATAAATTGAAAATGATCATGAAAGTTATTTTTTCTCTCACTAAGGACTTTTTTTTTAATATTTACACGGAGAAACCACCCCTAGGATCATAGACCTGGCCGCGCTGAGTCTGTCTGCCATACTTACTATCATTGTCCTAGCAGCATAAAACTCCCTGAGCTTACCCCTTGCCACCAGGGAATCGCCATATCACTACTAGCAACAGGTTGAACTTCGAAAAATCTGACAGGTATTGCCAAATTATTGGCTAATTCCACCCACTTTG
Source organism: Nuphar pumila (assembly GCF_984573655.1). Lineage (NCBI taxonomy): Eukaryota > Viridiplantae > Streptophyta > Magnoliopsida > Nymphaeales > Nymphaeaceae > Nuphar > Nuphar pumila. Next base: position 124,055,678 of record NC_143257.1, on the reverse strand, counting down.
TTTATTTTACATAGGTATGTCAACAGATGGGAATTAGATCCTATGTCCGTCTGAATCAGTTTACAATTAATCAGATTTAGCAAGGCAAGTTGAAACCAATCAATAATCAGATCCAGATTGCATCCGAATCTGAGTTGGATTCCAAATGGAATCTGATTCTGACAGATTATCTGACCCAATTACATACAAAATATATTCGATTAGGGTAACTAAAATATGTTTAACAACCAAATATGTTTACTGGTATGAACCAAAATTGTCAAATGTTTTGTTGCTTTTTTCAAAAAAAATATTTTATGAATGTGATCTAGACGCTTGATTTTATAGAAAGAGACTCTTGGGTCATCCACTTGCGACGTATAAGAAGAATCTTTTAAGGTTTGAAAAACAATGGCTTAGAATTTTTATAAATATTCAAGCATAAAAAATCATAATTCTTGATCCAATTACAATGATCTAACAGTAATTTCCTAGCAAATGGACCACGCCGAATGCATCTTCAAGGTTAGATTTGCAAAAACAACCTATGAAATTCTTGGTTCATACCAGTAAACATATTCCAGTTTCCCTCCGATTAGGTAATGGGGGTACATATTCAGTATTACCTTTTTTTTATCCAACTCTAAATCAGATTAGGTTAGATCCGACAAGGTCCGCTTCAGAAATTCCTAGATCCAACCCATTTACATCCCTAAATCTATATTAAATCTGTTAGGATATTGGTAGAATTCAGATTTAGACCAAAATGTCAAGACCTGGTTGAGAGAGAGAGAGAGATGTGTGTGTGTGTGATAAAACTTGTCATTATATGACTGCACTAATCGAGTTTCAGAGCTTGATCAACCTCTCCTTTATTATGTTTAATGAGCTTGAGCTTCTGTTCAAGCTCGGTGAGTCCACCCCCCTACCTAAAAGCATTCACTTGACCCTTGTTTAGTTTAATAAAGTAACTAAAATGCCCTCATTATTGATTTGTTTAGCAAAAGGCCGTAAGATAACATGGTTCTATAAAATGCAAAACAATACCAAGGCATGTTTGCTTTGATCACATGTGATGATAAACAGTCATAGCTGACAGAGTAGTTGCAGTGATCGTTGATCACAATGTCAATTTTGTGACCAACTTTCACAATATTCAAAGTTGAAACAATCAAAGTTGTCAATCACAATAACTTGTACTTTTCTCATGCTTCACTGACCTTGAAAAAATTTGTGTTTGTGATTTACAATCACAAGATCTTAAGAAAATCCAAGAATCCAGGGCATTTAACATGACCCAGACTTTTTATTCAAATGGGTTTGAAATGCATTAAAAAAAAAAAACAGTTGAGAGTGCTAATGCCAAAGTTGGGCAGCCTTTGTAAATGACTGATAAGTCAGGTAGCTTTATGTAAATTACTCAACAAAATCACATGAATGTTTTGTTTATGCATCAACAGCCAACTTATATAGTTCTTTTTGTGGGATAAACAACTTATGCAGTTAATAAATTCCTTTCTGTATATATATATATATATATATATATATATATATATAGAGAGAGAGAGAGAGAGAGAGTAATGCGTTTCATCTGCCCACTTTCTGGTTTTGCCCCATTCTACTCCCTCAAAAATCATAGTTTTTTGTGTTTTTTCTCACATCTAACACTATAAATGAGATCTATAGGTTTTGTTTAGTGGGAACCGACTTCTGAATCATCGGAATCTGTGATGTATACAAGTTTTTCTGCTGATCTAAAATCAATGGATATGAAGGTATCAGTTTTTTTTGGCTTATAAAAATATATTTTTTCCTCAAAAAATATGATCTAAGGGTCGATTCTCACTCAATTGAACATGCTAAACACATCTAACGATTCAAATCTATCATAAAACACTCAAAACCTATGGTGTTGGACGAGAAATGGGGCCTAATATGTTCAGTTCTCTATATGTGGGTAGGTGAGAAATTGATGTGTTAAATGGGCTTTTCTGCTCTCTTTTTTTTGTAGTTTTGACCTCATAAATGTGTTGGGTATGATTGATTTATGAGGAATCCACACTTGGGTCATGTGTTTTCTATGAAAAAAAATGATATTTGGAGCTTAAAAAATGTACAAAGATTTTGGACCGTTGAATTTTTGAACCTGAGATGATCCTTATAAAATTGAGCACATAGATCACATTTGTACGGTCCAAATTTAAAAATAGAACTGAAAAAGATCCTGAAAAAACCCATTTAACACATATCATTTAGCATATTTCATTTAGCCCCTACCCATTAGTCAGATATGACCGAACGTTTTAACTCCAATAATGTTGGCCTCAAGTTGGGATGAACAGTGGCTGTCCTGGTTAGCTACTAGTTCTAGTACTTGGACGAATCCTATGTGGGGTGATGCACAAACAACTGACATGACATGTAGATGGGACAAGACTTGATAGTGATGCTGTCCAGATGATATTAGACATGATTCATTATTAGCACTAATAAAACAGATTAATAATATGGGAACTGATTGAAGCACGGTTGCTAAGGACAAGCATGGTAGCCGTGTCATTGTGACCAAGATCATGAGCACCACAATTGTTACATTTTGGAGTATGGCATGTCAATAGAGTGTTTAGTGAACCCCCAATGTCATGTGGGGGGGGATTCATGAGCTTCATCCAGTTCACATCATAGTACATAGAAAATATCGCCGATATTTTAAATTTTTGTCGTGATATTTTTCATATATATGATATTATAACATATTGTTTATATTTTAATGAAGAAACTGGGCCTGGTCGAGTGACCTAGCTGCACTGGGTTATCCTGCAGAGCTCACATTCACAAACCCAGCTGCATAAAACTCCATGGTCAAGACCCCCACGGCCCCACCCTCATGGCCAACTTGCTTAGGCTTGCACACAAGCGCCACCTCCTCAGGGTTTCCAACTCATGACATATGATAAGAACCACTCCCAAATTCTACCTCTTAAGCTAGAAGGATGCCCTTGGAGATATTATTATTATACCAAACAAATGCATAATTTTTTAAAACATTACATGTTTCAAACATATTGCATTTTTAACTGGATAATATGTCGTAAAAAACATTTTTTCCTGGTTTTCTATTTGTATTTGTATATATATTTTCAAAACATCATGAGATTTTCCCTCGCTGATGTTTTCTCGAGAATGAGATACGTACTACATAGTGACAAATATCGTGAGATTTATGAAAATCTCACAATAATATCATGAGAAATTACCTGAAAGTTTAAACGGCAATTTCTCGCAATATTTTCAAAATATCGGGATATTTATGAAAAAACATAAATACCATAAATTAAACGCGATATTTATGTTTTAAACGGTTATTTATCACTAAAAACCCATGTATTTTTATTTTTAAATAATTTTTATTAATATTTTCTTATAAAAAATAAATTTTATAATTTTTTATTGCCAAGATTTTGCCCAAAAATGTGAGATTTATGAAAAAAATTCAATTTCTCATGAGTTTTTGAAAAATGAGATTTTGCCAATAAAAATGGTTGTCACTACGTGTGACTATGGCTCATGTCCAAACTTAAATTGTCCATATAGATGATCTTTTTTTTTCTTATTTTCTTTATTTTTTTAAGAACCCATTTAGATGATCTTTTTTCTTCTTCTTCTTCTTTTTTAAGAACCTTGTAGTTGATCTTTTTATCTGTTTTTCTTTTTCTTTTTTATTTTTTTTAAAGAACCCCTATAGATGATCTATAGGTTTTCCTGATATCCCGTTGGAGCATAGGACCGACCAATTGTACTGCTAACTTTTGGTTTTCATACAAGGAAAATTTTTTATTGGGACACCAATTGGCTGTGTAAAGATTATAAAGATGTGGAGGCAAGATATGATGCATCAAGTGGACTTAAGTGGGTGAAATCTAGATGCTCAAGGTATTGATGTTTTGCCTGCCTTTTTGAAGTAGTGCTTTGCCACAAGGATGTGTCCTTTAAGCACGTGGGTTTTTACTTCATAGGGAAGGTTTATTGCCCTAAAATGTATCAAACTTATCATAGTTGATTTTCTAGCCCTAAAGGGGGTTAGCTTAGTGGGTGGGGCCTTGGCTGCTAAAAGGACAGTCAAGGTTCGATTCTCATGAGCATCGCCCTTCTGCGCAAGCCAACGTGTAGCATAGGCCATGGAGGCAGGGGTTCTAGCCTCGGAGCCACAACCAGGTCTGTGTCTGGGTGCGGTTACTTCGGGTTACAAATAATTGTGCAATTGTATGGACGCCATTTAAGAGGTGTTTGATTGCATGGACAGCAGTATCGACAAGTTGCTGCTGTTTGCACCGGTACAAACGGTGAACACACAGGATGCCCGGAAGATGGTGTTCTGCACGCTCGGTGAGATACTTTTAGGTGTCGTGCGATGTTCTACCCCTTCTCTTGCAACAGTGGTATTCAGAACACGTGGGACAAACAAACTCAAAATAAAGGTCCAAACACCTGGAACAAAAACTCAGCTTATTAAAAACTGTTCTGCACCTGAACATCAGTGGCCAGATAAAACTGTTCTGCACAGTCCTGCCCACTCAGTCAAACGGGTTAGGATTTGCTGTTTAGAATCTAGATAACCCTGTTGCGTGGTTATTAAAAATCAACTATTGAAAAATCTACCCGTATCCATGTGTTAGATACTTAGATGGCATCGAGGTAGATCTTGGATCCTATGTCACAATGACGCAATATTTAGAGGGTGTATCACAGTGACACGAGTCGGACACCCTACCACAATGCATTTTTATACATTAACATATCAAAAATAGTTCTTTTATTTTTTTGATAAAAAGTAAACTCTATTTTTATTAAAACAAGTTAAATAAAAAGCTTAGGGTGACGAGGAATACACCCCCCAGCTGTACAAGAAGATCGGGACAGGCAAAGATGGGTGGCAACGAACCCAAATCGGTCGCCGGAGATTTCCGGGTAACCAAGCCAAAAACATCTAACAGAATATGAGCAAGCAATGAGGAGGTTCTAAACCGCCTACCAAAAGGCGAACAACCAGCATCTCCAAGCAAAATACCACATGCTGCCCCTAAAACAGCAGGTATGGGGTCGTACCCGTATCTTTGTGATATAGTTTTTTTCGGGTACGTTGGAAGGGTTAAAAAAAAAAGGGTGCTTTGAAATTGTTAAATAGGCTGAGGGTTTTTACGTCATCTGGTAGCTTGGTGTGAAAGAGAGAGCCGTATCCATAAACCGTAACGTCGAGTGGTGGGGCCCACGCACCCATGTGCGTTCAACGGCCATAATTTTTATAATAAATTAAGTCCGTTATGGTCTGCCCTTCTTTGAGCCTCAATTTTCACCAACTTGCCACTCTGCATAAGATCACCTCCACAAATTTTTTTCATTTTTTTTATTTTGAAAAAATTCACCACGTTTTGATGTGGCATTGCATTGCACATGATGTTTGATTGACCGTTCCCATTATTATTCTCATTAAAATATAATAAGGCGTACTAAAAGGTGGTAGTTCAGTAAATTTAAATTTGGAATTGGGTATGTATTATTTTATAGAGAATATAATTCTTGGTAACAATGCAATAAAAGTGAAATAGAAATGACTTGGTAAGGTCTAGTCCACTGATTCAACAGTGTGAACCAACCATATGGTTTGTGCAAGTCATCATTTGATGGAACATTGCAGGTTCGAAACCCACCGGAATATGGGTGATTGAATAACTGCTTGGTAGTATGAACAGGCCTGGCTAAAGGCTGTTTGGAAAAGGGAGGGGACCCTAATTCCCTCCGCTTTGTTATGGAAAAAAATAAAAAAATCAACAGTGTGAATCCTAGATAGACCCTTGCTATCAAGTCGATTAAGACCCCTCAGCTAAATTAACAATACGATTATCTAATTCATTATAATTGGACCGAATCATGAGCTATAATAGGATTCGGACCAACTTATGCCATGAGTTGGACCAGGCTAGTGAATAACTCAAAAAAAGCTGTCTAATGCTGCCCAACCGTATAATTTATCCTTTAAAGATATGGTATGGACTTTTTTCAATCCCTATCTAGGGAGTAAAGATTGATGCACATAATGTGGCTGCACTTATCCACCATATCACAAAGACACGGATACAAATTGTGACAAAGACATGGGTATAAACTGTGATTGGTACGAGTTTGAGATGTGAGTTAGCAAAAAAATTGAAAATTAGGACACGAGGACATGGGTTTTTTATTATTTAATTGATAAAAATTTAATGTTTGATGTTTTATTATATACAAATATTAAACCTAAAAATAAAATATTACCAATGTGAAGCGGGCTGGGTCTGGGCTGACTCAAATAAAACAATTCTTACACAAAACAATCATAGAATGTGATTTGGTGCAATTAATTACCTTTTGTTTAATTAATACAATTAATTAACTAAAAGTAATTAACATGTTTCATGTACCCAAGTTATTATGTGATTTCTAATTTTCATAAAAAATTATTTTATTTTATTTTATTATTTTTTTACAACTCAGGCCCATCGAGCGGGCTCGAGCCCAGCCCGCTAATATACCGGGCCAGGTTTCAGAACCCTAAATTCCTGGCTCAAACCCGACCCATGGCGGGCTGCCCGGCCCGTTGCCCACCCTAATTACAGGAGAACTGTCCTCACAACACTACTTGTGAGGTCAGTCCTCGCCAGATCATTCTTCATGAATAACAATAAAGTGCTCCACATTTATTTTATTGTTTTTTATTTCAATGCTACCAATGCACACATATGTGTTGGTTTCTTTATTGCCTTTAGGAATCTTGTCATATGCAACAATGGTTTCCTTCCTTCCCCAGCAATAATGAGGGTGTCAGAGATTTCTGTTATCTTCTCTGCGGTTCTCTTCTCTTTTAATGGAATAAAAGGTTGTGTGGCTCACTGATTCACACAGTGTTGACCCATGGGGCTCAGTGGTAGAATATTTTGAGACGACTTCCTCTCTCTCTGCCTCTCAAAGATTTCTCATTTTTCTTATGAACTTAGAACCGTTTGGAGACAGTGAAGGTTTTTTTTCTTTTTTTCTCTGATACCCATTTGTTTTTCTGTATAATAGCTCCATTTCCCAATAGTGGTGTTTTTCTTTTTTGTGGGTATAGCTTGTGCGTTTTTAATCTTAGCCCTTTTTTTTGAAACTTTTTCCCCCAAGAGTCATGGTTTATGTGTTAACATAGAGGGTCTTTTTTCTTTTTCTCTTTTTATTCCTTTCTCTAGTGGGTTGTAGTTTTAGAAATCAAGGAGGGTGTTTTTTTCTTTTCTCTTTTGTTGGTGTAAAAGTTTATACAGATTTTGTTTGGGGTTATGGGTGTCTTGATATCTTTTGTGAGCTCCATTTTTTTGTTGGTGAGAAGATTCTAGAGATTTACAGTGGGAGGGTGAGGGTACACATCTTGTGTGGAATCCAGAGTGAGATTTTGGAGAGTTGGATCAAGCAGGGAGCTTCCTTTTTGGTGGTATGAGAAAGCCTTTCTTTTCAGACTCATGTAAAGAGCCTCAACTCCATGCCCTCAACCCACAATCATGGCTTCAGGTTGAAAGAGGGAAGCTCACCAAGCTCTCTACATACTCCTGCAAGTAAGTTTTGCCTCTCTCTCTCTCTCATCATTTGGATATTTTGCTTTTGTTTGTTTTCTCTGATTTTATGTGGCACGCAATAATCAATATTTGGGTTAGTTTCTATTTGGGCATTCGGTTTATATTCAGGCTCATTTTGGTTGGTATCTGTAGATTCATTAGGATCTTTTGCTTTTATTTGTTTTCTCCATTTATGTGGCACGCAATAATCAATATTTGGGCTAGTTTCTATTTGGGCATTCTGTTTACATTCAGTGTCATTTTGGTTGGTATCTGTGGATAGTTCTGTGCCCATGTTAGGGATATATATTTTAGTTTTATGGGCATCTGATTCTTATTGAAGTTGGTGTTTCCTAGTGCAAAAATTATTATTTGGAACCCATTTTTCTTTTTCCCCTAATCTCTTTATGAAGATTTGCCTTTAATAGGGGTTTAATTCTATAATTTAGTTTGGAATGTATTTGGGTTCGTTACTTTATGAGCAATTGGCCTTGGTAGTTTATGGTTTGTGCTTCAATTAAGTTCAACTTCTTTCTCGTTTGATTCACATGGTTAAAGATTATGTGTTTGGTTGTCATAGCGAACCCCTCGTCAAGGTAGCAGAACCATCAGTTCTTCCATATTTTAAGCCGCTCGATTACGCTGAGGTCCTAGCTCAGATTCATGAAGAGCTCGAGTATTCTTCCGTGCATGAAAGGGCAAGCCTCTACTTGCTGCAGTTTCAGGTGTTTCGGGGTCTAGGGGAGGTGAAATTGCTTCGACGAAGCCTTAGGTCTGCTTGGCAGAATGCCAGCACCGTACATGAAAGGCTGGTCTTCGGTGCTTGGTTGAAGTATGAGAAGCAAGGGGAAGAACTGATTGCTGATTTGCTTGCCTCTTGTGGGAAATGTACTCAGGAGTTTGGGTACTTGGATATTGCGTCTTCACAGCTTGATTTTGGAGCTCAAGCTTCTCAAGACATGGAGACCCATGATTGTAGCACTATAGGTGTTTCTGATTCTGTCATATTCATAATAGGAGATGAGAAGGTAGAGTGTGATCGCCAAAAGATGGCAGCTCTATCGATTCCTTTCCATACCATGCTTAATGGGTGTTTCACAGAATCATCACAACAAGAAATTGATTTATCTGAGAATGGTATCTCGCCAATGAGTATGAGTGCAATTGGTGAGTTTAGCCAAACAAATGATTTGATGGACTTGCCTGCAGATGCTATACTTGAAATATTGAGTTTCGCAAACAAATTTTGTTGTGAAAAGCTTAAGGATGTTTGTGACAGGAAACTTGCTGCCATGGTTTGCAGCAGGCAGGATGCAATTGACCTTATGGAGTATGCTTTGCATGAGAACTCCCCAGTGGTTGCTGCTTCATGTCTGCAAGTGTTTCTACATGATCTTCCGGACTGCTTGAATGATGAGCAGGTCACTAGAATTTTCTGTGATGCAGATGCACATCAAAGATCGATCATGGTCGGTCACGCTTCATTTTCTCTCTTCTGTTTTCTTAGTGAGGTTGCAATGAACAGCAACCCTGCTTCAGATTTTACTGTTAGGTTCTTGGAAAGACTAGTAGAGTGTGCAAGTGATATTAGACATAAACAATTGGCACTTCATCAGCTTGGATGCATAAGGCTGTTGAGAAAAGAGTATGACAAAGCAGGGCATCTCTTTGATGCAGCTTACCAAGCTGGACATGTTTATTCCGTTGCTGGTTTAGCTAGAGTCAGTTTTAAACAGGGGAATCAACTTTCATCATATGAGAAAATCAGCTCAGTGATTGCCTCACATAATCCTCTGGGGTGGATGTACCAGGAAAGGTCTTTGTACTGTGATGGTGAAAAGAGGTGTCTGGATCTTCAGAAAGCAACAGAGTTGGACCCGACTCTTATTTACCCTTACATGTATAGAGCTGCCACTCTGATGAGAGAACAAAATATGCAAGCTGCATTGGAAGAAATAAACCGAATTCTAGGATTTAAATTGTCTTTGGAATGCTTGGAGCTCCGGTTTTGCTTCTCTCTCTTAATTGAGGATTACAGGGCTGCATTGTCAGATATTCAGGCAATCCTTACTTTGAATCCCCAATATAGGATGTTTGAGGGTCGTGTGGCTGCTTCCCAGCTGCACACCCTCGTTCAAGAGCATGTCAAGCCATGGACAACTGCTGATTGTTGGTTGCAACTTTATGACCGGTGGTCCTCAGTTGATGACATTGGTTCATTGTCTGTAATATACCAGATGCTGGAGTCTGATCCCGTAAAAGGTGTTCTGTACTTCAGACAGTCCCTGCTTCTGCTTAGGTACACTTTTGCGCTTTCTTCTCTGTGAGAATGACCTACATTTGAACTCATCATGTGCTTTCTTGTAGTTGTGTATTAGTTAGTTAATTGTTTTTTCCTTTTTGCCAAATCAGGTTAAACTGTCCTGAAGCAGCCATGCGGAGTCTCCAACTAGCACGCAAGCATGCAGCTAGTGAACCAGAGTGTCTTGTTTATGAGGGTTGGATTTTGTATGACACTGGCCATTGTGAAGAAGGGCTTCGCAAGGCAGAGGAATCACTTAAACTTCAGAGGTCATTTGAGGCATTTTTTCTTAAAGCATATGCTTTGGCAGATTGTAGCTCTGATCCTTCATACTCCATTAAGGTTGTGTCACTTCTTGAAGATGCTTTGAAGTGTCCTTCAGATAGGCTTCGAAAGGGACAGGTAGGTTATTCTCTCCCTGTCGTGCTGTTAACTGAACATATAAGCACACGCATACAAGCATAGACTGCTGTTGTTTGATGTTTCCAATTCATGGTTTGAGAGACTAGTCATATGATTTTATTTATCCTTTTGACTCAGTAGAAAAAAAGATGTGATGATCTCACTATCATCGGGCTCAACTTCATCTTTTTTTTTTTTGTTAAATTGCAAGCATTTATTTCATATTCTGTGTAATATGTAGTTCAGTTATTAAGGAATTTTTGTCTTGCAGCCTTTAAGGTCTCCAAATACAAATCAAGTTGTAAACTTGTTACTAGCTAAAGAAATATTCCAATACGTTTATCCACTTTGAGTAATTGATTCCTGAAATTTTCATCCATGAAAATGTTAGTATATTCCCGAATATCATATGGTTAATTTTTATAAGTAGATAACAAGTGATGCTCTCTCTTTCACTATTTGTCCATCAAGCATGTAACCACACTTGAATCTTTAATTTCCTTCAGATATTGTAGAACGAGTATCAGTAATTTAGTGATCAATTGCTTTGAAGCAACAGTAACTTTCACTGGCAGTAAGGTTTAGGTCTACTAGTTGGTGTCATATAAAGGGAATGAATGCTTCTGATTTCTGTGTTGCAATACATGCATCTTATCTAGGTGATAGACTTGGTTTTCTTAGCTGCTTTCTGGAGAACACTTCTTATTCCTGCCTTTTCTGAGGGATCTGAAACCTTCCTTTTCCAGACAGCCTCTTTGACAATGATTCAAATTTTAAAGCAAGCGAGAGGAAAATTCAATAGTAAATAAATGCTTTTTCAGTACAATTATCATGGTCAAAATGCTCTTGAGAAATATGTCATGATCTAAGAAAAAGAAGAAGTGCAAAATACATCATAATAACAGATATATTTTCAATAGTTAAAATTAGCCCCTTTTGGGTCAATCTAACATTTCCTTTCAAACTCACTTGATGGGATCACTGTTTGATCCTCTGTACAACCCCTGAGTCAACAAAATCTGTCAGTGTGAGAGAATGATGCTATACACCATAATTGCTCATTAGATTTTACTCAAGGTTTCAATCATTTTCCAACCCTCTTTGTGACTCTTTGTATGCCGTATTTATTTGTCTAAAAGGTTTATCATAATAGTGAAAATGATAGGATTATGTAGAACTTGCGGTTACAGATTGACAAGTGGGTTCATACTTTCACTTCTAGTTATACTCAAACGAAATGATTCAGAAAGGAAATATCTAGAGATTCCAGGAGTTGTTTTTGCAAAAAAAATCTTAGGAGAATATTACAAAATATTTTGAAAATATGAAAACTATTAATTTAGAGAAAAAAGAAGTTTAATGATTGCAATGTAGGACCTCCTTTAGGTGTAAATTTAGGCATCTTGTCATTTTATTTGGAAAAGGATTAGATTTTTGCATACTTGGGTATGCTGATCATCTTGAAGTACCCATGTATGCAACATGATGCTGTTTTTATTTCTTTTGGTGGATCTACCCACGTACGCAGTATGAATTTCAGTCCATGATTTTCTCATGTGACTGATACAAAAGCAATTTTAGAGTCCAACCACTGATACACATAGGTGTCACAAGGTTCATAAATATCTTGAGAATTGTTTCACTCCCCTAGTTTTGTGCTTGTTAACTGCATTTATAGTTTGTAGTAGTTCTTGTTAGGAATTCCTGAAATGTATTCTACTTATCTTGAACTCTATGGGCAGGCTCTTAACAATCTTGGTAGTGTCTATGTGGAGTGTGGGAAGCTGGATATGGCCACTGATTGTTATATTAATGCCCTCAAGATCCGTCATACCCGGGCTCACCAAGGGCTTGCTCGTGTGCATTACCTTAAGAACAACAGAGAAGCAGCGTTTGAGGAAATGACAAAGTTGATTGAGAAGGCTAAGAACAATGCTTCAGCATATGAGAAGAGGTCTGAATATTGTGATCGTGATCTTACAAAGGAGGATCTGAAAATGGTCACCCAGTTAGACCCCCTGCGGGTATACCCATACAGATACAGAGCTGCAGGTTGGGCAAATGTTTTTTCCCCATTTCTTTATTCTCAAATGATAGTTGGCATGTTTAAACCTTTCCCTTAATCTATCCTTCAAATATACACACTAAAATCATGCTAAAATGTTGATTGGTAGAAATATACCTGCATAAATTCTGCGTTTTGTGCCTTTATTGGCTTATATAGATGAACCTTTGGTTAGTATTTGAAATTCTGACCAATTTTCTTATGTTGTCTTGCTGATTAATCATCCTGATCAGCATGACAAAATGAAAGCAGATGAATGCTGTTGATTGTCAAACATTAGCTCTTTGAGTTTGTATATCCATGACCTTCTGTTTACTGTACTAATAAGTTGTGTATTTATTGAAGCGCCTGCACATGCAACACCTATGACTGTCGGTTGTCCTGTATGTGTTGCTTAGAGAGTTATCGTGTGTGTGTGTGTGCACGCACATGGGCACTTATGTGCCCTGCACTCATTCACACGTGTGTTTGTGCGTGTCTGTGTGCACTCTCTCATGTGCCTATACTTATTCTTGCGCATATCCATACAATCTCACAAGGGTTGTATATAAATTATCCTTTGATATTAGTTGCACCATTTCCTTCAGAAAAAAAGAAGATATTAGTTGTACCATGGTGTACTTAATATTCTTTAGAATATTGGTCTTGTCCTTTTTGCTGTATCAGTAATTAACGCCTGCTCCATGTTGGACAGTATTGATGGACAACCATCAAGAGAAAGAAGCAATTGCCGAGTTGACAAGGGCAATTGCATTCAAAGCTGATCTCCATCTTCTGCACTTGCGTGCTGCCTTCCATGAGAGTATCGGAGATGTTTCCGGCGCACTCCGTGACTGTAGGGCCGCACTTTCTTTGGATCCAAACCACCCAGAGATTATGGAGCTCCACAGCCGTGTACACAGTCAGGAGCCATGAAGCCTGCCCTCCCCAATCCCATGGTCTGTAATTATGTACACAAATTGAAAGAAAAATTAACATCTAATGTTAATGTATGTAAGCAATTCATGGATAGTACAGTGTCCCTCTTCTTCATATTTATTTGGTGAAATATTAGGTTTACCCCTTGAGTATAAAAATTGACATGTTGTCTTAGTTTGCACTTTGAGAACAGAAAATGTTAGATACTGAGTCTTTCAAGAAAGACAATTAGATTTACTAGCAATTGGAATTGATTGTGAGTAGATTTTTTCCTTTTAATTGGTCAAGAACTTGTTGAGCTTGCCAGGAAGCAGGGTGGCCCTACTTGGCCAAAGTTTGGTAACCTAAGATTGTCACTTCCCCAGCATGTCATGTGCCAAGATTTCTTTCATCAATGATGGGGAATAAAATAAGAATTTTTGCATGGTTAAGGCTCACTTTCTTTAATAATCAGAAATATGCAAGACTAATTGCAAAAGAAGCCTTCTGCAACACAAATATCAAAAGAATGCAGCCTAGCCAACCCTACACCGACAACCTATCAGCTTAACCATGTGTGATTACTTGTTGAAGGAATTACTAACCAAAAAGGAAATTACATGGTAGAGAAAGACATTTGTTTTTCTTTATTTTCTTTTTTACATATGAAAATTGAAGAAAAGAAAGTTTGTTTTTTTCTGCCAGAGTTGGTAGTTATATGCTGGCATAAAAATTTACCTACTGAAATGAGTGAAATGGACTAGTGGACTTCGACCGCTAAACGATAAGGCATACGGCTTCATCATTCTCTTTGTATTCCCTTTGAATACGATAAGATGAACATATTTCTTATGTAATGCAATTTTGCAACATTAAATTACTTCAAGATTTCTCCACCTTGTTGCATACTAGCAAATATATATATATATATATATATATATATATATATATATATATATATATATATATATATATATATATATATATATATATATATATATATATATATAGAGAGAGAGAGAGAGAGAGAGAGAGAGAGAGAGAGAGAGAGATCTTCAAGTTATTTTGAACTATATTGGGATAGTTCAAGAACCAACAATTGGCCTTTACATGGCCTTCTTCTTACGGCAATAACATGTTGGAACACCTCCAGTCCGATTCTGATTAAGAACTCCTAATGGTTGCATGTTAGATAAGTGTGAAATACCCCTGCCCCCTTGATTGTTCCCACAACCATGGCAAAGGCCCTCCTCGAAAGCCTTGATGACCTCATCCTCGACCAATGCCATTATTGAGGACATTACTAAAAGTTCTTGCATCCTTATTTTGGTCCTTCAAATCACCCAAAGACAACTCATAGTGCAAAAGCTTGGATATAAGCTCATCAAACTTTGGTAAGGAGGGAAGAACAGGCAAAGTAGTGAAGAAAACTTGAAACTTCGGTCCAAGTTCACTTAGTGCCTGTTGAACTTTCTCCTTTTCCTCTATATCATACCACCATGGCAAGTTGGTCCATTATAGACTTCAACTTGTTGAGATAGTCAAGAACGCTCATGGCTTGAAACTCCTCTTTTAGATAGATAATTTTGGTTTCTGAAATTTGCGAGTAAGTCTAAGCCAATCTTTTTCAAAGTTTCATTGCAATACAATCATCTGGTATGCCTATGAGAACCTCTTATGAAAGTGGAGAGGTGATGTAGGCAACCAAGGCCTAATCAATCTTCATCCAGACATATTTTGTATTGTAAATGATAGATGATGAAATGACAACCCTTTTATCATCATTTTCTTCACATGATATGAACTCTGATGGGATCTTGATTGATCCATTCAAGTGCCCTACAAGATCCTGACTTCCGATAAATGGTGAAATCTGTATCATCAAGTCAGAAAATTGGAATGGGTTAATTTCTTGGACACAAGCTGAGGTAGGAAAGTGAAAGATAAGTTTGGATGAGGGTTTGGATCCATAGGAACGGTGAATATCATGTAACAGAAGACGAAAGTTATACAAGAAACAATGAGGAATCCGAAAAACAAAACCAACAGACACAATCAGATTTCACAGACACGACTCACGGGCTTTTACTGATTCGACAGACACAATCACGGATTCCACAAGGACAATAAGGGCATGTTCACTTCCTCATGGGCATGAGAGAGTGATTCTAATTTTCAAGGAGCAACCGAACATGAGATCACAAATCACAGGGGCCCACGTGTTGTATCAGATCAGATCAATGGAAACAGTAAAAAACAAAGAATTTGGGTTAAGAAAAACATATAGATCCATCTATATTCTACAAAGAAAGAAGAAAGAAACGGATTTGGGTCAAGAAAAACTAATAGGAACAAGAAGAAGATAGGAATAAGAAGAACAGAGAAAAGAATTATAAATAGGAAAAAATAATTACAAATAGCATCAATAAATAGAGATGAAAAGGAAAGCAAATACATCAAATCCATGAAAATTTTCTGAAAAATATCTTCTCCTCCTTTTATGCAAAGTAACTCAATTTGAACCAAAGGGTCTGATAGGAGCAGCTAGAGCAGGTCACCTTGTGTTGGGACGTTGCAGGTTCAAAACCCAATGGTATAGTTGTATAACTGGTATGGGTCTGCCTAACTCCAGCTTGCCTTTAAAAAAAAAACCTTAGGTCCCATTTGCCCACTAGGAAGTATGCTTATCTTCGGCCTTGCAGTGAAGGACACACACCCATGGGTTTCGAACTAGTGACATCCCGTCAACTTGGCGATGTTCACGAGTCCCTGCTAAAATGTTGTCTCATATCAATAAGGTTGTTATTGGATATTTCTTTTTTAAAGTTCCGTTTCCATTCATCTTACACGCCCAAACTTATGTGTTTTAAAAGTTCCAATTTAAAGTTTAAATAGATGACTTAAAGATAGTGGAGCTTTACCATTCGTCTATCAGTTTAATAGATGATCGTCATTGCTTTCACCGTGTTTGAAAAATCCAACAATAGCATATCATTCTGCAGGCTTAGGGCGTGTTTGGTTGGACCGTTGGAAGTTCATTCCACAGAAAATCACCATGTTTGGTAATTTCATCTGTTTGGTAATTGCAACATGTGAAAGGCAGATATTGATCTGACAATTTTTCTGCATACCATTATTTTTTATAAAGTGTCACATTATATGCAGGGTTGCTGCATGGTGGGCATGCTGCAACCTGACTGACAGCTATCTTTCTTGGCATTTCTCAAGATAGGTGTGATTTCTATCTTATGAAATGTTGAGATGGATGGTTAGCAGTAGTGGAGCTGCATGCTAAGCATGAAGTGTCCGCTGCATAAAAAATGACATTTTTTATATTTTTATGCAGCGATACTGCAGGATGCAGATGCCACTAACAGCCACCAATCTCAACATTTCTCGAGATGGAGATCAGATTTTTGAGTTGTTTGGACATTGCTTGTGAAGCGATGACAGAGAGACCAATATGGCTTCTCTGGGTACTGTTTGGTAACTGGCAAGTCAGGGTGGAATTTGGCATGGTTCCTGGTGTGTTCCCAAAAGAGCGGATGGGAATCATGGGTTGACAATCCTCAATGGGTCGGATGTGGGTCAGGTCATGCTTGACTTGAAAGTTGAAACTGTGTCAAGTGGGTCGGTTACGGTTTTGGATCCAGCTTAGAGCTTACACTGAAATCTCAGGCTTGTTGCCCGGTCCTACCGACGAGGCTTAGGCCTATCATTCTCTCGCCCTGCACAGTTCAGTCAAAATGGACCCGGATTGGGTTGGGCCATAGTCAGACCATTAGAAATGAGTGGACAGCCCCCAGGCCTCCCATGGGCCGTGCCATTTCCTGCCTAGGCTGAGGGCTTTGAGCCCTGGCTCCGTTTGATGGGGCCAGCCCATTGCCCACCTCTACTGGTCAGGGTCTGGCTGGGTTCCAAAAAGCTGGCCCAGACCTGCCCAGTCTGGTGGCCCTACCCACTTGTCATAGGTAATGTCCAATAAGTGAAAATATATTTTTTTTCAAGAGCATCCTCGTAAAACGACACAAAAAGCTTAAAAGAGGCCATTTTTTTATGCAGCAGAGCTTCATGCTTAGCTCCACTGCTGACCATCCATCTCAACATTTCTCTAGATGAACAGAACACTCATCTTGAGAAATGCCAAGTTGGATAGTTGTCACTTGTCAGGCAGGTCGCTGCATGGTAGGCATGCAGCGACGCTGGATATATTGTGAAGTCAATACGAAAATTCTATCGTTATAATGTTTTAACTTTCGGACGCTCTCTTCCCACACCGAAGGAAGGAGCCCAGGGGTAGCATATATGAAAGCAAAATATTTTAAATTAAATATTGTTTTTACAATGTTAAATTAAATGACAATAGAAGAAAAGCCAAAAATTAAACAGCCTGCCTTGACACTATTCTTTCCCAACATTTTAATGTTGAACTTTGTGCTTTCTTTCTCTCTTTTTTCAAAGTTAAAGGAATGAACCGTTTCCATGTTTATTGTGTGTCATTTTTTTTATCTTTGCACGGACTGCATCTCTCTCTCTAGGGATGTTAATGGATCAGATTTTATCCAATATCTACCCAAATTTGATTTTGTTTAGTCAGATTTGTTAAGCAAAAACCATATCCAATTATAATTGGATGTGGATATGGCGTTGAGTTTTCGCAACCAAATCCAATGGATATGTGGATTTGATGAATATCCAAATCTGATTACTTGTAAAAAAACAGATTTGGTATGAGCTTCTCACCATCTGAGCCCAAATCAGAATTTGAATCCGTTTAGGCATTTGATTAGTCAAATATGGTATTGGCCACATTTGATCTTAATCCGAACTGTTTACATCTCTCTCCAGGGGGTGTAACCAGGTCGTGTTCAGGTCAGGTCTTAACAGACCAGATTTTGAATGGAGTCTAAAAGGAAGACCCAAACCTAACCCAATCTCTTTCAGGTTAGGAAATGCCTAGAAACAATGGACCCATATGGGTTAACCGCTTTGGGTATGCATTGAGTCATGTATATTCGGTTTGGATCTTTAATAGACCCATTTTGGTTTGTGTCCTATTCGTCTGAAAAAGGTAGACCCATATGGGTTAACAAGTTTGGGTATTATAGGTTCGGGTTTTGATATGATTGGTATTCTAGACCTAATTACTCAATAAAAATATGTAAAATAATAAAATCATTTAATGCCAACATATGAATATAAAAAAAAATGTATTGGTTTTGATGCCAACCAATCAGAAACTATAAAAGAACAATGATGTGTCATATTCAATATGTATCAAATTTAATGAGTTTTTGAGTAATGTTTTGAGATTCACTTCAACCTCATCTCAAATTTAAAGAGTTCTGAATTGGACTCGGCGAGTGAAATGGTTCAAGTAGGTACACTACAAGAAAATCATGGATTAGCAACGGCTTATACCCATCGTTAATCCGTCGCTAAGCCGTCGCTAAACAGTTTAGCGATGGATAGAGGCCATCGCGAATTTTTGCTCGCTAATTAGCGAAAAAACTTATTTGTCGTTAATTTCGTCGCTAATTTGCGACAGATTAGCGACGGACATTATCCGTCGCTAAATTTTAAAAAAAAATGATCCCTGTCGGGCGGTATTCCGGCAGCAATAAGCCGGACTTATACCGCACCCGACAGGCATCGTCGTCCTCCGTGAGCCGATGCTCTCCGGCGTCGCCGTCCTCCATGAACCGGCGCCATCATCTTCTGTGAACCGGCGTCGCCGTCATCCTCCGTGAACCAGCGTCGCCGCCCTCCGTGAACCGGCGTTGTCGTCCTCCGTGAACCGGTGCCGACATCCTCCAGCGATCGCCGACCGTCCTCCGGCGTCGCCGTCCTCCGTGAACCGTCCTCCGTGAATCGGTGCTCTCCGGCGTCGCCGTCCTCCATGAACCGGCGCCGTCATCTTCCGTGAACCGGCATTGCCGTCATCCTTCGTGATTAACCAGCGTCGCCGTCCTCCGTGAACCGACGTCTTCGTCCTCTGTGAACCTACGCCGACGTCCTCCAGCTATCACCGACCGTCCTCCGGCGTCGCCGTCCTCCACTCTCATATACATGCTCTCCAACGCACTCTCCGACGTCGACGTCCTCCGAAGAAGTCGGTTTAAATCGAGTGCGATCGATTTAAATTTCGAAAGGGAGAGAGGAAAAATTTCGCGCTCGGTTTAAATCGAAAATTAGCGACGGAAAAATTCCGTCGCTAAATCCCTCGCTAAAATGTTTTTCTGGTATTGAGAATTAGCGACGAAACAATTGTTGTCGTTAATCCGTCGCTAATTAGCGACGGATTAGCTAGAGAAAACTTTCATCGCTAATCCGTCGCTACTTAGCGACGGATTCATGAAGAATGTTTTTTCTAGCTAATCCGTCGCTAATTTGCGACGGAAAAAATCCGTCGCAAATTTCCATCGCTAATTAACATTTTTCTTGTAGTGGTAGTCAGGTCAGGTATGGGTCATTTTGGTTTCGAGAGTATAATCGGGTCAGGTTTGGATCATTTCGGTTTTAAAATATTGAAAACCATTTGGGTTCAGGTACATAATCGGGTCAGGTCTGTTTGGGTTCATGTTTTTATTTACAATATCTAAGACCCAACCCGTTTTCACTACGGGTCTAAATTTTACCCAAACCCACGAGTCCACCAATATGGGTTTGTGTCAGGAACATATATATATATATATATATATATATATATATATATATATATATATATATATATATATATATATATATATATATATATATATATATATATATATATATATATAGTTGTTTTTTGTTTGTTTTGCTCCTACTTGTTTCTTGTTCTCTTTGGGTTCAACGCTGTTGACCCTTTCTGTGGCTATGTTGAAATCCTGTTTAGGCTCTCTCTCTTTCACACGCACACAGTGGCAGGTCCATCTTGGCCACATTGCCCTTGACTCTTTTCCCTTTCACCACCTGACCCACTCTGTCTAGGTGTGTATAACCAGGTCAGCTTTCCAATTGGATCTTTCCATGACAGTTTTTAAACGGGCATAAAATGAGACCCAATCTGAACTGGACCCAAATTGATTTGGGTACAAGTCCAAGTAAGGCATGACTGAATTTCTGGAGTTATACAAGTTAACAGGTTCGATATAAATCAAGTATGAACAGAACAGGAATCAGATAGATCTGTTTTAAATCAGATCTACAAATTGGACCAACAGCGAACCAATTTGATGTGGGTTTAGGTTCAAGTTTGGATATGATTAAAATTGTAGATCTGTGACTTAACGGGTTCAGGTAGAAATTGGGTTGGATATAGGTCCAATTAAATTTGGTTTGACTTGGATTTGGATGTGACAAATTTCAATGGGAGCAGGTTTTAAATGAACCCATTTTTTAATTGAGTTATTATCTTCTACCAAGATAATGGCAAACTTCAGCATAAACACTATAAATTGAATAGCCTATAAGAATCACAATCCTAAAGCATGTAGAAATTTATAGATGAATACCAAAGGGGCTCCGCTTGTCTGGTAGGAGCAGCTAGTGCACGTTACCTTGTGTTGGGGGCGTTGCAGGCTCAAAACCAAATGGTATAGCTGTGTAACTGGTAGGGGGTCTGCCTAACCCCAGCTTGCCTTTAAAAAAAAAAATCATAGATGAAAATATTTGAGGTTTATTTGGATTTTAGTATAAGAACATAAAATGATATTTTCAGTAAGGAAAGACAAGAAAGTAATACTAATACTTACTGGATATTCTCCATGAATAGGAAGGTTTTCTTTTTTTTAATATATACGCATAAAATCAATCAGATTGGGTTCCTGGCAGAAATGGGTCTGAGTAAGAGATGTTGATACCAGATCCAGACCTGGGTCTGAACGGACTTACCAATTTGCCAGATTAAGATTAGATAAACCAGACTTGGCTCATATTACCCAATAAAATAATATTTTGCATATTTTTTACATTAAATTTTTACTTATCTTAATTGGCACTCGAGTTGGATCGGGTCTGGTATGAAATTTCATAAACCATATACAGACCATATATTAATCGGACCCTATAGGTTCAATCCAAACTCTTCGCTATATCTCTTTCTTTAATACCAAACTCAGATCCTATTAGACCTGGTATGAGTCAGGATCAGGTCATACCTGACCCGTTGACACCCCTAGAGGGGGTGAGACTTATATGCATGCTTCATAACTAGGAGTGTCAATGGGTCGGGTTTGACTCCGAACCAAACCCCATAGGGTTTGGTGATAAAGAAGAAGGTCCGATTAGAATCCAGGTCAGACCCTAAGAGTCCTATTAGTATATGGAGTCGAGTATGGTTCGTTAAATTTCATATTAGACTAGTGCCCGACCTAAGTTTCAATTAAGATTTGTGATTTTTCAATGTAAATGAGATAAAAAAGATAGTCTTTATATTGACTGAGTCGGATTCATGCAATCCCTATGGGTGTGTTTGATTGCTTGTGGAAGATTAGACGAAATAGCATAACATAATAGATAGAACACATGTTTTGTCTATTCTGTTGTAATATGTTCACCGTTTGTTTCGACTGAACAAGATGTAACACCCCAAAATTCAGGACTTAGTAACTTTTAGAAATTTTTTGAAAGCTTTTGAAATCATTCATTTATCAGAGTTTTTAAATAATAATTCAGTGAAAAACGGTATTTGAAATAGCAAGTTAATGGACTTTGGGTGCATTACATAGCAAACTATCTTTCACAACAGATTTGAAGCTCCATACATAGATAGAAATATAAATTTTTAATAGTTTTAAGACTTATACAAAGAAGAGATTTTCAAAAAAACATTTATGTAAATTTATTGAAATGTCTTTAGAAGCAAAGCGTTATGGAAAGAGTCTCATCTTGACCTCATCGTGTCATCGTAGTCCGAAACAACACCTGACCATAAAATGGGTCAGTTTCACAAAAAACTGACAGGTACACAAGAGAGACAATATGAAACTGAAATAAGCAATTATAACAAGAAATAAGTTATATCTAGCATGTGCAATAGACTATACAAATGAATAAGTATTTCTATTATGAATAATTGAGTATGCAAACAATTAAAGGTCTTCAATTAACTATAAAATCAATTGAGCTATCAAGTATCACAAGGTAAGAGTTCATTTATCACAAGTAATATACAATTTCACGACAAATAATTACCTCAATCATAAGGTGCAAGCAATTGCACAACAAGCACTTTATAAGTTGCACGCGGTAAGCAATTATACGACAACAATTATATAAATTATCAAATGTAAGCAGCTTATAAGACAAGTTGCTACATTAGTCATAGTTGTAAATTATTCGTATATTACGAGTTGTAAGCAATCACATTTGTCATAAAATGTAAACAGTTCATAGATTACGAGTTGTAAGTAGTTGCACAACAAACAATTCTACTGATGAGTCAAGAAGTGATGTGAACATGATAATTATTGTTTCGATATTAGTTGACCTTGCGAGTACGCACAAGGCACAATCCGTAAAAAAAGTTGAGACTAATCTGGGGGTTTATTATGTCATATGTTTTAGATAACTCGGATGGTTGACTGAGTTCGCTCCTAAGGGGACGGCCAATGACCAAGAGGGAATTTTTCAAAGGCCACTCGTTCAAAGGATGCATTCAACTTCTGCAAAAATACCCGAAGCTACTTTTTGTAGTTCATTTTTTCTAACTCTTATGACTGGAAAAGCTGAGTCTTTTGCTCAAAATAGCCATTAATAGCTTGTCCATCAGAGTTTTTGTATCATTCATCATCTCTCTTGATGAAGTCAGCAGATCGAATGGGCACGACGGGGGTTTCTTAATCGCCGCTCCATTCTACATGCCCTGGTATGCTAGACTCACTCGAGCAACTTGTCTGTGAAGGCGAAACCATCACCATTAGGTGATTTATACGCACTATTGTGTGTTCGAAGCAACCACACACCTCTCATCCTACTCACTGCATCACGCAACGCACCTGTTCAAAAGTATAACTACGATGAGAGGGGTCAACTTATTGTGAGGGTAAAAACATTACCATTTTGTAGTCTCAAACACGTGCCATTACACATTCAAGGTAGACATAGACCTCTCATCCTACTCATCGTAGCACGTAATGTACCTATTCAAAAGTACAACTACTATGAGAGGGGTATGGATTTCTCAAAAGAAATCCCCAACACATTGTTTTACCAAAAATACATGGTGTAACCATTCAAGTTCAAACTTGACATGCTCTGGTCCTTTAGTCTGTCACGAGCCTCTTGCCTGATAGGCGATCATCAACATTACATATGTGCTAAAACATATTTCGAGGTTATCACAAACTTCTCATCCTACTCCTCATAGTCCAAACATACCGCACATATCTAAAAGTAAAGCTACGAAGAGAGGGGCATAGATTTTTTTATAAAAATCATCAACAATAAGCTCGCAAAGGAGGTGACAAGATGACCTAATAAAGTCTCATAACATAAGTGATGTAGCAATGATCTAGTGATGGTGCAGGTTTCTCAATAGAACCCTCGCCCAACCCATGCGCATGCCCCTAAATAGAGTTATCCAAGTTGTATCGGGAACGAACCCAAGTTGTAAAATTTTTCTTCAAAATATATCGATTTGAGAGATCCATCCGCTATCTTGCAAATGACTTTTAAAAACTGTTTTATAAAACTATACATTTTGAAAATAGATTTGCGCTTAAAACTCATCTTTTTTGGAGTACCGAAGTGCATAAGTGTACATCGTGTCTTTTAAAATAAATGCACTAAATGGAATACACTCAAAGCTGCACTTATGTGAAAGACAACAAAAAGCGAGCTCGTGCACAATACAATGCATTGACAAAGTGCAATCGATCCCAAAAGTGCAATTCTGCATGTAGTGCTCAAAACCTCGTAGGTAGTGCACAAGGTACAAAACTGTACCTCAGCTAAACAATCATGCAAGTAAGTACATATGCAAGGCAATGCACAAGGTACAAAACTGCACTTCAGCCAAACAAACATGCAAGCAAGTGAATACACAAGGCAGTGCATGAGGTATGAAACCGTACCTCGGCTAAACAAATAAGCAAATAAATACGCAAGGCATTACACAAGGTACGAAACCTCACCTCGACTAAACAACCATACAAGCAAGTAATACACAAGGCAATGCACGAGGTATGAAACCGCACATCGGCTAGACAAACATATAAATACACAAGGTAGTGCACAAGGTACAAAACCGTACCTCGACTAAACAAACAAGCAAGTAAATACGCAAGGCTGAGGAGCATCAACAACGTAAAAACCAAAAAGGATAAAAAGAAAACTCTATGCACATTAAGCGTGGTGACAAAGCGAAAACAGGAATAGAAAGGCAGAAAATAAAAGCGAATGTAAAAGTCTGGGCACATAAAGCGCAGAGGCAAAATAAAGACAGAAAGTAAATGTAAAACAAAAGCCTGAGCACATAAAGCGTTGCGGCAACAAAAGGCAATAAAGACAGAAAATAAAAAGGATAAGGATCATAAAACTGCGTCCTTGAGTTAAATGCGTACATATATAGATATATGTATGCATATTGTCCTTAATCATTTCTTTTCTCATTTTAAGTTTTAATTACTTAATTTAGTTCATTTATTGTCCTTTGCACAACTTTTCCTTACCTTGGGGAGTCGCGGTGCTACGTAAGTCTTCAAGTGTAAGTAATATACGAATGAGCTCGGGCCATGAAGCACGAGCATGTTTCGTCGTGCAACCTACGAGTGAAAAGATATTAGCACAAACTTATTTTGAAAAAGGAAGAAGGCCTGCATGCTTCCTGCCAAAAATGCAAAGGCAGGGAATGCCCTTGCCTGACAGAAAGGGGCAGAGGCAATGAATGCCCCTGCCTACCTGAGCAACAGAGGCATGAGCCACCCTGCCAGACAGGAAATGGAAAGGTCAGGGAGCCCGACTCTCTGCCAGCAGAAACAGCTGAGGTAGGGGCATAGCCCCTGCCAGGCAGGAAGCGACAAGGGCAAGGAGCCTTGCTCCTTGCCTACCGAGACAAAGGCGGCAGGGGCAAGCCCTTGCCAACACGATCCTAGGGGAGGCTAGGGTTTGCCCCTACCTAACAAACTCAGGTGCAAGCATGGGGGAAACCCCCGCAGGAATGGGGAGTCGACAGGGGCTAACCCCTGTCGAAAGGACTCATAGGCAGGGGCTTTTGCCCCTACTTGCTCTAAGAATAGCCGACTGGGGTGATCCTCTGCCGAAAAATGGTAAGCATACCGCAGCAGGGACTCGGCTCCTGCCTAAAAACTGGTTGGTAGAGGCTAGCCCTCTGGCTGACCGAGACTAAGACAGGGAGGGGTTGATCCCCTACCTTACCAAGAGGCGTGGGTGGTAGGGGCAGCACCCCTGCCATCCTACTCACAACTAAGGCAGGCGACAGGAGCTTCGTGCCTGCCGGCCTTAAAAATATGGATCAGGCAGTAGGTTGTCTCCCCTGTCAGAGAAATCAGACAGGCGGCAGAGGTGTCACCTCTGCCAGCCTGCCAAGGAAAGTAGGCGGCGACCCTGTCACCTGACCGAACTAGAAAAGGGGAGTGGAAGACTGAAGGAGAAAAAGAAACGAAGAAGATCGATACCTGTAGCCGGCGAAGGGTGATGGATGTCGGCGTCAACAACCCCTGTGACAAGTAGAAAGAGAAAAGAGGGAGGAAAAAGAGATATCGCGGTCATCCGTGATGGTGGTCGATCAGAGGAAAAGGAGGTAGCAGGGAGAAATAGGGTTGACAGCTCTTTCGCCAGTGGTGAGGGTTGCCAGAGACAATGGTCGCCAGGAAAAATGAGGAGTACGGGGGGTAATGGAGACAGGGAGAGCGAGTACCAAAGGAGGTGGCTGGCTAGGTGTAGCCGATGGCGAGGCTGGGGGTTGGTGTCGCCAGCGTGCGTCTTCGACGAGCAGAGGGAGCGACAGACGCCTGTTGGGGCTTCCTACTAGCGTACATAGGGGGAGTGAGAGTCACATAGATTGGGAGAGGGACGAGCATAGACGAAGAAGAAGAGGTTGGCGAAAGGGGGCTCTGGCGAGGCCGCAGATGGAGGGAGCTGGCTCACCGGAGCTCCGGTGAGGGGGAGAGGAGGAGAGAGAGGGTGGCGAAGTTTGCCCCTCGCCCCACTCAGCCTGCATCTTTTAAATATGCAGGCTCGGATGTTCAAAAACCCGGGTCGTAGGTTTGGGTCCGGATCTGATCCAGGTCTGATACGGCAGACCAACCTTGGCACGTGTCCGACACAAATTTTTTTCAGGCCTTACACAAGAAGTTGTGTTACTTATGCCCAACATTTGATTTTTAAGTTGTGAGTACAACTTGAGCACATATGGATAATGAGTCGGATAAATTCATTTTAAATTGTATGATTCGATTTGCCCCCACCATATGAGTGTTTTAACATGTTTATTATGGATTTTAGCTCCGGATATGGATCTAAATTTTTTTTTATTTTAAATTTAAGTAATTTGAGAAAAAATAAGAATTGATATTTTTTGATATATAAATGCTTTAATCAGTGTCATATTGGATCTAATTATAAAAGTTTATCAAAAAAATATGGATTTTAGCCTCGAATATGGATCTCAAACTGGATCCAAATACAAAAAATTTGTTTAAATTTTATGTAATTTAAGAAAAAATAAGAATTTATATTTTATTATATACAAATGCAAAAACTATAAATAAATCATGAAACACTCAAATACAAGAAGATAAATAGTAAATACTCCATAAATAAACCAAAAAACTCTAAACTACATGAAAAATAAATCCTAAAAAATTAAAAAACTATAAATAAATTATAAAATTAAATATAAAAATCCCTAATTCAAAGCTTAATGAAAAAATCAAAGAAAAATAATTCTAATCAAATTAACTATAAAAAGCCTTAATTAAAGAAATTTGACTCAAAGCCCTAATCAAAGAAAAAAAATCTAATCAGATAAAAAATTTCTTAACAAAT
Source organism: Nuphar pumila (assembly GCF_984573655.1). NCBI lineage: Eukaryota > Viridiplantae > Streptophyta > Magnoliopsida > Nymphaeales > Nymphaeaceae > Nuphar > Nuphar pumila. The sequence goes on along the minus strand of NC_143257.1, from coordinate 124,028,422 downwards.
TAAATATCAAAAGCCCTAATTAAAGATATTTAATTCAAGAAAATCAAAGATAAAAAAACCTTAATCAAATCAAAGGAAAACCAAGCCCTAATAAGTAAAAAAAAAAAAAACTTAATCAAAGCCCTAATCAACCTTTATCAAAACCCTAATAAGAAAAGAAGAAAAATATAAGAGAGAGAGAAGGGAAGAAAGACAAGGAAGAGAGAGAGGAAGAGAGGAACAGAAAAGCAAAAAAAGAAGAAAAAGTGAGGAGAGAGAGAGAGAGAGAGACGGTCTTGCCATTGTCCTCGCTGCCCAGACAATGACCTTGCTTTTTTCTTTAGCATCTCCGTCATCCTGTTCTCGACATAACAGGGGGAGGGTTGGAACAGTGATTCACCTAGGAACGCACCCTCCGCACGTTCGTCGCAGCCAATGCTTGATCTTCGCAGATAGGGCCTAGGTGTGGTTTTACTCATGGTGCATCCCATCAAACCCAGATCCGGACTTGATATCCAGGTCCAAACCAAATCTGACCCATTGACTCTCTTATTGTCATAGCCAAAGGACAAAGGTCGACACAGAATGACTATGAGATGCGTGCATGCTAGAGGGCAAAATCTTGTATTTCACATGCCCGTTTAGTTGACGAATCCTTTTTTTTTTCTTTTAATTGTTCGATGACAACCACCATTGTGTTTTGGGCATCTCATGTGTAGGCTGAGAGGTGCCACGCTGACCATGATCATTTTTGGGTGTCTATGATGTAAAATTCCTGGGAGTACCTTTTCCCTTTACACTTGAAAGTCTTCTCACAACTTTATTCTTACAACATTTTTTTTCCTATGACAAGAAACACTTTCTGAGAATCGAATCACTTAGCGTTTGGAAGCGAGAAAGATGTAAGAAAAATGATGCAAAATGAAAAATCCTTACCAATGAATTTTTCCAAAAAGTATAATTTTTGATAGAAAACATCTTTCCAAGGGGAGGTGGAGGAATATTTTCTACCAATTTTTTTTTTATATTCTTCATCACATCTCGTCATCACCACCACCATTTATCTCACAACCGCCCACCACCATCACTACCACCACCCTCATCTCTCTCATTTTTTCACATTTTTCTACTCATGTTTTTCTCATGCTACACAAACAAGAAAAAAAGGTTTGGTCTATGAGAGTTTTTTATATGAGAAGTTTTTCAAACAAAATGTTTTGGTTTGTTTGTATGGCATGAAAAAAACAAAGAGAGAAAATGTGAAAAAATGAGTGAGATGAGGAGGGTGGTGGTGGTGTTGAGATGGGTGGTGGGGAGTGTAAAAAAAAAAAACGGTAGCAAAAATTCCTCTCTCATGGAGGAATGTTTCTTATCAAAAAATGTACTTTTTAGTAAAACTCTCTCAGCAAAAAAGACCATCTTGTTTGAAAGGGTTGGAAAATCCGTAAGGATTTTTCATTTTTCATCACTTTTCTTACATCTTTCTCGCTTCCAAACGTGCCATTAATAAGCTCACCCCACATCCAAGTAAACCCCTGGTGGGGTCACCGACACTCAAGCGGGTCAATCCCTTATGAAGTCCACTAGTTAAAGGCACCTGCACACCCAGAGTATCTAGCTAGTGACATTCTTCAGCTTAAACACCTTAAGCTGACCCACCTAGCCAGGCACAAATGACCAGTTGCAGATAACGAGATTCAATACAACTTCAGATCTTATTTAAGGATTCATTTTTTGAAAATCAAGTATTATGATTCAATTAGATGTCCAACCAAACCTGATCCATTGGAAAACCTAGATGTCATCTATTTACATGTAAAAAAAATGCAATCGGATCCGATTTTGATTCAGATCAACTTTAGATACGATTTAAAATGGTAATTCAATTCTGACTCGAATCTGAACCATATCCAGAAATAACATGTCGGACTCGGATCGGATATTCAAGCATGTTCGATTCATTTTCAGCCCGTGTTCGGATACCTGACCCTGTTGACAGACCAGTTGCTTAAATAAATAAAAAACCAAAAGATCAAGCTCCAACCATGTAAATGCAGCAAGTTTTAAAGCAAAGTGATAAGGGTATTTTACCGAGAAATCCTTTCAACGTGGCAGCTAAATGGCTCGTAGATTTGCTTTACAACTGTCACCTGTATAAATATATTATTTGTTTTCTTTGTTAATAACTCCAGTGACTTTTTGGTGAACCCAAAAGTCAAGTTCAACGTCATGACAGACAGATTTACATACATTGGGTTAACATAAAGTGAAGGAGATCTTTGATTCATTAGAAACGCGGCAAGAATTCTTGGCTTGATTATTAGGTGTTTATGCTTATCGTCCGCCACTATTTTAGTAGTGGTTTGCTGCCCCCTCGGAAAGCTCTGTTGACATGAACCAGCGACCATTAGAGAAATTTCCAGAAGGTTCTTCGAAGGTGCATCTCATCCAAAATTATCTTCCACGATTGAAAGTCTAGAACCTTCCTTCACCAACCCATTTAATCCCTCCATGCCTCTCCCTTCGCTCTTGCTTCGATTTTTCTTATCTAGAACCCTTTCTTCTTCCTTACCATAAAAAAATCCGTTTTCTCTCACTAGAAACTGCCTTTTTTGCCTTCGTTTCAACCCATACGCACCATAAGATGGCCACCCATAGCTTCATTTCTCTCAAATACTTTTTCTTAACCAGAACAGCTTGACCGTTACCATAAAAAATCGGGTTTCTCTCCCTAGAAATTGCCTTTCCTGCCTTCATTTCATTCCATACCCTTAATCTCTCTCTCTCTCTCTCTCCAGTGAAGATTAAAAGTTTTCTTTCATCTTTTCTGGTTTCCCATTTTTTTTGTCTACTTTCTCTCTCTAACCCATTGATTTCGTTGCTTCTCCTCCTTGTTTTCTTTGTAAACATTAAAATTCCTTTTTCCGTCTTTTTTGGGTGTCGACTGTTTCATCTCTCTCTCTCTCTAGCCTCTTTGCTCTTCGCAGAAGGCACAGGTTCTTTCGTCTATATTCTGGGTTTCAATTTTCTCTCTAACCTACAAAAAATTATGCTATCGGCCTCAGGATTTTCAGCAATTTGGACTCTTTTGTTCTTTTTGGCTCAATCCGGCGTTTCTCTCTCTAACCCGCTATTCCGTGTTTAGCCCTTTTGCTTTTGTGCAAAGAGTGAGAGCAGTCTCTTTGATCATTTTTTTTGTAGGGAATCATGAAGCCACATGATCCTTCGGTCACTTCAGTAAAGGAGGAGATAAATGAAGAGGCACCATCTTCCTCCAACCCCAATTTCTTCCCTCTGCCGTTGCATGGTCTGCATGACCCGAGTCCACCTCCATTTCTGAACAAAACTTATGACATGGTGGACGACCCCAGTACGGACGAGATGGTCTCGTGGTCCGCAACGGGGAATAGCTTCATTGTTTGGGACTCTCACAGGCTTTCCATGGAATTGCTGCCCAGATTCTTCAAGCACAACAACTTCTCCAGTTTTGTTAGGCAGCTCAACACATATGTAAGTAATCTCAGTTTCGGATTCTGAGTTTTTTTCCTAGGATTTTAGTTTCCATATGGGTATTTTTTGGACGACGAGTCTCAATGTTGTTTTGGTGGATTCCTTATTTGGTGTTACAGAGTATAGGTTTTTTAAACCAGCAAGATTCGGCAAGTAGAATTATTTTTTAAGTCGAGAATTTCACCAAATTCTTGAACCAGGAAGTAACTGGAAAAAATGAAGAAAATGGTTCGACTTCCTGGAGCATGATTCTTGGAAAAAAAGTGGTAGGAAATTTGAAGATTAAAGCACCGGTATTGAAGCAGAAGAGACCCACCAAGTGTTTGATTAGAAGCACCAAAGTTCGGTTTTGATGAGTTCAGCAACTTTTGATTACCACTTGGTAGATAGCAGTTTTTTATGGACTCTTTTGTATTCATTGATTTTTATGTTTTCTTGTTTCCCCATTTTGTTTGTCGTTCTCCACAATCTCTGTTGACCCCTTCCTAATCTCAGAAAATGATAACATTAAGTGTTCTTTTGTTTTTTTTGGCCGTATTTGCATCAAATACGTGGGATTTTATGATGTCATGTAACAGGTTGTGAGCTCTATGTTTTGTCAGAAAAAAGAGGAAAAAGCCCACATTTAAATATTTTGCTCTTTATATGCCTAGTCAAGAATAACCTCATTCTGTTCTATTTTCCTATTAGGATGGTGGACTCACGTCAGATCAAAGAAACGAGATTAGTTGAAGCCACCAACCTGGTGATGTAATTGATATGCTTATTGTTTGTTATATGCGATCACGCTTATGCAAATATGGCTCCAACTTAAACTGGGGTGTAAAACTCACTCTTGGAAACATAGGATTTGAACCTTGAATGTGTAGAGAGGGTATGGTTGTGGTTAGTTTAGGTTAAGTATCAACCAACTATCTGCTCCAAACTTCCCAAATATGAGAAATCAATATTCTGTGGTAGCTGTTGGACTCCCAATCATTTTCAGATTAGTGAAATTCAGAAACTAGTGAATCTTTACTGAGCTCTTCTATTTTAAAGGTAACATTTATGGAATTTTTTACTTCACAAATAAATGGTATAAAACTGAATATTAGGAATGACACTCATGAAAATCCTGGGGGATGTCATGCTGACACAATTAAAAAGGTGTGAGACCGAGGTTGCGGGACAAAGAAGTGGAAGTGGGAAACAATACCAGAAGCAGAAACGAAAAGTGATGCATTTTAAAATGTGTAGGAAGTGGGAAGACGAGGAATAAAAAAAAAGAAATATAAGAATTGAATGAGAATCAATATGAAACACAAATAAATCTAAAATAAATGTGACTATTCTTTAGTATAAGAATTAAATTAACAAAATCTAAAAATAATACAATTTAGCGAAAACACATAGAAGTGAGTGAGAAGAGAGAGGAAACACATAAAACTTATAAAAAGTAGGGTGAGAGAAGAAAGAAAAATAGATGAAATATGTGAAAAGCATAGGAGAAACGTGTGAGAAGTGAAATTCTCATCGGAAGTGAGGAGTATCGTACTTCAGAAGCGAGTTTTCGGGAAGCAGGCTTCTCACCTATCTAAGAAGCTTCTGGTAACTTTGTGTGTGACCTGTTGTTTTCACATAATTTTCCATCAAGAACAGTATATAAGAGGACATAAACAGGACAGTAAAATGGACTATTGAAGTATCCTTGTGAAACGGGAGGGACTTCAACTGTTCTGGTGTTTTAAGGATATACCACTGAAATGATCATTCTATTTGGAATTCCTGTTTTTTCTCCTACAAAACCTTCCTCTAGGAGTTCATAGGACAAACCAAGAATTTCTATATGTTAAAAGGATTCTGAAGAACTCTCTCTCTCTCTCTCTCTCTCTCTCTTGTTAGTTTTTTAATGACTTGAAGCTTATACTGCACTTGGTTAGACTACTTTGTGATTCCCTGGCTGCTTTTAGGTTTCTTCTTGCAGCTTTACTCATCTGAAAATTGGGTATTGCTTTTGTCTCTCAGGGTTTCAGAAAGGTTGACCCAGACAGATGGGAGTTTGCAAATGAAGGGTTTCTTAGAGGGCAGAAGCATCTACTAATCAACGTAAAGAGGAGGAAGCCACCTTCCCAGATAGTTCAGCAGCACGCAGTTGGGGCATGTGTTGAAGTTGGGCATTTTGGTTTGGAAGGAGAGATAGACAGGCTGAAGAGGGACAAGGCTGTGTTGATGGCAGATCTGGTTAAACTGAGGCAACAACAGCAGAACACCAGACAGTATCTTGGAGCCATGGAGTTGAGGCTCCAGGGAACAGAGCAAAAGCAGCAGCAGATGATGACCTTCTTGGCTAGAGCAATGCAGAACCCCACCTTTGTAATGCAGATGCTGCAGCAGAATGAGAAAAGAAAGGAACTTGAAGAAGCTATTAGCAAGAAGAGGAGAAGGCCTATTGAGGGGAGGCCAGAAGAAGATGAAGAAAAGGATCTGAATGATGCATTTACAGGGTTTGAAGGGCAGGAAGAAGTTGAAATAGGGATGGTTTCTGGTGGTATTGAAGATAGGTATGAGTTTGATTTGTCTGAGCTAGAGAGACTTGAAACAGAGCTGAAGGATGAGATCACAAGGGAAATAGAAGAAGAGGGAGTGGATGTTGAGGAAGGGAGCTCTGGCTTGGACTTTTTTGACGAGCTGTGGAGTGCGAACGTGAAGATTGAACAACAATCTAATGTCGATAGTATGTAAGCAGTGATGCAGATGTGAAATTGTTGACAGAAAAACTGGGCTTCTTGGGTTCCAGCCCCAAGTAACTATGCTAATGTACAAAGTGGTGGTTAACGTTTTGTAGTTCCAAATTTCACGAATCCGGGCAGTTTTCATCTTTTTTTTCTTATTAGGAAGTGCCTCTCTCTCTCTAATGAATGTTTAGAGTTTGTTGCTATTGAAGTGTGGATTTGTTTGTCCATAGGGGTTCTCAAACTGGGTTTTGGATCAAATTATATTGGAATTCACCATTGATGGTGATTTTCAATTATTTTGCACCGGACGCCAAATTGTTGCTATTGAAGTGTGGATTTGTTTGTCCATAGGCACTAGACGCCGGATTTTCAATTGTTTTGCACTAGACGCCAAATCCCTCAATAGGGATCCGGCCCTTCATCCACCAAGATGGGTGGTGACTCCTGATCCCATCTCCTCAAATTGGCTGAAGAGGACTGGATTGTACCCGTGAAATAAGCCTTACTCTTGTTTCTTTTCCTTTTTCTACTAGTCTTGAATGGATTCTTGTTTAGGAAAATACAGGCTTTTACTGGGTGTTGTCCTCAGGGCCTTGTGGCAATCTCAGTTGTAGGTTGCCTGTTCGCTCAAGCAGAGAGCAAAGTGAAACATTGACGCAGTGGAGATGGATTAAGATGCAAAAATTCAAAATGGATGGAACTGGTGGTTTTGTGGGTGGGGAGACATGGCAACTGGTTTGAGGGACCAGGGATTAATGGAGTGGGAGTTTTAGAAGCATACTTCAAAGAAGAAGGTATATTTTCCCTTTCACTATTTAGTTTTTCCTCTTTGGAATTGCTTGCTTGTGCTGATTTGTTCATTCGTAATGTGAACTGGGGTTGTAAGATTTGTGCTGATTTGTCCACTGTTTATTAAGAGGCAAGTTTGTTGGACTTTATCTGTTGAGCCAGCTCTGTTGTACAATTTGATCATGGCTTGACTAATTAACTAAGATGGATAGTGCAAGTGATTTTGTTCATATAATTTTGTGATCTATGGAGTACTGGTTGTTACTGGCGTTGCCTAAACGCACAGGGTTGACAGAAACATTCTGCTTTAAGTCACTTGAATAAGCTAGTTCCAATGAGAAGATTGGATTTTCAATGTGCTCTTGTACCAAGCAATGGGCATACAAGTACAACTAAATAACACAGACCCTGAATTTTGTATCCGAGTGAGCAATAGAGTGAATTCCAAGCATTCAAACGTGAAAGGGTAAGATGCGGGGCATCAGTTGTGTATAAAAAAGTATACACATTCTATAAGAATTCACATTATATGCAGCGTCACTGCATGGTGGGCATGCAGCGGCCTGTTTGACAGCCACCCATCTTGGCATTCTTCGAGATGGGTGTGGTCTTAACATTTCTCAAGATGGGTGTGGTCTTAACATTTCTCAAGATGGGTGTGGAGCTGCATGCTAAGCATGCAGCGCTATTGCATAAAAAATGACCTCAAAATATAATTAGAACTTGTATCCTATAGTTAAATGAATTTGAAAACTTTTGATAAGAACACTCAGCAGTATCATTCCAGCTGACACCTCCAACTGAAGGGCCAAATGGTACCTTATCATGGGGTCATGGACTTAATAATAGATGTCAAAATATCCGAACTTGTATCCTATAGATAAGTGCATGGGGTCATGGACTTAATAATAGATGTCAAAAGAAAGGGGAAATTATTTATTATTTTTGTAGATTTTATCATCAAAGCGTAAATTTTGAATGAAAAAACCCAACTTTTTAATATGAGAAATGCATTCGTGATGTCAACAGATTTATTTTCATGATGGGAATGTCAAACTTGCAGTTTTAAGAAGCAAGTTTCTCATAAAGTTTTAGAAGGATGAAAAAAGTTATATGGTTTTTTGTGATTGAAGTGAGCTTCCGAGGTTTAAGAAGCTTTTAATAATTATGGTTTTGACACATACAAATATTGAAAAACTATAACAACTTGAGAACAGATCAAGATGGGATCTCTCAGATTGTTTTTTACACATAAACTTGGTAAAAATGTATCCAAGTTTTTTAGCCCAGTTAGTTTCGGAATCTTTATGGCCAGTAACTCAAATTCTTAAGAGATGTGAAGTTTTGGATTTTCCTTGATCTTGTTTAGGGATGAGTTTATCCGATATCCGACCCAATTGGATTACTTATGTTGCATGTGGTAGGATGCAGATATGGTTTTGATTTTTTATTACCGGATCTGACAAATATCCGAATTTGATGGCTATCTGAATCTACTTACGTATAAAAAGTGCATTTGGTACGAGTTTTTCGTTGTCCGAATCCATTTAGCCAACATCCGATCTGAATCCAAACCGTTTAAATCCCTAATGTCACTTCTCTTTGACCATGCGATGAAGGTTTCACTTTGATGCATTGTGAGATTCTTCATACATGGTTTTTTCATCCAGCCTCCAACATAGAAAGTGGGTGTGAGAAGTGATGCATGAAGTGCAGTATTTGACAAATGCCTTAGCTTGCAAAGCATTTAAAAAACATCAATGGTAATTGATGATTAAAGCAAGTACAGAAGCAATGCCAAAAAAACAAATCTATTTTTGCTAAAATGCATCTTTAAGATTTTTGCCCAAAAAAATTACTATACAGGTTTTCTATAATAAAAATAATTAAAAAATGGTTCTATTAGCACGAAAATGTTGGAAATAAAAAAAATGGTCCTTTTAGCACAAAAAAGTCTATTTTGGAAAATTAATGAAAGTTTGATTCCATATTCAAGGAAGCAAACTTTTCCAGGGCTGATGCAATGAAGGAACAAAACTAACAGAATAAACGTTCTGTCTATTCTTTAATAACTGTACCAAATTCAAAATTTATTTTGATTGGACAAGAAGTTTTGTTCTTTGTATCCAGCATTGGTTGTTATGTTGTGTGGATAACTTGAACACATTTGGATAATGGGTCCCATAACTTCATTTTGGATTCTGCCTAACCATATGAGTGCTTTTTTAACATGTTTATTATGGATTTTAACTTCAAATACCAATCTCAGATTGGATCTAAATGAAGAAGAGAAAGAAGAAAAGTGGAACGGGGGGAGAGAGAGCTGACCTCGGAATGGGAGGGTCGGGGAAGGCCCCCCACCTTTTTTTTTGTTTAAAAAGCATTCCCCCATCCTATTCTTTTAGTAACTGGGTAGAATGATGAAAACCCATTCCTGTCCGCCACGTCTCTAGTTTGTTTTGGCAGGCATGATTTATGGACACGCCATCCCAAATCACATCCGTCACACGTCTTCAAATATGCTCGAAAGGACAGAGACAGCCAAGAACACTTTTTATGAGGTACACTTGTCACACCCCCAACTCATTGTAACTATTGATAGATCCAAGGCTATTTAGGGATATTTTGAACGGGAATAAATAAGAGTTTTTTGGAATTTTCTTCATTCTAAACTTTTTGCTTATTTATCATAAAAAATCTCTATATCTCTTTTTTTTTTTCCTTTTCATCTTATTTGTTCCAAATTGAGAGAAAAATCGACACCAATTGTGCCTCAATATAAACACAAACAGGATAGACATCCTTTGTAAAAGAAGAATAGTACTAACGAAGGTACGGATCTATTGAGGTGGAAATCAAAGGTGAAAGGTGTATCATCTCAATCTCACTGGGTAAATGCATTCAACATGGTTTGCTAATGATTGGACCTTGGATTGTGTTCTTCAGATGTAAAAACATAATTTTTTGGGTCATCAAATTTTGTTAGATTCCAAGCCTTTGAAACCCTACTTACATGTAAGTTGCAGTCACATGATTTTAAAACTCATTTCTTACTAAACAAATTATGTAGATCACTTATGTAAGGGTTCAATCTATTATAAAAAATAAAAAAATATACAAAATGTAATTTCTACTCAATAGTTTCATACCTTTATTATGCCAAATATTTACTCGACATTTTAATAAGAAAAAAACTATGCTACAATATAGAGTGCCATACTTTCTAGCAAAAGCTCATAAGCTTCATTTTATCAATCAAACTCCATAGATGCATTCAACATGGTTAGGTTAATATTTGATGCAAATGTTTGCATGTACAAATGCCATTAGATCATATAGTTGCAAGCTGTTTTGATCCAATTGGACTTCATATTCAACATGATCCAAATGCTAAGAATCAACATTTGGATAGTGCCTTTTTTACCACAATTTTATGTGTGGTAAAAATATTTTCCATTATGGGCTGTTAACTTTTGAAGCCCTCCCAAGTCATTAAGGTCTAAGTGTCAATTTCCACTAAACAAAACACGCGTATCACATCTCATCTATGATGTTATATTAAAACAACAAAAAATAATTGAGAAAAAAATAAAGGTATGGGCTCGACTCATTTGGTGAGGGCAACTTGTGAATGTCACCAAGTTGACAGGACTTCACAAGTTTGAAACCCACGGGTGGCGTCCCTTGCCGCAAGGTCAAAGGTGAGTGTACTCCTAGGTGGGTAGGGAAGATCTCAAGGGTTTATCAACTGAAGGCCAGGCAATGTGCAATTCATGATGTTTTTTTTTTCTTTTGAATTATAAAAAAAATGACTGTTTGCAAATATTAAGCAGACATAATTCATGGATTAGAAAGCACAAATTAGATTGAGTGGTTCCAATGTAAAAGCTCTGGTTTTTTATTCACATCCTAATGTATTTATGACCATTGAGTTATGAAGGCTTAAACAATCTACCTACACAACTCAATCGGATGATCTAAAGCTTGTTTTTTGACTAAACACTCCATGTAGATAGGATCGCTCACCAAAAAAAAGAAGAAAAAGAAAAAGATTGCTTCTACTCGAGGGTACAGTGCAGTCGCGTGTAGCCAATATTGTCCCTTTTAATAATATTTATTTGCATTTTTCGTAATTTTCTCTTTCTCCTTCTCTCGGAAGCTTCCGCCACGTCCTGATGAAGTAATCGATCGGAAGAGAACGAAGAAGCGAAGACTCAAAACCCTAAATCTCTCTCTCTCTCTCTCTCTCTCTCGCGCGCGCGCGCTTCGAACCCTCGTTCCTTCTTCTTCTTCTTGTTCTTCTCTGTGCACTTCTAGGGTTTAGTGTTTTCTGGTGTGGATGAGTCTTGGGAACTCGCGGCGGAGGAGGATCTGCGAACCGTAGCTTCCTTCAGTCGGAGAGAAGCGGGTGGGGGGCGATTCGGAGAGGGGAAAGGGCATGGGAGGCGTCCCGTCCACTCCCAGGAGAGCCGCGCGGCTGCGCGACGACGCGGAGCGCCTCCTCGGCGTCTTCATCGGAGAGAAGTCGGTCCCGCTCTCGTCCGATTTCTGGCAGGAGATGCTCCAGATGCCCTTGACCGTCCCGTGGCCGCAGGACAGGATCCTCAATGCCTGCCACTCTCTAGGTCAGTTGTCCATCCCTCTGTTTTGGACGATTTTCCAGAAAGGTTTTGATAACTCCCTCCAAAATGCTTAATAGAATTGAGCTGCATTCATGTATGCATCACCGTAGATTTCTCGATGAGTATGACGATTGCATTTCTGATGGATTTGGAGAGCCCTCGTTTCTACTGTAATGAAATACTTCTTGCGCGAATTCACAATCGTGTGTACCGAAGTCAAACATCGCCATCTCGGGCTCTCTTCACTTCCGCAACCGGAATTTCATTGAGGTTGGACTGTGATTTGGGAGTTTTAGCTGTAAAACGGGTTCATTGTGGTTAGAATGGAAACATTATTGGCGACGTTTGGGGGTTAACTCTCTTCTTGTTTGCTGGGTAGTACTCGGGACTTGGCAGGACATCTGTGTTCAGTAATTGATCAATTTACACAATGAAGGTCAAGAAAAGAGAAGTAGAGATAGTAGAATATTAGAAAGAATGGTTTAGATGAGCTATCAATGGGCTTATTCGTCGGCCAGAGTGTTACTTGAAGTTCACTAACCAAATTGGAAAAACAACTTGGACCTGCACATTCTTTTTACGACCATAAATAGATCTTACCGCCAAATTACAGAAACTAGAAGCCCCACATAGATCTCTGTGCACATGATACCTGTTCAACTTTTTGGTTATAGGTGAAGAAATTATTATTAGTTAAATTTCCCTCACTGTCACCTAAAAAACGGGGTCAGGTGATGTGTTGTGCACATGAAAGTATATTCATTTTATACATAGATGCGATAATGAATGAGTGGTGCAGGTCGTGCGTGATAACTAGAAAGAGTAAAATTGTTGCCATTGCACAATTGGTAGCTAATATTTAGTAGAATTGGGTTTATTGTCCGTTCCCTTTGTCTGCTCCAGTCTTCCAGTCAGTGGACCAGTTATGTTGGTCATGTGATGGCCTATGTGCTTCTTTGCTAAAGTGTTTGGAAGTGTTTTTGTTGATGTTTTAATTTTCTTTCTCAGTGAAAACTCTGGATTTGATCATGCCTAACTTTCTTGATTTTCCCACTTTTAAAATAGTGGGATGGGCATTTTTTGGAAGGATCTTGAAGTTTAATGATAATGGAAGCTGTTAACATCTATCATGTTATCCTCTTGATTGTGATGAGTATTACATTTTCTTGTCCATAATATCTGTGAGCTATTCTTATTGAATGCGCTGATGGCCTGTTGTACAATTAAAAGAAAATCTTACCTCTATTCATTATCTTTAATCATTACACCATTACATAATCTAATAGAATTGGTTTTCTTGTGTTTTTGCATTATTTGGTTTGCCATTGTTTTTGGTTCGTTAAGTTTGATTCTTTGAATGCTCATGGAGGTCCATTGTTGTTTCCTTTGTTCCTATGCAGCACAAAATAACTACTACACGAGACATCTTGCCAAGATTATGATAATTCTGGTTTGGTGTTTACAAGAATTAACAGCTGCAGGTGCAGGGCCATCCACTCTTTACTTGAAAGCTATAAATGCAGCACATATATCATCTATTTTCTTGAAGTACTTGATTGAAAATGCTAAGAGTGACAACTTCGATGAGCTAGATCTCAACCTTGAGGAAGAAGAAATGCACAAATTTTTTCTAAATGGTAATTGGTCACTTCGTCATTAATTTTGAAAGCACCCTCTCTCTCTCTCTTTTGTGTGTATTTTTGTGCATGCGTATGTGCATGTGTATTCACCATTGTGGCATACTCCAGTGCTTGTACAGTAGTGGCAGAGGGCCAGTAGGGGCATAGTGTCTGCAATCAGATCCATGACCTTGCAGTGACTCATCCTTGGAGAACTAATGAAAAGTGTAACATAATGTTTTTCGTATTTTTGGTTTTCTGTTGGCTAGCCATGGACGGCATCAGGTGAAATATCATCCTGTGGACTATCACTTATGGCACTTTAGTTGCTAGGAATACATAAATATAAACCTCCCACTAATGCTCAGAGGCCAAGAATGAATGACATAAAGGAACTACATGTTTGGCCATTATTTATCCAGATTACAATTAGAACTGTACTGGAAGCTTTTCCAGCTCGTATAGAGACCATTTTGCTCTAAACTAATAGTATTTGTCAGTGCAAGCATGCTAGAAGTGGTATATCATGAATGACATTCATCTTTGAGAAATACTATCTTTGAGAGATACGATGCATTATAAAAACCCTCATTTTACCCTAAATGTCTTATGAAACTTTTTAATGTCAAAATATGGCCTAACTTTGTATAAGCGGGAAACTCCATCAGTGGCATGATTTTATTATCTGGGAAGACCACATCACCACCTTCTCTTGTGATAAGATGATCAAAGTGATACACTTAAAATATTTCTTTCCTTATCTCTGGCTCATTTGGCATTTCAGAAGGTGCTTTCCATGTGAATTAGAGTATCTATCCCAGTATTTTTCTCTTCCTCTGGGACTTTCATGCTTTTAGGGTTCCCATACGTCAAATAATACTGTTTTAGGTTTAAATGCTTGAAAACAAACCATGCTTATGTTTGTTCCAAATTATCCTGAGTTCTATTTTTTCCTTCTTCAGATATCCTGTGTTTTATTCTCAGGAGTTTAACTGTGCGAGCTTATGGTTATGGTTTGTTTACAGCAGATCAGAGTATTGGAATTTTCATAATAAGGGGTTTGCTTAGCTTTATCAGCGTGTCAGAAATAAGGTATATCTTGATTGTTCTCTCGAAGAAATATCCTCTCCTGCTTTTACTAGTTCCTATTTGTGCTTTGCTGATAATTTTACTGTACTTCATTGCAAGTTCCCATTCATGTCTCCTCCATCATGAGGTGCTTAACTTGATGCTCGTGGCTATGTCAACCCAGCTTCGCTTTGGGCCTTCTCCCAGGCCAAAAGATGTTCATCCATTCATTGATGCTGCAATGGTTCAAGTAATGATCCAGAATTCTGAAATTTCCTAATTGTGAATTTTGTAACTCTTAGGTAGTTTTGCTTGATTCTGTGATCTTTCTTTTTGCAGGAAAATGCCTTAGTTGGTTCTGTTGTTCGCAAGTTGTTGCTTACTTACATTACAAGGCCTCGTGTGCCTTTAGTTTCTACATCTTATCCGTCCATATCTGGAAGCCAATCTGGTGTTCTACAAAAATTTGGTTCTGCAGCTGGTATGTACATTTTCATGCAGTATAATTTCTCAGTGATCAACAAGAACTATAATATTTCACTTATTTGATAGTATCCTTTTTTACTTCTATTGCACAAGATATTTTGGCATAAAAGAGAGAACATTTCTCAGAAATAGTCTGTAAAATTATCAAAGACTGTATAATATTTAGCCTTTGGCCTTTTAGATAAACTGCTGAGATGAGTCATGGATAATTGCACCAAGAATATGCCAGGATCTTCCAGAGGTTTTCAATGCTACAACTCTTTTCTACAAAATGGCTTTATGGGTCATGATTCCAGTTGATGTACCTGAAATAGATCTGCATACCTCTTCTGAAGTTAACCTGCCCTTGATCCTGTTAAATGGTCCTTGGGATGTAGGTCTATGCCTTCAAGCAGTCTCCTTTTCATCTGTCTTCACATAGTCTCCTTTTTCAATTGAATGGTTGGTTAAGCTAATATCAGGTTGTGACTCATTGCTTCCTGTTCTGTTTCTTTGAATTTCACTTTCACTCTTTCAGATGCAGCTCCATCACCTATAATAGGAAAATTTATTATCTGGTTATGCTCCTCTTTTATTCAAGGTCCTTGGCTGCTGGAGTTGATGTATGATGTTATGGATGAGAAGGAGAGGATGCAACACTGATATTTGTTATAGGCTTCTGAGATTATGTGTGAAAAAGCTCCTATAGCTTGTCCATATATTATGTTGTAGTTTTGTTATCTGCATGTGATTTAAGGAATACAGTTAGCCATATTAACATAGAGGTGTGGGAGTTCTGGGGTTAAAAGTATGTGACTGAGGCAGGAAAGTTTATTGAATCTGTGGTCACTAAACATAAAAGAAATATTTCTCTTAGTATTAAATATTTTTTCCTTCTTTATTCCGTTCAAATTGGATAAATATTTCCATTCCATGATGGTAAAAGAATAAGTGGATCAAATATCTGATGAGAAAGGAAGTCAACAAACAGAAGAAGACATAATGGAGAAGTTTAAAATAAAGAAAAAATAGCAGTTTCCATCGAGAAGAAAAAACATCAGTTTCCATTATGAGAAACACTGGTCATCACTTCTTGCTTGTAATGGCAAGCACAAGGGCCTTGCAATTTATAATATAAGGGATTAACATCATACTTTATATAATTTATTTCTCTGCTTTTGTTCATTTGTAGTTCATACTTCACACTTCGTACTTTCAGTTACACTGTTACATGCTTTAGTGTGTCAAAATGCAATATTTGGTTCTACATCTTGGGTATTACTTGATACATTTCAGACCGCATGCATTTTAATCTGTGTTTGGCCTTGCATATTTTCTTAATGAGCATATGAGTTTAACAATTTTTGTATTTTGAGCATAAACTGAAACAAACTGATGGTAGTTGCTGCTTGCAGCAACTTTTGTTCTGTTGCCATATTACACATTCAACTATCTTGTCAGTTCTAGCGGTGAAGGTTCAAGTTCTTTGGCGGATAACAGTCTTCTCATCTTACTTATTCTCATTCATTATCGGAAGCATGTTATTTTCGATGAATCCTCCCTGTTTGAAGAGAATACTAATGCTAATGGCTATCTTAAGGAGAATTCATATTTTCATGAGAACCCCTACTGCAGGGCCCTAGAGAATGCGAGGGACACTGAATGTAAGATCATGCCTTCTAGTGGTTACACTTTTAAGCCCTTCATGTTATTGGACATACTGCAATTTTAACTCAGCTTCATATTGCAGTTGAGCGGGTAGATGTGGAGGGTAATGCACAAACTGGACCAGTTGTTAGACTGCCTTTCGCTTCTCTATTTGACACTCTTGGAGTGTAAGTGTTTATCTCTTTCTTGGTGTTCCAGCCCCTCTTTTTTGTCAATCTTAAAGCAGGTGCCCTTCTCTTTAATTCTTGGGCTGCAAATATCTCCACTAGAACGGTTTCTGCGTTCTAACATACCACATCAGAATTTCTTAGTATTATAGATTATATCATGTTATATGGTATTTAGGTTTCTAGGGCTATACGCAATGCCTAGGCACATTGGAGAGTTGATGCCTAGGTACTTCCTAGCACCTTTGAGTCTTTGACTGCATAACTGAGGAACAGTACTTGATTAATATGCAAATGCATACTTGGTCACTAGTACCAATGGACAAAGATATTCTTCATGCCTGCATACATGAAAAATAGTTGGTATGTCCCACAAATTTGTAGAAAATCATGATGGTCCACCTATTGGTGCCTTTATGAGTTGTATTTGTCCTCTTGGTGATTGTGTTTGCTGAACTTTCTGAGCTAGGCTTGAGTGGTCATTTGTGTCACGAAATGCATATAAATTTTCAGTAGCAACAGAAATAAAAGTATTTTCTCTTACTGATGCAGGTACTTGTTTGATGAGAGCTCCGTCTTACTTCTCTATTCATTGGTGCATGGAAATTCTGATTTTTTGGAGTATGTTTTGGTGCGGACTGATTTGGATACCTTGGTATGTATCTGCACAGGTTGTGTATCCATGTTTAGCTTTGAAACTGCTGGTACTCTGTTTTATTTTGTAAATATATGTTGGGAAATGCCTAGCTTCTCTGGATGAGTTAGAAAACCTGTATTATTTGCATTCATTCTTTGAATAGATTATTTCATTTTTTTATAATATAACATGATATTCATTTTGATTTTGTCCCATGAAGTCGTTGTAATGAAGTATGCAGAAATATAAAGAATGCTTAAAGCTTTCACAATGTCCTACAATGGACAAGAGAGAGAACAAGAGAGAAGTCCACTATGGGACAATACAACAAGCCTTAAAGGCAACACATAAAAATGAATATGAGCTTTATTAGAGAGGAGCTCTAAAGCCTTAGAATACAAGAGGTGGAAGCCCCTATTTATACAAATAAAAAGTGAAAAAGGGGAGCACCATTGGGGGCTCCCCATAGAGTCGTTGGGAGCCCCTGACGGCTCTATGTGGGGCCCCTTATGCGTGGAATAAAAATGAAATAAAAAAAAAATACAAAAAATGAAAATAAAATTATCTAAAATAAATAGTTGTTTCTAAAATAAATTATGAAAAGACAAAAATACCCCTATCGGGTATATATATATATATATATATATATATATATATATATATAGGAATACATGTATTTTAACAGTCGTGTAGGTTTACAATGTACTTGATTTGAAATTTTTGTGGCTTTAGGTTGAGTATCTATCTTCTAGCTGCTGATGAGTCCTAAATTGGTTTCAAGTTTCAACAACTTAAATAGCTCATTTATGGTTACATACTATGCCATCCTGGGGTTTGGCATTGATTGTATTTCCTATTGAAGGAAAATGCTTGCTTTCGTTTTTGAAGTTGCTTATGTCTAGGTAATTAGAGTTTGGCCCTTTGAAAGTTCTTGCCCTTACTTTCTGTGGGAGTTGAACTAATAAGGAATTTCTGGGCATGTTGACTGAAGATAGTTGTCCCCTAAATTTTAGTTGTGTATGACATGGGAAAATGCAGGTGCTTGTTTGATGTCTGGTGCTCCCTAGAAGCACCATAATGAGCTACTGTAACTAGGTGGCTCTTCATGGTCCTAAGTGGCTGGAAGGATATTTTTAGGGTGAGTTAGTGTGATATCGTCGCTGTCTGTTGAGTTGTAGGTCTTCTTGAGTTCCTTTTCCATTTTTCTTTCTTAAGGAACTTAAGCTAGTGTAACCTCATCCCTGATGCACGTGTGTGCACACACATGCACAGGCTGCACACAATTTACTGCCATCTCATATTATTGCATTTGTTTTGTGTTCAAAATATTGTTCTACCTAGCAGTTCTAGCTTGCATAGCACAATGATCTGATTATTGTATCTGTGTTCAATTTTATGGATAGCTGATGCCTGTACTAGAGATGCTATATGATGCTTCAAAGAGGACCTCTAATCAGATATACATGCTGTTGATAATCCTTCTCATACTAAGTCAAGATTCATCTTTCAATGCCAGCATCCATAAGCTGGTAAGAGTTGATTCGTCATTTCACTGGTGTTATCTTTTATGTGCATTTTTTCCTTGATTTATTGTTTATTAGATTTTGGATTCTTTTTCAGATACTTCCAAACGTTCCTTGGTATAGAGAGCGCCTTTTGCATCATACATCTCTTGGTTCTCTGATGGTTGTGATACTCATTAGAACAGTAAAGTACAATCTATCAAAACTGCGGGTATGTTGCAGAACCATGTGATATCTTCATCTGCATGTGTTTTTCTGCTTTTGCTAAGTTGTTCCTGAGTAGCTCAACTTTATTACTGAGCAATTGTACGTAAGAAAACACAGAAAAACTCCCATGCAGTTCATACAACTTTTCCATTTCATAAGGGCTCATACATCTTTTCCATGCCAAAAAGGCAAATTTAGTACACATGTAAACATAAAACATATGTTTTTTCATTTTTAAATTTTAACTTTATATCAGTTTAGAACTTCTGAGGTTTTGTTCACACAAGCCTATAATCAAATTGTTTTTGTTGTTAGGTGTTGTTTGTGATGTGTTAACGTTTTTCAGGATGTCTATCTTCACACAAACTGTCTTGCAACTTTGGCAAACATGGCTCCGCATGTCCACCACTTGAGTGCATATGCTTCACAAAGGCTGGTTAGCCTTTTTGATATGCTTTCACGAAAGTACGCTACAGTTCATTTTTTTCTTTTACTCAGAACTTTGCTAATTTGATAAGTGAAGTAGGGAAGTCTAGATGGTTCTACTTTTCAGAAGCAATCTTGCTTTTCTGAGAAAGGTCCTCAGAATATTTGATATTTTGCATTCTTCCTGCAGGTACATGAAATTAGCAGAGACCAGAAATGACAAGATTCTTAAGATTGAAACTGACCTTGTTGTAGGAAACAACATAGCAGAAGATACGGTATGGCTCATAATCTTTATATTGCTGATTTTGGTTTGAATCCATCATCATATGAAATCTTTGAATGGACATTTTACATGTTTATAATAAGTGAATTTTCATTTTGTGCAGTCATCAGAGCTACACATCTACACAGATTTCCTAAGAATTGTTTTGGAAATCTTAAATGCAATTCTTTCGTATGCTTTGCCTCGAAATCCTGAGGTATTGTACAAATATTAGCTGCCATTTTTTTCAATCTCATGTGCAAGATTGATGAGTCACTGCCTAGGTCAAGGTGTGATGATGATGATAAAAATAATGGTATAACTGATTTTGTTTCGTCTGATACTTGACATCCCTCATATTTTTTCTTTGGAGCAGATTGTTTATGCAATAATGCACCGGCAGGAGGTCTTTCAGCCTTTCAAGAATCATCCACAGTTTACTGAACTTCTTGAAAACATTTATACGGTAGTAACTCCCTTCGTTTGATAAATTCCTGTGGTTCAAGTTCTCAAGGTCTGCCAAATCTGTTACACAATTTCTATTTGAATATATTCTTGAGACTGATCGTTTTTTCTGAAATATTCTTTGCTTTAGGTATTGGATTTCTTCAATAGTCGCATGGATGCACAAAATACTGATGGTGGATGGTCTGTTGAGAAGGTATTACAAATCATAATCATTAATTGTCGATCTTGGCGGGGTGAAGGAATGAAGGTAAAGTAATGTAAGGTGCAGTTGGTATTCCTCCTCAAGCTGTGGCCTTTTTGACATCTTTTGATATCTAATCTTTCCCAGTTTATCTTGCCATAATTGCTTGAAAAATCAGTGATAGCAAGTGATCATTTCTTTTTGCAAAGTTGTAATTGGCTGGATTTGAACAGATGTTTACACAGTTAAGATTTACATACGAACAAGAGCATCATCCAGAGGAGTTTTTCATTCCATATGTATGGCAGCTAGTTTTTTCTAACAGGTTTGTTCCAGAGATTTTTTCTTTGCTTTAGTGCTAGCCTTTTTTTATCTCCTTGTTTTTGTCAACATGAACCTGTTTTTTAACTATGGCTAATTTTGGTTTTTATCCGACCTTGGTCTCTTGTTGCTAATCTTTTTTTCTTTTTATCAAATGAACATGCTTAAATATTTGTAGTTGATTTCTTCTTTTATGTGTGCTTTGGAACTTCTGCAGTGGAGTCAGTTTTAACCCCAGCTCTATACACTTGTTTCCTGTGGACTTGCGTTCAGAAGTAAGTGTAAGTATCCAAGTTTGTCATGTTATTAGCATTTCTTTCATTTAATTTTTTTCAGTTAGTGTCTTGTTCTTGTTGTTTGATATCAGAGTTTTCTTAACATCTCATTGCTTTTGTACTGCGAAAGTGCTGTTTTTTCATGTCAGCCTTCTAATCTGCTGCTAAGTTCTAAAATTTCTCTATCTTTTATTTGTTAGTGGTGTTTTTATTGTATAAGTTTGAATTATTTTCGATCCCATGGAAGTATATTTTTCATGCGTATTTGTTGGTTCTCTTGTGTGAACAATCAAAATAATTTCCTGAAGTGTAAATACCCTGCAGACAACAGAGTTAGGATGAAAAATTACTGATTGAATTAATGCCTAGAGTACATAATTCTAAAAAGTCTAACAGATCCCCCATACATAATGATGAAAAGCATTTAATTTGGCACTCCCTTCAAACTCAAGGTGTCTGAGATAAACTTTGAGAGTTTGAAGTTGCAGGTATGATCTCATGAAGAAATCTACATGCTGCTCAGAAGAAGATGAGCTAAAGTGGCAATCAACTACTCAACACAGTGGGAATCCACTTCTACATATTTAATCTCAAGTTAAAGGTTTTCATGATGTAGTCAGTGCTCCCATTAGTATAAAGGAACTGATCTAGAATGATCTATAGAATTAAAACACACAAGGTTGGGTGGGAAACAAAGCTGATCAACTTTGAAAAGGGTCTAAGCTGTATTTTCATTTTTAACTTCCTAGTGAGCTGGGCAAGATGTTAATGACCTTTGCTCTGTCAGAAAAGGGTCATGTCAAGATACAAGAAATGGTTATTGATCTTCTTGATCTAAATGATACATTAATGGTTACAGAATGGCAATAAGTGGTGTGGGCATGTTTGCGTCTGCATATGTATGTGCATGCGTGTGTGATTGCGGTTGTGCGTGTGTGAACAACATGCACTGCATAGAATATTTTGAACCTTTCCCTTTTTAGAAGATATTGGAAATGGAAGTGATTAATTGACTTATTTTGAGTTTGTAAAAATGCCCTGGGCAAATACTACAACCAGCTTTGGGGTTTGGCAGTTTTCCCCAGAACTTTCTTCTTTCACTCTTTGTTATTCCTAAAATGCCCCACTTTGCAGAAAATGGCAGAAGCACAATGTTGACTTGAACTGATATTTCAAAGAGAGCACCGGATCTTGCATGAATGTGCACATCCAATTCTAAAACACCAGATTTGTTCACATCTTCAATATGACCCTTTGAGATCTCGGTTTCCCACATTTTACATACCATGTGCAGTTTTTCTTGTCAATTTGTAAAATCTTCTTCAAAGATATATAAAGTTTTGCCCATAACAGGTTCAAATATTGCATCTACTGAAGATAACATTGCAAACTATTGCTAAAATACTCAGCATTATGGGCTTCAAATAAGCTGCCAAGTTATGGAGCCATCAAATCTCTTCCAAAATGTCATCTTTCTGCTTACTTCGACTTATATGACCATGTAAAGTCGTGTTCAGCTTCCAATGACTTATTAAGAGAGTAATTTCTCATTAATTCATTAATCTTAGCTACAGATATGCTTGTAAACATAATAATTAATTATTAAAGTGCTTGCAGTAGTTAATAAGATACACATCTCCACGTAGAAAGGTGATGCTTGAGATACCACTCTGATTGCTAATAGATCTGGATATATTGTTTCGTTTCCATGCTGTCTGTTGGAACGTCCCTAGGTGATCCTATATGGCATGCCTTAAAAAAAGTTGTCAATAGTTTATTAATTGCTGGCTCTCAGAAAAAGTGATGACAAACTATGGCTTCCATTTAATTTAGCATCCTTTTAATTATTAAAAAAGTATCCTTATGTTACAAAGAGAAAAAAAATGTCAATCAGTGATGTACATTATCATTGTTTATGGTAACCGCTTGGCGTTTTACATCACTCTGCCTCTTAATATGGAATCCTCGGCCATACTTCTATACAGTCTAAAGTTTACTATGAAATAAAATGGCATTTTGTATTAGATGTTATTTACAAACAATCATTGTTTATGCATGAAACAGGAAGTTTATGCTGAAGAGGCTGCAGAGACTAATGAAGGTGAGCAAATTGTGTAGGATGGCCGTGGTCGACGTGTGCCTTTTCCATCTATTCCACGTGTCTGGTGTTTGATGGTGCTTAGTGAGCGGAGGCGGTGTATATATATACTATAGTGGGAAGTATATGTTCATTCTTTATGTTATGTAAATTGATTGCAAAAGCTCTATTAAAGGCACCGTTTTTTCCCTTTAGCTTCAGATAAATGAATACAAACTGGTAAAATATTGAATAAGAATTACCACAAAATCTAATCTGGTTTCAAGCTCTAATCACATTCCCTTTCTGTAACCATAATTTGTAATGCATAACAAATAATGAAAGAGAGAGAGAGAGCTATGGATACAATTCAAATGCACTAGCGGGGCCTGCCATTGGCTATTCAGGTGTGCAAGTATAGGACAACCGTTCAAAGTATGTCGAAAGCAAAGGTATGAAACAGCTTTTTCTTTTAAATAGATATACACTGATTATTGTAATAAGTTAGCTGAAGTCTATGCAGTTATTTAGCTTCTTAGCTGCTTTTGATATACACTGATTCTTGTAATAAGTTGGTCGATGTCTATGCAGTTTAGCTTCGTGGCTGCTTTCTGTCTCAAGTATTTAGTAATACATTCTTATGTTACTGGTTTATTATTGGCTTCTTGTTGGATATCATAAACAAAAGTTAACACACATCGCTGCCTTCTGTCAAATGCGTTGAACTCGATTCTAGCAGCATTTCAAACCTTCGGTTGTTTGGACAGAATCTGGTGGAATTGGAAGCCAAAATTCTCTTTTCCCTGGTTTCTAATGAAAGAATGCCACAAGTTCAGGCTTGCCAATATTGCCTTGTATCGTTTTTAAAGAAGACAGATATTTGTTGTCCGAGTCACCGAGGAGCCACTGAGGTCTACTTGGAAGTGTACAATCATCTGGTAGCTAGCTTAAGAGTGGTGGTCTTGAAAAGAGAAGTGATATAGCAGGTTCCAAGTCGATCTAAAAATGATCATATAGGGTGTTGTACTAGAAGGGGTCTGTCCAGTGTCTTACTACTTTCTCTCTGCAATATATACAAATCAACATGGTATCCTCGTGTTTGTAAAAAGGCTGGACCTTTTTTGAATTTTTTTGGATGATGTTGCTCGTGTCTGTCGGTTTTGCCCATAAATCACAAACCAGCTGTCGCCAATTCATTTTCCATTGGAAAATATGGTGATGATTCAGGAAAAAGATGTTCAAAGACTCTAATTAAGCACTCTTGCCTGTGCATGATCGATCCTACTTTCTATTTGTTTTTGATTTTGTCTGAAAGCATTTGTTTTCAGAGTAGTGGTTGGTGAACTAGAGAGTATCATTTTTAGAAAGAATACACAGGATTGAATTTGTCTGTCATGATATAAGAGTTTTATTCATAAATTGCTGAACCTAAGTTTGCTGTTAACAGGTTTGGAGAGGAAAAGAAAATTGAATTGATATCTATTTATGAAGGCACCGCTTTCGTGCTGTTTAGTGCGAAGCACTGGCATGTTTACTTTGTTCAGGAAATAGAAATGAGTGATATTGTTTATCTTTAAGATAAGCCTTGGGTGTCATATATGTCTAAAGTTCTAAAGTGGGTGATAATATTCCTTTCTAGTTGTTTAGATAACCTGTTGAAGAAAAAGAAGCATAAAGCAAGAAGTGTAATACAGATAACGTCATCCTTCACATGATTGGAAACCCTGTGGTCCAAGAATTTGCATTTCCTGTGATAACAAGTATCCTTTTCTCTGTAGGGACAACCACATGACCAAAATGTGATTGCGGATATCATAGAGGGGAACTTTTCTGTTCCCTTTCATTAGTTTGACTAAGATCATTAATAGATACATGTGAATTAGACTAAGATCATTGATAGTTATTGCATTGGCTCTAGCCACCAAAGTGGGTCTGTTGGCCATCAATTCTGAAACTCAACATTTCATACCGAGGAAGTAGGTGATGATTTACCACCGAGTTGGTATCCCATGTGGTAAGGGGGGTCCTGTGTCAAGTTGAAGGCCCAGAATCGAATCCCTCTGCCACATGGGGCGGCTGTTGTTCTGGTAGGGGTCCGCCTAGCCCCAGCTTCCCTTTAAAAAAAAAAGGTAGGTGATGATTTGGTTATAGGAATCCAAGTTGGCTGGCTAAAATTGACATATTTTTGGAAGAGTCCAAGTTGATCGCGGTGCGTGACACACATGGCACAATTCTATACATGCTCGGGACCCATAAGTGATATGTGACGTGTTTGTCTGAAGAAGCTTGGACCCATTCTTTCTGTACATTTGATGAATCAGAGGATGCTTGAGAATTGTACTGGAGCCCACCATTAACTATTGAATCTGAGGGTTGTCCAACTTTTATCATCCAGTTCTCAAAGTTCATAACCTAGATGGGTTTTGGATCTGAAAATCTGTAAGTTCCAAAACCCAAAATGTTTTCATGTCATTCTTGATAGTCATGAATGTGGCAAATCTGCATTTTGACTGCTGATAGTGAGGGCCATTTCTCCAGGATACTGCCCCCAACATGCTTGATGAGATACCTACCATATCTCACATTGGAAAATATATCTAATTATTGTATGATCGCAATGGATTTGGTTTGCCCTAGTTCGTTCTAGACTTATAAGGATTGCTGGACTGGGGCTAGGGATGCACACTGATCGGATTCAGATTGTCTAAATACATAGGAAAATTGGAACCAAATCGGGTTGGAACAGCCAAAAACCATAAAAGTGGCATACTGGATTCATTCGGAATGCATCCCTAACTGGGACAAGCTAGATTTAACCTTGTCCAGCTTGAATGTTTATGAAGATCAACCTAATCCTTGGTCAAGTTGGGCCCAGGGGAAAACAACACATGATTTCAGTGTTGTGAGAGGCGTATGCCTCAGTACCTGAAGCGTATGCCTCAGAGGCGAGGCACACGCTTCTTCCTATTTTTCTTTCAGCTTTGAGAAGGCTTGTGAGAAGATAGTTCCTCTTTTTTTTATGTTTCTTATATGTTATAAATTCAGATGGTACCACTATCAGCGTGAAAATAGAGACGTGAAACAATGGCTGTTCATGGACCTGTTAAGCGTAGGTTAATTGTAAGCAGTGATGACGATGATGATGTTCCTCTGGTATTCAAGAGAACCAACACACTATCTAAAACAAAACAATCAGATCCATCGATGAGTAAGCCGCCTCAGAAAAAGCCTGCACCTGATATAAGGGCTCCTAAACCCCAAAACTCAAGTTTGTAAATGGATAAAGGTGCATCGTCTACGAAGATAGTGATAAAGAAGACACTTACTGCAGGCTCACAGGCTTCAACTCAAATATCTGCTCGGTCATATTCAAACCATTCGTCAAATCAAACCTTAATAAGCAACAACAAGTGGACGGTTTTGATTCAGATGATGACAAACCATTGAATTTCAGAAGACCAGTAGTTCCAAAGGTGGTTGCTAAACCTAAGCCTGATGATTTAAAGGATCTGGAAAAGGAAAAGATAAGTTCAAAGGCATCATCTGAAGATTCTGAAGATGATAAACCATTGGCTTTGAGGGCAACAATGAAGTCTTTAAATCCTGTTGGTATTTCTATTAAAACGGAGTCAGATGAGGACAAGAAGCCTTTAGCTTTTAAGTTTCAGCAAAATGGTTCTGGCAAAGGTTTAAACGGTCAATTTCCTTCAAAGGTTAATTTTCTTATGATTTTGTACTAAAATAACTAAAAGCTAGTAGTTCTTATTTAAAATTTTTATTATTTTTATTAATATTATATATTTTATTATTTTGATCATGAAGCTTATGCTTCAATGCCTTGAGGCTTACGTCTCGCTTCATAACATGCTCAACGCCTCGCTTAGCCTCATCGCATTTAACAACCTTGCATGGTTTTGCATGCCTGTGTGTGCATGCGTGCACACACATTCATTCAACCTGACTAGTCAGTGTCAAACGAGGCTTGGTTGAATTGTTCTTTGTTCTTAAAACTCAAACCAGACATTTCCTTGGGTTGGATACTCGAAACCCATTAAGCTAATCAGTCCAGTGTCCTTCCCTAGTTATAAATGCTAAACAGGTCAAGCTGGACGCCCATCTAAGACAGTTTGAACATGGATGTCCCACAACATCAAATACGCTTACAGATTTGGATAATGTCAACATCCATAAGACCCTCATACGAGTTCAAACATATCTTATAGAGAACTGAACATGTTAGGCCCACTTTTATCGTTCTGCCCTGTTAGGCCCTGTAGTTTGAAGTGTTTTATGATAGCTTTGAACCGTTAGATGTGTTTAGCATGCTCAATTCATTGGGAATCAACTCTTGAATCATGTTTTTCAACAAAAAATGTGATTTTATGAGCTGGAAAAAACTGATGCTTTCATAGCCATTGATTTTGTATCACCAAAAAAACCTGTATGCAGGTCGGATTCCGGTGATCCAAAAGCCGGTTTTCACTAAACAAAACCTATAGATCACATCTATGGTGTTAGATGTGAGAAAAACTGCAATTTTTTTTTGAAAGGGCCTAATGAGAAAAGAGGCAGCACCAGCGCATTACTCTATCTTATCTATTGAAATGTTTACAAATAATGAAATAAAATGTGCAGGTCCATGTCATAGATGAGTTGGAGTGGAAGGGCAAATTGACGTGGCGTGCTAGAACGGCAAAGGACTCATGCCCATATCAACTCTTATTTGACGAATGTGGATGTTGATCAACCTTAGCCTGACCCACACCTTATCTTTGTCCCATCAAGATGGGGAATAGTCCCCCCATGTGAATAGACCCTATGACCATCTATAAAACCATGTTTTCATATTTTCCACTCAAGTTTTCCTCCTTACTTTCTATATATATATATATATATATATATATATATATATATATATATATATATATATATATATATATATATATATATATATATATATATATATATATATATATATCTAGAGAGAGAGAGAGAGAGAGAGAGAGAGAGAGAGAGAGAGAGGAAAAAATTTTGGACTTTGATAAATGAAGTCAAAACTGAAAACAACGAAGAGAAATAGGGGATTTTTTTTTGCGAGAAATAGGGGATTGTTGGTACTTAGTAGATGAAGCAAATCGTGGTGTATAGTATGAGTGTAACTGTTATGGAGTAAATGAAGATTAACTTTTTAAGTAGGATTTAGCTCTATCGCTCCCCTAGACTAGGTCAGTAACATACACTGTCTGATGTGTTGACGAACGTAAGGAGATCTTTTCATGGAGGCAGATGAGGGAGCAATTATGAGCTTTCAGTTCAACTCTTTATTTTTTTTCCTGAAAATTGTAAATGAAATCACCCATATACATGCATAGAAGCCCTTGGAATTGGCATGTAGTCATCATGAGATTGGATATCTTAGCACATTTCATATACCTCAAGAATAGTGTAGCTTCAACATGCAGATGATCCTACCAGTTTATTGCGACTCATGGAATCAGGGATGAGGAACCGATTTAGGACTGAAGTAGTAGCAATCGTGTTTCAATCTAGTTATATTATACACTCTTCCCTTCTGTTTTCCACAAACAAGGGAAAAATATTTATCATGATTCTCAAGTATTATATACAAACTACTAATATACGAACCGCTTACTAATTGGGAATTTTGAGTACTTTTGTGTGTGTGTGTGTGTGTGTGTGGTACTCTTGTTTCTATGTATCTAGCCACCAAATGATAGTTCCAACTGTACAAATGTGTTTAGCATGGTTTATTATTATGTTAAAAGGTTTTATCATGTTTAATATACTACAAGATTTATTTTTGAGATGATAAAAAATCAATTTCATAAAAATAAAGGTTGTTTAGAAATGATATAAAACATCATACTTGAGTAAACTTTTAACACGTGAAAATAGTAAACAGAACATTTTAACCATCATCTAAAGGTCACATGTTGAATTTTGGGCTTAGATCTGTGAAAATTTAGTACCGTAAACCACAACAGTACCAAGATGAGTAATGCATCTCTATGAACCAACCAATCTACGAGCCAACGCCCATGTTTATGAAAGATAATTGGTTCTTTTAAACTTGGTCTTGAAAGACGTATCACATCATCACATGGACAGACTGATTGGTCTTTGTATAATACCAAGTGATGTTGAAGCCGTACTCCAGATCCATCAATCAAGGCCCTTCTTTGAAGTCCGGAATCACAACCAAAAGTCCCGTAACCCACTCCAACCAATCATCTAGCACCACCCAATATCCACCTTCCTCTCTCTAGGTTGACAGCTGGTTGGATCCCACCCCATATATGACATTAGATCGAGATCTGTACTCACTTAGTGGAACCAATAGGCGTCTTATTTGATTGATTTTGGTAGGATCAAATCCCAACCAGATCCATATCAATATCCAGATCCATTAGTGCATTCTTACCTGTATCTCACAAAAAATCTGACTCAAACTGATCCCGTTTTCTGGACAAACTGGAATATACCCGATTGGTTCTGACCTAAGTCATGCAATGCCAGATCTGATCCAGCTACGAAGACTGAAAAGGCGGTCAATTAAGTGGACTCTTCTGGCAGATCCATACCACTACACCAGCAGCACTGGGCCCACCAACTGGGGCAGCCAGCGGAGACCATCTGATCCATGTCTGACACTTTATTTATTGATATGGATCTTAAAGCATGATCCAAAATGGTATTCAGATTGGATTCCGGTTTTACATTTTGATCATCTTCAGATGCAGATCAGAGTTGAATCAGTATTCTATATCAGATTAATGTTCATATTCCAATTATCAGTTTGCACATTTCCCAGATCCAGGATCACCATATACATTTCAATCCGGTTCAGTTTTACATCTTTAGATTCTGTTCAGGTTCGGACTTGGATTCAGATCAAGTGCACAAAATTCAGATTCAGATCAGGAATAATTTAGCCCGTATCCAATCCGTTTGCAGCCTATACCAATTTTCCTTTTACCAAACAACCTTGGTGGTTTTTTTTTTTTTTCAGATAATGTAGGAAAAAGAATCCCTCCATCACCGACCGCAGATTGATTGCTTATTTAGGAGTACACCCAGCTTCGACCTTGCCGGCAAGGAACACCACCCTTTGCATTTCAAATTTGTGACGTCCCATTGATTTGATGACATTGACAAGTCACCCCTACCAGATGAGCGAAACCTTGTATATATATAGGAAAATTGGAATATGTTAATCAACCAAATATATTTGCTGATATGAATCAAGATATTTGTAGTTTTTTTGGCAAATCTAAACCTACGGATGCATTCAGCGTGCGTGGTCCATTTGCTAGGAAATAACTTTTTGATCACCATAATCGGATCAAAAAAATATGATTTTTTATTTTTGAATATTTATAAAAAATTTAAGCTATTGATTTTCAATCCTTAAAAGATCCTTCTTATTCATCGTAATTGGATTATCCTAGAGTCTGTTTCTATAAAACCAAGCATCTAAATCACATCTGTATAGTGTGAGACTTTCAAAAAAATAAAAAAACTTATGAAAATCTTGCTTACTATATATATATATATATATATATATATATATATATATATATATATCTTGGTCCAAAAACTGATCTTTATACTTTGGAGCCCTAGGTGCGGATGCATTTTTTTGGCAAAAAATGCTGAAACAGCATAAAAAATGGCTTTAGCGCTTAAAGTTCTCTTTAAAAAGGACGGGTGCATCCTTTATAGGCTTTAGTGGCACTCGGAAAGTGCCAGTAATTCCTTTTCAACATGAAAAAACCAGGATTTTTCTGATAACCGTCCATCGCGCCTTATGATGGATGGCCAACGTGAATTCCTAGGTAGCTGTGCACCTAAGGATTCCAAAGTATAGAGATCAGTATTTGGAGGATAAGTTGGTGAAAATAAAGAAAATGTGGTACTGTCGTTTTCACAAACCCAAGGTTGGCTGCCTACAGCGCGTGTATATTTGACCAAGGAACTAGTGTTGATATTTTGGCCTAATTGGAGAGGAGTGAACACTGAATGGCCGCAATTGTTGTATTGATTTCTTTTCATTCTACATATGCTTATCATGACAAAGAAAATGTCTTCTAAATCGCAAACATGCATGCACTTGAGTAACAAGAAGACAATGAGAGAAGGAAAAGCAAACGAGAAAGCAACCATGGTTTCAACTAGGTCAAATAATGAAATATTAAATAAATTTTAATGAAATTCCGCCCCCCATGAATCCTTAGGCATTGGACAAGCCTACAAGGAGTGGGCAACCAAATTGATTGAACGATCACCAACAAGAGAGAGAGAGAGAGAGAGCCTAAAGAAGATCAACATTAATACTCATGAAGATCAACAAAATGTTGAACCCATGAACCAAACAAAATAAAAAACAAAACTAAAATATAGAAAAAACAAAAGCTAAAGAAAAAGAAACTACAGACAGCTAGCAACAAACAACAAAGCCAGCTCAACCAGGATCCGCTGGATTAGAAGAAACCACCGTTGAGTGAACGTTGTTCAGATGAAAGGAGAGGTCTCTAAGATGCATACGTAAAATCGCATATACGTCAACCAAAATTTTATGGATAAGATGATTAAGGATGACCGGAATTTGACGAAAAGTAGCATCATTGCGTGCCATCCAAACAAACCACCAAGTAGTAAGCAACCATGTCTTCCATATCAGTCTCCACCGCTTGCATCATCTAATTTCAATAGGGCCCAGGAGCAGATCAAGCGCAAAAGACTCCTCTTTGACAATTACGTTCGGAGATCTCCACGTCTTATTAAATAGGGCCACAAAGATTGGGCATGACCAAAATAAATGAAAAGTAGTTTCTTCAGCAGCTTGACACAACACACATCAACTTGGAAACTGAAAGCCCAACTTCTTTAAATAACTGTGAGTCTGAACCCTATCATGCAAAATTAACCAAGCCAAGACCTGAGATCTTGGTGAAGGGCCCTTACCCCATAACGCACACTCAGGAAACCAATCTGCCCCTGGGGAGAGCAACGATCTATACACTTTGTGGGTGTGGAACGCACCATTTGGTGCAATAGCCCATTGCAACCACTGATCATAATTTCCAGCATCCCCAGTTTGATCTCTGAAGGACGATAAGGCTCTCAGCCACATGCTTTGCAAGTGCGAGATCGACAACCCCCGGGTTCCATGGTGAAAATGAGATGAATCAGGAGCACCATATTTAGCATGAAGCAAGCGAGCACATGGAGAGCCTGGTTGATAGGTCATCCAACATTGATTGGCCACAAGAGAAATACTCTTCTGTCTTGGAGCAAAAACACCTAGGCCAGCCATACGCCTAAGTAACACCACCGTTCACCAACCAACCAAATGACACTTACTCTTAAGTTGACACCCAGACCAAAGAAAATTCGTCATTAAACGACAATTTTGCTTCTCCACGCCCACAAACATCATGAACATTGACATGAGAAATTCGGGGATAGAAGAAAGAACAAGTCTGATTAAAGTCCAACGGCCAGCAATAGAGAGAGAGAGAGAGAGAGAGAGAGAGAGAGAGAGAGAGAGAGAGAGCCGAATGAGGATCAACATTATCACTCATGAAGATCAACAAAATGTTGAACCCATGAACCGAACAAAATAGAAAACAAAACTAAAATATAGAAAAACAAAAGGAAAAGGAAAAGAAAAAGAAACTACAGTCAGCTAGCAACAAACAACAAAGCCAAGCTCAACCAGGATCCTCTGAATAAGAAGGAACCACCGATGAGTGAACGTTGTTCAGACGGAAGGAGAGGTCTCTAAGATGCATACGTAGAATCGCGTATACATCAACCAAGATTTTATGGACAAGATTGTTAAGGATGACCGGAATTTGACGGAAAGTAGCATCATTGCGTGCCATCCAAACAAACCACCAAGTAGTAAGCAACCATGTCTTCCAGATCAGTCTCCATCGCTTGCAACGTCTAATTTCAATAGGGCCTAGGAGCAGATCAAGCGCAAAAGACTCCTCTTTGACAATTACGTTCAGAGATCTCCACGTGCTATTAAATAGGGCCACGAAGATTGGGCAGGACCAGAATAAATGAAAAGTAGTTTCTTCAGCAGCTTGACACAACACACACCAACTTGGAAACTGAAAGCCCAACTTTTTTAAATAACTGTGAGTCTGAACCCTATCATGAAAAATTAACCAAGCCAAGACCCGAGATCTTGGGGTAGGGCCCTTACCCCATAACGCATACTCAGGGAACCAATCTGCCCCTGGGGGGAGCAACGATCTATACACTTTGTGTGTGTGTGTGTGTGTGTGTGTGTGTGAGAGAGAGAGAGAGAGAGAGAGAGAGAGAGAGAGAGAGAGAGAGAGAGAGAGAGAGAGAGAGAGAGATTGTGTGCATGGATCCGGTTTGTTCGGTTCTGTTCTGAATCCAAGCAAATCATTGTCCAATCTTGAGATGATGAGGGTTTTATGATCAGATTGTGTATGGCTGATCATGATAGGAGCCAAAAGCAGACCTATATTTGTTTTAATCTGTTGATATTGGGTCCAGATTACATTGGATCTACACAACCGACAAGGATCAACAACTTTGGTTTCAGACGCAAACTGAATAGGTGACTGCCATATCATAAGCAGAACCAGGCTAGAATCATCTTTCTCCCACAAACGTAACCAGATTAAGATAACCTCTCTCTCTCTCTCTCTCTCTCTCTCTCTCTCTCTCCACCGAACAGGTGTCTGACACATCATAAGCAGAACCAGATGAGGATCATCTCTCTCTCTCTCTTCGGGGGGAATAAAAAAAGGTAAAAAAGGAAAAGAAGAGAGCTCTAAAATTCTCCATGGTGGGGTTAATCCTGTGCACTTTCTGCCCGCACACATATGCACCAGATCAAAAGGGAGTGAGATACAACAGAATTAACAATACATAAATAAAAGGGGAAGAATCAAATATAGGTTTTGTGGCTTTTGTTTGCAATCTATAAATATTGCAACTAATGAAAGGAAAAATTTTGTTATTCTTGATGCAACAAGAACAGCCTCGAGTTTCTTCATGTGTGAAAAAGCAGGCAAATTAATTAAAAAGAAACAAATTGAATTTATGTTTGTGTGTGTGTGTGTGTGTGAGAGAGAGAGAGAGAGAGAGAGAGAGAGAGAGAGAGCCGAAAGATCAACATTACCAATCACGAAGATCAACCAAATGTTGAACCCATGAACCGAACAATATAGAAAATAAAACAAAAAATAAAAAAATAAAAAGCTAAAGAAAAAGAAACCACAGACAAATAACAACCGACAACAAAGCCAAGCTCAACCAAGATCCGTTGGATTAGAAGAAACCACCGATGAGTGAACGTTGTTAAGAGGGAATGAGAGGTCTCTAAGATGCATATATAAAATCGCATATACATCAACCAAGATTTTATGGATAAGATTATTAAGGACGACCGAAATTTGACGAAAAATAGCATCATTGCGTGCCATCCAAACAAATCACCAAGTATTAAGCAACCACGTCTTCGAGATCAGTCTCCTCAGCTTGCAATGTCTAATTCCAATAGGGCCTAAGAGCAGATCAAACGCAAAAGACTCCTCTTTAACAATTACGTCCAGAGATCTTCATGTTCTATTAAATAGGGCCATAAAGATTGGGCAGGACCAAAATAAATGAGAAATAGTTTCTTCAGCAGCTTGACAAAGCACACACCAACTAGAAAACTGAAAGCCCAACTTCTTTAAATAACTGTGAGTCTGAATCCTATCATGCAAAATTAACAAACCCAAGACCCAAGATCTTGGGGAAGGGCCCTTAGCCCATAACGCACTCAGAGAACCACTCTGCCGTGGGGAGAACAACGATCTATACACTTTGTGGGTGAGGAACACACCATTTGGCGCAATCGCCCGTTACAACCACAGATCGTAGAGAGAGAGAGATTACTGTAGTGGTGTTTAACGAGCTACACATGGGAGGAATCGAAAGACAAAGGAGCATATCATACAGCTTAAAAATTAATAAATTAATTAAGTGGATTTTTTATTTTGGAAATTAGCAATTCCTATTATAATTTGTTTTGCTGGTCTAAATGATGCAAGCAAAACAAAAGTAATTGGTTATTGCGCATTGTGGCTTAACAAAAGTTGAGGGATGAGATTTTGGTATTCATAAAAACCCACGAAACAAAGAAAAACCACGATGTGAATGGAAAACATTTTGCTCAGTGCAAAAATAAGGGGAAATAAACTATTTTAATTTAAAAGGACATAAAATCTTTCTTCAGTCAAGAAAGGACCTGGTTCCTCAATATAAATAAAGAGTTTCATATTTAGGATTAAAAAACTAATTATGTTCATATATTTACACAAAACAGTATTAGGAGAAAATTGTGTATTTGCACATCTTAGGAGTAAAGAAATTTGAAAATATTTAGTTTTAAATTCACATGGAAGAGTGCCAAAAAAATGAAAGAAAAAGAACCACTAAAAACATAAGAGAGAAAGAATTGAGCTTTCCCTAAAATGTAAGTCCTAGGTTTTTTCAACAAAAATGAGCCTGAAGACATAAAGGTAACCTCGAGTTACTGATTAATACATGAAAGCTAATAAAGCATATTAAAATAAAAGAGCTTTTACAACATCGTAAAAAAAAGGAAAAGCAATGCTGAGAATAGGAAAAGTAAATTAGAAAAGAAAGCCTGCGGTGTATTTTTGACATATAGGTTTAGCATAGAGAGAGTCTAACTGCATCTCTAAAAGTCAATCAATGAATCAATCATGTATTGTATTGAAAAGTTATATAAGTATGGGCAGTGCTGCAGCTGCGTTTACTTAGACCCTTTTAACCCTCTAAAACCTTAAAATTCATTCCCACTCAAATCAAGGTCCTTTTAGACCACTCTCTACCCTTAACACCAATGAGGAGAGGAAAAGACAGAATGTCCCACGTCATAATTCAAAAGAAAATGTTAGAATGAATCTGGATGATTCCTCTCTTAAGCCAGGCCTCATCTGCTCTGCTTTTCAGTATTCCCTCTCCTTTTTATGCCTTGTAGGTTTTTCTTTTCTCCCCTCTACTTTTGCTAATTCGGTATTTTGCCGACCTTGGATCTCAGTCTCCCATATAATCATCACAATATCTCTCACATCTACCCTTCTAATTGTAGCACACCACCATCTTCTTCAGTACCCAATTCCTGTTTTCTCTGTTTTCCGTCTTTAGAAAGAGAATTAAGGCTCTCTGTAAGCTCACTATTCTATAAAAGAGTGAGTTTGTGATATTTTTCTTGAAGAGGGACACCTTTTCCATGGGCAGAGAAAAGATGGTATTCATGATTTAAGGTCAAGTCGTTGTAGTTTTTTTGGTTTGCAGACCCTCTCAGACAAGCAATCCAGAGTGGGATAGCGACTCTTTCTGAGAACCACTCAACATAATCCCTCCCCTTCACGCGATCCGATTCCCTTCATGCTCTTTTGCTTCAACGAATGATGGTCTTGGTCTTGCTGAAGCCCACCAGATTCTGAAAGTACACCAGAGGGAGAGAGGGAAAGAAAATGATGTCTTCCTGGCCCTCAAGTTCTGATTTTCATGGATAGGAGAGGATTTGAGCTTCAAAAAGGAGATGGGTACACTTGAACTCCTCAAACTAGTGGTTGAATTGTAAAAAATTTCCTCTCTCTCTCTCTCTCTCTCTCTCTTTCTTTGTAGCCTGCCCACCACCACCATATCCAGTTCAATTTCAGAAGAGGCCAGTGTTTTCTTCTAGTAACATTAGTGGTAAAGATTGAATTGTAAAAATTTCCTCTCTCATCATCACCACCACTACCACCATGTCCAGTTCAATTTCTGAAGAGGGCAGCGTTTCTTCTGGTAACATTAATACCAAAGCAGAATTCTGGGTTGGAGCTCAGACCCCCAATTTCACAGCAATCACTCCTCTCTCCCACCAACAGCCTGTGAAAAGGAAAAAAAATCTCCCTGGCAACCCAGGTTGGTTGGAACTTCACCTCTCTCTTTTATGTTTGGTTCACTCCAATCCTATGATTATCTCATTTCTAATCCTTTTGATTTTAACTGTGGGGCTGCGCAGATCCTGATGCAGAAGTTATTTCTCTATCTCCAAAGACTCTCATGGCTACCAACAGGTTCATATGTGAGATTTGCAACAAGGGGTTCCAGAGAGATCAGAATCTCCAGCTCCACAAAAGAGGCCACAATCTGCCATGGAAGCTGAGGCAGAGAACAAGCAAAGAGATGAGAAAGAGGGTTTATGTGTGCCCAGAACCATCCTGCATCCACCATGAGCCCTCCAGGGCTCTGGGTGACCTCACAGGCATCAAGAAGCATTTCTTCAGAAAGCATGGGGAGAAGAAGTGGAAATGTGAGAAGTGCTCAAAGAGATACGCGGTCCAGTCTGACTGGAAGGCTCATTCAAAGACATGTGGGACAAAGGAGTACAGATGTGATTGTGGAACCCTTTTCTCTAGGTACCCACGATTACTATATACAAAAACACTGATTAGTTTCCTCAAAAAATGTTCCTTTTGTTGGGACGTCTGGAATGACACGCAATGGTTTTCATCCCATTCCTCACTGAATTCTTCCTTCTAGCTCTCTCTCTCTCTCACACACACACACAACATAAATGCAGTTTTCATAAGTTTGGGCTCTTTCTTTTCCTTTTTGGCGTCGAAGAAATGCGTATATATGTTTGATAAATAGGAGTTATTTTTTTCTTTGTTATGCTTTGTTTCCTATGTTCACATTTCTGATATATACAGTTACAGCGTGTCACAACTATTATTGTTCTCTCTCTCTCTCTCTCATGATTCAGATGCTGATCACTGTTTCTCTGTCTTTTTGTTTTTGTTTTGGCACAGGAAGGACAGTTTCATAACCCACAGGGCTTTCTGCGACGCCCTGGCAGAAGAAAGTGCAAGATTCTCAGCACACTTGAACCCTCTCATACCTCACTCAACCCTACCACCCACAAGACAACCTCCCTTTCCCAGCTTCCCATCTTTCACCCAAGATCCTACCCTCTTCCCCAAATGGGACACCCCCCAGATCCACCCCCAAGAACCACTAGACAAAAAGCCAGACCCTACTTCCCTCCTAGACCACACTCCCCACAAACCCACCTTCTTCGCAGACTTCCCACACCAAGACATCCAACAAGCACCGCTCATGACCAACCCGTTTAGCCTCTCCTTCCCTCC
The DNA here is from genome assembly GCF_984573655.1 of Nuphar pumila. Classification (NCBI taxonomy): domain Eukaryota; kingdom Viridiplantae; phylum Streptophyta; class Magnoliopsida; order Nymphaeales; family Nymphaeaceae; genus Nuphar; species Nuphar pumila. The sequence goes on along the minus strand of NC_143257.1, from coordinate 123,990,217 downwards.
CCTCCTCCCTCACATGACAGCAACTGCTTTGCTGCAGAAGGCAGCAGAGATGGGTGCAACTCTAAGCAACCAATCTAACAATCTTTTGGCAGTTGAGCACTTCAGTACTACCAAGGATGAGGCTTCACCAGAGTGCATGCAGGAGCTAGAAAAATCACAGAATCATGATATGGAGGAGAGGATGACAGAGATGTTCTCAGCTCTAGCACAAGAAGGGCATGGTGGGACAATTGGGGATGTGGTGAACTGTGATGATGGGTTTGGCTTACATGCAATGTTGGCTGAGAAGGAAGGGTACAAGAGCCAGTTCACAAGGGATTTCTTGGGGGGTTACATGGAGAATATTGGTGTGAGTGCTTATGAGCGTGACCACTCCCTGAGGAGACCTGATCTTGCTGGCTTCCGATTCTCCTCTCCTGCTACTCACTCATGGGAAAGTTGATAGTTTGGCGCACATTTTTATTACCATGTTCATTTTTACTTTTTTTCCCTACTACCATCTTGTATTTGTTTATTTTGTAGTAGAGGGAGTTGATAGTTGGCACACAATTCTACAATTCTATCATCATTTTCCTTTCTCTCTCTTTTTTTCCTTACTACCATCTTTATATTAAGTTATATGCAGGGAAATTTGCATTTGTGAATTAGTCTTTTTTGTGCTTTTGTGTGTACGTGTGCATGTTTTTTTTTTTTAACAAACCTCTAAGGGATAAACATCGGTATAGTAAATTACTTGTTAACTTGAAATGGAATTGTGGAACACTATATTTTTCCAGATAATACAAGATGATTGAGTTTATTTTAAAATGTTAATGATATGAGGTTATCCTTAACATGCCTTTTGAGAGGTACCGTATCAGTAGGGATATACGATGGCATAGACATAAAGGGTATTTTGGTAAATTTTGTCCATGGTAGAGCAAAGACTTGCATGTGAGTGGGGGAAGTACTGAGAAGGAGATCTGAGTGCATGCAAAGGTTTTCTTGGGCGTGAAGGGGTGATGTGTGCACTGCAGTTTTTTCGCTTCTTGAAATTGGTACGAGTTACCTCTTTTAGCCCTGCTTGCAGTAAACCCTAATTCTGCCTCTTTACTGCTAAAAGTTCATCTTTTGTATCGGCTATTTTTTTTCCTTTTGTTTATTTTACTGTTTGAATTGCAGCAACTGGAATTTGGTCAACACTTTCCTTTGGAGAGAGAGGTCTCCAAGGATGGTAAACGAGCGGAAGAGAAGGGCAAGTTTGGGCTGGGCTCGTTTATCAGTAGATTGAGACCTGGCTAGTGTTCGTATTTAGTCGAGCTGAGCTTGAGCTTGAGCTTGGCTCATTTTTTTAATAAGACAATATATATATATATATATATATATATATATATATATATATATATATATATATATATATATATATATATATATATATATATATATATATATATATATATATATATATATATATATATATAAAAAGAAGAGAGATGGTCCACCCGTTGTCCTCTCCTTCAAAATCTTTATCTTAGATACGTTTTCTCAGCAAATCTGATCATATAGATGTGCTCCCTATGATTGAAAACTAGGGGTGGCAATTTCTGACCCGACCCGCCAACCCGCCTCTTAGGCGGGTTCGGGTTGGGCTTAAGCCAACCCGTTTAATAAACGGGTCGACCCGTGTAACCCGTTTATTACACAGGTCGGGTTCGGGGTATGCCAACCCGGCTGACCCGGTTAATAAACGGGTTGGGCGGGTGGGTCAACCCGCCAACCCGACCCGCCAACCTGTCTGCCCGACCCGTCAACCCGTCTGCCCGACCCGTCAACCCGCCAACCCGACCCGCCAACCTGCCTACCTGACAACCCGATCCGTCAACCCGCCAACCCGACCCGCGAACCTGAAAACCCGTTTACCCGACCCAACCCATTTATTAAATGGGTTGGCGGGTCGTGTCGGGTTACCCGTTTATTAAACGGGTCGGGTTCGTGTTTGCCACAGCCGACCCGTTTAATAAACGGGTCGGGTTCGGGTTGAGGTATGCTGACACGCCAACCCGACCCGCCAACCCGACCCGATTGCCACCCCTATTGAAAACATATGGATCAAAGTTTTTTTGTGTTGGTAAGAATTTATAACACAGAAAATTTCAAAAATTTCAAAAACCATTATTTTTTTAATCCTATCTACATCCAAAAGTTTATTCATGTTTTCAACCATGGAGATCACATCCATATCATCAAATTTGCCAAAAAAAACATATCTATGATACAGATTTTGAGGACAAGGGGCATGCAGACCATCTCTCTCTCTCTCTCTCTCTCTCTCTCTCTCTCTCTATATATATATATATATATATATATATATATATATATATATATATATATATATATATATATATATATATATATATATAGTGTTGTCAATATCAGTGCATATCAACCTGAATCGGTATGTGTTGTATCGCCAGAAAATCAATACCAACTTGAATCGGCTATTTTTAATAAATATAAAAATAGCTTAAAATAATTTTTAATAGCTTTATCATGTGTCATGTTGGCCAAACGGGTCCAATTCTGATACCGGTAACATTGGTACCACCATAACTTACAATAGTACACACTTGATTTACGTAAATTTAATCTCTAAAAGCAAAATCTAGCCTTTGATGATGTTTAGAATATTCTATTTACTATTTTTATGGTTAAAATTGACTCAAATAAGATGTTTTATATTATATCTAAACCACCTTTATTTTCATGAATTGTCAGTTATGATCTAAAAAATGAATCATATACGATTGGATTTACCATTTAGTGGCCAAATCCATACAAACAAGAGTATGTATCACCATATGGTATCATGGTACAAAACCACCATACATTTTTTCACACACATATATATAGTAACTAGTAACAGTGAACAACACTGTTATTGGACAAACGTCTGCCGTTGACACACATTTTTTTGTGAAAAATGACATTTAGTGGCGGTAATATTTTTCCACCCAACACACTAGCGGAAATGTGACCGCCACAAATTCCCTTAAATGAATGCTGAATGTGCATTCAACGCACATCTCCAGTGTTTTGCCCATGCATTCTTATGGGTTTTCCTCTACACACACACACAGTGTACACCCTTCCGTCAAACTAACGTTGGATGCACTGGGCATGTCCAATTGTGTATTTTAAAAGCATTTGCAATCGAGATTTGCCGCTAAAGGTCATTTTTATGTAAAATGTGCACCCGCCACTGATAGCCATTGTTACACTCTATTCTCTCTCTCTCTCTTATATATATATATATATATATATATATATATAAAGGTGGTAGGTGCTAACCACTTTTCTAGCTAATTGGGATTTTGAAGATTTTTTTCTATGTATTACTTAAATTTGACAGTATAAATGTGTTCAACATGGTCAATTTAATAAGAAATGACACTTGGATCATGTTTTTTCAATGAAAAAAATGAGTTTTAAGAATTAAATATTAAAAAAATCTTAAACTATTGATTTTGTAAACCTTATAAAAACTTAACTGTTGGATGATCCAAGAGTTGATTCCTATAAAATGAAGCACCTAGAATGCATTTCTATGGTCAGATTTAAGAAAAACATGGAAAAAACCTTTGATAGCAAATATATATATATATATATATATATATATATATATATCATTTTGGGTTTTGAACATAATTTTTTTTTTAGGCGTTGGCTAATCCAAATCAGGCATATGAGAAGGCTTCGTATCCGACAAAGAGTAATACAAAGTCAAGTCTTCTTTTTCCAAGTTGTTGGAATATCAATATGAGCTGATTTAATGGAAGGGGCATTTTCGTTACTCTATATAATTAAAGGTTAAGATTGTCCCCTGGTGAGGGTGATTAAGTTTGGCGTGTGGGTCACTGCCCTAACGCGTCTCGGCTAAGTTAGACGATGTGAGCCCTCCTTGCCAACCAAGAAAATAACATCAATGCCCCTAAATGTCATTGTGGCTTGAGATTCATTCATCACCTTTGACCAATGGAATTTGTAACTTACACTATTCAAACTAGGAGCAAGTGACCTAGTGACATCAAAGTTCTTGATTGATCAATGTGTGATATGTGAAATCCTCATTACTAATAAAAGTGAAATTCTCTTTTGATTTGATCAGAAGATGTTACTTGAATGAAAATAACTTCAGTGAAATCATATTGAATATTTAATAATACATAAGCTATTGTCACCATTGTGGTCATCACTTTTTTGTTTTTTTTTTAATAACTCACAAGGGATTTAGGCAGGGATGTCAATATTTCGGACTTGATTCGAATCCAATTAAATTTAATTCCATTTTATAAGCCAAAACCATATCCCATTATAATCAGATGCAGATATGGTTTTCAGTTTTTGCTGCTTTGAAAAATATTTAAATTTAATAGATATTTGAATCTGTTTACTTGTAAAAAATGGATTTGATATATATGAGATTTTCACCATCTGAATCCAAATCCGATTTCAAACCCGACCAGCCATCATTACAATAGTCCAGTATGACATTGGCCACATCTGATCCGAATCCAAACCGTTTATTTTTTATATTTATATTTTTTAAGTAGTAGCTAGGGGCCGCAAACAAGGATAGGGTGACAAAGAGGAGAGAAATTGAAAAGAGGGGAATGACCTTGTCCAAATTTGACAAGGAGGGACATTTAGAAGGATGAGGAGGGGTTGGGTGTTTTTGTTTTTCTTTGTTTTTTCATGGATTTCACTACATCAAAAGACACTGGCCTAGGACTCTTCAATTGAAGTGAAGACACAAATTCAACCATTTCCTTTCTTTTTTTTTTTTCTACCCAATGAAATGGCAAAAAGGATGGTCTTGTTTATAGTCTGCCAAGCACTTCCACCATCACGGAAACGGGGAAAAAATAAATACCAATTGTCTGTGTTCCTTTCATCGAGAAAGACGAGTCTCTCTCTCTCTCTCTCTCTCTCTCTCTGGCAGCGCACATACACAACTCTCTCTGTCTCTCTCTCGGCCCTCCCCCACCACTCACACTCTCTCTCTCTCTCTCTCTGGACTTTTTGCCTCCTCCCAGCCACCTGAGTGAAAACCACCAGCACCATCTCCCTCCTTCGCACAACCTTCCTCCACAGCTGTGTTGCCATTGTAAAGGGTACTCCTGCTTTGCCCGGAAGATGCATTCTCACTAACAAGCTTCCGGAAGATTACCCCTTTTTTCTCTTTCACTCTCTCTCTCTCTCTCCGTCTTGCCAACTACCCTTTCTCCCCTGCTCTCTTTTGCTTCATCATCCACTAGATTCCTTCTTCATCCACCAGAAGCCATCGTGTATTTCCATCAGAGGGCTGCCGTAAACCACCGATCTAAGGTTTCTCTCTCTCTCTGCTGTCTCTCGCTCGCTCTGATCAAAATCCCGATCTCTGCTTGATACTCAGTGAAACCCTCACCCAACACCACTTCCCCCCCTCCCCCTCTCATCCGGTTCCTCCTCCGGCCACCAGTGCTTTCCGGCCGGTGCCACCCCACTTCCCCATCATCCTCCACCAAGCCAGCAGCTCCCTAAATCTCTCGGTGTTGATTCCCCTCTGTTTCCCGTGCCACCCCACCCCCCTCTTTCGATTGGGTCGCCAGACAATCCATCCGACCAACGCCAATCCACACCAACATTCCGATGACCTCTTCAAGCGGTGCATTTCTCTATACCGCACTCTTTCTCTATGAAAAACCCTAGCAGTCACGCCTAGTTTCCCCCTTTGAATTAGAGCACCTCACGCCCTTACACCACGCCATCCTCAGCCAGGAGAGCGTTCAACCTCGACCGCACCACCAACCCCAACATCTCGTCGCTGCGACCCTCGGTACCCCAAGAGCTCTGGTGGATTCCCTGTTCCTGTTCAAGAGAAAAAGTTTCTCGTCTACTGCCTTCAGATCCTTCCGCGCCTTTATCACGAAGGCATCCTTGTCGAAGCAGCAGGGTAACTCTCTCTCTCTCTCATCTCTCTCTCTCTTTGCTGAGGATAAGAGGCAAGTTGCGGGGGTCAGATCGATTTTGGAGTCTCTTGTGTAGTCGGTCAATTTCGCACAACAAACGAGCTCTCTTGGAGTTAGCGAAGGGTATTAATGCTTGGGCCTTCGCGGTGTCGCTCCAGAAGTGGGGAGCTTCAGTTAGGGTCCCGTTTTAGGCTGTCTCAGAGATTCTTCGCATCATTATCTGGGTTCTTGGTCCGCGGTTTGTGTCGACGAGCGCTTGATATAAGGGACGTTCGGTGGTTTGTCAAGTCTCTTCACAGGGAAGCTTTGGAAGAAAATAAGGTTCAAGGGTCGCTCAATGCTCCTTTCTTTCGGCCGTACTCTAACAAGGATGTACTAGAGGGGTGGAATCTGGTTTGGCCGACGTGGCAACCTTCTTTCTGCAGCCTTAGGCGACGAGCGGATACGTGTCGGGCGAAGCCGGGAGACTGGTGGTGTACTGTCTGTTTCAATCGCAACTTCCGTTCAAGAGTTTTTTGTCACAGGTGTGGCTCGGATCGTTCAAAAATTCGTCGTATTATTTGCCTCTCCGGCAAGTCTCGTATGCCGAAACCTTCATCACACGCCAGGCACCGGGTCCATGACCCTCGTCGACCTGTTGTATCTTTTAGTGATTTGGCGCAGGTGTGTACCATGAAGGCAGGTACCTCTTCATTTTCGGCGGTTAAGATAGGATCGCTTTGGGTACCGTTGAAGGCATCCAGTGCCGTCTGTTCATCCCATGATGCCGATCGTTCGTCAGAGTTATACCGCTCGTATCCTAAAGCGTCCATCGTGAAGCGTCCTTCCAAGCCGACAAACTGTCTCATCCGCCCTAATGAATTAATGAGTAAATCTGCTTTCGAGATGGGGTGTGGGTCCACTTGCGTTGAGAATTCTTCGGGCTCTATATGTTCATTCGGTTTGCCTCTTCAACTATTGGGTTGTCAGCACGATCTTGCTTCTGGGAGTTGTGCTGCATCTGTCGCCCATGATGGATCCTGGGCCCGTTCATTTTTCGATCATCATGGGAACTTATGTTCAGTCGATTCTACAATTCGTATTCTGACGATATTCCTACCGTGCAAAGGCGTCCTGGTGTGCATGGGGTCCGCCCCAACGTGTGTTTTGGGTTTTACCTGCATGGTATCGTTGTCACCTTGCATGCTGCACCCAACTCACTTTCTGAGTTCGGCGGATTGCTTGCCCGATCAAGACGGGGGTTGTCCCATGGAGGGTATGAGAGCATCGGTTCAGGGGACCTCGGGGGCCTCCTGCTTGCAACCAGTGCATCCACAATCTTGCCCAGATTCGTCAAGTTCGGGGGGTGAGTCGCAGGGGGTTGATGACTTGTTTGACATATGGGGTATGTCATTCGTCGAGGCTGTGCAGGCACTAGGAGTGCAGATTTCAATCGGGCAGCTTTCTTCGATCCAACAACAGATTGTTCCTCGAGCACGATCGACAGTCAGGGTCACAAATAGTCTTCGTAGAGCTAAATCATTGGCCCGTTCGCAAGCCCAGATTCAGGCAGATGGCTCCAGCTCAGTTCGACGCTCAACCAGGCAAAGGCGTATTAGGGTGTTGTCTGATTATTTATCATGAAGATGTGTATTTGGAATATTAGAGGCATGAATTGCCCCCGTAAGCGGTTGTTTTTAGCTAATTGGATTAGGTATGAAGGTCCGGATGTCGTTGCAATTTGTGAAACCAAAATGGAGGATATTCCATTAACAATGGTATCTTTCTTATGGAGAGGTGCGGCATATGCTTTTAAGCCGTCCATTGGGTTTGCTGGGGGAATCCTGGTTCTTTGGAAAGCTTCTCTTAAGGTGGCGATAGTAGATATTGGTCTTTATTCAATCTCCCTTTCTGCAAACTTGTTGTCGTCGCTACAAGATGTTGTTCTCACCTTTGTGTATGGTCCTGTCGTGTCTGCTTTGCGACCAATGTTCTGGGCTGATTTGGATCGAGTTCTGGTTACATTTGGAGTTCTTCAGTGTTTAGGAGGGGATTTCAATTGCCTGTTGTCCACGCAGGATTCTAGCTTGCCGGTTCTTCTCAACCCCTCCATTAGGGGGTTTCAGGAGTTTGTTCGGAGAAACCAACTTTACTCAGTACCTCATGTGGGGGAGCAATTCTTGTGGTCAAATATGAGGTCTCGCCCTTGCTTGTGGATACTTGATCGCGTTTTTCTCTCCCCAAAACTATTTCACGCAGTTCTGGATGTCACTGCTTGTCTGTTGCCACGGACCATGTCTGATTATGGACAAATGATTGTTTCGTGGGGCGCAGGCTTCAAGGCGTGTCGTAGGTTCTTCTTTGAGGAATGGTGGCTTCGGGTGCCAGACTTTCAGCAGTTGGTAGGTCAATCATGGGCTCAACCTGCTACGGGATCTTGGGTGGCCATCCACATCCATGCTAAGCTTCTTCGTCTTCGAAAACGTATTAAGGAATGACTAAGTTTTAATAACCTGAACAAGTTTAGGTTCATCGGCCAGTGGGAAGCTGAGCTCTCCGATTTGGCCCAACGTCAGGTCGATCTTGTTGGTGTACCGGAGGGTCAAGTGCTTCAGTTGCAAGAGCGTATCTTCGAACTCTCTGCTCTCGTTGCAGAATAGAGAGCACGAGATGAGCTTAGATGGAATTTGAGGGCTAGAGTTGCATGGTTGGCTAATGGCGATGATAATACACGATTTTTTCATATGAACGCATCAAATAAATATAGTAAGAACCGTATACTCTCGATCAAGATCGATGGATGCCAGTTTGGTCTGCACAATTGTCTGCCAGCTATTACTTCTTATTTCTCCAGGTTGTATTCGGCCGACTTAGGCGTCGGGGGGGGGGGGGGGGGGGTCATCGGCGATATGGGCTATAAGTGGTTGGCGGCAAACCAATCTGTTTCTTTGCAGGTTAGATTCACTGAAGTGGAGATTTCGAATGCTATTAGCGAACTATCGGGATGGAAGGCACCAAGCCTTGATGGTTTTCACATCGACTTCTTTAAAGCATTTTGGTCAATTGTAAAAACTGACCTGCTCCACTTGTTCGATGAATTCTATCGTAATGCGAGGCTGCCTAAACCATATCATGTGACAATCATCTCTTTGATTCCTAAGAGGCAAGGGGCATCAGACATATCCAACTTTAGGCCGATTTCGGTGATGGGTGCTCTGTATCGCATTATATCTAAGGTGCTGGCTAATCGGTTGCGCGCTGTCATTGATCAACTTGTTTCTCCGAACCAGGGTGATTTTATTCCAGGTCGAAGTTTGCAAGGATCCTTTATTTGTGCAACTAAGCTTCTTCACTCTTTACAGTCGACTGGATCACCGCACTTCATGCTAAAATTGGATTTTCACAAGGCTTATGACAGTCTGGCATGGGATTTTCTGATTGAATCTCTAACAAATATGGGGTTTGGCAGCCGATTTATAGCATGGGTTAAGGAGTTGGTCACAAAATCCGTATCATCAGTTTGCATCAATGGAATAAGAGGGGAAGAATTCAAGTTGGCTAGAGGTGTACGACAGGGTTGTCCTCTAGCACCTATCCTTTTTAATATCGCGGTAGATGGTTTACCTATTCTCATGAAAAGGGCAGAAGAAACAGTCTTCTTGGAATCCTTGGGCATTCCTGGTTTTGTTGGCCACACAATTCAATATGCAGACGATACTTTAATATTTGGACATGCAAATGTTAATCAAATGTCCAGGTTGTGCTTCATTATTAAAGTCTTCGCTGTAATTTCAGGCCTTCGCCTGAACGAGAGTAAGTGCGCTCTGGTCTTACTCAATGCTGACCCTCTTCTCCAATCAGTTGCTGCAAGGATCTTCAACTACCCAATATCCGACCTTCCTGTCAATTTCTTGGGTCTATCGTTGCACTCTCTACAGTCAGCAGGAACTTCTACTTAGATGTCTACCATAGAGCGGGTGCAAGGAAAATTGCAGGCTTGGAAGGCTCGATATTTATCTTTTGCGGGACGAGTGACGCTCATTTGCCATGTTTTAGCCTGATTACCAGAGTTTCGAATGAGCATGCCTATTATACCGACGACAGTAGAGAAGACGATCAATCGTTTGCTTTCACACTTCCTTTGGTCTGGGAATGTGTCGCACAAAAAGTACCCGCTTGTTTCTTGGCAACAGATCGTGCTCCCGAGGCGGCTTGGAGATTCCAGCTCTGAGAAAGAGGAGCATCGTTTTAGTCTTGAAGTGGGCTTGGAAAGCTTCCACATCTCAATCTTCTTGGGCTATGTTTGTTAGGCAAAAATATGGTAGTCTACATGAATCCCTTCTTTCCATGCCCAGTTCAGTGTGTCATTCGTCCCTCTGGCTGGAGTGGCAGAAGACACTTTGATCCTTCAGTGGCAGAGATCTTAGGCCTGTCCATGGCATGCTGTGGCTTCACTGGGCCATGGCGAGCGGAGATAGGTTCTCCATTAAGCAAGTTTACCATTCCTTGTTGCCATCCGGGATGGATTGGTTTCCCAGTGATTGTATGTGGGGTAAGGGGCCAACTCCAAGGGCAAAAGCTTTGGCGTGGCTTGTGGCTCTGGATCGTGTTCAAACCCAAATTAATGTCAGGAAACAGGGGATTCAATTTTCAAGCATGTGCGTTCTTTGTGAGAAGGTTGTAGAGGACACGACTCACCTATTTTGGCTCTGTCCGGTCGTTCTAGACTTATTTTTTCAAACTTGGGGTGCGTCACCTGTTCAAACTCGTCCGTGCTTCGTTATTCGAGACCTCTTGCTTGGTCCCAGGATTGTACGACAAAAAAAAAATGGAGATTATTGTGGCGGGTTTGGTTGCTTTCAGCATGGTGGGTCATATGGACTGAAAGAAACAACATCTTTTTCAGGGGCATCAAATTCGATTTCGGAAGGCTTCGACAACGGGTTATGTCTGATGTGTATCTGGCTTTTAAATTACATAGTAGGGGGGAGGGGATGATCGGCTTGTACTCTGAACTATGCACAATCACCATCTAGATTGTGGCTGTTTTGCTCTTATGTTTCTCTTTTGTCTCTCCCATCCAATATTCTGTTGGATGTATTTTGGTAATGTTGAATGGTGAATGTTCTCTCTCTCTCTCTCTATATATATATATATATATATATATATATATATATATATATATATATATATATATATATATATATATATATAACAGTGTGCGATCAATCATCGAACGATGCTCGTTCATTTAATTTTTTGCGATTTGGGGTCTAGCGGTGGTTACGACCACTGCTAAAGACTTGATGGAAAAACACCTTTTAGCGGCAGTCGAGAAAGGCTGGTTTTGTTTTAAAACATTCTTGGTTTTATGAGGACTAACTCTTGAATCATCCCATTATGATTAGCAAACAGATTTTTTAAGGCTTTAAAATCAATGACTCATAAATCTTCATAAAATTTCAAGCATTCAAAAACCACAATTTTCAACGAAAATACTCTATCACAACTGTTGATTCCTAGCAAATTTACCATGCCTAACACATCTACATGGTTGAAATTAAAAAAAAAAAACATTGAAAATGTATATATATATATATATATATATATATATATATATATATATCGGGAGCACCTAGTCTCACATAAAAGAAACCATATATATATATATATATATATGTGCAAGTTACGTCTTCTCAATCAGACTTCATATATACATTCAACAGTTTATTTGATAAGAAACATGCTTTGCACCATGTTTTTTGGACACGTAACTAAAGGTTTTTTATTTTTTTACATTTTGGTGCATTATTGACAGTTGCTTTTTAAAGATCTAGAAAAACCTACAGGTAACATTCACATGATTCAAAGTTCGTTTTCTACTGAGAAAGACATGAAGATCATATCTATACGGTCTTATCAATAAAAAGCCTCAAGAACTTAAAAAAATTAAAGCTTTCTTTAGGTGGGAGTAGGTGCTCCGGGAGAACCCTAGTATATATATATAATTCTTTTACATAAAACCAATCATACAGATGTGGTCTACATAATTAGGGAATTGGCTCTTAAATAGTCCAATCACCACATGTAGACACTATTTTATAAGACTTTAAAAATCAGTGGTGTAGAATGTGCAATATTTTCCTGGGTTAAAAAATGTGTTTTTCATTGAAGTGCCATGTCTGATCCAATCCGACCTCATCGTCAAAACATGATACAAAAACTGGTCTCCACTATTTTCAACATGTGAACCCATCCATGAGGTCTGATTGAATAACACTTGTGCATGTGAGATCGAGATGTGTTAATGACACCATTACTAAAACATTACTCATATATATAGGTTAGCTAAACCCATTTTGTGCTAAACCGTGGCTTTTTTCACTTTATTTTTAATTTTGACCGTACTATGTACTTGATTTTATAGGGATCAGCTCGGCGTTTGATTCCAACACATGGATGGGTATTTATAAAGTTCTAAAAATCATCAGTTCAAAATCTTTGTAAATTTTTGAGGCTCCAAACATCTTTTTTTCATCGAAAATACATGATCCAGATGTACCATGTCCAACACATTTATAGGCCCAGAACAGCATAAAAAGCATCCAAAAAGATGAAAAAGTCATTCAGCACGCGGTATAGCACCAAATGGGTTTAGCACGTGCTAAATGAAATACGCTAAATGAATCGTGCTAAATAGGTTTTTCTGCTCTTACCTCATAAATGTGTTGGGCATCATTGATTTGCTAGGAATCCATACTTGGATCATGTATTTTTGATGAAAAAATGATATTTGGAGCCTTGAAGTTTACAAAGACAGTTGATTTTATAAATCAAGTACATAGATAGCATATGTACGGTTAAAATTTAAAAATAAAATGAAAAAACCTAAAAAAACTCATTTTACGCGTACCCATATATATATATATATATATATATATATATATATATATATATATATATATATATATATATATATAGAGAGAGAGAGAGAGAGAGAGAGAGAGAGAGAGAGAGAGACGAAAGTAATTCAACATTACCACCCATGAAGATCAACAAAATGTTGAACTCATGAACTGAACAAGAGCAAAAAGCCAAAACAAATAAAGAAAGCAGAAGAGAAAAGAACATCAGACAGATAAACACGCCGCAGCCGCTTGCCCAGATTGCGGCAAAAGAGAGGTAGCGTCAGCAGGAGGGAGTGGAAGATCACTAAGAGGCATACGCAAGATCGCATAAATATCTACCAAGATTTTATGCACCAGGTTTTGAATGTTAACCGAAATTTGACGAAAATGAGCATTGTTTCGCGCCATCCAAACAAACCACCAAGAAGTAAGCAACCACGTACGCCAGATGAACCTCCACCTCTTGCTGCGCCTAATACAAACCGGCCCAAAGATCAGATCTAGCGCAAAGGACTCCTCCTTAACAAACACTTCCAGATGCCTCCAAGTCCTGCTAAAGAGATTCACAAATATTGGGCAAGACCAGAACAAGTGAAACGTAGATTCTTCTGCAGTTTGACAAAGCACGCACCAACTCAAGAGTTGAATGCCCCACTTCTTTAAATTACTGTGGGTTTGGATCCTATAGTGCAAAATTAACCAAGCCAGGACACGAGAATAGGGAGAAGAACCCTTCGCCCAAAGCACATCCTCAGACAACCAATCAGCCCCCGGGGAGAGCAACGATCTATAGACTTTTTTGTGAGGAACTCTCCGCCTGACACCAACACCCACTGCAACCACTGACCAAGATTTCTGGAGTCCTCAAAATGGTCTCTAAAGCAGGCTAAAGCCCTCAACCATGATTTACGCAAGTGCGAGAGCGCCAAACCCCGGGTTCCCAGATGAACCAGGATAAGAGCAGGAGCCCCATATTTAGCAAGAAGCAAACTAACACAAGGGTTATCCGGTTAGTGGGCCAACCAACATTGCTTGGCGACAAGAACAATGTTTCTCAGTCTGGGTGCAGGAATGCCTAAACCAGCCATACGCCGAGGTAAGGCCACCGAATGCCAACCAATCAAGTGACGTTTACCCTTGAGTTGACACCCAGACCAGAGAAAACCTGTCAATAAGCGCGTCAGCTGCTTCTCTACTCCTACATGCATCACAAACATAGACATGAAAATTTCTGGAATAGTTGAAAGAACATGTTTGACTAGGGTTAGACGTCCAGCGATGGAGAGATAAGACGATTGCCACGAAAGCAATTTGTGCTTCACTTTTTGAAGCATCGGAGCCCAAGCAACAGAAGAGAGGTGCTTCACTTGTAACGGCAAACCCAGGTACATAATAGGCAAGTCAGAAATAGTGTAATTAAAAATTGTCTTTCCAGCTGCAAGCATATTGGCATTAACATTGAACATGGTAATAGAGCATTTGGTCTCATTTAAAGAAAGCCCAAATAGGGAGAGAAAGAACTGGATGATAAGCTTGAACCTAAGCATCTGTTGAACATTTGCACGACAAAAAATGATCATATTATCAGCATAAGTGAGAATATGACCCGGGAAGTCGAAAACCTACAAAGGATCAATAAAACAAGATACAACAGCCCCCTTAAGCAAGACTACAAGACCCTCAACAACTGCATTAAACAACAAAGGCGATAGGGGGCACCCTTGCTGCAAACCCCGCCCCAGCTTGAATCGGTCTCCTCTAACACCATTGATATTTAACATGGCCTGGGCATTTGAGACCAACTCCCTCACCCAACCAGAAAAACGATGACCAATACCGAAATTTGAAATAAGAATGACCAATGCACAAAGTCAAAAGCTTTATAAAAGTCTAATTTAAGGACAAAGTAAGGTTGACTGCTATGCTGCAATGAATGAACAACCTCAGACGCCATAATGAACGAGTGTTGGACCCTCTTATTACGGATAAAGGCGAACTGAGAGTCTGAAAAAATCTGGTTAGTCACCAATTTCAGCCTATTCGCCAAAACCTTGACAAATATCCGATAGAGCGCACTCATAACTGAGATTGGGCGGAATCGTGAAATATCAGTGGCCTCATCATCTTTCGGAATAAGCGAAATAATAGCAACATGAAAATGATAAGGCAGTCTGGAGTTACGATGGAACTCATCAAACATGCTCACCATGTCTGATTTAACACAGTCCCAAAAGATTCTAAAAAAGTCAACATGAAACTCGTCAATGTCACGCACTTTCCAACCCGACAGATCCTTAATGGCCCTAAAAACCTCATCGTTAGAGAACCTCCTTTGCATAGATCTGGCTTGCTCAGGCTAAATTGACCCAACTAGGATATTACCAAAGACACCTTCCGCAGTTAACGAAGTAGAATATAAGTCCTTAAAATATAGCGAGACTGTCGGATAAATGTGTTGATTGAGATATGAAACACCCTCAATGGAGATAGAAGGAACGACCTTCCTCCTATGACGATGGGAAGCATATGAGTGAAAAAATTTAGTGTTGCCATTACCAGCCGCAAGTCATTTCAGCCTGGACCTCTGCTTCTAACGAATTTCCTCTTTGACCCTCCAACTTTTCAAGAGCATAGTTAATTCTAAGAATTTGGCCTGGAGACTGAGAAGTTGCAAATCAGAAAGAGAGCCTGGAGAAGACATAGACTGATACAACGTAGAAATCTCCTGATCCCATGCGGCCATTTGCTGAAATTTCTCCACCTTACGACTATGAAACCAAGCTTTGATATCTTTAGCTAGACGAGAAAACTTATTTTGAACCCGGAGCGCGGCCCAATGCTCATCAACAGGTTTGTTCCAAGAATTAGCAATAACCGAGAGAAAGTTTGGCTCCTGAAGCCACCATTCTTCAAACGCAAAGCTCCTGGTGGGTTGAAAGTCATCCCCTCAATGAGTGATGATCTGCCCATGATCCGAGATAGAGGGAGCAGACAACACACACTTAACATCGAAAATGAGGTCCAATAAATTAGGGGTGACACAAACCCTATCAAGAACCCTACAGCACGGACGAGACCGCCTAATCGAACAAGAGAAGCGCTCCCCGGTTAAAGAAATAGAATAGAGAAAATGCTAAATAAAACATGCTAAATAGGTGCTAAATGAAATGTATTAAATAAAACATGCTAAATAGGTTTTTCTGTTATATTTTTTTTTACACTTTGGACTCCATAAATGTGTTGGGCATGGTCTATTTACAAGGAATCCACACCTGGATCATGTGCTCTTTGTTAAAATAATGATATTTGGAGCCTTTAAAATTTATAAAGATTTTGGGCCGTTAATTTTTGGAACATTATAAAATACACCCATGTGTTAGAATCAAACACTTCAAGAGCTGATCCCTATAAAATCAAGTACATAGATCTCGTCAAGTAAAACGAAAAACCTGAAAAACACATTTAACATGTTTATTTAGCACTTACTTTATATATATATAATAGCATAGATAGGCGCCAGAGAAAAAATCTAAAGAGTTACCTAAGTCACCACCACCTGAGATTTACCTGTTGGGACGGAGAAGAGAAATAAAAATTTAAATAAAAGTTATGATAGGGAGATGGAAAGTTACTTAAGTTGCCTACCTAATTAGGTGCTTATGGAGCTCAATATTTATTGCCACAATATATCACTATGGTCAATATTTTCTTTCCTTTTTGTTTTTGTGCAACATCAGCCCTCCAGGATTCTCAAAAGACCCACAACTTCATTCTTAGGGACTCCTTTGAAATCCAAATTCATAGGTTGGGGTACTCCACTGCACATTGGTATAAGCATGACTGCTTTATTATTGTTATTATGACTTCTAAGATTTATGTGAAATGATTCTGTTTAGATTTCCTAGCAGGGTCTGTACAGTATAAACCACTAAATTTGGGTATGAGTTGTCAAAAATTTAATATGTATTTTACAAAAAAGGAGTCGTATCTATGTATCTGCAAATCTATGCGACAGTTCACAAGTTTAATATATGTAACCATCTTTATTTTGCATAGTTCACAAGCAGGGGCGTAGCTAGGATTCATGTGAGGGGGGGGCAAACAGGGGTGTAGCAAAAAAAAAATTATTTGTGTGATAGTCGGGGGTTCGGGGGCAGCGCCCCCGAAAAAAATTTTTTTTAGATAAAATAAAAAATGACTACAATTATTAATAAAAATCTATTTCATGTGGACAAATCAAACTATTTGCTGCAGTCAGGGCTGGGCTAGGACTGGGATGGGCTACAAAAGTGGATAAAAATCTATTTCATATGGAATCAGGGCTGGGCTAGGACTGGGCTTTTAAATTTTTTTTTTTTTAACTGTTTCGGGAGGCAGGACTGGGCTCCCCCCCCCTAGCTACGCCCCTGTTCACAAGTTTAATATGTATTTTACATAGTTTAAAAGATTAATATATGTAACCATCTTTATTTTCATGCTTGGATCCTTTACACCAGTGAGAGAAAGTAGAGAGCCGAACCAAACATCAACATTACTAAGACAAAGGGTCAACAAACGTTGAGCCTGTGAGCAAACAAACAGCAGGCCCAAACCAAGGGCTGAAAACACTAAAGCAAACAGAAAAACATAAGGACAGAAGTCCAAAAAAAAACAAAATCCGACAAATTCAGCCAGGGTCAGGAGGAAGAGAGGGCGGCTGAAGGCGGTGGAGACCAGGGCAACAAAGGGGTGGATAAGGTGGGATTGGGCAACAAAACCCTGGAGGTCTGTAAAACCTGCCAGACCATGCTTTAAAGGTAGCCAGGTTAATGCCACAATTAGCATTCTCACGGAGAGGAGGAAGAAGGGAAAGCTGGAAAAGGAAAAAGAATAAATAAAAAGAAAACAGAGAAATAATGTCAACGGCTAGGTAAAAAGAAGTGCAGCTAAATCTGAATCATTTTTAGAGCCAGTCTTCTGGGTCTCTTTTTCTTAACTTCAGTTCACACAATTGGGGCTCTATGGTAGGAGCAGCTAGTGCACGTCACCTTGTGTTGTTGTGTTGGGACGTCGCAGGTGACACCTCATGGTTTCAAATGAAACAATGTTTTTGAGAACTTTATCAAGACTAAGCACCCTTAATAATTATAGCAATTGGTAATTGTAATGGTGATGGTAGATAATATAATTTATTGTACAAGAAGAAATTACATGAATCATGTGCTCTCTTATAAGGATGAATCTATTTTTTAAAGTGCCAAAATAAATGAGTGGCCTAGGTCTATCTAGGGTTTTAAATTCATGTGGTATACATCGCCAAAGTCATGAAAAGTCTGGACTTGCTAGTTCAATTGTGACCAAGTTATTAAATTCTAATATTTGAATTAATAAAAGTTTTGGTGGTCATAATCTTGGTAAAACTTCATGTGTTTTCCAAACAGATTTTAGAGATTCAAGTCACATGCTAATGATTCTTCTCTCTTTCTCGTAAATAAAGTTGAAATTGAAACCGATGTTAAAATGGATTCACTCGGTTTCTTAAAAA
This sequence comes from Nuphar pumila, assembly GCF_984573655.1. Lineage (NCBI taxonomy): Eukaryota > Viridiplantae > Streptophyta > Magnoliopsida > Nymphaeales > Nymphaeaceae > Nuphar > Nuphar pumila. Next base: position 123,971,819 of record NC_143257.1, on the reverse strand, counting down.
AATCTAAGATTCTAATCGTCTGTGAATCGACAACTTTTTACCAAAAGATGACGTGTGTGATTAAACAATAAAAAATATTAAACAACTTTTTAAACCCCTTAAAAATATATAAAAAATAAATTGAAATGATAAGTGAATTTGTTCCTTCTGAATCGGGTATCTGAATGGGCCAATTCAGACTGATTTTAACCGCATCGGTTGAAACTCTAAAGCTCTTCATGTGAATCTTAATGGATTTCTTTAGGGTTATGAATTGGGTAAAGATTTGCTGCAGTAGTTTGTAGGTGCAAACAACCTAGCAAATGGGACATAATCTGTTTTTTTTTTCTCACATTTAACACCATAGATGTAATTTACAAGTTTTATTTACTGGGAACTGACATTTGAATCACTGGAATCCGATCTTTATACAGTTTTTTTGTCGATCCAAAAAATCAATGACTATGAAGGCATCAATTTTTTCTGATTCATAAAAATGTTTTTTTTTGTCAAAAGTCAGTTCCTACTAAATGATCATGCTGAACACATCTATGATGTTAGATTGTATCAAAATAACTCTGCATTGTAAGATTCAAACTAGATTGCAGGTACAATCCATTGTACCAGGTATATGATGAGTTGTGGAGCCTGATTCACTATTTTTGCCCTTGCAGGAAGGGGGGTCCGGGGGCTCCCCCGGCGCGGCTCCCGCCCTTGCCTTGTTTATATTCTCGCTTTTCTTTCCCTAGCTTGTAACTGTCTGATAAGAGTAATAAGATTTTCTCTTTGGGCGGCCGTGGTTTTTTACTCTCTCGGATTTGAGAAGAGGTTTTTCTACGTAAATTTGTGTTCTTCTTGTGTTTCGTTAGATTGTTCTTGTTCTTTGTTTCCTTTTGGTTGTTTCTTGCTCGTGATTTTCCTAACAGTATAGACCCTAAAGAATTTACTTTTGCAATACCAATTGTTAATTGTTTTGGTGGGAGTTATGAAAACATGGAGATTGACTGCAAAAAAAGGGCATGCTCAATGAAACAGTATGACCTTATTGGTCTCTTTCATTCAAACCCACCAAGAAATCTTACTGTACAAGATAAATAAATTCAGAAGCACAATTATTATGTAGATTAAGGCATAAATTACAAAATTTGCGGTGTGTAAACCTTTAGCACCAACCTAAGAATCTCATGGAGGGTAAAATCAGTAATGTTCAAGATCTCATGTCACAAGTTCGATTCCCCTGAGATCAAACCTGTGCAAGAAGTATGGCACAGCATTGTAGGGCTGGTCCACTCTTCCCAGGATTTACCATTGAATGGTGGGACAAATTAGGGCTTGATCCGGGTGGGTTTCTCGTTATTGAGAAAAATAAGAATGTATATTTTATACAAATGCAAAAACCACAAATAAATCATAAAACCCAAAAATATAAAAATAAAATAAAAAATAAGCCACAAATAAACCAAAAAACCTTAATCTACAAGAAAAATAAACAATTTTTAAATATTATGATACAGATTACAATTTTAAATACGGTAAGTATGGCAGCCACATACAACGTGGCTAGGTCTCTCGGTATAAAGATAAAAAGAAAATCTTTAAATTCAAATGAGTTTTGAGCTAGCATTTTTATCAATGTGATAAAACCCTAACCCGATTACTTAACGTGTGCTGATTCAGGCGAACCCTGTCAATGTTTGAAAGTGTATTTTTTTTTAAAAGACATCCAATCATCAAGAACAGAAGGATAATATTGGATATTGTGATAAACCTCCTTGACAAGTTTTTCATTTATTCATTGGTCGTGAAGCACCCTCACCAGCACCAGTGACGTCACCCACCCAGGCTCCACCTGAGGCTCGCCCTGCCCCCACTAAAGAAAACGTAACCAATTAATCTTTTACATGTAATCACCATCTTTCCACATCACACGCTGACTCATCTTAAACCTGACAGGTCAGCACCAAGTTGTCTGACATGCTGATGTTGGGTGGGCCTACACCGGAGCGAATCAATGGCAGGCTAGACATGGTGGGTTTCGCCGCGGCCATGGTGGTTGAGTTGACCAAGAATGAGGACTTGGCCTCCTAATTGGGTGGCTGAGGCTTGTGGTGGTTTGTTGGGATGATCTGGGTAGTATTGCTCACTAAGACGTAAACCTATCAAGTGACCACAAGGTTGTGTCAGGAACGACCTTTCTCCAATCATAAAGTACATGAAGGTGTTGTTGTTGTTGTTGGTTCATAGGGGTGTAAGCATCACCTCAACTTTAGAACTCAAACAATGACTGTTAGAATACTGTGGCATTATGCATAGGGTGGTATGCAGAGCTGGGGCCTGGGCTTGATCATTGTGGTGCATAGAAACGGACATCCATCAAAGCAATTGTGCAGTGCCAAGTTACATAGGGAGTGATGTACAGGGCCTAAGGCTGATGCCGCACAGTCATACAAAAAATTAGCTCGTGACACTAACAAGATTATATATCAACAAACTTCCCTGAAAATACTGATTTTAAAGCATGAAAAAAATAGGAGATAAAAAAGACAGAGTTCTATTAATATTATTGATGTGGCAAATCATGTATTAAACGGGTCTTGGTATACATCGAGTTCAGGGCTAGGATCTTTTAAGTGATGGGTCGAGTCTAAAACGGGTTCAGGTTCAAGTCATCTTGGGTACAAATTGTATAAAAACACTTAGTTTGGGTTTGCAAATGGGTTTGGGATGAGGCAGGATTGGACACAGATTAAGTTCAGGTTCACGTAAGGTTGAGTACAAATTAAATAGGGTCGTGTGGGTCGGGTATATATAAATATGGTGCCTGAACTTGGATATTAGTGATATCTGATGAAGCAGAATTGAATTCAGGTCAGAAATATACTTGAATATACAATCTTCTTCCTTACATGTAAAAAATGCAATTAAATCATATTTTAGTCTGAATCCAAATTAGATGCAACCCAAAACCCTGATTCAAACGTGACCTAGATCCAAAGAATAATCTGACTTGGCAAGCTGTGATCATTGCAAAATTTTTCCTCTTTTCCTTTCTAGCCTCTATTCTTTTTTTGAAGGAGAAATAAAAGATAGAAAAGAAGAGAAAGAAAGAGAGAGGAACTCTTTTGCAAAGGTCTCACTTGACCTTAAAATTTTGAAAATGTTTGAAAATTACTCGCCTCCGTTTTGAAAATTTGCGAGAAAAATCAAAAGACGGGATTCGCTCGTCAGTACGAGGTTCGGCCGTTTTTGGCGCCTTTACCAGGGGTAATCGAACCAAGGATCGAATTTATGCCTTTTGCTTTGCTAAAATACTGTCTAAGAATTTATTCTAAGTCTAAAATGCATAAAGAATCATGCTTGTGCAATGCAAAGATGTATGCTCTTTGAGAGATAATTCAAATTTTTTTGGATTTTCCCAAGTGATTCTGGAATAAATTTGAAAACATTTAAAAAGATGATTCAAAATGTTTGAAATGGACTTGGAAATCTTGCAATATGAATATAAACTGGGAATTTGAAATGAATTTGAGATTTTTGAAAAGATAACCTGAAAATCTAAAGTTGAAATCATTTCTGAGATCAGAGATTGGGAATGAGTTTGAATTTGATTTAAAGAAGAAAGATTCAATAGAAAATGAGAGATTTTGAAATAGAATTTGAAAATAAGAAAGGGATTTTGAAAATAAAATGGATTTGGGAAATCTAAATGGAATTTAAAATTGGTTTTCAGAGATCAAAATAAAACTTGGAATGGGATCTGGAAAACCCAGATAGAAATTTTGAATTAAACTTGATTTGAATTTCAAGATTGGAAAATAAAGAATTTGAATGAAAAGAATGAGAATTTAAGATAGAATTTGGAAAGATATGAATCTAAATTGAGAAATGGAGATTGAAAAAGGACTTGAAAAGGTCATCTTAAAAATGTTATCTCAAAATTACTTAGATTTTTTAAATAACTTGAAAATATGATGCAATTCTATCCTAAATGATGAATGGATTTAAAAGAATTTGAAGTTTGACTTAAAAAAGCATATTGCATTCTGTAAATGAATTGAAATAAGATTGAAGATATAATACATTTCTGACTATAGTCATAAAATGTATTATATAATAATTATATTTAAATTCAAGTGAAGAATAAAATACATTTTTGTGCCTTTATAGAGTTTGAAGTGAAATTAACTCTCAATATATCCTGACTATGGCCATTGATATATATTTTGAGTTAATTTTAAGTACAACTCTGATAAAGGAAGAAAATATTTAGAAAAAATATAATGATTTTTTAAAAAGAGATCTAACATGAATCAAGTGTTATTCCATAAAAGATGAAAATCATAAGTTTTGTTCACACCTTGACTATGGCCATTGATGCAAATCGTCAACTTAGGATTTAATCACCTTTTATTAGAATGGTGCACGTGTCATTCGTGTTCCCATTTGTGAAATTTTGAGAAATAAAGGGAAAATAGTATGAAACAAGCAATTTATGATATTTACAATGCTCATTCATTCTATTCTAAGCTAGAAATATAAAATCCTCATTGATATTTATCTATTACAACATTGAAATCAAAATTAAAATTACAAAAATCTCCAATTTAGAGTGGAAAGTAGCATTTTCCACATATTTTCTGCAAAATTCAAGTTAGCATAAGCAATGTAGAAAAGACATATCATGTTGAAGACTAACATATGTATATACATATCTCAGAGTTAAATGAGGGTATGCATATCTGGAATGTCCGAGTGACATCCTAACTTTATGAAAAATTGGATATGACGGTGCCTGCTAAATCAATGGGAAAGTGCCTGTTGTGATACATATGACAATGCTAAAGTCTACTCTGGAGACTAAACATATGCTAAAACCGATATTAATATATGCTATGAAATGCTGAAGTTGCTACTACATGTGCTTGGTAAGACAACATTAAGAAAGAAAAAAAAAAAAAGGAAGAGTAAGACATTTTATGGTGAAAAATCAGCAATTAAAAAGGGGTATTGGAAATCATTACTCAACAGTAAGCAAAGACACATCAATATTTGGTCGAACTCGATTGCAAGACTCAGATATAAAATCCGAAGGGAAAACAATAATTCTAACACATTACTTGACACACTATGCTAAAACAATGCTAACTATATATATCCACACTACCTAATACACTGCCGACATAGACTAATCATATGATATCCTGATCTAAATAAACTGATATATGCTAATCGTCAGGCTAATTCATATGAACTATTAATGTACATGTGTTGCTATACAATACGACTCACCCGACCTTCACTGCTAACACCCATCCATTAACTAACACATTTGACCTAACAGACTAATGATATAGACTGCTAACCCGTACCATGCTAATACACATACTAACTCATACTGTTGACTCAGTAATATGGACTAACACACTATTTTGCTATTTAACTATACTACTCATACAATACTAATTCACACAAGGTTAACTCCTGCACTGTCAATTTAGATCTACTAATCACCCATATCTTGATGAGGTGCTCACATGCATTAACTATCAACTAACTGTCAACATACTAATACTGCCTATGATAACTCACAGATTAACTAACTCTTTACACAGACTAACTAACACTCTGATCCAGACAAACAATGTGTGTTAACTCACACCCCAATGCTAATTCACCTAATGTTGACACACTGTTAGCACAAAGTCACTCATATAAACAAAGACTGACACATACATATACTGCTAAACAAAATCTCAGTGCCACAATTCAAGTCTTGCTAACTCTAGATGTGAATCGAACGGACTTTCACACCTACTTTTGGGGGTAAGCAGCAATTTGCAGTAGAATTTTACTGTAAAATTGTGACAAATTCACATTTTGCAGTGAGATCGTACCATGAGCATCAAATGGGAAGGGTTTTTAATCAAATGGAAAAGTTACACAATAAGCACCTGTAACTACAACCTGGAGTTCGATTTAAAATGGTTTGGATCACAAGACGATGCGACACCATATTGTGAGTGTTGAAACCTAATATCGAATGCATATCAGTATACGAAGATTCCAGTTGATAAATAACATTCAGTTGGAGATTGGCTATTTGCTGGAAATCAATGATGAAAATTCCAGTTTGGTCGATAATGCTTAGTTGTTATTTTCTAAAATTCTCAACAGTATTTATTCTTACCGGAGAATGGATGGGCTACAGGGTCTGAAGGAACATCACCAACACCCAAATACGACTAAGATCCTCTGTTCTTCCCCAAATGCAGGCACACACATTCTTGTGAAAAGAAAGGTCCAGCAACTTCTAAATCTGCTGAAATGATGAACAATTGATTTCATCAATATGATTGAAACAGGGAAATGATGCCAACAAAATCTGTACATGAGAGTAAATAGGCATCATCACATATAATGCTACTGAATCAATTTTCTCTAAATTAGGATCAAACTATGAGTGCACGGTAAATGAGCATGGGAGGAGAAAGGAAATGGGCATACAGGTGGTTTGGAAGAGGCTGGCGACAGTGCAACAAGTTATATAGGTGGTGAACAATGTGGTTGGCAGGAAGCAATGTGTTGTGGAAATATAAGGTGAGATACATGTGCTACTTAGCAAGGATCTATGTTCATAAAGGTAAGAAAACATGAGCATGAGCCATATGTATTAAACTCAAAAGATGAAGAAGCGCGTACCTGTATACGAGGATGCAGAGACAAGATGCCATGAGATTTTAATTGCAACTTACCATGAAAGACAGGTTTCTGAGATGAGGAGCCTTATCGGGAAATGGATTTCCCAGTCATTTGGCAGGATGATCCCACAAATTATGAGGCTGAGACCAAGCTAAATGTGGCTTGTGGCCAACCAGATTCCAGCAATATGTAGTCGATTTTTAGTAAATTTAATGGGTTGGCATGGACAGACAACAAACCACTTTGAAGTCTCGTGAGGTTTTCAGCTTCAAACCAAATATTAAATTCAAGAGATGGGAAGACAGATGAGATGCAGGATCTGTCAACACTAAACCAAGAAAGAATTTTCTGTCAGGGCTCTGCCGTTCATTTTGCAAGTAAATCATAAGTAGACGAAGCCGTGCCCCCACTTTATCCATTTGCCTATCTCCCAGAGATTTCTTGAACTTTCCAAAAGCATTGTAATCCAATTTCTGGATCCCTTTTATCAGGAGAAAAATATGCTTGGCAAATGCAATTGTAAACAGACCAAGTTCTGCAAACTCGATGGGCTTAGAGAAGCCCCTTTACAATCCATGGATTGAGAACTGCAAGGTGGAATTGGGGTCATATGAAGTCGTTCTTCTTTCCCAACATGATGCCAACGACATATCCATGATGCTATCATGGACAGGAGGTGGTGAACCATTGTGGATGCAGTGGGTAGTGTGTCGTATGAGATACAACAAACGTAGGAAGGCACGGAATTGCAAAAGCCCAACAGTATCAAAGCAACAAAAGTAGGTCAAACGCAACTACAGAAACTATGTGGGGTTGATGGAGGATTGTTATAGTGGTGAGGTAGACTCGACATAATGAACACAAGGCAGTAAATGGAGAAAATACAGGAAATCAAAGATATTTTGAATCAAATGCAGAAGCAAATCTAATGTTGAAAAACAATGAAACAGGATGCCGACTTAATATACCAAAACAGAAATGAGAAGTGCTGATGAAAAAAAAAAGACAAATCGAAAGAAAATGAGGGAATCACACTGAAATTACACTGATAATCAGGTGTTATTCTGAAACAGCCATGATGACTACAGGGTTTTCAAAGATATAACAACGAATCCACAGCAAAAGAAAGAAGATGAGTAATAGATTTTATCAAAACGAGAAACCACATATGAACAATCCCTTAGAACAAACAGGAAATCGAGAATCGAAATACAAAAGGGGGACGGGATCTGAATACATGGATCAAGTAATCATTCAAATTATTTAAACTAAAGAAAGAAAGACAACAAATGTTGGAATCATGTATTCCATCGCTATAGCAGATGGTAGATCGGTCATGCTATAAGCAGGTCGATCTTACCATTGATGCCTCAAAAGGGATAAAAGAAACAAAGATTGATACAGAGTTATACCATAAGCAAATTTTTACAGAAAAAAAGAAAAGGAAAAAGTAAGATGAAAGCAAAGATAAAATTGAAGTTCAAACACCCAAATGAATCGACGATGCCATTGTGAGGCATTGTCGGTCATCGGCATGTAAGAAAAGATAAAAAATCCATTGTAAACTTTAAACAGAGATAAATACTAGAGATTACAATGCAAATGAAGAAATACAGATAACAAAGATGAAAATGAGGGAAAACGAACTCTAAAACATGCATTAAAATTTTATGAAGATCAGGGGATGCCAGGGGTAAATGAAGAGTTCTTACCTTGTTTACAGTTGTGAGACTTCGAAGCTTGAAGAAGAGAATCTGAAGTTTCTTCAGTGGCTTAGAGGGGAAGCACTAGAGGAAGAAGGGATCGAGAAGAAAGGCAGTGGAGGGGTGAAGAAGCGGTCGTGAATGAGAAGAGGGGTGTGGGGGTGAAAGCAGTTTGTAGAAGTCCTGAAAGAGGGAGCTGGTGCTCCTTCGGTGGAACCAGGGGGAAGCCCGTTGGCTCCTCTTGTTTGCAGGGACTTCAGAACTTGAAGAAGGAGATCGAGAGGAAAGGGGAATTCGAGAAGATGAAGAAGCATATGGTGGGGTGAAAAGAGGTGAGGGGAAGGAGACACTTGCGGTTGTTTAAATAAGGAGAAGAAGGATATATATATATATATATATATATATATATATATATATATATATATATATATATATATATAGAGAGAGAGAGAGAGAGAGAGAGAGAGAGAGAGAGAGAGAGAGAAGGTGGAGGTGATGCCCTCCATCACCCCTCCCTGCGGTTCTCCTTGCAACGGCAGACCGTTGGGGATTTTACAATGGAGGGTCTTCCATTTTCAAGAATTTTCAAAAATAAGGTTTTAAAAGTAAAGTTTTTCAAAAACGAGGACAAAACCCCTTTTTCTGAAAGTTTTTCTTTTAAGGCTTTTGAAGGAAAATCTTAAAAGTATAGGAGAGAGAGGATCCATATGTGATTTAAGAGGATACTTATTTTTGAATTTTGAGGTTTTTATGAAAAGGATGTTTTGTGAAAAATACTCGATTTAATTTCAGAAATGGGTCTGGATCCGATATTTTGAGAAAACATTGAGTTTGGATCTCAAGTTATGATTGGATCCAGATAAAACATCTGAGAAAATTTGGAGAATTGATTTTTTTGATTTTTTGAAGAATAAGAGATACATGATCAAAATTGGATCTGGGTATTCGATTTGGATAAAAAATTGGGTCAGAAATAAAAAATGAGTCTGGATTCTAGCGAATCCAAGAAATGAATAGAAATTTGATTAAAAATTGACTCGATTATTCAGAAGATGGAGCCAGAGGCAAAAAGGGAATGTTTTGGATTTTTGGAAAAATTTGGGGTGTTCACACAAACTTAAATCCAATCTAAATATATACTTGGATCTTACTTTCATGAACCGAACCTCCAACACATTGGATTTAGATCAATAGGGTAGGGTCAGACAACACCACTAGTATTTGCAATGGATTCTTTGTTTATTTGGCACAATCTTTACCCTAAAAAAGTAACCTTTTTTAAAGTGGGTTTACACTTGGTAGAATAGATTGTACCTACAGTCTAGTTTGAATCTCATTATGCATTATTGTTTTGACACAATATGTGTTCTGCATGCTCAATTTAGTAGGAATCATCTTTTGCTTCTTGTTTTACCAATAAAAAAAATGTTTTTATGATTTAAGAAAAATCGATGCCTTTGTAGCTATTGATTTTTGAATCACCAGAAAACTTGTATACAGGTCTGACTTTGGCAATCCAAAAGTCGGTTTCACTAAAAAAATGTAACACTACAAGAAAAATGGGTATTAGCGACGAACACTATTCGTCGCTAATCCATCGCTGATGTGTTTAGCGATGGCTTATCGATCATTAGTGTCCGTCACATAATCTTAGTCGCTAAACTATGACAGAATTTATCCGTTGCCTATCAGTCAATAATTAGCAATGGTTTAGCGGCGGATAATGTCCATCGCTATTCCGTCACTAAATAGAGATCGATTTGGTTATGCGACAAAATTTAATCCGTCTCTAATCCGTAGTGAGAGATATATATCCATCGTTGATTTCCGTCTCCAATTTGGCGACGGACATTAGCGACAACTTAAATTCTGTCGCAACCCATTGACTGATTTAAATTGACAACGTATTAGCGATGAATAGTATCCATCGCTAATTTAAATTTTTTTTTTTTAAAATATGAAACTCGAGAAAATTTCTTGTTATACAATTCATATAACTTGCTTATAAAAAATGAAGTACAAAAAAAAATACATATACAGGTGAAACAAATTTCACACAAATTCTAAGTTAAACAACCTTAACTACCAAATACAGTCCTTGCCAAGTTATAATTAGTTACAAGTACATCAAACAAATCAAACACGTGAATCTAATCCTTGTCAAGATTCAGTGCATTATCATCTTCATTTTCTCGATCTACCCCTCCCTCCATGCCTCCATCAACTCCTCTACGTTGATCATCTCCAACATCCTACAAGAGAACCAAAATGTTAGTATTTATAAATAAAATATAATAAAACAAATTATATGCAATACATCTAATCTAATGTAACAAAGTAAATGGCTGAATGACACATAGACTAGCAATAAACTGAAGGACATTAATAGAATTCAGATATGTGTTTTAAGACTGGAAAAAAAATTATAGTGATTCAATCATGCAGATATGTGTTCTAAGGTTGTCAAAGAATGTCAAAGTGATTCACACATGCATATATGGTTTATAAGGTTGTCAAATAAATGTGTTATGTATCACAATCATGCATATATATGTTATAAGGCAGTCAAAAAACTTCTATAGTGATGAAATCATGCTTATATGTGTTCTAAGGTTGTCAAAAAACTTTCATAATGATTCAATCATGCTCATATGTGTTTTATGGCAGTAAAAAAACTTTAGTATATGCTAATATCATGCTCATATGTGTTATAAGGCAGTCAAAAAACTTTCATAGTGATTCAATCATGCTTATATGTGTTCTAAGGCAGTCAAAAAACTTTATATGTGATTCAATCATTCATATCATGTTCTAAGGCAGTCAAAATTTTTTATAGTGATTCAATCATGCATATATGTGTTCTAAGGCATTAAAAAACTTTCATATATGCTAATATCAGCCTTATATGTGTTCTAAGGTTGTCATAGTGATGAAAGCATGCTTGTATGTGTTCTAAAGTTGTCAAAAAACTTTCATAGTGATTCAATCATGCATATATGTGTTATAAGGCACTAAAAAAATTTTATAGTGATGAAATCATGCATATATATGTTGTAAGGTTGTAAGAAAACTTTCATAGTGATTCAATCATGTGTATATATGCTATAAGGGTGTCATAAAAATTGTATAGTGAATCAATCATGCATATATGTGTTCTAAAGGTGTCAAAAAAAAATCATAGTGAGGCAATCATGCATATATATGTATTCAATCATGCATATACTAGCTTGAAATCTAACGACATGAAACAAATGACATGAATCTTTATACATAACGGGCATCGAAACTCATGTTAAATGCAAGTGAAGTTCTCCTATCCCGAAAACAGTTGCATAACTCATTATGGACAATGTTGGGAATGACTTTATTTAAAAAGTACTGCATTTTGTCCTCAAGACGCTGACAGACACCATCCCAAGACATAGCAGGGTTAATCGGACGTTAGGAGTTGATGCTGGCGGGAGAACTCTGAGAGCCATGGCTGCAGAAGGCAACGGCTGCTGTGGTGTTCATGTTACTCTCAAACCCAAATATACGACCATTTTTGGGTTTACCAGTTGCAGTCACCCATGCTGCAGGATCAAAAGGCGAATGCTGAGTGGAGTCATCGCCATATTGCTCTACCATTTGCTGCTTGTATGACTCCTACAAAGTAATGATTACAATATGAATTAATAATTAAAAATTATAATGTTTATACTAATTCATAGTAACTTGTATATTACAATGTTCATGTTACTAACAAACACATCCTTGTAAGGCACAAAGTCTCATTTTTCTGCTTTTTGTAATATTAAATGATAAAAGAAATGATTAATAAGTATGTAGAAATACTTACAAATTTGACAATATATATATATATATATATATATATATATATATATATTGATGAGTTACCATTTTCTTTTGGTGGCTCCCAAAAGTCCTAGATTCACCTGTGCGTAGATGGGCATTGGGCATCTTCGCTCAGTTTTGTGCAGCCTTTGCTGAGCGGTTTCGAAATTCATTGCTCGCCCACTTGTCGCACATGCCTTCCTAATAATCTCTCTTGATAATAGAAGGCCCATGACCCTTCCATTGCAGTGGATTATCTATCTCACCAACTGTTTTTTTTTTGTTGCAGTCTTCATATTGTGTAGTATGTTGGCAAATCGATTGACAACCACCTTCTGCCATACTACCCTCGCGTCTTTCTCTTCGTTCGCAGTCGTGAAGTGATGAAAAACCTATAAATACTTTCAGAAAGTTAGTACACATGAGTATAATAAAAAATTAAATACGAGACACATTAGTTATGATAAACGATTGCATACCATGAATGAGAACATTAATTTGTCCAACACCTCCATCGGGTACTTTTTCCATTGCGCGATCGATCCTAGAAGATGTTGCAGTAGTGACTTCCTAATTTCTTGTATTATTTTTTGTTGTTCAAACCTCGAACTGCATATGAATTGATACACATTAACAATCGACCGACGATATACACTATTTATAAGATAAGTATTGGACAAGTGACAATGAAATACTTACGGTCAACTATCGATATACACTATTTGAATGAGTCATCGTGTGTCACACTGAGAAGACCCTACATCCGACGTTGTCTCATGATGTATATGAGTAGCTAGTATAGGTGGGTCATGTGTAGGCGAAACATCACCTACAGAATAATGAGTTAGAAATTCACACAATGCACATTTAAACTAATCAAGTATACAATTATTTAAATGATATACCTATCGAAGCATTGCGTGAAGACGAAGATTGAGACTGCTTATCACTGAGTTGGGATCTTATAAAGACGATTAACAAGTAACAGTGTTTATATCAACATATAAGCAAAAACATAATGAATGCCCATATTTAAATATAATACAAAGACATTTAACTAATGATGTCTCACGTCCTCCACTTAGTTTTCGACCACTGTGAACTTCACGAACCATATTCTAATAAATAAAAATGTTATTTAGACCAGTTACATGATATGCAATTTCATGGATACATATTCAAATAAAAAATAACTTCATGCAAGCATGGATACAGTCACATCAAACATGGCAATACATTCAAATCATTCATAGCATATTAATGTCAAATATGTACCTGCAACAAACACATTCAAATCATTCACTAAATTGAGTATGCTTCCTCATCACTTATTTTACTTTCATATACTTCTTCCTCCTCATCTTCGTCCTCTTTGTATTCTTCTACATTAGGTGCCCATCCACTTGGTATATCATTTGGATCGCATTCTTCCATACATGTGCCATCCGATAATGGAGATATGACATGCATATCATATCTGACATCGTGACCATAAGAGAAGTCATACATATCATCTGATTGATAGTAATCACTCTCTTCAGTTAACTTGTGTTCCTGTAACTGATCATACTCGGGGTATAATTTAGACTTCACCTTACAAACTACCCACCATTCATTTCTATATGATTTCTTTGTACTCGGATATGAAGTATAGTAAACTTGTTGAGCTTGCGAGGCTAATATAAATGGTTTATATGTTCCAAACCTTGATTTATGATTCACTTCCACAATGCCTGAGGCTTTGTCGACTCTTGTTGTTGTGGGATCAAACTAATGACACTTGAATAAAGTTACACTATTATTTGTGCCTAAGTAAGTCAATTTCATTATTTCTTCTACAACATTGTAGTAGTCATGTTCATTTTCATGGTAGTTGCTACCCTTAATGCACACATCAATATTCATCGTTGACTTGTTAACACCGTAGTCTTTTATATGTAATCGATAACCATTTACGATGTACCTGTTGTAACATTGCACAACTTTGGTCGGACCATTTTGTAAATCACATATTCCTTGATCTTTAACATCACCACGGCGAACCTACATGCATAAACAATGACTGTGATCACGACCAATTAAGTAACTTATTATTGTTTATATAGAAAGAATGTATGTCATCGTCCTTACCAAATCTTTCAACTATGCCACAAACTTATTTTCACGTTCTTTCTGTACTTTTGCATCAGTGAGATGTGGAAGTTTTCTTTGCAACTCCAGATCAAATCGTTTGCACTTAACAAATACTTATATTACCGAACCATGTATGCACGTATAAAACTTAGTGTTACATATTAAGTATACTTACTCGATGTATGGGCCGATTGTTGAGCAATTAAAAAGGATATAGATTTGTGCTGCGTCTTGCTCTCGATCTTCCAAGAGTCTTGACCGACAACTATCAAATACATGCCCAAGTGGTTGAAATATCGATAATTTGTCAGATACAATAAATTGTTCTTCATCATCATTACTAGGTAGGCATGTGTAACATGTTGAAATATGAAGTTTAAATTAAATAGATGAGAAATTTGAAATCTCTTCTGAAGTGTACGCCTCACAAATAGAGCCCTCTACTTTTGCTTTATTCTGAACCTTTTTTTTTAGGTCAAACATGCATCTGTCAACAATATACATCTCGGATTGCAATAAATTTCTCAATAGCATTCAAAAGAAAAATATAAAAATATATATATCTTTCAAATGAGTACATCCACTGATATTGCACAGGACCACCAACCCTTAGTTCATATGGTAAATGTATGATCACATATTCCATAACATCAAAAAATGCTGGCGAAAATATCTTCTCTAGCTAAAAAATAGTAGTGACAACAGAATCTTCGAGATTTTTTACCTCAGATACTACGACTTCTAATGCGCACAATGTTCTAAAAAATCTACTCAACTCGAACAATACTCCCCATATAAGTTTGTCTAACATATCATGAAATGATAGGGGTATCAACCATTGCATAATGGCATGACAATCATGGCTCTTCAACCCATATAATTGTCCCTCGTCTATCTTCACAGCTCAAGCAATGTTAGAGATGTATCCATCTGAAAATCTCAATTGTCTCAACCATTGACATACTTGCTTTACGTGATCTGGTCCAAGCATGTACCTTGCCTTTGGTTTCAGTACTTTACCATTGTACTCTTTGAGTTCCAATTCTGGTCTTTTACATAATACTTTAAAATCCATACGAGCCTTCGAATTATCCTTCGTTTTCCCTTTCACATTCATTACCGGATTGAACACATTATCAAACACATTTTTCTCCATATGCATCACATCCAAATTATATCGTATCAATAAGGTCAGCCAATATGGTAGTTTTTAAAATATAGATTTCGTTGTCCAATTGTGATCCTTCCCAAATCCAAGGAAGGGCATCGAGCTACGGGCATTTGTCAGTCCACATAAAAAGTATTGCAATCTTCTTAAAATCTCTATGTCAGACAACCTTGTAGGTAAACTGTCCATTTTAGTTGTGCCTACTCGAAAGACATTCATTTGTTGTCGGAAGGGATGGTCGCTAGGTAGAAATCGACGATGACAATCAAACTAGTACGATTTTCTTCCATACGTCAATTTAAAAGATTTTGTATCCTCCATGCAGTACAGACATGCCAACCTACCATGTGTGCTCCAACCAGATAACATACCATATGCAGGAAAGTCACTAATTGTACATAGAACAACAACTTTCATATTGAAGTTTTATTTTTTATAGGTATCGTACGTGAGAACACCGTCATCACACAGTATTTTCAGTTCATCAATCAATAACCTTAAATATACATCAAGATTTTGGCTCAGAGAAGTCGGATCAGGGATCAATAGAGACAAAAAAAGATTTTAACACTTCATACACAAGCTTGGAGGAAGGTTGTATGAGGTGATAAGTACCGATCAACACGAGTATAGGGTTGATCTACCCCCAAATGGATTAAATTCATCTGTACATAAACCTAGCTTAACATTTCTCACTTCCATTCCGAAGTTCTGATGAGTATGATCAAAGTGCTTTCAAGCTTCTGCATCAATAGGATGTGTGATCTTGTCTTCATCATGTCAAACTTTATTTGCATGCCATATCATTTGTTTAGCTGTCCTTTAAAACATATATAATCGTTGCAATCTAGGGGTGAGAGGGAAGTAGCGAAGTGACTTGTATAACACTTCTTTTGACGTGCTACCATTTCTCCTTGTCTTTAACTTGAACTAAGGATATCCACATGTTGAACATGATTTGCCATTTCCTTGATCTTTGAAATACAATATGCAGTGATTTGGACAAGCATCTATCTTTTGATACCTCATACCTAGAGCATTGACCATAACCTTCGCATGATAGAGATTTTCTAGCAATTTCTCATCTTTGGGCAACATACTCTTCACAATGGAGCACAAATGGTCAAAACATGATTGACTCAAATTATACTCTGACTTCAAATTCAGTAGTTGAAGAACTGTAGACAAATTAGTGTCACTCTCGCAACCATTCTACAGTGACTCATCATCATCTCTAAGTAAGTCATAAAATCTACTAACTGCATCGTTTGTTGCTTCTTCCTCTACCCTAGTTGGTGCATCACTATGTCCCATAGTATAACCCATTTATGATTCTGTGACATCAAATATCAAATCCACATATGGATTATCGTGCACCACATCTACCTATGCATCAAAATTATTCTAAAATTCTTCACCATGAAGCATCCAATTCTGATAACCACTAACAAAACCCTTCATGTATAGGTGATTTCTAACACCATGAGGTTCTACAAATCAATTGTTCTTACACACCATACATGGGCATCTGATCTGACCGGTGGGATCCACTTTATCGACACTTGCCGTTGTGAATTCAATAAAACTGTCAACACCATCTATATATTCATGTGACACCTCATTATCAACTATCCTATGGTACATCCATTCACGGTTTGCACCCATTTTGTCCTACAATGTTACAGATATTATCATCACCAGTAAAAAGAGAATCTTAATTGTAACGCCCCAAAAGTTTGACTTGAGAAAAGAGAATTTGAATGAAATTCAATTTGAAAGTCAAAGTTTGCAGCTAAGTTTTTTAGTGATACAAGAGGTTTTCAATAAAAGCACGAGTCGATTCTTTCGAGTACGTTAGCCAAAAGATCCAGCAACAACCCATTTCCTATCTAACCCAAACAGTGAACAAAAAGACAAAAAACTTTATCGATAAGAGGTTTAGTTTGTACAGAACAATGAGGTCATCCACCCCTAACAACAAAAGTATAAAACCCGAAGTGAAGTAGCCAGAACGCCGACAAGAAAGATGAGGCTTTGACCATGTAGCATTGCACCACCAGCTGTAAGGAGAGACTATCTGTCACCTACACCCATAAAAATGGGGTCAGTCCTGTGAAAACTGGTAGGTGCGCAAAAAGAATAAGAAGAACAACAACAACTAATGTGAAGCATGCTTATATCTAAGTAGAGAATCTTATGATAGAAACTAGTGCAACAGGCAGAAAGCAAGTGAATAGCCAATATTGTAGCAAAGCTAACATAAGTATCATCATGAGCACAACCAGGCTAATATTACAGTGATGCAAAATCTAACTATAAGCAGTTGCAATATGACTAACCATGCATACTTTTAACTATCGCAAGCAGTAAGCCAGTAGCAAGGTAAAACACGCAGTCAAGCTCAAGTGCAGAGAACTGCTGTGATATCACCCAGATGCAAACTTAATGATACTATGAGTATATCATAATTTATTCTGATTATCAGTTGACCATTGTGGGTACGCATAAGGCATAAAACGTAGAGACAACTGATATCGATTCAGGGGTCCATTATGCTATATATTTTATCATACCCCAAATGACTGACTGAATCCGCTCCTAAGGGGACGACAGGTGACCAAGAGAGTAAGTCTCTAGAGGCGAAAAGGGCCTATGGATGCATCCAACTTCTGCAGAAGTGTTAGGCGGCTACCACTTAGGATACTTATGATAGCCCCAATTTTTCCTACCTCCGATGTTTGGAAAAAAATGAACATTTGCTCATAATAGCCATTATTTGCTTGACCATCAAAGTTTTTATATCATCCATCCTCTCCCTTGATGAACCATCTCGAACAAGTACAACGAAGGGTTTTTCTTCATCGTCGCCTTGTTCTATATGCCTTGGTCTATTTGATCCACTCGAGCATCTTGCCTGTGAAGGTGCATGATTATCAATTAGTGAATGTCCACAATTATGCTTTATTGCATACCATGAGGTTTAACAACCTCGTGCTACTCATCGTAGTGTCACATAACATCAATGTCAAGGGATACGACTACGATGATAGCCAAGGGTCACAAAAGGCACCCAAAACAAGCTCGAACCTGTCACCATGCTCGAGAAAAACCTAAGCAATAGAGGAAATTGCATAACCACAATTTATATGGCACAAGCAAGAAATAAAGCAGTAAGAGCATAAACAAGCAAGTCAGAAACAAAGCCAAGGCACGTAAAGCGCAAGCCGACAGAAAGTAAAGTATTGAAAAGTAAACAGCCAAGGCGCATAAAGCGCGGGGCAACAGAAAGTAAAGTGCTGAAAAGTAAACAGCCAAGGCGCCTAAAGCACGGGGCAATAGAAAGTAAAGTGCTGAAAAATAAACAGCCACGACGCATAAAGTATGAGGCAATAGAAAGTAAAGCGCTGAAAAGTAAACAACCAGGGCGCATAAAGCGTGGGGCAACAGAAAGTAAAGTGTTGAAAAGTAAACAGCCAGGGCGCATAAAGCGCGGGGCACCAGAAAGTAAAGTGCTGAAAAGTAAACAGGACAAGGATGAAAGTGCAGTACGATCGAGGCAACGAGCACTAGAGGGGGGGTGAATAGTGCTTTTAAAAATTGTCTGCGGAATTTTAACGAATTTTGCAATTCGCAAAGCAAACACACAAAGAACACAATAATTTATCCTGGTTCGGTCTTTCCCGACCTACATCCAGTCCCCAAGCAAAACCCGCTTGAGATTTCCATTATCAACCTTGTGTAACTATAAGATCATACAGACCAAATCCGATCTCACTTTCAGTAACACACCTACTAAAAACAAACAACTCCTTTAAACGAAGGAGTCCTTTCTTTTACAGAAAATTGAAATAAGTAACAACTTACAATACAACCTATGAGCCCTTCTTATGAATGCAAATAAGATGCAATTGGCTTTTGAGGTTGTTGAAATACTCTACTCACAAATTCACTGTCTCTTAAAGGAATTTGAGTGAAAAACTGAAGTAAAAAATATAACGTGAGTGAGAAAATGAATATGAGTGAAAACAAAGAGTAATTGATTTAAATTGATTGAATTGCAGTGCTTTTGAGTGTAGAATGCACTCATATTTATAGTTGAAAGTTTCCATACGTTGAGGGTATGAAAGGGTGTCAAAACAGTCAATTTTGAACGATCAAAACGTTTGAAAAATGAAAAGACACGCCTTTTTAAAGTTTCAAGAAAAACGGCAAAATTAGTCGACTGGAATAGTAGTTAGTCGACTGATAATTAGTTATTAGTAGACTGACAGTTATCGTCGGTCGACTGATCTGTTTATCGAGCCGTTTGAAAATCTGAACTTTTGAAACTTAGTCGACTAGAGAAAAAGTTAGTCGACTGATAATATCATCAGTAGACTGAAAAACCCTTCAGTCGACTGCTGCTAAATTTTTCTGAAAATACATGTTCTGTTCAGTCGACTGATAATATCATTAGTCGACTGCTGCTAAATTTCCAGAAAACATACATTCTGTCCGGTCGACTGATAAATTCATTAGTCGACTAATTTGACAAAAATGACATTTTGTTTAGAAAATTTGGCACGAAAGGATTAGTCGACTGGTGAGTCTATTGGTCAACTAATAAACACGAAAATTTAAGAAAAGAGTTTTCTAAAAAGATTTTTATGAAGGGTTCTTTTAGAAAAGTTTTTCTAAAGACTTTTTAGGTGAAATGCAATCGAAATATGCACTCTAAGTAAGGCTCTTACAAGAATCTAAGACTTTTAATGAATTTAACATTTGCACACTAGTCTTCAAAGATTCTTCATCGAATTCTTCAATTCTTGTCATCTTTCTTCATCGCCTTAGCTGAAATGCAGTTGATGTACTTGTTCATCATCAAAACCTTGTACTTGAAGTATCATGTACGGCTTCAGTGGCGTAACAATCTCCCCCTTTTTGATGATGACAATCTTAATCAAAGATGAAGCGCTTAGATGCATAGATGGAGATTTTACTCCCCCTATCAATATGCTGCAAAACATTAAAAGTTAGTACATTCAAAGCACATATATCACATATTGATTGGTTTGCATTTTCATCATTACTTCATTCCATGTCATAATGCAAGGTCTATCTTTTTCTCATGCAGGGTCTATCTTTTTCTCCTGCAATTTCCATCATGTGTCTACCAAGTGTGTCTACCAAGTTCTATCTTTTTCTCCCACTTTGTCATAATAAAAAAAGAGTAAGGGCAAAAATAGTATAAGCAAAATGCAATTTCAAGTTCAAAATATTACAACCCATAAAGTATCAAAGTTTAGAAAACAAAGATTAAAAAAGTAAGTTAAGCAAGTCATTGATTGCAGTAATATCTTTCTGAATCGAAGAAAGTTGTTGAGTCACATCTTCACGAAAAGTGCGTTGATGCAGCTTCAAAGCTTCCAGTCGCTGCAAAATTTCATCATTGTCTTGACTTGTAGAAAATTTCTTTCATTTTGCTTGAGATGAAGGTGTCGCAGAAGATGGTGAGGTTTCAGAAATTGATGGTTCAGTAGGATCAGATGGTTCAGTTTGATCAAAGTTTAAAGGAGGCAAATATTTAATTTTCATTCGTTTAAAAATGGTTTGATCAAAGAACTCCCTTTGCTCAATATACTTTTTATTGGTTAAGGGAACTTTGAAATGTCTGAAAATACGAGTTAGAAGACATCCATAAAGAAGAGAAGGTTTTTGTTTCCACAAATTAGTAAAATACACGTTGGCCCAATTTACAGAAATATTTCCAAATAAGACATAAAGAGCCGTAGAAAGATCTGTGGAATAGTAATCAAAAGATTCAGTTTTAGGTAGAACATTGTGGGCAAGGATTCGTCCAGCAATGCGTGCACGAGTTTGAAGATTAATATTTTTGAAAGGAGGACAATAAGGAGCACCAGGAAGAAGAATTTGTTCAAAAATTCTTTCATCATTAAGTTCAACAGTATTGAAAAGAGTGTCTGAAGGTGGAATTTCTAAGATTTGTCCAAGCATTTTAGAATCAAACTCAATTTCAACATCACGAACAAGAGAGGAAAGAACTCCAATTTCATGATCAATTTGTAAATTCGTGTAAAACAAGTGAATGAAAAAAGGATAATAAAGGGTGTCTGCACAGACATCAAAAAGATGTGAAATACCTGAAAATAATTCTCTAATTTTGTAACAAGAAAACAGGTGAAAGAGGACATTTCGGCCTGGTAAAATAGGAAGTGCAGAAATCGATCCAAATGTATCATATAAAAGAGGATTTCGGAGTAATCTGAGAGAAAATCCATGTTTTGCTGAAGGTGTAGGAGGAGGAGAACCTTTTGCAGATGCAGTCTTCGAACGAGGCATGGTTGAAATAGATTCACCCAAACAAAAAATTAGTTGCAGAGAATGATGTCGGCTTCTAAATGACGTCCGACGGAAGGAAGATGTTGTCCGGCGTTGTGAAGGAGAACCAATGCAACAAAAACACTGAATAGACGAGGAGGAGTCCGCGGTGGATGACGGCAGATGCGAGGAGGCTGCCACAAGGGGATTCCGGCGAGAACTGAAGATGCACTGGTCACGGCAAGAGGATTCCGGCGACTCCCTGTCACGGCCAGAAGAATCCGGCGTGGAGAGGTTCGAACGACACTCTGAGGGTTTTTCGGAAGAGAGAGAGAGAGTAAAAAAAATCCAAGGGTAAGAGAGATAGTGAGAGAGGGTTTCGTTTTAAAAAAAAACGAAAGGGTGCGTGAAAATGAAATGATGCCCAAAAAAAATCCAAGGGGTATCAGGTCGCTTCAGTTAAAATTTTTTAAAAAAATTTTAGTCGACTAAAATTTTATCAGTCGACTAATAAGGTGCGACTCATTAAAAAAAAATTAAAGCATCAGTCGACTAGAATTTTATCAGTCGACTAATAAGGTGCGAATTTGAGATTTTGTTCAAAAAATCAATATTTTATAAATCCAAAAATGAGCAAATGCCTAGTTCTCTCCTAATTCTCATAAAATCTTCATTTTTAAATGGTTTAGTGAAGATATCTGCATGTTGTTCATTAGTGGAAATAAAATTTAATGAAATATCTCCTTTTAACACATGATCTCTTAAGAAATGATGTCTAACTTCAATATGCTTAGTCCTTGAGTGCTGAATAGGATTTTTCGAAAGATTTATAACACTAGTGTTATCACAATAAATAGTTGTTGTGGAGTAATTCAAACCAAAATCTTTTAAGGTCTGTTTCATCCATAATACTTGTGAACACGCTAGACTAGCCACTATATATTCTGCTTTAGTTGTTGAGAGTGACACTGAAGTTTTCTTTTTACTAAACCAAGAGACCAAGGAATTTCCTAAGAAATGACA
This sequence comes from Nuphar pumila, assembly GCF_984573655.1. Lineage (NCBI taxonomy): Eukaryota > Viridiplantae > Streptophyta > Magnoliopsida > Nymphaeales > Nymphaeaceae > Nuphar > Nuphar pumila. The sequence goes on along the minus strand of NC_143257.1, from coordinate 123,948,962 downwards.
AGTTCCGCTAGTACTCTTGCGATCAGATTTACTTCTTGCAAAATCTGCATCACTATATGAAACTAAATCAAAGGAAGATGATTTTGGGTAAAACAAACCAAAATCTGAAGTATCTTTCAAATAACGAAGAATTTGTTTTACTGTAGTTAAATGAGATTCCTTTGGATTAGCTTGAAATCTCGCACACATACAAACACTAAATATTATATCAGGTCGACTAGCAGTTAAGTATAATAGAGATCCGATCATACCTCTGTAGAGCTTAGTATCTACATTTTTACCATTTTCATCTTTATCAAGAGAAGTAGTTGTACTCATAGGATTTCTTCTTGATTTTGATGAGTCCATCCCAAACCTCTTGAGAAGTTCTTTTGTATACTTAGCCTGATTGATGAAGATTCCTTCTTCAGTTTGCTTTATTTGAAGTCCAAGGAAGTAGTTTAATTCGCCCATCAAGCTCATTTCAAACTCTTCCTGCATAGCTTTAGCAAATTCTTTACAAAGAGAATCATTAGTAGAACCAAATATTATGTAGACTTTTTAATTTGTAGACTTTTTCTTGATATTTCTCATTTTCAAAGCCTGGAGGTTGCTCTACATAAACTTCTTCATTGATGTGTCCATTTAAGAATGCACTCTTAACATCAATTTGATATAACTTAAAGTTCATGTAACTAGCAAAAGCAAGCATCATTCGAATTTATTCCAAACGAGCCACTGGTGCATAGGTTTCATCAAAATCTATGCCTTCTTCTTGATTATAGCCTTGTGCTACTAGCCTTGCTTTGTTTCGAATGACTTCGCCATTTTCGTCCAGCTTATTTCGGAACACCCATCTTGTTCCAATTACTGGATGATCCTTTGGTCTATCAACTAGATCCCATACATCATTCCTAGTAAATTGGTTAAGTTCTTCAGACATAGCCAAAAGCCAAAATTCATCATCACAAGCCTCATTGATATTCTTTGGTTCTATTTTAGATATGAAAGCAATATTTGCAATATATTTTTTTAATTGCCTTCTAGTTTGGACACCACTCTTTATTTCTCCAATAACTTGTTCATGTGGATGATTAGAAACTTCTTTCCAAACCGATTAAAGAGGAACATTTTCTTGAGAAGTACTCTCTATCAAAGGTTCTTCTTGAAGTATTACTTCTTCTCCTTCACTTAGAGGTATAACCTGCTCACAATTCTCATCAAATGCAACATGTAAAGATTCTTCAATGCAAGATGTTCTTTTATTAAAAATACGATAAGATTTACTTCTAGAGGAATATCCAAGAAATATTGATTCATCTGATTTTGAATCAAACTTATCAAGATTATCTTTGGTATTTAACAAGAAACATTTACTACCAAAAATTTTGAAATATGAGATCTTTGGTATACGATCATAATACAATTCAAAACATGTTTTATGTAAAATTGGTCGAATAAGAACACAGTTTAAAACATAACATGTTGTATTTATTGCTTCAGCCCCAAAGTATTTTGGTAATTTTTATCTTGAAGCATGGTTCTAGCACATTCTTGCAAAGTTCTATTCTTTTTTTTAACAACTCCATTTTGTGGAGCCGCTCTAGGAAAATCAAAGTTGTGAGATATACCATGTAAATCACAAAACTTTAGAAAAGATTCATTTTCAAATTCACCACCATGATCACTATGAATTTTAATAATAGATGTAGATTTTTCATTTGTAATTCTTCTACAAAGTTTGGAAAATTCAGAAAAGCAGCATTTTTGCTTTTTAGAAAAATTACCCATGTAAATCGAGAATAATCATCTACTATAACAAAAGCATACTTGCTACCATTCAAACTTTGAATTCTAGATGGTCCAAATAAATCTAAATGTAAAAGTTCAAGAGGACGTTTTGTTAAAACTATATCTTTTGCTTTAAAAGAACTCTTGATTTGTTTACCCCTTTGGCAAGCATCACATAAGTGATCCTTCTTATATGGTATTCTAGGTAGGCCTCTAACAAGATCATTCTTGGATAATTTTGAAATATTTTTAAAATTAACATGTCCAAGTCTCTTGTGCCATAACCATTGAATTTCATTTGAAACAATAAGACATTTTTCATTAAAAGTGGGTAACTCATCTAGATATAGTTCATACACATTGTTCCTTCTTTTACCTTTAAAATTGATCTTTTTAGATTGAAAATCAAAAATTAAGCATAAATCATGTTCAAAAGAAACATGAAAACCTTTATCACATAATTGACTAATTGATAATAAATTATGCATTAAACTATCTACTAAAAGGACATTTTCTATCAAGGGAAATTTTGAATTACCAATGTTACCTATACTGATTACTGGGGGCTCCGCCCAATGTCGAACAACAAGTGGCGGGGGCTCCGCCCCCCTGCCGACAAACGAAAAGGGACAGGGGGAACGGAGCCCCGTGTCGAACAGCAAGTGGCAGGGGGCTCCCCCCCCCACCCTGCCGATAAACGAAAAGGGATAGGGAGAACAGAGCCCTCTGTCAAACAACAAGTGGCAAGGGGCTCCCCCCCCCCCCCCCCTTAAGGAACAAGAAGGGACAGGGCGCACAGATCCTCCTGTCGAACAACAAGTGACTGGGGGCTCCGCCTCCCCTGCCGACAAACAAAAAGGGACAAGGAGAACAGAGCCCCTTGTGGAACAGTAGGTGGCAAAGGGCTCTACCCCCTTGCCGACAAACGAAAAGGGACAAGGGGAACATAGCCCCTTGTCAAACAGCAGGTGGCAGGGGGCTCCACCCCCCTGCCGACAAACGAAAAGGGGCAGGGGGAAAGGAGCCCCCTATCGAAGGTTTTTGAAGGTTGAAGACGGATTTGGAAAAGTTAGATTTTCTAACTTAAGATTCAGAATAGATCTTGAGTTTTGAAATAATCAAAAATTGAGATGAACCTGAATTTGAAGAAGGGAGATTTAAAAAATGAATATAGATTTCAAAAATGATTGAAAGATCGTATTTGAGAAATGGAGTGAAATTCTAGATTTAAAGTTTGAAATCAGAATGGGTCTTGGGTCTAGGTGGAATTTGAAAACAAAATTGGATTTTTAGATATGAATTTTAAGATGAATTTGAATCCGAAATCTGGAATCCTAAATGGCATTGGATCCAAAGTCTGAAATCCAAGACGGAGTTGAATCCAGAATCTGGAATCCTAAAATGAAGTTGGATCTGGAGTCTGGATTTTGAATATGTAATTGGGTTTTCATATCTAAATTGAATTTGGATCTTTAAAATATCCAAGTTGAATTTAAAAGTGGAAAATCATATTTTGAGAAATCCAGAATTGAATTTGAGAATCCATATTGAATCTGAAGTGGATTTGAGAAATCCCCATGGAATTTGAAGATAGAATTAGATTTTAGAAATCCAGAAGAAATATGGAATTGGATCTGAGCGGTCTAAATTAACTTTTGAAATTTGGAAGGATAGAGAATAAAACTTGAATCAGGAGATGAATCTCGAAATTTTCAAAGTTAAATTGAACTTTGATCTGAAATGTTGAATTTTGAATTTGAAATTGAATTCTGAAGATAAATTTGGAATTTCAAAGTTGAATTGAACTTTGAAATTTCGATTTTGAATGGGAAATTGAATTTTTTAATGTAAAAAATGAATTTTGAAATTTCAAAGCCAAATTGGATTTTGAATTTGAAATTTGAATCTTAAAATGAGATAGAAAAAATGAATTTAAAATAAGAGTTGAAGGTTTGATTTAAGAAATAAAGAAAATATTTGGAAAATATATCTCAAAATCACTTGATTTTGGAAAAGAATGTTTTGAAAATATGATATAATTCTATCCTAAATGATGAAATGAATGAAAGAATTTGAAATTTGGTTTTGAAAATCATATTTCATTCTTTAAATGAATTGAAATAAGATTGAAAATATAATATATATCTGACTATGGTCATAAGATGTATTATATAATAATCATACTTAAATTTAAATGAAGAATAAAACACATTTTTTGTGCCTTTATAGAGTTTAAAATGAAATTAACTCTCAATATATCCTGACTATGATCATTGATATATATCTTGAGTTAATTTTAAGTTAAACTCTAATAAAAGAAGAAAATATTTGAAAATATGATAATTTTTGAAAGGAGATCCAGTGTTATTCCACAAAAGATTAAAATCCTAAGTCTTGTTCACACCCTGACTATGGCCATTGATGCAAATCATCAACTTAGGATTTAATCACCTTTTATTAGAATGGTGCACGTGTCATTCGTGTTCCCATTCGTGAATTTTTGAAACAAAAGAGAAAAATAACATGAAACAAGCATTTTTAGCAAATATGCATGCTCATACAGTCTAATCTAGTACTGGAAATGTAAAATTTCTCATTGATATCTAGCTATTACATAACTGAATTCAAATTTGAAATTGTAATTTCTAAGATGAGAAAGAAAATGACACTTTTCACACATTTTCCTGCAAAACAAGGTTAGCATACAACAGAGATACAAAATATGAGAGAAACCCAGAGCTTGCATTGAACCTAAGGTGCATGTCTATATGCTAATGAGGGGAACTACATGAAAATGTGTATACATTTAGTGAATGTTTGTGATGAATGGGGCAAATGAGTAAGTGGGTTGAAAGTGAAAACATCAATCAAGATGTGATGATGAGGTATCATGAATGTGAGGAACTAGGTTTGGTATGCATCATCAAGCGATTTTCTATGCTATTCTCTGGTGCAAGATGGTCAAGCCAACGAATTCCGTTGTTTCTTGGACACTTCATTTAGCAAGGCAAGAGGATAATAACCCCATGTCATATCTACAAATGGGACTTCTTTTGCAAGGTTACTAAGTGATTTCAAAACTCTTAAAATGACAGATAATCTGGATATAGGCCAACCCCTCAAAACTATTCTTCATCTACTTACCTCATTTTTGGCCACTGATGGCTCATAAACAACAATTAGCATGTATACTCAACACAAGCAATCACTCCATGCTTCACAATGCTATCAAAATTCCAACACCTCTCAGACCCACTGGATTCGAATACTTGGGATCCCAACTGAAAATCCTGGGAAAGCTACAGTCGCAATAAGCCTGTTGATAGGCCCTACATCTTTCAAGGAAGTATGTTTTTATTTTCTCAAATCCAGCCCTTGCTGGAGGCTCATTACAGGTGGATCAGGGAGATTATTTATACAATGTGGTAGAAGTATGTGATGTAGTTACAGTTGAGAGATGGGAAACTACTGGCATAGGAATGGGCTATGGGTGATGTTGCAGGGAGTATAAGAGGCAATGCACATATGTTGCGTACAGGGGGGGGGGTATGGAGAGTGGGTGTGACAGGGCATAAAAAGTAGATGGAATGTTGTGACTAATGGAATATTAAAGCTAATGGAATGCTACAACTAGTGATGACATGCAAATACTCATGGAAAAATGAATGGGGATGAAACAAAAATAAAATAAGCACAGGTGGGATGTAGGTGAAGTTAAAATGCTGTAAAGAGAGGTGCTAGTGTATGTATAACAGTAAATGGATGATGGAAGTGAGGAAGTGGTATATTGCAACAGTACAGCAGGTGGAATGAATTCAGAAAATATGTTGGGTAAACTGGTAGGATGCTGGGAATGAAATAAGGTGGTAGAGATGAAGGTACTAAATGTGGATGGTGATGTGAGGCAGTGCACTTAACAGGTACAACCAATCAAGCTTGCTGCGAGGCAAAGGTGATGATGGGAGTGAGGTTGGAGACGTGTTGATGCAAGATGTGGTGCTACAGGAAATGGTGGCTGAAAGTAAAGGTATGTATGATGAACACATAGGCGCAAGGTGTTGTGGGTGTTAGGTGCCTAGGCTACAGCAGACATATGGGGAATATGCATCAGGTATTGCTGTTGAAGGTGAAGTAGGGCAGTTAGCAGGGGTTGTGATAGAGGTAATGATAGTTATGGGTTGTTGTTGTGAAAGAATATGATGATGGGATGATGTGCTGAAGGTGATGGATTTACAGTAGATGCAATGGCAACAAGTACATTGAGGGTATGCTGGATGGTGGCAGGTGATAGCTAGAAGTAGACATGAATGGCAGTGGTGCCGTGTATCTATAGTAAAAAAATTTATAACACAGAAAGTGTAATAAATGACAGTACACAAATGTAGGATCAATAATAATTCAATGAAAGCTAATACCTGAGAATCGCATATACTATGATTTCTAATATACTACCCTTCAATGTCACTACATAAAACCCCAACCATTTTAATACTGTGGACGTATATCTGATAGATGCCAATGAGAATACGCATGGGTACCACCATGTTCCAACTCCTAATGTCATATAATAATGCTATATCAAGTAATCAATGAAGCAAAATCATCAAGCACATCAGATTTGGCAATCTGAATTATATCTTGAAAACAAGGATTGAGCGAGGTCATAACAAAAGGAGAATTGTGCAGTTTTAGGCACAGACACAAGGAATTTCCAGAGATCACTCGAAAAGGAAAAAAAAAGAAGCTAATAAGAGGACATGAACATTCAATCTCAGTTATAAGATCAACCAAAATCATTTCCAGAACTGACCAAAGCTCTCCTAGCGTAAATAACATAAAAGAAAAAGTGCCCAGTGTATCTATTGGGGTACAAATGTTAGCTGCAAACCTCAAAGTTTCTTGATCTTACCAAGCCCTCTTGTCAATATGCCAGCAATTTGATCTTGCAATGGGTGGCTTTGCACAGATAGCCTGAATTTGATGCATTGTAGCCTGAACCTTAAGTATGCCTTAAAGACAAAATCCTTTAACAACAAAGATCAAGGCACGCTTACTAAAGATACAACCCCTCATTCCAGACGTTACCAGACTTGGATAACCTCTAGAGAAATTCAGGAGACCAGAGTTTGTTTTACCTACACGACCCAAGAGTATCCACTTGTTATCAATGCTACATATTTTGATATGTCAAAGACCAACATCCATTAAGTCTCCGAGCTGTAGATAACATCCACCTCTTTTAAATTTCTTGGCAACTTCCTATTAGTTTTCAAATACCATCGTCTAGTGGGAGGTCTGATGCAATGTTGACTTAAGTGTTGATGGGAAATGCCATGTTATGCTGAATATTGGGTATTGTGAGGCTGACACAGGGGTATAGCTAATGAGATGATGAAGACGCAGAAGGTGCCAATGGAGTCGTATGCAATGACTGAACTGGCATGAGATGCATGAATGAAATGCACATTCTGCTGAACAACCAAATCCTACCTTTATAGATGCTCTGCTAAACAACCTAAAAAAAGGGACACACTGATGACTTGGTTTTACCCATTTGAGTTACATGAGTGGATTCTGCTGTGAATCGATCACACAGCAAGCACTGCAGTGTATCTCAGATTCATATAGTCAGTTGATACTTAGGTTTTAAATCACAAGTCGATCTCAACAAAAAATGATTTAATCCTTCACTAGTATGACCCAACAGGGCAATTTTAGCAGATCGGCTTATCAAGGAATCACAATCAACATGTTGATCTGATCTCAGATATGCAGCGGTAATGAACTATTATGAACTGTAGAAAATACAAAGTGGAACGCTATGGATGACCTTATGACTGATGCATAGGATATCAAAATGGAGCAAAAGTGACGATGATGAACTGAGAGAAATGGAAATTCGCAGAAAAGAAAGCACAATGAACAAATGCATTTGGTTAATACATCAGAAATTAAATAAGAAATCAAACGAGAAGATATATACATATATATAAATGTATACTACCTATTGTAGCCTCAAACTCTGTGAGCATAGGGGCGACATTAATGTTGCAATATGTATCATCGAGGCTGCAATAAGCAGATCGATGATACCAGGTTGCTTTTGGTGAAAAACAAAAATAAAAAGAAGAGCACCATGAAAGAAAACGCAGCAAAAGGAAAAAGAAAAAGAAAAAAAAAACATAGGAGAGGAAGATTGACCGCTTACCTGATTGCTGCATGGGGGTCGATCTTTTCCTTGTTTGCAAGATCTCTGAAGGAAGGAGTTCGAATGAAGGCTGGTGAGGGTCGAGAATAGGGGGTGCGATGGCCGATTGATGAATGCTAGATGAATCGAATTCCTTTAGGAGAAAAAGGGGATCAGAGGGATCGAGAGACTCGATCAGAAGGAAGAGAGGCTCGATCCGATGGCTGCAGGCAGTTTTTGCTACTACTGGTCTGATTTGAACTCTTTTACCAACAGGGAAAAGAAGGATTAGAGAAAGGGAAAGGGAAAGAGAATAGAGAGAAGACAAGGGGTGTTGGGGTGAAGAGGCGACCCAGAGGAAACGTGAAAGGGAGAGGTGAAGATGGATGCTGAAGGGAGAGCCTTGTAGTCGTTTAAATAAAGGGGGAGAAGAGAAATCTGGAAGGATGGCAGTTGGAGATGAGCGGGGGAGGGAGATGAAACTGTTGGCGATCAGCGGATGAGGGATCGAGCGAGAGAGAGCTCGATCTGCAATGGGAGGCCGTTGCGGGCTTTTCAAAGGGGATCCTTCAATTTTTTGAAAATTTTCAGAAAGATGGTTTTTTTAAGGACATTTTTCAAAAATGAGGGTGGAGCCTCCTTCCTGAAAGCTTTTTCATTTAGGTTTTGAAGGACCACCTAAAATACAAGGAGGACACAGAGGTTTTTAAAAGATGAGATCCAGACCAAGTTTTTGAAAGATTTTGATTTGTTTTGAAATTGTAAGATTTTCTGAAAACGAGGTTTTTGGAAAATACCTGGTCAAATTGGGAAATTGGTTTTCAGGAATAGATCGACGTCCAGAAATTTTGATAAAACTTTAGAATTCAGATCTTGAATTGAGATCGGACCCTGAGTTTGAGATAGATCTCTGAGAAAATATAAATAAATTGATTTTTTTTATTTTTTTGAAAAATAAGAGATCCGGTTTCAGAATTGAATCTAAATATCTGATTCGGATCAGAAATTGGGTTAGAAATGAAAATTGAGTCTGGATTTCAGTGGATCAGAGAAATGAATGGAAATTTGATTAAAAATTGACTCAATTTATTCAAAGAAAGGGACCTAGAGGCAAAAAGGATTTTTTTTGGAAAATTTGGGGTGTTTACAGGACCCAAAGATGATCCTTAAACCATATACTACCATCTTCCCTGAGACGGAAAGGAGTATCATCGTGTGTCGCTTTTGCCTTCAACCCTTTGTAGAGTCGATCATCCCTCTGTCTGGCAATAATCCTGGCAGACAAATCTGGGTGGACCACGCAATTTGACAAATGAAACGAGCCTGTTGAGGAAGCGAAAGGTTTTCATGAGACAAAGACCTCGATCATCTTCTATACAGCAGCTAACGCGCTGTCCAAGGGCCCAGAAGATTTGTGATTGAGGATATCCGTCACAATGTTCGCCTTTCTTGGGTGGTAGGAGAGAGAAAAATCGTAGTCTTTAAAGAACTCGAGCCATCATCATTGATGCATATTTAGTTTCATCTGGGAAAAAAGGTATTTGAGACTCTGGTGGTCAGTAAAGGCCTCGAACTGCGCTCTGTACAAATAATGTCACCATATCTTCAACATGAAGACTATGGCAGCCAACTCTAAATCATGTGTCAGATAATTCTTTTTGTGTGGCTTGAGCTGACGAGAGACATACGCTATCACCCTACCATTTTACATAAGGACACCACCGAGGCCCGTACCTGAGGCATCAATATAAATTATAAATTCTTCCTGACCAGAGGGCAAGGGCAGGATAGGGGCAGAAGTAAGCTCTTCTTTTAAAGACCGAAAGCTTTCCTCGCAACTATCGTCCCAAATAAACTTGGTCTCTTTCTTCAACAACTTGGTCATAGGCTGAGCAATCATGGAGAAATCTTGGATAAACCTTCGGTAATATCCAACTAACCCAAGAAAACTTCGAATGTCGCGTATGTTTTTCGGTTGTTGTCAGTTAAACACAACCTCAACCTTTGTAGGATCTACGGACACCCCTTCATTTGAAATGATGTGTCCCAGAAACATCACCTCCTCGAGCCAAAACTCGCATTTGGAAAACTTGGCAAACAAACGCTCTCTTCGTAGGGTCTCTAAGACAATGCTCAAATGTTCTCGATGTTGCTCCCAACTTTCTGAGTATACAAGGATGTCATCAATGAACACGATCATAAAAGTGTCTAAGAAAGGTCTGAACACCTTGTTCATAAGATCCTTAAAAGTCGTTGGGGCATTCGTGAGTCCAAAAGGCATAACAGTGAACTCATAATACCTGTATCGAGTTTGAAAGACCATTTTTGAAATATCATTCTTCTTGATATGGAACTGATGATATTCGGATCTAAGATCGATCATTGAGAAGATCCTGACTTTCTGTAATTGATCAAATAGGTCCTCAATATGTGGTAGCGAATATTTATTCTTGATTGTAACCTGGTTGAGCATCTGATAATCGATGCACAACGTTAAAGACCCATCCTTCTTCTTAACAAATAAGATAGGGGCTCCCCAATATGACACACTAGGGCGAATGAACCCCTGTACCAAAAGCTCCTGGAGTTACTTCTTGAGTTTCTCGAGCTCTGCAGGCACCATACCGTATGGGGCCTTCGAGATGGGTGCAAACCAATTCATGCCTAGGACAACGTCAAACTCAGACATCTCGAGTAAAATGGCACAAGCAGGTAAGTGTCGTTCTGCCACGATCACGTCTAATTCTGACAAGTAGGTGGTGCAAACCGTATTCTTCCCAATGGGGTTGCATACGTCTAAGACAGAGTCCAACCGAGATACGGATAATTATAATTGTGCAGCAAAACTTGTGGAAATAAATGTATGAGTGACACCACAATAAAAAAGAATGAAAGTTGCGCGATCAACAACTAAGATTGTACCTTGCATGAGATCCCCCTTCGTCAGTTGCTCGACTGTGGCCGCATAAACTCATTTAGGTACCTTCCTTACACAGCTAGTCTGCGATTGCTCTGGTTGCGCCAGTTGCGGTGCCTGCTGCTGCAGTTGGGGAGGCTGGGATGCATCACTTGCTCGCCTAAGGTCGTCTGCTACCTTCTTGCGACAATCCCAAATGTAGTGGCTAATCTTGCCATAATATAAGCAGTCACTTGTCTCATGGGGACAAAGTTGACCAACGTGCGATCCCTCGTACCTTCTGTAGGTGCCTTTGGAGGGCTGTCGTGGTGATGGACGGTACTGGTTTTGTTGCCTTTTTGCTGGAGGACTTGACTGCTTCACTCCCTCGATCTTGACGGGCAGAAGCGATTGCTTTCCTTCCTCAATCTTGATGGGCAAAATGGTTTCTTAGCCTGGATGCGGGGTTGAACCTTCTTTCGATTGCCACCTGCCGCAGGTGGCTTTCTGGTTTGAGCATTCTTCGTACGCTCTCAGTCCTCATTGAGAAAGGTGGTTGTTTCAACAACCACAAAGAAGGTTGCAGGCATACTCGTAAGAACCTTAGGTCTGAGCCCTTCCTTCAAACCCCTAATGAACTTCCTTGCCCGCTCACGTTCGTCTTCAAAGAGGTTGGGACAATGACGCTCCAGCTACTGAAACTTTGCTACATACTCGCTCAATGATAGGTTGCCCTGGCATAGTTCAAAGAACTCCATCTTCTTTTTCTCTCTCGCATGAGGGGGGAAATAATTGTTGAGGAACGCCTTTTTGAAGGTCTCCCAAGGCATCACACCCATGTTCAGGAATCACATCTTTCGAGTGGTATCCCACCATCCACGTGCCTCATCCTTCAGCCGAAAAGACCCAAACAAGGTCTTCTTCTCATCGAGGATCGAGAGGACCACAAAAACTCATTCAATCTCGCTGACCCAATACTTTGTTGCGTTTAGGTCCACTCCATAGGAGAAAATTGGAGGGTCCAACTTTAAGAGTTTCTCAAAAGTGACCCTCTGCTCAAAGGTAGGAGCCTGATCCCTGTGCGCAGTACCCTGACTCTGGATTGCCTCTGCCAACATATTGAGAGAATCCATAATGAATCCCCTGCACTCAAGCCCATCTCTGGTCGAATCCTCGTTCAGTTGTTGCGCCAATCTTTAACAGCAAACATAAGGTACAAGTCAGAATACACCAAGACTCACAAGAAAAACAGAATACTTTATAAATCCTTAAGTTATTACTTATACAAAATCTCAGCGATGCTGATGTACAAGCCAAAAGAACTTATCTGCACTGCAGTTCGCAGACTCTCTTATAAAAACTGAATAAAATTGTGCAAGCCCTATCTTCTTCTAAGGACGATCGAATTGCCGACAGTACTTTCTCTTATTACAAGTGTGCCTAAACCTACATCGAGGGGTAAAAGAGAGTGACTCATCGCAAGGAACCTCTACTTCATACATCGGCGTTAAAGGCGTGTAGTTAAGTGAGCCTGAATCGCTCGTAGTCGAATCTGAAATGTTGATTGGAGAATCAACATGTATTGGGAGCATCGGGCCCTCCAGAATTACCGGGGGAAATGGCTGCTCGAGGACCGCCAAGGGTAGATCTGACATATTCAGGTCTAGGATGGCAGCCTCTGGAGAAACCTGGGCCACAACAGCCGCATCGTGCTCCACCTTAAGGAGACAAGAGTCTAAGGTGTGCCCCAAATCCCCACAGAAGACGCACTCAATTGAGACCTCGATAAAACTATCGCTCCCTGACGCTTCTTGCGTAGCCTGCCGATTCACTCGAACTTGCATAGGTATATACCCACCCATCCGAGCATAAACCGAGGACCAAGTTGTTGCCAACGGTATCTAAAAGTTTGGCAGTAGCAGACTGCTCGTCTTGTGCGTAAAGGTCGATGGGGGTGGGTGGCTAGCCCAACACTCCTCCCAGGACACCCTACGTCCTCCCCTTTCTACAAAGAGTCCCCTACCCCTTACCGAATGAGCATGCATCCTACGTGGACCCCTATCGTGACAACCACTAGGACCAGCTGACGGATCCATTTGGCAAAAGTATTGATCAAAGCAAAAACAATACTTTAATTTATCAAATCCAAAATTAAAGGATAGCAAAGGTCTACTTACAGTGTGGTGGAATGCTCGATGGTCGAAGCTCAACCTTTCTCATTCTGGCTCTGATACCAAAAGTTGTAACGCTCCAAAAGTTCGACTTGAGACAAGAGAATTTGAATGAAATTCCTTTTGAAAGTCAGAGTTTGCAGCTAAGATTTTTAGTGATACAAGAGGTTTTTAATAAAAGTACGAGTCGATTCTTTCGAGTACGTTAGCCAAAAGATCCAGCAACAACCTATTTTCTAACTAACTATGATCATCGCAAAATTTTTCCTCTCTTGGTATTTCTCTCTCTTCCTTTTCTTTTCCTTTCTAGCCTCCTATTTTCCCTTTTTGAAGGAGAAAATAAAAGACATAAAAGAAGATAGAGGAAAAAAGAAATAAGAGAGAGAGGAACTCTTTTGCGAAGGTCTCACTTGACCTTAGTTTTGAAAAGATTTAAAAGATTACTCGCCTCCGTTTTGAAATATTTGCGGGAAAATTGAGAGACGGGGTTCGCTCGCCGATACGAGGTTCGACCATTCAAGGCGCCTTTATCAATGGTAATCGAACCAAGGATCGAATTTATGCCTTTTGCTTTGCCTTAATATTGTCTAAGAATTTATTCTAGGTCTAAAATGCACAAAGAATCATGCTTGTGCAAATGCAAAAGTTGTATGCTCTTTTGAGAAGAATTTGAAAATTTTATCCAAGTGATTTATGAAGAATATGATGAAGAAATGGTTTTTGAAAGTTTGAAGACGGACTTGGAGAGGTTAGATCTTCTAACTTAAGATTTAGAATAGATCTTGAGTTTTGAAATAAACAAAGATTGAGATGAACCTGGTTTTGAAGAAGGGAGTTTAGAAAATAAGAATTGAAAGTTGAATATGGATTTCAAAAATGGATTTAGAATTGAAAGTTAAGATGAAATTTTAAAGATAGGGTGAAACTCTAGATTTAAAATTTGAAATCAAAATGAAAATGTAGAAGAAATCTAGATGGGATTTGGAATTTAGAATTTGGGTGTGAAATCTGGAATCCATGATAAAATTAGATCCAAAATCTGGAATCTGGGATGGAATTGGATCTAGAATCCAAGATGAGATTTGAAAAGTAGAATTTTGGTCTAAAATCTAGAGTCCTAGATGGAGTTGGATCCGAAGTCTGGAATCCAAAATGGAGTTGAATCTGGAATCTAGAATCCTAAATGAAATTGGATTCGAAGTCTAGAATCCAAGATGGAGTTGAGTCTGGAATCTAGTATGGGTTTAGAAGATGGATCTGGATTTTGGAAATCCAGATGAGATTTGAAGATGGATCTAGATTTTGAGAATATAGATGGGATTTAGATTTTGGGAACCCAGATATAACTTAAAATGGGATTTGAGAAATCCTAAATCAATTTTCAAAATTTGGGAAGAATGATAGAGAATGAAACTTAATTTTCAAACTTGAATTTTTGAAATCAGGAGATGAATCTGGAAATTTCAAAGTTGAATTTAAACTTTAAAATTTTGATTTTGAACTGGAAATTGAATCGAGAATATGGAAATGAATTCGAATTTTTTTTTTCAAAGTCAAATGGGACTTTGAAATTGAATTTTTGAATTTTCGAAGTAAGATAGAATTTGAGAATAGAAAGAAGATTTTGAATTTACAAATGAAAAGTGATCTTAGAGGTGAAGAAGATATTTGAAAAATATATCTCAAAATCACTTGATCTTTGGAAAAAAAATTTGAAAATACGATATAGTTCTATCTTAAATGATGAAATGAATGAAAGAATTTGAAATTTGGTTTTGAAAATCATATTTCATTCTTTAAGTGAATTAAAATAAGATTAAAGATATAATACATCCCTGACTATGGTCATTGAATGTATTATATAGTAATCATATTTAAATTCAAGTGAAGAATAAAACACATTTTTGGTGTCTTCATAGAGTTTAAAATGAAATTAACTCTCAATATATCCTGACTATGGCCATTGATATATATTTTGAAATAGTTTTAAGTTAAACTTTAATAAATGAAGAAAATTTCAGAAAATATGATGATTTTTGAAAGAGATCCAGTGCGGATCCAATGTTATTCCATAAGAGATAAGACTCCTAAGCATTGCCCACATTTTGACTATGGCCATCAATGTGAGTCATTTGCTTAGGATTAATTATCTCTCATTAGAATGGTGCATGTGTCATTCGTGTTTCACCATTTGTGAATTTTTGAAATGAAAGAGAAAAATGATACGAAAACAAGCCTTTCTAGAAAATGTATGCTCATACATTCTATTCTAATACTGGAAATGAGAACTTCTCATTGAGGTCTAGCTATTATAATTCAAAATTACAAGAATCTCTAATTCTTAAGAAAGAAAATGGTAATTTTCTATGTATTTCCTGCAAAATAAGGTGAGCACAAGATAAAAGAAGCATATAGAAAGAAGTTTGCCAAATACCAGATTGAATCTAGAAGACAACTGATATAATGCTCCTACATCTACTTTATACTAATGAAGATTCAATACATCATATTTGGTAAGAAAACACATGTATAATGTGTTAGGCTAATGAGGAAGATGTATATAGTACCTTAGGCTAAATGCAAATCGGTGTATATTGGCCTAAGGTATTATATCTAATGCAACTGAGGTATCTATAGGGAAGGGAGTGATTGCTATGACCTTATGTAGCATCAAGAGTTGGGCTAAGTGCTGAAGACTAAAAATGTGATGGGGAAGGCTGGACTATGGTAGTGACTTGTTTGCGAGGAAGGTAATAAATGCAATGAAAATATGGGTAGCTGTTGTAGAGAAGGTGGATATATTGTTGGGCTGGAAGGTTATAGCAGTTGGAGGTGGGTGCAGTGGCATGAATAGTGTAGTTTGCAGATGGAAGGGAGTGATGTTTGGAAAATGGATGTTAAGTGGGTGTACAACAACAATGACTACCATGGGTTGAATGGTGAAGTGGTGATGCTACTATAAGTTTACAGGGGTTAGGCTGTAGGCGGCAACATAAGATGTAGTGGTAAGCATTGACAGGTGCTGGAAGATGCAGAAAAGTGAGGGTGGTATGAAGGGATGAGTGATGATAGCAGGGAAGAGGATGCCTCAGATATATGACAGCAAGGAGTATAGGTGACAACTGAAGCTAAGTATATGTATATGTTGTGAAGGCTTGTAGTAGGTATAGGGGTGATACAGTATTGCTGTGTAGCAGGAAAATTGGTATGTAGTAGTGAGGTGGGGGTGTGCAAAGGGCACACTGGACAAGGCATAGTGGATATACAGGTAGAGCTTGGTTGTATAGAAATGAGGGTGCTAGAGATATAAATGGTGTTTCAAATGGTAGCCAGCAAATCACACGTTGGTGTGAATATTGTATGGTTTTGAGAATATGGGAGTGTAACTTGTTGACAGTAGATGCAGTGTGTGATCATGGTAAGTGATCTGAAAAATGTTGACAACAAGGCTAATGAATGTACAAATGGGATACAATGATAGGTATGTTGGGAATTGACTATTGTAACTGATGGAGGTGATGCTCGTGAGCTTTAGTAGTCGTGAGCTACTATGAAGAGCTCACAGTAGAGTAAAGGCTGAGTGAAAGTTGTGTAAACATGGGTTAAGTAGCTAGAGTGAGCATATCACATTATGCTAGGTGAACTGAGAGAGTGATGGTTGTGGCAAATGAGTGTACAGGTGAGTATAAGGGGCTGTGTTGTTAATGAGTACACGTTGGGGAGAATGAAGGCATAACAGAGCTGTAAATATTAACGTGACAAGTGGTAATGTAAGTTGTGCAGGGCTGTTGGGTTGCTGGAAAAAGTGGACATTAGATGAATGTTGTTGTGCAACAACAGGTAAAGAAGGTGGATAATATGTTGGAGATGTGGGTTAATGAACAAAAAGGTGACAAAGGGTGGCCTTGTTACAACGGGAGGTGTTGTTGTAGGGTATTGGTTGAAAGTGTTGCAATGAAGAACAGGGCTATTTGCAGATGGTTAAATGGTGTATGTAGTAAGTGGTGCAATGAGGATGGTAAAAATAATAATAATAAAAAAAAAAAGGGAAATGCATAGCTAATGAAACAAGGGAAGATGATGGCTTCCAAATGAAATCATACATTCAAACTTTAATGTATTAGCTTAACAGTTCGTCCTGATAGATATTTCTAGAGTTTTGCAAAAAAAAAAAAACACATACCTCCAAAGTTCAGTTAGAGAATATATCATTTTGCAGAATACGAGAACAGGGATCACCAGATTCCCTTAGAAATTAAACTGATGGTCTAGTTCAGCCATTAATTCTTCATAACTAATGAACCTTGCAAAATCCGTCGATGTTCCAAATGCACCATCCTTCCCTTGGTTGCTGCCACTGTGTTAAAGTATATACCTTATGACGAATGAACACTAACAGTGATTACATAGCAATTGATCTTCCCCTTTGGCTTTACATGGTCAATCACCTCCAACATATTGAGTTCGCACAACAGTTGAGGTCTCGGGTTGGTTCATCACTGCATAATGTGCTGATGAAAATTGCTCAAGGGAACGAGGGAAAAACTTCTGATCGAAGTCAAAAGACAACATGCCAGCAACACTTAGGCAAGTGAATGTTAACAGGAATGGTGGTAAATGGAGGTGGAATGTCCTAGTGAGACTGGAAGTGGGCTGAACAGTGTCATTGTCCCTGAGCTTACAGGTTATAATGCAAAGTTCTTCCTAGATCAAAATAGGGATATGATCCCCTGGATATTTAGAATTAGCATCACATGCTGAGGGTCTGTTTTCTTCTTCTTCTTCCTTTTTTTTTTTGGACTATCCAACATCACATGTTGTTGCCGTCAACACACTACTGAATGTGGAAACTATTTTTGCAACCTCATCTTCGATTATAGTCGGTGTGAGTATGTTGGCTTCAACAGGGGGATGAGGATCAATGATCGTAACTGAGTTGGCCCCCATGTTACAGGCACTTGGATGCTTTCAGTCAAGGTAGACAAAATGGAACAATATATGCGTGTATGATGAAAATGCTGATGAGTAATGCCAAGATATTCATATACAGAGGATGATGGCTCATGTTATGGGCATGGTGCACACAAAAGAAATGACATGCATATGATGTGAACTATACGTAAAATGGATGCAACAAGCTAGTGAAATGAGGTGCATATGTATATAGAGGAGAAAAATCCGGTATGCAATGTTGAGTACATAACTAGTGAAATGAGAGGAGTGAAATACGGTGTTGTAGATAAATGCAACAATGGCTATATAAGTGAATACATAGGTATGAAATAATAATAAATAAAAAAAATCATGGCAGGGAAAGGTGCCATAACAGAGAACTGCAAATATATTTAGTAGTGAAAGAAGAAGAAAACAAATGATGCCATACCACCCATCTTATTTGAATTCAGGAAAGAGGATGTAGAGAAACAGAAAACCAAATTGTAACAGGCTATCCAAACATTCCAAAGCAAATTCAAAGTCAAGGAATTAGGATTAGAACAGTGAAAATCAACACATTTATGGAATGTTCATGTTGCAGATGAGATTGTGAAGAAAGAGAGACACAACGATATTGACCACAGCAACCATCGGGCTGTCATGGTTGCGGATACCCAAGGCGCTACATACACTACATGTTAGGAAATTAAACAAAACAATGATGATCAAATTAATAAGGAAAACTAATACATAAGAGATTCTTCAAGAGGCATCCGATTATCTCATTGTTCCCGATTTTCAAATGTTTGACAATGGTAGGGGAATCTTATGGATTTGTAGAATGCAGAGCCTCTATATCCAATGTCATACTGGAGGAGATATTGGGTTTACGAGGATGATTTCCTCCAAACAACCCAACAGTGTCGAGTGCCCAATCAAACCAATTGTAAGAAAAGCTCTTACTGGATTGAATCAACACTATTGGGTATCCGAGCTGATAGAACGATGAATTGGGAAAAACATTTGAATGTCATTGTTCATCACATCTTAGAGAGAGAAGATTATGATGCTATTTAAGCATATATAAGGAAATGTACAAAATAAAATCGAGGATTTAATGAAAATTGGAAATCAAACTAAGCACAGGGAATTGAAACACAGGTAGGAGCAGACGATAAAAAAAAAAGGAACAGAAGATAGGATATAAACAGGCATCTAGAACATGCAAAAATCAAAGAAATTCTCAAATAAATTACGAAAGAGAGAGGAAAAGGAGAAAAAGAAAAAGAAAAAGAAAAAGAAAATATCAGAACATGTATGTTCCATTGTTGTCGCACAGGGTGGGTCGATCCTGCTGTATGCAGGTCGATCCCACCCCTTTGCTTCATGATAAAAAAAATAAAGAAGTATGGAAATTAAGAAAAAGAGATGCTACGAAAGAAAATTTTCTACAGGGAACCAGAGAGAAAAAGGGTGATCACTTACCTGTAGTTGCAAGGGTAGTCGATCGGCTTCCTTCGGTAGGTGGAGAGGAGGACCAGAGGGAAGAAGAGTGCTCGGTTGTAGGGTTTCCTTTAGAACCCAAAACGAAGGAAAGAAGTCTTTGGAATGCTGCGTACGAGATGGGATTTCTTCACTAGAAAACTAGAAAAGGGAGAAAATAAAGGGGAAAAGAGAAAGAAGGAGAAGAAGAAGAAGAAGTGTGAAATGGATAGGTGAAGATGGATCTTGAAATCGGGAGCCCTGCATGATTCCTTTAAAGGGGGAGAAGGAAGGATCTGGAAGATGATTCGGTTGGAGATGAGCGGAGGAGGAAGAGGGTGCGATGGAGGGAGAGAGAGGAAGGCTTCGGCGGCTTCTCTCGCAACGGAAATCCGTTAGGAATTTTCAAAAGAAAACCTCCAAGTTTTTAAAAAAAAATCAAAAAGGCTCTTCAAGAGGTTTTTAGTAAAAAGGGTTTTTTGGTTAAAAAGGGATCTAAAAAACTAAATAAAATTCTGAGTTTTTGAAAGAAGAAAACCCGAAAACATGAGGATTTTAACATATTAGACCAAAACGAGGCATTTGAAGTATTTTTATAAATTTTTGTTTTGAAATTGTAGGATTTTCTGAAAAATGAGGTTTTTGGAAAATATCGGGTTAAATTTGAAAATTAGGATTCTAGAATGGATCCGGGCCCGATTTGGATCAGAAATTGGGTCAAGAATGAAAATTGAGTTTCGATTTCAGCGAATTCGAGAAATGAATGGAATTTTGGTTTAAAAGTTGGCTCAATTATTCAGAAAATGTGAGTTAGGGACACAAAGGGAATTTTTGGATTTTTTGGAAAATTTGGGGTGTTCACACTAACCCAAACAATGAACAAAAAGATAGAAAATACTTTATCGATAAAAGGTTTAGTCTGTACAGAACAGTGAGGCCATCCACACC
This sequence comes from Nuphar pumila, assembly GCF_984573655.1. NCBI lineage: Eukaryota > Viridiplantae > Streptophyta > Magnoliopsida > Nymphaeales > Nymphaeaceae > Nuphar > Nuphar pumila. The sequence goes on along the minus strand of NC_143257.1, from coordinate 123,928,573 downwards.
TAACAACAAAAGTATAAAACCCGAAGCGAAGTAGCCAAAACGCCGACAAGAAAGGTGAGGCTTTGACCATGTAGCATTGCACCGCCGCCTGTAAGGAGAGCCTACATATCACCTACACCCATAAAAATGGGGTCAGTCCTGTGAAACCTGGTAGGTGCACAAAAAGAACAAGAAGAAGAACAACTAATCTGAAGCATGCTCATATCTAAGCAGAGAATCTTATGATAGAAACTAGTGCAATAGGCAGAAAGCAAGTGAATAACCAATATTGTAGCAAAGCTAACATAATTATCATCATGAGCACAACCATGCTAATATTACAGTGATGCAAAATCTAACTGTAAGCAGTTGCAATATGACTAACCATGCATACTTTTAACTATCGCAAGTAGCAAACCAGTAGCAAGGTAAAACATACAGTCAAGCTCAAGAGCAGAGAACTGTTGTGACATCACCCAGATGCAAACTTAATGATACTATGAGTATATCATAATTTGTTCTGATTATCAGTTGGCCATTGTGGGTACACACAAGGTATAAAATGTAGAGACAACTGCGATCAATTTGGGGGTCCATTATGCTATGTATTTTATCATACCCCGAATGACTGACTGAATCCGCTCCTAAGGGGATGACGGGTGGCCAAGAGAGTAAGTCCCCAGAGGCAAACAGGGCCTATGGATGCATCCAACTTCTGCAGAGGTGTCAGACGGCTACCACCTAGGATACTTATGGTAGCCCCAATTTTTTCTACCTCTGATTTCTGGGAAAAATAGAACATTTGCTCGTAATAGCCATTATTGGCCTGACCATCAGAGTTTTTATATCATCTATCCTCTCCCTTGATGAACCATCTCGAACAAGTACAACGAAGGGTTTTTCTTCATCGTCGCCTTGTTCTATATGCCTTGGTCTATTCGACCCACTCGAGCATCTTGCCTGTAAAGGTGCATGATTACCAATTAGTGAATGTCCATAATTATGCTTTATTACATACCATGAGGTTTAACAACCTCGTGCTACTCATCGTAGTGTCACATAACATCAATGTCAAGGGATACGACTACGATGATAGCCAAGAGTCACAAGAAGGCACCCAAAACAAGCTCGAACCTGTCAGCATGCTCGAGAAAAACCTAAGCAACAGAGGAAATAGCATAACCACAATTTATATGGAACAAGCAAGAAATAAAGCAGTAAGAGCATAAACAAGCAAGTCAGAAACAAAGCCAAGGCGCGTAAAGTGCAGGGCGACAGAAAGTAAAGTATTGAAAAGTAAATAGCCAAAGCGCATAAAGCGCGGGGCAACAAAAAGTAAAGTGCTGAAAAGTAAACAGCCAGGGCACCTAAAGCGCGAAGCAACAGAAAGTAAAGTGTTGAAAAGTAAACAGTCAAGGCATATAAAGCGCGAGGCAACATAAAGTAAAGTGGTGAAAAGTAAAGAGTCTGGGCACATAAAGCGTGGGGCAATAGAAAGTAAAGTGTTGGAAAGTAAACAAGACAAGGACCGTGAAACCACGTTCTTGAGTTAAAAAGGCAGAAAATCAAGCCTAGGCACATAAAGTGTTAGGGCAACATAAAGTAAAGTGCTGAAAAGACAAAGAGGACAAGGATCGTGAAACCGCGTCCTTGAGTTAAGGAACAAACATATATAATTTATATGTATACGTATATAATCGTTATCTTGTTTGATCATCATTTCTTTATTTTAGTTTTTGTTCATTAAAGGTTCTTTTACGCAACTTTCCCCTGCCTTGGGGGGTTGCAAGTTCTCAAACGCCTGCGGGCATAGGTGCGAACGGTCTCGGGCCACGGGACACGAGTGTGCTCCGTTCTGCAACCTGCAAGCGTAAGAAGGTTAGTGTGAAAGACAAAATCAGACATGGGTCTAATAACAAAAGAGGGACAGAGGAACGGAGCCCCCTGTCAGCACAACAGATGGTAGGGGGCTCCGCTCCCTTCTGCCAGCAATAAAAAAAAAAGGGACAGGTGAAACAGAGCCCTTGTCGAACAACAGGTGGCATCGAGTTCTGCCTCCCTGCCGGCAAACAAAAAGGGACAGGTAGAACAGAGCCCCTTGTCGAATAGCAGGTGGCAGGGGGCTCTGCCCCCCTATTGGCAAACGAGAAGGGACAGGGGAAACTGAGCCCCCTGTCGAACAGCAGGTGGCAGGGGGCTCCGCCCCCCTATCGGCGAACGAAAAAGGATAGGGTGAACAGAGCCCCCTATCGAACAACAGGTGGCAGGGGGCTCCGCCCCCTTGCCGACAAACGAAAAGGGACAAGGGGGATGGAGCCTCTTGTTGAACAGCAGGTGGCAAGGGGCTCTGCCCCTCTGCTGGCAAACGACAAGGGACAGGGAGAGCGAAGCCCCCTATCGAACAGCAGGTGGCAACGGGCTCTGCCCCCTTGCCGACAAACGAAAAGGGATAGGGGGAATGGAGCCCCTTGTCGAACAACAAGTGGCCCCCTGTCGGCAAAATAAAAGGAATAGGGGGAGCGGAGTCCCCCTGTCGACACCATGAGCAACGAAGGGGAGGGGTTTCACCTGATGAGGAACGACGATTGGAGGTCGGCGGCACGGTCGACGGAGAGGAAGGTGGAGGCAGTGAGTCGCTGATGCCCACACAGCAGAGAAAGGGAGAAGGTAGGTCGAAGACTTCGGTTGTCAGCGCTCGCTTAGAGGGTGAGATGGCTGACGGCTTCGGTCATCGGCAATTGTGGTTACGGGGGGACTGATAGGAGACGGGGGAAGATGGGAGGAGTAGAGAGGAGAGAGAACAAGTGAGGGCATTTGCCCCTCGCTCGAGGCGCCTGTGCCTTATTAAAGGCACAGGCTTCTCAAAAAATCGAGAAGTCGGGTCCGGGTTGAGCTCGGATTCGGGTCTAGCTCGAATCTGACACCGCAGATCGACCGAGGCACGTGCCTTGCGTGTGTCCGACACGTGCCTAGCGCATGCCTGACACGTGTTAGACTCATTTTCTTCTTCAAGTGGACTTTATATTAATAATGCTATGATGAAAAAAATATCTAAATAATATATTAATTATTGTTTGGTAATTATTTGTGAACAATTTTTTTATTTCAGTTAATGCGTAAATTTTTTCTCCTCTATACTATAAACATGCTTAACATAAAATGCAATTCCATGAACTATTATGCATGCATTGATAATTCAATATTTTCGTGTGTAACACCATCACACCATATTTATATACATCACGAGGATATTTAGAAATATAAAATCACGTTTTATAAAACAATACATTCATTTGAAGCATGTTTTCATGATACAATTTTACATAGAAGGCATAATCAAATGAAAAATAACATTGCACAATTTTACATGCAAGCATGGATACAGTCATATCAAACATTGCAATACATTCAAATCATTCATATTAAAACAATGTCAAACATGTACCTACAACAAATATACTTCAATATCCCTCTAACTACTACTATGTCTAGCATGGAATCTGAACTCCAAAATATGAACACTTTTATTTTCATACATTAAAATCATGCTCGGCATGATCTTCAAACTCCATCAAAGCAGTTTTAGTTATCCACAACTAAGTGAGTGTGTGAACCGAAAAGTGTTGTATCAAAGAAATTAAATAACATGTGATTCGCTTGCATCACTTACTCACCACGGGTATTTACCCGATTTGCATTTTGCTTGTTTATTTTCGCATAGCATTTAAAGGCGCATGTGATGCTTAGCATTAAGCATCATGCATTTTGCTTTGTTACGCACCTGTAATGCACATTGTTCTTGCCCACCAAAGACAAAGCTACAAGAAAGTATCAATCCGTAAGAGCAAACACAATGGCAGGGGGCGGATCCTTCTGTCGTTGTTGCTTAAACAAGGGCAGGGGGTAGGAGCCCCCTATCAGAAAGTACCAACGGCAAGGGTGCGGGCCCCCCAGTCGATCGAGCAAACACAACGGCAAGGGGGGAGGATCCCCCTGCCATTGTTGCTTAAACAAGTGCAGGGGGGCTCCGCCCTCTGCCGAAAAATACTAGCGGCACGGGGGCTCCACCCCCTGCAAGCAGATCCCCCTGTCGTTGGAAAATACCAGGGGCAGGGGGCCTCCCACCCCTGTCGGCCGAGCAAACAGAACGGCAGGGGGGCAGATCCCCCGTCATCCTTGCTTAAACAAGGGCAGGGGTCCGCCCCTATGCCAAAAAATAACAGTGGCAAGGGGGGGATCCCCTGCTGCCCTTGCTTAAACAAGGGCAGAGGGGGCGCCCCCTTATTGAAAAATAACAACGGCAGGGGGGGCGGATCCCCTACCGAAAAATACTAGTGGCAGGAGGGCGGGTCCCCTGCCGACAAGTTAGAAAGAGGGACAGAGGGGAGGCGCGGGTACAGGAGGCGAGCTCACCGGTATACTTTTCTGTCGCTGGAGAGCAGGGGCGGTCTACGGAAGAGCGGGGCGAAGATGGTCGGGGCGGTTGCCGGAGAGCAGCACGGGGGTGGTTGGCAGAAGAGCAGGTGCGGAAATTGACAGGGCGGTCACCAAATAGCAGGAGGTGAATGGGGGTGGTCGCCGGATATCGGGAGGTGGCCGGAGTGGTCGCCGGATAGCGAGAGGTGGCCAGGGCGGTCGCCGTATAGTGGGAGGTGGTCGAGGCGGTCGTCGGAGAGCGATAGGTGGTCGGGGCGAGCAACGCGGGGGCAGTCGGCAGAATAGCGGGTGCAGAGAGGGTCGGGGCGATCTCCAGAGAGCGGGAGGTGGTTGGGGCAATCGACAAAGAGCGGGAGGCGGCCGGGGCGAGCAGTACGGATGAGAGAGAGAGCAAACACAATTTCGTGCCCTAGATGGGCGTTTTACATCGAAAATTAGCGACGGAATAAATTCATCGCCAACACCGACGCTAATTAGCGACGAAGTAATATCCGTCACTAAGTTTCGATATATTTTGTGACGAAATAATATTCGTCGCTAATCTCGCAAATAATTCTAATTTTAGGGACGGCTCATTTTCTTTCGCTAATTCGTCACAAAATTATGATGGATTATTTTCGTTATAAATTTTCATCGCTAATTGGTGTTTTTCTTGTAAATCACATTTATAGTGTAAGATATAAAAAAACAAACAAGGGTGTTCAACCTTAATTTCTAGGTAGTTTACACATACAAACGATAGTAAGTGATCTTAACCCTTTAAAGTCAATACTTGGTTCTTTGGTTTTTGGTACATCTTTTCTATGCCCTTTTGGATTAGATCTTCAAGAATTGATTCATAAGTCTAAAGACTCTTAAGAAATAAAAAAAAAAAGTCTTCTCCTAAGTCTTTCTTAAGCTCAAGCTTCTCGATTGTGACTCATCCTTCGTTTCATTCAAGTTCAGATCATGTGATACGTAGAAACACATTTTTTTTATTTTTTATTTTGTTTTAAAATCATCTAAAGTCATCACACAATGAAGCAAACAAAAAAAAATAGGTGATACCATCATTACACAAAGATGTAAGCTATGGACGATGGTGATTTTAACACACAAAATCTTGTGTTCTGACATGCCACCTGATCCTAATTAGAATGCAGATGAATAATGTACTACAATTCGAGCTTGAGAAAGACTTGTGAGTCAAGCTGACTTGACCCATTTTTAGAGTATTTAGACTTTTGAATCAATTCAAATATTTTTTTATCATCCAATTCAAAAAAACTTGGAAAAGATGTCAAAAATCAAAATTGCAGGGGAAAATATTAAAAGGGTTAAGATTTGCTAGTCATTTGTATGCACAAAAGACCTAGAAAATGAGGCGGAATCCTTTTCTTTTTTTTTCTCACATCTAAAACCATAAATGTGATCTAAATGCTTTTTTAGTGGGAACTGGCTTTTGAATCGCTAGACCAGGCTGATGATCCAAAAATCACTGGCTAAGAAAACATCAATTATTCCAAAGGACTTAAAATGCTGACAAAAACCAAAGACTTGAGAATTTACTTTAAAAGGGTCAAGTTGCATCCATAGTACTTGAAAAATAAAGATGACATCTCCATTATTCTTCCCACCATCTTCCTACGTGCTCTACTCCTCTTATTGCTTGTCAAAAACGCCAAAGAATGTAAACAGTTTGGATTTGGGTCTGATATGGCCAATATCAAATATGTTGCCTTAAAAGAATTTACGAAAAGCTGATACCAAATCCTATTTTTAACATGTAATATGATCCAGATTTCCATCAAATCTAGATCGTTAACAAAAATTCAGAATTTTATCTACTTTAATAATAATCAGGTATGGTTTTGGCTTACCAAATCCGACTAAAATAGAGTCAGATTTCGTTGAATATTTGATAAAATACAATTTATTGACATCACTACTCAAAATGTAATGAATTTCTATGCACTTTTGAAAGTCTTTGATACGGCCCAAAGCAAAGTCTAGCCAAGTTCACACCATTTCCAACCCAAACATAAATGGGTGGTACTATTATTACACAAAGATGTAAGCTATTGACGGTGATAATTTTTTTGTGTTTTGACATGCCACCTGATCCAAACTCGAATGCAAATGAAGGATGGATCGCAATCTATTTTAGAAAAAAGCATCCAAAAATCATCGGCTATGAAGGCATCTATTTTTTCAAAAGACTTGCTGCCAAAAACCAATGACCCGTATAGACTTTAAAAGGTAAATAAAGACGATGGTTCCTTAATTTGATGGTGACTATTGACCATTATTGAATTGTGGCCGTCAAAGTCAAGCATATATAAGCTTACAGAGTGCTTGCGTTCAAACGTGTAGGCATTAAACGGTTTGGATTCGGGTCTGATGCGACCAATATCAAATCCTATTAATGCCTAAGAATTTAGATGGTGAAAAAGCTCATACCAAATCCGATTTTTAACATGTAATATGATCCTGATTTCCATCAAATCTGGATCGGTAGCAAAAATTCAAAATTTTATCTACTTTAATAATAATTAGGTATGGTTTTTGCTCACCAAATTCGTCTAAAACAGAGCCAGATTTGGTTGAATATTTGATAAAATCCAATGAATTGACTTCCCTACTCAAAATGTATTGAATTTCTATGCACTTTCGGAAGTCTTTGATACTGTCCACTAAAAGATTTAAACAATGAATTGAACTCACGCTACCATATATATTTAAGAGTATCTAAACCGGATATCCCATCCTGAGCTTAAGAAAGACTAGTGAGTCAAGCGAACTTTTCTTAACCCATTTTTAGAGTCTTTAAATTTTGAATCAATTTGAATTCTTTTTTTTACGATCTGATCAAAAAAGAAAATTGAAAAGATGGTGCCTAAAATCAAAATGGCTTGTATAGACATTAAAATGATTAAGATTTGCTACGGTCATTTGTATGTGCAAAAGATCTAAAAAATGGGTCAGAATGCCATTTTTTTCTCTCACATCTAACACCATAAATGTGATCTAAATGTTTTTTTAGTTGAAACCGGCTTTTGAATCGCTAGAAACAGACCGTAATACAGGCTTTTCTGATGATCCAAAAATCAATGGCTAGGAAGGCATCAATTATTCCAAAAGACTTGAAAAACATGCTGCCAAAAACCAAAGACTTGAGAATTTACTTTAAAAGGGCCAAGTTGGCGATGGTTCCCTTTCATGGTGACAGCTCAATTATTCTTCCCACCATCTTTCTACGTGCTCTACTCGCTCTTATTGCTTGTCAAAAACGCCAAGGAATGTAAACAGTTTGGATTTGGGTCTGATGTGGCCAATATCAAATCGGATTAATGAGATTTTGCCTTAAAGAATTTATGAAAAGCTGATACCAAATCCGATTTTTAACATGTAATAGGATTCAAATTTCCATCAAATATGAATCTGTAGCAAAAATTCAAAAATTTATCTACTTTAATAATAATCACATATGGTTTTGGCTTACCAATTCCAACTAAAATGGAGTCAGATTTGGTTGAATATTTGATAAAATCCAATCTATTGACATCACTACTCATAATGTATTGAATTTAAATGCATTTTTGAAAGTCTGATACTACCCAAAGCAAAGTCTGGCCAAGTTAACACCATTTCCAAAGCAAAAATAAATGGATGATACCATTATGACACGAAGATGCAAGCTATTGACGGTGATGATTTTAACACACAAAATCTTGGGTTTTGACATGCCACCTGATCCTAACTCAAATGCAAATGAAGGATGGATCACAATTTATTTTAGAAAAAAGGCATCCAACAACCATCGGCTATGAAGGCATCTATTTTTCAAAAGACTTTGTATAGACTTTAAAAGAGAAACAAAGAAGATGGTTCCTTTGATGGTGACTATTGATCATTATTGTTGTGGACGTCAAAGTCAAGCACGTACAAGCTCGCGGAGTGCTTACGCGCAAACGTGTAGGCATTAAACACTTTGGATTCGGGTCTGATGTGGCCAACATCAAATCCGACTAATGGGATGTTGCCTAAAAGAATTTAGATGGTGAAAAGCTCATACCAAATCCTATTTTTAACATGTAATATGGTCCGAATTTCCATCAAATCTGGTTCGGTAGCAAAAATTCAGAATTTTAACTACTTTAATAATAATCAGGTATGGTTTTGGCTTACCAAATCCAAATAAAATGGAGCCAGATTTGGTTGAATACTAGATAAAATCCAATCTTTTGACATCCTTACTCAAAATGTATTGAATTTCTATGCACTTTCGAAAGTCTTTGATACTGTCCATTAAAAGATTAATTAAACAATGAATTGAACTCACGCTATACCATGTATATTTAAGAGTATCTAAAGCGGATATTCCCTTCACTGGTGGCATGAGCTATATATACAAGCACTTGTAGCATCACCAGCAGCACCATTGTAGTTTCACAAAGCAGTAGCTACATTTTCATTTTTCACTTCGTGGGTCATGTTATTTTAGCTGTTGAAGTGAGCTTTGATAGGCGTCTAGTTTCCTCGTATATAGCCCAAGCTTTAGCTGCTGCCTAAGCAAGTGTTACTCCATGAGGAGCCACATGCATGTGACAACAATGATACCCACTCTCACAATTGCCCTTTCCTTTATAGTTTTCTTAGCAATAGAAGCAGGTGGCAAACCCATTTCATGCCTCAGCAGTCAAGCCTCTGCCCTCCTGCGTTTTAAGGCGGGTCTCAACTTGTCCAACGGAAGGCTGGACTCATGGTCGACCACACAAAATGGGTCCGACTGCTGTTCGTGGGAAGGAGTCATGTGTGATCCTCACTCGGGATATATCATCAGCCTGGATCTGCGCTGCGAACCTTTTGATGACTTCAGTGCCATTTCAGGCTCAAGATCAAGAATGGATTCTGCCCTTTTTGAGCTCCACCAACTCCAACGCCTTGATCTCAGTGGCAATGATTTCCGCGGGTTGACCATACCTTCTGAATTGGGCCGATTAACCCACTTGACTCATCTCACTCTCTCCCACAATGGGTTTTCAGGCCGGGTTCCAGCCGAGCTTTCAAACCTATCTCGCTTGGTCTCCCTAGACCTCTCTGGTGTTTGGAATTACAGCCTGGACATGCCTAATCTTGAAGGCTTTGTCCAGAGCTTCAAGCACTTGCAACACCTCCATTTAGATGAAATCAATATCACATTGCAAAACAAGCAAGGGTGGAGCATCAGCTTATCGTCATCATTGCCCAATCTGCAATCACTTAGCTTATCTGACTGCATGCTTGAAGGCCGCCTCTCTTATGAACTTTTTCTACTCCCACATCTCCAAGTTCTTGATCTATCAACAAATAATCTCCATGGATCATTGCCATCATCCCTTCCCCCACAGAGCAAACTCAAGACTCTAAGTCTCGCTATTAACAGTTTATCTGGCAACCTTCCTTTCAATATTTTCAGCCTCCCATATCTACAGGTGCTTGATGTATCAAGCAATCCAACTCTCTATGGATCATTGCCAGACATCCCTTCAGGGAGCAAGCTTCAGATTCTTAGTCTTTCTTACACTGGTTTAAGGGGCAAAATTCCCGTTTCAATCGGAAACCTCACATCCTTGACTAGCTTCGATATTTCTGGCACTGATTTCTCAGGGAGCCTTCCTGCTTCCATCGAAAACCTCACATCCTTAACTAGTTTAAGGATTTCTAGTGCTCGTTTATCAGGCAGCCTACCTATTACCATCGGTAATCTTAGATCCTTGACTGATTTGACTCTTGATAACTCTAGTTTCTCAGGCAGCCTTCCCGTTACCATGAAAAACCTTACAGCCTTGAGTCACTTGAGCTTGTCTGATTGCATGTTTACGGGCACTGTCTCCTCATTGTTTGCCAATCTCACCCAATTATTTTACCTCGATCTTTCAAATAACAACTTTAGTGGCTTGCCGCCAAGCTTGATTCCTCAAACGCTCACCTATATCGACCTCTCTAACAACATATTCACGGGTCCTATTCCAGATTCATATGCAATTTCCAGTTTGACACACTTGGACCTATATAACAACTTTCTGATTGGGTCAATCCTCACCATATTGTCCAACTACACCATGTCTCCACTTAAATATCTTGACCTTTCCAGCAACAATCTCGATGGCACCATCAATTTTGCAATCTTTGCAAACTTGACGAATCTTTCTTTCTTGTTCCTTTCAGGAAACAGGTTTACGGTGCAGTTTTCAGACTCTAAGCTCAAGTTTCCGCAGCTGAACGAGTTGAGATTGGCCTCATGTAACATTATCCAATTCCCTGAATTCCTTCGCAACCAAGAAGGCGTTCAAACTCTAGACCTTGCAGAAAACAGGATTGCTGGACAAATCCCAACATGGATATGGAATATCCCCCTTTTGAACCTGTCCCATAACATGCTAACAGGGTTCGAACAAGCAATCGTTCTTTCTAACATTTACGAGCTCGACCTAAGCTCCAACATGTTAAAAGGCTCTCTTCCTACTTTTCTTTCCAGCCCAAGGTACACGTACTTCTCAATAAGCAATAATAGCATCACTGGAGAAATACCTGCTTCCATGTGTTTATGCAACTTCTTGGAGGTACTCGACTTGTCAAACAACAAGCTCACTGGCCACATACCTGATTGCATCTTCAACTTAACTCACTTGCAGGAAGTTAATCTCTACAAGAATCAATTGCAAGGTCAAATTTCCAACAACTTTAACGTCGAGAGCAGAATGGTCATACTTGATTTGAGCGAGAACATGTTAGTAGGGAAAATACCCACATCTCTTGTGGCCTGCATGGGGCTTGAGTTCCTAGATTTGGGCAACAACAAGTTGAGTGATGCGTTCCCTTCTTGGTTGGGTGAGCTGCCCCAGTTGAGAGTTTTGGTGCTAAGGTCCAACTCCATTGCTGGTGCCATCCATTTCCCATTCAACCCGAAAGCTTTCCAAAAGCTTCAAATGCTTGATATCTCCAACAATTGTTTGACAGGAAACCTCCCATTGAGCTTATTTCAAAGTCTCAATGCAATGAAGAGCACTTCCCAAATTACTACTTTCACAAATGAGGGATTCGCAGCAGGACCAACGCCAATACCAATGCAAGGAGGATCGAATGGGAGTATCACCACGTTGGGGTTGCATTTGGAGTACAAAAGGAAAAAGATGGTCCCGCGAGAAGATTGGGAGGTGATTATGAATATCAAAGGGTTGGATTTGGAGTACTCAAGGATAATGATTGCCCTCGCGACTACCATTGATTTCTCCAACAACTCCTTTGAGGGTGAGATTCCAAAAGAGATCGGAGAGCTTAGAGGTCTCCTAGCACTTAGAATCTCAAACAACAAGCTTAGAGGTCCAATCCCCAAGAGCATGGGGAGCTTGCTCCAACTAGAATCATTGGATCTCTCTCATAACCACCTCTCTGGTGAAATACCAATGGAGCTCGCTGGACTCGATTTTCTGGGGTTTCTTGACTTGGCTTACAACAACCTTTCAGGGAGGATCCCTCAGTTGCCACACTTCTCTACCTTTGGTGCCAAAAGCTTTGAAGGGAATCCGGGTCTTTGCGGACCACAATTGATGAAGCCTTGTGAAGTAAATGGTAGCATGACATTGGTTCCTACGCAAAGAGATGAGGACCTAATGTGGAGGTTCATATCTGTGGGATTGGGTTTTGGAGTGGGCTTTGGCACAACAGTGAGCTTATCTTACTTCTTGAGAAATGGAAGGAGTGTCGGCAACCTTTGGAGGAGGTGCTGGTGAAATCATGAAGAGAAACTAGAGAATCTAGGGTTGGGAAATGAAATAGGTGGGGCAAGCCAAATATAAATAAGTGTTCACTCTGGCTTGACTTGCATAGGCTTGTTAAGTTGTAATAGATGTATTTTAAATATATTTCTTATCACAAAGTGTATTTTAAGATAAATGCTTGAGGTGTTTAGTTTTTGGCACAAAAAGTTCATTACTTCTAGCTCTGAAAACATGCATTTTTTGCTTTTTTAATGAGCTACTTTGTGGTTTGTTCAATAGGTTTAGAGATCAAATCTTATTACTTTTGTTTTGAATCTGTGGGTTTGTTTTCCTTATAATGATTCACCTCGAGCCTGGCTAATTTAACTTGGGCTCATCATACATAGATCTCATGTTAGCTCATCACAAGCATGAAGCTTAACTTGTTTGCCTTGCTTGCAAGTCCTGGAGATCACAATATCGGGCCAAATATAGGGATATCAATAGGTTGGGCTGGCATCAGATATACAACAACTGAATACTATTCCAATCAATTGAATTCATTAAAGCAAACAACATCATATCTGACCCAATTAAAGCAAACAACATCATATCTGACCCAATTAAAGCAAACAACATCCACAGCTAAAACCTACCTAATACAAAACATTCCAAACTTACCCACCTCATAATCTCGACTCACTTGTGATCAAATGCACCCTTTCTTGCTGGTGTGTTGGATACTCTGTTGGTTGACTAGATGAGCGCCTAGAGGCTCTGGGGTCAGGGTGAGGTAGGGAAGCCAATGATAGTTGGGGCGTCACCAGAGGTTTTCCAACTATGCTAAAAAACAGCAGTAGTCAACCGAAAAACCAGATATTTGTAATTGCATGGCTAGAGCACGATAAAATAGGTAGCTGTCATGAGATATTTCTGATCATCGATGAGAGACCATGAAAAGATCTTGATGTGTAGTATGCTAAAAAGTACTTGGTTAGCCCGGGTTCCACCAGAATTGGACAGAATTTTCACATGACGTTGCAAAAATGCTACTTGGCTAGGTTTTCCGATTTGTTGTTATTCACTGACAAATCAATGTGTGAAACAATGACAGTAGCAACACACATCTAGGGTTGGACAACCGGCTTGTGGCCCGACCCAAACTTTTTCGGGATTGGGCCTAGTTTTTGCACTTGTGGTTACGGACGATATTTATAATTGCTTATACATGATTTATGGTAGCCAATAATATAAAAGACTAAATATCATCGGGCAATGGTAAATAATTTAATCGTTCTGCATAAAGTTTTGTGAAGAGAGTATTTTCTATAAAACCAAGAAGTGGTAAGCAATATAACAAATGACACTCAAGTCATAGTGACAAAAGCTAAAAATTACAAAACATCGGCACTAAATTACTTGAGAGAATTTCAACTTTTTTTATGGCAAAATCTTGGCAATAAAACATAAATTAAAAATAAAAAATAATTTTTATAAGACTAAAAAAATATTTTAAAATAAAAATCACATTATTTTTTTCATGATAAATAGTCGTAAAAAGCATATATATCATGTTTAAATCACGATATTTATGGTTTGATGAAAAAAATCATGATATTTTGAAAATACTTGAAGAAATCATCATTTTTAAGTTTAAGGTAATTTATGGTGATATTATCACGAGATTTTTCAAAAATTTTGTGATATTTGTCATGCACTGAACCTTCAGCAATGACCTTTGTCATTTTCAAAATGTTACAACTAAAAAATTTTGCTCCACTGCTACCCTTGCTTCTTCCTTTATTAGTGTAGAAAATGAGGAGGGAATCCATTTGTGGTGGTGCATGGAGCCTTTGTTGTATGGCTTACTCCCAAGCATTATAAACTAGAGCTGGTAAATGAGCCAACCATGAAGTTTTCAAGTTAAGCTCATTCTTGCAGCTAGCCGAGCCAAGTTCAGGCTAATAACCAGCATAATCTAAACGATATGAGGTTGAACTGACTTATTTATAGAAAAAATACATTGTTTAAGAGCTAGTAGTATTAGGATCACTAAAAAGTTATATTATTTTACAGTTGGCAGCAACAAGATTTTATCGCTAAGGCGGATGCTTGGAAACCAAATATTTCAATATTTTGTTCTAATTATATTATATGATGTAAAATATATCTACAAAATTTGTTATTACTTAAGGAGCCTATACAAGCTGAATTGTGCCAAACACTTTTAGCTTACCAAACCTACTTTAAGAGTTCGAATGAGTTGTTAACAAGCCAAATCATGGGTGGCTTGGCTTGTTTCCAAGCCCGAGTTAAGACCTCCTCGCCATCTCTATCTCCTGTCAGGGAGTCTGCTGCTTGGGCCTTGCTGCAAGGGATTCATACTCTTTGTATCGAACTCTCGAGGTCCTTCAGCTTGAATGTCATAAGCTCACACACCTAGTGTCAATGGGTCAGGTTTGGTTTGAACCCAGGTGGAACCAGACCTGGCTCCGATTTTCGGGCATGGTATCGGGTCTGGATCTGGGTCTAATCGAACCCACCATAAGAGAAATCATACCCCAACCCGGTAAGAACTACATGAACCATACCCAGGCCATGCCCGATAAAACAATATTTTTTTATCATTTTTACATTGAAAATTTGTGGGTCTTAATCGGGACTTGGGTCAGGTCCAAGTCTATTATAAAATTTCACAAACTATACCCATGAACCTTCGGGTCCGGACGCAGTTCTTAATTGGGTCTTCTTATTTATCACTACACCCAGACCCTATAGGGTTTGGTCCGGGCCGGGTCCATGTAACCCCGACCCATTGACACCCCTAGTTTGGAGCCTTTGTAGACAACTTGTAAGAATGATGGTGAAGAAACATCCCACAATATATTAGTACATATCCACTTATCTATCAAACCATCATAACAAACCCATGTAATAGAAAATTAGAACCATTTGATTGTTTATTACATGATCGTGTTCATGAATAGTTTAAGAGCACAAACATCACAAATTCGTGAACACAATCATGGTTTACGTGACATGCAACCATACTTAAATATCGATCCTCATGCACTACAAGAAAAACGTGAATTAGCGACGGACACTATCCGTCACTAAACAGTTTAGCGACGAATTACTTTCATCACAAATTTCTAGTCGCTAATTAGCGACAGAAGATATCTGTTGCTACTTCTGTCGCTAATTTGCAATGGACATGATCTCTTGCGAGTCTGTCACTATTAATCCATCGCAAAACATCGAAAATTCATCATTGAATATTAGCGATGGATATTATCCGGCGCTAATCCAGCGCAAAATTTAAAAAAAAAAAACCCGAGGCATGTGCCTCATACGCCTTGAGGCGCGCCTCGCAAATGAGGGACAATAAAGACCAAGTATCTCCAAGCATTGCAGCAGATCACCCATATTAAAACTCGGAATACACATCCATCCACTAAAATTAAAAATCACAAATTTTTGAAAGAAAAGCATTATAGATGGATGCTAATAAAGAAACGATAGCATGGCACACTGAAAGTGGTAATAATATACAATCAGAGCTTACATGAGGAAATTGGTAGTTGATTGAATCAGCAAGTCTTAACCCATCAGCCCAGGTATTTTGATCAGGACTACCTATCACACTGCATATCTTGTATATTTCATCTGCTTCACTGCAAAAAGTTCACAAATATGATATACAAGGAATTATCAACCAAACAGATCAATAAGGAAAGTGAAAGTTACGTTATTTGTAAAATCAAGTCAGTAAACAGAAAAAAAATCCTCAACCTATGTCACATATGTACAGGTTCAGGTACAAAGGGATTTTGAGAAGGGGTAGATATGGGGGTACGATATATATATATATATATATATATATATATATATATATATATATATATATGAGAGCAGGTAAAGCGTGTTTGGACATCAAACTTCAAATAGGAAGTGCCATATCAGTAATGCAATGCATAAGACTAAAAAACATCATAAGTGTTTCATTCGTAATTTTTCTTGAGGATTCAAATAAAACCATTAATGTGTGGTCAATACAAAGTCATTAAGATGCTTGTAATTTTTAATTTTTTAACAAGATTAACATGTTTAATCATAAAAAGTATGTTTAAATAAAAAAAAAAGAAAGCCTAAAGGTAAATTTATAATGAATACTTGTAGATTAAATGAGCTAAAAAGATGTGCATCCTCAGGTGCCAGTGTCACCGAGTGTTAAATTTTGGATGATTAGGAAAGCAAGAAAAAGTAAGAGAAGCACTTGACTATCATTCACAACATGTTACACAAGTTGCTAGGAGTACGTACTCAAGGCCAACATTTTTTTGCATCAAGCAATCAGCTAAACAACGAATCTATTCTTCATTCAATGCCTTTCCAAATTTTGCAGATGCTTTTGTCAGATCTGGCACATAATTGACTAAATTAGTGCTAAAAATTCTAAGTATATTGAAACAGGTCACACAATACAAGAAATACAAAGTAAATATTTTATCCAGTGGAATTTTAAGCTTATATAGAATAGTACCACATAAAGAGTATCTCAACACCCAACACATTAGAGGCTTCATATACTATGTTTCAACAGTGGTATGATCAACCAACATTTATCGAATGTCAAAAGTATGTACAAAATACATTGTGTCACTAACCATGGATATCATGTGCAACTATGCATGTGTAGGACCAGCCACCAATAACAGTGTTGACCATTTCTATCACAAGAAATTTTAAAATTAATCATCTATGGTCGGCATTTTCTTCCTTTGAAAGCAACATTTCATTGAATTTGAGAAAAACAGTCTTGAAGAGATTTTAATTTGAAAATATAAGAAACAACTACAGAAATTTCATGCAATAGTATCCAAAATGGTAGGAACAAAAAAAAAACAACAAAAAGAGAGAACAAAAACAAAACAAAAAAATTCAACATTTACAGAAACACCCAACCATAATGAATGAAGAAATGTAGGAGAGAAATGCATCACCTAGGAGGCCTCTTGATGAGGAAATCATTCACTTGAGCCAATAAAGGCTTGAACAGATTGAGCCTCGCAGCCAGAGCATCCTGAAACGGAACAGATCCGCCCATTTCTCTGCCTCAAAACAAACAAAAAATAAAATTAAAAAAAAACAACCAAAACACCTAAATTCTTCAATCCTTCACCAAACGCACCTCTTTGTCCACTCAGCGACCGCTTCTCCGGTGCCGCAGAAATCCGCCAACTCGTTGATCCCCTCGTCGACGCACACCGTGAAGGCACACATGCTTATTTGGATGGTTGTCAGATAAACATTTTGTTAACTAGGATGAAGCTTTTTACATCTTTCTCTGCATTCTGTTCTTTATTTCCACTGTTATCACCTATGCTATTGGTAGATTTTACATCTGCTTTACCAAAATAGGAAGTAAGAAATGTGAAAGCAAGGGAATTTAAGTTCTTGTTTTTAGTGTCTCATTGTCCTTGCCTTTCTTATCATGGTTTCCAGCTTTTTAATTTATTAATTATCTTTCAATTACATGAACCAGGTTGAACTTGCAGACAAGCTTCCTCACATACAATCACTTTGCATTCATGAGATGGTTACTCGAGCCTTCAAGCACATTCTGCAAGCTGTTATTGCTGTTGCCAAGCATATGGATGACTTGGCTGGAGCAATAGCTGGATGTCTAAATATCTTGTTAGGAGCACCAATGAAAGATCGTGAAGATGTAGATGCTTTAAAAATGAAGTGGTTAGATGCCTTTCTTTCTAAACGATTTGGCTGGAAACTCAAAGATATAAATTTGGAAGAACTGAGAAAGTTTGCAATTCTTCGAGGACTCTGCCACAAGGTTTTTCTACATTTCAATGGCATGGGTCAGTTTCATCTTAGTTTGACAGGTGACAAAACAATCATTCTGTTTGGCTTTTCTTTATGAAGGTTGGGTTGGAGATGGTTCCTAGAGATTATGAAATGGATAAACCAAGGCCTTTTGGAAAAACAGATATCATCAGCATGATTCCTGTATACAAAGTAAGTTGAAAAGCACTTACAATATTCAAATATAAGACTGACCTTTTGGAAAAGGAAAGATTGATATATGACTTGAGGGTACTTTATGTTTCTCAGCATGTGGCATGCTCATCAGCAGATGGCCGAACTCTGTTGGAATCATCCAAGGTTGCATTAGATAAAGGAAAGCTTGATGATGCAGTTAACTATGGAACCAAGGTATGTTAACTATGTTCATGTCACGAGTACTGATTCTGTTTCTACAATGTTTTTTTTTTTCTGAATAAACCCAGATATTTGAATGTGTAGGCACTCTCAAAACTTTTAGCTGTCTGTGGACCCTACCATCGTATGACTGCTGGTGCTCTACCACACGGGAGATTTTAATCAGGTAACCATGCAAATACTTCTATATATAATACTGGAACTACAAATGCTTGGGTTAGTCACATATTTTCATTATTTTGGTGATGGGTGCCAAGCTTAGTTAGATATTTGTGTTTGACATTTTTCTTGGCTAAATCATGCTTCATCTGGTGCTGAATTCTTTGACCATAACTTATTTCAGTCTTATTGTGGAAGCAATTCAATGAAATTTGATATCAAACTGCTGCATGACTTCTATAGTTCTCGTTTTTGCTCACATTTTGCTGTTTGCCTTAATATAAGAATACTCTTATGATATCAAACCATTCTTATTACTGTGAAGATACCTATCAATCAATTGTTGGTATTAGTCACATTGCAAAGCAAGCACTGTATATCAAAATGAAATGAAACTGTGCATGAACTAAATAAACTCACAGTTTTCCAGTATAAGAAAGGTTGTTCAAGATTGGTGTTATTAGCCCAACTAGTTCATTCTCACTTAAATCCCTGGATCACAGTAAGACACAAAAACCTGCCATGAGCCATATGTTTCCAACCGGCCAAAGGGCAAGAAACTTGATCGTAAGACAAGCCTCAAGCATGATGCATACAACCAAACAGTCTATTTCAATCACTTAGCTGTTATTGGTTATGTCTGTTTTATTGCCTCTGCAGTTTCTAGATCTTCCCCCACTAGATCTGCTGTGCCTCCTCATTTTAATCCACCCAAACGCAAACATTTCAGTAATCAAATCCATAATCCGGTAACTAAAGCAAAAGACAAATAAAATAGAAAGGGATTACGATAAGCAAATCACAATTATCAACGGAATCAAACCCTAATCCCCAGAATAACGAAATTGGAAGCAAGATTTCACCTGAGATAACGCGAAATGATCTAACAAGTGCACAAATAAAAACATCACTCAGATACACATACTCAAAAGAAGGATAACCCAAAGGCCTACGGTGAGATCACCTGTCCCTAAATCAGAGATCAGCATCTCAAATTCAGAAATTTAACGAAAGAAAATGAGCAATGGAACCTCAAATCATATGACCATTTGACAATTAATAATCCTTAAAGGGTGGTTGAAATCCCTCAAATGTCATAAACACCACCACTATCATCATCATCAAGCTAAAGCCCATTCCCATCTAAGAGGGAAAGACACGATTGCCATAACAAAGAAACATTGGCATTCATCAAGCCATTCGTAACTACAAAGCGTCTCTGTATCCACATTAAAAAGGTTCCAGATTAAAACGAAATCTATCATCGATAGCACATCAAACACACATATAAGTTACCATCCTTATATAAAATGGTCCAGTATCAATAAAGAAGTTTTCTTCCTCATCTCCACATAATAAAAAAGGGCAAGATGTTTACCCCCTGACCTTGAGGTCAGCCAACCACATCGATTGGTCGTCCTCGTCCACCTTCTCCGCCTTGACCGGGATGGCGTCACCGGCCGGCTGGGGCAGACCGACAGAGACCTCCAATCCGTAGTTGTACGTGACTTATTGCATCAAGCTATTGACCTCAGCTTCAGACGTGGAGAGTGATGTGCTCCCAGCCATCGAGTTCTCGATGAACTCCGCTTGGACCTCCATGTTGACGAACTACTTCTCGAACTGGTCCATGGTCTTCGACATCTTCTGGAGATTGCCCGTCGCGAGGGAGGACTCGAGCGCCTTGACGATCGACCCCATAGACTTGTTGGTGGTCATCATCTTCGCCTGCGAGTTGAGGCGGGAAAGCTTCGGTTTCAGTGAAGGAAAGTTGGGGTTTTAGGAGGAGGAGAGAGGAATTCTAGGGTTTCGCCTCCGTAAAGAATTCGTCCTTCACGGATCGTTATCGTTCGATAGAAAAAGGCACATGTTTCGTAATTAGCGACAAAAATTTTTCGTCTCAAAATCCGTCGCTAATTAGCGACAGAGTTTAAGACAGAATATTTCTGTCGCTAATTAACGATGAAGTTTGAGACAGAATATTTCTGTCGCTAATTAGCGACAAAAATTTGTAACAATTTTTTCATCGCAAAATCCATCGCTAATTCCAATTTTAGGGAGGGCTAGTCTTCTCTAGCTAATCTGTCGCTAATTTGCGACGAAAATAATCCGTCGCAAATTTCTATCGCTAATTAACGTTTTTCTTGTAGTGATGGTTCAAAGATGGATGGTCCATATTGGCTCATCCAAGGCATTTGACCAATTCAAGGTTGGTGCCAATATCAAATTTTGCACCCTCAATCATGTGTGAGAAACATACAATCGAGACATGCCTGAGCATAGTTGGAAATACGTGAGACGGCAAATTTTAGTAAAAAAATGAAAATGTTTAAAAATGATTCTTCAAAAATATGTGAAGTCATAAAAATAGAATTACAAAAAAATTGCCACATGATATACATATATTCAATTCACCTGTAATCATACACACGCACACACGCATATATATATATATATATATATATATATATATATATATATATATATATATATATAGGATAATACATCCATGCTAAATGGGCATTGTGATAAAATGAAACATCACTACAAGAAATTCGATTATTACTGGCACAGATCTTACGCTAGTAAAAGCCTTTAGTGGTGCAATCTCTGTGACAGTAGATGTGCCACTAAAAGCTTTGCCGGTAAAGGTTTTACGGGTGGAATTTAAGTTCGCCAGTTAAGAGTTTTCACTGGTGAAATTAAACTTTTCACTGGTGCAAGCTAATTTAGAGCCAGCAAAAAAGTTTTAAAAGTGTCAACTATAAAAAAAACTGAAATCAAAGGGAAAATGATTACCTGATCAGTGACAAATTTTCATTTACTAGTGTAATGAGAAAGAAGGAAGCTCATTAGGTGAAAAAAATCCATTTGCAAATCAGGTGTAGCCTGTAAGTGACGTACATAATTTTTTGGTCAAATTCTTCAGATTTGTGTATTTACAGAATAATAATAAAATGGGACTGGACAAATATCGAGTCCTTTATCAAATTAAAAGGAAAGTTTACAAGCAAATAAAATGGGACTGGGAATTTAGCACCTTAATACTGCAGTAGCTACTTCAAAATTCGATGGGAGGATATAAGAGACCTGAAAAGTTAACATACAATGTGAACTAAACTTGAAAAAACTTACCATGGAAATTTTAGCAATCAAGATTATGATAGTATTCTTGTTTGAATCACAAATTGCAATGATCCTAATTATTAAGAAGACCATCACATGTCTTATATCAATGCCAAAAAGAATGCACAAACTTGTGCATATTCACAGTGGAAAGATGCCACCATATCATGATGGTGCATGCTATAAGCAAAACTTGAGACTTTTCAATATCTAAAATGAATTAGGCATTAATCACTAGCTTTCTATCATGCACATTGCGAAGATAGTCATCAGAAACTGTCGGGCACATTAAACCAACTATAGACCACAACCAAGGTAAACACATTGAATGGCAGATAGTAACAGGAAACAGACAATTCAAATGATCACTTAACTAAATCATAACCATTTGACTGTTACAATAGTTGAGAAAAAGCAGAATCATGTAGCAGTATTTATCTGTGAGATTGTTTACCTGTTCAGATGACAATCTGTTATTTGCTTCACTATGCAAATAATTGTTAAATAAATACTGTGAAGAATATGATACAAATAACTGCTGTCATCCGAATAGTCGTACACAGAGTAAGAAATATATGCAGCAAAAATAAAAACTAACAAGTTAAGAGGCAGAGTGTTAAATTTGACTCACAAAGTTGTCCACTAGAGTCCATACTATACAAACAGCATGCACCTTTGATATTCTCCGCACAAAAACTAGAGAGCCCCTCATTTGCTAATGCATAGCTTCAACCCTGGAACACAATCAGACAAGTCATAACAAGAAACCAAGTGAAAAGTTTACACTCAACTAAATTAAGGCCGGGCTATACCCCAGACAATCTGCTACACAAAGCGCATCCAATTTCATAGTGGATATGGGTACACAAGGTGTTGGTAGCACTCGGTTAAAAGGAAGGGAAAATAAGAAAAAGCAGGCAAAACATATCACAGTAAGCAATCTACACAAACATAAAACATGCATGTGTTCCAAACCAATTTATGGATAAAATGAGAGTACATCCAACACTAACTTCCGAATGCATTGAGTCTTCTGTAGTTACATCGTAACAGCAGATGGTCGTTAAGTACAATTGACAAAAGCAAGAACAAGAACTCAACCAAGGATTAGAAACCACCAATTGAGAAACTTGTGGAATGATAAAAATCTATACTGGAAACAATTTGACCATAAATACTGCTGCTCCATATCTTTGTTAAATTACACAAAATCCAAACAAAAGAGGATGAAACCTGAGAAGACCTACAACAAAAGCATTAATACAAACCATAAAGCAGGAACAAAAGCCACATGGAATGAGGACAATTAACAAAAAGGATCAGCCAGAAGCCTGCATATCCACAAAACAACACACGCACACAGAAAAAAAAAGCTTTGAAATTATGAAGCTCTTCATCTACTGGTGCTTAATAGTGTAAAACTCAAGTAGGATAAAGCAGCTAGTCAGGATATAGAGTCTGTGAGTGACTGACTGGCACAGGGAGGTATGTATGTGTGCATGTGCGTTTTGGATCTTGTCAACTTGCAAGAGATATAGCAGATCTTAACAAGTTTACCAACTTTAATTAATATAAGAAAATTACAGAGCTTCATTTTCAATTGCACCAGGGGTATTTTTTAATGTTAAATAAAGTATGATTGGACTTAAATAGTTTGTACTTCTCCAGAATAAGAAATCATAACAAAAAACCATAGTTGCTTGCCTACAAATTTATAAACATAGATTTGGTTGTGATATCCAAGACAAAGCATTACATCAGAATTTAGAATTTGTTGCTGGTATACAAATCTGGTGATCTTGTTGATACCTGATATAAGCCACCAGATTGTCATTAAAATAATGTTTTCAATCTGTTACCCTCATGTTATTTGCAATAGTCTGAAGCTCACAATCTAGTACAGCTTTTCTACACAAAAGCCTTTTGAAAAAAGGATATGCCTCCTAAATCAAGGTAAGCATGCCAAAATGAAATCAAGATAAAGAAATCATAAAAGATGAAGATGCCATTGCAAACAGAAGGCTCTAAAAATAACAACCTGAGTGTAATTCCGTTAATTCTTGAAGGCAATTACTAAGGAGAATCTTCTTGATGCATGCTTTCCTTGGAAAAAAGTAAGAATAACAAGAGTTATAACAACAATTATCTCCATATTTCATGGTAATTGAGTTATGAGATTTTAATACGTGCAAGAAAAAAAAATCTGACCCTTCCCCTCCCCCTCCCAACATCCAAAAATACCACTGAATATTATGACATAAATCACTGCACCATCACAAAAGACAAAGTACGAAATCCATACCCCCCCCCCCCCCCAAAAAAAAAAAAACCCATCATTACTACAGGAAATGGTGTACCTTGGTCCATGCTATAATGTTGGAAAAAGAATGAAAAGGGAGGAGGAGACGAAGCAGAAATCGAAGAATAAGGAGGAAGACGAGAGAGATACCACAACAACGTCTGACCATGGTTGTCGTCACTGTGAATGCCGGAAAATGGCTGCCGGAGGTGTGGTGGATGTACAACAGGGGTGAAAGAGGCGGTGGAGAACGGATTTTGGGTTTGGCAGCAGAGAGAGAGAGAGAGATGGGGCAAATCGGGGTCCTGTGCTAACAACAAACACGAAGCGAAAAGAAACCGTGAAAATGCTCGCACCAAAAGGAAATAAAAGGGTAGGCATCCGATTCAATGTAGCTCATTATCAAAACAAGAAATGCAAAGAGAAAGAAGAAAAACATGCAGATAAAGAAGAGCGCACAGCTAAAACATACCATGAAAGGAAACAATAGAGCCCTAAATCCTAATTCTGAAGACAGACGTTCCGTTCGTCGAGGAATAACGCCTATAGACGATCAGACGATCGATCCGTCGCCGGGAAGAAGGAATAACTCATTAAGCCTAGTCTGAGAGTGGAAAGAAGCTCCTAGCCGAACAGAACGCAAAAACTACGGGAGATCGAAGCCTCCACAATCACTACATCCTTTTTCCCTGGTGCTGGGGTTACAGAGAGGGAAAGAGAGGGGAGCTCGAGAGAGAGAAAGGCACACCTCGATGTTTGGGGACTTCGGCGGTGCTCGGCTCCTCTGACGAAACTCCACTCAGGCTTGGGCCTCCGGCGGTGTCCGACGTGGGTGGAAAACAAGGGGGGGGGGGGGGGGGGGAGCGCAAAGAGGGAGGGGGCAGAGAAAGAGAGGGTGCGATGGGAAAGGGGAAAACCCAGGAAGAGGGGGGGGGGGGGGGGTAAAAAGGAGATTCCCGCCCGTGGATTTTCACTGGAGTGAGTGGGATTTTCACTAATGCTAGAAAAAACTCCGCCAGTCAAAGTCGTAATTCAAGATCTATTTCACTGGCACTCAGCTAAGGTGTGCCCGTAAAGCCCTGGTTTTTTTAGTGCTATTGGATTTTCAAGATTTTTTCAAAATTTTGATCATACAGATGTGACATATATACTCATTTTTACACAAAGCAGTTCTTGAAGCATTTGATTCCGATGAATGGATAGCTAAAATCAGCAACCTACAATATTTGTGGAATTTTGAAGCTCAAAATATCAATTTTTCATCCAAAATGCATGATCCCAGTGTTGATTTCTAGTAAATCAATCATGTTGAACATATCTGTAATGCCATGCTTTTGAAAAACAGCTAAAAATCTAATAAAATGATTCATTGAGCATTGTATTATATATTTAGCACGGATGAATTACCCAATATATGTGATTTTTCTTTGAAAATCAAGTTAGGGTATAAGAAATATAGGATTCAGGCTTAAGATTCGATAAATAGAATCCATTATAGAATTTTATTGAAAAATATTTCGTTTAAATATGATGTTTTCACGTTTTAAATGTTTCTTTTAAGGAAGAGGTTTTTTTTTTCCTTGTTGTAGTTTAAAAAGCAAATAGTTTCCTTTGTTTTTTTTTATGTTTTCAAAGATTTATTTAAAATATGCATAATAAAGAAACCTTTGCTAACTATGCATAAGGGTCCTACAAGCTACATTCTTAAACAATAGAAAAAAATGAAGGAAGCAAAAAAAAAATCTATAAAATTAAATTTTATACGTGGGTGTTACTGTCACGGGCCTATTTCCTTCAATGGGCCAGCGCGGCGCGATGGTCCTTCCTCACCGCCGCAAGCCTACTCGTCAGCTCGCTTGCCGATCGCGGAAGCTTGTAATTAGAGTGCAAGAGAACAAAAGAGAATAGAGGGAGAGAAATTGCAATCACAAGAAGCAATCACAACGAGGGTGAACAAAAAAAAGCTCAATGCATTTACTTTATTCACAATTTTGCTTGCAGGCTATTACAGTTCAAGTATACGGGCTGCCCCTTCGAGGTATTGATTCACCTGAACCGGGGAGCTTACATCAGACTCAACAAAAGCAAAACAGACTCTAAGCGCAACTGTACACTGTAAGTCGCAAGGGAACATGCCCCCCCCCTTCAAATCATGTGTCATCCTCGGCGCCATCTGTTTCGTGGTAAGCCCTGACTTCAGTCGGGTAGCAGCTGTTTATTCGAAATGCAGGCTCCCACGTTGGTTCCGCTGTTTCCTCCCACTGCACCAAGTATTTCTTTGCTTGTCCCAAGTAGTTGACCTTGTGGCGAAGGATCTGACTGAGGTGCTTCTCGGCCCGTTGTACTGTCGGGGCCCTCTGCATGATGGGAGCGCGTTGTGGCACACTGCGTTCCGGGTCTCCATCATATGAATGGAACTGCTTGAGGTTGCACACATGGAACACCGGGTGTACCTTGAAGTCTAGGGGCAACTCCAGCTTGCCCACCTTCTTTGTGATGGTAAAGGGTCCCTCATACTTTTTTAGTAGTCTGTGGTGCCGCCCGCGGAAGATGCTTGTGCGACCAGGATATAACTTCACCGACACTTGGTCCCCAACTTGGAACCCTGCGGGCCGACGGTGTTTGTCCGCCCACTTCTTCATTCTCTTTGCCGCTTTGTGTAAGAATGTCTTCGCCAACTCATTTTGCTCGTGTCAGTCGCGAACAAACTGATAGGCCAAGGATGGCCTTCCCTTTTCTTATGTGGCAAGAGTGTGCAGGGTCAGTGGTTGCTGCCCTGTGGCTATCTCAAACGGACTGTAGCCTGAAGACTCGCTCTTCTGCAGATTATAACAAAACTGTGCCACATCAAGGAGCTTCACCCAATTTTTCTGATTGGCACTAACAAAGTGCCTAAGGTACTGCTCCAGTATCCCGTTAATGCGCTCTGTTTGCCCATCTGTCTGCGGATGGAAGCTTGTTAAAAACAACAACTCAGAGCCAAGTAGCCGAAATACTTCACGCTAAAACTTGCCCGTGAAGCGAGCTTCGCGATCACTCACAATGCTCTTTGGTATGCCCCAGTGCTTCACCACATGCTTTACAAACAACTCTGCAGTCTTCTCTGCAGGTCACTCCTTGGAAGCTAGAATGAATGTGGCATACTTTGAGAAACGATCCACCACAACCAAAATAGAACTAAGGCCCTCTACCTTCGGTAGACTAACAATAAAGTCCATGGAGATGCTATCCCAAGGACGTTCTGGAATTGGTAGAGGCTCAAGGAGACCGGCAACCTTCTAGTTTGTCCCTTTATCTTGCTGGCAGATGAGGCATGTCCACACATACCCCTCAACGTCATCTCTCATCTGCGGCCAATAGTAGTCACGCTCAAGGAGTGCTAAGGTCTGCTCCTGACCAGGATGGCCGGCCCATAGTGTATCATGGCACTCTTTGAGTAGCTCTCGGCGAAGGTTTTCCCACCGTGGCACAAAGATGCGTCCCCCTTTTGTTACGAGGAGGTCATCCTGTAGCCAAAATCGCCGAGTCTTCCCTGCCTGCGCCAGAGAAACAAGGTGTTATGTGGTCGGATCCTGCTGCGTACCCTCGCGGATGCAGCTCAGCAATGCACCCTCCAAATGCACTTCAGAAGGCTCCGCACGCACAACTGTCAGTTCAGCTCTACGGCTCAGGGCATCTGCCACAACATCGGTCTTTCTAACCTTGTACTCCAAGGCAAAGTCGAACTCAACCAAAAACATCTGCCATCGAGCTTGTTTAAGCGTCAACTTCTTCTGCGTCTGAAAATAGCTCGTGGCCACATTATCCGTCTTGACGATGAACTTGGCACCCAAAAGGTAGTGTTGCCAGGTCCTGAGGCAATACACAATGGCGGTCATCCCACGTTCATGCACTGTGTAACGCCTCTCTGCATCTTTCAGCTTGCGACTCTCATATGCGATCGGATGACCATGTTGCATAATAACTCCACCAATGGCAAAGTCTGAGGCATCAATGTGGACTTCAAAGGGTCTCGAATGATCAGACAATCGCAGCACTGGCTCCCTCACTAAGGCTTTCTTCAAGCCATCGAAGGCATCTTGGCACGCTCCTGTCCAGAGCCATACTTGATTCTTCTTTAACAAATCTGTGAGGGACGCAGCAATGAGGGAATAACCTTTGATGAAATGCCGATAATAGTTTGCCAAACCGATGAATGACCGCAATTCTTGCACTTTGCTTGGCGGAACCCATTCCTGGATGACCCTTATCTTCTGCCCATCCATACGCAACACACCACGCCCCACAACGTGGCCAAAGAAGCTGATCTCCTCCTGCCCGAAGAGACACTTCTCTCGTTTGACACAGAGGTCATTCTCCTTCAGCACCTAAAACATTGTTCGCAAGTGCTCGACATGTTCCTTTATGTTACTGTTGTAGATCACGATATCATCCAGGTAGACTACCACAAACTTGTCTAAGGGTAGAAAATCTGATTCATTAAAGTCGTGAATGTGGCTGGAGCATTTGTCAACCCGAATGACATTACTAGAAATTTGTAAGCACCATAGCAGGTGACGCAAGTTGTTTTCGGCTCATCACCTTCAGCAATCCTCACCTGCCAGTAACCCGATCGCAGATCTAGCTTGGAAAAGATACGGGCACTGCCTAGCTGATCGAACAAGTTTGCTATCAATGGCAATGGGTACTTGTTCTTCACCGTGACCTTATTCAGAGCACGGTAATCCACACATAACCGTTTAGAGCCATCATGTTTCATCTGGAAAAGGACTAGGGCACCAAATGGGGCTTTTGATGGACGAACAATGCCTGCGTCCAACATCTCGTCTAGCTGCCTGCGCAGCTCCTTCAGTTTAGTTGGCCCCATATGGTATGGAACCATTGCGAGAGGCTTCGCTCCCGGGGTCAACTCAATCTTGTGGTCGACCTCACGTCTTGGTGGAAGACGCTTTGGCAATTCCGGAGGCATCACCCCCGAAACTCCTCCAATAGTGGGGCTAGGGTCGGCGGCACTGTTGCTTCTACCTTCCCTTCATCTGCACGCACTGCAACTAAGAATGTCTGCTCCCCATGCTTGACACCCTTCTTCAGTTGCATTGCCGATAACACTGAAGACTTGCCTTTCTGCGTAAGGCACTACACTGTGTGGGACAGGTCTGACCCCATGATCATCAACGTGTTAAACTTCGGCAGCATCATAACATTCTGACTTCGCAGAAACTCCATACCCAGAATCACCTTGAAATCGTCCAGGGCCACCACAAAGAAGTTGGCTTTGCCGACCCAACTCCCCACTTGAGTAGCCACATCTCTTGCTTCACCAAGGATGGGTTTGGCCTCAGAGTTTACTGTTTTGATAGTCCTCTGCTTTGGTCCAGTTTTCAAGCCCAACCGCTCTGCCTTTTCCCGCGAGACAAAGTTGTGTGTGGCCCCAGAGTCTATCATTGCTGAAGTAGACTTTCCATTCATAATGACTTCTACGTACATAAGTTCCTTATTGACCTGCATGTTCTTAGATGTGCAACTTCTAACTGCGTTAATCGATCGCATGACCCCCATCCTTGGTTGCATGGTCTCAGTGTCACTGTATTCAGTATCGCTGCATTCTTCCCGTGCAGCATTGGCTTGCCCGTCGTCCTTTATAAGGCGCTTTGGGCACTGCCTGGCGATATGTCTATCGCCGCAGAACCAACATGTCACAACCGCACTCTTGTTGTTGTTGTTATGCTTTGTAAAGTTCTATTTCTTTTCGGATTGATGGCGTGTAGATGCCTCACCTTTATCATTGCGCTGCTCATCCTTCTTGCCTCCGTGGTCAGGCTTCTTCCCAACTTTGGTTGATGGGGTGAAAGGCTTGCGCTGAGTGTCAACTAAGCGCTCAGCCGCCACATATGCATCCTCCAAAATACGGGGGTTGCTTCTTTCCACTTCAGACTGTGCCCATGGCTGAAGTCCCACAATGAACCAGTTGATCATGTCGTCTTCTGGCATGTTAGGTATCTCCAGCATAAGCTTCTGGAACGTTCTGATATAGTCTTGCAACGAACCAGTGTGTTTGAGCTCACGAACCATCCGGTAAGCCTGCCTCTGCGCATTTCTTGGCATGAAGTAGTTGCGCAACTCCATTTTGAAGTCATCAAAGGTATCTATCACACATTGACCCCTCTCCATGTCATTGCGCTTCCGCCTCCACCAAGCGATAGCATCTCCATCAAGTAAGGCCGCTGCAACCTTAATCCTCGGATCTTCGAGGGTCACATTCTGGATATCCAAGTAGTCTTCTACTTGGAACAAGAAGTTCTCAATGGCCTTGCTGTCACGAGAACCATTGAATTTTGCGGGTCTTGGTACATCAATCCTTGATGGTCTCTCACCATTTCCGCCATTTAGGGTCACCGTCCGGTGCAACGTATGGTTCTTCAACTCAAGTTCCCCTACTTCAGTCTGCAAGTCAGCCACTATAGTCGTCAACGAAGTGACTTGCCCCATTAATAAGGTTACCTGCTCTTGTAGGCTCGCCACCACATCATTAAGTCCATTGAATGATTCACATGCGCGTGAAATCGCTTCCTCATGCGAAGTCACCTCTTCCACCAGCTTGTTAACAGTTGCAGCCAACTCTTCTTGGCCCCGAGGTGAACCTATCTCCTCAGCTTCAGCAATTGTCTTGCCTTTGGTGTTGCGTAAGTTTTGATAAGGCGCCACAATGTCTTGCTCACAAATCGCAGTCTGTCGGCGTGTCTGTCGACACCGACTCCGGAGTCCCTTCCCCAGCACAAGAACGGGCTCTGGTACCACTTGTCACAAGCCTATTTCCTTCAATGAACCAGCGCGGCGCGACGGTCCTTCCTCACTGCCGCAAGCCTACTCGTCAGCTCGCTTTCCGGTCGCGGAAGCTTGTAATCAGAGTGCAAGAGAGCAAGAGAGAATAGAGGGAGAGAAATTGTAATTACAAGAAGCAATCACAACGAGGGTGAACAAGAGAAAGCTCAACGAATTTACTTCATTTACAATTTTGCCCGCAGGCTATTACAGTTCAAGTATACGGGCTGCCCCTTCGGGGTATTGATTCACCTGAACCGGGCAGCTTACATCAAACTCAACATAAGCAAAACAGACTCTAAGCGCAACTGTACACTGTAAGTCGCAAGAGAACAGATACATTCTTTTGTACAAAAGATTTCGGTAGAGCACAATATTATTTTCACTTTTATTGTAATCTAACATTATTATAATGTGACATACATAGTTTTTTTCTACAATAAAAACAATGTTTCAAATAATGTATTTGCAATATGTAAGTTTTTCAAAGACTTTAAAAATCAACAACCCCATAATTGACCACGGTCTTATGATTAACAAAATATTTTCATATAAGGATATGATTGCGGTACATCTGTGACAAAACTAACAAGTCATGATGAACACAATTATCACTATAAGAAACTTGTGGATTAGCGATGACCTAAATCCGTCACTAATCCGATGCTAAATTGTTTAGCAACGGACTAGCGTCGGATAGCTTCCAACGCGATTTTTTCGACGCTAAGTAGCGACGAAATTTATCTGTCGCCAGTTTCGTCGCTAAGTTGCGATGGAATAACGAATGTCAACATCCATCGCAAATCCGTCATTACTTTATGAAGATTTTATATTAGCAAAGGATTTTTAGGCGTCGCTAATCCGTCTCTACATTCAACAGTAATAGTAATTAGCGACGGATATATCCGTCGCTAATCCGTCGCAAACAAGAAAAAAAATAAAAAAAATATTTGAAAATTAAATATTGAGAAAAAATTTCTCATGATACAATTTATATTTTCTGTGAATAAAAAACAAAGTACACATCAAAAAACATATAAAAGGAAACTAAAACAATTAATCGAAATACTATAAAATTCGCAAGTTATAATTAT
Organism: Nuphar pumila; assembly: GCF_984573655.1. NCBI lineage: Eukaryota > Viridiplantae > Streptophyta > Magnoliopsida > Nymphaeales > Nymphaeaceae > Nuphar > Nuphar pumila. The sequence goes on along the minus strand of NC_143257.1, from coordinate 123,896,699 downwards.
TTATAATTCAACATTTACATTTTTGAAACAAAAAGAAGGTAGAACAAATTCAACACATGAATCTAATCATCGTCAGGATTTTGTGTGTCCTCTTGTTCATTGTCTCAATCTCTCCCTTCAGCTCTACTACGCCAATTATCGTCAGCAACCTACACGAGAAAAGAAAGGTCAGTATTGATAAACAAAATATACTGAAATAAATTATACTCTATATGTGATTCTATCATGCTCATATGTGTTTTAATGCATTAAAAAATTTGTATATGTGATTTTATCATGCTCATATTTGTTCTAAGGCAGTAAAAAAACTTCATATGTGATTCTATCATGCTCATATTTGTTCTAAGGCAGGCAAAAAATTGTATATGTGATTATATCATGCTCATATATGCTCTAAGGCAGTCAAAAAACTGTATATGTGATTCTATCATGCTCATATATGCTCTAAGGCAGTCAAAAAGTTGTATATGTGATTCTATCATGCTCATATGTGTTTTAAGGTAGGCAAAAAAATGTATATGTGATTCTACCATGCTCATATGTGTTCTAAGACAGTAAAAAAACTTTATATGTGATTTAATCCTGCTCATATATATTCTAAAGACAGTAAAAAATTTGTTTTTATGATTCTATCATGCTCATATGTGTTCTAAGGCAGTAAAAAAACTTTATATGTGATTCTATCATTCTCATATATGCTCTAAGGCAGTCAAAAAACTGTATATGTGATTCTACCATGCTCATATATGCTCTAAGGCAATCAAAAAGCTATATATGTGATTCTACCATGATCATATGTGTTCTAAGGCAGGCAAAAAACTGTATATGTGATTATATCATGCTCATATGTGCTCTAAGGCAGTCAAAAAAATGTATATGTGATACTACCATGCTCATATGTGTTCTAAGGCAGTAAAAAAACTTTATATGTGATTCAATCATGCTCATATGTATTGTAAAGGCAGTAAAAAACAGTTTTTGTGATTCTATCATGCTCATATGTGCTCTAAGACAGTAAAAAAAACTTTATATGTGATTTTATCATGCTCATATGTGCTCTAAGGCAGTAAAAAAATTGTATATGTGATTCTACCATACTCATATATGCTCTAAGGCACTCAAAAATCTGTATATGTGATTCTACCATGCTCATATGTGTTCTAAGGCAGGCAAAAAACTGTATATGTGATTTTATCATGCTCATATGTGCTCTAAGGCAATCAAAAAACTGTATATGTGATTCTACCATGCTCATATGTACTCTAAGGCAGTAAAAAAACTGTATATGTGATTCTATCATGCTCATATGTGCTCTAAGACAGTCAAAAAACTATATATGTGATTCTACCATGCTCATATATATTCTAAGGCAGTAAAAAAACTGTATATGTGATTCTATCATGCTCATATGTGCTCTAAGGCAGTCAAAAAACTGTATATGTGATTCTACCATGCTCATATGTGTTATAAAGCAGTCAAAAAAATGTATATGTGATTTTGTCATGCTCATATGTACTCTAAGGCAGTCAAAAAGTTGTATATGTGATTCTACCATGCTCATATGTGTTCTAAGGTAGGCAAAAATTTGTATATGTGATTTTATCATGCTCATATGTGCTCTAAGGCAGTAAAAAAACTATATATATGATTCTACCATGCTCATATATGCTCTAAGGCAGTCAAAAAACTGTATATATGATTCTACCATGCTTATATGTGTTCTAAGGTAGGCAAAAAACTGTATATGTGATTTTATCATGCTCATATATGCTTTAAGGCAGTCAAAAAACTGTATATGTGATTCTACCATACTCATATGTGCTCTAAGCTAGGCAAAAAACTATATATGTGATTCTACCATGCTCATATGTGCTCAAAGACAATAAAAAAACTGTATATATGATTCTATCATGCTCATATGTGTAGGCAGTAAAAAAATTATATATGTGATTCTCTCATGCACATATGTGTTCTAATGCAGTAAAAAGCTGTATATGTGATTCTACCATGCTCATATGTGTTCTAAGGCAGTAAAAATATTATACTGAAATATTATATAAAAGGTCAGTATTGATAAACAAAATATACTGAAATAAATTATATCCAATGCACCTAAGTTAAGGCAATCAAAGTTATATGAAATCTAACGACATGCAATACATCACATGAAACTTTCATACCTGAGAGGCACCTGCAATCAAAGTTCCCCTGTTCTGCAAAAAACTGTTGAACTCATCTCGGAGAACGTCGGCAATTGTTTCATGAAAGTAGTCACGCACACTACAACAAAGCAGTAGATTAGCGACGACCACATTCCGTCGCTACCCATTTTAGCGACAACGAGGCGACGATATGCTTACGTCACGAATATTTCGACGCTAATTGGCGATGAAATTATTCTGTCGCCAGGTCCGTCGCTAATTGAGACAGACTAACGAGTGCTATATTCCGTCGCCAATCCGTCGGTACTAAACGGCGACCACGGCTTGGCGACGGATTTACTTCCGTCGCAATGCCGTCACTAGATTAATATGAATAGCGACGGATGGTTCCGTCGCAAATCCGTCGCAAACATGAAAAAAAATTAAAAAAATTTATTTGAAAATTAAATACCGAGAACTGTACAATTTATATTTCCTGTACAATTTATATTTCCTGTAAATAAAAAACAAGCCACACAAAAAATTTCATATAACAAGAATCTACAACAATTAATCGTTCTACCTTAAAATTAACAAGTTTAATTATTTACAATTCAACAATTACAATTAGGAAACATAAAAAAAATAGAACTTCTTCAACACAGTTCTTTAATCATCGCCAAGATTTTGTGCGTCTTCTTGTTCGTTGTCTTTATCTGTCCCTTCAGCTCCACTACGCTGATTATCGCTAGCAGCCTACACAAGAAAAAAACAGTCAGTATTGATAAACAAAATATAATGAAATAAATTACACACTATATGTGATTCTATCATGTGCTCATGTGTGATCTAAGGCAATAAAAAAACTCTATATGTGATTCTATCATGCTCATATGTGCTCTAAGGCAGACAAAAAGTTATATATATATATATATGTGATTCTATCATGCTCATATGTGTGCTAAGGCAGTCAAAAAATTGAATATGTGATTATAGCATGTTCATATGTATTCTAAGGCATCTAGAAAAACTCTATATGTGATTCTACCATGCTCAGATGTGCTTTAAGGCAGGCAAAAAACTATATATGTGATTCGATCATGCTCGTATGTGTGCTAAGGCAGTCAAACAATTGAATATGTGATTATAGCATGCTCATAAGTGCTCTAAGGCAGGCAAAGCAAAAAAATTTATATGTGATTCTATCATAAATGATATATGTTCTAAGGCAGTAAAAAACTCTATATGTGATTTGTGCATGCTCATATGTGTTTTAAGGTAGTCAAAAAACTGAATATGTGATTATAACATGCTCATATGTGTTCTTAGGCAGTCAAAAAACTGAATATGTGATTATAGCATGCTCATATGTGCTCTAAGGCAGGCAAAAAAACTTTATATGTGATTATAGCATGCTCATATGTGCTCTAAGGCAATAAAAAAATGTTATATGTTATTATAGCATGCTCATATGTGTTCTAAGGCAATAAAAAAACTCTATATGTTATTATAGCATGCTCATATGTGCTCTAAGGCAATAAAAAAACTCTATATGTGATTCTATCATGCTCATATGTGTGTTAAGGCAGTTGAAAACTGAATATGTGATTATAACATGCTCATATGTGTTCTTAGGCAGTAAAAAAATATGTGATTATAGCATGCTCATATGTGTTCTAATGCAGTAAAAAAAACTTTATATGTGATTCTATCATGCTCATATGTGTTCTTAGGCAGTCAAAAAACTGAATATGTGATTATAACATGCTCATATGTGCTCTAAGGCAGGCAAAAAAATTTATATGTGATTATAGCATGCTCATATGTGGTCTAAGGCAATAAAAAAACTCTATATGTTATTATAGCATGCTCATATGTGCTCTAAGGCAGGCAAAAAACTCTATATGTGATTCTATCATGCTCATATGTGCTCTAAGGCAGGCAAAAAGTTATATATGTGATTCGATTATGCTCATATATGTTCTAAGGCAGGCAAAAAAACTTTATATGTGATTATAGCATGCTCATATGTGCTCTAAGGCAATAAAAAACTCTATATGTGATTATAGCATGCTCATATGTGCTCTAAGGCAATAAAAAAACTCTATATGTTATTATAGCATGCTCATATGTGCTCTAAGGCAATAAAAAAACTGAATATGTGATTATAACATGCTCATATGTGTTCTTAGGCAGGCAAAAAGTTATATATGTGATTCGATTATGCTCATATGTGTTCTAAGGCAGACAAAAAACTGAATATGTGATTATACCTGAGAGGGACCTGGAATCAAAGATCTCCTTTCCAGAACAGCGGCCTTGATCTCATTTCGGAGAAAGGGGGCGACAGTGTATTGGAAGTAGTTATTCAGTGATTCATTAACGATCTGGCGTACATCATCACCGGAAAGAATAGTCGACTGCTTGGAGCTTATGTCGGCGCAAGAAGTCGGTGAGCCGTAACTGGAAGAACCAATAACTGGTGAAGTGTTCATATTACTCCCAAACCCGAACACACGACCTTTTTTGGGTTCACCTGCTGCAGTCACTCATGCTGTAGGATCAAATGATGGATGCTGAGTAGCGTCATCGCCATATCGCTCTACCATCTGTTGCTCATATGCCTCCTACAAAATAATGTTTAAAGTATTCATTAATAATTAATGGTAACATTATGATAACTTGCATATATATTGCAATGATTATTAATAGAATTAATACATACCGTTGTCGTTCTCGCCTTCTCTGATACGAAGACTCCCGTGGTCTTCCGTTTATGTGTTTCAACAAACACATCCTTATATGTTACACTGCTTTATTTTTCTGCTTCCTGCGAAGTTAAGTAACAAAAGATTTAGTACACAAGTTTGCAGCAATACTTATAAAATTAATATTATATATTAATGAGTTACCATTTTCTTCAGGTGACTCCCAAATGTCCTAGATCCACTTGTGTGTAGATGGGCTTCGGGCATCTTCGATCGATTTTGTGCAGCCTTCGCAGAGCGATTTCTAAATGCATCTCCCGCCCACTTATCGCACATTTCATCCCAATAATCTCTCCTGATAGTAATAGGACCATGACCCTTCCACAGTAATGGATCATCTACTACGCCAGGTGCTTTTTTTGCTGCAGTCTTCATAGTGTGCAGCATGTCTGCAAATCGATTGGCAGCCACCTTCTGCCACACCTTCCTTGCATCATTTTATTCCACTGTAGTTGCGAAGCGATTCGTAGCCTACAAATATTTTCAGAAAGTTAGTAGACATTGCTTAAATAAATTAAATATGAAACACATTAACTATGAGGAACAACTGTATACCATGAATGAGGATCATAATCTGCCTAACACCTCCTTTGAGTACTCTTTCCATTGAGCAACTGGTCCTGGTAGATGTTGAAGAAGTGAATTCCTAATCTCCCGTACTACTTCTTGTGGCTCAAACCTCGTGCTGCACATGAATTGTTACACAATAAAATATCAATATAACAAGGGGTTGACCCCCTGCCGGGGTTGACCCCCAGCCAGACACGGCAGGGGGTCGACCCCTGGCTGGACACGGCAGAGGATCGACCCCCTACCGGGGTCGACCGCTTGGCGGAGTCGACCCCCTGTCGGAAAACGCAGGGGGTCGACTCCCAATCCATTTAACGGTGGGCCCCGGAAATACCTGCGATTGCTCCGGGCGGCGGCGGCGGAAGGTTGACGGAGATAGACTTCCGGCGAACGGTGGTGGCCGACAGAGAGGTCGACGGGATGGATAGGGCGGCCGAAGGAAGAGGGCGGCAGGAGGGAGAGGGCGGCAGGCGGGAGCAGCGAAAGAAGAAAGGAAGAAGAGGGCTGGGATTAGGGGTAATGCGACATTTCGCGACAGCTTAGCGACGGATTAATTCTGTCGCTAAGCCATCGTAATTCAAAAAACGAAAAGGCGACAGAAAATATTCCGTCGCCTAGGCCGTCGCTCTTTTGCGACGAAATTTTAGTCGTCGCAATTCCGTCGCGAACTGTCGTATTTATTGCGACAAAATATTCACTCGCACAATCCGTCGCTAAGTAGCGACGGATTTTGCGAGGGAATATAATTTGTCGCTAGTTTCGTAAAATTCTCCAATTATAGCGACGAATTCATTTCTCTCGTTAATCCGTCGCTAAGTAGCGACGATATAACGCCGTCGCTAAATTCCGTCGCTAATCAACTATTTTTTTGTAGTGGCACTGTGTCCTTAACGATCTGGCGTACATCATCACAAAAAAAATAGGATGCTTGGAGTTGATGTTGACGGAAGAAGTCTGTGAGCCATGACCGGAGGAAGAAACGACTAGTGAGGTGTTCATATTACTCATAAACCCGAACACACGACCCTTTTTGGGTTCACCTGTTGTAGTCACCCATGCTGCAGGATCAAATGATTGTTGATGAGTAAAGTCATCGCCATATCACTCTACCATATGTTTCTCATATGCCTCCTACAAAATAATGTTTACAGTATGCAATAATAATTAAGAATTATAATGTTTATGATAACTTATATATTACAATGATAAAAGTTACTGAGTAAATCAACATCTCTAAGTAAATAATAAAATTTACTAGCTGCATCGTTTGATGATTCTTCATCTACTAAAGTTGTTACATCACTAGGACCCATAGCAGAATCGAGTTCTGTTTCTACGACATCAAATATCAAATCCATATATGGATTATCGTGCACCACATTCACCCGTGTATCAAAATTGTTTCTAAATTCTTCACCATGAAACATCCAATTCTGATAATCATTTACAAAACCCTTTCTGTATAGGTGATGTCTAACGCCATGAGGTTCTACAAGTCGATTATTCTTACAAATCTTGCAGGGACACCTAATCCGACCTATGGGATCCACTATACTGACACTTGTCATTGCAAATTCAATAAAATTTTCAACACCATCCATATATTCATGCGATAACTCATTGTCAACTATCCTACGATACATCCATTCACGGTTTGCAATCATTTTGCCGTATGATGTTACGAATAGTATCCTAACCAGTTACAAGAGAATCATCAGAATGTTATGATGGAGAAAATATCAAATTTATCATGCAATATATGATGTCATACAATCACAAGAATTATGATGCATGCATTGATAACTTAATATTTTCATGTGCAAACTATTCATAACACGATACATTCATTTAAAGCATGCTTTCATTATACAATTTCACATGTAAGTCATAATCAAATTGAAAGTAACTATATGCAAGCATAAATACAATCACATCAAACATTGCAATACATCAAAATTATTCATATCAAACAAATGTCAAGAATGTACCTGCAGCAAACACACTCCAATATCCCGCTAACTACTACCATGCTTAGCATGAAATCCATACTCCCAAAATAAGAACACTTCTATTCTCATACATTAAAATCATGCTCAGCATGATCTCCAAACTCCAACAAAGCAGTCTTATATACCAACAACTAAGCGAGTGTGTGAACAGTAAAGTGTTGCATCCAATAAATTAAATAACATGTGATGCGCTTGCATCACTTACTCACCATGGGTATTTACCCGATTTGCATTATTTTTGTCACTTACTTACTACGGGTGACGGGGCACAAACGGGTTTCGTTGAGAAATCTGCAAGAGACACTGTGTTAAATGAAGTCACCCTCTGTCGAAAGAAAAAAATTTAGAATAAATATCGAAGTCAGACGAGATTTCGGCGAGGCGGAATGCCTCCCGGGCATCGACCACCTCTCCGTTCGGCCCGACCGCCCTCGAGTTCGACTGGCCAGCCAGTAGGCCAGCGATGTATGACTGCGACATGAGGTCTTCGAAGGCAGTGATCATCCCCCGAAACGGCAGGCATGAGGTGATGACGTGGTTCAGGAACCCAGCGATCGTCGGGCGCCCCTCGGCCCATCGCCCCCCTGCCGAAAAAGCAGGGGGGCGACCCCCTGCCCGAATAAAACAACGAGGTAGGGGTCGCCCCCCTGCCGAAAAAAACAAAATGTGGCAGGGGGTTGCCCCCCTGCCGGAAACAACAAATGAGGTAGGGGGGCAACCTCCTACCGAAAAAAATAAAAGGGGCAGGCGCCCCTCCTGCCAAAAAAAAAAGAGGGATTTACCTGGGAGACACCGGGCAGCGGGCGACGGACTGGGGAGCGACGAGCGGCGGGCGGAGGAGTGCGTCGGGTGCACTACAAGAAAACCGTGGATTAGCGACGGCCTCTATCCATCGCTAATCCGTCACTAAGCCGTCGCTAAACTGTTTAGCGATGGCTTAGCGACGGATTAGCGATGGATAGAGGCCATCGCGATTTTTTGCTCGATAATTAGCGAAAAAAATTATCTGTCGTTAATTCCGTCGCTAATTTGCGACAGATTAGCGACGGACATTATCCGTCGCTAATCTGTCGCTAAATTTTAAAAAAAAAATAAAAAAAAATTGATCCTTGTCGGGCGGTATTCCGGCAGCACTAAGCCGGACTTATACTGCACCCGACAGGCATTGCATGCACATAACGATCGCTCTGCCTCATCGCGAACCGGCGTCGCCGTCCTCCATGAACCGGTGCTCTCCGGCGTCGCCGTCCTCCATGAACTGGCACCGTCATCTTCCGTGAACCGGCGTCGCCGTCATCCTCCGTGGACCGGCGTCATCGTCCTCCATGAACCGGCGCCAACGTCCTCCAGCGATCGCCGACCGTCCTCCGTGAATCGACGTTGTTGTCCTCCGTGAACCGGCGCCGACATCATCCAGCGATTGTCGACCGTCCTCCGGCGTCGCCGTCCTCCGTGAATCGGCATTGTCGTCCTCCGTCAACCGGCGCCGACGTCCTCCAGCGATCGCCGACTGTCCTCCGGCGTCACCGTCCTCCACTCTCATGTACATGCTCTCCAATAAGCTCTCCGACGTCGCTCGGTTTAAATCGAGCGCGGTCGATTTAAATCGAGCGCGGTCGATTTAAATTTCAAACAGGGAGAGAGGGAAAATTTCGCGCTTGGTTTAAATCGAAAATTAGCGACGGATTAGCGACGGAAAATTTCCGTCGCTAATCCGTCGCTAAAATGTTTTTCTTGTATTGAGAATTAGCGACGAAATACTTGTTGTCGTTAATTCGTCGCTAATTAGCGACGGATTAGCGATGAAACAACTTTCATCGCTAATCCGTCGCTACTTAGCGACGGATTCATTAAGAAAGTTTTCTCTAGCTAATCTGTCGCTAATTTGCGACGGAAAAAATCCGTCGCAAATTTCCGTCGCTAATTAACATTTTTCTTGTAGTGGTGGCGGAGGAGTGCATCGAGCGGGCGGGAGAGACGGAACAGAAAAGAGGAAAAAGGGCTTTGATTAGGGATTTACGAAAAAATTAGCGACAAATTTGACGACGGACTAATTCCGTCGCAACGCCATCATAAATTTACATGACCAGTTAGCGATGGAAAACTTCCGTCGCTAATGTCATCGCTACGTAGCAATAGAAAAATGTAGCGACAGAAAAACTTTCGTCGCTAAACGTAGCGGATATTGCGACAAAAATCTGACATCGCTAAGCCGTCGCTACTTAGCGATGAAAGTTTTTCCATCGTTATTTTCGTAAATATTACAGATTGTAGCGACAGATTAGTTTCTCTCGTTAATCCGTCGCAATGTTGTGACGGACAAAATCCATCGCAAATATCTGTCGCTAATTGACAATTTTCTTGTAGTGTATAAGGTTAAATTGAATGGGTACGACATGTACTTATGATTTTCATTATATATATATTGTAATACATCCATGCTAAATGGTTTTTTTTTGCATTTTTTTTCGTCTTGTTTTTAAATTATGAGAGTACATACGTGATCTATGTACTTGATTTTATAAATATCAGCTCATGAATCCATCGATGCCAACACATGGTGGGTTTTTATATGCTTAAAAAAATCAACAATAATTTTTTTTTTATAATTTTTCAAAGCTTGACATACCATTTTTTATGGAAAATATGATTCATGTCTAGATTTCTAGTAAATCAACCATGCCTAACACGTTTATGTGTTCAAAAGCTGAAAAACCTATTTAGCGTGAATGTGTTACTATATATATATATATATGATAACTGTAACATATTTTGCCCTATATCTCATTTTGCATTGTTGTGCTCCATAGGTTTTAGGTGTTTTATGATAGATCTTAACTGTTAGATATGTTGAGAATCGACTCTTGAATCATGTTTTTTTTGATAAATAAATATATTTTTATCAGCCCATAAAAATTGATACCTTCGTAGCCATTGATTTTAGATAACCGGGAAAACTTATATACAGGTCAGATTCCTGTCATCCAAACAAAACCTATAGATCACATTAGACGTGAAAAAATACTTAAAAACTACTATTTTTTAATAAGCCTAACAAGACCTCACAAAAAAGGCTTAAAGAATATATATAGAGAGTTACTTGAAGTTGTTGAAGGCTTAAGCATTCAAAGTCTTCGTGGAACGGCACCACCTTGTTGCCGCACATGGCAAACCAATGGAGCTTAGTTTTCGTTATACTTTTGATTACGTCCTTGGCATTATTTATCATAAAAAAAAAAGTTCAAAAACCTCATGATAAAACTTTCAAAATTGGCCAATATTAGGTCTGGCCTATACCCGGGATTGAGCTCAACCGGGATCAATTGAGATTAGTCAATTGGTCCATCAAGGATAGCTTGGGTGGTAAAATGCTTATTGTAAAGAACCCAGTCTTGATTGATGTTTGTTCCGTTCTTTTTCTGAAAGAACTTTTCGTTTAAAATATTGCATATTCGCTAGAGAGAACAAAAAAACATATCCATGAAAAATATGTGATAGGACTCACATAAAGCACTTTCGTTTACAAAAGGACTCTTTCAAACTAAAGAGGCTTCCCTTGAGTGGAAGTGTAGCAAACACTCATTTTCTCCGTAGAACTTTGGCTTCAAGAATGTCTCATAATCACCGAAGTGGTATCCCATGTGGTAAGCAGGATCCTGTGTCATCTTGAAGACCCAAGATCGAATCTCTCTACCACATGGGGCTCTGGTTGGGGTCCGCCTAACCCCAACTTGAAGCAAACCCTAATTCTGCCTCTTTCCTCTAAAAGTTCATTTTTTTGTATGGAATTTGGTCAACACTTTCGTTTGTAGAGAGAGAGAGAGAGAGAGAGAGGTCCGGCAGTTATATCCAAGGATGGTAAACGAGCCGAAGAGAAGGGCATGTTTGGGCTCAGCTCATTTATTAGTAGATTGAGTTCGTGACTTAAGCTCGTGTTGGTATTTAGTCGAGCCGAGCTTGAGCTTGTTTCATTTTTTAATAAGATGAGCTATATATATATATATATATATATATATATATATATATATATATATATATATATATATATAAATATAAAGAATGGAGATAGTCCACTCGTTGTCTTCTCCTTCAAAATCTTTATCTTAGATAAGTTTTCTCAGCAAATCTGATCATATGGATCAAAGTTTTTTTTTTGTGTAGGTAAGAATTTATAACACAGAAAATTTCAAAATTTTCGAAAACCATTATTTTTTTTATCCTTGGAAAATCCTATCTGCACATTTAAAAGGTTGGATCCAAAAGTTTCTTCACGTTTTGAACCATGGAGATCACATCCATATCATCAAATTTGCCAAAAAAAACATATTTCTATGATACAGATTTTGAGGGCCAGGGGCAGACCATGATGGAATTTGTACCACCCGTGTTGTCAACATCAGTGCATATCAGCCTGAATCCGCTGATATATGACACTGACTTGATTCGGCTATTTTTAATAAATATAAAAATAACTTAAAATTAATTTTTAATTATTTTTTTAATAGCTTTATCATGTGTCATGTTCTGATTATCAGCAGATTCACCTGAACCGTTGGCCAAACCAGACCAAACGAGACAGGTGGTACCACCATAACTTACAAACAATAGTACACACTTGATTTATGCAAATCTAAGCTCTAAAAGCAAAATCTAGCCTTTGATGATGTTTAGAATATTCTATTTACTATTTTTACGGTTAAAATTGACTCAAATAAGATGTTTTATGTTATATCTAAACAACCTTGATTTTTTATGAACTAAAAAATGAATCATATACTATTTGATTTGCCATTTAGTGGCCAAATCTAAATAAACCCGAGTATGTATCACCATACGGTATCATGGTACGAAACCACCATACATTTTTGCAGACACACATATAGCTAGTAACTCGTATCAGTGAACAACACTGTTACTGGACAAACTTCCGCCATTGATCCCATGCAGATCAGTGGTGGGCATTTTTTGTGAAAAATGACATTTAATGGCGACAATAATTTTCCACCCAACACATTAGTGGCACTAGTGACCGCCACAAATTCTATTAAATGAATGCTGAATGTGCGTTCAACGCACACCCAGTGTTTTGCCCATCCATTCTTATGGGTTTCCTTATACATATACACGCACACTGTGGATACCCTTCCATCAAACTAACCTTGGATGCAATGGGCGTGTCCGATTGTGCATTTTAAAAGCATTTGGTGGCAATCGAGAATTTCCACTAAAGGTCATTTTTATGTAAAACACCGGCCACTGGTCGCCATTGTTACTCTCTCTCTCTCTCTCTCTCTCTCTATATATATATATATATATATATATATATATATATATATATATATATATATATATATATATATATAAGGTAATAGCTGCTAACCATTTTTCTAGCTAATAGGGCTTTTGAAGGATTTTCTACATGTATTACTTAATTTTGACCATACAAATGTGTTCAACACCGTCGATTTAATTGGAAACGACACGTGGATCATGTTTTTTCAATAAAAATTTTGACTTTTAAGAATTAACTATTTAAAAAATCTTAAACCATTGATTTTGTAAACCTTATAAAATTTTAGCTGTTGATGATCCAAGAGTTGATTTCTATGAAATCAAGCACGTAGAATGCATGTCAATGGTCAGATTTAAGAAAAACATGGAAAAACTTTTGAAAGCAGCACAACGGTTAGCTAAAAGTGGTCAGCAATTACTATCTTCTTATATATAGTCTAACCCTGCATATGCATTCAGCGAAATTCTAAGCTATTGATTTTCAACCCAGATCCTATAAAAACTTCAAGAGCTGATCCTTATAAAATCAAGTACATAGATCACGTCTGTATGGTTAGAATTTAAAAGTAAAACTAAAAAACCTGAAAAACTCATTTAATATATTTATTTAACACTTATATATATATATATATATATATATATATATATATATATATATATATATATATATATATAGAGAGAGAGAGAGAGAGAGAGAGAGAGAGAGAGAGAGAGAGGAGTTACCTAAGTCACCACCAGAGATTTACCTGTTGGGACGGAGAAGAGAAATAAAAATCTAAATAAAAGTTATGATAGGGAGATGGAAAGTTACTTAATTTGCCTAACTAATTAGGTTCTTAAAGAGATCAATATTTTCTTTTATTTTTCTTGTGCAACATCAGCCCTCTAGGATCCTAAAAAGACCCACGACTTCATTCTTAGGGACTCCTTTGAAATCAAAACTCATAGGTTGGGGTACTCCACTGCACATTGGTATATGCATGACTGCTTTATTATTGTTATTATGACTTCTATGAATTATGTGAAATGATTCTGTTTAGATTTCCTAGCAGAGTCTGTACAGTATGAACCACTAGATTTGGGTATGAGTTGTCCAAAATTAAGCTATAACACTCAAATACTCCAATCGTTCCGTATCCCCTTAAATACTACTCATACTAAAAAACTTTACAAAAAAGGAGTCGTATCTATGTATCTGCTAATCTATGCGACAGTTCACAAGTTTAATATATGTAACCATCTTTATTTTGCATAGTTCACAAGTTTAATATATGTGACCATCTGTATTTTACATAGTTTAAAAGATTAATATATGTAACCATCTTTATTTTCATGCTTGGATCCTTTACACCAGTGAGAGAAAGTAGAGAGAGAGGTGAGAAAGAAGTGCAGCTAAATCTGAATCATTTTTAGAGCCAGTCTTCTAGGTCTCCTTTTCTTAACTTCAGTTCACACAATTGGGGCTCTATGGTAGGAGCAGCTCACCTTGTGTTGTTGTGTTGGGACGTCCCAGGTTCAAAACCCAATGGTATAGTTGCATAACTAGTAGGGGTTTGCCTAACCCCAATCCCAGCTAGCTTTTCAAAAGAAGAAGAAGAGAGAGATAGAGACACCACATGGTTTCAAATGAAACAATGTTTTTGACAACATTATCAAGACTAAGCACCCTTAATAATTACAGCAATTGGTAAATTGTAATGGTGATGGTAGATGATATAAGTTATTGTATAAGGAGAAATTACATGAACCATGTGCACTCTCATATGGATGAATCCATTTTCTAAAGTGCCAAAATAAATGAGTTTCCTGTGGCATACATCGCCAAAGTCATGAAAAGTGTGGGCTTATTAATTCGATTGTGACCAAGTTATTAAATTCTAATATTTGAATTAATGAAAGTTTTGGAGGTCATAATCTTGGTAAAACTTCATGTGTTTTCCAAACAGATTTTAGAGATTCAAATCACATGCTAATGATTCTTCGCTCTTTCTCATAAATAAAGTTGAAATTGAAACCGATGTTGTTAAAATGAATTCACTCGGTTTCCTAAAAAAAATCTAAGATTCGAATGGTCTGTAAATCCACAACTTTTTACCATAAGATGACGTGTGTGATTAAACAATAAAAAATATTAAACAACTTTTTAACCCCTTAAAAATATATAGAAATTAAATTGAAATGACAAGTGAATTTGTCCCTTTTGAATCGGGTAAGGGCCGATTCAATCTGAATCGGCCAATTCAGACCGATTTTAACCACATTGGTTGAAACTCTAAAGTTCTTCATGTGAATCTTAATGGATTTTTTTTAGGGTTAGAATTAGGTTAAGATTCGCTGCAGTAGTTTGTAGGTGCAAACAACCTAGCAAATGCGGCATAATCTGTTTTTTTTTCACATTTAACACCATAGATGTGATCTACAAGTTTTGTTTACTGGGAACTGACATTTGGATCACTGGAATCCGATCTTTATACAGTTTTTTTTGACGATCCAAAAATCAATGGCTATGAAGGCATTACTTTTCTCTAATTAGTAAAAATGGTTTTTTTTGTAGAAAGACGGTTCCTACTGAATGATCATCTACTATGATGTTAGATTGTGTCAAAACAACTTGCATTTTAAGATTCAAACTAGATTGCTGGTACAATCGGTTGTACCAAATATAAACCCTAAAGAATTTACTTTTGCAATACCAATTGTTAATTGTTTTTGTGGGGGTTATGAAAAACGTGAAGATTGACTGCAAAAAAAAGCATGCTCAATGAAAACAGTATGACCTTATTGGTCTCTTTCATTCAAACCCACCAAGAAATCTTACTTAGCATGATAAAGAAATTCAGAAACAATTATTATGTGGATTAAGGCATAAATTACAAAATTTGCAGTGTGTAAACCTTTAGGACCAACCTAAGAATCTCATGGAGGGTAAAATCAGTAATGTTCAAAATCTCATGTCACAAGTTCGATTCTCCTGAGATCAAACCTGCAAGAAGTATGGCACAACATTCTAGGGCTGGTCCACTCTTTCCAGGATTTACCATTGAACGGTGGGACAAATTAGGGCTTGATCCTGATGGGTTTCTCATCATTGAGACAAATAAGAATGCATATTTTTTATATACAAATGCAAAAACCACAAATAAATCATAAAGCCCTAAAATATAAAAAAATAAATAACTAATAAACCATAAATAATCCAAAAAACCCTAAACTACAAGAAAAACAAACAATTTTAAATATTATGATACAGATTACAATTTTATATAATTACTTGGTAGGAAAGCCATATCCAATTATTAATCACTTGGATTCAATTTTAGTAATATGTCCGAATCCAAATCCTAGTTCAACTCAAAGTCCATTAAAATCTCTCGCATGTACGACTGGTTAAGGTATCTATAACAGGATGGATCCTGTTCATCTGAAATCCAAATCTGGCTCCAAAACCAATTTACCTACACCCCATTAATTAATCTGACCCAGTCCACCTGTTCCAATCACTACAGGCGTTGGAACTCCCGGGATCTACTCTCTCCTTGGACTTGGAACTCCTCTCTTACAAACTCATTTGGTAAGCTAAGATCAGAAGGCCACTTCAGCAGCTCTTCATTCCATCGTGGCACCATAGAGGCCTTTCATTGGAGGAAAATGGAGGTCTCGGGCGACGTACCTCTCAGGTTTAAGGCACGTCAGTCTCCCTGAGGTGAGATGTATGTCTCATATGTCCGAAACGACATTTTCAAGCAAGGTGTTTGGATAGGTAATGTTGGAAAACTATAGGATGGACTTGGTTTCTCAGCTTTCCATATAGTAGGAGTGACAATTCTTAGATATCATTTGATGTGATTTAAATGCCTCAAAAGGTGTTTGGCGTAGTGGGATGGGGCTTACACCGCTTGTATGGCAGTCTAGGTTCAAATCCTATGGCGTCACTTTTGCGCAAACCAAAGCGTG
Organism: Nuphar pumila; assembly: GCF_984573655.1. Lineage (NCBI taxonomy): Eukaryota > Viridiplantae > Streptophyta > Magnoliopsida > Nymphaeales > Nymphaeaceae > Nuphar > Nuphar pumila. Next base: position 123,879,965 of record NC_143257.1, on the reverse strand, counting down.
GTGACTCCCTTTAGGCATGGGGTATGCACACAGAGTTTTATGCTGCCAAGACTGAAACTGTCAGTATGACAGGTAGAGCCAACGTGCTAGGTCTCTCGGTATAAATATAAAAAAAAAAATCTTTAAATTCAAATGAGTTTTGAGCTAGCATTTTTATCAATGTGATAAAACCCGAACCCGATTACTTAACGTGAGATGGTTCAGGCGAACCCTGTCAATGTTTGAAAGTGTATTTTTTTTTAAAAACATCCAATTATCAAGAACAGAAGGATAATATTGGATATTGTGATAATCCTCCTTGACAAGTTTTTCATTTATATTCATTAGTCGTGAAGCCCCCTCACCAGCACCAGTCACGTCACCCACCCAGGCCCCACCTCAGGCTCGCCCTGCACCACTAACCAATTAATCTTTTACATGTAATAACCATGATTCCACATCACACGCTGACTCATCTTAAACCGGACAGGTCAGCACCAAGTTGCCTGACATGCTGACGTTAGGTAGGCCTGTTGGTTTAACCACCACGATTGACGTGGTGGTTATCCACGATGTGGATACATCCCCACATCAGGGATGATCAATCCGATAAATGAGCATACGATAAGGGGGAACGGTTACACAAACCGTTCCCACCGTATGCTTTATAAAGACTGGGTATCATGAGCGACCCAAGTTAAGTGTGCGAAAGGAAAATACGGGTCTACTCACCGACTGCATCCGGAAGCCTGGGCTCGTGGAGGGCAGCAGTCTGGCTGAGCAGAGAAACTCCGGCGACCATCTCTGACGAGCACAACAACTCTATCAATGGCGGCATCAGGTACGCGTGCTCTCTGTGTTTCATTTTTTGCAGGGGCTGCATACTGGCTGGTGGCTGAGACGCCGGCACACCAGACCTGCAGAGGAAAACCCCCATTCGACCCTACATTGGGTTATGGGCCCACACCCCGCATTCTGCTGCGGGGTGTACACTGGGTCGTCCAGCAAAGCAGGTCACCGTGGGGTGACACTGTTGCTGGTCGTCGGTCACCGGCGACTGTCGCCGGTGGGCGACAGACAGATAAAAAAAAACTTACCAGTGTAGATGGGGGGTTTTTCACGTCTTTTCCACCGTCGGGTGACTCGACAATCGCCAGAGGAGAGTCGTCATCAGTAGGTCCAGCGTTGATCACCGATAGGTGGCGTCGATCGGCAGGCGTTTGTCAACAGTCGGCTGCATGGGTCGCCGGTAGGCGGCGGCAGAGGCCAGCTCCCTCTGCAACTGTTGTTGCAGATGCTGTCGCCCCACCGTCGACTGCGGGGTGACCATTGGGTCACCGACGGTGGTGGCTGACACCTCCTCGCCGTTGGGGTCGCCGGCGATCGTTCGATCGTCGGAGCCAGCGACAACACCCTGCAACAAAAGAAAAAGGCGAAATAAGGTTCAAAAAACCCTATTTCGCCTCTTATGATTTTATTTTTTTTCGGGTCAGATTTCTTAATCCGGATCCTACCCACCCGACCCGATCCATAAGGCTCCCAAGATCGGATCTGGGATTCAGGTGGGGACCCGCTCTGGTCTGAACCGGGTCCGACCGGGATCCAGCAGATACCGGGTCAGACCCGGATCTGGTTATTACTGTGTCCGACCCAGATCCAGTCCAAGCCGGATCCGACCTGGATACAGTTAGTACCGAGTCCGACCCAGATCCATTTCTTACCGGGTCTGACCCGGATCCAGTTCTTACTGGGTCTGACCCAGATCCGGTTACAGTCTGACCCAGATCTAGAAGGGTTCATGCACTATTTGGCCTGAACCGGATCAGGGACTGATTCGGCCCCTTTCCGGGACCGGTTCAGAGCCGTTTTTGACCGGTTCCTTCCATTTTCTCACCGGTTCCGAGATGCTAAGACCCTGTTTTCTTAAATATAAGAAAATACAGGGATTTTGGCATATAGTTATAGGGTTTTTATGAATTGTTGTCCATACTTGACCCGGTTCATAAGGTTCAGAACCAGTTCGGACCCTTGGATGACCGGTTTGGGGCTGTTTCAGACTGGTTCAGTGTGCTTTAAGACTGGTTCATGAAACATATGACAGGTTCATTCAGTTTTAGAACCATTTCGAGAGTCATATGTTTGGTCTATTTGGTTTACAGACTATTTTAAGATATTATTTTGTATATAATATTGGCATTAAGGATAGTCAGATAACTTAGTGTATTCATGTCACCAAAGTGACTGAATACATGTATGTTGTAAAAAATGTTGTACTATCATATGATTTTAGCCAATATTACTGGTGTACTTATATTCATGAAATGATAAACGACCCAAAGGTAGTTTTATCATGTTTGAAATTTAAGTAGGGTAGAATAAGGTAAATGTGTAGAGATACATCACACATGAGTATCCAAAGATACCTTGTGTTGAAGGTCTATCTTCACAAGAACCTTAGTTTTACCGAATATGGTCGGTAGGCGAAGTGGTTTCACGTGTCAGAGCTCTTACCAAAGTAGGACTTTGATGACCCCCTCCACTCGCCTGGAAAGAAGCATATCAAGGGCCTTTATTATTTTTGCTTTTTCCATTAAAGTTTAGTCTCGTATGAATACTTTCTGATACGTGTCTTTTGTCATGCAGTTTCTAGTTCTGTGATTTTATATGGCTCTAGTTCTATACGTTTTCTAGATGGATCTAATTTTAGTGATTGGAAAAAAATGGTTCTTTTTGCATTAGGTTATATGGAACTAGATCTGACCCTAAGGATAGATGAACCCACTGCTCTCACTGATCAGAGCACTGCTAATCAAAAGATTGCTTTTGAGAAGTGAGAGCGCTCAAATAGGCTTAGTTTGTTGTTTTTGCAATCTAAAGTAGCTAAGAATATTCGTAGTGCTATCCCACAATGCAGAACAGTGAGAGAATTCATGAATGCCATTGAGGCATAGTTTGTGAGTTCAAACAAGGTCAGAGCCAGTACCCTGATATCAAAACTCATATCTATGAAATATACTGGAGGGGGAAACATTCGCCAGCACATCTTGAAGATGAAAAACATAGCGTCTCAGCTGAATGACATAAAGCTCACCATCTCTGATTCTTTCCTAGTGCATTTAGTTCTAGCGTCCTTACCTTTAAAATACGGACCTTTCAAAATCTCGTACAACACACATAATAATGAATGAACATTTAATGAACTCATGTACAAGTGTGTTGAAGAAGAAGAGAGGATGAAAGGTGAGAATGTGCAGAGTGCACATATGGCTTCTCATACGTCCAAGGTAGGACCAAAGAAGAATGCATTTAAGAGAAATGCTAGGAAGAAGCCAACTAGGGATAAGTCATCCCAAGACAAGCAATCCAACTCTGCTCCCATAAAGTACTTCTTTTGCAAGAAGAAGGGACACATAAAGGTAGATTGCATAAAGTACAAGAAGTGGTTGGAAAAGAGAGGTAATTTGTCATTTGTTTCTCATGAATGTAATTTATTACAAATTCCTGAAAATAACTGGTGGATTGATTCTGGTGCTACTGTTCATATTTTCAACTGTCTACAGCTGTTTCTGAGCAAAAGGGAACCAACAATGCATGAGAAAAACATCTATTCGAGAAACAAGATGCGTTCATATATGAAGGGTGTTGGAACCTGCAGGATTATTCTGGATACAGGTGTAGTTTTAGATCTTCATGATGTGTTTTATATTCCATCATATAGTAGAAACTTAATTTCAATTTCAAAGTTGAATAAATTTGGATATTGTTTTAAGTTTGAAAATTCTAAATTGTTCATATTCAGAAATTCAATTGAAATTGGTTCTGCATCAGTTTATGATGGTTTATATAGATTAAATGTGAAGATCCAAACTCAGGAGTCGCTGACTTCTGAATACGCATTGATTGGAAATAAACGTAACATGACAGATGATACATCTTACATGCTTTGGCATCGAAGGTTGGGTCATATCTCTGAAAAGAGAATAAAGAGACTGGTAAATGAAGGGATCTTGCAATCTCTAGATTTTACGGACAATGACCCATGTGTTAATTGCATAAAGACTAAACATACAAACACATATAAAGAGGATGCCAAACGAAGTAGTGAGATATCAGAGATAGTCCATACGGATGTATGCGGACCGTTTTCTCACTGTTACATAGGCGAAAAATATTTCATCACCTTTATTGATGACTATTCCCGGTATATGTATCTCTATTTGATTTTCGAAAAATCTGATGTTTTTCAGATGTTTAAGGAATTTAAGAAAGAAGTAGAGAAACAAACCGATAAGGTTATTAAGATAGTCAGGTCTGATAGAGGTGACGAATATTATGGTAGATTTACTGAGATGGGGCAAAGGGAAGGACCATTAGCGCGATTTCTCAAAGAGGAAGGCATTGTACCTCAGTATACCATGCATGGTAGTGCTTATCAGAATGATGTAGCTGAAAGGAGAAATCGTACGCTTAAAGAAATGGTCAGGGCCATGTTGAATTATTCAACACTTCCCATAAAGTTGTGGGGTGAAGCCTTAAGGACTGTTGTGCATATTTTGAATAAGGTTCCTACGAAATCTGTGCCTAAAACTCCTTACAAGTTGTGGACAGGTAGGAAACCATCACTGTCTTATATGCACATATGGGGATGTCCTGCAGAGGCTAAACTGTATAACCCCCACATGAAAGCCTTTGATCCAAGAACAACTAGTGGATATTTCATTGGTTATCCAGAAAGATCAAAAGGATACAGATTTTATTACCCATCTCATTCACCACAGATTGTTGAAACAGATAAGGCTAAATTCCTAGAAAATGGTTCAGTAGGATTAAGTGCACTTCAAAGCCTTGGTTTTGAGGAAGTATATGATCCAATTTTGTCACCTGTTAAGGAAAACATCGAAAGATACCACATTGTTATTCCTAATGATGGTGTGGTTGATCATTCGATTGTTAATGCACAAATCCAAAGTGAACCTATTATGGACAATGCAGAAGAGCACAAACAGGATGATTAGGTTCAATCTGAGCCTGAGGAACGACCTGTATGGAGATCCATAAGGATTAGGAGATTTGCCATACATCCTGATTATGTGGTGTACCTTCAGGAGCCTGGTGATTTCATAGATATGGATGATGACCCATTGACTTTTATGGAAGTTGTTGAAAGCAAACAATTTTTTCACTGGATAGAAGCCATGAAAGAAGAGCTAGACTCTATGGCTAAAAATCAAGTGTGGGATCTTGTCGCATTACCTAAAGGAGTAAAGCCCGTAGGGTGTAAATGGGTCTTTAAGACCAAGAAGGACTCCAAAGGTAACATAGAGAGACATAAAGCAAGATTGGTTGCTAAAGGATTCACCCAAATGGAGGGCATTGACTATAATGAGACATTTTCTCCTGTCTCAACTAAAGAGTCAATGAGGATGACTTTGGCCCTCGTAGCTCATTATGACTTAGAGCTACATCAGATAGATATGAAAACAACGTTCCTCAACGAAGATCTGAATGAAGAGGTATACATGGAACAACCTCTTGGTTTCTCTGAAAATGATCATTTGGTTTGCAAGCTTAACAAATCAATATATGGACTTAAACAGGCCTCCCGACAGTGGTATATTAAATTTTCCCAAGTCATTGTGACTTTCGGGTTTACAGAAAACATTATTGATCAATGTATATACCTTAAGGAAAGTGAGAGTAAGTTCATTATATTGATGTTATATGTGGATGACATCTTATTTGCAACCAACGATATAAAGTTACTTTCAGAGACAAAACAGTTTCTTGCATCACATTTTGATATGAAAGATATGGGTGAGGCTGCTTATGTTCTTGGCATAGAGATTCGTCGAGACAGAGCAAAAGGTGTTCTAAACCTCTCCTAGAGATCCTATATAGATAAGGTATTAAAGCGATATGGGATGGAGAATTGTTCTCCTAATTCTACACCCATATCAAAAGGTGATAAGCTGAGCCTAAAGGATTGTCTACAGAACGATATTGACAAGCACCGATGAGTGCTTATCCATATGCATCAGTTGTTGGCAGCTTGTAGTACACGCAGACATGTTCTCGACCAGATATTTCTTTTGCAGTAGGGGTACTTGACAGATTTCAGTCTAATCCAAGTTTACCCCATTGGAAGGCTGCCAAGAAAGTTTTGCGGTACTTGCAAGGGACAAAAGATTATATGTTAACGTATCATAAAGTTGAGCATCTCGAGGTCATTGGCTACTCAGATGCAAATTTAGGAGGATGCCTTGATAGTAGAAAGTCTACTACTGGGTACGTCTTCTTACTTGCTGGGGAGCGATCTCTTGGAGGAGTGGAAAGCAGACGACCACTGCTGCCCACACCATGGAGGCAGAATTTATAGCATTGTACGAGACTACTTCGCAGGCTATATGGTTAAAGAACTTCATATCACAGTTAAAGGTGGTCGATTCCATTGGGAAACCACTGAAGGTCTACTGTGATAATGAAGTTGCGGTGTCCTTTTCGAACAACAACAAAAGTACTACGTCATGCAAGCATATAGAATTGAAGTATTTTGTTGTTAAAGAAAGGACGGTGAATCATTTAGTGCATATTGTCAATATTGATACCAAAGAGATGATCGTTTATCCTCTTACTAAAGGGCTAGCACCGAGATTATATTCCGAACATGTAATGAGGATGAGATTGTTAAACTCTTTTTTGACATATGCATATAAATAAAGTGATCACTTTCAATTTTTGATTCTCATTATGGTTGTTGTAAATCTCCTAAGGATTAGAGATTCAACTAAGGACCTTTAGAATAGATTATAAAGGCCATTCTATTCATCAAGTTATTCCCATAAGGTTTTCTGGTTAAAAGATTTATTGTCGGATCAAGTGGGAGAATGTTGGATTAACCACTACGATTGACGTGGTGGTTATCAACGATGTGGATACATCCCCACATCAGGGATGATCCATCCGATAAATGAGCATACGATAAGGGGGAACAGTTATGCAAACCGTTCCCACCGTATGCTTTATAAAGACTGGGTATCATGAGCGACCCAAGTTAAGTGTGCGAAAGAGAAATACAGGCCTACTCACCGACTGCATCCGGAAGCTTGAGCTCGTGGAGGGCAGCAGTCCGGCTGAGCAGAGAAACTCCGACGACCATCTCCGACGAGCACAACAACTCTATCAATGACGGCATCAGGTACACGTGCTCTGTGTGTTTCATTTTTTGCAGGGGCTGCATACTGGCTGGTGGCTGAGACGCCGGCACACCTGACCTGTAGAGGAAAACCCCCATCCGACCCTATAGTGCCTACACCAGAGCGGATCAATGACAGGCTAGACATGGTGGGTTTCGCCGCAGCCATGGTGGTTGAGTTGACCACGACCGACTTGGCCTCCCAGTTGGGTAGCGGAGGCATGCGGTGGTTCAGCGGGATGACCGTGCTGCTCTCGTTGGTCTCGCTTGTGTCCATGTTCAAGGGTGTGGCCGCGCTATCTAGGATGAATGGGTTGATGATGTCAGACGCCGAGCTGTGGAATGGCCGGTTCACCATGCTTGGCCTGATGGCCTTGGTCTTCACCGAGTACCTCAAGGGTGGGGCTCTAGTGTAGGGTGGTCAAAGTCAAACATGTCTCTCTTTTAGTTCGCTGCAAGTTAATCTAACTACAAAATATGTTCATGAAATATAAGAAAGGAAAATTTCAAATATAAATTTAAATTAGAGATTTTTTTTTCATGAAGCATGAAAAACTACCCTCAGGATCACAAACGTAGTCACGCTGGCTAAGTCTGTCCTACTTATAGTCGTTTTCCAACGATGAACCCACAGAGTCAGCTTGCCCTCATTAATGAAAGGGGTTTGACACTCATGGAAATAAAACACTAACCCACCCTTTAGGGGCCAAGGCTACCTCCACTGTGCCAAACCCCTTTGGTATTAGCAGTCTGTTACAGAGATAGGTGGATATGAGGATGAATGATACAGGTTCGACTGGCATGTTCCAAATCATATCACGAACCAGACCACATTTGATTTGGAATCAGGGTCTCAAAATGGGTGTGAACTTATTGATACGATTGAAACTGTCGATCTGCATGGGTCAATGGGTTCTGATATAAACTGGGCCATGTATAAACAAGTTTCAACTTAATTTGATTTGGATTTTTCAAGTTTGGGTATGACATAATTATAGACCTGTATGGGTTAATGGTCCTAGTATATATATAGACTAGTTACAAACAAGGGACAACCCCATTTGATCAGGATTTGGGTTTAAGTTTGGTTATGCCACATTGTAAACTTGTACTGGTTAATATGCTCGATTCAATGGATTGGATTTTAAAGGGGCATAATTTTTTATCAATTAGAAGATCAAAAATAGAGTTCTATTAGGATGTTTAATTTTTTTGGTTAGATAAAGGGAATCCGATTAATATTATCGATGTGGCAAATCATGTATTAAACGGGTCTTAGTATACATCAAGTTCAGGGCTAGGATCTCTCAAGTGATGGGTCGAGTCTAAAACGGGTTCAGGTTCAAGTCAGTTTGGGTACAAATTGTATAAAACCACTTAGTTTGGGTTTGCAAATGGGTTTGGGATGATGCAGCTTGGACACAGATTAGGTTCAGGTTTACTGTAAGGTTGAGTACAAATTAAATAAGGTCGTATGGGTCAGGTATATATAAATATGGTGCCTGAACTTGGATCTTAATGATACTTGATGAAGCAGTATTAAATTCAGGTCAGAAATATATGTGAATATACAATCTTCTTCCTTACATGTAAAAAATGCAATTGAATAAGATTTTAGTCTGAATCCAAATTAGATGCAAGCCAAATCCCTGATTCAAACACGATCTAGATCCAAAGAATAATCTGACTTAGCAAACTTAAATCCAATCTAAATATATACTTGGATCTTACTTTCATGAACCAAACCTTAGAACACATTGGGTTGGGCAACCCCACAAGTATTTGCAATGGATTCTTTGTTTTTTTGCCACAATCTTTACCCTAAACAAGTTACCTTTTTTAAAGTTAGAATCGATTGTACCTACAATCTAGTTTGAATCTCACTATGCGAGTTGTTTTGCCACAATCTAAACTCATAGATGTGTTATTGACTTTAGTAGAAATCAACTTTTGCTTCTTGTTTTATTGACAAAAACAAACATGTTTTTATGAGTCGAAAAATTGATGCCTTCATAGCCATTGATTTTTGGATCACTAAAAAAGCCGGTTCCCACTAAAAAATATATGTAGATCAGATTTATGGTGTAGGATATGATTAAAAAAAAACAAGAGTATTCCGCCTCATTTTTTTAGGTCACTTAAACATACAAACAACCTCAGGAGATCTTAACCCTTTAAAGTCAATACTTGGTTTTCTAAGTCTTTTTGAATTAGACCTTAAAGAGATTTGAAATGATTCATAAGTCTAAAGACTTTAAAAGGGGATCAAGAAAAGTCCACTTCACTCCCAAGTCTTTCTCAAGCTCAGGCTTCTCAATTGTAACTCATCCTTCATCTGCATTCAAGTTCAAATTAGGTGATACGTCGAAAACACATTTTTTTATGTTTTAAAATCATCACCTTCCACTACAAGAAAATACGTTGTTAGCGACGGACGTTAGCGACAGAATCTTTCCATCGCTAGTTAGCGACAAATTAACGAGCGACAAACATCCGTCGCTATTATTAATGAAGTTTACGAAAATAGCGACGGAATATAGTCCGTCGCCCAGTTCGTCGCTACTTAGCGATGGATTTTGCGACGTAATGGTTTGTCGTTACGGTCGCACCATTTGCCGACGAAGTTGGCGACCGAATCTAGTCCGTCGCTCGTTCCGTAAATTTGATTTACGTTGGCTTAGCGACAGAATTAGTCTGTCGCTAAGCCGTCGCTAATTTTCGAATAACCCTAATCCTAGACAACTTTTCCTTTTCTTTATTCGCTGCTCCCGCCATTTGCCGCTCCCGCCGTTCGCCGGTCCCACCGTCCGCCGGTCCCACCGTCCGCCGGTCCCACCGTCCGCCGGTCCCACCATTCACCGGTCCCAACCCCTGGAGACAGGTAAAGGAAGGCACCACCCCCCCCCCCCCCCCCGCATTTTTAGGCAAGGGGGCAACCCCCTGCCGGAAATGGCAGGGGGTTAACTCCTTGCCGGAACAGGCAAGGGGTTAACCCCCTGCCTGTTCCGGCAGGGGGTCGACCCCGGAAGGGGGTTAACCCCCTGCCTTTCCGGCAGGGGGTTAACCCCTTTTCGGAACAGGCAGGGGGTTAACCCCCTGCCTGTTCCGGTAGGGGGTCGACCCCCTGCCTTTCCAGCATGGGTTTAACCCCCTGCCGGAACAGGCAGAGGGTCGACTCACTGGCGGAAAGGCTGGGGGTCGACCCCCTGCCCGAACAGGGGGTCAGTTAACCCCCTATGTTCCGTAAGGGGGTTAACCCCCTATGTTCCGTAAGGGGGTCGACCCCTTGCCGGAATAGCCTCTTTTTTTTTCGTGGTGACTTCATTTTAAAACTATATTTTTTTGTGCAGATTTTTCAACGGAACCAGCTCGTGCTCAGCCACTTGTGGTAAGTAATTGACAAAAACAATGCAAATTGGGTAAATACCCGTGGTAAGTAAGTGATGCAAGCGTATCACATGTTATTTAATTTATTAGATGTAACACTTTATTGTTCACACACTCACTTAGTTGTTGATATTTAGGGTTGCTTTGTTGGAGTTCGGAGATCATGCTGAGCATGATTTTAATGTATGAATATTGAAGTGTTCTTATTTTTGGAGTACGGAGTCCATGCTAAGCATGGTAGTAGTTAGTGAGATATTGAAGTGTGTTTGTTGCAGGTACATGTTTGCCATTTGTTTGATATGAATGATTATGATGTATTGCAATGTTTGATGTAATTGTATCCATGCTTGCATGTAGTTACTTTCAATTTGATTATGACTTCCATGTGAAATTGTATAATGAATGCATGTTTCAAATGATTGTATCGTGTCATTAATAGTTTGCACATGAAAATATTAAGTTATCAATGCATGCATCAAAATTCTTGTTATCGCATGACATCATATATTGCATGATAAATTTGATATTTTCTTCATCGTAGCATTCTGATTGTTCTCTTTTAATTCGTTAGACTACTATTCGTAACATCATAAGAAAATGACTGCAAACCGTGAATGGATGTATCATAGGATAGTGGACAATGAGTTATCGCATGAATATATGGATGGTGTTGACAATTTTATAGAATTTGCAACGGCAAGTGTCAGTACAGTGGATCCCACATGTCAGATTAGGTGTCCCTACAAGATTTGTAAGAATAATCGATTTGTAGAACCTCATAGCGTTAGACATCATCACATATACAGGAAGGGTTTTGTGAGTGATTATCAGAACTGGAAGTTCCATGGAGAAGAATTTAGAAACAATTTTGATGCACGGGTGAATGTGGTGCACGATAATCCATATACTGATTTGCTATTTGATGCTGTAGGAACAGAACTGGGTTCTGCTATGAGTTCTAGTGATGTAAGAACTGCCGTAGATGAAGAATCACCAAACGATGCAGCTAGTAGATTTTATGATTTACTTAGAGATGCTGATGAGCCACTTTGGAACGGTTGCGAGAGTCACACTATCTTGTCTGCAGTTCTTCAACTAATGAATTTGAAGTTCGAGTATAATTTGAGTCAATCATGTTTTGACCGTTTGTGCATGATTGTGAAGAGTATGTTGCCCAAAGATGAGAAATTGCCACAAAATTTCTATCGTGCAAAAGTTATGGTCAACGCTCTGGGTATGGGTTACAAAAAGATTGATGCTTGTCCAAATCACTGCAAGTTGTATTTCAAGGAGCAGGAAACCAACATATCATGCCCGTCATGTGGGCATCCTCGATTTAAGCCAAAGACAAGAGGCAATGGTAGCACGAGATCAAAGGAAGTTTCATACAAGTCGCTCCGCTACTTTCCTATCACTCCTAGATTGCAGCGATTGTATATGTCTTCAAGGACAGCTAAACACATGAGATGGCATGCAAATAAAGTTCGACACGATGAAAACAAGATCATGCATCCTGTTGACACTGAAGCTTGAAAGCACTTTGATCGTACTCATCAGAACTTCGCAATGGAAGTGCAAAATGTTAGACTCGGTCTATGTACAGATAAATTTAATCCATTTGGGGGTAGATCAACTCCATACTCATGCTGGCCAGTATTTGTAACTCCATACAACCTTCTACCAAGCTTGTGTATGAAACGTCCAAATCTTTTCTTCTCTCTATTGATCTCTGGTCTGACCTCACCTGGCCAAAATCTTGATGTATATTTAAGGCCATTGATTGATGAACTAAAAGTACTGTGGGATGACGGTGTTACCACGTATGATGCCCGCCAAAAACAAAATTTCAACATGAAGGTCGCTGTTCTATGAACAATCAGTGACTTCCCTGCATATGGTATGCTATCTGGTTGGAGCACACATGGGAGCTTGGCATGTCCGTACTGCATGGAGGATTTCAAAGCTTTTAGATTGAGGCATGAAAGGAAGCCTTGCTGGTTTGAGTGCCATCGTCGATTTCTACCCAGCAACCATCCGTTCCGATGACAAAAGAATGCGTTTAAAGCAGGCACAACTGAAATGGAAGGTCCATCCTCAAGATTGTCTGGCATAGAGATTCTAAGAAGATTGCGATACTTTCCAGATGTATTAACATATGCTCACAGTCCTACACCCTTTCGTGGATTTGAGAAGGTTCACAATTGGACAAAGAAATCTATTTTTTGGGAACTACCGTATTGGCCTACCCTATTGATACGACATAATTTGAATGTGATGCATGTGGAGAAAAATGTGTTTGATAATGTGTTAAATACAATAATAAATATTAAAGGAAAAACGAAGGATAATCCGAAGGCCCGTATGAATTTAAAATTAATATGTAAAAGACCAGAATTGGAACTCAAAGAGTATAATGGAAAAGTACTGAAACCAAAGGTAAAGTACATGCTCAGACCTGATAAAATAAAACATGTATGTCAATGGTTGAGACAATTGAGATTTTCAGATGGATATGTCTCTAACATTGCTCGAGCTGTGAAGATTAATGATGGACAGTTATATGCGTTGAAGAGCCATGATTGTCATATCTTTATGCAACGATTAATACCCCTAGTATTCCATGATATGTTAGATAAACCTATATGGGGGGTACTGTCTGAGTTGAGCGGATTTTTTAGAACATTGTGCGCATCGGAGGTCGTAGTATCAGATGTAAAAAATCTCCAGGACTCTGTCATCACCACAGTTTGTCTCCTAGAAAAGATATTTCCGCCAGCATTTTTCGATGTTATGGAACATTTGATCATACATCTGCCATATGAACTAAGGGTTGGTGGCCCTGTGCAATATCGATGGATGTACCCATTTAAAAGGTATATGTTTTTTTATATTTGTCTATTTAATGACAGATATTTAAAATTTGAAATGTATATTTTTGCCAGATGCATGTTCGACCTCAAAAAAAGGTTCGTAATAAAGCAAGAGTAAAAGGCTCTATTTGTGAGACGTACACTTTAGAAGAGATTTCAAATTTCTCATCTATGTACTTCGAACCTCATATTCCAACACGTTACACATGCCCGCCCCGTAACGATGATGGAGAACAAGTAACTGTAGCTGACAAGCTGTCGATATTTCAACCACTTGGGCGTACATTTGGTAGTTGCCGATCAAGGCTCTTGACAGATCGAGAGTAAGACGCATCACACATCTATATTCTTTTTAATTGCTCAGCGATCGACCCATATATCGAGTAAGTATATGTAGACGCAACACAATTATAAATCTTTTTATGTTTTATATGTGGATACATGGCTCGGTAATATAAGTATTTGTGATTTGCAGACGATTTGATCTGGAGTTATAAAGAGAAGTTTCACATTTCATTGATGCAGAAGTAAAAAAAGAATGTGAAACTAAGTTTGTGAAGTGGTTGAAACAGTTGGTAAAGAAGCTAACAAAAATTTTGTACTTATAAACAACACTAAGTTACTTAATTGATTGTGATCATAATCATTGTTTATGTCTGTGCGTAGGTCCGCCATGGTGACGTTAAAGATCAAGGAATATGTGATTTAGAGAATGGTCCGACCAAAGTTGTGCAATACTACAACGGGTACATCGTAAATGGTTATCGATTCCATACAAAAGATTACGGTATAAAAAAATCAACAATGAATAATGGCATGTGTGTCAAGGGTAGCAACTACGGTGAAAATGAACATGATTACTACGGTGTTATAGAGGAAATAATGGAGTTGACTTACTTAGGCATAAATAACAGGATAACTTTATTCAAGTGTCATTGGTTTGATCCAACTGCAACAAGACTCGACAAAGCTTCAGGCATTGTGGAGGTGAATCATAAATCCAGATTTGGAACATATGAACCATTCATATTAGTCTCGCAAGATCAACAAGTTTATTATACTTCATATCCGAGTATAAAAAAGTCATATAGAAATGAATGGTGGGCAATTTGCAAGGTGAAGTCCAAATTATACCTTGAGTATGATCAGTTACAGGAAGATGAGTTAGCTGAAGACAACGATTACTATCAATCAGATGATGTCTATGACTTCGCTTATAGTCATGATGTTGCGCATGATATGCATGTCATATCTCCATTGGCCGATGAAACATTCATAGAGGAATGTGATCCAAATGATGTACCAAGTGGATGGGCAAACAATGAAGAAGAAGAAAAAAGTCAAACAAGTAATGAGGAAGAATTCTCAAGCTAGTGAGCAAAATCTTGTAATACAAACCTCTATTTAAATACATTGCAATACTTGATGTGAATGATTTGAATTATTTGAATGTATTATAAAACTTGATGCGAATGAATGAGTTGTATTGCAATACTTGATGTGAATGATTAAAAATTTTATTTGAATGTATTGTAATACTTGATACGAATTATTTGAATGCATTGTAATACTTGCTGTGAATGATTTGAATTATTTGAATGTACTGTAATACTTGATACGAATGATTTGAATGCATTGCAATACTTGATGTGAATGATTTGAATTATTTGAATGTATTGTAATTTATGCAACGAATGATTTGAATTATTGCAATACTTGATGTGAATGATTTGAATTATTTAAATGCATTGTAATACTTGATGTGAATGATTTGAATGCATTGCAATGCTTGATGTGAATGACTTGAATGCATTGCAGTACCTGATCTGAATGATTTGAATGTATTGTAATACTTGATGTGAATCATTTGAATGCATTGTAATACTTGAAGCGAATGATTTGAATTATTGTAATACTTGATGCGAATGACTTGAATGTATTGTAATACTTGATGTGAATGACTTGAATGTATTGTATGACATATGTTATTTATTAGAATATGGTTTGTAGAGGTTACAGTGGTCGCTCATCCAGTAGTAGCCAGACTCAGCCTTCATCTTCACGGGCTCCTGTGATAGGTATATCATTTAACTAATTGGATGCTTGATTAGTTCAAATGCGTATTCTGAGAAAGTCTAACATATTTTTTTACAGATGATGTTTCGCCTGTACACGACTCACCTACACCAGTTGATCAAACAAGTCATGAGCCAACACAGGAAGCAGGGTCTTCTCAGTCTGGCACAAGAAGACTCATTTGAATAGTGTATATCGATAATCGACCGTAAGTATTTCATTTTCAATTATTGCATATCTTATAAATATTTTATATTGATATTTACTGTGTACCAATTCATGTGCAACACGAGGTTTGAGCCACAAGAAGTAGTACAGGAGATTAGGAATTCACTTCTTTAACATCTACCAGGACCGGTCGCTCAATGAAAAGAGTACTCAAATGAGGTGTTAGACAGATTGTGGTCCTCATTCATGGTATACAGTTGTTTCTCATAGTTAATGTGTTTTATATTTAATTTATTTAAATAATGTCTACTAACTTTCTGAAAATATTTGTAGGCTTCGAATCGCTTCACAACTACGGTGGAAGAAAATGATGCAAGGAAGGTGTGGCAGAAGGTGGCTACCAATCGATTTGCAGACATGCTGCACACTATGAAGACTGCAGCAAAAAAAGCATCTGGCGTAATAGATGATCCACTACAGTGGAATGGCCATGACCCTATTACTATCAGGAGATATTATTGGGATGAAATGTGCGATAAGTGGGCGAGAGATGCATTTCGAAATCGCTCTGAGAAGGCTACACAAAATCGAGCGAAAATGCCCGAAGCCCATCTACACACAGGTGGATCTAAGACATTTGGGAGCCACCTGAAGAAAATGGTAACTCATCAATATATCATATTAATTTTATAAGTATTGTTGCAAACTTGTGAACTAAATCTTTTGTCCTTTAACTTCGCATGAAGCAGAAAAAAGAGGCAATGTACCATATAAGGATGTGTTTGTTGAAACACATAAACGGAAGACTACGAGAGTATTCGTATCAGAGAAGGCGAAAACAACAACAGTATGTATTTATTCTATTAATAATCATTGCAATATGCAAGTTATCATAATGTTATCATTAATTATTAATGCATACTTTGAACATTATTTTGTATGAGGCATATGAGCAAGAGATGCAGATGCTTAGATGGATGTGTGGAAATACAATAAAAGATAAGATTCAGAACGAGGGTATACATAAGAAGGTAGGTGTTGCACCCATTGAAAATAAGATGCGAGAGAATCATTTACAGTGGTTTGGACATATTCGACGAAGGCCTAATGATGCTCCAGTTAGAAGGTTAGAGAAATGGGAAAATATATTAGTTAAAAGAGGTCGGGGTAGGCCTAGGAAGACTTGGATGGAGATGATAGGAAAGGATATGAATGCTTTGAACCTCACCGAGGACATGGCATTGGATAGAAATGATTGGAGGAAAAGGATTCATGTAGAAGACCCAAAATGAATTTCTTTTTTGGTTCATATCGCTGACCCCAATTGTTTTGGGATGAAAGCGTAGTTGTTGTTGTTTGTTGTTGTTGTTGTATATGAGCAAGAGATGGTAGAGCGATATGGCAATGACGCTACTCAACATCCATCATTTGATCCTACAACATGGGTGACTGCAGTAGGTGAACCCAAAAAGGGCCGCGTGCTCGGGTTTGGGAGTAATCTAAACACTTTACCAGTTATTGCTTCTTCCAATTATGGCTCACCGACTTCTTCCGTCGACATAAGCTCCAAGCAGCATCATATTCTTTCCGGAGATGATGTACGTCAGATCATTAAGGACACAATGAATGACTACTTCCATGACACCGTCGCCCCCTTTCTCCGAGATGAGATCAACAATCTTGTGTTGAACAGGGGATCTTCGATTGCAGGTCCCTCTCAGGTATAATCACATATTCAGTTTTTTGTCTGTCTGCCTTAGAACACATATGAGCATAATCGAATCACATATATAACTTTTTGCCTGCCTTAGAGCACATATGAGCATGATAGAAACACATATAAAGTTTTTTGCCTGCCTTAGAGCACATATGAGCATGTTATAATCACATATAAAGTTTTTTGCCTGCCTTAGAGCACATATGAGCATGATAGAATCACATATAAAGTTTTTTTTACTGTCTTAGAGCACATATGAGCATGATAGAATCACATATCGAGTTTTTTGCATGCCTTAGAGCACATATGAGCATGCTATAATCACATATAAAGTTTTTTGCCTGCCTTAGAGCACATATGAGCATGATAGAATCATATATAAAGTTTTTTTGACTGCCTTGAAACACATATGAGCATGCTATAATCACATATTCAGTTTTTTGACTGCCTGAGAACACATATGAGCATGTTATAATCACATATTCAGTTTTTTGACTGCCTGAGAACACATATGAGCATGCCAAAATCACATATAGAATTTTTTTACTGCCTTAGAATATATATTATTCATGATATATTCACATATAAAGTTTTTTGCTTTGCCTGCCTTAGAGCACATATGAGCATGATAGAATTATATATAGAGTTTTTCTGTTTGCCTTAGAACACATGTGAGCATGCTATAATCACATATTCAATTTTTTGACTGCCTTAGCACACATATGAGCATGATCGAATCACATATATAGTTTTTTGTCTGCCTTAAAGCACATATGAGCATGATAGAATCACATATAAAGTTTTTTTATTGCCTTAGAACACATATGAGCACATGATAGAATCACATATAGTGTGTAATTTATTTCATTATATTTTGTTTATCAACACTGACTGTCCTTTTCTTGTGTAGGCTGCTAGCGATAATCAGCGTAGCGGAGCTGAAGGGACAGATAAAGGCAATGAAGAAGAAGACACACAAAATTTTGGCGATGATTAGAGAACTGTGTTGAAGTTTTATTTTTTTTTTGTTTCTTAAATGTAATTTTTGAATTGTAGTTAATTGAATTTGTTAATTTTAAGGTGAAACGATTAATTGTTGTAGATTCATTTTATATGGAATTTTTTGTGTGATTTGTTTTTTATTTACAGAAAATATAAATTGTACATGAAATATAAATTGTACCGTTCTCGGTATTTAATTTTCAAATAGTTTTTTTTTTTTTTCGTGTTTGCGACGGAACCATCCATCGTTATGCATATTTATCTAGCAACGGCTTAGCGACGGACGTAAATCCGTTGCCAAGCCGTGGTCGCCGTTTAGTATCGGCGGATTGACGATGGAATATATCGCTCGTTATTCCGTCGTAATTAGCGACGGGCCTGACGACGAATTTATTCCGTCGCCAGTTAGCATCGAAAAATTCGCGACGTAAGCATACCGTCGCTAAGCATGTTAGCGATGGAATAGCGACAGAATGTGGTCGTCGCTAATCCACGGCTTTGTTGTGGTGCTCGATGGACTTTATCACCACCATTCATTGTGCAAAAGCAAACAAACAAAAAATGGATGATATCATCATAAAACAATGATGTAACCTATGGACGGTGGTGATTTTAACACACAAAATCTTGTGTTTTGATATGCCACCTGATTCTAACTAGAATGCAGATGAAGGATGATTTACAATGAGAAACTTGAGTTTGACAAAGACTTGTGAGTCAATCGATCTTTTCTTGACTCATTTTTAGAGTCTTTAGACTTTTGAATCAATTCAAATCTTATTTTATGGTCTAATTAAAAAAGTCTTGAAAAAGATGTTGCCAAAAATCAAAGTACAGAGTATAAACATTACATGGTTTAAAATTTGCTAGTCATTTGTATGTGCAAAAGGCCTAGAAAATGGGATGGAATCCCATTGTATTTTTTCTCACATCTAATACCATAAATGTGATCTAAATGTTTTTTTAGTGGGCACTGACTTTTGAATCCCTAGAAATAGATTCTGATGATAAAAACATCAATGGCTAGGAAGGTATCAATTATTCCAAAAGACTTGAAAAACATGCTGTTAAAAACCAAAGACTCGGGAATTTACTTTAAAAGGGTCAAGTTGCATTTACAGTACATGAGAAATAAAGACGATGGTTCCCTTTCATATTGACATCTCAATTATTCTTCCCACCATCTTCCTATGTGCTTTATTCGCTCTTATTGCTTGTCAAAAATGCCCAATAATGTAAACCGTTTGAATTTGGGCTTGATGTGGGTAATATCAAATTGGATTAATGGGATGTTGCCTTAAAAGAATTTATGAAAAGCTCATACAAAATTTGATTTTTAACATGTAATATGATCCAAATTTCCATCAAATCTGGATAGGTAGCAAAAATTCAGAATTTTATCTAGTTTAATAGTAATCAAGTATGGATTTGGCTTACCAAATCTGACTAAAATAGAGTCAGATTTGGTTGAATATTTGATAAAATCCAATTTATTGACATCTCTACTCAAAATGTATTGCATTTCTATGCACTTTTGAATGTCTTTTGATACTGCCAAAGCAAAGTCTAGCCAAGTTCACACCATTTCTAATGCAAACATAAATGGGTGATACCTTCATTGCACAAGGATGGTGATGATTTTAACACACAAAATCTTGGGTTTTGATATGCCACCTGCTGATCCTAACTCCAACGCAAATGAAGGATGAATCAGAATTCAATTTGAAAAAAATGCATCCAAAAACCAATGGTTATGAAGGCATCTATTTTTTTCAAAAGACTTGGCTGCCAAAACCCAAAGACCCGTATAAACATTAAAAGGGAAATAATGACGATGGTTCCTTTGATGGTGACTATTGACCATTATTGTTGTGGACGTCAAAAGTCAAGCACCTACAAGCTTGCGGAGTTCTTACGCGCAAACTTGTGGGGATTAAACGGTTATGAAATCCGACTAATGGGATGTTGACTAAAAGAATTTAGATGGTGAAAAGCTCATACCAAATATGATTTTTAACGTATGATATGATCCTGATTTACATCAAATCTGGATCGGTAGCAAAAATTCAGAATTTTAACAATGGAGTCAGAATTGGTTGAATATTTAATAAAATCCAATCTATTGACATCCCTACTCAAAATGTATTGAATTTGTATGCACTTTCGAAAGTCTTTGATACTGTCCATTAAAAGATTTAAACAAATGAATTGAAGTCATGGTACCATATATATATATATTTAAGAGTATCTAAAGCGGATATTCCCTTCACTGGTGGCATGAGCTATATAAGCACTTGTAGTATCACCAGCAGCACCATTGTAGTTTCACAAAGCAGCAGCATATATATGCATCTGAAAACAATGATACCCACTCTCACAATTGCCCTTTCCTTTATAGTTTTCTTAGCAATAGAAGCAGGTGGCAAACCCATTTCATGCCTCAGCAGTCAAGCCTCTGCCCTCCTGCGTTTTAAGGCGGGTCTCAACTTGTCCAACGGAAGGCTGGACTCATGGTCGACGACACAAAATGGGTCCGACTGCTGTTCGTGGGAAGGGGTCATGTGTGATCCTCACTCGGGATATATCGTCAGCCTGGAACTACGTTGCCAACCTTTTGATGATGACTCGAGTGTCATTTCAGGCTCAAGAATGGATTCTGCTCTTTTTGAGCTCCACCAACTCCAACGCCTTGATCTCAGTTGCCATGATTTCGGTGGGTCGACCATACCTTCTGAATTGGGCCGATTAACCCACTTGACTCATCTCAATCTCTCCCGCACTGGGTTTTCAGGCCAGGTTCCAGCCGAGATTTCAAACATGTCTCGCTTGGTCTCTCTTGACCTCTCTCATAATTACTTCCTGGACATGCCTAATCTTGAAGGCTTTGTCAAGAGCTTCAAGCACTTGCAACACCTCCATTTAGATGGAGTCGATATCATATTCCAAGACAAGCAAGGGTGGAGCATCAGCTTGTCGTTAGCATTGCCCAATCTGCAATCACTTAGCTTATCTGACTGCAACCTTGAAGGCCGCCTCTCTTCTGAACTTTTTCTACTCCCACATCTCCAAGTTCTTGATCTATCATACAACCCAAATCTCCATGGATCATTGCCAGACATCTCTTCAGGGAATAAGCTTCAGATTCTTCATCTTTCTAAGACTGGTTTACGGGGCACAATTCCCGATTCAATTGGAAACCTCACATCCTTGACTAGCTTGGATCTTTTAGGCACTAATTTATCGGGCAGCCTACCCTTTACCATAGGCAGCCTAAGATCCTTGACTGAGTTGGTTGTTGTTGGCACTGGTCTTTCAGGCAGCCTTCCTGCTTCCATCGGAAACCTCACATCCTTAACTAGGTTAAGCATTTCTAATGCTCGTTTCTCAGGCAGCCTACCCATTACCATAGGCAGCCTAAGATCCTTGACTGAGTTGGATGTTTCCCGGACTGGTCTTTCAGGCAGCCTTCCAGCTTCCATCGAAAACCTTACATCCTTAACTAGGTTAAGCCTTTCTTATACTCGTTTCTCAGGCAGTCTTACCTATTACCATGGGTAATCTTAGACACTTGACTGATTTGACTCTTGATTCCTCTGGTTTCTCAGGCAACCTTCCCGTTACCATGAAAAACCTTACAGCCTTGACTGACTTGAACCTGTCTAATTGCATGTTTACGGGCATTTTCTCCTCATTGTTTGCAAATCTCACCCTATCTTCCCTCGATCTTTCAAATAACAACTTTAGTGGCTTGCTGCCAAGCTTGATTCCTCAAACCCTCACCTATATCGACCTCTCTAACAACACATTCACTGGTCGTATTTCAGATTCATATGCAGTTTCAAGTTTGACATACTTAGACCTTTCTAAGAACTTTCTGATTGGGTCAATCCCCTCCAATAACAGTCTATTTGGTCCCTTGCCCACCATATTGTCCAACCACACCATGTCTCCACTTGAACATCTTGACCTTTCCAGCAACAATCTCGATGGCACCATCAATTTTGCAATCTTTGCAAACTTGAGAAATCTTTCTTACTTGCCGCTTTCAGGAAACAGGTTTACTGTGCAGTTTTTAGACTCTAAGCTCAAGTTTCTGCACCTGAATCACTTGGGATTGGGCTCATGTAACATTATTCAATTTCCCGAATTCCTTCGCAACCAAGAAGGCGTTCAAAATCTAGACCTTTCAAAAAACAGGATTGTTGGACAAATCCCAAGATGGATATGGAATATCCGCTCTTTGAACCTGTCTCATAACATGCTAACAGGGTTCGAACAAGCAACCGTTCTTTCTAACATTTGGGAGGTTGACCTAAGTTTTAACATGTTAACAGGCTCTCTTCCTACTCTTCTTTCTTGCCCATGCTACTTCTCAATCCGCAATAATAGCATCACTGGAGAAATACCTGCTTCCGTATGTTGCTACCACTTGGAGGTACTTGACTTGTCAAACAATAAGCTCACTGGCCACATACCTTATTGCATGTTCAAGTTACCTCACTTGGAGGAAGTTAATCTCTCCAAGAATCAATTGCAAGGCCAAATCACCAACAGCTTTAACGTCGAGAGTCGTATGGTCATACTCGACTTGAGCGAGAATAACTTAGTGGGGAAAATACCCACATCTCTTGGGAGCTGCAAGTGGCTTGAGTTCCTAGATTTGGGCAACAACAAGTTGAGTGGCGCATTCCCTTCTTGGTTGGGTGAGCTGCCCCAGTTGAGAGTTTTGGTGCTGAGGTCCAATTCCATTAATGGTGCCATCCATTTCCCATTCAACCCGCAAGCTTTCCAAGAGCTTCAAATGCTTGATATCTCCAACAATTGTTTGACAGGAAACCTCCCATTGAGCTTATTTCAAAGTCTCAATGCAATGAAGAAGACTTCCCAAATTACTACTATCAGAAATTATTCATTTCCAGTTGCAGAAGGATGGGAGGTGAATATGACCATCAAGGGTTTGGATTTGGAGTACACAAAGAAAATGATTGTTGTCGTCACTACCATCGATCTCTCCAACAACTCCTTTGAGGGTGAGATTCCGAAAGAGATTGGAGAGCTCAGAGGTCTCCTAGTACTTAGAATCTCAAACAACAAGCTTAGAGGTCCAATCCCGAAAAGCATGGGGAGCTTGCTCCAACTAGAATCATTGGATCTCTCTCATAACCACCTCTCTGGTGAAATACCAATGGAGCTCGCTGGACTCGATTTTCTGGGGTTTCTTGACTTGGCTTACAACAACCTTTCAGGGAGGATCCCTCAGTCGCGGCACTTCTCTACCTTTGGTGCCAAAAGCTTTGAAGGGAATCCTAGCCTTTGCGGACCACAATTGATGAAGCCTTGTGAAGTAAATGGTAGCTCGACATTAGTTCCTACAGTTGATGTGGCGCAAAGAGATGAGGACCTGATGTGGAGGTTCATATCTGTGGGATTGGGTTTTGGAGTGGGCTTTGGCACAGCAGTGAGCATATCTTATTTCTTAAGTAGGGATGGCAGTGGACCGGGGGAAAGCGGGGCCCCGCCCCGCCTCGCCCCGTTTGGACCGGGGATGAAGGGTATGAAACGGGGATGGAGGCGGGGATGAAGGTTAAAATCCATCCCCGTCCGGGGGTGGAGGCGGGGATGGACTGGCACGTTCCCCCGCCCCGCCCCGCCCCGCCCCATCCCCGCCCCGGCCCCGGCCCGGCCCATCCCCGCCCCGACCCCGGCCCATCCCCGTCCCGGCCCCGCCCCATCCCCGCCCCCAACTCAGATGAACTGTTTACTAACCCTAACTCCCTTCCCTAATTTCCTAACCCTGTGCACGTAGGACGCCGGGTTCTCGATAGCGTACCGGACTCCGGCCTGGGCGGCGAGGTGCATCACGTGGGTGAAGGCGACGAGGTCGAAGAGCTTGGCCAGGAGCCGGGCGTCGTTGATGTCGTCGGCGATGACGAAGACGCCGTGGTCGCCGAGGATTCGACGGCGGGCCTTCTTGAGCGAGGGGTCGTAGTAGTCGTTGAAGTTGTCGAGGCCGACGACACCGTCACCGCGCTTCCGGAGGGCGAGCGAGACGTGGGTGCCGACGAAGCCAGCGGCGCCGGTGACGAGCACGCTCATCCCGCGGGGTCGGGGACGGGGGCGGGGTCGGGACGGGGACGGGGCGGGGGCGGGGCGGGGACGGGGACGGGGCGGGGACGGGGACGGGGCGGGGGTGGAGGACATGAAACGGGGATGAAGGCGGGGGTGGAGGATAAAATCCATCCCCGCCGCGGAGGCGGGGCGGGGGTGGAGGATAAAATTTTGAGGCGGGGCGGGGGTGGAAACCTTGTCCCCCGCCCCGCCCCGCCCCACTGCCATCCCTATTCTTAAGAGATGAAAGGAGTGTTGGCAACCTTTGGAGGAGGTGCTGGTGAAATCATGAAGAGAAACTGGAGAATCTAGGTCTGGGAAATGCAATAGGCGGGACAAGCCAAATATAAATAAGTGTTCACTCTGGCTTGACTTGCATAGGCTTGTTAAGTTGCAATACATGTATTTTATATTTTTTCTTATCACAAAGTGTAGTTTAAGACAAATGCTTGAGGTGTTTAGTTTTTGGCACAAAATGTGTTGACATTCAAATTTAATTACTTCTAGCTATGAAACCATTCATTTTTTGTTTTTTTTTAATGAGCTACTTTATCGTTTGTTCAATAGGTTTAGAGATCAAATCCTATCACTTTTGTTTTGAATCTGTGGTTTTTTTTTCCCTTTGTTATAATGATTCAACTCGAGCCTGGCCCATTTGACTTGACTCTTCATTTAAAGCCGGATGATATTTATCATCGATTTTTTTTCATTTAAATGGCCAGCTTTAAAATGTAGTCTTTAATAGTAATTAAAGGCGACGATAATTATCATCCGCTATACTAGTTAAAATCGATGATAAATATCATCGTGTATATTATTTATTGCTGACAATAAATATCATCGGATATATATTAAAGACAATGATAATTATTGTCATATATATATATATGTTCAAATAGTCGACGATATATATTATTGATTATAGTAATTAAATTCGATGATAAATATCATCGACTATATTTAATATCAATGATGATATTTATCGTTGATTCTCTATTAATGGTGACAATAATTATCATTGTATTTATATTAAAAAATCTTACATGTTCAAATAGCTGATGACAAATATCGTCGACTATATTAGTTAAAGCCAATGATAAATATCATCGCATATACTATTTTATGTCGATGATAAATATTTGCAGTTATATATTAAAGTTGATGATAATTATTATCATATATCTATATTGAAAAATCATATATGTTTACATAGCCGATGATAATTATCATCAACTATATTTAATATTAACGACTACATTTATCGTCGGCATTGACTATAAATTTTTTTAAAAAAAACTGACAATATTTATCATAGACATTGACTAATTTTTTTTATAAATTTAAATCCTAGAAATTTGTAAAAATATCACACCAAGACGTAGCCAAACAGGGCCGTATCATGCAACCAGTACACCCTAGTGATATAAGACCATTATACAAAATCACAGAAGAAATACTAGACCAAGATGCATTAACTAGATTAAGCACAAATATGAAAACAAACCTCATAGAAAACTCTTGTTGGTGACAATGGCAAGCCATAAAAAGTATTTAGGAAGATTTAGATTACATAATTCATAGATTAGAGATAGGAGATGCTGTTACGGTTAGAGGCAATACTTTACCTCTGCCTCAATGCCACATGTTGTCTGAACAGTGACTTTAGGGCCACCTAACTCATATTTCAAAAGCTTTCCTGAAGCAGCTTCTGAGGTTACAATAGCCACTAAGAATATGGAAACCTACAAGATAGAAAACTTACCAACCTTATCCACTAAGATTTTTTAGGTGTTTTTTTTAAATTCTGACCTTACACATGTTCAACATGATTGATTTACTAGAAATTGACACTTGGATCATGCATTTTTGGATGAAAAAAACGGTATATAAAGCCTCAAAATTTTATCAAAATTGTAGACCTTTGATTTTTGAACCTTATAAAAACATATCTATGCATCGGAATCAAATTATCCAAGTGCCAATTTCTAGTAAATCAATCGGGCTGAACACTTATGTAATATCAGAATTTCAAAAAAACACCAAAATTTGACCGTCCCAAGACTCAAGTATTATCTGGTAGGGATGCAGTCGGGTAGCTTCCCACTACCCATATATATATATATATATATATATATATATATATATATATATATATATATATATATATATATATATATATATATATATATATATATATATATATATATATATATAGCGATCCAAAAGTTTATTCCCACTAAAAAAACAGGCTTTCCAAAAACGGATTCTCACTAAACAAAACCTATAGATCACATCTACGATGTTAGATGCAAGAAAAAAACTTCAAACTATGATTGTTAAAGGGGTCTAACAACACCTAACGAAAAAGGGGGCCTAAAGAACACATTACTCAGTATGAGAACTGAGCATATTAGGCCCTATTTCTCGTTTTGCCTGGTTCTGTCCCATAGATTTTAAGTGTTTTATGGTAGATCTGAATCATTAAATGTGTTTTACATGCTCATATTAGTGAGAATCGACTCTTGGATAATGTTTTTTCGATGAATTTTGTTTTTATGAGCCAAAATAAATAGGTACCTTCATAGCCATTGATTTTGGATCACAAGAAAAACCTGTATAAGGGTCATATTCCGGTGATCCAAAAGTCGGTTCCCACTAAACAAAACCTATAGATCGCATCAAAGGTATTAGACGTAAGAAAAAAAAAACTTAAAACTATGCTTTTTGAAGGGGCCTATCAAGATGTAACGAAAAAGGGCACCTAAGGAGCACATTTCTCCATATGATAACTACACATATTAGGCCCTATTTCTCATTTTAGATGTGTAACGCCCCATAGGTTTTAAGTGTTTTATGATAGATCTGAACCGTTAGGTGTGTTTAATATGCTCGTTTTAGTGGAAATCAACTCTTGGATCATGTTTTTTGGAAGAAAAACATATTTTTATGAGTTAGGAAGAATTGATATCTTCGTAACCATTGATTTTGGATGATCGGAAAAGCCTGTATCCAGGTCAGATTCTGGCGATCCAAAGGCTGGTTCAGACTAAACAAAATCTACTGATGACATCTACGGTGCTAGACATGAGAACGAAAACTTAGATCTATGATTTTAAGGGGCCTAACGTGACCTAACAAAAGGGGGCCTAAGAAACACATTGCAATGTATGAGAACTGAACATGTAAGGCCCCATTTATGATTCTGCCCCGTTATGCCCCATAGGTTTTAAGAGTTTTATGACAGATCCTAACAGTTAGATGTGTTTAGCATGCTCGTTTTAGTGGGAATCGACTCTTGGATCATGTTTTTCGGCAAAAAAATATATTTTTATGAGTTGAGAAAACTGGCACCTTCATATAGCCAATGATATTTTATCACTTGAAAAAACTTGTATACAGGTCAGATTTTGGCGATCAAAAAGCCGGTTCCCACTAAAAAAAAACTTATAGATCACATCTACGGTGTTAGATGTGAGAAGAAAAAGTCAAAACTATGATTTTTGAAGGGGCATAATGAGACCTAAGGAACATATCACTCTCTGTATGAGGACTGAACATATTAGTCCCCATTTGTCATTCTGCCCTGTTCTGACCCATAGGTTTTAAGTGTTTTATGATAGATGTGAACCGTTAGATGCATTTAGCATGCTCATTTTATTGTGAATCGACTCTTGGATCAAGTTTTCTTGAATAAAAAACATATTTTTATCAGCCAAAAAAATTAGTACCTTTATAGCCATTTGATTTTGGATCATCGAAAAACCTGTAAACAGGTCAAATTTTAGGGATCCAAAAGTCGGTTTCCACTAATTAAAACTTATAGATCACATCTACGGTGTTAGACATGAGAAAAAAAACCTCCTAACGAAAAAGGGGGCCTAAGGACCACATTACTTTGTATGAGAATTGAACATATTATGCCCAATTTCTCATTTTGCCCCATTCTGCCCCATTCTGCCCCATAGGTTTTAGGTTTTTTATGATAGTAAGATGTGTTAAGCATGCTAGTTTTAGTGGGAACTGACTTTCTTGGATCACGTTTTTTTGGATGAAAAGACATATTTTTATGAGTTAGGAAAAACTGGTACCTTCGTAGCCATTGATTTTGTTTCACCGAAAAAACCTCTATAAAGGTCAGATTTTGGAGATCCAAAAGTCGGTTCGCACTAAACAAAACCTATAGATCACATCTACAGTGTTAGATGTGAAAAAAAAAACTTAAACTATGATTTTTGAAGGGGCCTAATGAGATCTAATGAAAAAGCGGAACTAAGGAACCCCATTTCTAGTTGTGCCCCATTCTACCCCATTGTTTTAAGTATTTTATGATAGATCTGAACTGTTAGATGTGTTTAGCATGCTCATTTTAGTGGAAAATCGACTACCCCTGGATCATGTTTTTTTTTATGAAAAAACCTATTTTTACAAGTAAAAAAAACTAGTACCTTCATAGCCATTGATTTTGGCTAACTGAAAAAACATCTATAGAGGCCATATTCCAGCGATCCAAAAGTCGATTCTCACTAAACAAAACCCCTATATCACATCTACAATGTTAGACGTGAGTAAGAAAACTTAAAACTATGACTTTGAAGGAACCTAACGAGACCTAACTAAAAGGCAGGCCTAAAGAACACATTACTCTGTATGAGAACATTTTAGGCCCCATTTTCTGCCCTATTATTTTTAAGTGTTTTACGATATATCTGAACCGTTAGATGTGTTTAGCATGCTCTTGGATCATGTTTTTTTTATAAAAAAAAAAATTCTTTAATGAACTGAGAAAAATTGGTACCGCGTTGATTTTGGATTACCAAAAAATCCTGTGGTCAGATTCTGGCGATCTAAAAGTCGGTTCCCACTAAAGAAAACCTATAGATCACATCCACGTTGTTGTTAGGAGTGAGAAAAAACCATAAAACTTTGATTTTTGAAAGGGCCTAATGAGACCTAACAAAAAAGGGGGTCTAAGGTACTCATTACTCTGAATGAGGACTAAACAAATTAGGCCCCATTTCTTGTTTAGCCCCATCGGTTTTAAGTGTTTTATGGTAGATCTGAACCATTAGACGTGTTTAGCTTGCTTATTTTAGCAAGAATCGACTCTTATATCATTTTTTTGACAAAAAAAAACATATTTTTATAACATGAGAGAAATTGGTGATTTCATAGCCATTTATTTTGGATAATCGAAAAAACCTGTATACAGGTCATATTCTAACAATCCAAAAGTTTTTTCCCAGTAAACAAAACCTATAGATCACATTTATGGTGTTTAATGTCAGAAAAAACTCAAAACTATGATTTTTGAAGGGGCCTAATGAGTCTTAACGAAAACACAGGCATAAGGAACACATTACTTTATATGAGAAGTGAACATATTAGGCCTCATTTCTCATTTTACCCCATAGGTTTTAAGTGTTTTATGATAGATATGAACCATTAGATGCGTTTAACATGCTCATTTTAGTGGGAATCGACACTTGGATCATGTTTTTTCAATGAAAAACATTTTTTAATGAGCCGAGAAAAATGGGTACCTTCATAACCATTGATTTTGGGTCACCACAAAAACCTGTATACAGGCCGTATTTTGGCGATCCAGAAGTTGGTTCTCACTAAACAAAACCTATAGATCACATCTACGATGTTAGACGCGAGAAAAAAAACTTAGACTATGATTGTTAAAGGAGTCTAACGAGACCTAACGAAAAAGGGGGCCTAAAGAACACATTACTCAGTATGAGAACTGAGCATATTAGGCCCTATTTCTCGTTACGTAGATTTTAAGTGTTTTATGATAGATCTGAATCATTAAATGTGTTTTACATGCTCATTTTAGTGAGAATCAACTCTTGGATCATGTTTTTTTTGAGGAAAAAACATATTTTTATGAGCGAAAATAAAGTGATTCCTTCGTAGCCATTGATTTTGAATCCAGTGAAAAACCTGTATACAAGTCATATTCCGGCGATCCGAAAAGCTGATGCTCACTAAACAAAACGTATAGATCACATCTAAGGTGTTAAACCTGAGGAAAAAACTTAAAACCGTGATTTTTGGAGGGGCTTAATGAGACTTAACCAAAAAGAGGGCATAAGCAAAGCATTACTGCATATGAAAACTGAACTGAACATATTAAGCCTTATTTTTCGTTTTCCCTTGTTCTTCATCATAGGTTTTAGGTGCTTTATGATAGATCTGAACTGTTAGATGTGTTTAACATGCTTGTTTTAATGGGAATGGACTCTTGGGTCATGTTTGGTAGATGAAAAAATATATTTTTATGAGCCATACCTTCATAGCCATTGATTTTGGATAAAAAACCTGTATACAGGTCAGATTCTGCCGATCCAAAAACCTGTTCCCACGAAACAAAACCTATAGGTCATATATACTGTGTTAGAGGTGAGGAAAAAAACTTAAAACAAAACCTAACGAAAAAGGGTGCCTAAGAAATGCTAACGAGAATTTGCATTATAAAACTAAATTTAAGTCCTTGCATTGCATGTAATCAAATGGTCGGATGATATCATAGTTGCGTAAGATCTTGCGTGTGTGTGAGTGCACGTGTATGTCTTACAATATAACTAAAAACTAAGTTGGGTTTAGTTAGATTAAAGAAGGTAAGAAACTAATAAGTAGAAATCACTTTTTTCTTCAAAAATGTCTGATTTTTTGTGGATCACTACATGGTTTTTACATGGTTTGTTTAGTGGGAAACTTGTTTTGAATCATGTCATTATGACAAGTAATTAGACTCTTAAATGGGTCTAAAAATCAATGACCCACAATGTGTCGAAATTTCATAACTCAAAAAATCACATTTTTACATTAAAAAAAGGCATGATCCAACCACCGAGGTGGTGGTACCCCATGTGGTAAGTGGAGTCTTGTGCCAAGCTGAAAGCCCAGGTTCCAATCCCTCTGCCACATAGGGCTTAAGAGATATCTGGTAGGGACCCCAGCTTGCGTATACATATAAAAAAAAAAGCATGATTCAAGGCTTGATCTTTAGCCAACAGACCACTCTGAACACATCTGTGTGGTTAGATTGAGTCGTGATTTTTAGCTCATTAGTTTCATACCATCATTAGTAGCCAATATTTACCCAATATATATATATATATATATATATATATATATATATAACAAAGGCGTAGCTGGGGGGGGCAGGACTGCCTCTTGAAACAGTTAATTTTTTTTTTTTTTAAAGCCCAGTCCTAGCCCAGCCCTGATTCCATATGAAATATATTTTTGTCCATTTTTGTAGCCCAGCCCTGACTGCAGCAAATAGTTTGATTTGTCCATATGAAATATATTTTTATTAATAATTGTAGCCATTTTTTATTTTATCTCAAATTTTTTTTTTCGGGGGCGCTACCCCCGAACCCCCAACTATCACACAATTTTTTTTTTTGCTACACCCCTGTTTGCCCCCCCCCCCCCCCCCCCCCCGCCCACATGAATCCTAGCTACGGCACTGTGTATATATATATATATATATATTCGGGTTGCTTATCATGATATTTCTAAGAACTATATTTATATTCATGTGACCATTCCTGGCATTTTCTTTTTCAAGTTGCTACAATGAAGGCTTGAACCTTCTTCTGTGATCACAGTTTGAGCACCTCACAATTGCACCAAGCAATAACTCGTATTGTAAGCCGACCTTATCTAATTGACGCAAGGATTAATGATGATAATGATGTCCATAATTATCCAATGAAAACCCCATTATATCAATTCCCTATTTTCATATGAATGTTAGTATTAACCAACTCATTTCCTTCTCTTATCATAACATAACATTGATATTCTCAAAATGCCATGATTTTATGGCAATGGTTTTAAAGGCCAACATAATACCAATAAACGCAATATTTTCAAAATATTCCCAATTTTGAAAATATCACATTTTGTCAAGATATTATGTTATAAAAACAGATTTTGAAGCTTTGGATATTGTTTATCTTATCTAGACCTTTTGTATATCATTAATATATTGGATTTTATCTTGTTTGGATCTAGATCTAAAATCTAATGGACTTACATCCGTGATCATGTTCATTAATGGAAATCCGTCGGCTGGAAATAGAAGGCTGAATTACACCTACCAAGCTCACCCATAGAAGTTAAACCCAGCATCCCAATGTAGGGTTGAACCTGCCCTGAGCCACCTAAGACCACTTGAGAGAATGGATTTGCCATGCATCCTTTCTTTAAAGTCCACTGCTAGTTTTGCCAGGGTACCTAACCTCAGAGTTTTATACCACACGATGACCGTAGGTATGGCAGGCTGAGCCAGCGCGACCCGGGCTTCATGCCAGGTGCAGTTTTTTTGGGTTATGAAAACAATTGAAATGCAAGCACTGGAAAAGGATACCAATAAAAGGTCCAACTCTTGAATTTTTTTAACGAGGAACTTTCAAAGTTATGAATGAGATCAATGGTATGTCCATCTTGGGTACTATGTTCAAGCTAGGGTATTTTCTAAACCTTTCTCATATAAAGAGAAAAGGTTGCTTAGCACAACTCGTGGGAATGATTTTTCTTATATATATATATATATATATATATATATATATATATATATATATATATATATATATATATATATATATATATATATATATATAATAACCGAGAAAAAGTTAAACCTATTGATATTTTTATAAAAAAATGGGTCAGGTTATCTTAAATATAATTATCCTGGATCTGACCCACATTTGGCCTATTCAAAATTAAAATATGTGTAGACACAAAACAGATCGCTTAAACTTTCAATCACTTATAAGTTCTTAAAATATATGGGCAAGTGTACCTATGTTCATAACGATTTAGTAAGGATGGTATATACCTTTTTTAGAAGGGTAATCACATATTTTTAATAAATAAGGGTAAAACAAATAACTTTAAACAGTTTTAAATCGTTTCCAAATGTTGACACAGGTTAAGGTCCTTTTTTGTCCACTGTTAGAAAAAAGGAATATATATAATTCCGTCTCCGGCCATTTCAAAGAACCATGTGAAGTACATCAAACAAAATAAGAGCAACCAATGTGGAGGCAGGCCTAGCCCGGCCATCTAAGGTCCTCTCGTTAGGGTTCTGCCAAACTGCACACCAAGCGGTGATCAACCAAAATCTTCAAACAAAATAACACCTAATTCTTCTAGGCGGCAAACTCTAGCTGAGAAGTAGATCTCTAGCCAAAGATTCTCAGCCTCAGGTCTGAATGCGGTCCAACACAATCTTTGATGTTTTTCTAGTTTTTTTTCTGAATAACTGGATAAAAGCAGTCACTGTCCCAGCTAACAAATTGACAATTCAGATTGATGATAGGACTCTGAAATGCAAAATTGTGGTCCTATAAGAAAAAGAAAGAAATCCATGTTGTCATAATGTTTTTGAGAAGAATGGCTTAGGATCACAAGTCAGCCACGTCAATATCTAAGAAAACTGGATATCTTGTAGGGAGAGATCCCCCTATGTTTAAAATTATGAAACATCAAAATGAACAAGGTTAACATTGGCAGCTTGAAAATGATCTGTCTACAATTGCTTCTGTTTTCAGATGATTTTCAGATGTTCCTTGTGTTCCTCCGCATTCTCCGAGTATATCAGTATATCATCGATGAAGATGATGACAAAAGAGTTCAAGTATGACCTGAATACCCGATTTATCAGGTCCATGAACGCTGCTGGGGCATTAGTGAGTCCAAATGGCATCACCACAAACTCAAAATGCCCATATCTGGTTCAAAACACTGATTTAGGGATATCTTCATCCTTTATTTTCAACTGGTGATAACCTGACCTCAAGTCAATCTTAGAAAAAACATTTGCTCTTTTCAATTGGTCAAATAGATCCTCAATACGAGGTAGATGATATTTGTTCTTCATAGTTGCTTGATTCAACATTCTATAGTCTATGCATAGTGTCATAGACTCGTCTTTCTTTTTCACAAATAGAACTGACGCTCTCCATGGAGAGGTACTTGGTCGCACAAAACCGCGCTCCATCAGCTCCTGCAACTGCTTCTTCAATTCTTCTAACTCTGTTGGTGCCATCCAATAAGGTGCTCTTGATATTGGCTTCGTATCTGGCATCAGTTCGATCCTGAACTCGACTTCTCGCTAAGGACGAAGTCCAGAAAGTTCTTATAGGAATACATCGATAAAATCGCGAACGATTTTCAGATCCCCAATCGGAGTCGACTTCATCTCTCCTCCAATCATACTAATTAGGAAAGCCATATCTTCCCGACGGAGATACTTCTGAGCCTTGAGGGTCGAAATAACCATTTTCTTTACTCCAGGCCTTGCCAGTCGGAATTCAACCTCCGGCATATCCGATCGAGACAAAATTACCTTCCCTTCTCTATAGAGAACTCTAGCATAGTGTTCAAAGAGTCAATCCATACCCAATATGACATCGTATTCGGTCATATCGAGTATGATTAGGTTGGCAGGTAAATTATGTTCTCCTAAAATAACTTCTACTTCTGGCATGTAGTTCACACAAATTTTATTAAATCCTATAGGGTTATATACTACTAGTTCTTGATTCAATGATTATGTGGGAATTCTAAGTTGTTTTGCAAAATGTAAAGAGATAAAGGAATGAGAAGCTCCACAGTTAAACAATACTAAAGCAGTTTGGCCGAAAATAAACATGGTACCTTGCACCAAGTCTTCCTTCTCCAATTGATCACCTGTGGTGGCATACACGCGTCTCGCTACACGCTGTGGGGCCGCCTGTGGCTATGGTGGTGGTGCACGGTGTTGTTGAGGTTATTGTCGTCTAGTGTCGCATCGTGCATCATCGGCCATTTTCTTCCGGCACTCTTTGATGTAGTGCCACATCTTTCTACAGTAGAGACACCCTCCTGTCTCTCGGGAACACTGTTGTCCGGGGTGAAAGCGATTGCATTTTTGACACCTTTGATTCTGTCCTGGCCTGGGTTTGGTGCCATCCCCGTGCCTTGGCTTCTTGTTCTGAGGGTGGAATCGCCTCCCACCAAACTTCTTCTTGAATTCGGGTTTTTGAACCCCTATTTTATTCTTCTGTGACCTATGTCCCTCCTTCCAGTCATCATCAAGGAGAGTCACAACCTGTGTGTCCGGGACAAACAAGAACAACCCATTACTAAATAATGGTTAACAATATCGTTATAAGTTTTACTCAACTTATAACACGAAGGAAAATAGTCTTTTACCTGAATAGCCTCATCGAGGTTCTTGGGCCCTCGAGTGTATAGACGATTTTTGAAGCCCGTCTTCAATCCTCTAGCAAACTTCATTGCCTGATCCTCGTCTGATGTGTACACATTCGGACAATAGCGTTCTAAACTGTGGAACTTAGTGATGTAATCGGCTAGGGTCATCTTGCTCTGTTGCAAGTCCAAGAACTCCTGTATCTTTTTTGCCCTCTCGTGCTTTGGAAAGTAGGTGGCATTGAAGACTTCTACGAACTCCGCCCATGACATAGGGCCATCCTAAAATTTTACTGTCCTGGTGGTTTTCCACCACCTTTCGGCATGGTCCTTGAGACGATAAGTCCCAAAGTCCACTCGACGCTCCTCGGGTACCTCTAGTACACGAAAAATGCGTTCGATTTCCCATATCCAACTCTCAGCGGCCTCCGGATCCGTCTTTTCAGAGAAAGCAGGAGGGTCCATATCCATGAATTTCTTGTAGGACATAGTCCCACCATTTGTACTCTTCTCATGGGCAACCTGGTGTAAATTGTTGCCCATCTGCTGCATTGTCATAGCTTGTTGGCCTACTACTTCGGCCAGGTTATGTAACATCTCCATAATGTTGTTGCAGCGGTTTGCCCAAACCATCTATTTGAACAATTAAAATCCATTATAACCCTAGTTATAAAATTGTGAAAAGATCGTGCATACTTGTATGGTTTTTATCTCTACAAACAATATTCCTACATACTTACAAAGCCATCGCGGTCGCTGAAAAAGCCAAGATCTCAGGTTTCTCAGTCCTGCTCTGATACCAAAGGTGTAACACCCCAACAATTTGGACGGAAAATTTTGGATAATTTTTTTTTATTAGCGGAAGTGACAAGTCCAAATATCGGGCGAATTACAGGGTAAAATAGAGAAGTACTAAAGCATACCATTCATTAATTAAAGCATTAATGTCATTAACTACATCTCATAACAGAAATGTAAATCTACTAATCAGAGTTCAGACATAAAATACTAAAATAAATGAGATCTCTTGGCTATATCCATAACGATGCCCTGATGCTCCAATTTAGTTGCTACCTGAAAAACATTTAAAGCAGAAGGGTCAGACTCCCCTGTCTGCGTAAGAAGCATTATATTTATATGTGGTGTTCAGTGTCCTGTGTACAGATATGTGTAAACATCTAAAGTTATAGTTAGCAGATAATTTGCATTATTTTAAGAAAATAAACATGCTTTCTACTTCATGATACAGTACGAGAGATAATTGGACTAAAGTTACATTTATTCATACAAGCATAAGTTGTAGTTTTACAAGTTCTACAAATGTCATATCAACAATTCACAATTCTTCAAAAATAAGTTTTCCGTCAACTTAAATTATTTAATGTTTATTTTACTCTTACCTTGTGGGTACGCATAGGCATAGACTTCGTAGCAGACCGAGACCATACAAGGGTATATTATTTAATAACCTGTATGTCTAGCCATATAAATATCCAAAGGGGACGGTCCGTGACTGAGAGAAAGCTCTTCAATGGCTAGAACAAGAAATTAGGATGCACCCTTGACACTTCTGTAGAAGACTTGGATCTACCACCTAGGATACATTGGTAGTCCTGGTTCCCTAACTTCGTGGACTGGAGACCCGGTGAGATGCCTAGCTCTCACAAAAACTAGAACGTCCATGAAGCTTGTACCACCTACCCTCTCCAAGGTAGACCATGGGTCCAGTAACATACACCGTCTTTCAGGTGTATCCAGAGCCCAGAGAATCCGGTAACATACATCGTCTTTCAAGTGTACCTAAAATCTCGAAGGTTTTATATTTATGTTTTTATTTAACCTTCTCTTTATAACCATGTGCGAGCTATCGCACCACGAGGGGTCCGGTAGCATATACCATCTTTTAGGTATACCCAGAACCACACAAAGTTTTATAATTTTGCATTCATTTCCTTTTTTGTTTGCTTTCTTATGCGAGCCATCACACCACGGGGATTTCCAAAATCCTAAACTCGACTTGAGGTTCACACACAGAGTATGCATTTTTGAGCTAGGGTGCCATAAGTACCAACCAGGTCGCATTGCTCAGAACCTGGCATCAACTTGGAGCCCACATTCACATTTAAGTTCTGAGCTAGGGTGCATGCATCCACACCCCACGAACTATGCCAGCCTTGTGGCATGGTTTACTTGTTTTATACCATTAGGTTTTGAACCTGCAATGTCCCAACTCAAGGTGACGTGAACTAGCAGTTTTCTACCAAACAAGCGGGGTTATGGTCACAACGACCATTGCGCCATGACGACCTGCCCGAGCCCTTTCGCACCACGACCTCTTGGCAACCAATGCCAAATCGGGTTATTAAGATAGTACTCTAACCGTCGCCAGTTACTTAACAAGGAGCTGACTTGCTCTAGCTTGCCTTACTAATGCTCCGACATAAACAATACCAATGATGTGATCTGGTTCACTGTATAAATCTGTGTAAAACAACTATAGTACTCATACATATAGACCTACTGATTCGATCTGTCAAACATTGGGAAATAAGGAAGAAACACGTTGATTCATGGTATATTAAATATGGTCTGTTCATATATACATATATGTCTATGATATGTTTTGATTTCCCATTTTGCTATGTCAAGAAAACATAAGTCTGATATGTTAGATTCATTATTTAGTAGGATTGAATTTTTAACAAATATGATGCTAACTTCTGGAAATATCTGTCGAATAAAATGATGGTTGACAAGTAAAGTGGTTTCATAAGCAGGTGATAACAATACCCAATTGAAGTCAGTTGAAACAATATTTTTTCCCGAATCGATGTTTGAATAATACATCTAAGAACATGAGAATTGAATCACGTTACGAATGGTGATAATGATCGAAACTGGGGCCATTTGCATAAACGATGCCGCCAGCAAGAGCAG
Source organism: Nuphar pumila (assembly GCF_984573655.1). Lineage (NCBI taxonomy): Eukaryota > Viridiplantae > Streptophyta > Magnoliopsida > Nymphaeales > Nymphaeaceae > Nuphar > Nuphar pumila. Next base: position 123,841,309 of record NC_143257.1, on the reverse strand, counting down.
CGTCTGCTGCCCTGCAAAAAGGTTCACGGCTCAGGTCAGGCATGATGGCTCACACCAGACTCACCCAAGTTCGGTTATGACAGTCGGCAGCAGGGTCGGTTCAGATCCTGCTGGTGGTTTTTCTTAACAGAAAAATGAGGCTGGTTTCACCTGAGCCTCCAGTGTTTTTCTTTCTTCCCTACACAACCACGCCCATTTTTTTTGTTCATAGGTTCATAGAGCAAACCCCCTCACCGTGTAATGTATTATAGCCATTACCATTCCAGCATAACTTGGTATGCTTCTGAATGTTTCACGTCAAATGAATATAGTGATAATCACATGATATGGTTTCTCAGCAAGGATCAAACTTACACAATGTTTTTCTTTTCTATAGTTAAACCTATACATAAACTTTTTTTTTCTTTATTAAAAATAAAAGAATCCTTATGATAAGCATTATGCAGCCTTAGTTAAAAGAGAAAGCATTTGGTATATATATATATATATATATATGGATTTGTTTGTCTCTAACACAACCTTCCATTGCAAATAAAACGTATTATCCTAAGCATTTTGGTGAAAATTCATAGATGGAACAAAATTATTTATGCTATTTCATATACGAAAACCTTTGGCCATGATGGAGTCATCACACGCCCCATTCTTTCCACTATTTTATTTGTGTAGACTCCATGGGCGTTGGTTCACCTTCTTGCATTTTTTTTCTTTGATAATTTTTTTCTTTTGCATATCCCGATTCACGTAACCTCTGAATCTGCATATCCGTCTCAGCATAGGGACCAACTTGTACTTGCTTAAAATGCCCTGTGGACTGGGAGAGTCAACTACACTCACACCCGGGCATTTCAATGAGCCTTTTTCTGCTATGGTTAAGATGAGGACTGAACATGTATGTTTTTATTCAAATGAATACAACATACTTGTTTCACGGGGCAATGAACACACACATACAATATAGTGCCCCTTACCTTGTTTGAAGCTTTAACCGGTGTTAATGGTGTCTCTTGTGTTTCTTCTTCTCACGTTGCAGCACACTTGGTCCCGAAGAAGAAAACCTTCACCGTCTAACAATGGTGGTTGAGCACGAGAGAGAGAGAGAGAGAGAGAGAGAGAGAGAGAGAGAGAGAGAGAGAGAGAGAGAGAGAGAGAGAGAGAGCAAATGGAGTCTAGAGTGGGTACTCGTTCTCTCTTGAGCCCCCCTCATTAACTCCCCTTAGGGGGAGTTATTATTTTTCAAAACTTCCAATCTCTATCAAAACCCACATTAAGTGGTGAGTGATTTACATTTTCGAGAACGCCCCCCCCCTTCTCCTTAAAAAAAATCTCTCCAACCTCCTCTATCTTTTGCTTTAGTGGTACCCTTCTCCACTTTTTGGTGGGATTCCCCATGTTTTTTGGAAAAAAGAGAAACCAAAAGCCAACTCCCACACGTTTATTGTAAGAGGTGGGTTAGGAGATAGGGTTTTTTTTACTAGCCCACGATTTTGCCCCCTCATTTTTTTTTGGTAAAAAACATTACTTTTCTGTGTATAAAAAAAATCCATGCACAAAGAGTTTCGAACTGGGGTCCTCCACCACAGGGGCAACGAACCCCCACCACTTGTGCTATCATTCATTTCGTTGCAAAGTATATGGATAAAATTATATTTAACCCTTTTTGCTCAGATCTGGATTTTAAGCAAAAAGCAACGTTTTTCATTTCTATGTGGGCACACCATGGGTTTTGGACTTGGGTTGTGGCTCCACACAACCATGCATCCTACCACAACACCATTTCACCACTTGTTTTTTACTTTTGAAAGAAAATTCCCTTTATGTCGTATTGAGACATTTTCCCCCATTGGTGGATCTCTCCCATTTCCACGTGGATTTTTCTCTCGTTTGTTCCAACCTTGCACTCTATCACCACAAGAAAAATGCTACTTAGCGACGGAAATTTGCGACGGATTTTTTCCGTCGCCAATTTGCGACGGATTAGCGAGCGAAAACTATTTGTCGCTAACGTTTGAAATATTTGTAAACTTAGTGACAGAAATATCTCCGTCCCTAAAGCCGTCGCTAATTAGCGAGGGATTAGCGACAACATTTTTTCGTCGCCAAAACACTACAAAAAAATGCTAATTAGTGACGGAATTAGCGAGGGAATTTTTCCGTCCCTAATCCGTCGCTAATTAGCGACGGATTAGGGACGGAAAAATTCCCTCGCTAATTTTTGTCCCACCTGAGGCGCGAAATTTTCCCTCCCTCCGTTCAAAATTTTTTCTCCCTTTGTTTTTCCCACCCGTTCGATTTAAACCTGGAGCTTGCCGGAGTCGAAGAGAGTGGCGACGAAGAGGAGGCTGCTGTTGGGGAGCCACTGGAGCCTGTCGGAGTCGCCGACGTCGGAACGCGCCGGTTCAACAACATAGGCATTGTAGCGCATTATGAATGCCAAGCACAGCACCACCCACTCCAAGCAAAATATGAGCACGCAGAGACCCCGCGCGAGCATGAGTATCACCTCTGCCGTACGACTTGAGGGACTGCAGGAAGTCTCCCGTCCGCGTGAAGATGAGCACCGACACCGACCCCTCAAATATGGTCATCAGCACGGTTGACACCATGTGGGAGGTGTACCAGCGCGTGTGCGAGGCAGCGCTGGTGGCCGACGCGCAGCCAAATGTGGCGGCAACGATGGTGGTCACGTGGAGGAGGAGGATGAAGAAGCCGAAGAGTGAAGGGAAGAGGCGGAGGGAGAGGGTGAGGAAGATGCAACTGGAGGCAGCGCCAGTTCATTGCGATTGTTAGGGGAAGAGCGTCCCGACGCCAGAACGCGCCGGTTGTGCAAAAAAAATTGCTTCTTGCCGGAGAACACGCCGGCAACGAGCAATTTTTTTTTTAATTTTTTTTTTAAAATTTAACGACGGATTAGCGACGGATATGATCCATCGCTAATTTAAAATAGCGAAGGACTCGCGATGGATCATATTCGGCGCTAATTCGTCGTAAATTAGCGACGGAATTAGCGGCGGATAAGTTCTGGCACTACTTAGCGTCGAAAAAATCGCGATGAAAGTTTTCCGTCGCTAATCTGACGCTAATCCATCGCTAAACTGTTTAGCGTCGGATTAGCGACGAATTTAGGTCGTCGCTAATCCACAGGTTTCTTGTAGTGTATCACGTTAAATGTGCTTCAGATCTCATGCTATCATTCTGAAACCATCGGGTTTCCCATTGGGCCTCAGGAACTGGGTCAGATCATCGGATCTCGCTAAGATCCGGATCCAAGTATCCCTTTCTAGTATTCATTACCGGGTTCGTTCTAGTAACCCTCAAGTCATCAAAATTGTATTGCATAGTACAACATCCTCTTATTTCACATAAATGCATAACTTTTATTCATTTAAAATTTCTTAAATTTCATAGGTTTTAGAGTGCCGCCTACCGTGCCTCATGGGAAGGGAGGGTCTACCCAGAGATTTAGGGCGGTCAAGACTGCTGCTAAATCTCCTGAACGCACAAAAACAACAACAAAGCATCACACCAATAGTGTACAAACATGATGCGTATGCCTTAGATGCATCATGGGCCTCGATGCGAGGCGTGCGCTTCACCTATGTGAAGCGCGGGCTTCAAGCTTGCAAACGCCTCAGTACCTTGAGCTTGCATTTCGCCTCTGAAGCGTACGCTTCAAGTACTGAGGCGTACGCCTCTCACAACACTGTCGGTGTAAACGCCCCGAAATCTTAACCCAGATTTTTGAGGATTTTTTTTTTAATACAGCGGAAACCAATCATACCATAGGGCTAAGCATTCCAGAACATTACAGGTGGAGCAAGACCAAAACATTCTTTTCATTTCAAGATCAATGAAAATTAAGATCACAGTCCTCACACTATTCTTGGAACAGTAAATCCAAAATCTCGATCGAAGCCTCATCCCGCAGCCGCTCCTAACTCCAATTCTTCACCTGAAATTTATAGGAATTAGACTACAACTGTCTAAGTAGGAAATCTGTAACTTTTAATGTGGTACATCATGAATCCAGTATGTGATATGGGGGTCAAGTATGATGTTCAGTATATACCAAAAATAAACAAAGGCCTATACTATGACAGTCAACAATTTATTAGAAGTTAACTGACAGGTAACATTAATAGTAGTATTTATATATATCCCACCACCACAATATGAATCCACACAATTATTCAAAGAAATGCAATTATGACAATTCATAATTCAGGTACGTATTCACACCACACGGTACATCCATTATGCATAAAGAAACATTAAACATACCATGATGCACAATTTTAGTACAACAAGACATTTAACATACATTGAAAGTTAGACATCACGCATCCACCAAAGATATAACAATTAAAGAAAACAGATAATGTATGCATGTTCTAATGCATAACAGGAAAATGCATGACTTATGTGTAATGCATGAATCCTCTTATTATAGTTCCTTAAGTTTCCCTTTCCATATGCATGCCCTATTAAATGCATATAATTTAAGTTCCTCTTTTTAATTACCGTTGCCCGCGGATACATCAAATGGGTACAAACCCCGAGGTTAAGTAGGTTCCTAGGGTAGCTTAGCACACAATTTGTATTTTATTACTGGGTTCCAACTTAGCCCTCGACCGAATCATCTTCGGAACATTAGACCTCCACATCTAATGTCGGGGACACAAGGGACACCCCACGCCCACATGTGTCACTTCCTTGGTACCATAAACAACAGCTGTGTCAAACACACCACTCTCGGGTAAAGTGGTGGACTCTCCCTAAAACCGTGGCCAGGAGAAAGAACTTCAATATCGGGCTCAGGGGACAAAATTACAGCACACGGAGTTTTTATATCCTCACAGTCTCCCCAAGACCGGATCTCTAAGATTCTCATACTCCAGATGAGATATCCCAAACGTATATTACACTGTTCTTATTCATTATCTTTTTATTAAGAGCAAATTATTGAGTTTTGCAGTTCCATATGCAAAAACATGGCAAAAGCTCGCATCAACCCCTGCGAGAACCATCACGAAACTCAAGCTCGTGGAAACACATCGAACAGTGCAATATAGAACAATAATATAAAGTATGATTTTTGCGATGCACTTAACCAATTAAAGAAAAAGCAAACCCAAGCTCAAGGCTCTCCAGGCCTGTGATGATTCATGTAGACCATCGATGCATCGTATGTAAAAATCATAACTTGTAATATATGCAATAATACCAACATGATTCCAAATGCACATTCATTCATACCATTTTAACAATGTGCATGAGCTTCCACAGTCATATGCATGTGTTCACCATCCATGTGTAAGTGCTTCCATGTAATCACTTAACACACATACATTCATCCATCATCCATAAGCACATAAGGACATTTATACCTGATTTTACATGCTAAACACACATCGATTTCATGTATGCACATGTACTCAAAACAAATCCATAAATGCACGATAAATAAACATGTCCCATCAATATAGGCACAGGAAACCTTTTCATGTGTTAACATTCACACACATGAACATAACCCAGATTCAGCAATTGAAACTTCAGGGCTGCACACATTCATATCATGTTTGCGCCTATATCAAAACAACTTTGCCATGACATATTATTAGACATCAAATACCTCACATGTTACAAACTAAAAAGCATGCTAACATGTGCCAAATGCATGTGCACTCATGCAACCCTAACACAATCATAAGCATGTCATATCTCAAACATATGCATCTTCACTACGTGTGTCACCTACATCACATACGGGTATTAACCAATGCATATCTCTTTTGAGTGTGGGAGTGTACATGTAAAATTTCATATCCACATCAAGCATACATGCTCAAAGAAAAATGTTAATTACTGAATCATGATCACCTTTATGATTGCACAATCAGTATATTGAAAGGCTAAGATAACAATTTTCATATACATCGGACAGAAGGATGAGTTTCTGCATATGCTAGGGACGATGGCCGGCTTTACCAATCTGGAACCCGCTATCCTCCTAGCTAAACATCCAACTAAATCCCAAAATTTTCTTGTCATATGTTATATCCATTGCTCCCCGTATACTAAACATGAGTACCCATCATAGTTATCTATCTGATAAATATGACCCAGTCGCTCTTGTTAACAAAAGTATCATATAACTTAAGATTTTGTTCTAACCGATTTATTTTCAGCTAAATAGCAATTAAGCTATCCTGAAATTTGTGGTAAACTATCTTTTTGCTGACAACTATCCAATATAGAATGCAGTTAAACACATAATCAGTTCAGAAACACACCTTGGTGGAATTTAAAAGAAATATAACATTTTATGCATAAGAGTGCAATATCTACTCAAACTAATTTTAAAGAAAACAGATAACATGTTACTTCTCCAGCCAGATTCAATAATCAGTCACAACCAAAATAAGATAAGATCTGATAACAGCTCCAAATGTACCAATATTCAGGTCATTCATGAACTAAAATAATTTCTTACATACAGCTAATGTCCACTATTAGAATTAACTGCTAATAGGGTATATAAGAAAAATAACACTGATCTTAAGGATACTCTTTCGTGTTAACATGAAATCGCCATCTCTGGCTAATCCAAAAATAATAAAAGATTCAAAACCATCATGTATAGTTTTAAAGGTGTCGGTTACAGTATCAAACATTCTGCATCCACACAACTCATCAATCAAGAAGGTAGGCTTAATAATGTATCTTTTTGATCCTCAAACGAGATTAGATAAGCAATAAAACATATACAGATTTGCTTAAAGATTAAAATCAGATGTGGAATTTGCCCATGCAGTTCATCAAGAAACAAGGTTTGATCAAGAAAAACTAAACTGATCAAGAAACAAATATGATCAACATACAACTAATAGAATTACACCAGATAGAATGGACATCACTTGACATATACAGCTATCATATAGCCCCTTGATTTTTTTTTCATATGTGTATCACAACAACATGGGGTTTATATAGACCCCTAACAGAATTTAATCGGATAAACTGAATATCATAGAAATTAAAACAGGAAACCAAATCAAGATTTTAACTCACTTTAACGTGAAGATCTGAAACATAAAGATTTCTATAACAACTAAATTCCCAACCATACCATCTAGGAACCAAGATCTCCCAGTAAATCATATCTCCAGAAATCCCCCCCTTCCTCATTCAGTTTATCGAATCCAAAAATAGGAAAATCCCCAAATCCGACACCAAGAATCGAAAAATATCCCCCCCCCTTCCTCACGGCTGGCCATCCAATACCTCAGCCAAACCCCCCATCGATTTTGATTTGAGGGTTTTTCAGGTTAGGGTTTGAATAGGAAAACCCCCAAATCGAAAATCACGACTATCGGAAACCCCAACTCACGGGCCTGCATTTTCCGGTAGCCAAGAACCCTATCAAGAACGACCGAGCACCCAATGTCTTGCTTTCTTGACAGACCCACAACACACACATAGGATACAATCAACACCAAACAAGAAAAGTGCAGAAATCCTACCTTTTTCGACGACTGGAGGTGGTGGTTGCCACGGTTGGGAGGTCGCCGACATCGATTGCTCCACTGTGAGGGAACCGGTGTCGATGGACGTCCGACGTTGTCAGCACCATCGCACGCCGAGGAGGAGAGGTCGAAGAGTGTACCAGAGAGAACCGGCATGGAGGCTCTGTCGCACGCAGGGAGGCTTCCTTGTTGGGGTGTTCTGAGCATCGCACGCCATTTACAGGCGACGATGAGAGAGAGATGAGAAGTGAGAGGGCGAGACCTTACCCTCCTTCTCCCTTTGTCGAACCGGACCCCACCTTTTCTCTCCTCTGTAACCCCCTCCCCTTGCCTTCTTAACGCTCTACAAGAATCGTGCCCTAGGCACGATTCTTGTAGTCGAGCCCTATTTAAAAAAAAAAGTATCAAGTCCGGGTCCCGCGACCCGCTATGCCGGATCCACCTTTTGCGTGGATCCGGGTTAGCCCCTTTAGTGCTAGATCCACAATGAATGTGGATCCGTACCGGATTTTGGGTCCATATGTTGGATCCATTTAGGTCCAACCATGGATCCAACCCCAAATAATTAGATTTTTTATATACTAATTTTATTCTCTTAAAAATACTTTTATTTATTTATTAAATATTGTGATTATATATATATATATATTGTAATACTCATATATATATATATATATATATATATATATATATATATATATATTCCCTTCTTGGATCTGGGTAACAGATCTCGGGTCCAAAAGGATAAAACTACTCATCGAATTTTTACGGGTATTACAGTCGGTGCTTATACCCATTGGCAGGATTGCGACACGACTGGAGGCCTGAATGGAATATTTTTTAATAAATAAAAATATACCAAAAATATATTTTTAATACTATTTTAAAATTATTTTAATAGTTTTAACAAGTATTATGTTATGATTGACATCTAATAATTTGTTATTATTTTTGGGCCGATACAAAAAAATTCAGTTGAGTATCAGTATTGATTCGTTGGCCCAATGATTTAGGGTCGGTGCTGATACTCACAACATTGGTTTAGAGACCCAATTCTATCACTTTTGTTTTGAAGCAATGTTTTTTTTTATCGTTTTTGAGATCGACTCATACGACATGGTATACATGAAATCATCACTAGCATTTGATTATGCACGCTGCCTATTAGCGAACATGGTAGACATTAAAAGGTTTAGGATTTTCTGCAGTCATTTGTATGTGTAAAAGACTTAAAAAATGAGGCAAAACCCATGCTTATTGGTTTTTTCTCACATCTAATACCATATATGTGATCTACATGTTTTTTTAGTTGGAACCAACTTTCGAATGGCCAAAATTAGAATTGAATACCTATTTTTTTGGTGATTCAAAAATCAACGGCTATGAAAGCATTTTTTTTTAAAAGACTTGAAAATTATGTTGCCAAAAATTAAAGACCCAAGTATTGACTTTAAAAAGGTTAAGTAGCATTCATAGCAACTTGAGAAATAAAGACCATGGTTACATGGTGACATCTCAACTACTCTCCATCCTATCATCTTCCTATGCAATCTACTCGCTATTATTGCACGTCAAAAAATCCATAGGAATGTAAACAGTTTGGATTTGGGTCTAATGTGGCCAATATCAAATCCGACTAATGGGATGTTGCCTAAAAAAATTTAGATGGTGAAAAGCTCATACCAAATTCAATTTTTAGCATGTAATAGGATCCAAATATCCACAAAAACTGGATTGATAGCAAAAAATCTGAATTTCGCATCACTACAACTAAATTTCATCATTAATATTGCATGATCACCACATGCAAATTTTACCATGAATTTCGCTTCACCACATGAGAATTTCCACACAATATTATAATTTTTTCATAAATTTTGAATCACCACATGAGAATTTTCTCACTACATACGATTTTTCTCATAAATTTTGTAATTCACATGTGAATTTCCTGATGTATTTCGTAACCTTTAGGTGAATTTTCCATAAATTTTGCAACCCACATGCGAATTTTCTCATGAATTTCTCAACCCCCAAGTGGAATTCTAAATTTTGCGTATACGCCTTGCGAAATCTGAAAAGGCTCGCGATTTTTGCATCTATAGCATGAAAATCACAACACTACTTGTGAATTTTGTCAATAGTTTTGCGTTGTTAGTTGCAAAATTTGTGGTGACTATTTCTACAAGAATACACATAAATGACACTTCATCTTGCCACTGATTTTTTACTTAGAAAAAGAGAAAATCTGGAAAAAGACAAAAAGAGCAAAGATTCTTGATGAAAATATCTTTCAAAAGATATTTTATTCATTAAAAATTTATCAATGAGCGCTAAGATAAAGCCTTGGTAACATTCATAAAATAGGAGATGAACATAGTTGTGCCAATCCTAGTGATTTCCTGTTATTTTTTGGCTACTTGTACCAAGAATCTGGAGAAATAGAAAAAATAACAGAAGATGATCAAGACATTAACTTTTCAATACCACAAAGATCATATCGATCAGATAAACGGTTGAGGAGAAACACCTTCTGAAACACAAACTGATTGATTGTAACAGTCTGCAAAAAAAAAATTGTTTTGGTTTTGGATTCCAGAAATGGGAACTTTAGAAAAGTTTTCTGTTTTGATAAAAAACAGAAAAATTCGAGATCGGTGTCTCTGCTTTCCAATGGATAAAAAAATGTAGAATTTTTATGTCAGATGACTAAGATATAGATATGAGAACGGAGTCAATTTTGTGGATTTATAAAAGAAATTGCATGGGGCTGTGAGATTTGCACGTGCTAAGAGTAAAAAGGTTATAAAAAAATTGGTTACCTACGAAATTTGATATCTGGTAGATTTGAAAAGTTGCGAGGCATTTTTGAAATTTTTCGTTTTGTATGCCTGGGCCTTTGGTTTATGGAAACATCTTTTTCAAGACTTTTCGGATTACATCTTAAAAAGATTCAAACTGATTCAAAAGTTGAATGACTCCGAAAGGGAGACCAAGAAAAGTCTGCTTGACTCCCAAGTCTTTCTCAAGTTTAGTCTTTTACGTTATGATCCATCCTTCTTCGGCATTCAAGTTCAAATCAGGTGATGCATCAAAACCTGAATCTTTATATTTTAAAATAATCTAAAATCGTCATCTTGAGTGGCCTTCATCACCACTATTCATTGTGCAAACAGTCAAGCAAACATAAATGCGTGATACCGTCATTAGACAAAGATGTAAGCTATTGACAGTGATGATTTTAACACACAAAATCTTGTGTTTGGACATGACACCTGATCCTAACTCTAATGCAAATGAAGATTGAATCACAATCTATTTTGAAAAAAAAATCCATCCAAAAATCAATGGCTATGAAGGCATCTATTTTTTCAAAAGACTTGCTGCCAAAAACCAAAGACTCGTATAGACTTTAAAAGGGAAATAAAGACGATGGTTCCTTTCATGGTGACTTTTGAGCTTTATTGTTGTGGACGTCAAGAGTCAAGCACGTACAAGCTACGCGTAAACGATTTGGATTCGTGTCTGATCGACGTGGCCAATATGAAATCCTACTATTGAAAAGTTGCCTAAAATATTAAACAACTTCTTAACCCCTTTAAATATTTAAAATTAAATTGAAATGACAAGTGAATTTGTCCCTTTTGAATCAGGTAAGGGAGGATTCTATATGAATCGGCCAATTCAGACGGATTTTAACCACATTGGTTGAAACTCTAAAGCTCTTCATATGAATCCTCACCCTTAAGTGAATATTGGAAAAATAATCATTTTTTTTAGGGTTATGATTTGGGTTAAGATTTGCTGCAGTAGTTTGTAGTTGCAAACAACCTAGGAAATGGGACATAATCTGGGTTTTTGTTTCTCGCATTTAACATCATAGACTTGATCTACAAGTTTTGTTAACTGGGAACTGACATTTGGATTATTGGAATCCCATTTTTATACAGTTTTGTTGACGATCCAAAAATCAACAGCTATGAAGGCATCAATTATTTCTGATTAACACATAAAAAAAATTGTCAAAAAAAGAAAACATGATCTAAGAACCGGTTCCTATTAAATGATCATGCTAAACACATCTATGATGTTAGATTGTGCCAAAACAACTCTGCATTGTAAGATTCAAAGTAGATTGCATGTGCAATCGATTGTACCAAATATAAACCCTAAAGAATTTACTTTTGCAATACCAATTGTTAATTGTTTTGGTGGGGGTTATGAAAACGTGGAGATTGACTGCAAAATAGGGCATGCTCAATGAAAACAGTATGACCTCATTGGTATTACAGAGATAGGCGGATATGAGGATGCATGATACAGGTTCAGGTTGGATTCACATGTTTTGGCTTACCAAATCCGACTAAAAGGGAGTCACCTTCTGTGGACTTCATCACTACCATTTACTGTGCAAACAATGAAGCAAACAAACAAAAATGGGTGATACCATTATTACACAAAGATGTAAGCTATGGATGGTGGTGATTTTAACACAAAATCTTGCGTTTTCACATGCCACCTGATCTTAACAGGATTGATGAAGGATGGTTCACTACTGGAAGCCTAAGTTTGAGAAAGACTTGTAAGTCAAGCCAACTTTTCTTGACTCATTTTTAGAGTCTTTAAACTTTTGAATCAATTCAAATCTTTTTTATGATCTAATTTAAAAAGACTTTAAAAAGATATGGCCAAAAATCAAACTTAGATATAGACATTAGGTATAGACGTTAAAAGGGTTAAGATTTGCTACAGTCATTTGTATGTGCAAAAGACCTAGAAAGTAAGGCAGAATTCTATTATTTTTTTCCCACATCTAACACCATAAATGTTATCTAAATATTTTTTTTAGTGGGAGCTGACTTTTGAATTGCTAGAAAAAAACCAGGTTTTTCTAATGATCTAAAAATCAATGGCTAGGAAGGCATCAATCATAGGCAGAGCTAGGGGGGGGGGGCAGAACTGGGCTGTAGCCCAATCCTGCCTCCCGGTCCAGTTAAATTTTTTTTTAAAAGCCCAGTCCTAGCCCTGATTCCATATGAAATAGATTTTTATCCATTTTTGTAGCTCAGTCCTAGCCCAAGCCCAACCCCAACCCCAGCCCTGGCTGCAGCAAATAGTTTGATTTGTCCATATGAAATAGATTTTTATTAATAATTGTAGCCATTTTTTATTTTATCTCAAAAAAAAAATTGGGGGGCGCCCGAACCCCAAACTATCACACCAAAAAAAAAATTTTTTGCTACCCCCCCCCCCACCCCCCATCTCACATGAATCCTAGCTACGCCTCTGGCATCAATTATTCCAAAAGACTTAAAAAGATGCTGCCAAAAACCAAAGACTCAGGACTTTACTTTAAAAGGGTCAAGTTGCATTCATAGTACATGAGAAATAAAGACAATGGTTCACTTTCGTAGTGACATCTCAATTATTCTTTCCCACCATCTTTCTACGTGCTCTACTGGCTTTTATTGCTTGTCAAAAACGCTCAATAATGTAAACAGTTTGAATTTGGGTCTGATAAAATCCAATTTATTGACATTCCCTACTCAAAATGCAGTGAATTTCTATGCACTTTTGAAAATCATTGATACTGCCCAAAGCAAACTCTAGCCAATTCACACAATTTCCAACGCAAACATAAATGGGTGATACCATTATTACACAAATTCAACGGACATGGTAGACATTAAAAGGCTTAGGATTTGCTGCATACATTTGTATGTAAAAAAGACTTAGAAAATGAGGAGGAACCCCCATGTTTGTTAGTTTTTTTCTCACATCTAACACCATAGATGTGATTTACATGTTTTTTAGTGGGGAACCCGTTTTTTTATGGCCAGAATTATAATTGAATAACTATTTTTCTGGTGATCCACAAATCAATGGTTAGGAAGGTATCAATTATTCCAAAAGATTTGAAAAAAGATGCTGCCAAAAACCAAAGACTCAAGAATTTACTTTAAAAGAGTCAAGTTGCATTCATAGTACATGAGAAATAAAGAGGGTCCCTTTCATGGTGACATCTCAATTACTCTTCCCACCATCTTCCTACGTGCTCTACATGCTCTCATTGCTTGTCAAAAGCGCTGAATAATGTAAACAGTTTGGATTTGGGTATGATGTGGCCAATATCAAATCTGGATCGGTAACAAACATTCCGAATTGTGGATTTTTTTAGGGTTATGAATTGGGTTAAGATTTGTTGCAGTAGTTTGTAGGTGCATAATCTGTTTTTTTTTTTCATAAGTGGGTTGATGAGGTTGGACGGCGAGCTGTGGAATGGCTGGTTCGCCATGCTTGGCCTGGTGGCCTTGGTCTTCACCGAGTACCTCAAGGGTGGGGCTCTTGTGTAGGGTGGTCAACATCAAACACGTCTTTCTTTTAGTTTGCTAACAACGAAATATGTTCATGAAATACAGAAAAGGGAAATTTCAAATAGAAATTTAAATGAGATAATTTCTACCAAGTATAAACCCACTTTAAAAAAGGTAACTTGTTTAGGGTAAAGATTGTGCCAAAAAAACAAAGAATCCATTCCAAATACTAGTGGGGTTGCCCAACCCCATTGTGTTCTAGGGTTTGGTTCATAAAATTAAGATCCAAGTATATATTTAGATTGGATTTAAGTTTGCTAAGTCAGATTGTTCTTTGGATCTAGGTTGTGTTTGAATCAGGGTATTGGGTTGCATATAATTTGATTCAGACTAAAATCTGATTCAATTGCATTTTTTACATGTAAGGAAGAAGATGGTATATTCGCATATATTTCTGACCTGAATTCAATTCTTCTTCATCAGATAGGCACCATATACCTGACACATACGACCCCAACGTAAACCTTAACCTAGTCTATGTCCGATCCTGCCTCATCCCAAACCCATTTGCAAACCCAAACTAAGTGGTTTTAATTATACAATTTGTACCCAAGCTGACTTGAACCTGAACCCGTTTTAGACTCGGCCCATCACTTGAAAGAACCTAGCCTTGAACTGGATGTATACCAAGACCCGTTTAATACATGATTTGCCACATTGATAATATTAATCTGATTTCCTTTATCTAACCAAAAAAATTAAGCATCCTAATAGAACTCTCGTTTTTATCTCCTAATTTTTTTGCATGCATTAACAGCAATGTTTACAGTGAAGCTTGTTAATATATAATCTTGTTAGTGTCATGAGCTAATTTTTTGCGCGACTGTGCGGCATCAGGCGAACCTGACCTGGCCAGCCTTAGGCCCCGTACATCACCCCCACACAAAATCTTGTGTTTTGACATACCACCTGATCCTAACTGGAATGCAGATGAAGGATGGTTCACAATCTGAAAGCCTTAGAAAGACTTGTGAGTCAACTAGAGTCTTTAGCCTTTTGAATCAACTCAAATCTTTTTTAAGGTCTATTCCAAAAAGAAACTTGAAAAAAATGTTGCCAAAAATGAAAAATCCATTAAAAGGGTTAAAATTTGCTAGTCATTTGTATGTGCAAAAGACCTAGAAAATCTGGCAGAATCGCACTGTTTTTTTTCTCACATCTAACACCATAAATGTGATTTAGATTTTTTGTTTTGTATGTCTGGGTCTTTTGGTTTACAGAAACATCTTTTTCAAGACTTTTTAGATTAGATATTAAAAGGATTCAAATTAATTCAAAAGTTAAAAGACTCTAAAAGAGGAACCAAGAAAAGTCCGCTTGACTCTCAAATCTTTCTCAAGCTTAGTCTTTTACGTTGTGCTTCTTCGGCATTCAAGTTCAAATCAGGTGGTGAATCAAAACCCAAATCTTTATATTTTAAAATAATCTAAAATCGTCATCTTGAGTGGCCTTCATCACCACTATTCATTGTGCAAACAGTCAAGCAAACATAAATTGCTAAAATCATCAACTTGAGTGGCCTTCATCACCACTATTCATTGTGCAAACAGTCAAGCAAACATAAATGCGCGTGATACCGTCATTAGACAAAGATGTAAGCTATTGACAGTGATGATTTTAACACACAAAATCTTGTGTTTGGACATGACACCTGATCCTAACTCTAATGCAAATGAAGATTGAATCACAATCTATTTTGAAAAAAAAATCCATCCAAAAATCAATGGCTATGAAGGCATCTATTTTTTTCAAAAGACTTGCTGCCAAAAACCAAAGACTCGTATAGACTTTAAAAGGGAAATAAAGACGATGGTTCCTTTGATGGCGACTTTTGAGCTTTATTGTTGTGGACGTCAAGAGTCAAGCACGTACAAGCTTGCGGAGTGCTTACGCACAAGCATAGGCATTAAACAGTTTGGATTCGGGTCTGATGTGGCCAATATGAAATCCTACTATTGAAATGTTGCCTAAAATATTAAACAACTTCTTAACCCCTTAAAATATTTAAAATTAAATTGAAATGACAAGTGAATTTGTCCCTTTTGAATCGGGTAAGGGAGGATTCTATATGAATCGGCCAATTCAGACGGATTTTAACCACATTGGTTGAAACTCTAAAGCTCTTCATGTGAATCCTCACCCTAAGTGAATATTGGAAAAATAATGATTTTTTTTAGGGTTATGATTTGGGTTAAGATTTGCTGCAGTAGTTTGTAGTTGCAAACAACCTAGAAAATGGGACATAATCAGGGTTTTTGTTGCTATCCAGGATGAATGGTCGGTTTGCCATGCTTGGCCTGATGGCCTTGGTCTTCACCGAGTACCTCAAGGGTGGGGCTCTAGTGTAGGGTGGTCAAAGTAAAAAACGTCTCTCTTTTAGTTTGCTGCAAGTTAATCTAACTACAAAATATGTTCATGAAATACGGGAAAGGAAATTTTCAAATATAAATTTAAATGAGAGATTTTTTTCATGAAGCAAGAAAAACTACCCTCAGGATCACAGACCTAGTCAAGCTGGCTAAGTGTGTTGTACTTATAGTTGCTTTCCAATGATGAACCCAAAGAGTCAGCAGGCTTATCCCTTGCCCTCATTAATGAAAGGGGTTCGACACTCATGGGAATGAAACACTAACCCACCCTTCTAGTGGTCAAGGCTCCCTCCACTGTGCCAACCCCCTTTGGTATTACAGAGATAGGCGGATATGAGGATGCATGATACAGGTTCAGGTTCGACTCATATGTTTTGGCTTACCAAATCCGACTAAAATGGAGTCACCTTTTGTGGACTTCATCACTACTATTCACTGTGCAAACAAACAAAAATGGGTGATACCATTATTACACTAAGATGTAAGCTATGGATGGTGGTGATTTTAACACACAAAATCTTGTGTTTTCACATTCCACCTGATCTGAACGGGAATGATGAAGGATGGTTCACTACTGGAAGCCTGAGTTTGAGAAAGACTTATAAGTCAAGCGAACTTTTCTTAACTCATTTTTAGAGTTTTTAAACTTTTGAATCAATTCAAATCTTTTTTATAATCTAATTCAAAAAGACTTAAAAAAGATATGGCCAAAAATCAAACTTAGGTATAAACATTAGGTATAAACGTTAAAAGGTTTAAGATTTGCTACAGTCGTGCAAAAGTCCTAGAAAGTAAGGCAGAATTCCATTATTTTTTCCCACATCTAACACCATAAATATTATCTAAATGTTTTTTTTAGTGAGAACTCACTTTTGAATTGCTAGAAAAAAATCAGGTTTTTCTAATGATCTAAAAATCAATGGCTAGGAAGGCATCAATTATTCCAAAAGACTTAAAAAGATGTTGCCAAAAACCAAAGACTCAAGACTTTACTTTAAAAGGGTCAAGTTGCATTCATAGTACATGAGAAATAAAGACAATGGTTCCCTTTCATAGTGACATCTCAATTATTCTTTCCACCATCTTTCTACGTGCTCTACTCGCTCTTATTGCTTGTCAAAAATGCTTTATAATGTAAATTGTTTGAATTTGGGTCTGATGTGGCCAATATCAAATCTTGATCAGTAGCAAACATTCTGAATTTTATCTACTTTAATAATAATCAAGTATGGATTTGGCTTACCAAATCCGATTAAAATCAAGTCAAATTTGGTTGAATATTTGATAAAATCCAATTTATTGACATTCCCTACTCAAAATGCAATGAATTTCTATGCACTTTTGAAAGTCATTGATACTGCCCAAAGCAAATTCTAGCCAATTCACACAATTTCCAACCCAAACATAAATGGGTGATACCATTATTACACAAACAAATATGGTAGACTTTAAAAGGTTTAGGATTTGCTGCATACATTTGTATGTAAAAAAGACTCAGAAAATGAGGTGGAACCCCCATGTTTGTTAGTTTTTTCTTACATCCAACACCATAGATGTGATTTACATGTTTTTTAGTGGGGAACCCATTTTTTTATGGCCAGAATTATAATTGAATAACTATTTTTCTGGTGATCCAAAAATCAATGGTTAGGAAGGTATCAATTATTCCAAAAGACATGAAAAAGATGCTGCCAAAAACCAGACTCAAGAATTTACTTTAAAAGAGTCAAGTTGCATTCATAGTACATGAGAAATAAAGACGGTGGTTCCCTTTCACGGTGACATCTCAATTACTCTTCCCACCATCTCCCTATGTGCTCTACTCGCTCTTCCTGCTTGTCGTAAACAGTTTGGATTTGGGTCTGATGTGACCAATATCAAATCCTATTAATGGGATGTTGCCTTAAATAAAAGAGTTTATGAAAAGCTGATACCAAATCCTATTTTTAGCATGTAATATGATCCAGATTTTCATCAAATCTGGGATGGGTAGCAAAAATATAGAATTTTATCTACTTTAATAATAATCAGGTATGGTTTTGGCTTACCAAATCCGACTAAAATGGAGTCAGATTTGGTTGAATATTTGATAAAATCCAATTTATTGACATCCCTATTCAAAATGTATTGAATTTCTATGCACTTTTGAAAGTCATTGATACTGCCCAAAGCAAACTCTACCCAATTCACACCATTACCAACGCTAACATAAATGGGTGATACCATTATTATACAAAGACGTAACCTATTGAAGGTGATGATTTTAACACAAAATCTTGGGTTTTGACGGACACCATCTATTTTGGAAAAATTGCATTAAAAAATCAAGGGCTGTGAAGGCATTTATTTTTTTGAAAAGACTTGGCTGCCAAAACCCAAAGACCCGTATAGACTTTAAAAGGGAAATAATTAAAGAAGATGGTTACTTTGATGGTGACCTTTGACCATTATTGTTGTGGAGGTCAAAGTCGAGCACTTACAAACTCCCGGAGTACTCACGCGTAGGCATTAAACGGTTTGGATTCGGGTCTGATGTGATCAACGTCAAATCCTGCTAATGGGATGTTTAGGACATACCACCTGATCCTAACTGGAATGCAGATGAAGGATGGTTCACAATCTGAAAGCCTGAACTTTAGAAAGACTTTGAGTCAAGTAGAGTCTTTAGCCTTTTGAATCAACTCAAATCTTTTTTTAAGGTCTAATCCAAAAAAAACTTTGAAAAAAAATGTTGTCAAAAATGAAAATCCACTAAAAGGGTTAAAATTTGCTAGAGTCATTTGTATGTACAAAAGACCTGGAAAATCTGGCAGAATCTCATTGTTTTTTTTCTCACATCTAACACCATAAATGTGATTTAGTAGAAACCGGCTTTTGAATCGCCAGAAACAAACCAGTATACAGTTTTTTCTGATGATCCAAAAATCAATGGCTAGGAAGACATCAATTATTTTAAAAGACTTGAAAAAGATGCTGCCAACTCGAAAATATACTTTAAAAGGGTCAAGTTGCATTTATAGTACATGAGAAATAAAAACGATGGATACCTTTCTTGGTGACATCTCTCAATTATTGTACCCACCATCTTCCTACCTGCTCTACTCGCTCTTATTGCTTGTCAAAAACGTAAACAGTTTGGAATTGGGTCTGATGTGGCCAATATGAAATCCGATTAATGGGATGTTGCCTTAAAGAATTTATGCCAAATCCGATTTATAACATATAATAGGAACCCGAGTAGCAAAAATTCAAATTTTTTTCTACTTTAATAATAATCAGGTATGGTTTTGGGTTACCAAATCTGACTAAAATGGAGTCAGATTCGGTTGAATATTTGATAAAATCCAATGTATTGACATCCCTACTCAAAATGCAATGAATTTATATACAGTTTTGAAAGTCTTTGATACTGCCCAAAGCAAAGTGTAGACAAGTTCACAACATTTCCAACGCAAAAATAAATGGGTGATACCATTTATTACACAAAGATGTAAGCTATTGACGGTAATGATTTTAATACACAATCTCTCGGGTTTTGACATGCCACCTCATCCTAATGCAAATGAAGGATGGATCACAATCTATTTTGGATAAAAGGGATCCAAAAAACCATTGGCTATGAAGACATCTACTTTTGCATAGACTTTAAAAGGGAAATAAAGACGATGGTGACTTTTGACGATTATTGCTGTGGACGTCAAACGCGTATGCATAAAACGGTTTGGATTCGGGTCTGATGTGGCCAACATCAAATCCTACTATTGGGATGTTGCCTAAAAGAATTTAGATGATGAAAAAATCTTACCAAATCCTATTTTTCACATGTAATATGATAAGGATTTCCATCAAATCTGGATCGGTAGCAAAAATTCAAAATTTTATCTTCTTTAATAATTATCAGGTATGGTTCTGGCTTACCGAATCCAATTAAAATGGAGTCACATTTGGTTGGATATTTGATAAAATCCAATCTATTGAAATCGCTACTCAAAAAGTATTGAATTTCTATGCACTTTTGAAAAGTCATTGATACTGTCCATTAAAAGATTTAAACAATGAATTGAACTCACGCTATACCATATATATTTAAGAGTATCTAAAGCGGATATTCCCTTCACTGGTGGCATGAGCTATATATACAAGCACTTGTAGTATCACCAGCAGCACCATTGTAGTTTCACAAAGCAGCAGCATATGCATGTGAAAACAATGATACCCACTCTCACAATTGCCCTTTCCTTTATAGTTTTCTTAGCAATAGAAGCAGGTGGCACACCCATTTCATGCCTCAGCAGTCAAGCCTCTGCCCTCCTGCGTTTTAAGGCTGGTCTCAACTTGTCCAACGGAAGGCTGGACTCATGGTCGACACAAAATGGGTCCGACTGCTGTTCGTGGGAAGGAGTCATGTGTGATCCTCACTCGGGATATATCATCAGCCTGGAACTACGCTGTGAACCTTTTGATGACTGGAGTGACATTTCAGGCTCAAGAATCCATTCTGCCCTTTTTGAGCTCCACCAACTCCAACGCCTTGATCTCAGTGGCAATGATTTCCGCGGGTTGACCATACCTTCTGAATTGGGCCGATTAACCCACTTGACTCATCTCAATCTCTCAGAGACTGGGTTTTCAGGCCGGGTTCCAGCCGAGCTTTCAAAGATGTCTCGCTTGATCTCGCTAGACCTCTCTCATAATTTGTTTTCTGGTTGGGCTGATGAGGAACAATCTGATATGATCCTGGATATGCCTAATCTTGAAGGCTTTGTCCAGAGCTTCAAGCACTTGCAACACCTCCATTTAGATTATGTCAATATCACATTGCAAGACAAGCAAGGGTGGAGCATCAGCTTATCGTCAGCATTGCCCAATCTGCAATCTCTTAGCTTATCTGACTGCAACCTTGAAGGCCGCTTCTCTTTTGAACTTTTTCTACTCCCACGTCTCCAAGTTCTTGATCTATCAAACAACCAAAATCTCAATGGATCATTGCCATCATCCCTTCCCCTAGAGAGCAAACTCGAGACTCTAAATCTCGCTGATACCGGTTTATCTGGCAACCTTCCTTTCAATATTTTCAGCCTCCCATATCTCCGGGTGCTTGATGTATCACGCAATCCAACTCTCTATGGATCATTGCCAGACATCCCTTCTGGGAACAAGCTTCAAATTCTTAGTCTTTCTGGTACTGGTTTATCGGGCAGAATTCCCGTTTCAATCGGAAACCTCACATCCTTGACAAGCTTGGATCTTTCTGGCACTAATTTCTCAGGCAGCCTACCCATTACCATAGGCAGCCTAAGATCCTTGATTGAGTTGTTTGTTGAAGTCAGCGGTCTTTCAGGGATCCTTCCTACTTCCATCGGAAACCTCACATCCTTAGCTATTTTAAGAATTTATGATGTTCATTTCTCAGGTAGCCTTCCCGTTACCATGAAAAACCTTACAGCCTTGACTGACTTGAGATTGTCTAATTGCATGTTTACGGGCACTGGCTCCTCATTGTTTGCCAATCTCACCCAATTATCTATCCTCGATCTTTCAAATAACAACTTTAGCGGCCTGCTTCCAAGCTTGATTCCTCAAACGCTCACCTATATCGACCTCTCTAACAACAAATTCACGGGTCGTATTCCAGATTCATATGCAGTTTCAAGTTTGACACACTTAGACCTTTCTAAGAACTTTCTGATTGGGTCAATCCCCACCAATAACAGTTTAATTGGTCCACTTAAACATCTTGACCTTTCCAGCAACAATCTCGATGGCGCCATCAATTTTGCAATCTTTGCAAACTCGAGGAATCTTGAAGAATTGTCGCTTTCAGGAAACAGGTTTACGGTGCAATTTTCAGACTCTAAGCTCAAGTTTCCGTACCTGATTGAGTTGAGATTGGCCTCATGTAACATTATCCAATTCCCTGAATTCCTTCGCAACCATGAAGGCGTTCAAACTCTAGACCTTGCAAAAAACAGGATTGCTGGAGAAATCCCAAGATGGATATGGAATATCCCCTCTGTGAACCTGTCTCATAACATGCTAACAGGGCTCGAACAAGCAGCCAGTTTTTCATCAATTTACTTCCTCGATCTAAGCTCCAACATGTTAAGAGGTTCTCTTCCTAACTTGGAAGACAATTACTGCAACTTGAAGTACTTTTCAATCAGAAATAATAGCATCACTGGAGAAATACTTGCTTCCATATGTTTATGCAGCTTCTTGGAGGTACTCGACTTGTCAAGCAACAAGCTCACTGGCCACATACCTGATTGCATCTTCAACTTAACAGACTTGGAGGAAGTTAATCTCTCCAAGAATCAATTGCAAGGTCAAATCCCCAACAGCTTTAACAACTTGGAAAGAATGGTCGAGTGCAGTATAGTCATACTCGATTTGAGCGAGAACATGTTAGTGGGGAAAATACCCATATCTCTTGGGGCCTGCCTATGGCTTGAGTTCCTAGATTTGGGCAACAACAAGTTGAGTGATGCATTCCCTTCTTGGTTGGGTCTCTTGAGCCACTTGAGAGTTTTGGTGCTGAGGTCCAACTCCATTAATGGTGCCATCCATTTTCCATTCGACACGCAAGACTTCCAAAAGCTTCAAATGCTTGATATCTCCAACAATTGTTTGACAGGAAACCTCCCATTGAGCTTATTTCAAAGTCTCAATGCAATGAAGAACACTTCTCAAATTACATTTACAGTTAAAGGACGGATGTCTACGGTAAACACCAGGCCGGTGGAAGTGCCAGAAGGATGGGACGTGAATATGACCATCAAGGGGTTGGATTTGGAGTACTCAAGGATAATGATTGCCCAGCCGACTACCATTGATCTCTCCAACAACTCCTTTGAGGGTGAGATTCCAAAAGAGATTGGAGACCTCATAGGTCTCCTGGCACTTAGAATCTCAAACAACAAGCTTAGAGGTCCAATCCCGAAAAGCATGGGGAGCTTGCTCCAACTAGAATCATTGGATCTCTCTCATAACCACCTCTCTGGTGAAATACCAATGGAGCTCGCTGGACTCGATTTTCTGGGGTTTCTTGACTTGGCTTACAACAACCTTTCAGGGAGGATCCCTCAGTCGCGGCACTTCTCTACCTTTGGTGCCAAAAGCTTTGAAGGGAATCCTAGCCTTTGCGGACCACAATTGATGAAGCCTTGTGAAGTAAATGGTAGCCCGACATTAGTTCCTACAGTTGATGTGGCGCAAAGAGATGAGGACCTGATGTGGAGGTTCATATCTGTGGGATTGGGTTTTGGAGTGGGCTTTGGCACAACAGTGAGCTTATCTTACTTCTTGAGAGATGGAAGGAGTTTTGGCAACCTTTGGAGGAGGTGCTGGTGAAATCATGAAGAGAAACTGGAGAATCTAGGGCTGGGAAATGAAATAGGTGGGGCAAGCCAAATATAAATAAGTGTTCACTCTGGCTTGACTTGCATAGGCTTGTTAAGTTGTAATACATGTATTTTATATTTTTTCTTATCACCAAGTGTAGTTTAAGACAAATGCTTGAGGTGTTTAGTTTTTGGCACAAAATGTGTTTGACATTCAAATTTAATTACTTCTAGCTCTGAAACCATGCATTTTTTGTTTTTTTTAATGAGCTACTCTTTCGTTTGTTCAATAGGTTTAGAGATCAAATCCTATCACTTTTGTTTTGAATCTGTGGTTTTTTTTCCCTTTGTTATAATGATTCAACTCGAGCATGGCCCATTTAACTTGACTCTTCATTTAAAGCCGGATGATATTTATCGTCGATTTTTTTTCATTTAAATGGCCAGTTTTAAAATGTAGTCTTTAATAGTAATTAAAGGTGACGATAATTATCATCCGCTATACTAGTTAAAATCAATGATAAATATCATCGTGTATATTATTTATTGCTGACAATAAATATCATCGGATATATATTAAAGACAATGATAATTATTGTCATATATATATATATATATATATATATATATATATATATATATATATATATATATATGTTCAAATAGCCGACGATAGATATTATTGATTATAGTAATTAAATTCGATGATAAATATCATCGACTATATTTAATATCAATGATGATATTTATCGTTGATTCGCTATTAATGGCGACAATAATTATCATTGTATTTATATTAAAAAATCTTACATGTTCAAATAGCCGATGACAAATATCGTCAGCTATATTAGTTAAAGCCAATGATAAATATCATCGCATATACTATTTTATGTCGATGATAAATATTTGCAGTTATATATTAAAGTTGATGATAATTATCATCATATATCTATATTGAAAAATCATACATGTTCACATAGCCGATGATAATTATCATCAACTATATTTAATATTAACGACTACATTTATGGTCGGCATTGACTATAATTTAAAAAAAAAAAAACTGACAATATTTATCATAGACATTGACTAATTTTTTTTATAAATTTAAATCCTAGAAATTTGTAAAAATATCACACCAAGATGTAGCCAAACAGGGCCGTATCATGCAACCAGTTCACCCTAGTGATATAAGACCATTATACAGAATCACATAAGAAATATTAGACCAAGATGCATTAACTAGATTAAGCACAAATATGAAAACAAACCTCATAGAAAACTCTTGTTGGTGACAATGGCAAGCCATAAAAAGTATTTAGGAGGATTTAGATTACATAATTCATAGATTAGAGATAGGAGATGCTGTTACGGTTAGAGGCAATACTTTACCTCTGCCTCAATGCCACATGTTGTCTGAACAGTGACTTTAGGACCACCTAACTCATATTTCAAAAGCTTTCCTGAAGCAGCTTCTGAGGCTACAATAGCCACTAAGAATATGGAAACCTACAAGATAGAAAACTTACCAACCTTATCCACTAAGATTTTTTGGGTGTTTTTTTTAAATTCTGACCTTACACATGTTCAACATGATTGATTTACTAGAAATTGACACTTGGATCATGCATTTTTGGATGAAGAAAACGGTATATAAAGCCTCAAAATTTTATCAAAATTGTAGACCTTTCCAATTTTGATAAAAACGGTATATATATATATATATATATATATATATATATATATATATATATATATATATATATATATATATATATATATATATATATATATATATATATATAGGCGATCCAAAAGTTTATTCCCACTAAAAAAAAAGGCTTTCCAAAAACGGATTCTCACTAAACAAAACCTATAGATCACATCTACGATGTTAGATGCAAGAAAAAAACTTCAAACTATGATTGTTAAAGGGGTCTAACAACACCTAACGAAAAAGGGGGCCTAAAGAACACATTACTCAGTATGAGAACTGAGCATATTAGGCCCTATTTCTCGTTCTGCCTGGTTCTGTCCCATAGATTTTAAGTGTTTTATGGTATATCTGATTCATTAAATGTGTTTTACATGCTCATATTAGTGAGAATCGACTCTTGGATCATGTTTTTTCGATGATTTTTTTTTATGAGCCAAAATAAAGAGGTACCTTCATAGCCATTGATTTTGGATCACAAGAAAAACCTGTATAAGGGTCATATTCCCGGTGATCCAAAAGTCGGTTCCCACTAAACAAAACCTATAGATCGCATCTAAAGTGTTAGACGTAAGGAAAAAAAAACTTAAAACTATGCTTTTTGAAGGGGCCTATCGAGATGTAACGAAAAAGGGCACCTAAGGAGCACATTTCTCCATATGATAACTACACATATTAGGCCCTATTTCTCATTTTAGATGTGTAACGCCCCACAGGTTTTAAGTGTTTTATGATAGATCTGAACCGTTAGGTGTGTTTAATATGCTCGTTTTAGTGGAAATCAACTCTTGGGTCATTTTTTTTTGGAAGAAAAACATATTTTTATGAGTCACGAAGAATTGATATCTTCATAACCATTGATTTTGGATGATCGGAAAAGCCTGTATCCAGATCAGATTCTGGCGATCCAAAGGCTGGTTCGGACTAAACAAAATCTACTGATGACATCTACGGTGCTAGACATGAGAACGAAAACTTAGATCTATGATTTTAAGGGGCCTAACGTGACCTAACAAAAGGGGGCCTAAGAAACACATTGCAATGTATGAGAACTGAACATGTAAGGCCCCATTTATGATTCTGCCCGGTTATGCCCCATAGGTTTTAAGAGTTTTATGACAGATCCTAACCGTTAGATGTGTTTAGCATGCTCGTTTTAGTGGGAATCAACTCTTGGATCATGTTTTTCGACAAAAATATATATTTTTATGAGTTGAGAAAACTGGCACCTTCATAACCAATGATTTTTTATCACTTGAAAAAACTTGTATACAGGTCAGATTTTGGCGATCAAAAGGCCAGTTCCCACTAAACAAAACCTATGATCACATCTACGGTGTTAGATGTGAGAAGAAAAAGTCAAAACTATGATTTTTGAAGGGGCATAATGAGACCTAAGGAACGTATCACTCTGTATGAGAACTGAACATATTAGTCCCCATTTCTCATTCTGCCCTGTTCTGACCCATAGGTTTTAAGTGTTTTATGATAGACCTGAACCTTTAGATGCATTTAGCATGCTCATTTTATTGTGAATCAACTCTTGGATCAAGTTTTCTTGAATAAAAAACATATTTTTATTAGCCAAAAAAATTGGTACCTTTATAGCCATTCGATTTTGGATCATCGAAAAACCTGTAAACAGGTCAAATTTTAGGGATCCAAAAGTCGGTTTCCACTAATTAAAACCTATAGATCACATCTACGGTGTAAGACATGAGAAAAAAAAACCTAAAACTATGATTTTTTAAGTTGCCTAACGAAAAAGGGGGCCTAATGACCACATTACTTTGTATGAGAATTGAACATATTATTCCCCATTTCTCATTTTGCCCCATTCTGCCCCATAGGTTTTAGGTTTTTTATGATAGTTAGATGTGTTAAGCATGCTGGTTTTAGTGGGAACTGACTCTTGGATCATGTTTTTTTCGATGAAAAGACATTTTTATGAGTTAGGAAAAACTGGTACCTTCATAGCCATTGATTTTGTTTCACCGAAAAAACCTGTATAAAGGTCAGATTCTGGAGATCCAAAAGTCGGTCCGCACTAGACAAAACCTATAGATCACATCGACAGTGTTAGATGTGAAAAAAAAAAAAAACTTAAACTATGATTTTTGAAGGGGCCTAATAAGATCTAATGAAAAAGCGGAACTAAGGAACCCCATTCTACCCCCATTGTTTTAAGTATTTTATGATAGATCTGAACTGTTAGATGTGTTTAGCATGCTCATTTTAGTGGGAAATCGGCTCCTGGATCATGTTTTTTTGATGAAAAAACCTATTTTTACAAGTAAAATAAACTAGTACCTTCATAGCCATTGATTTTGGCTAACTGAAAAAACATATATAGAGGCCATATTCCAGTCATCCAAAAGTCGATTCTCACTAAACAAAACCCGTATATCACATCTACAATGTTAGACGTGAGTAAGAAAACTTAAAACTATGACTTTGAAGGAACCTAACGAGACCTAACTAAAAAGCAGGCCTAAAGAACACATTACTCTGTATGAGAACTCAACATTTTAGGCCCCATTTTCTGGCCTACTATTTTTAAGTGTTTTACGATAGATCTGAACCGTTAGATGTGTTTAGCATGCTCGTTTTAGGGGGAATCAATTCTTGGATCATGGTTTCTTGATAAAAAAATATTTTTTTATAAGCTGGGAAAAATTGGTACCTTCATAGCCATTGATTTTGGATCACCAAAAAATCCTGTGTACAGGTCAGATGCTGGCGATCTAAAAGTCGGTTCCCACTAAAGAAAACCTATAGATCACATCCACGTTGTTGTTAGGCGTGAGAAAAAAAACATAAAACTTTGATTTTTGAAAGAGCCTAATGAGACCAAACAAAAAAGGGGGTCTAAGGTACTCATTACTCTGTATGAGAACTAAACAAATTAGGCCCCATTTCTTGTTTAGCCCCATCGGTTTTAAGTGTTTTATGGTAGATCTGAACCATTAGACGTGTTTAGCTTGCTTATTTTAGCAAGAATCGACTCTTAGATCATTTTTTTGACAAAAAAAAACATATTTTTATAACATGAGAGAAATTGGTGATTTCATAGCCATTTATTTTGGATAATCGAAAAAACCTGTATACAGGTCATATTCTAACAATCCAAAAGTTTTTTCCCAGTAAACAAAACCTATAGATCACATTTATGGTGTTTAATGTCAGAAAAAACTCAAAACTATGATTTTTGAAGGGGCCTAATGAGTCTTAACGAAAACACAGGCATAAGGAACACATTACTTTATATGAGAAGTGAACATATTAGGCCTCATTTCTCATTTTACCCCCATAGGTTTTAAGTGTTTTATGATAGATATGAACCATTAGATGAGTTTAACATGCTCATTTTAGTAGGAATCGACACTTGGATCATGTTTTTTCGATGAAAAACATTTTTTAATGAGCCAAGAAAAATGGGTACCTTCATAACCATTGATTTTGGATCACCACAAAAACCTGTATACAGGCCATATTTTGGCGATCCAAAAGTTGGTTCTCACTAAACAAAACCTATAGATCACATCTACGATGTTAGACGCGAGAAAAAAAACTTAAACTATGATTGTTAAAGGAGTCTAACGAGACCTAACGAAAAAAGGGGCCTAAAGAACACATTACTCAGTATGAGAACTGAGCACATTAGGCCCTATTTCTCGTTAAGTAGATTATAAGTGTTTTATGATAGATCTGAATCATTAAATGTGTTTTACATGCTCATTTTAGTGAGAATCAACTCTTGGATCATGTTTTTTTTTAGGAAAAAACATATTTTTATGAGCGAAAATAAAGTGATTCCTTCATAGCCATTGATTTTGAATCCAGTGAAAAACCTGTATACAGGTCATATTCCGGCGATCCAAAAAGCTGATTCCCACTAAACAGAACATATAGATCACATCTAAGGTGTTAAACCTGAGGAAAAAACTTAAAACTGTGATTTTTGGAGGGGCCTAATGAGACCTAACCAAAAAGAGGGCCTAAGCAAAGCATTACTGCATATGAAAACTGAACTGAACATATTAAGCCTTATTTTTAGTTTTCCCTTGTTCATCATCATAGGTATTAGGTGCTTTATGATAGATCTGAACTGTTAGATGTGTTTAACATGCTTGTTTTAATGGGAATGGACTCTTGGGTCATGTTTGGTAGATGAAAAAATATATTTTTATGAGCCATACCTTCATAGCCATTGATTTTGGATAAAAAACCTGTATACAGGTCAGATTCTGCCGATCCAAAAACCTGTTCCCACGAAACAAAACCTATAGGTCATATATACTGTGTTAGAGGTGAGGAAAAAAACTTAAAACTATGATTTTTGATGGGGCCTAACAAAACCTAACGAAAAAGGGTGCCTAAGAAATGCTAATGAGAATTTGCATTATAAAACTAAATTTAAGTCCTTGCATTGCATGTAATCAAATGGTCGGATGATGTCATAGTTGCGTAAGATCTTGTGTGTGTGTGAGTGCACGTGTATGTCTTACAATATAACTAAAAACTAAGTTGAGTTTAGTTAGATTAAGGAAGGTAAGAAACTAATAAGTAGAATGCACTTTTTTCTGCAAAAATGTCTGATTTTTTGTGGATCACTACATGGTTTTTACATTGTTTGTTTAGTGGGAAATTTGTTTTGAATCATGTGATTATGACAAGTAATTAGACTCTTAAATGAGTCTAAAAATCAATGGCCCACAATGTGTCAAAATTTCATAACTCAAAAAATCACATTTTTACATTAAAAAAAAAAAGGCATGATCCAACCACCGAGGTGGTACCCCATGTGGTAAGTGGAGTCTTGTGCCAAGCTGAAGGCCCAGGTTCCAATCCCTCTGCCACATAGGGCTTAAGAGATATCTGGTAGGGACCCCAGCTTGCTTATATATATATAAAAAACAAAAGCATGATCCAAGGCTTGATCCTTAGCCAACAAACCACTCTGAACACATCTGTGTGGTTAGATTGAGTCGTGATTTTTAGCTCATTAGTTTCGTACCATCATTAGTAGTCAATATTTACCCAATATATATATATATATATATATATATATATATATATATATATATATATAGATATAGATATATATAGATATTCGGGTGGCTTATCATGATATTTCTAAGAACTATATTTATATTCATATTCAGCAAAATACTGAGGGGTATATGGTGACCATTCCTGGCATTTTCTTTTTCAAGTTGCTACAATGAAGGCTTAAACCTTCTTCTGTGATCACAGTTAGAGCGCCTCACAATTGCACCAAGCAATAACTCGTATTGTAAGCCGACCTTATCTACTTGGTGCAAGGATTAATGATGATAATGATGTCCATAATTATCCAATGAAAACCCCATTATATCAATTCCCTCTTTTCATATGAATGTTAGTATTAACCAACTCATTTCCTTCTCTTATTGCAACATAACATTGATATTCTCAAAATGCCATGATTTTATGGCTATGGTTTTAAAGGCCAACATAATACCAATAAACGCAATATTTTCAAAATATTCCCAATTTTGAAAATATCACATTTTGTCAAGATATTATGTTATAAAAACAGATTTTGAAGCTTTGGATATTGTTTATCTTATCTAGACCTTTTGTATATCATTAATATATTGGATTTTATCTTGTTTGGATCTAGATCTAAAATCTAATGGACTTACATCCGTGATCATGTTCATTAATGGAAATCCGTCGGCTGGAAATAGAAGGCTGAATTACACCTACCAAGCTCACCCATAGAAGTTAAACCCAGCATCCCAATGTAGGGTTGAACCTGCCCTGAGCCACCTAAGACCACTTGAGAGAATGGATTTGCCATGCATCCTTTCTTTAAAGTCCACTGCTAGTTTTGCCAGGGTACCTAACCTCAGAGTTTTATACCACACGATGACCGTAGGTATGGCAGGCTGAGCCAGCGCGACCCGGGCTTCATGCCAGGTGCAGTTTTTTTGGGTTATGAAAACAATTGAAATGCAAACACTGGAAAAGGATACCAATAAAAGGTCCAACTCTTGAATTTTTTTAACGATGAACTTTCAAAGTTATGAATGAGATCAATTATTTCTGATTCACGGTTTTTTTTTTGTTAAAAACAGAAAACCTGATCCAAAAGCCGGTTCCTACTAAATGATCATGCTAAACACATCTATGATGTTAGATTGTGTCAAAACAACTCTGCATTGTAAGATTTAAACTAGATTGCATGTACAATCGATTGTACCAAATATAAACCCTAAAGAATTTACTTTTGCAATACCAATTGTTAATTGTTTTGGTGGGGGTTATGAAAACGTGGAGATTGACTGCAAAAAAAATCATGCTCATTGATAACAGTATTACCTTATTGGTAAAGAAATTCAGAAGCACAATTATTATGTGGATTAAGGCATAAATTACAAAATTTGCAGTGTATAAACCTTTAGGACAAACCTAAGAATCTCATGGTGGGTAAAATCAGTAATGTTCAAAATCTCATGTCACAAGTTCGATTCCCCTGAGATCAAACTTGCAAGAAGTATGGCACAACATTGTAGGGCTGATCCACTCTTCCCAGGATTTACCAGTGAACGGTGGGACAAATTAGGACTTGATCAGGGTGGGTTTCTCATCATTGAGAAAAATAAGAAATTATATTTTTTATATACAAATGCAAAAACCACAAATAAATCATAAAACCCTAAAAAAAAAAGCCATAAATAAACCAAAAAACCCTAAACTGCAAGAAAAATAAACAATTTTAAATATTATGATACAGATTACAATTTTATATAA
Organism: Nuphar pumila; assembly: GCF_984573655.1. Classification (NCBI taxonomy): domain Eukaryota; kingdom Viridiplantae; phylum Streptophyta; class Magnoliopsida; order Nymphaeales; family Nymphaeaceae; genus Nuphar; species Nuphar pumila. The sequence goes on along the minus strand of NC_143257.1, from coordinate 123,809,185 downwards.
TCACTTGGTAGGAAAGCCATATCCAATTATTAATCACTTGGATTCAATTTTAGTTGTATATCCGAATCCAAATCCTAGTTCAACTCAAAGTCCAGAAAAATCTACCGCCTGTACGAGTGATTAAGGTATCTATAACAGGATGGGTTATGTTCATCTGAAATCCAAATCTGGGTCCAAATCCAATTTACCTACACCCCATTAATTAATCTGACCCAATCCACCTGTTCCAATCACAACAGGAGTTGGAACTCCCGGAATCTACTCTCTCCTTGGACTTGGAACTCCTCTATGCCTCTCTTACAAACTCATTTGGTAAGCTAAGATCAGATGGCCACTTCAGCAGCTCTTCAGTCCACTACAAGAAAAACCCTTATTAGCGACAGATCTTTGCGACGGCTTTTATTCGTCGCAAATTAGCGACGGACTTAACGAGAGAACATTATCCGTCGCCAATCTTTGAAATATTTTTGAAATTAGCGACGGTATAAATTCCGTCTCAAATCCGTCGCTAATTATCGACAGATCGACGACAAAAAAATTTCACTGCAAAACTGTAGGAAATTAGCGACGGATTTAGCGAGAGAAATTTTCCGTCGCTAATTAGCGACGGATTATTTTCCTCGCTAATTCCGTCACTAATTTTCGATTTAAACCGTCCCACCTAAGGCGCAAAATTTTTTCTCTCTCCTCTGTTCAAAATTTAAACTGATGTTAGATTTAAACCGAACCTCGTGCTCCCGCTGGTCGATGAAGCCGAGCTTCATGCTCGCCGCAGTAAGGCTCATCGGACGATGTTGACCGCCGAGACTGTCGTCGCCCAACTCCGACGCAGCAGAGGAGGGCGGAGGAATCTCGATGAAGGGCGTGCGGATCGCGAGGCGGCCGTTGTACCTGGACATGCAGGCGACGTCGCCGGTGGACCCGCGGGTGCTGGACGCGATGCTGCCCTTCTTCACTGGCCGCTTCGGCAACCCCCATTCCTGCACTCACCTCTACGGCTGAGAGTCGGATGAGGCGATCGAGCGCGCCAGGGAGCAGGTCGCTTCCACGCCACCTACCTCCCCGTCGGTTCTTACGACCTCCTCGACCTCGACCGCCTCCGTGACGCCATCCTCCCCGACACCGGCCTCGTCTCCGTCATGGCCGTCAACAATGAGATCGGTCCATTCCGACCTCTGCGAGACCCAATCGGAGATCTTGGGGTCGAGGTAGTATGGCTTGCTGGGATCCGGTGGTTTGTCGGCCTCCTCCTCCGTCATCGCCGACGAATCGCTCCAAGTCCGGCCTATTGTTGCCGGAATACCACCCGGAAGCAAGTAATTTTTTTTTAATTTTTTTTTAAAATTTAACGACGGATTAGTGACAGATATTATTCGTTGCTAATTTAAAATAGCGAAGGACTCGCGACAGATATTATCCATCGCTAATTTAAAATAGTGTCAGACTCGCGACAGATCGTTTCCGTCCCTAATCCATCGCAAATTAGCGACAGATTAGCGACGAATAAGTTTTTTCGCTACTTAGCATCAAAAAATTTGCGATGAAAGCTATCCGTCTCTAATCTGACGCTAATCCGTCGCTAAACTGTTTAGCGACAGATTTAGGTCATCACTAATCCAGAAAAATCTCTCGCCTGTACGAGCGATTAAGGTATCTATAACAGGATGGGTTATGTTCATCTGAAATCCAAATCTGGTCCAAATCCAATTTACCTACACCCCATTAATTAATCTGACCCAATCCACCTGTTCCAATCACCACAGGAGTTGGAACTCCCGGAATCTACTCTCTCCTTGGACTTGGAACTCCTCTCTGCCTCTCTTACAAACTCATTTGGTAAGCTAAGATCAGATGGCCACTTCAGCAGCTCTTCAGTCCACTACAAGAAAAACCCTTATTAGCGAGAGCTCTTTGCGACGACTTTTTTCTGTTGCAAATTAGCGACGGACTTAGCGAGAGAACATTATCCGTCGCCAATCTTTGAAATATTTTTAAAATTAGCGACGGTATAAATTCCGTCTCAAATCCGTCGCTAATTATCGACAAATCGACGACAAAAAAATTTCACTGCAAAATTATAGGAAATTAGCGACGGATTTAGCGAGAGAAATTTTTCGTCGCTAATTAGCGACGGATTAGCGACGGAAAATTTCCCTCGCTAATTCCGTCACTAATTTTCGATTTAAACCGTCTCACCTAAGGCACAAAATTTTTCCTCTCTCCCCCGTTCAAAATTTAAACTGATGTTCGATTTAAACCGAGCCTCGTGCTTCCGCTGGTCGATGAAGCCGAGCCTCATGCTCGCCGCAGTAAGGCTCATCGGACGATCCTGCTGGACGATGTCGACCGCCGGTACTGCCGTCGCCCAACTTCGACGCAGTAGAGGAGGGCAGAGGAATCTCGATGAAGGGCGTGCGGATCGCGGGGCGGTCGTTGTACCTGGACATGCAGGCGACGTCACCGGTGGACCCGCGGGTGCTGGACGCGATGCTGCCCTTCTTCACTGGCCGCTTAGGCAACCCCCATTCCCACACTCACCTCTACGACTGAGAGTCGGATGAGGTGTTCAGCGTAGTGGGATGAGGCTTATAATGCTTGCCCGACAGTTTGGGTTCAAATCCCATGGGCGTCACTTTTGCGCAAACCAAAGCGTGGTGACTCCCTTGAGGCAAGGGGTAAGCACCCGGAGTTTTATGCTGCCAAGACAGCGACTGTAAGTATGACATGCAGAGCCAACATGCACTACAAGAAAAACCGTGGATTAGCGACGGCCTCTATCCATCGCTAATTCGTCGCTAAGCCATCGCTAAACAGTTTAGCAACAGATAAAGGCCATCACGAATTTTTGCTCGCTAATTAGTGGAAAAAATTATCTGTCGTTAATTCCGTCGCTAATTTGCGACAGATTAGCGACGGACATTATCCGTCGCTAATCTGTCGCTAAATTTAAAAAAATAAATAAAAATAAATTGATCCTTGTCGGGCGGTATTCCGGCAGCACTAAGCCGGACTTATACTGCACCCGACAGGCATTGCATGCACAAAACGATCGCTCTGCCTCATCGCAAACCGGCGTCGCTGTCCTCCATGAACCGGTGCTCTCCGACGTCGCCGTCCTCCATGAACTGGCACCGTCATCTTCCGTGAACCGGCGTCGCCGTCATCCTCCGTGGATCGACGTCATCGTCCTCCGTGAACCGGCGCCGACGTCCTCCAGCGATCACCGACCGTCCTCCGCCGTCACCGTCCTCCGTGAACCGACGTTGTTGTCCTCCGTGAACCGGCACCGACATCATCCAGCGATTGCCGACCGTCCTCCGGCGTCGCCGTCCTCCGTGAATCGGCATTGTCGTCCTCCGTGAACCGGCGCCGACGTCCTCCAGCGGTCGCCGACTGTCCTCCAGCGTCGCCGTCCTCCACTCTCATGTACATGCTCTCCAACGCGCTCTCCGACATCGCTCGGTTTAAATCGAGCGCGATCGATTTAAATTTCGAACGGGGAGAGAGGGAAAATTTCGCGCTCGGTTTAAATCGAAAATTAGCGACGGATTAGCGAGGGAATTTTTCTGTCGCTAATCCGTCGCTAATTAGCGATGGAAAAATTCCCTCGCTAAATCCCTCGCTAAAATGTTTTTCTTGTATTGAGAATTAGCGACAAAATAATTGTTGTCGTTAATTCGTTGCTAATTAGCGACGGATGAGCGATGAAACAACTTTCATCGCTAATCCGTCGCTACTTAGCGATGGATTCATTAAGAAAGTTTTCTCTAGCTAATCTGTCGCTAATTTGCGATAGAAAAAATCCGTCGCAAATTTCCGTCGCTAATTAACATTATTCTTGTAGTGATGGCTAGGTCTCTTGGTATAAATATAAAAAGAAATTCTTTAAATTCAAATGAGTTTTGAGCTAGCCACGTTGAATTCAGGTCAGAAACATATGCGAATATACAATCTTCTTCCTTACATGTAAAAAATGCAATTGAATCACATTTTAGTCTGAATCCGAATTAGATGCAAGCCAAAACCCTAATTCAAACCCGACCTAGATCCAAAGAATAATTTGACTTAGCAAACTTAAATCCAATCTAAATATATACTTGGATCTTACTTTCATGAACCAAACCCTAGAATACATTGGGGTGGGCCAACCCCACTAGTATTTGCAATGGATTCTTTGTTATTTTGGCACAATCTTTACCCTAAACAAGTTACCTTTTTTAAAGAGGGTTTATGCTTGGTAGAATCAATGTACCTACAAATCACTATGCAAGTTGTTTTGACACAATCTAACCTCATAAATGTGTCCAGGATGCTCGATTAAGTAGGATGCTGCCAAAGACTCAGGACTTTACTTTAAAAGGGTCAAGTTGCATTCACAGTACATGAGAAATAAAGACGATGGTTCCCTTTTATGGTGACAGCTCAATTATTTTTTCCACCATCTTTCTATGTGCTCTACTCGCTCTTATTGCTTGTCAAAGACGCCCAATAGTGTAAACAGTTTGAATTTGGGTCTGATGTGGCCAATATCAAATCCGGATCGGTAGAAAAAATCAGAATTTTATTTACTTTAATAATAATCGGGTATGGATTTGGCTTACCAAATCCGACTAAAATGAAGTCAGATTTGGTTGAATATTTGATAAAATCCAATTTAATGGCATCCCTACTCAAAATGTAGTGAATTTCTATGCACTTTTGAAAGTCATTGATACTGCCCAAAGAAAACTCTAGCCAATTCACACCATTTCTAACGCTAACATAAATGGGTGATACCATTATTACACAAAGATATGTAAGCTATTGACAGTGACGATTTTAACACACAAAATTTTGGATGCTATTGTGGAAAAAATGCATCCAAAAACCATAGGTTATGAAGGCATCTATTTTTTTCAAAAGACTTTGTATAGACTTTAAAAGGAAAATAAAGATAGATATTTCTTTTGATGGTGACTATTGACCATTATTATTGTGGACGTCAAAGTCAAGTTCGCACAAGCTTGCCCAGTGCTTACGCGCAAACGCGTAGGCATTAAACGGTTTGGATTCGGGTCTGATATCAAATCCTATTAATGGGATGTTGCCTAAAAGAATTTAGATGGTGAAAAACTCATACCAAATCCTACTTTTAACTTGTAATATGGTCTGAATTTGCATCAAATCTGGATCGGTAGCAAAAATTCAAAATTTTATCTTCTGGTTCTGGCTTACCGAATCCAACTAAAACGGAGTCACATTTGGTTGAATATTTGATAAAATCCAATCTATAGAAATCGCTACTCAAAATGTATTGAATTTCTATGCACTTTTGAAAGTCTTTGTTACTGTCCATTAAAAGATTTAAACAATGAATTGAACTCACGCTATACCATATATATATATAAGAGTATCTAAAGCGGATATTCCCTTCACTAGTGGCATGAGCTATATATACAAGCACTTGTAGTATCACAAAGCAGCACCATTGTAGTTTCACAAAGCAGCTGCAGCATATGCATCTGACAACAATGATACCCACTCTCACAATTGCCCTTTCCTTTATAGTTTTCTTAGCAATAGAAGCAGGTGGCAAACCCATTTCATGCCTCAGCAGTCAAGCCTCTGCCCTCTTGCGTTTTAAGGCGGGTCTCAACTTGTCCAACGGAAGGCTGGACTCATGGTCGACCACACAAAATGGGTCCGACTGCTGTTCGTGGGAAGGAGTCATGTGTGATCCTCACTCGGGATATATCATCAGCCTGGATCTACGTTCCCAACCTTTTGATCGCTCGAGTGACATTTCAGGCTCAAGAATGGATTCTTCCCTTTTTGAGCTCCACCAACTCCAACGCCTTGATCTCAGTGGCAATGATTTCCGCGGGTCGACCATGCCTTCTGAATTGGGCCGATTAACCCACTTGACTCATCTCAATCTCTCCCGCACTGGGTTTTCAGGCCGGGTTCCAGCCGAGATTTCAAACATGTCTCGCTTGGTCTCTCTAGACCTCTCTCATAACGGGTATCGCAACTTGGACATGCCTAATCTTGAAGGCTTTGTCAAGAGCTTCAAGCACTTGCAACACCTCCATTTAGATGAAGTCTACATCACATTGAAAGACAAGCAAGGGTGGAGCATCCGCTTATCGTCAGCATTGCCCAATCTGCAATCTCTTATCTTATCTAACTGCATGCTTGAAGGCTGGCTCTCTTTTGAACTTTTTCAACTCCCACATCTCCAAGTTCTTGATCTATCAGGAAACCGAAATCTCTATGGATTATTGCCATCATTCCTTCCACTAGAGAGCAAACTCGAGACTTTAAGTCTCGCTTTTACCGGTTTATCTGGCAGCCTTCCTTTCAATATTTTCGGCCTCCCATATCTACAGGTGCTTGATGTATCACTCAATCCAACTCTCTATGGATCATTGCCAGACATCCCTTCAGGGAACAAGCTTCAAATTCTTCGTCTTTCTTATACTATTTTACGGGGCAGAATTCCCGTTTCAATCGGAAACCTCACATCCTTGACTAGCTTGGATCTTTCTGACACTGATTTCTCCGGCAACCTACCTATTACCATGGGTAATCTTAGATCCTTGACTTATTTGTATCTTGATAACTCTGGTCTTTCAGGCAGCCTTCCTGCTTCCATCGGAAACCTCACATCCTTAACTAGTTTACATATTTCTAATGATCGTTTCTCAGGCAGCCTACCTATTACCATAGGTAATCTTAGATCCTTGAAGGATTTGACTCTTGGTAACTCTGGTCTTTCAGGCAGCCTTCCTGCTTCCATCGGAAACCTCACATCCTTGACTAGTTTATGGATTTATATTGATCGTTCCTCAGGCAGCCTACCTATTACCATGGGTAATCTTAGATCCTTGACTCATTTGACTCTTGATGACACTGATCTTTCAGGCAGCCTTCCTGCTTCCATTGGAAACCTCACATCCTTAACTAGGTTATATATTTCTCATGCTCGTTTCTCAGGCAGCCTACCTATTACCATGGGTAATCTTAGATCCTTGACTGATTTGACTCTTGATGACACTGATTTCTCAGGCAGCCTTCCTGCTTCCATCGGAAACCTCACATCCTTAACTTCGTTAGGCATTTATAATTCTCGTTTATCAGGCAGCCTACCTATTACCATGGGTAATCTTAGATCCTTGACTGATTTGAATCTTGAAAACAGTGATCTTTCAGGCACCGTCTCCTCATTGTTTGCCAATCCCACCCAATTATCTTCCCTCCGTCTTTCAAATAACAACTTTAGCGGCTTGCTGCCAAGCTTGATTCCTCAAACCCTCACCTATATCGACCTCTCCACCAACTCATTCACGGGTCGTATTCCAGATTCATATGCAGTTTCAAGTTTGACATACTTTGATCTTTCTAACAACCTTCTGAATGGGTCAATCCCCTCCAATAACAGTCTAATTGGTCCCAACTACACCATGTCTCCACTTGAACATCTTGACCTTTCCAACAACAATCTCGATGGCACGATCAATTTTGCAATCTTTGCAAACTTGAGGCATCTTTCTCACTTGTCGCTTTCAGGAAACAGGTTTACGGTGCAGTTTTTAGACTCTAAACTCAAGTTTCCGCGCATGATTCACTTGGGATTGGCCTCATGTAACATTAGCCAATTCCCCGAATTCCTTCGCAACCAAGAAGACGTTCAAAATCTAGACCTTTCAAAAAACAGGATTGCTGGACAAATCCCAAGATGGATAAGGAATATCCCCTTTTTGAACCTGTCTCATAACATGCTAACAGGGTTTGAACAAGCAATCGTTCTTTCTAACATTTACTTCCTTGACCTAAGCTCCAACATGTTAACAGGCTCTCTTCCTACTCTTCTTTCTGACCCAAGGTACTCGCATGATCGTTGCAACATGATGTACTTTTCAATCAGCAATAATAGCATCACTGGAGAAATACTTGCTTCCATATGTTTATGCCCCCTCATATCACTCGACTTGTCAAACAACAAGCTCACTGGCAGCATACCGGATTGCATCTTCAACTTAACTCACTTGGAGAAAGTTAGTCTCTCCAAGAATCAATTGCAAGGTCAAATCCCCAACAGCTTTAAGATTGATAGCAGAATGGCCATACTCGATTTGAGCGGGAACATGTTAGTGGGGAAAATACCCCCATCTCTTGGGAGCTGCAATGGGCTTGAGTTCCTAGATTTGGGCAACAACAAGTTGAGTGGTGCATTCCCTTCTTGGTTGGGTGAGCTGCCCCAGTTGAGAGTTTTGGTGCTGAGGTCAAACTCCATTAATGGTTCCATCCACTTCCCATTCAACCCGCAAGCTTTCCAAGAGCTTCAAATGCTTGTTATCTCCAACAATTGTTTGACAGGAAACCTCCCATTGAGCTTATTTCAAAGTCTTAATGCAATGAAAAACACTTCCCAAATTACAGTTACAAATAAAGGATGGGTGGTTACTGCAAATGGAAGCGTCGATCTGTTGAGAGTGACAAAAGGATGGGAGGTGAATATGATCATTAACGGGTTGAATTTGGGATGGGAGGTGAATATGACCATCAAGGGGTCGGATTTGGAGTACAAGAGGATAATGATTGCCCAACCGACTACAACTCCTTTGAGGGTGAGATTCCAAAAGAGATTGGAGAGCTCAGAGGTCTCAGAGCACTTAATATCTCAAACAACAAGCTTAGAGGTCCAATCCCGAAGAGCATGGGGAGCTTGGGCCAACTAGAATCATTGGATCTGTCTCATAACCACCTCTCTGGTGAAATACCAACGGAGCTGGCTGGACTCGATTTTTTGGGGTTCCTCGACTTGGCTTACAACAACCTTTCAGGGAGGATCCCTCAGTCGCCGCACTTCTCTACCTTTGATGCCAAAAGCTTTGAAGGGAATTCGGGCCTTTGCGGACCACAATTGATGAAGCCTTGTGAAGTAAATGGTAGCCCGACATTAGTTCCTACAGTTGATGTGGCGCACAGAAACGAGGACCTGATGTGGAGGTTCATATCTGTGGGATTGGGTTTTGGGGTGGGCTTTGGCACAGCAGTGAGCATATCTTACTTCTTAAGAGATGGAATGAGTGTTGGCAACCTTTGGAGGAGGTGCTGGTGAAATCATGAAGAGAAACTAGAGAATCTAGGGCTGGGAAATGAAATAGGTGGGGGCAAGCCAAATATAAATAAGTGTTCACTCTGGCTAGACTTGCACAGACATGTTAAGTTGTAATAGATGTATTTTTAATATATTTCTTATCACAAAGTGTAGTTTAAGACAAATGCTTAAGGTGATTAGTTATTGGCACAAAACGTGTTTAACATTCAAATTTCATTACTTCTAGCTCTGAAACCATGCATTTTTTGTTTTTTTAATGAGCTACTTTGTGGTTTGTTCAATAGGTTTAGAGATCAAATCCTGTCACTTTTGTTTTGAAAGTCAATTTTTTTTCCTTCTTAAAATGGTTCAACTCGAGCCCGGCTCATTTAACTTGGGCTCATCATACCTCGATCTGATGTCAGCTCATCACAAGCATGAACACCTCAAGCTTAACTTGTTTTGCCTTGTTTACAAGTCCTGGAGACAACAATATGGGGTCAAATATGGGGATATCAATAGGTTGGGCTTGCATCGGATAATACTATGCCAACCAGTCGAATTCATTAAAGCAAACAACATCCACATCTCACAGAAAATCTGACCCAATTATATATATATATATATATATATATATATATATATATATAGAGAGAGAGAGAGAGAGAGAGTAAAAATATTTGCTACTATTGAAGGTAAAGAACTGATGAGCTAGAAATCATAGGTGCAAGTTATATCGACTCAATCTAACAACAGATACATGTTGAGCATGGTTTGTTTGCTAGGAATCAAGCCTTGGAATGTTTTGAGTTATGAAATTTTGACACATTATGGGCCATTGATTTTTTAATCCCTTTAAAAACCTAATTACTCATCATAACTTCAAGATTCAAGAAATGTTTTCTACTAAACAAACCATAGAGATCACATCTGTAACATTTGATCTACAAAAAATTAGAATTTTTTAAAGAAAATAGTGATTTTTATTCGTTAGTATATATTACCGTCCAACCACAGGAAGGTCAAAAATCTACAACTGATGATGATCGACAGTGTTCCTTCTCTAACGATTGAGTTTTTTTTATCGATCAAGCTTTACATATTATATTTTTATCATTTATTTAGTAAGTGACATGTTTTAAATTATGAATTAATGGTATTTAGATGTGTTTTTGAAAGCAGCTTCTATAGAAAGATATGCAAAAAACTGCTTTGTACAAGGAGCAAACATTGTTCAAACCTGGGTAAGACACCAGCACTCGTCAAGACATGGCTAAAAATCAGTGGCCCACAATACTTTGTATTGTAAAGTTTTAAACACATTGTGAACCATCAAATTTTTACGTTTCAAAAAACAGGTCTAGATATTGTAAAGTCCTCACGCAAAGCATATTTCTTATTAAATAAATTATAAAGAAGAAATATATAAGATTTGGATCGATAAAATGCTCAAACATTAGAAAAGGAAAGTCATTTGATCATCATTGGTTGTAGATTTTAGACCTTGTGATTGGTAGTTGCTCAATCCATAGGGGATCAACCTAAGCTCAAGTGTGTTAACTGTCCATCGCATGCATGATGAACTGTCAGCGCACAAAAAACACAAAAACCGTGCAAAAAAGGGACAAAACACCTTTACTTTGAAAGCATCACTAAAGGTCTCAGTTCCGCTGGGACCTTTAGTGGTGCTTTGAAACACTGCATGTGTCCCCCACTAGGCTTTTAGCGGCATTTTGAAGATGTTGTTGTTCATTATACATTTATCCACCAATAAAAAAATTTATGGTTTCCCAAGTGTTTTTCGAGTTTCTCCTATTAGTTAGTTAGTTAGTGGGTGGGTGGGTGGGTGGGTGGGTCAACTCCAATAATACCTATATAGGGACTATTTTGCTTAGCTTGCAATTGTATGCTAACCATGAGATCATTAAGAGACAACCCCTATATCTCATAGTGTGTTCATGAGTATGCAAATTCTCATTTTCGGCATTTAAAGAGTATGATGGGTTTCGCTTTTGCTCTCCACCTTGTTGCTCAACCTCGCACCCTTGTGAGAAGCTCGATGAGTGTATGTTGAACAACGATGATTCTTCTTAGACGAGGAGTTTTACTAAGTTATTGTAGCAACTAACTTGGGCTGGATGTCATAAGACTTTTGTCTATCCTAACAAGGGGTCTCTTGTGGGTCTCGTTATTCAACCCTCATAGCCCACAAGTCTCAGGACTTCATACTTACCTCGTTCGATGCCTCATTGAAATTCATGCTCTTTAGTGTCTATGATGCTTATTCGGATATGTATGTTTGCCCCTTATCCCTCGATTGTTTATGCATTTGTCACAAGAAGATATCCCTCGTTGGCTTGGTTGCTTATAGGCATTGCTATGCTTTTGACCCACTTGGCTTGACATCTTTAAGACTCATGTTGTGTTAAGCGTATGGAATATAAAAATTCAAAATATGTCAAAAAATTATAATATATTTTGAATTTCACAATTATAAAAACACAAGAAAACATGTAATTTATTTCAATAAATCATGATATTAAATCTTGATTATTTATCACAAGATTTTTCTTGCTAAGAATATCCCAAAAATAGATTTTTCTCGAATCTATTTTTCTTGATTTATGAAGAATGAGATTAACAGTTCTCTTGATCAGTCAACCAAAGCTTGAGACGAGCTCGGAGTAAGCCCGACTGTGATTGAACGAGTCCCATGGATCTTCCCCAGCCCAGCCCACAACCAAACCAGGCCATGCGCAACTCAACACAAGAAGTCAAGCCCGGGCTAAAATCACATCATGAACGAAATGAGCCCAAGCGGTCCGAGAACACACCGAACAAGAAAGCATGTTCGACCAATTGACCAGCGGTTGAGCCGAGTCAGTCGGTCCAGTCAATGCCTAATCCTGTCCGGGCGGTGATGCATGTTTTAGCGCTAAAATCGTCGAAGCGAAAACCCGACATTAATTTTTTCTTTCTCGTCCCTCTTTTTCAAATATTGTTGAAAAGACGACAAAGAAAATACTAAATTACAAAAAGCAACCAGAGTTATTTTTTATTAACAAACAACTCTTAAGGCTGTTTTCCTTTCTCGTCCCTCTAACGTTCCAGTCCGCTTGTGCAAGGTGTTTGTGTTGGCTTCCTTGACTCTTAAGGCTGTCTTGGTCGGGATCACCAAGTGTCGTACGGTGCTTTCAAATAAACTCGAGACACAAATACTACCTATACGAAAAGATATTTTTATCCTTACGTAACGGCTCATTTATTTATTTTTTTGCAAAATAACAATGGGAATTTAGTCATTTTGCCTGTCTTTCACAAACGTCAACCGCCAATTAAATGATTTTTTAATTTGGGGAAAATTTTATTCCGGGTAATCTTTTTTCCTATTTCAAAAAGCCTACCTCTCTTTTCAAATTTTCTGATATTTGCCTTAAGTTTTTTATAACTACTAATTACCAGACCGTCCTATAAAAAGAAATTCAGAAACATTATTTTATGACGGATTCTAACCTGAAGTCTTTATTTGATAGATTGTTTTAGGAATTGGATCTCGAAAGAGGAGTTGATTGCAAATATGGTTAGAATTGAACTGATTTGATCAGAACTTTTTTTCCTTTTGAACTGATTCAGATCGACAAATTTCTGAGAAATCTAAATTCAGATCTAGTTTGCAACTAGGGATGTCAATGATTTGGATTTTGGATTCTAACTGATCCAGATCGTTTCCCTTTTTCAAAGCTGACTTGTTTGCTACTAGGGATGTCAATGATTCGGATTTTGTCCTATATCTAATAGAATTCGATTCTGTTTAATTGCATTTGTTTAGCCAAAACCGTATCTGATTATAACCAGATGCGGATATGGTTTTGATTTTTTGCACCGAATCTGACAAAGATTCGAATTTCGAAACCACATGTAAAAAAGTAGATCTGTTATGAGCTTTTCACACCCCGAATCTGTTTTCCATTTTTCAGGTCCTGGTTTGATCATGCTGATTTAGGATCCAGTTCCATCCCATTATATTAGATCTAGTTTGAATTAGAATTTGGTTTCGGATCTGTTTCTAGTGATTCATACAACATCCAATATGTTTGCACCAAGGGTGTAACAGTGTCCGTATACCTGACCAGAGTCGATGTCCCGTACAAATTAGACCCGACCTGACCAGACTGGATCTCGATTGACTTGTGGGTTTGGGTCAGGTTTAAAATTTAGATCCATTTTTAAATGGTTCAACTCTTAGATAAGAAAAAATTGTAGAGACCCAAACCGCATTGTACCTGACATGATCTTATTGCTGACCCATTCTATTATACGATTCCTATCCGAACTGCCGTGAAATTGAACTCGCCTTCTACTGGACTTGTTTTTTACCCCAACTGTTTTGCAATTTGTGATTACAAGGACATCCCTTCACAATATTTTTTTGCAAATTTTTCATATTTACATAAGTTCTTAAATGGCATTTTATGGGCTTCTTTTTGGAAGATTTTAAAAATTCTCGAGTTTTTACTAAAAAATATTAGTGAAAATAGACATTAAAAATGCAATAAAAAATATAGATGAAGTTTTTTCGAGGAACTTTCGAATGAAATCAAATATATTGTGATAAGATCATGGTATATTCATTTTAATGACAAAAATATGAAAATTTCAACATGTGATTTTATTGTTTTTGTTATCTAACTATTATTTTTCCAAATGTATATTAATGATTGCGACTATGGTGAGAAAGGGCATGCACGCTTGATGTTTTTGTGAGTCACTCTTATAAACTTTAGATAGAGATAAAATGATCAAAATTATCTTGTATATGTCTTATCTACCTTATAACCCTTTATAATCTTAAATTGTCAGTGGAGTGAGAATTCCTCATAGATGCACTGACCTGATGAGACTGGAAGGGAACGAGTTATATGGTCCTGGATCCAGTTGATTCAACTCCTAGATGGACTCGGACACTGTCTTGACCATCATGGATCCATATCCGGGTTGGATCAAACATATTCAATACAGAAACCACACGAAAACTTGAGATTGACCTATAGGGCACCCCGGCTGAATATGGGTCACATCAATGGTTCTGAATCCAATGGAGGTCTCTTTGTTTCTCACTTGCACCCGGATCAAACAAGATTCGTCATATTTGAATGAGAGCGGATCCGGGTAAAATTAAGAATCTCACCCAGCGTTAACAACCACAAAAACCCACCCCTCTGTGGGTTCATTGCTAATCAGCGTTAAGATGCCATATTGTACTTTTTTTTATAGAGAAAGCCGGGGTGAGACAGACCCCTACCAGGCAACGTAGAGATTCGAACTTGCAACGTAGAGAAAGCTGGGGGTTAAGCAGACCCCTACCAGTTATACAACCATACCATTGGGATTCGACCTTGGAACGTCCCAACATAAGTGAGGTCAGATTGAATAAATGCTACTTGCACCTATGATTTCCCAACTAAAAAATTATATGTATCGATGTGTGTGCATTTACGTGCGGACATAAAATCATAAAGAAAGTATGAAACTATCAAAAGGTGCTTTTATCATATTAATATTGAGATTAAAAATAATATTTTTACAATAAAAAATAGTTGGAACCTTACCTTTTTCAGGAACGCTATGGCTTGTCAAGTCGAAAATTGCAAAAGAGGAGCCACGCTTCATATTTTGAAAATCTCATGAAAAAATTATTTTGCAACACAAATACCTAAGTGACTATTTCTGACACAAGTACCTACATGATATCTTTTTGGGATTAGCCATTTAAAGATGAAAGAAAACAGTAGTTTACGCTATTGAGTTCGAAAAATAAGCCCTATAGGTCAATAACTACCACTTGCAGAGATCTCAGACTTTATTCCTCGAATTCTCCTTCACCTTTTTGGACAATTCCAAACAGACCCTCGTTCGTATAACAGGGAGCATGACATGATGTGAGCTTGACCTGTAAGTTCAAAATCTCAGTTATTTAGTGTGTCATTTCGTCCAGGAAGAAACAAAGAATAGAACTAAAACGAGTGAAAAAATACCACATGAGTAGATGGTGCATTTCAAGAAAAAAAAGCGGCGAAGATTTTGGCTTGATCTCTCCTTGTCGTTGAAGCACATGAAGTCCTTTTTCTGTGCCTACGTTTCAACGGAATCTCCATTACGAAATCTAGGCTCTTTATGCTCCTGGGTCTCGTCCTTGGTCTATCTTTTTTGTTTGTTCTTGGAGAGAGAGAAAAAGATATATGATTGATTTGTGATTTTCTTCACGTTTCTTGGTCACTTTTAGATTTGTCACTTTCTTTTCAATTTTTAGTTTTTTTTTTACAATTTCATTTTTAGTTGGTTATTTCTGCATTTCTTGGCACTTTTACAACTTTTTAGCAAAAATTTTGAGTTGGGTAATTCCAAACCAAAACATTCAACATTTCAGTAGTCAAAACCAACCAGTAGAAGAGTACACGAATTCATTTTTCTTGGTCACTAGATTTGCCATTTACTTCACATTTCTTGGTCAGTTTTAGATTTGTCACTTTCATTACAAATTTTAGTTTTTTTTTTACAATTTCTTTTTTAGTTTGTTATTTCTGCATTTCTTGGCACTTTTTAGCAAAAAATTTGAGTTGGGTAAGTCCAAACCAAAACATTCAACATTTCGATAGTCATAACCAACCAGTAGAGGAGTACACAAATTTATTTTTCCCAAGATTTGTGACATGTCTTTTCCGTTCCAACCAGTAGAAGAGTACACAAATTCATTTTTCTTGGTCACTAGATTTGCCATTTTCTTCACATTTCTTGGTCACTTTTAGATTTGTCACTTTCATTACAAATTTTAGTTTTTTTTTTACAATTTCTTTTTTAGTTTGTTATTTCTGCATTGCATGGCACTTTTTAGAACTTTTTAGCAAAAAATTTGAGTTGGGTAAGTCCAAACCAAAACATTCAACATTTCAATAGTCATAACCAACCAGTAGAGGAGTACACAAATTCAACATTTCACCATGCCAAGTACATTAGCATAGTTGGATTTGCAAAAAAATAAAGTGTTGGAAATGCCCATATTTCTAGTTTTCATATTACCAACCAGGGCTCGGCTTGTCTGGCAAGAGCAGTTTGGGAAGTTGCAAGTTCCAACCCTATATATATATATATATATATATATATATATATATATATATATATATATATATATAGAGAGAGAGAGAGAGAGAGAGAGAGAGAGAGGAATGAAAACCTACCCACTAAAAAACATGTCAAACCTACCCACCATACATTTTATTGAATTTTTGGTGTTTTTTTTTTCAAAATTCTTTTCGTACAAATGTGATCTAAATACTTGTTTTTATAAGAATCAGTTTTTGAAGTCACTACAAAGATGATGGTCAATAACTGTGAATTCTGATGTCAAGTGTTGAGTCACTTGTAACTTTCTCCAGGCCACCTTTGTACTTACGCAAATTTGCACAACTGAAGTATTGTTGACGGTCATCTTGACCATGATAAGTAGAAGTGTAAAGTTGTCATCCAGTTGCCTAAGAGAACGTAGATAAGTCAAAGATTCCTATCAGTTATGCAATTAGCTCGTAGGTGGAGCGTGGTGTTTGCCTTGTGCATATAGAGAATACATATTGGATTCAACGGGATGGATTTACACATTTTGAGTATGGGAGACTCAAATAAACTTCTATATTTTTCACCAAGATTGTAAGTTAGATCTTCAGCATAATACTTGGCAATTCCTCTATGAATTGTGTATGCGAAAAAAGTTGTTGTCCGTGGTTCATCGGTTTAGTTTCTGCGAAAACATTTTGCTGACTCCGAAAAAGAGTTACAGTGTGCTGGATCTGAATGAGAGTTGCAGCATTGGGCCAAGGTGCCCTTGTGAGGACGAGTGCTCAGAAAAATGCTTTGAAGGACCGATTTGGGGTAATACACAAGTAGATGTCTCCCACTTGAGAACTAATTTGGACTATTGGAATAGCTGAAGTTGGTGCCTTAAGGGAGTTGATATCACTGTGGTACGCTTTGGTAGTCATCTTTCTCTTTGATAACCACGAAAGGCTTATAATTGCCCTTGTTGGGGTTGGAAGGCACCCCAACCATGTGCTTGAAGATGACAAGTTTGTTGTGCCAGCGAGGATGACCTGCTTGTGTATGAGACTGCACTGGGGTGCCACGAGCAAAGAATACTCGTTGTTGATAAAGCAGAAGACCATTGTCTAAGTGATTAGATACGCATTAAGGAATGAAACTTGGCATATTAAAGGTTGTGGCGATGGTGAATGAAGAAAAAAGAATAAACCAAAGATAACTATAAAGGGAAACCGATATATCAATTAAGACTGTGTTTTTACTTGCACCAACATTGTCAAGGATGTTAATGATTTGAGTGAGACGGAATATCCCAGGTCGATCCTTAGTAATGGGGCAGTTGCAGTGCGAAGCTCTACTGAGTAGAAAGTGCATCGAGTATAAGAACGCACAATGTGCGTTAGCTTGATTGGTGACGTGTGGTGGTAGCATGACACAGGTAATAGCTATTCACTAAGCGACATGGACTATATGAAATTCGCATTTGAAAATGCGCTTGATCAGCTTTTGCTAGGCAGCTGTGCACGAGGTGGTGCGCAGGAACAATGAAAATGATTCAGCACGTGGAAAAGTGTTGGTGCACGACCTTTAGCCATTAGACTATTCAGACCGGACAATCTGACACCATCTCGAGTTTGCAAAAGATTCTATGTCCACGATAGAGCTATAGGAAGGCTTGTGGCGGTAAGAAAGGATCGTCGCATCGTATTGGCTTATTAAAAAAGTAAGCTCGTGACACTCTGTATCTTGTTATTTTCGTAACAGTGGCTATGTGGAACATAAATAACAATAAATAATGGATGCGGCGGTTGGTGTTCCACGTGTCCCATATTTGTTAAAACTGTGTACTTTTTTGTGTTTTTTGTCCTATATGATGCAGGAGACACATGTCATCAAATATACCCTTAGAGCTTGTCCAGGATTGGACGAAATGAACAGAAAGAGCATATAGAACACTGGTTATGTTCATTCTATACCAAGTCCAACGTTTGTTTGGACCATACTTCGATCATGTGTTTCAAATGTCCATTGTTTGGTAATGATATATGGACAACTTGGACAAACATGGATAATCTTTCTGCCAAACACATTATGTGTCCTACAAGAACAGAGATAAAAAATCCCCTCCTTATTCTTGGCTACAAAAAGCAACATCAAGAGTTTTCATCTAAACATGAATGTGAAGACTTTGAAATCGAATCTAATCAGAGTCCATCTCTTGGAAAGTTGCCAAATCTATTGGCATAGCCCTAAAATGCACGAGTTTAAAATGAAAAAGCCCTAAATCTATTGGCAAAGCCCCTAAATTGGTTGAATAAATTAAGTTTAAAATGCAAAACCCCCAAAAAACTAATGATTTTGAACAAACCCTAAACCAGAAATCAGATTAGGGTTGAAAAAATCAGAATTAACAAACGCACATAAAGAGATACGTTCATGCTCCCAAAGGATTGGAGAGGACAAAGAAAGGGTCTGCAAATATTTGTCGCTAGTCAGGTGGCTTCAATCACTTCTCACAGGAAGATGACAAGGGGAGCACGATGGTGAGGTTGTGAGTGGGGGGAAAGATGGTGGTCAGTCAGAGAGAAAGAGTCGTAGAATGGCCGCCACCCTGCTGGTCACCGTCGGGCTCTCATTGTCTGATGGCTGCACAAGAGAGAGAGAGAGACCCCGACGCTTACGTCAAGGCTGTATTTTATGCTTACGTCAAGGCTGTATTTTTTTTTGTTTATTCTGCATTCCTCCCATCCCTATCACTGTCCATTGTTTGTTAGAATTCCTTGTTCTCAGCAGCATTTTCGTCCAAATCCAGCTGCGAATGGTGCATCAAACAAGCCCTTATATGACAACCAATATCATGACTGCATTTTGAGTGGAGGCATGCATTCTATAGTTGTAGGGCCTATAAGATGTCAAATAGGTTTCGCCCATCCCTATCTTCGTACCTTTTTCAGATTTCATTTATGCAAATATGGGTCGGGTTTGGCTCGAACCCAGGTGAAATCTGGACCCAATTTTTGGGTATGGTATTGGGTGTAGACCCAGGCTTCATCAGACCCACCATAAGACACCCGATAAGAACTACATGAACCAAACCCAAACCATACCTGGTAAAATAATATTTTTATCACTTTTACATTGAAAATTTATGGGTCTTAATCGATACTCATGTCAGGCCAGGGTTTGGTATAAAATTTCACAAACTACACTCAGATCCATGTATTAATTGAACCCTTTGGGTCCGAACCCAGGTCTTAATTGGTTCTTCATATTTATCACCATACCCGAACCCTATAGGCTTTGGTATGGGTCGAGTCTGGGTAATCCCAACCCGTTAACACCCCTAACTTAGATGTTGACGTTTTGATTTTTTTTTTATCAAGAGGAAATCATGCTCTGGCGTATGGGCCACCCTCCTTGCCCACCAGACAACCTACTTCTTTGTCCATAATCGTCACTAGCAAGATGTGGTATATGCAACATGGTGGTGCCTATGGTGATGCGCATGTTGCTAAGTGAAAAAGCCCATCTCGTTGGCTATGGCATGTTACTGAGACGTGTTAAGCCACTTGTGGCTAGGGGTGGCAAAACCTGACACGACCCGCCAACCCGCCTCTTAGGCGGGTTCGGGTTGGGCTTAAGCCAACCCGTTTAATAAACGGGTCGACCCGCGTAACCCGTTTATTAAACGGGTCGGGTTCGGGTTGGGGGTATGCCAACCCGGCTGACCCGTTTAATAAACGGGTTAGGCGGGCGGGTCAACCCGCCAACCCTTCTGCCAACCCGCCAACCTGACCCGTGAACCTGAGAACCCGTTTACCCGACCCAACCCATTTATTAAATGGGTTGGCGGGTCGTGTCGGGTTACCCGTTTATTAAACGGGCCGGGTTCGTGTTTGCCACAGCCGACCCGTTTAATAAACGGGTTGGGTTCGGGTTGAGGTATGCTGACCCGCCAAGCCGACACGATTGCCACCCCTACTTGTGGCCCTGCTCTCTTATGGTCATGCCACTGGGGAGTGTAAGGCCATCCGTGACCCTGCTCAACTTTATGTCCTCCTTTGCCCATGCACGTTTGCCCATGACAGAGCTCACGTGCATCCAACGGGAAGGGCCTTCCCTATATACAGATATATAGTGGAAAATGCATGGAAATCTACATGAATCATTCGTGACTTTATTTTGCAAGTCCAACCTGCAAAAACGTTGCAAAATAATTGATTGTTATAAATGAGTTTCTGTGAATGAAGTAATCTTTAAATGATTTTGAATAGGTAAACAGCTATTAATGAGAATTTGCATCATAAAACTAAATTTAAGTCCTTGGATTGCATGTAATTGGTCGGATGATGTCATAGTTGTGCAATGTAGAGTTGGTTGCTTTCTCCTTTTAGTGTTCTTGTGTTTGTGTGTGAGTGCAACTGTTATGTCTTACAATATAACTAAAAACTAAGTTGGGTTTAGTTAGATTAAGGAAGGTAAGAAACTACTAAGTAGAAATCACTTTTTTCTTCAAAAATGTCTGATTTTTTGTAGATCGAATGTTACCGGTGTGATCTACATGGTTTTTACACGGTTTGTTTAGTAGGAAACTTGTTTTGAATCATGTCATTATGACAAGTAATTAGGCTCTCAAAGGGGCTCTAAAAATGAATGGCCCACAATGTGTCAAAATTTCATAACTCAAAAAATCACATTTTTACATTAAAAATAGGCATGATCCAACCACCGAAGTGGTATCCCATGCGGTAAGCGGTCTTGTGGTAGGGACCCCAGCTTGCTTATAAAAAAAAAGCATGATCCAAGACTTGATCCTTAGTGAACAAACCATTCTGAACACATCTGTGTGGTTAGATTGAGTCATGATTTTTAGCTCATTAGTTCGGTACCTTCATTAGTAGCCAATATTACCCATTAGATATATATATATTTGGGTTGCTTATCATGATATTTCTAAGAACTATATTTATATTAATATTCAGCAAAATATTGAGGGGTGTATGGTGACCATTCCTAATCTTTTTTTTTACAAGTTGCTACAGGCTTAAACCTTCTTGTGTTATCACAGTTGGAGCGCCTCACAATTGCACCAAGCAATAACTCGTATTGTAAGCCGACCTTATCTACTTGGTGCAAGGATTAATGATGATAATGATGTCCATAATTATCCAATGAAAACACCATTATATCAAATGTTCTTGCTTTTCCCTCTTTTCGTATGAATGTTAGTATTAACCAACTCATTTCCTGCACCAAGCAATTACTCTTTTCATAGATCTAAACTGCAATGCGCTTGCAGGCAAAAGTGTGAATGAATGTAAATGTGTTGAACTTTCTTTTGTTCACCCTCGTTATTGCTTCCGAGTTATTGCAGTTTATTTCCCTCTTTATTATCTCTCGCTCTCGTGCACTCTCAATTATTAAAGCTTTCGCAGCGGCAAATAAGCAACTGAAAGGCTTGCAACGGTAAGGAAGGATCAACGCGCTGCACTGAACTATTGAAGAAATAGGTCCATGACAAGTGGTATCATAGCAAAAAGATTCATGATGACCTTGTTGTTTATGGAGTGTAACACTGAAGAGGATAATGATGATTTATCTTGGTTACGCAAATTTGTACAACTGAAGTATTGTTGATCAAGTACAAAAGCAAGATGTTGGCAGGATGGTATGGGTCATCTCGACCATGGTAAGCAGAAGTGTAAGCTTATTGTTTAGTTGGCTAAGAGAATGTAGATAAGCCAAAGATTTTTACCAGTTGTGTGTTAGGCTCGCAGGTGGAGGATGACGTTTGCCTTGTGCATGCAGAGAATGCATATTGAATTCGACTGGATGGATTTGCACATTTTGGGTATGGGAGACTCAAATAAACTTTTATATTTTCTCCCCAGATTGTAGGTTTGATCTTGAGCAGAATGCTTATTGTTTTGGTCCCTTAACTTGGCAATTCCTCTATAAATTGTGTGTTCGAAAAAAGTTGTTACTCGTGGCTCATCGGTTTTGTTTCTGCAGGAACATTTTGCTGACTCTGAAAGAGAGTTACAACATGCTGGCTCTGGATGAGAGTTACAGCATTGGGCCAAGGTGCCCTTGTGAGGATGAGTGCCTAGAAAAATGCTTTGAATGACCGCTTTGGGGTAATACGCAAGTAGGCGTCCCCCACTTGGGGACTAATTTGGACTATTGGAAAAGCTCAAGTTGGTGTCTTAAGGGAGTTGATATCCTTGCGGCACACGTTGGTGCTCATCTTTCTTTGTGATGATCACGAAAGGCTTAAAATTACTCTTACTGGGGGTTAGAAGGCACCCCGGTCATGTGCTTGAAGACGATAAGTTTGTTGTGCAGGCGAGGATGACCTGCTTTTGTATGAGACTACACTGAGGTCCCACGAGCAAAGAATACTCATTGTTGATAAAGCAGAAGACCGTTGTCTAAGTGATCAGAGGCGTATTAAGGAATGTGACTTGGCGTATTAAAGGTTGCAACGATGGTAGATGAAAACCGGAACAAAGTTGAGTAGACCGAAGTAAAAGAATAAACCAAAGATAAGTATAATAAAAAACTGATATATCTGTTAAGACTGTGTTCTTACCTGCATCAGCATTGTCAACGATGTTAATGGTTTGGGTGAGAGAGAATGTTCCAGGCCGATCCTTAGGAATGGGGCAATTATAGTGTGAAACTCTATTGAGTGAAAAATACATCGAGTGTAGGAACGTGCAGTGTGCATTGACTTGATCAGTGATGTGTGGTGGTAGCATGACACATGATAGGTAACAATATCATCGTTAGTGCATCGTTGTATGACAACACATACATGGAGCATTGTTTGGTTAAGCAGTGCCAGCGGATCAGAGAATATTGCCTTTGAAGATTTGGTTAAAGACCTCTTGGCTTGCAGAAGTTTCCCACGCGTAGCGTTTGGATGCATGGGGGTACGTGTGGGTTAGGGATAATTCCCCCAGGGATGCCATTAGTGATTTCAATCGAGTATGGTGACTCGGGGCTAGGCGAGTGAATGCCTAGGCACCTGCGAATGAGTCTGGGTGGTGTTCTTTGATATGGTGTTCAATCGTCAATTGGTCTTTGGATTGGGGGCCACGAGGTCTTGTTTCTTTGATGGCGAGGTTTTGTTGTAGCGTACGTATAGAGTTGCAGTACACTCTATGTCATAAAAGGCTAAGATAAGTTTATGCCCTTTTCAGAAGTGATAGCTGGTATGTGATGACTATTCACTAAGAGGCATTGACTAGATGGAATTCGCATTTTAAAATACACTTGATCAGCTTCTGCTTGGCAATTGCGCATGAGGTGGTGCACAAAGCCAATGAAAATGATTCAATATATGGAAAAGTGTTGGTGTGCGGCCTTTAGCTGTTAGGCTATTTAGACCAGACAATCTGACACCATTACGAGTTTGCAAAAGATTCTATGCCCGCGACAAAGCAATAATAAGGCTTGCGGTAGTAAGAAAAGACTGTCGCATCGCACTGGCTTATTAAAAAAGTAAGCCCATGGTACTCTGTGTCCGTTTATTTTCGTAACAGAGGCTATGTGAAATATAAATAACAATAAATAATGGGCATTGAGGACAGTGTTCCATGTGTCCCACATTTATTAAAAATGTGTACTTTTTTTCCTGCACGATGCACAAGACATGTTGTCAAATATACCCTTAGGGCTTGTCCAGGATTGGACAAAATGAACAGAAAGAACAGATAGAACACTAGTTATGTTCATTCTATACCAAGTCCAACGTTTGTTTGGACCATACTTCGATTTTGTGTTTCTAATGTCCATTGATTGGTAACGATGTGTGGACAACTTGGATGGACATGGATAATCTTTTTGCCAAACACATTATGTATCCTAATAGAACGGAGAGCAAAAATCCCCTCCTTAGTCTTGCTACAGCTCATCCTCTCTTTATTCTTGGCTAAAGAAAGCAACATGAAGAGTTTCCATCTAAACATGAATGTGAAGAATTTGAAATCAAATCTGATCAGAGTCCATCTCTTAGAAAGTTGCCTAATCTATTGGCATAGTCCTAAAATACACGAGTTTAAAATGCAAAAGCCCTAAATCTATTGGCATAGCCCCTAAATTGGTTTAATAAATCAGGTTTAAAATGCAAAAACCCCAAAAAACTAATGATTTTGAACAAACCCTAAACTAGAAATCAGAATAGGGTTGAAAAAATCAGAATCAACAAACACACAAAGAGAGATACGTTCACGCTCCCAGAGGATTGGACAGGACAAAGAGACGGTTTGCAAATATTTGTTGCCCGTCAGGTGGCTTCAATCGCTTCTCACAGAAAGATGACAAAGGGAGCACGATGGTGAGGCTGTCAGAGGGGGAAAGATGGTGGTCAGTCAAAGAGAAAGAGCCGTAGAATGGCTTTCACCCCACTGGTCATCGTCAGGCTCTCATTGTCTGATGGCTGCACGAGAGAGAGAGAGAGAGAGAGAGAGAGAGAGAGACCCCGACACTTATGCCAAGGTTTTTTTTTTTGTTTCTTCCGCATTCCTCCCATCTCTGTCACTGTCCATTGTTTGTTAGAATCCCTTGATCTCAGCAACATTTTCGTCCAAATTCAGATGCTAATGGTGCATCGAACAAGCCCTTATGTGACAACCAATATCATGACTGCATTTTGAGTGGGGCATGCATTCTATAGTTGTAGGGCCTATGAGATGTCAAATAGGTTTCTCCCATCCCTATCTTCGTACCTTTTCAGATTTCATTCATGCAAATATGGGGCTCATCTTTTCAGGCAGAAAGGGCGCCAGATTCAATGCTGAATCCCCTTTCTGCGAAAAGCATTCTCGTGTGGAGGGGGGTGGGGTGATTCTTTTTCTGCAGAAGAGGTGCCTCAGCTTCCTCTTCTGCATCATGTGAACGGACCCTAAGAGCAAAAGAGAGTTTCTTTTCTTGTAATGGTAATTGGTAAGATCCTGTGGTTGCCGTCAGGCAAATTACAAAATCCGCTTTTACTTTTCTCAAAAAAATCTTGAGGAAATAGCAGCATATTTAAATCATAAAAATATATAACAATTCATATGAAACATAAGAAAAAACAATAAATAGATAAAATATAAATATTAAGTTAATATTGTGATAATATCGCAAGAAAAACACGACATTCTTAAAATAGTTGATGTTTTCAAAATAGCGCATGCTTTCAAAATTATATTGAATTTCACAAATCACATGATAAAACTTTAAAAAATGGCCAATATTTATGACTATGTGTAAGACCGTAGTTGGGTAGGTTTGGCCCATACCCGGGATTGGGCACAACCAGGATCAATTTGGATTAGCCAATTGGTCCATAAAGGCTAGCTTGGGTGGTAAAAAGCTTATTCTATAGAACCCATTCTTGATTGGTGTTTGTTTCATACTTTTCCTAAAAAAAAAGCTCTTTTCATGAGAAATATTGTCTATTCCCTAGAAAACAAAAAAATATGTCCATGAAAAATATGTGATGGGACCCACATAATAAATCCAAAAAGCACTTTTATTTCTAAAATGTCTCTTTCAAAGGAAAGAGGCTTTCCTTGAGTGGGAGTGCAACAAACAAGAAGCAAATAAAACCTAAATATAAAATTGATTATTCTTATATTTCATGATCTTTCAGTAAAAGAGTTTTTTTTTTAAATCTAACAATGAAGGTTACTAATTTAAATAGAGTACATGAAAAGTGAGTGAAAGCATGAGAGGAAATTCACGAAAAACATGAAAAGAAACATGAGAAAAGCATATATGAAACATATACCATGTGTGTGAGAAGCATATAAGAAGCATGGGGGGATCACGATTCTCATGAAGTTTCGAAAGGGAGAAGTATCACGCTTCCGAAGTGAATTTCTGGAAAGCATTTCCACCTACCTAAGAAGCTTTCGGTAAGTTTGAGCAGAGCCCTTGTAGGCTATAATTTATAATTCAGTGAATGACACAACGCCAAATCAAGAGTTCTCTTCTTGACATGGCAATGAACACGAGTAAGCTCATGAAATAACAAATTCCACAACAAAGGTCTTCGCCCCTTCAAATCTGACTTGAGCCGATAAATCCATGAGCTGTTATTAAATGAGATCTGCAACTACTGATTAACAAGAGCATATAAATTCCTTAGAATCTTGGCAAACTATAGTTACAAGAAGATTCTTGATACATGGAAAAACTGGTTTTCTTGCTAGCTTTGGAAGCTAAAAACACCTTGCTTTCCCGAAAGGAGGAAACGCTTTGGGAAACCCACTTTCAAAATATGGAGAACTCAATTAACTTTAGTGGGAAGACTGTTTCCTTTTACTTCCTTAAAGTTTTCCTGTGGCTTCTTTGTCATTTCTCACTCACTTTCCCCTTACCGGATTTTCATGTTAGAAAAGTATAACTTGTTTATTACAAGCTTGCATGTTGGTTTTATATTGTTTTATATTTGTGTTCACGTGATTTCTTATTTGTTTCAGCTTGTACTTGATATTATTTTTTATGTATTTTTTTCATTTTTTTATTCACTTGCATCATCACTTTATAACCATATCCTGCTACCCGCTTCATAATACTTTTTAATACTCACTTCCACGTTTTCACTTCCCACATCCCTTTTGGTATCCACTTTTTTCCTGATATCTATTCATCAAACACACCAAATTCAAGCAATCAAACAGCAGTTGTATAACACCTGTCAATCTAATGAATCGGAACTATCACACACAAAGTAACTATGCAATTGGGAAACCCTCGACGAGAACCGGGTTACTTAATGGGCCAGTGTAACCTTGAGCTCAAATAGTTTTTACTTAAGGACTATGTGAGCTTTGACATCCATAACAATGTACAACTACTTTAATAGATGATTGAAAGAAAGGTAGTTAATGTCTTCTTTAAAGGAACCATCATCTTTATTTCCCAATGCAACTTAACCCTTTTAAAGTCAATGCTTGGGTCTTCTGGTTTTTTTTAAGGCAAGTTTAAGTTAGGTGAACCCTACGGAACAACAGTCACACACAACACCTTGAGCTTGACAAGGACCCCGCTTATCACATGGGATACCACCCTCGTTGAGTCTTTGGTTTTTGGCAGCATCTTTTTTACAAGTCTTTTGAAAAAATTGATTGACGCTTTCATGGCCATTAATTTTTTAATACCAGAAAAATATGTATACAGTTCAGAGAGTATGACAATTCAAAAGCTGGTTCTTACTAAAAAAAAATAACGTAGATAACATCTATTGTATTTTTATGAGTCCAAAAAAATTGGTACCTTCATGGCCATTAATTTTTAATCACCGGAAAAACCTGTATACAAGTCAGATTATGCCGATCCAAAAGCATGTTCTCACGAAACAAAACCTATAGGTCACATCTACAGTGTTAGACGTGAGAAAAAAAACTTCAAACCATGTTTTTTTAAGGGGTCTAACGAGACAACAAAAAACACCTAAGGAATTCAATACTCAGTATGAGAAACTGGGCATATTAGGCCCTATTTCTCGTTATGCCCCATTCTGTCACATAGATTTTAAGTGTTTTATGACAGATCTGAATCATTAAATGTGTTTTGCATGCTCATTTTAGTGAGAATTGACTCTTGGATCATGTTTTCTTGACAAAAAAACATATTTTTATGAACAAGAAAAAAGTTTGTGTTTTGCAATAATTTTTTTATATATTACATTTAAATATATAATTTATAAAAAAATTGTATCTATTCAAGCGCTCCGAACCAAGCCGAAGCTAAACGAGCTGCTCATAGCTCAGCTTGCCCCCCATACGAATCGATCATGAATGAGTTCATGACGAGCGAAACCTAGCCGACTCACCAGCTGTTCGGTTCTGTGATCACAGTTTGAGCGCCTCACAATTGCACCAAGCAATAACTCGTATTGTAAGGATTAATGATGATAATGATGTCCATAATTATCCAATGAAAATCCCATTATATATATCAAACGTTCTTGCGTTTCCTTCTTTTCATTTACTTCTCTTGTCGCAACATAACATTGAAATTCTCAAAATGCCATGATTTTATGGCAATGGTTTAAAAGGCCAACATAATACCAATAAACTCAATATTTTCAAAATATTTCTATTTTTGAAAATATCACATTTTGTCAAGATATTATGAAATAAAAACAGATTTTGAAGCTTTTGATATTGTTTATCTTATCTATACCTTTATATATCACTAATATATAGGATTGGATCTTGTTTCTATCTAGATCTAAAATCTAACGGACTTATATCCATGTTCATTAATGAAAATCCGTCAGCTGGAAATAGAAGGCTGAATTACACCCACCAAGCTCACCCCTAGAAGTTAAACCCAGCATCCCAATGTAGGGTTTAACCTGCCCTGAGCCACCTAAGACCACTTGAGAGAATGGATTTGCCATGCATCCTTTCATTAAAGTCCACAGATAGTTTGGCCAGGGTTCCTAGACTCAGAGTTTTACACCACACGATGACCGTAGGTATGGCAGGCTGAGCCAGCACGATGGGGGCTTCATGCCAGGTGGAGTTTTTTTGGGTTATTAAAACAATTGAAATGCAAACACTGGAAAAGGATACGAAGAAAAGGGCAAACTCTTGAAATTTTTTAACGATGAACTTTCAAAGTTATGAATGAGATCAATGGTATGTCCATCTTGGGGACCATGTTCAAGCTAGGGTATTTTCTAAACCTTTCTCATATAAAGAGAAAAGGTTCATCACAACTCTTGGGAATGATTTTTCTTTTATATATATATATATATATATATATATATATATATATATATATATATATATCACAACCAAGAAAAAGTTAAAATTATTGATATTTTTATAAAAAAATGGGTCAGGTTGCCTTAAATATAATTATCCTGGATCTGACCCACATTTGACCTATTCAATAAAATATGGGTAGACACAAAACTGATCGTTTCAACTTGATATTATTATTCTTGAGGAGAATGGCCTATTCAAAATTAAAATATGAGTAGACACAAAACTGATCGTTTCAACTTTCAATCACTGACCCAACTAATTTAGGTACAACCTCAGGTCCCAGAAAGTACACCACAAGTTATCATAATATTATTCTTGAGGAGAATGGCCTGGAAAAAAATTGACAATTCAGATTGATGATAGGACCCTGAAATGTAAAATTGTGATCCCAGAAAGAAATCCATGTTATCATAATGTTTTTGAGAAGAATGGCCTAGGATCACAAGCCACACCTAAATGCAAAGGCCCATGGCTCATGTAATCATTCCTCAAAGAAGACGTTCCAAAAGTAACATGCGTTGATATATAAGAAAACTGGATATCTTGTATTGAGAGATCCCCCTATGTTTACAATTATGAAACATCAAAATGAACAAGGTTAACATTGGCAGCTTGAAAGCCATCTGTCTACAATTGCTTCTTTTTTCTAATAACCTAACAAAAAACCCATTTAATTTGATCTTAAGATCTTATGTACTACGTGATTGTAAAACCACTATTTTGACAAAGCCAACCGCTTATGGTGGTTACCCATGTGGTCAGCGTGGTCCTGTGTTAAGCTGAAGGCCCAGGATCAAATCTTGTTGGTGCATGGGGGCTGTCATTGCTTTATCATGATTGAGCAGATAAGGCTGGGGGCTGTGTCATCAACCAGCAGTTTTACCTTACATGAAAGCAGGCCCATGAAGTAACCTATGAGAGTTTTCCTTCGTCATTATAAAACAAAAAACAAAAAAGACAAAGCCAGCCTTCAATTTTCCTTCACAATATATGTTTTTGGAAGAAAACAGTAAGAAAAAGGGTAAAGAGAAAAATAAAATGGTGGGGCCTACCAACCTCGTGATTCTTGCATAAGAAAAGGAA
Source organism: Nuphar pumila (assembly GCF_984573655.1). Classification (NCBI taxonomy): domain Eukaryota; kingdom Viridiplantae; phylum Streptophyta; class Magnoliopsida; order Nymphaeales; family Nymphaeaceae; genus Nuphar; species Nuphar pumila. Next base: position 123,779,158 of record NC_143257.1, on the reverse strand, counting down.
GAGAGAGATATTATAGGTTTAGAGCAATGTTATCAGTATCGGTGCATCGGCTTATATCCATTGGCAGGATTTCTACACGAACCGCAGTACTGAATGGAATATTTTTTTAATAAATATAAAAATATAAAAATACTTTTTTAATATTATTTTAAAATTATTTTGATAGTTTTAACATGTGCCGCGTTATGATTGACATGTAACAATTTATTATTATTTTTGGGCCGATACAAAACAATTCAGTTGAGTATCAGTATTGATCGATACAGTTGATTTGTTGGCCTAATGATTTAGGGTCGATACTGATACTCACAACATTGGTTTAGAGACCCAATTCTATCACTTTTGTTTCGAAGCAATGTTTTTTTATGTCATTTTTTAGACCGAATCAGAATACATGGTATACTCGGAATCATCACTAGCATCTGATTATACACGCTACCTATCAACGAACATGATAGACTTTAAAAGGTTTAGGATTTGCTGCAGTCATTTGTATGTGTAAAAGACTTAGAAAATGAGGCGGAACCCCATGCTTGTTAGTTTTTCTCACATTTAACACCATATATGTGATCTACATGTTTTCTTGGTTGGAACCTGCGTTTGAATGGCCAGAATTAGAATTGAATACCTACTTTTCTGGTGATTAAAAAATGAAGGTCTATAAAAGCATTTTTTTTTCAAAAGACTTGAAAAATATGTTGGCAAGAACCAACCCAAGTATTGACTCTAAAAAGGTTAAGTAGCATTCATAGCAACTTGAGAAATAAAGATGATGGTTACATTCATGGTGACATCTCAACTACTCTCCATCCTACCATCTTCCTATGCAATCTACTCGCTATTATTGCACGTCAAAAAACCCATAGAAATGTAAACAATTTGGATTCGAGTCTAATGTGGCCAATATCAAATCCGACTAATGGGATGTTGTCAAAAAGAATTTAGATGGTGAAAAGCTCATACCAAATTCAATTTTTAGCATGTAATAGGATCCGAATATCCACAAAATCTGGATTGGTAGCAAAAATTCTAAATTTCGCATCACTACATCTAAATTTCATCATTAATATTGCATCACCACATGCAAATTTCATCATGAATTTCACTTCACCACATGCGAATTTCTACACAATATTATAATTTTTTCATAAATTGTACATCACCACATGAGAATTTTCTCACTACATACGAATTTTCTCATAAATTTTGTAATCCACATGTGAATTTCCAGATGCGTTTTGCAACCCTTAGGTAAATTTTTCTTGAATTTTGCAACCCACATGCGAATTTCCTCATGAATTTCTCAACCCCCGTGCGGAATTCTGAATTTTGAGTATACGCCTTGCAAAATCCGAAAAGGCCCACGATTTTTACATCTATAGCACAAAAATCACAACACTACTTGTGAATTTTGTCAATAGTTTTGCGTTGTTAGTTGCAAAATTTGTGGCGACTATTTCTAGAAGAATACACATACATGACACTTGATGTTGCCACCAATTTTTTACCTAAAAAATGAAGAAGTCTGAAAAAAGACAAAAAGAGCAAAGATTCCAGATGAAAATATCTTTCAAAAGATATTTTATTCATTAAAAAATTATCAATGAGCGCTAAGATAAAGCCTTGGTAACATTCATAAAATAGAAGATGAACAAGCATAGTTATGCCAATCCTAGTGATTTCTTGCTATTTTTCGGCTACTTGTACCCAGAATCTGAAGAAATAGAAAAAATAATAGAAGATGATCAAGAGGTTAGCTTTTCAACACCACAAAGATCATATCGATCAGATACACGGTTGAGGAGAAACACCTTCTGAAACACAAATTGTTTGACTATAACAGTATGCAAAAAAAATTGTTTCGGTTTTGGATCCCAAAAATGAGAACTTTAGAAAAGTTTTCAATTTTGATTAAAAACAAGAAAATTCAAGATAGGTGTCTCTGCTTTCCAATGGATATAAAAATATAGATTTTTTTTATGTCGGATGACTAAGATATTGATATGAGAAAAGAGGCAATTTTGTGGATTTATAACAGAAATTGCATGGGGTTGTGAGATTTGCACATGCTAAGGGTAAAAAGGTTATAAAAAAATTGGTTACCTACCAAATTAGATATCGGGCAGATTTGAAAAATTGTAGGACATTTTTGAAATTTTTCATTTTGTATACTTGGTCTTTGGTTTATTGGAACATCTTTTTCAAGACTTATTGGATTAGATCTTAAAAAGATTTGAATTGATTGATGGACCAAGAAAAGTCCGTTCAACTCTTAAGTCTTTCTCAAGCTTAGTCTTTTACATTGTGGTCCATCCTTCGACATTTAAGTTCAAATCAGGTGATGCATCAAAACCCAAATCTTTATATTTTAAAATAATCTAAAATCATCATCTAGAGTGATCACCACTATTCATTCATTGTGCAAACAGTCAAGCAAACATAAATGCGTTATACCATCATTACACAAAGATGTAAGCTATTGATGGTGATGATTTTAACACACAAAATCTTGTGTTTAGACATGTCACTGATCCTAACTCGAATGCAAATGAAGGATGAATCACAATCTAATTTGAAAAAAAGATTCATCCAAAAATCAATGGCTACAAAGGCATTTATTTTTTTCAAAAGACTTGCTACCAAAAACCAAAGACTCGTATAGACTTTAAAAGGGAAATAAAGACGATGGTTTCTTTGATGGTGACTTTTGACCATTATTGTTGTGGACGTCAAAAGTCAAGCACATACAAGCTTGCGGAGTGCTTACGCACAAGCATAGGCATTAAACAGTTTGGATTCGGGTCTGACGTGGCCAATATGAAATCCGAGTACTGGAATGTTGCCTAAAATATTAAACAACTTCTTAACCCCTTAAAATATTTAAAATTAAATTGAAATGACAAGTGAATTTGTCCCTTTTGAATCGGGTCAGGGCGGATTCGATATGAATGGGCCAATTCAGACCCATTTTAAACACATTGGTTGAAACTCTAAAGCTCTTCATGTGAATCTTCACCCTTAAGTGGATATTGGAAAAACAATGGTTTTTTTTTAGGGTTATGAATTGGGTTAAGATTTGCTGCAGTAGTTTGTAAGTGCAAACAACCTAAGAAATGGGGCATAATCTGGTTTTTTTTTTTCTCGCATTTAACACCATAGATGTGATCTACAAGTTTTGTTAACTGGGAACTGACATGTGGATTATTGGAATCCTATTTTTAAACAGTTTTTTTTTACCATCCAAAAATCAACAGCTATGAAGGCATCAATTATTTCTGATTCACACATAGTTTTTTTTTTGTCAAAAAAAGAAAACATGATCTAAGAACCGGTTCCTATGAAATGATCATGCTAAACACATCTATGATGTTAGATTGTGCCAAAACAACTCTGCATTGTAAGATTCAAAGTAGATTGCATGTGCAATCGATTGTACCAAATATAAACCCTAAAGAATTTACTTTTGCAATGCCAATTGTTAATTGTTTTGGTGGGGGTTATGAAAACATGGAGATTGACTGCAAAATAGGGCATGCTCAATGAAAACAGTATGACCTCATTGGTCTCTTTCATTTAAACCCACCAAGAAATCTTACTGTGCATGATAAAGAACTTCAGAAGCACAATTATTATGTGGATTAAGGCATAAATTACAAAATTTGCAGTGTGTAAACCTTTAGGACCAACCTAAGAATCTCATGGAGGGTAAAATCAGTAATGTTCAAATCTCATGTCACAAGTTCGATTCCCCTGAGATCAAACCTGCAAGAAGTATGGCACAACATTGTAGGGCTGGTCCACTCTTTCCAGGATTTACCATTGAACGGTGGGACAAATTAGGGCTTGATCAGGGTGGGTTTCTCGTCATTGAGAAAAATAAAAATGCATATTTTTTATATACAAATGCAAAAACCATAACTAAATAAAAAAAACCCTAAAATATAAAAATAAACCATAAATAAACCAAAAAACCCTAAACTGCAAGAAAAATAAACAATTTTAAATATTATGATACAGATTACAATTTTATATAATCGCTTGGTAGGAAAGCCATATCCAATTATTAATCACTTTGATTCAATTTTAGTTATATATCCGAATCCAAATCCTAGTTCAACTCAAAGTCCAGAAAAATCTCTAGCATGTACGAGTGGTTAAGGTACCTATAACAGGATGGGTTCTGTTCATCTGAAATCCAAATCTGGGTCTAAATCCAATTTACCTACACCCAATTAGTTAATCTGACCCAATCCACCTGTTCCAATCACCACAGGCGTTGGAACTCCCGGGATCTACTCTCTCCTTGGACTTGGAACTCCTCTCTTACAAACTCATTTGGTAAGCTAAGATCAGATGGCCACTTCAGCAGCTCTTCAGTCCATCGTGGCACCATCAAGACCTCTCATTGGAGGAAAATGGAGGTCTCGGGCAAAGTACCTCTCACGTTTGAGGCACGTCAGTCTCCCTGAGGTGAGATGTATGTCTCATATGTCCGACATTTTCATGCAAGGTGTTTGGATTGGTGATGTTGGAAAAGTATAGGATGGACTCGGTCTCTCAACTTTCCATGTAGTAGGAGTGACGATTCTTAGATATCATTTGAATGCCTCAAAAGGTGTTTGGCGTAGTGGGATGAGGCTTAGACCACTTGCCCGGCAGTCTAGGTTCAAATCTCATGGGTGTCACTTTTAAGCGAAACCAAAGCGTGGTGACTCCCTTGAGGCAAGGGGTAAGCACACAGAGTTTTATGCTGCCAAAGAAAATCTTTAAATTCAAATGAGTTTTGAGCTGAGCTAGCATTTTTATCAATGTGATAAAACCCGAACCCAATTACTTAACGTGTGATGGTTCAGGCGAACCCTGTCAATGTTTGAAAGTGTATTTTTTTTTTCAAAACATCCAATTATCAAGAACAGAAGGATAATATTGGATATTGTGATAATCCTCCTTGACAAGTTTTTCATTTATTCATTAGTCGTGAAGCACCCTCACCAGCACCAGTGACATCGCCCACCTCAGGCTCTCCCTGCACCACTAACCAATTAATCTTTTACATGTAATCACCATCTTTCCACATCACACGCTGACTCATCTTAAACCTGACAGGTCAGCACCAAGTTGTCTTACATGCTGATGTTCAGTGGGCCTACACCGGAGCGGATCAATGGCACGCTAGCCAAGGTGGGTTTTGCTGCGGCCATGGTGGTTGAGTTGACCAAGAGCGACGATTGTGCTGCTCTCGTTGATCTCGCTCGTGTCCATGTTCAAGGGTGTGGCCGAGCTGTAAAATGGTTGGTTCGCCATGCTTGGCCTGATGGCCTTGGTCTTCACCGAGTACCTCAAGGGTGGGGCCCTAGTGTAGGGTGGTCAAAGTAAAAAACGTCTCTCTTTTAATTTGCTGCAAGTTAATCTAACTACAAAATATGTTCATGAAATACAGGAAAGGAAATTTTCAAATATAAATTTAAATGAGAGATTTTTTTCATGAAGCACGAAAAACTACCCTCAGTCAAGCTGGCTAAGTCTGTTGTACTTATAGTTGCTTTCCAACGATGAACCCAAAGACTCAGCAGGCTTATCCCTTGCCCTCATTAATGAAAGGGGTTTGACACTCGTGGGAATGAAACACTAACCCACCCTTCTACTGGTCAAGGCTCCCTCCACTGTGCCAAACCCCTTTGGTATTACAGAGATAGGCGGATATGAGGATGCATGATGCAGTCACCTTTTGTGGACTTCATCACTACTATTCACTGTGCAAACAATGAAGCAAACAAACAAAAATGGGTGATACCATTATTACACAAAGATGTAAGCTATGGATGGTGGTGATTTTAACACAAAATCTTTAGTTTTCACGTGCCACCTAATCTTAACGGGAATGATGAAGGATGGTTCACTACGGGAAGCCTGAGTTTGAGAAAGACTTGTAAGTCAAGCTAAAATGGAGTCAGATTTGGTTGAATATTTGATAAAATCCAATTTATTGACGTCCCTATTCAAAATGTATTGAATTTCTAAACACTTTTGAAAGTCATTGATACTGCCCAAAGCAAACTCTATCTAATTCACACCATTTTCCAACGCTAACATAAATGGGTGATACCATTATTATACAAAGACGTAACCTATTGAATGTGATGATTTTAACACAAAATCTTGGGTTTTGACGGTCACCATCTATTTTAGAAAAAATGCATTAAAAAATCAAGGGGTGTGAAGGCATTTATTTTTTTTGAAAAGACTTGCTGCCAAAACCCAAAGACCCGTATAGACTTTAAAAGGGAAATAATTAAAGACGATGGTTACTTTGATGGTGACTTTTGACCATTATTGTTGTGGAGGTCAAAGTCGAGCACTTACAAACTCCCGGAGTACTCACGACGTAAACGCGTAGGCATTAAACGGTTTGGATTCGGGTCTGATGTGGCCAACGTCAAATCCTACTAATGGGATGTTTAGGGATGGCAGTGGACCCGGCCGGGGGTGACAGCTGGGGCAGGGGACAAGGTCTCCACCCCCGCCCCATTTCAAAATCTGAACCTTTATCCTCGCCTCCCTCCCCGCACGGTGATGGATTGCGTAAGTCCATCTCCGCCTCCATCCCCTCACGGGGATAGATTTTAACCTTCATCCCCGGTCCAAACAGGGCGACGCGAGGTGGGGCAGGGCTGTCATTCCCCGGTCCACTGCCATCCCTAGGGATGTTGCCTAAAACAATTTAGAAGATGAAAAGCTCTTACGAAATCCTATTTTTAACATGCAATATGATCAGGATTTCCATCAAATCTGGATCGGTAGCAAAAATTCAAAATTTTATCTTCTTTAATGATAATCAGGTATGGTTCTGGCTTACCAAATCCAAATAAAATGGAGCCAGATTAATGATGATAATGAATCACAATCTAATTTGAAAAAATTGCATCAAAAAATCAATGGCTATGAAGGCATCTATTTTTTCAAAAGATTTGGCTGCCAAAAATCAAAGACCCGTATAGACTTTATAAGAGAAATAAAGACTTTATAAGGCGTCTATTTTTTAGGGTTATGAATTGGGTTAAGATTTGACGCAGTAGTTTGTAGGTGCATAATCTGTTTTTTTTTTTTTCATAAGTGGGTTGATGAGGTCGGACAGCGAGCTGTGAAATGGCTGGTTAGCCATGCTTGGCCTGGTGGCCTTGGTCTTCATCGAGCACCTCAAGGGTGGGGCTCTTGTGTAGGGTGGTCAACGTCAAACACGTCTTTCTTTTAGTTTGCTAACAACGAAATATGTTCATGAAATACAGAAAAGGGAAATTTCAAATAGAAATTTAAATGCGATAATTTCTACCAAGTATAAACCCACTTTAAAAAAGGTAACTTGTTTAGGGTAAAGATTGTGCCAAAAAAACAAAGAATCCATTTCAAATACTAGTGGGGTTGCCCGACCCCATTGTGTTCTAGGGTTTGGTTCATAAAAGTAAGATCCAAGTATATATTTAGATTGGATTTAAGTTTTGCTAAGTCAGATTGTTCTTTGGATCTAGGTCGCGTTTGAATCAGGGTATTGGGTTGCATCTAATTTGGATTCAGACTAAAATCTGATTCAATTACATTTTTTACATGTAAGGAAGAAGATGGTATATTCGCATATATTTCTGACCTGTAATTCAATTCTTCTTCATCAGATATCATTAAGATCCAAGTTCAGGCAACATATTTATATATACCTGAGTCTACGCATACGACCCTATTTAATTTGTACTCAACCTGGCGTAAACCTGCACCTAGTCTGTGTCCGATCCTGCCTCATCCCAAACCCATTTGCAAACCCAAACTAAGTGGTTTTAATTATACAATTTGTACCCAAGCTGACTTGAACCTGAACCCGTTTTAGACTCGGCCCATCACTTGAAAGAACCTAACCTTGAACTGGATGTATACCAAGACCCGTTTAATACATGATTTGCCACATTGATAATACTAATCTGATTTCCTTTATCTAACCAAAAAAATTAAGCATCCTAATAGAACTCTCGTTTTTATCTCCTAATTTTTTGCATGCATTAAAAGCAATGTTTACAGTGAAGCTTGTTAATATATAATCTTGTTAGTGTCACGAGCTAATCTTGTGTTTTGACATACCACCTGATCCTAACTGGAATGGAGATGAAGGATGGTTCACAATCTGAAAGCCTGAGCTTTACAAAAACTTGTGAGTCAAGTAGAGTCTTTAGCCTTTTGAATCAACTCAAATCTTTTTTTTAAGGTCTAATCCAAAAAAAAAAACTTTGAAAAAAAGTGTTGTCAAAAATGAAAATCCATTAAAAGAGTTAAAATTTGCTAGAGTCATTTGTATGTGCAAAAGACTTAGAAAAACTTGGCAGAATCTCATTGTTTTTTTTGTCACATCTAACACCATAAATGTGATTTAGATGTTTTTTAGTAGGAACCGGCTTTTGAATCGCGAGAAACAAACCAGTATACAGTTTTTTCTGATGATCCAAAAATCAATGGCTAGGAAGACATCAATTATTTTAAAAGACTTGAAAAAAAGATGCTGCCAACTCGAAAATACACTTTAAAAGGGTCAAGTTGCATTTATAGTACATGAGAAATAAAGACGATGGATACCTTTCTTGGTGACTTGCATCTCAATTATTGTACCCACCATCTTCCTACAAGCTCTACTCGCTCTTATTGCTTGTCAAAAACGTAAACAGTTTGGATTTGGGTCTGATGTGACCAATATGAAATCCGATTAATGGGATGTTGCCTTAAAGAATTTATGCCAAATCCGATTTATAACATATAATAGGAACCGGAGTAGCAAAAATTCAAAAAAAAAAATCTACTTTAATAATAATAATCGGGTATGGTTTTGGGTTACCAACTCTGACTAAAATGGAGTCAGATTTGGTTGAATATTTGATAAAATCCAATGTATTGACATCCCTACTAAAAATGCAATGAATTTATATACAGTTTTGAAAGTCTTTGATACTGCCCAAAGCAAAGTGTAGACAAGTTCACAACATTTCCAACGCAAAAATAAATGGGTGATACCATTTATTACACAAAGATGTAAGCTATTGACGGTAATGATTTTAATACACAATCGCTTGGGTTTTGACATGCCACCTCATCCTAATGCAAATGAAGGATGGATCACAATCTATTTTGGATAAAAGGGATCCAAAAAACCATTGGCTCTGAAGACATCCACTTTTGCATAGACTTTAAAAGGGAAATAAAGACGATGGTGACTTTTTGACGATTATTGCTGTGGACGTCAAACGCATATGCATTAAACGGTTTGGAATCGGGTCTGATGTGGCCAACATCAAATCCTACTATTGGGATGTTGCCTAAAAGAATTTAGATGATGAAAAGATCTTACAAAATCCTATTTTTAACATGTAATATGATAAGGATTTCCATCAAATCTGGATCGGTAGCAAAAATTCAAAATTTTATCTTCTTTAATAATTATCAGGTATGGTTCTGGCTTACCGAATCCAACTAAAATGGAGTCACATTTGGTTGAATATTTAACAAAATCCAATCTATTGAAATCGCTACTCAAAATGTATTGAATTTCTATGCACTTTTGAAAGTCTTTGTTACTGTCCATTAAAAGATTTAACAATGAATTGAAGTCACGGTACCATATAATATATATATATATATATATATATATATATATATATATATATATATATAAGAGTATCTAAAGCGGATATTCCCTTGACTGGTGGCATGAGCTATATATACAAGCACTTGTAGTATCACCAGCAGCACCATTGTAGTTTCACAAAGCAGCAGCATATATGCATCTGACAACAATGATACCCATTCTCACAATTGCCCTTTCCTTTATAGTTTTCTTAGCAATAGAAGCAGGTGGCAAACCCATTTCATGCCTCAGCAGTCAAGCCTCTGCCCTCCTGCGTTTTAAGGCGGGTCTACACTTGTCCAAGGGAAGGCTGGACTCATGGACACAAAATGGGTCCGACTGCTGTTCGTGGGAAGGAGTCATGTGTGATCCTCACTCGGGATATATCATCAGCCTGGATCTACGTTCCCAACCAGTTTACTCGAGTGCCATTTCAGGCTCAAGAATGGATTCTGCCCTTTTTGAGCTCCACCAACTCCAACGCCTTGATCTCAGTGGCAATTATTTCCGCGGGTCGACCATACCTTCTGAATTGGGCCGATTAACCCACTTGACTCATCTCAATCTCTCCCACAATGGGTTTTCAGGCCGGGTTCCAGACGAGATTTCAAACATGTCTCGCTTGGTCTCTCTAGACCTCTCTCATAATGGGTATCGCAACTTGAACATGCCTAATCTTGAGGGCTTTGTCAAGAGCTTGAAGCACTTGCAACACCTCCATTTAGATGAAGTCAATATCACATTGCAAGACAAGCAAGGGTGGAGCATCAGCTTATCGTCAGCATTGCCCAATCTGCAATCTCTTAGCTTATCTTGGTGCAATCTTAAAGGCCGCCTCTCTTTTGAACTTTTTCTACTCCCACATCTCCAAGTTCTTGATCTATCAGGCAACCTCCATGGATCATTGCCATCATTCCTTCCCCTAGAGAGCAAACTCGAGACTCTACGTCTCGCTCATACCGGTTTATCTGGCAGCCTTCCTTTCAATATTTTCAGCCTCCCATATCTACAGGTGCTTGATGTATCAGGCAATCCAACTCTCAATGGATCATTGCCAGACATCCCTTCAGGGAACAAGCTTCAAATTCTTAGACTTTCTGCCACTGGTTTATCGGGCAGAATTCCCGTTTCAATCGGAAACCTCACATCCTTGACTAGCTTGGATCTTATTGGCACTGGTTTCTCAGGCAGCCTACCTATTACCATGGGTAATCTTAGATCCTTGACTTATTTGTATCTTTATAACTCTGGTCTATCAGGCAGCCTTCCTGATTCCATCGGAAACCTCACATCCTTGACTAGGTTATGGATTGTTAACTCTGGTCTTTCAGGCAGCCTTCCTGCTTCCATCGGAAACCTCACATCCTTAACTTCGTTATATATTTATGATGCTCCTTTCTCAGGCAGCCTACCTATTACCATGGGTAATCTTAGATCCTTGACTGATTTGACTCTTAAATACACTGGTCTTTCAGGCAGCGTCTCCTCATTGTTTGCCAATCTCACCCAATTATCTTCCCTCCATCTTTCAAATAACAACTTTAGCGGCTTGCTGCCAAGCTTGATTCCTCAAACCCTCACCTATATCGACCTCTCCAACAATGCATTCACGGGTCGTATTCCAGATTCATATGCAGTTTCAAGTTTGACAACCTTAGACCTTTCCAGCAACAATCTCGATGGCACGATCAATTTTGCAATCTTTGCAAACTTGAGGAATCTTTATTACTTATCGCTTTCAGGAAACAGGTTTACGGTGCAGTTTTTAGACTCTAAGCTCAAGTTTCGGTACCTGAATCACTTGGGATTGGCCTCATGTAACATTATCCAATTCCCTGAATTCCTTCGCAACCAAGAAGGCGTTCAAACTCTAGACCTTGCAGAAAACAGGATTGCTGGACAAATCCCAAGATGGATATGGAATATCCCCCTTTTGAACCTGTCCCATAACATGCTAACAGGGTTCGAACAAGCAATCGTTCTTTCTAACATTTACGAGCTCGACCTAAGCTCCAACATGTTAAAAGGCTCTCTTCCTACTTTTCTTTCCAGCCCAAGGTACTTCTCAATCAGCAATAATAGCATCACTGGAGAAATACCTGCTTCCATGTGTTTATGCAACATCTTGGAGGTACTCGACTTGTCAAACAACAAGCTCACTGGCCACATACCTGATTGCGTCTTCAAATTAACTCTCTTGGAGGAAGTTAATCTCTCCAACAATCAATTGCAAGGCCAAATCCCCAACAGCTTTAACATCAGGAGCAAAATGGTCATACTCGATTTGAGCGAGAACATGTTAGTGGGGAAAATACCCACGTCTCTTATGGCGTCCATGGGGCTTGAGTTTCTAGATTTGGGCAACAACAAGTTGAGTGATGCATTCCCTTCTTGGTTGGGTGACCTGCCCCAGTTGAGAGTTTTGGTGCTGAGGTCCAACTCCATTAATGGTGCCATCCATTTCCCATTCAACCCACAAGCTTTTCAAAAGCTTCAAATGCTTGATATCTCCAACAATTGTTTGACAGGAAACCTCCCATTGAGGTTATTTCAAAGTCTCAATGCAATGAAGAACACCTCCCAAATTACTCCTATCACAAATGAGGGAACAGCAGCAGCACCAACGCCAATGCCAAAAGGATGGGAGGTGAATATGACCATCAAGGGGTTGGATTTGGAGTACTCAAGGATAATGATTGCCCAGCCGACTACCATCGATCTCTCCAACAACTCCTTTGAGGGTGAGATTCCAAAAGAGATTGGAGAGCTCAGAGGTCTCCTAGCACTTAGAATCTCAAACAACAAGCTTAGAGGTCCAATCCCGAAGAGCATGGGGAGCTTGCTCCAACTAGAATCATTGGACCTCTCTCATAACCACCTCTCTGGTGAAATACCAATGGAGGTCGCTGAACTCAATTTTTTGGGGTTCCTTGACTTGGCTTACAACAACCTTTCAGGGAGGATCCCTCAGTCGCGACACTTCTCTACCTTTGGTGACAAAAGCTTTGAAGGGAATCCGGGCCTTTGCGGACCACAATTGTTGAAGCCTTGTGAAGTAAATGGTGGCCCGACATTAGTTTCTACAGTTGATGTGGCGCAAAGAGATGAAGACCTGATGTGGAGGTTCATATCTGTGGGATTGGGTTTTGGAGTGGGCTTTGGCACAACAGTGAGCTTATCTTACTTCTTAAGAGATGGAAGGAGTGTTGGCAACCTTTGGAGGAGGTGTTGGTGAAATCATGAAGAGAAAGTAGAGAATTAGGGCTGGAAAATGAAATAGGTGGGGGCAAGCCAAATATAAATAAGTGTTCACTCTGGCTTGACTTGCACAAGCTTGTTAAGTTGTAATAGATGTATTTTAAATATATTTGTTATTACAAAGTGTAGTTTAAGACAAATGCTTAAGGTGATTAGTTATTGGCACAAAACATGTTTAACATTCAAATTTCAATACTTCTAGCTCTGAAATCATGCATTTTTTGGTTTTTTTTAATGTGCAACTTTGTGGTTTGTTCAATAGGTTTAGAGATCAAATCCTGTCACTTTTTGTTCAATAGGTTTTTTTTTCCTTCTTTAAAATGATTCAACTCGAGCCCGACTCATTTAATTTGGGCTCATCATACCTCGATCTGATGTCATCTCATCACAACCATGAACTGAGGTTGAACACCACAAGCTTAACTTGTTTTACATTGTTTACGAGTCCTGGAGACAACAATATGGGGTCAAATATGGGGATATCAATTGGTTGGGCTTGCATCGGATAATACTATGCCAATCAGTCGAATTCCTTAAAGCAAACAGATCCACATCTCACACAAAATCTGATCCATATATATATATATAGAGAGAGAGAGAGAGAAAGAGAGAGAGTATTTGCTACTATTGAAGGTAAAGAACTGATGAGCTAGAAATCATAGGTGCAAGTTATATTGACTCAATCTAACAACATATACATGTTCAGCATAGTTTGTTTGCTAGGAATCAAGTCTTGGATTGTGCTTTTCTGATGTAAAAGTGTGATGTTTTGAGTTATGAAATTTTGACACATTATGGGCCATTGATTTTTTAACCCCTTTAAAAACCTAATTACTCATCATAACTTCAAGATGCAAGAAATGTTTTCTACTAAACAAACCATAGAGATCACATTTGTAACATTTGATCTACAAAAAATTAGAATTTTTTAAAGAAAATAGTGATTTCTACTTGTTAGTATATATTACCGTCCAACCATCGGAAGGTCAAAAATCTACAACTGATGATGACCGACAGTGTTCCTTCTCTAACGATTGAGTTTTTTTATCGATCAAGCTTTACATATTATATTTTTATCATTTATTTAGTAAGTGACATGTTTTAAATTATGAATTAATGGTATTTGGATGTGTTTTTGAAAGCAGCTTCTTTAGAAAGATATGCAAAAAAGACGCTTTGTATAAGGAGCAAACATTGTTCATGTTTGAACCAGGGTAAGACGCCATCACTCACCAAGACATGGCTAAAAATCAGTGGCCCACAATACTTGTTATTGTAAAGTTTTAAACGCATTGTGAGCCATCAATTTTTTACGTTTCAAAAAACATGTCTAGATATTGTAAAGTCCTCATGCAAAGCATATTTCTTATTAAATAAATTATAAAGAACAAATATATAAGATCTGGATCGATAAAAACGCTCAAACATTAGAAAAGGAAAGTCATTTGATCATCATTGGTTGTAGATTTTAGACCTTGTGATTGGTAGTTGCTCAATCCATAGGGGATCAACCTAAGCTCAAGCGTGTTAACTGTCCATTGCATGCATGATGAACTGTCAGCGCACAAAAATCGTGCAAAAAATGGACAAAAAACCTTTACTTTGAAAGCGTCACTAAAGGTCTCAGTTCCACTGGGACCTTTAGTGGTGCTTTGAAACACCACTTTGAAACACTGCATGTGCCCCCCACTAGGCTTTTAGCGGCATTTTGAAGACCAGCTAAAGGGTTTTTTGTGCTTTTTTCAGGTTTTTTGCTCATTTTTGCATATTGATCATCCATCGCGCAAACATGATGGATGATCAACCTGATTGAGCACCTATAGATTGAGCAGCTACAATATATATATATATATATATATATATATATATATATATATATGTGTGTGTGTGTGTGTGTGTGAGAGAGAGAGAGAGAGAGAGAGAGAGAGAGAGAGAAGTCATGCACCACCGTTCGGCCACTGCAGAAGAGAAAGAAGATTGAGGGAAAGAGGGGCGGCAATGAGTGGTATGATTCCCTACTTGGGATCGTGCCCTATATTCCATAATTAGGGATGGCAGTGGACCGGGGCAGGGTGGGGGACAAGGTCTCCACCCTCGCCCAGTCTCAAAAAGTTAACCTCCATCCTCGATCCATCCCCGTTGTGGGGGGACTTTGGACCTCCACCCTACCCTGTCTCATACAAATTATCCTCGTCCAAGTCCTCACCCCGCCCCAGCCTACCCCGTCCCCGTCCATAACAAAAAAGGAAAATCACACTGAATGGCCTTAGTTTTCTGTTGCATAACAAAGTAGCATCGGCCATGATTCTGTCGTGGAGATCCTTCGATATGGATGCTAATACAGTCATAGCAAAAACCTTTCAACAATAAATTAAAGAAACAAGTGGTGTTCATTACTAAAGAAAATAATAGTGATAGAAGACATAATAAACACAGACAAACTGTGAGATGCTTACACACCTGCTGAGCATAAGCATTTGCTAGAACACAAAACACACTGGAAGAAGGCTGGGAACCTTCAGCTTTCATGGCTGCCACACACTCGTTGGTGCCCTCGAACTTCCCATATTGTCCATTTGCAAAGCTGGTGGATGAATCTGACACCAACGATGATGGTCGTCGATGGTGGATAGAGAGAGAGGGCTGAAGGTCGACGAACGTGGTGCTGCTTCTGCAACTGATTTAAGGTTAGTATTAGCGTTAGTAAGTTAGTATATATTAACATGGTTTTCTTGTAATTTTATAGTTAGGTTTAAATATTTTAGTAATTTTATTAACGGGGATGGGGCGAGGATGAGTCGTGGCAGGGCGGGGGTGGGGTGGGGGAAAGTGTAAGTCCATCCCCGCACGGAGATGAATTTTGACCCTCATCCCCGTTTCATGCCCTTCATCTCTGATCCAAACGGGGCGAGGAGGGTCGGGGCTCCGCTTTCCCTCAGTCCATTGCCATCCCATCCATAATATATACATGTTATAGGTTGGATCAGGTATGTGTTACATTAGTCTAGACCCGATAACATCAATCATGTAGAGAATACATAAAAGCATTAGGTCCAAATCTAGATCCGTCAAACAATATACATTCTCAATACCCTCCCTCAAGTTGAGCATGGTCTTGCACCATGGACAACTTGTTCTTCAAGAACAAAAAACGTATACAGATAAGGCCCTTAGTGAACAAATCAACCACCTGATCAACCGTGAAAATATAGGCTGGTTCAACTTCTCTATCTTGTATCTTTTGTCGATTTCCAAAAAAAAACTGCCTGTCATCTGGATCTGCATCTGTATATACATCCAATCGATGTTACTCCCTATTGGACTTAGATTGATGATAAACTAGGCCATCCTCAAGAGTTCCTTTTAAGTATCGAAAGATTCTCTTAACATAATTCATATGCTCTGTTCGCAGATCATGCATGAATTGTAAGACTTGATTCAATGCATATGTAATGTCTGGTCTAGTGAAAGTTAGATATTAAAGCATACCCACAAGATTGCGATATTGCGTGGAAACTCCATATGCCTCCCTATCATGGGAGCTGAGTTTATGATTTAGTACACTAAGAGTGGATAGTGGTTTGCAATCTTTCATGCCTGCCTTATCCAATAGGTTCAAAGTATATTTGTGTCGGGTTAATGAAAGAGATCCATCTTGCTAATCCACCTCAACCCCCAAAAAATAACGCAAGACTCCCAAATCTTTCATCTTAAATTGTCGACTCAGTAAGACCTTGGCAGCTTCTATGTGTTCATCAGAATTTCCAGTAATGATAATATCGTCCACATATATAAGAATCGAAGTGCGTATCTGACGATCTTGGAAAATAAATAGTGAATGATTGAGGTAATATCGAATAAATCCATGTCGTTGAACTTCAAGAGAGAAACTATCAAACCATGAACGAGAGGACTGCTTTAACCCATAGATGACTCTTCGTAATTTGTAAACATGTGTGTTGGGGCTACGTTTTGCATAACCAGAGGGTTGCTCCATATACACCTCCTCTTTTAGGCTGTCATACAAAAATACATTTTTGACATCAAGCTGGCTGAGAGTCCATCTATACTTAACTGACAAAGACAAGATTAATTGAATAGTTTTCATCTTGACCACAAGACTAAATGTCTCATCATAATCTTGCCTGTATTCTTGAGTGAAACCTTTTGCTACTAGCCTCTCCTTGTAGCATTCAATAAATCCATCATGTTTATACTTTATCTTATAAACCCATTTAGACCCTACAACATTTTTGTCTGATGATCTAGGAATAATCTCCCAAGTCTCACACTCTTGTAAAGCTTTCATTTTCTCATTCATAGCATCAACCCATTTGAGTGACAAATGCTTGTGAGAAACTAATGAGTTCATCCTGCTTTTCAATCTGGGATGTGAACAATTGTAAGTCTGTGGAGAAATTGTAATAACTGACCCATCTTTCAATAGGATGATGAATCCTCTCATACCTCCTTGGCACAATAGGACACTGAGCATTGTCTTTGTTTCGTCGCACATAGATAGCCCCTTGAAACTTTGTAACATCTAAAACGATGGGTATAGTAGTATCCTGTGTATGTGGCGACTCTTCCCTTTGTGGATGTACATCTGCCTCATTCCGTTCAGCGGGTAATGTATGACATGAAGGAGCATTGTTTGTCCTGAGCCCTCAATATTAGTCTCATCAAACACAACATTTCGTAAAACTCTGATGTGATGAGTAGTGGGGTCATAGTAGCAATAACCTCTGTACTAATCAACATATCCAACAAACCTACACCTACATGTCTTTTTCTAGAACGTGTCACGTTGAGAACTGTCAATATGAATATAACATAGACAACCAAACACTCTCAATTCATTATAGTCAGGGAGAACCCCAAAGAGTGTAAAATAAGGAGATTGATGAAAAGAAGTCATCCATGGATCTGTACCCGAACCCGTATCTATATGCAGTCATGTATCCACACATATAGATATGTTATGTTGTAATATTAGTTGTTCATTAAAGGGCATTTTTGTACCCTAATTTTGTAATCACTCACTAATACATATATTATTGAATAGAGCAGTCACGGTGAGGTGAGTCTCAGTCGTGACCTTTTACAACCCCTATTATCTTTTCTTCTTTGTTATCTTCTTTCTCCTGTGCAGGTAAGTCTGGAGTTTCTTCCTTCTAACATGGTATTAGAGCAACCAAGTTAAAGTTGGGCCTGGAGTTGTCTTTTCAAAGGAATGCCCAAAGAGATGATCTCAAATCCAAGCTGAGAAAACTGTGAGTTTTATTTCTGCGTCTTCTTTGAATCAACATCTTTCTTAATCTAACTTTCAAATCCAGATATGTATCTCCCTTCAATCTATTTTTTTTCTAAGCCTAGATTTATGTTTCTTTGAATCTGCGTTTTCTTGCCTCTTTCTTCAAATCAGCGTCTCTCTCTTTTAAATCCAAATCTGGATTTTCCAATATCAGATTTTCTGCATTTCTTAATCAGCATTTTTCTGATTCCCCATTTGCGTCTCTTTTACTTCAGCCGAGATCTCCTCATTCTTGCTCATTTCTGAAATCTTCTCCTTCGAAAATTGAAAATGTTTCATTTATAGGAGATCATTGACAGAATCGTCCACTGCTGATCTGCCTTTATCTGGAATACCTTTGCTTTATTTTTATCATCTTTATTATTCCAGATTATAGAATTTCTTGAAGATATTTTTCATTTATTCAACGAGTGATTTTATCAATTTTGGAATCGATTCTGTGTAACCACGATCATATCAGTCATGCACGTCGATCACGTCAAGAGATAATTTTCTTATTTTAACTTCTGCAAAAAAAGAGGCAGAATATTAAAAGTGGTTGATTCTTCAATAGACTGAATCTGGTCCAGAATTTTTTCCCCTCCTCTTTAACATCAATTTCTTCTTGTGATTTTCTCAATGGATTCTCCCTTCCCACAAACAAGTCTTTCTTCTAACTTTCTTAGTCAACTTGTTTTTGTGAAGTTAAACACTAATTTCTTGACTTGGAAAAGACAGATCGTTCATTTCATAAGGAGCTAAGATCTCGCTGGACATCTGGATAGATCAATTCCAACCCCTCCAGAATTTAGTTCTCAGGAAAAAGAAGATGATAAAGGGGCATCCTCCACTGTGCTTCTCAGAAATTTGGATTACGTTGCTTGGATGAAGAGAGACCAAGCATTGGTGGCATACATCACCTCAACATTGTCGCAAGAGGTTCTTGTAGCCATTCCTGATGATTGTTCGGCCAGGGAGTTGTGGGACAAGCTACTTCAGACATATTCACAAATATCTGAGGCTAGAGCTGTGTTTTTTAAGAGGGAATTTCAGATGTTAAAGAAAGATTTTGTGTCTATCATGGAATACTTGAATAAAATGAAGAGCATTATGGATCAGCTAGATATTATGGAATGTGTGGTTAATGTTAATGATAAAGATAAAGTACAACAAACTCTAAGCGGGCTGGAACCAGATTATCATGTTCTGACAACATCTTTATTGTGTCTTCCAGAGCTTCCAAAGGTTGAAGATCTACGTGCAAAATTACTCCAATATGAAATGAATTTGAAGGGTCTTTCTGAAGAAAATTATGTGCACTCAGGGGCTCAAGATATACTCGCTATAAGACTGGCCTATGAAAGAAAAAGAGAAGGTAGTGCTTTTCGAGGCAGAGGTTGACAAGAAAGACATGGTTTTGGGGGTCGTGGGCTACTTCCAACACCTAATGTTTCTCCCAATCAGCAAAGTCAACAGTCCATTCCTACATGTTTTTTATGTAACAAAAGAGGGCATATTAAAGCAAATTGTTGGTTCAATCCCCAAAATAAAGGAAAATCTTTGCAAACAGTGACTAAGAAAGACTTAGGAGTCTCAAAGGCTTGGGGTGAAGTAAAGGAGTTACTATTGGCAGCACTGGCACGACTAAATATGAAGCAGAATGATAAAGGCATTTGGTATGTTGACTCAGAGGCAGCAACCCACGTTTCAGGTGATGTGAGTAAACTTTTAAACTTTATTCCTTATGTTGGTAGAAATAGTATAGTTACAGGAGATGGCTCTCACCACTCCATTTCATACATTGGAAATGCTATTATGCCCATGTCTAAGTCTCCTCTAAAGCTTTCAAATGTTCTTAATGCACCAAATATTCAGAAAAATATTATTTTTATCTTAAAACTGGTTGATGATATTAATGCCTCAGTTGATTTTACTCTCTCTTCTGTTTATGTCAAGGATCTTCACACGAGGGAGACATTCGTTGAAGGAAAGAGACGGGGCGACATGTACATTTTTCAAGAAGATCCCTCCTCCATAGTTCATTCCACTTGTTTATCCTTAAAGCTTCATCAGCATCCACCATTAATATCTTCTTAGTGTGTGTTCGCCATTTCTAAATGTAATAAGCCAATTCTTTGGCATAGTCCATTGGGTCACTGTAGTCAGCATTTTATTGAAAACTTGTCTTAAATAATTTGATTCTTAAGTCTAGTATGGGTTCAGAAATAAATGAAATAAAATGTCCAAGTTGTCATTTATGTAAGAGTCGAGTTTTACCCTTCAATTCAATCAATAAAAGAGCTTCAAGACCTTTTGAAATCATATGTTCTGATGTCTGGGGCCCTTTCCCAATTGCTTCTTATTCAGGTATTAGATATTATCTTATCTTTGTTGACAGCTATTCACGTTACACTTGGATATTCTTCATGAAACATAAGTCTGAAGTCTTTGGATTGTTCTGAAAGTTCTATTATTTTATTAAAAATCATTTCTCTGAAAACATTATGCATTTTCAATGTCATGGAGGGGGAGAGTTTTTCTCTAGTGATTTTATTTATTTTCTCCAGCATAACGGAATAAGGAGAAAAGTGTCTTGCCTACATACACCTCAACAAAATGGGATAGCTGAAAGGAAGCATCGACATATTGTTGAGAGTACAATGAGCATGATGCATGATAGAAATCTTCCTATTACTTTATGGACAGAGGCTTTTCATTCAACAGTGCATGTGATAAATCGTCTGCCCATGGCACTATTAGAAAACATATCGCCATACTTTACCCTTTTTTGGTATTCATCTTGATTATCAAGAATTACGTGTTTTTGGATCTGTTTGTTATGTGTGTATTGACAGGTCGTTAAGGCATAAGTTTCGAGACAAAGCCTTGAAGTGCAGATTTGTGGGGTATACAGATGACTATAAGGGGTATAGGTGCTATGATCCTTCGAGCAGACGCATTAAAGTGTCCAAAAATGTTTTTTTTATGAGATGAACTTTGATAATCAACCAGCTAACATCTCAAGTTCAAGATCCAATGTTGAGGTATATTATCCATGGTTAACTTCTGAACTTTTTTTCAACATTAATGATGAGTGTCCTCCAGACTGTAGTCAGAAGAAAATATGTGAGGAGTCAAAAAATGCACCACAGCCAGAAGAAGTTGTTGCGCAACCCTTGGAAACAGGAAGATACAAGGGCATCACCTACACCCAACGTGAAAAAGAACCTCCACCAATCTTTGCTTCCTGTACGGATCTTAATGTAACTCCTTCTCCCTCATAGGAGTTGGTTGTCAGAAGGTCTACTCGGCCTCGATATCCACTTGATAGATGGGTCAGATACAAAAACTTTTCACTGGATTTTCAATTGTTTCTGACATCCATAAACAAAGAAGATGAGCCTCTCACCTTTTATCAAGTTGTCAACTCCAAGAAGTGGATTGAAGCATTGAATGAAGAAATTGAAGCCTTACATGAATGTAGAACTTGAGAGATTCTGCTCAGACCATCCAACAAAAATATGGTTGGATCGAAATGGGTGTATAAGATCAAATATAAACCAGATGGGAGTATTGAAATGTATAAGGCTAGACTTGTTGCCAAAGGGTTTATGCAAGAACAAAGACAGGATTTTGATGAAACTTTTAGTCCTGTTGTGAAAATGGGGACCATTCGGATTGTGTTAGGTCCAACTATTGAGCATGGATGGACATTAAGTCAGCTAGATGTTAAAAATGCTTTCCTACATGGAGATTTAAAGGAGGAAGTTTATATAGAGCATCTTGCTAGATATGCAGAACAAAATGCTAATCAGCACGTGTGTAGATTAAAAAGAGTGATATATGGTTTGAAACATGCATCTCGTTCTTGGTTTGAGAGTTTTTCCCTTGAGATACAAAGACACGGCTTCTCTAGGTCTCTTCTAGATCATTCATTATTCATTTACAAGAAGCAGAATGTGAACACACTCCTTTTGATATATGTAGACGACATCATCATTACAAGAAACTGTGAAACTCACATTGAAGAAGTAAAGAAATTGTTGAATCAGAGATTTAAGATGAAGGATCTGGGAGATCTGCGATATTTCCTTGGGGTAGAAGTAGACAAGACATGTAATATTCTTACTCTCACTCAACACAAGTATACAATAGACATTCTCAATAGAGAAGGTATGATGAATTGTAAACCCTTGGGAGACCTATATGAAGATCCTACCAGATACTGCAGCATAGTATGTATGTTACAATACCTAACATTCACTCAACCTGATATAGTATATCCAGTCAATCAGGTGTCTCAATTTATGCATGAACCTTGTACGTCACATATGGAGGCAGTTAAGAGAATACTAAGGTATTTAAAAGGCATCGTCGATCATGGGCTTGTGTACAGAAAGGGTGAACTGAATCAAGGTGCACATGAGATCGTTGTTTATGTTGATGTTGATTGGGCAGGTGATTCAGATGAACGTCGATCGGTATTTGGTTATTGCATTTTCCTTGGGTCAAACTTGGTTTCTTGGAGTAGTAGAAAGCATAAAGTAGTTGCTAGGTCAAGCACAGAAGCCGAATACAGATCAATGGCTATCGTGACTGCAGAGGCTACATGGATAAGGCATCTCCTAACAGAAATAGGAGAACGGATTGCTCAATCACTCCTACTATGTGATAACCAAAGTGTGATCAATATGTCCTTCAATCCTATTTATCATAGTCGGGCAAAACGCATTGAGATAGACTAACACTTTGTGAGGCAAAAGGTCAAAGAAAAAGTGATTGAACCCCATTTTGTCTAAACTGAAGTGGAAGTTACAGACATATTCACAAAAGGATTGACGAATGACAGATTTTGGATGTTAAAAGGCAAGTTGTTCATGATCCAAGACTATGGACATCTTGAGGAAGGGTGAAAAGAAGTCATCCATGGATCCAGACCCGGACCCATATCCATATGCAGTCACGTATCCACACGCATATGGATATGTTATGTTGTAATATTAGTTGTTCATTAAAGGGCATTTCCGTACCCTATTTTTGTAACCACTCACTAATACATATATTATTGAATAGAGCAGTCACAGTGAGGTGAGTCTCAGTCATGACCTTCTGCAGCCCCTATTCTCTTCTCTTCTTTGTTATCTTCTTTCTCCTGTGCAGGTAAGTCTGAAGCTTCTTCCATCTAACAATTAATTCTCTAGCAATTTCGTCGGCAGTCAATTTATGGCATACACTGTGGAATAAAAAGTTTTTGTTCAGAAACTTAAAGGAATATGAGTGTCATATAACATGCTTAATACACTTTCTACAATGTGTTGGTGTTTTCTTTCCGCCACACCATTTTGTTGTGGTGTGTGTGGACAAGATATTCGATGACTTATTTGATTATCTTAGAGAAATTTAGTAAATTCCTTTGATAAATACTCTCCCCCACCATCACATTGGAAAAGATGAATTTTAAACAAGAATTGATTACAAACTAAAGCACAAAATAAGCAAAAAAGCTTGAACATCTCAGATTTATGTTTCATAAAATAAATCCAAGTGTATCTGGAATAACTATTCATAAATGTAACATAATAATGGTTGCCCGATAAAGAAGATTGTGAAACAGGTCCCCAAACCTTAGAATAAATAATTTCAAAAGGCGCATAAGCTCTTTGATTTATTGAGTGGAATGGAAGAACATGACTCTTACATAATTGGCAATTGGAACAAAGAGAAATATCAGACTCAACACTCAAACTAGACTGTAGAACAAGTCTTTCGAACACAAGTTTCTCAATAAACGAATAATTATAATGACCCAGACGACAATACTAGATCTCTGACTTATTACATAGAGATAGACTAAAACAATCTTTGAATGACACTGGCTGAGCTGGCTGTGAATTTGTCGAAGCATCACGAATAGGAGACTCCTTGAGGACATACATATTTGCATGTCGTTCTCCTTCAATGAGCATCTTCTTCATGAGAAAATCCTTGACACATATAGGAGTAAATTCGACAGAAAAATTAGTATCATCGACAAGTTTAGAAACAAAAACAATATTTTTGACAATACTGAGAGAATGATAAACATCAGATAAACGTAGAGAGAAATTAGGAAGTGAAATTGAAACATTTCCAACATGAGAGATAGGATGGAGAGCACAATCTCCAGTTTTAATACTAAATTTATCACAATAAAGAATGGGTTTCGAAATCTTACCAACATCACTTGTCACATGTGCAACAACCCTAGAGTTAATGTACCAAGTCCCCTACTAAGTCTTTTTCAAACTCAACCCTGAAAGAGAATAAATCAGGAGATTCTTCACATTATCCTTTTCATCATCTTTAGAGTCTTCTCTTGCTTTTCCTCTAATAGAAGATCCGACACCATTAAATTTGCCTTTGTTTTATGGATTATGTTAGTAATTTGCTTTAATGTGTTCCCTTTTATTATACTGAAAACATGTTTGCACATTTCTAGAATGTTGGTTCTCTGGGAATGAGTTAGGTAACATGTTGGGTGTGGGAAGCAATCCAGGACCTCCTTGATTGCTTCTTTCATATCCACTTCCTCCTCGAAAACCCCCACGTCCTCGGCCTGGCACAATTCATGTGACAAGTACATCATGATTGCTGGAATTTAGAGTCATCTCCTCACCTTTAATGGTGACTTCATACTGCAATAGTTTCGCACATAGATCTTCAAAACTAGGCAATGAAGAAAGACATATAAGGGAGGTGACCAACATGTGGTAGTCAGATCTAGGAGTGACAAAACCTGACACGACCCGCTAACCCGACCCGCCAACCCACCTCTTACGCGGGTTCGGGTTTGGCAAAAATGAACCCGTTTAATAAACGGGTAGATCCGCCTTACCCGTTTGTTAAACAGGTCGGGTTCGTGTTAGGGGTATGCCAACTCGCCAACTCGGCTGACCCGTTTAATAAACGGGTTAGGCGGGCGGGTCAACCCGCCAACCCGTTTACCCGACCCAACCAGTTTATTAAGCGGGTTGGTGGGTCGTGTCGGGTTACTCATTTAATAAACGGGTCGGTTCGGGTTGAGGTATGCTAACCCGCCAACCCGACCCGATTGCCACCCCTAGTCAGATCCAAGACTATTTAGTTCCTGTTGAACTTTTTCTTTGTCAAGAATGTCGTAACCCACCATGGCTAGTTGATCTGTGATACTCTTGACTTTGTTCATGTATTTTGTAACTAATAAATTCTCTTTCTTCAAGACCTGAAATTCTCTCTTTAAATACAAAATCCTAGCCTCTGAAATCTGTGAATAGGTCTGTGTCAATATTTACCACAGCTCCCTAGTCGAACATTCATCTAGAATGGCCACTAATATCTCTTGGGAGAGAGTAGATGTAATGTTGGCCACAATCGCCTGATCTTTTCTCCTCCATGTTAGAAACTTTGGATTATGAACTAATCTGTTGGAAACCTCCCCTTTATCATCTTGCTCCTCCTACAAGACAAACTCTGGTGGTGCATGAATTGTTTCATCAAGGTATCTAGAGAGATCCAAACTTCTAATAAAATGCAAAATTTGCCTCTTCCAGATCAAGTAATTCGAGTTGTTCAATTTTTCAGATATGACATGACCAAGAAAACTAGACAGAAGGGAAGGAAAATCCATGATGAAAGATGAACAAGAGTCGATGAAATGAAAGACAATAAATAGGAAAACATAGCAACCCAAGGGAACACTCAGTCCAGCAGTTTAATGGCCCAATAATACAAGCTCGCCCTCCTTTTTTTTAGGGTAAGAAAAGTCTTGCTGCAAGCAGTCAAAAATAATCAGCAACAATCCCTTGTGCTCTTGAAAAACAGGTCAGGATGGCAATCTGGTCGGATTCTAATTTGACAAGATTTGTCGTTAACGACAAAGGTGAGATAGATGCTAGGACAGAACACACCCATATCCACATCGTGTAAACATTTCTTAATATATTTTTAGATCTCACAACAATGACCAGAAATAATATTGGCGATATATGAGAGAGAAATCAAATATGATAAATGAAAGAAGCAAGGAAAAGGAGATCAAATCTGGCAAGGATTCAGATCAATCGACAATTCCAAATTAGGCATTATGCGAACAGATTTCAATCTGTTTCAAATAAAATTGGTCCTCACACAACTCTGACGTTCAGATCTGGAAGCAACAAGAATTTACGTTAAAGGAATAAGAAGAGGTCTTATACGTGGATCAGATCTGGAGTCAAGACCAAGATAAACTTAGGAGATTTATAAGTCAGCAGAGAGAAAAAATAAATTTGAATAAAAGAGAAGATAGATTTGAAGTCAACAAAAATCTTATTCAATCAGGAAAATAGAATTTGATTTTGAAGAGAGAAAGGGTCACGATAGCGCAAAGATAGATGTTGAGGAGGAAGAAGAGAAAAAATCACTATAACTTGTCAGATTGTTGGATCTCGAAGGACACATCCTCTGAAATCAGATTCACACACTTGGACGACGATCATACACAAACCTACTCTTATACCATGTGAGAAGTCATGCACCAGCATTCAGCCATTATAGAAGAGAAAGAAGATTGAGAGAAAGAGGGCCGGCAATGAGTAGTATGATTCCCTACTTGGGATCGTGCCTTATATTCCATAATATATACATGTTATAGGTTGGATTGGGTCTTTGTTACATCAGTCTAAACCCGATAACATTAATCATATAGAGAATACATAAAAACATTAAGTCAAGATCAACATCCATCAAACAATATACATAATAAACAACATACATTCTCATTAATATATATATAAGATTTTGAAAACCTCCCCAATGGAAAACCCTCCCAAACCTTTCAAATGGATGTTTTATTGGCTTTTTGTATTTTTTCCAAGATTTCGACCTTACAGATGTGATCCATATGCCCGTAAGAATCAGTTCTTGGAGCATTTGATTCCAATGCATGGATAGGTTTTTATAAGTTTCAAAAATCAACGGCATAAAATTTTCATAAATTTGTGAGGCTCCAAATATAAATTTTTCTATCCAAAAATTCATGATCTAAGTGTCGATTTCTAGTAAATCAATCATGCTGAACACATCTGTATGGTCAGAATTTTGAAAAGACTTTAAAACTTTTCCATTTGGTAGGTTTGAGACCGTTTTCATTCCTCTTTCACTCTCTCTCTCTTTATATATATATATATATATATATATATATATATATATATATATATATATATATGTACTTTGTTAAACATGAGATTGTGTTCTTGGTGTCAATTTTGTGGGCTCAGTGAAAAAAAAAAGTTAAAAACAACAAAATACTGGCAGCCACAATTCTCACAGGTCATGCTGGTCAACCTCGTTATGGTCTAGATAACTTAGATCATGAAAAATATGTACAATCCAAATCAAAGCTTAGTCCAAGGTTTCTAAGCAAACGTGTGCGGGATAATTCGCAAAACAACCCAAGCTGGACCCATTATTAGACGAACCGGGTTTCAATCCAATTTCTAAAAAATCAGGTCCTAAAACCTAAAATTTCCATTGGGAAGGTCAGGGTGGGTTTCCGTATATCATCTATTCTTTTGTAATTTTTAATTTTTTGTTAAAAGAACTGACGAATTCAAGGAAACCAATGAGAAATATTGTGAATATACGACATGCAACCCGACCCAACCCAGTCTGAATTAGGACCATGAGCGTAACAGGTGGGCCGCAGGCTTTGCATTAGAGCCAGGACCTACCCAAATTGGGCCTAGGCCTAGCCCGGTTATCGGGCTTGACCAGGCTAGGCCCGGTCAAACCCATCCACTAAATGGGCCAAGCTAAACTGGCCCGCCCATTGTCCAGCCCTACACGCAACGCAAGCAACAATTTTCGATGTTCTTATGCAGTAATTTTGTGTTTTACGTGAGCCAAGCACTTTGTTAAGTGCACGGCTCGAGTACTGAACCGACTCTCCAAGAACCCTCAATCTAACAATCACAATGGATCCCGTTTTGATCATGTTTTGAAAATATCATAAATTTTGTGGGGGTTTTCATTTTAAAATATTGCAGTAAAATTTGGTGATGTTTAGAAATGTAAGGTTCAAGGAAACATTGATTGTGGGCAGTATGTATATGTTTTTAAGCATTGAAAGGGCGAAAGTATAGGGTTCGATTTGGCACAAATTTCATATTTCTAATCATCAAAGCCAAGATCCGGTTAGAACACATTTTTTTCCAATGAATCTTTGAGTGTCAAAAAAAGAAAAATGAAACTCTGTTTCTTCAAAAAATATGCAAAATGGCTCTTTTTTTAGAACGTCATAACATGAAAATTTATATTAAAAAAGTTTTTTTCAAAACAACAAAGATATATATCCAGATTTACTTTTATGTACCAAATATAATTACATATATTTCAGATAATATATGTAATTATATATAAAATTTATTATATATGTATATATATATATATGCATGCCCCAGCAGACTCGTCCATGACTCGAATGGGTCAACTCGGAGACTCGGCCGAGTTTTGTACAAAATGAGTTTGTACTCATTTTTGACCCACTGAGCGATCCCGGCAAAGTCAACCGAGTCACTGGATTGACAGGAGAAGTTTTTAAACTATGCTATGTGGTACAATTTGGTCACAAGTCAAGTATATCTAGGTCAGCCCATATATGCTTTCATATCCAACTAAATCAATTTAACTTTGACTTATATATATATATGTGTGTGTGTGTGTGTGTGTGGAAACCTACCAAATAAAAAACGTAAAAGGCATTCCATAAAAGCAAGGACAACACTTTTTTCTCTTTAAAAGTAAGAAAAAGTAAAAGACATTCAAACCATTAAAATTTAGTAAAAGACAAAAAGCCTAAAAACTAATCTAGTAATTCTGCATAAAGTTTAGTGACGAGAGTATTTTCTATAAAAAAACAAGTGCTAAACAATATAACAAATGACAAGTCATAGTGAGAAAAGTTAAAAATTGCAAAACATCAGTAGTAAAAAACTTGCCAGAATTTGATTTTTTTTAAAAATCTCACATTTTTTTCGGCAAAATCTTGGCAATAAAATAAAAAAAATTTATAAGACAATATAAATAAAAAATATTTAAAAATAAAAACTACACTATTTTTGGCATGATAAAAGGTCATTAAAAGCATAAATATCATGTTTAAATCACGATATTTATGTTTTGACAAAGAAAATCATGATATTTTGAAAATATTTATAGAAAGTATCACTTTAAACTTTCAAGTAATTTATCATGACATTATCACAAGATTTTTCATAAATTTCGCTATATATGACACTAAAAACTCAACCTTCAGCAATAACCTTTGTCATTTTCAAAATCTTACAACTAAAAAAAAAAATTGCTCCACAACTACCCTTGCTTCTTTCTTTATAAGTAGTGTAGAAAATGAGGCTGGAATCCATTTCAGGTGGAGAATGGGGCCTTGGAGAAAATGACACCTTGTTGTATGGCTCACTCCCAAGCCTTTTAAACTAGAGTTGGTAAATGAGCTAACCTTGAAGTTTAAGTTAAGCCCATTCTTGTTGAGCATGAGCTGACTTATTTATAGAAAAAATACATTGTTTCAGAGCTAGTAGTAATAGGATCACTAAAAGGTTATATTATTTTACAAATTGTAAGCAACAAGATTTTATCCCTAAGCCGAATGCTTGCAAGCCAAATATTTCAATATTTTGTTCTACATTATATTATATGATGTAAAATATATCTACACAATTTGTTATTACTTATCGAGCCTATACACCCTGAATTGAGCCAAACACTTTCAGCTTACCAAACCTACTTTAAGAGTTTGAATGAGTTGTTTACAAGCAAAATCATGGGTGGCTTGGTTTGTTTCCAAGCCCTAGTTAAGACCTCCTCGCCATCTCTATCACCTACCCGGGAGTCTGCTGCTTCCACCTTGCAGCAAGGGATTCATACTCTTGGTATCGAACTCTCGAGGTCCTTAAGCAAAAAATGTCATAAGCTCACACACCTAGCCAGTGTTTGGAGTAGGAGTGTCAATGAGTCAGGTTTGGTTCGAACCCAGGTGGAACCAGACTTGGCTCCGATTTTTGGACATGGTATGGGGTCTGGATCTGGGTTTAATCGGACCCACCATAAGAGAAATCATACCCGGAACCGGTAAGAACTACATGAACCATAACCAATAAAACAATATTTTTTATCATTTTTATAATGAAAATTTGTGGGTCTTAATCAGGACTTGGGACGGGCCCAAGTCTAGTATAAAATTTCACAAACTATACCCGGGTCCGTGTATTAATTGAACCTTTGGGTCTGAACCCAGATCTTAATCGGGTCTTCTTATTTATCACCATACCCGGACCCTATAGGGTTTGGTCCGGGTCGGATCCGGGTAACCCAGTCCCATTGACACCCCTAGTTTGGAGCCTTTGTAGACAACTTGTAAGAATGATGATGAAGAAACATCCCACAATATATTAGTACATATCCACTTATCTACCAAACCATCATAACAACCCCATATAATAGAAAATTAGAACCATTTGATTGTTTATTACATGATCATGTTCATGAATAGTTTAAGAGCACAAATATCACAAATTCGTGAACACAATCACGGTTTACGTGACATGCAACCATACTTAAATATTGATCTCCATGGTTCAAAGATGAATGGTCCATACTGTAGGCTCATCCAAGGCATTTGACCAATTCAAGGTTGGTGCCAATATCAAATTTTGCACCCTCAATCATGTGTGAGAAACATACAATGGAGAAATGCTTGAGCATAGTTGGAAATAAGTGAGACGACAAATTTTAGTAAAAAAATGAAAATGTTTAAAAATGTTTCTTCAAAATATGTGAAAAGGGAGTCATAAAAATTGAATTACAAAAAATTTGCCACATGATGTATACATATTCAATTCAGCTTTAATCATACACACACATTTATATATAAACATAAGGTAATACATCCATGCTAAATGGGCATGGTGATAAAATGAAACATCACTACAAGAAATTTGATTATTACTGACAGCTTTTATGCCAGTAAAAGTCTTTACTGGCGCAATCGCTGCGTCAGCAACAGCTTTGCCAATAAAGGTTTTACTGGTGCAACTTCCATTCGACAGTGATAAAAGTTTTCACTGGCGCAATAAAACTTTTCACAGGCGCAAACTAGGCGCCAGTGAAAATCTGCTTCAATGTTTAAAATGAATTTACTGGCGCTACTTTAGCACCAGTAAAAAACTTTTACAAGTATCAAATATAAAAAAATGGAAACTGAAATCAAAGGGAAAATGTTTACTTGATCGGTGACAGATTTTCATTTACTAGTGCAATGAGAAAGAAGGAAGCTCATTAGGTGGAAAAACTCCATTTGCAAATCAGGTCTAGCCTGTAAGTGATGTACATAATTTTTTGGTCAAATTCTTCAGCTTTTGAGACCTTTAACAAATTAAAAGGAAAGCTTACAAGCATAGTTTGTAGAAGCATTATATTCATAAGAGCCAGGTTATTTAGCACCTTCAATACTGCAGTAGCTACATCTTCAAAATTATATGGGAGGATATAATAACCCTGTAAAGTTAACATACAATATGAGCAGAACCTGAAAAACCTTTGTAAAACCACCACCCACAATTTAGTAGGGGGGTGTAGAATTAAAAAAAAGAAAGAAAAGAGAAAAGGGAGTCATAAAAATGGAATTACAAAAAAATTGCCACGTGATGTATACATATTTAATTCACCTTTAGTCACACACACACACACACACACACACACACATATATATATATAGGGTAATTCATCTATGCTAAATGTGCACGGTGCGAAAATGAAACATCACTACAAGAAATTCGATTATTACTGGCACAATTGTTGTGACAGTAGATGCACCATTAAAAGCTTTGCCGGTAAAGGTTTTACTGGTGCAATTTAAGTTCGCCAGTGAAAAGAGTTTTCACTGGCGAAATTAAACTTTTCACTGCCGCAAACTAAGCGCCAGTAAAAATCTACAATGGCTTTACTGGCGCTAAATTAGCGCCTGTAAAAAACTTTTACAAGTGTCAAATATATATAAAAAAAACTAAAATCAAAGGGAAAATGATTACCTGATCAGTGACAGTTTTCCATTTACTATTGCAATGAGAAAGAAGGAAGCTCATTATGTGGAAAAACTCCATTTGCAAATCAGGTCTAGCTTGTAAGTGACGCACATAATTTTTTGGTCAAATTCTTTAGCTTTATGTATTTACAGCATAATAATAAAATGGGACTGGACAAATATCGAGTCCTTTATCAAATTAAAAGGAAAGATTACAGGCATAGTTTGTAGAAGCATTGTATCCTAAGAGCCAGGTTATTTAGCACCTTCAATACTGCAGTAGCTACTTCAAAATTTGATGGGAGGATATAAGAGCCCTGAAAAAGTTAACATACAATATGAACTGAACTTCAAAAACCTTACCATGGAAATTTCAGCAATCAAGATTATGATAGTATTCTTGTTTGAATCACAAATTGCAATGATCCTAATTATTAAGAAGAGCATCACATGTCTTATATCAATGCCAAAAAGAATGCACAAACTTGCATATTCACAGTGGAAAGATGCCCCCATATCATGATGGTGCATGCTATAAGCAAAACTTGAGACTTTTCAATATCTAAAATGAATTAGGCATTAATCACTAGCTTTCTATCATGCACATTGTGAAGATAGTCATCAGAAACTGTCTGGTACATTAAACCAACTATAGACCACAACCAAGGTAAACATATTGAATGGCAGATAATAACAGGAACCAGACAATTCAAATGATCACTTAACCAAATCATAACCATTTGATTGTTACAATAGTTGAGAAAAAGCAGAATCATATATCATTATTTAGCCGTGAGAATGTTTACCAGTTCAAATGACAATCTGTTATTTGCCTCACTATGCAAATAATTGTTAAATATGTCCAGAAGTACTGTGAAGCACATCATATAAATAACTCCCATCATCCGAACAGTCATACACAGAGTAAAAAATATATGCAGCAAAAATAAAAACTAATTGAAGAGGCAGAAACTGTTAAATTTGACTCACAAAGTTGTCCACTAGAGTCCATGTTGCACAAGCAGCATGCACCTTCGATATTCTCCGCACAAAAACTAGAGAGCCCCTCATTTGCTAATGCATAGGTTCAACTCTAGAACACAATCAGACAAGTCATAACAAGAAACCAAGTGCAAAGCATACACCCAACTAATTAAGACTGGGCTCTGCCCCAAACAATCTGCTACACAAAGCGCATCCAATTTCATAGTGGATATGGGTACACAAGGTGTTGGTAGCACTCTGTTAAAAGGAAGGAAAAAAAAGAAAAAGCAAACAAAACATATCACAGTAAACAGTCCACACAAACATAAAACAAGCATGTGTTCCAAACCAATTTATGGATAAAAAGAGAGTACATCCAACACCAACTTCAGAATGCATTGGGTCTTCTGTAGTTTTCTCGTAACAACAGATGGTCGTTAAGTACAATTGACAAAAGCAAGAATGAGAACTCCATCAAGGATGAGAAACCACCAATTGAGAAACTTGTGGAGTGATAAAAATCTATACTGGAAATAGTTTGACCAAAAATACTGTTGCTCCGTATCGTTGTTAAATTACACAAAATCCCAACAGAAGAGGATGAAACCTGAGAAGGCTTACAACAAAAGCATTAATACAAACCATAAAGCAGGAACAAAAGCCCATGGAATGAGGACAATAAACAAAAAGGATCAGCCAGAAACCTGCCTATCCACAAAACAACACACGCACAGAAAAAAAAAGTTTTGAAATTATGAAGCTCTTCATCTACTGGTGCTTAATAGTGTAAAACTCAAGTAGGATAAAGCAGCTAGTCAGGATATAGAGTCTGTGACTACCTGACTGGCACAGGGAGGTGTGTATGTGTGCATGCGCGTGTGTAAACACCCCAAATTTTTCACATCCATTCTCAAACAACCCTCTTCGTGCAGTGCCAACCCTGTCAGGTCAGTGTAGGAGTCAAACCCTGAGTCAGTTTCATAAAATCACCATTTTACCCATTTTCATTAGGAAAATTACCATTTTACCCCTAGGTCATCCCGGACCCCAGTCAGTCGGAGTCAACCAAGCTCATTGGTCAGTTCAAGACAGTTAGAATATCAGTCATCTCAAGCTCATCTGAGCTCATAAAGAATAAACCATTTTCATTTCTGACCATTCCTGCCAAAATGGGATCATTTCTTCATAAATAAGCTTATTTCTCACTCAAATTCAAGCCAATTGTCTCTGAGTCAGTCATTCATAGTCAATCATATTCCTCGAAGTCTAACTTGAGCTCACCAGGAGTTCAAGCGCTCCAGTTTCAGTTCAAAACCATTTCTAAGTGTCCAGGAGCCCATTTCAGTCCATTTCAGCTCTTTTAGCTGAAATTGAGCCGAGTTTAGTCAGTTGAGCTAGTGTTTGAGCCTCGATTTTAGTTTACCTCAGTATTACTGACCTTTGTTTCAGCTCAAACCCAGTTCAAGTTCGTAATTCACTTCATTCTAATGATCATTCCATACCATTTCTCTAAAAATGGCAGCTTTTCTTGATAATTCAGTTGGAAAGGTCAGTTGAGTCAGTGTCTAGTGGGTTTAGTTGAGTTCTGAAACTCTAAAACCCAGCTCAATCTAGATCATATCAGTTCAATCCAGCTCGAACCCCAATTTTCAGTGTCACTCTTACCCAGTAGAGTCCCGAAAACCATTTCTTGAGCTATTTTGCAAATTTTATCAATTTTAATGCTTTTTAAACTGGTACAACTGCCAATCGAGGTCTAACATCTAAAATTTTTCATTCAGGGTCTGCATTTCGCATGCCATTTCTCATCATTTCATATCATTTCTTAGCATTTCATAACATTTCATCACATTTTATTTCATTTTCGAAGTCCAGAACTCCAGTTTTATAAATTTCAATCCAGATTGAGTTTTAAAAGTTTTCAAAAATCAATTTCAAACCCTGGGTTTCCAAAATTGACATTTGTACCCCCAGGAGTCTAAATTTGGAAATATTTTCTCAAGAAAAATAATCTGGATTTATTTCAAACTCAAAATTTTAAATTCTACACTGGATTTGCTTCGCAACGGGGTATTGAACTTCAAAATCCGAGCTCGTTTAAAAAAACTACCAAAAATAGCTCATTTTGTCTGAAAATAGATTTGAAAGCATTTTCTCGAAAAAAACAATCTGGATTTCTTTCAAAATTACATTTTTAAATTCTACACTGGATTTGCTTCGCAACGGGGTATTGAACTTCAAAATCCGAGCTCGTTTCAAAAACTGCCAAAAATAGTTCGTTTTGTTTGAAAATAGATTTGGAAGCATTTTCTCAAGAAAAATAATCTGGATTTCTTTCAAAATTACATATTTAAATTCTACACTGGATTTGCTTCGCAACGGAGTATTGAACTTCAAAATCCGAGCTTGTTTCAAAAACTACCAAAAATAGCTCGTTTCGTCTTGAAATTTTTTTGAAAAGACTATTTTACCCCTCTAATCGTCAAAATAAATTTCAAAAGTAGAATTTGGACCCGCTCTTTGATGGCCCACTCATTTACATTTCTGTTTTATTAAAAAAAATATTCTTTTATTCCTTTCAATTTTCTTTTATTTGTTCAATTTTTTTTATTTATTTATTTATTTTGCATTTTAGAGAGGTGGGACCCACAAGGTGATCACCCAAACCTCCAGCCTTCTCTCCTTTCCTTCTTTTCCTTTTTCTTTTTCTTTTTCCCTTTCTCTTTCCCTTTCTTCTTCCTTTCTTTCCTTTTTTTTTTCTTCTTTCTTCCCTTTCTTTTCTTCCATTTCTTTTCTTCTTCCCTTTCTTCCTTCCTTCCTTCTTTTTTTTCCCTGGCCATTCACGTAAGGCTGCCCACAAAGGTCATTGATTATTATGAGAAACTTAGGTTTTAATTTTATTAAAACCTAAGTTATCAAAAGGGAAAAAAGGGGAACCTACGGCTCCCCAATTGAACGCCCATCTCTCTCTCTCTCTCTCTCTCTCTCTCTCTCTCTCTCTCTCTCTCTCTCACATTAACTCTCCCTTTTCCCAAGTCTCTGGTTCTCTCTTAGCAGCTGCCCATCCTTTTCTTCCAGCTGCAGCCATCAACTACAGCTGCAGCCATCAACTTGGTGGAACTCATCTCCAACGAAGGCACCATATGCCCAGCCCTCTTGGGCCAACAGGTTCAGCCATCTCAAGCTCCAACCACCTTCCACTGGGTCCAGCCTTCACCTCCAACCTTGGATCACCACCTTCACCAGCGGGACCTCCTTCCTCCAGCCAGCACCTTCATCGCAGCCGCTTCAGTGCCACCACAGCACTCCTTCCATCATCTTCAAGCTTGAAGCACACCTCCAGCCATTGCCATCCACCATATGCCATTGCTTCCAAACTTCCACCAGCCGGCAGCTACTCCCCTCTTGGTGATAGTCGCCACAACAGCTCATCACCTTCCTCTGTTGGCGGCAGCACAGCAGCAACTTCCACCTTCAACATCAGCAGGAGACCTTTAAGACCTTCCTTGGTAGCACTCCCCATTCGATTGTAGCAGCAAGGTTGCAGCCACCATAGCCGCCCTCCTCAAGCCAGTCCAAGTGAGCCCAAGGTGATACCTTTCGCACCTTTCCTCTTCTTTTCCCTATGGAGCTACTATATGAATCCAGTTTAAGACTGGATTCGCATGGTTAGAATGCTATATTTCATGAAACTTCAACAAGATGGCTACGATTAAGAATAAGGAAGGAGGATCCATCCGAATGCATGGATCGGATTCTCCCTTCCCATAGCTAAAAAAAAATGAGGATGATTCTTATGCCTCCTGTTTATTTTCGTTGTTCTTTCTATTGTTTTCGTGTAGACGGCATGTTCTAGGAACTATACATAGCTCGTTTAGTTGTTTTACATGCATTCCAAAAGCTTGATTAATGTCTTCCTATATAGTTCATATGTTTGATTTTGAGCATGTAGACCAGCCATCATTTCATGATTATATTCTCTTTAATAAATCTCAAAAATTTTATGGTAAGTGAATATATTTGTTCATGATTCCCTGTAAAAAATTTGGATCCATTTGAGTTTTATAACTGCATCAAATAAATCATATTCTGCAGTGGGTTTTGAACCCTCCAGAAATTCTGGTTTATGCTTTAGCAGACAAGAACCTCCGGCACCACCCTTGTGGGAGATCTGGATCGTCCTCCAAAAATCACAGTGGATTCATAATTGAATCTACTGATGATCTGAAAATTTTTAAGTTTTTCCAGTTAGTTTCACTCTATAAAAATCGGATTTCCCAGACCCCTGGGAAAATCTTGATTTTCTTTTGTTAGGGTACAGACAGACCCTAATGCACCAAGTCGGTTCAATCTGTAGCCTGTCTAAAAAAACTTTCAACATGAAAGTTGTTCCTAACATAATTTTCAGTCATTTCCCAAAATTTGGGAATTTTTGAATCTGTTTCATTATTTTCCCAGATTTTACCTTTCTGTCTAACAGATTCCAATGTCCAGAAATCTCAGAGATTTAGGTCTCTGATAACAGTATGGCCTTTTCCAAACCATAACCCGAATCCTAATGGTTTCAAAAGATCAAATCTTCCTTTTATTGTTAGGGACATTTTCTCATAATTTCAGCCTTTTTCCCATTTGTCTTTCATTTTGCCCATGTTTTCTACCGAAACCTGTCTGTTTCCCCTAAATCCTAGAGTCGCCGGATTCCGATCCAACTTGCCGGAGTGGCACAGCTCCGACCATAGGTCAAAACCAGAAAGTGTAAAAAGCCAAAATCATTTACTTACTGTCCTCTGTCATCCCATAAAATTTGGGAAATTTTTATGGAAATTTGATATCCTAAATCCCCTTTAGAATCAACATTTTAGGCAAAAATCACAAAATTTAAGGTTTTTATTTGAATTTCCAACTTTAAAAAAACAAAAAAAATAGATTTTCGAGCTCCATTATGTTTCTAGGGTTATTTTAAGTGTCCATGCTAAATTTGGTTTAATTCTAAGTCCATTTGCTCCATGTGTTAGTTTATCTTTAAATTCAGAAGCGAAAATCAGGTTAAATTCGATGTTTTATGATATTTTTGCCATTTTAGGGTTTTTATCATGTACATAAGCATGTAGAATTATATTAGGGTTAATTTTAATCTCATTTGCATTTCATATTTTCCCATTTTGCAAAATTTATTTCAGAAAACCCTGGTTTCAAGGCCATAGTCTTGTTATCGGGGGTATTTTGGTCATTTTGACCTAAATTTCGAAATTTCAAATTCTAATTTCATAAATTTTCATTCATATCATCATATTTCATCATATTGTATTTGATTTATTTCATTTGATTTTCAAAATTCCAAAATTTACAAAATTTCTTTCAAAAAACCCTGATTTCAAGGTCATCAGGGGTATTTTGGTCATTTTGACCCCAATTTCGAGTTTTCAAGTTTATTTTCGAAATTTATTCATTATTTATTATGTTTATATCAAAGGGGGTATGATATTGGGTTTATATCTGAATAATATCTGATAATTTCCCATATTTTCGGATAAATTCAGAAAAACCTACATTTTTGTGCTAACCTTGTTTTCTAATTTTGCAGGAACATTCAAGAAGAAGACTTAGCTTTTATTTATTTATTTTTTTCAATTCAATGTAACCTCAAATGTAATAATTTGGAATAAGAGTTACTTTTCTGCTTAGAATAGGGTTGCATTGCATATAGTTTAATTTATGCAAATTTCAATATGTGATGTATGATTCATGCACATTATTTCAAATTCACTATGGTTTACACAAATGGCACGTGCACAAGCTCTTATGGAGTTTATAAACTCGGTGGGATTCGTATTTATGGTCATAGTCAGAATACGAAGAAAACCAAGATTTATGATCTTTATATTAGCCACATTCAGCCTACACACTTAGGCTAACTTCAAAAATGCACTGCATTTTTTTAAAACTTCAAAAGGATTTCTCAATTCCTCAATGAAATTCCCTTTTCAAATTCATATTCATTCATTCATAATTATTCAAATTGCATTGTTTTCAAATTCATTTTCCAATTTCAATTTAAAAAAAAATCAGTTTTCTAAAGAATTTCCAAGTCTTTCTCAGGATCTGATTTTCTCAAAATCCTAAGTTTTCAAATGACATTTCAAAACATTTCCCAAGTTCAAATCAAGATTTTCCTATGTTTTCAAATTCTCAAATTTCAAAATCCCAAGTTTTCAGAAATCGATTTTCTCATATTTTCCAGTTTTCCTGAGAATTCATTTTCCATTTCAAAAGTCATTTTCCAATGAATTTCTTAGATTTTCTCATAATTCTCAAATCCATTTTCTCAGAAAAGCAATTCCAAATTTCAAAATTGATTTTCTAAAGTTCAAATTTTCCTGAGAAATCACTTTCCAATGCAAATTTCTGATTTCCAATAAAATTCAATGATTTTCCCAGGAATTCCATTTTCAAGCATTTTCCAGTCCTTTTTTTAATGTATTTCAATTTTCCAAAGCAAACATCATATTTTCTCAAACTTGCATTTTTCAAAATTCCATAGTACAAGCCTGATTCTTTGTGCATTCTAGGAAAAATAGAGCATAATTTAGATATTTGAGTCAAGTTAAAGCACGTAATTGATCCTTGGTTCAATTACCCCTGGTAAAGGTGTCAGAAACGGTTGAATCTCGTACCGACAGGCGGATCCCATTCCACAGAATTTTCCCGCAAATTTTCAAAACGGAGGCGAGTAATTTTCAAAACCATTTTCAAAATGGTGGTCGAGTTTGACTCGCAAAATTCGTTTTCTCTCGCAAGGGAGGGAGAAAATTTTTGCGATGATAACAGCATGTAGGATCTTGTCAACTTGCAAAAGTTATAGCAGATCTTAACAAGTTTACCGACTTTAATTAATGTAAGAAAATTACAGAGCTTCATTTTCAATTGCACCAAGGGTATTTTTTAGTGTTAAATAAAGTATGATTGGACTTAAACAGTTTGAAATCTAGACCAAGGAATCATAACAAAAAACCATAGTTGCTTGCCTACAAATTTATAAACATAGATCTGGTTGTGATATCCAAGACAAAGCATTACATCAAAATTTTGAATTTGTTGCTAGTATACAAATTTGGTGATCTTGTTGATGCCTGATATAAGCCAACCAGATTGTGATTAAAATAATGTTTTCAATCTGTTACCCTCATGTTATTTGTAATAGTCTGAAGCTCACAATCTAGTACAACCTTTGGACG
This sequence comes from Nuphar pumila, assembly GCF_984573655.1. Lineage (NCBI taxonomy): Eukaryota > Viridiplantae > Streptophyta > Magnoliopsida > Nymphaeales > Nymphaeaceae > Nuphar > Nuphar pumila. The sequence goes on along the minus strand of NC_143257.1, from coordinate 123,738,638 downwards.
CAAAAGCCTTTTGAAACAAGGATATGCCTCCTAAATCCAGTTAAGCATGCCAAAATGAAATCAAGATAAAGAAATCATAAAAGATGAAAATGCCATTGCATAACAGAAGGCCCTAAAAATAACAACCTGAGTGTAGTTCCGTTAATTCTAGAAGGCAATTACTAAGGGGAATCCTCTTGATGCATGCTTTCCCTGGAAAAATAGTAAGAATAACGAGTTATAACAATAATTATCTCCATATATCATGGTAATTGAGTTATGAGATTTTAATACGTGCAAGAAAAAAAAATCTGACCCTCCCCTTCCCCATCCCAACATCCAAAAACAGCACTGAATATTATGACATAAATCACTGCACCAGCACAAAAGACAAAGTACGAAATCCATACCCCCCAAAAAAACCATCATCACTACAGGAAATGGTGTACCTTGGTCTATGCTATGATGTTGGAAAAAGAGAAAGGAAACGAGAAGAGGAAGAAGAAGCAGAAATTGAGGAATAAGAAGAGAAAGAAGACGAGAGAAAGATACCTCAACAACGTCGGAACATGGTTGTCGTCACTGTGAATGCCGGAAAATGGCTGCCGGAGGTGTGGTGGATGTGCGACAGGGGTGAAAGAGGAGGTGGAGCGCGGGTTTAGGGTTTGGCAAGAGAGAGAGAGAGAGAGAGAGAGAGAGAGATGGGGCAAATCGGAGTCCTGTGCTAACAATAAACATAAAGCGAAAATAAACCGTGAAAATGCTCGCACCAAAAGGAAACAAAAGCGTAGGCATCCGATTCAATGTAGCTCATTATCAAAACAAGAAATGCAAAGAGAAACAAGAAAAAGAGCGCACAACTACAACATACCATGAAATAAAACAATGGAGCCCTAAATCCTAATTCCGACGGTAGACTCTCCAATCGTCGAGGAAGAACGCCGATAGACGATCAGACGATCGATCAGTCGTCGGGAAGAAGAAATCGCACATTAAGCCTAGTCTGAGAGTGGAAAAAAGCTCTATTGAGGAAGACGATCAGCCGAATAGAACGCAGAAACTACGGGCGATCGAAGCCTCCACCATCTCTGCATCCTTTTTCCTTGGTGCTGGGGTTGCAGAGAGGGAAAGAGAGGGGAGATCGAGAGAGAGAGAGAGAGGCACACCTGTGAGGGTTGGGGACTCCGGCGGTGCTCGGCTCCTCCGACGAAACTCGGCTCAGGCTGGTGGAAAACAAGAGGGGGAGAGAGAGTTCAAAGAGGGAGGGGGCAGAGAAAGAGAGGGTTCGATGGGAAAAGTGACACCACAAGAAGAGGGGGAAAAAAAGAAGATTCAAGACCGTGGATTTTCACTGACGCGAGTGTGGATTTTCACTGACGCAACAAAATATTGCACCAGTTCATGACATTGCAATACGTACGTCAGTAAAGCCTTGATTTCTTGTTGTGCATGCTATTAGATTTTCAAGATTGCTTCAAATTTTTTATCATACAGATGTGACATATATACTCATTTTTACATAAAGAAGTTCTTGAAGTATTTGATTGGGATGCATGGATAGCTCAAATCAACAACCTACAATATTCATAAAATTTTAAGTCTCAAAATATCATTTTTCAATCCAAAATGCATGATCCAAGTGTTGATTTCTAGTAAATCAAACATCTGTATTGCCACACCTTTGAAAACCCACTGAAAATCTAATAAAATGATTCATTAGCATTGTGTTATATTTAGCATCGGATGTATTGCCCTACATATGTGTGATTTTTTTTTTAAATAAAGGTATAAGAAATATGGGATTCAAGCTTAAGATTCGATAAATAGAAACCATTATAGAATTTTATTGAAAAGTATTTCTTCTAAATATGATGTTTCATGTTTTAAATGTTTCTTTTAAGAAAATGAGTTCTTCTTTTTTTTCCTAGCTGTAGTTTAAAAAGGTAATAGTTTCCTTTGTTTTTTTTGTTTTCAAAGATTTATTTAAAATATGCATGATAAAGAAACTTTTGCTAACTATGCATAAGATCCAGTATAGCACACTATTATTTTCACTTTTTTTTGTATATCTGACTTTATTATAATGTGATGTACATAGTTTTTTTCTTCAATAGAAAACATGTTTCAAATGATGTATTTGCAACATGTAAGTTTCTCAAGGTATTTAAAAATCAACAACCCCATAAAATATTTTTCATAAAGGATATGATCGCGGTGCATCTATATGATAAAACTAACAAGCCATGATGAACACAATTATAAGGTTAAATTGAGTGGGTATAACATGTACTTATGATTTTTCAACTAGATTATATATATAGGGTAATGCATCCATGCTTATTTTTATCATTCCAGGAAAACTGGTACCTTCATAACCATTGATTTTGGATCATCGAAAAAACCTGTATACAGATCAGATTTCGGTGATCCAAAAGCTAGTTCCTACTAAAGAAAACCTATAGATCACATCTACGGTGTTAGACGTGAAAAAATACTTAAAACTACTATTTTTTTAATGAGCCTAATGAGACCTAACAAAAAAAGGGCTTAAGAAATATATATATATATATATATATATATATATATATATATATATATATATATAGAGAGAGAGAGAGAGAGAGAGAGTGTTGAAGTTGTTGAAGGCTTAAGCATTTAAAGTCTTCATGCACCAGCGCCACCTTGCCCCGCATGGCAAACTAGTGGGGCCCAGTTTTCGTTACACTTTTGATTACGTCCTTGGCATTATTTATCATAAAAAATTGTTCATGAGTGTGCTTTTTTGCGGGGTCCACAATGACAAAACAAAATGGGGCTCCGCTTTTTGCACAGAAAGGGCCCCATATTCAATGCTAAACCCCCTTTCAGTGAAAAGCATTCCCGTGGGGGTCAGATTCTTTTTCCGTGGAAGAGGTGTCCCAACTTCCTCTTGCACATTATGCAAACACAACCTAAGCGCAAAAGAGAGCTTCTTTTCTCGTAATGGTAACGGGTAAGATCTTGTGGTTGCCGTTTAAAAACAGAGTGCATGTAGGCAAATTACAAAATCCGCTTTTGCTTTTCTCAAAAATATCTTAAGAAAATAACGGCCTATTTAAATCATAAAAATATATAACAACTCATATGAAACATAAGAAAAAACATTAAATAGATAAAATGTAAATATTAAGTTAATAGTGTGATAATATTGCAAGAAAAACACAACATTCTTAAAATAGTTGATGTTTCTAAAATACATGTTTTCAGAATTATATTGAATTTCACAAATCTCATGATAAAACTTTAAAAAATGGCCAATATTTATGATTATGCTCAAGACTGTGGCTGGATAGGTTTGGCTCATACCGGGGATTGGGCCCAACCGGGATCAATTGGGATTAGTCAATTGGTCCTTAAGGGCTAGCTTGGGTGCTAAAAAGCTTGTTCTAGAGAACCTAGTCTTGATTGGTGTTTCTTTCATGCATTTTCCTATGAAAGAAACTCTTTTCACATGAAATATTGTCTATTTCTTAGAGATCAAAAAACCCATGTCCATGAGAAATATGTAGTGGGACTCACATAATAAATGCAAAAAGCACTTTCATTTTCAAAATGACTCTTTCAAAGAAAAGAGGCTTTCCTGAGTTTTTCCATAGAACTTTGGGTTCAAGAATGTATCATAATGACTTGAGGTGGAATCCCATGTGGTAAGCAGGATCATGTGTCAAGTTGAAGACCCATGATCGAATCTCTCTGACACATGGGGCAGTTGTTATTTTGGTAGGGGTCCGCCTAACCCTAGTTTGCCTTTCAAAAAAATATCTCATTATTCAATTTTATATATACATGATTTTTTGTGAATACTTCCATGTACTCAATCAGCAGGTAATTAGGTATGTCAATAAGTACGGTTTCTGTCCCGTCATGGTGCAACCAAACCCACCCAAGCAACAATCACTCACACTACAACAAAGTAGTAGATTAGCGACGACCACATTCCGTCGCTAACCATGTTAGCGACGGATTAGCGACAGCGAGGCGACGGTATGCTTACGTCGCGAATATTTCGACGCTAACTGGCGACGGAATTATTCCGTCGCCAGGTCCGTCGCTAAGTGCGACGGAATAACGAGCGCTATATTCCGTCGCCAATCCGCCGGTACTAAACGGCGACCACGGCTTTGCGACGGATTTACTTCCGTCGCTATGTCGTCGCTAGATTAATATGAATAGCGACGGATGGTTCCGTCGCTAATCCGTCGCAAACACGAAAAAAAATTTAAAAAAATTTATTTGAAAATTAATTACCGAGAACTGTACAATTTCTATTTCCTGTACAATTTATATTTCCTGTAAATAAAAAACAAACCACACAAAAAAATTCATATAACAAGTATCTACAACAATTAATCGTTCCACCTTAAAATTAAGAAGTTTAATTATTTACAATTCAACAATTACAATTAGGAAAAATAAAAAAAAATAAAACTTCTTCAACACAGTCCTCTAATCATCGCCAAGATTTTGTGCGTCTTCTTGTTCATTGTCTTTATCTGTCCCTTCAGCTCCACTACCCTGATTATCGCTAGCAGCCTACACAAGAAAAGAACAGTCAGTATTGATAAACAAAATATAATGAAATAAATTACACACTATATGTGATTCTATCATGTGCTCATGTGTGATCTAAGGCAATAAAAAAACTCTATATGTGATTCTATCATGCTCATATGTGCGCTAAGGCAGTCAAAAAATTGAATATGTGATTATAGCATGTTCATATGTGTTCTAAGGCATCTAAAAAAACTCTATATGTGATTCTACCATGCTCAGATGTGCTTTAAGGCAGGCAAAAAACTATATATGTGATTCGATCATGCTCGTATGTGTGCTAAGGCAGTCAAAAAATTGAATATGTGAATATAGCATGCTCATATGTGCTCTAAGGCAGGCAAAGCAACTTTATATGTGATTCTATCATGCTCATATGTGTGCTAAGGCAGTAAAAAAATTGAATATGTGATTATAGCATGTTCATATGTGTTCTAAGGCATCTAGAAAAACTCTATATGTGATTCTACCATGCTCAGATGTGCTTTAAGATAGTCAAAAAAACTATATATGTGATTATACCTGAGAGGAACCTGGAATCGAAGATCCCCTATCCTGAACAGCGGCCTTGATCTCATTTCGGAGAAAGGGGGCGACGGTGTATTGGAAGTAGTTATTCAGTGATTTATTAATGATCTCGCGTACATCATCACCGGAAAGAATAGTCGGCTGCTTGGAGCTTATGTCGGCGCAAGAAGTCGGTGAGCCGTAACTGGAAGAACCAATAACTGGTGAAGTGTTCATATTACTCCCAAACCCGAACACGCGACCTTTTTTGGGTTCACCTGCTGCAGTCACCCATGCTGTAGGATCAAATGATGGATGCTGAGTAGCGTCTTCGCCATATCGCTCTACCATCTGTTGCTCATATGACTCCTACAAAATAATGTTTAAAGTATTCATCAATAATTAATGATAACATTATGATAACTTGCATATATATTGCAATGATTATTAATAGAATTAATACATACCGTTGTCGTTCTCGCCTTCTCTGATACGAAGACTCCCGTGGTCTTCCGTTTATGTGTTTCTACAAACACATCCTTATATGGTACACTGCCTCCTTTTTCTGCTTCCTGCGAAGTTAAATGACAAAAGATTTAGTACACAAGTTTGCAACAATACTTATAAAATTAATATTATATATTGATGAGTTACCATTTTCTTTAGGTGGCTCCCAAATGTCTTAGATCCACATGTGTGTAGATGGGCTTCGGGCATCTTCGATCGATTTTGTGAAGCCTTCGCAGAGCGATTTTTAAATGCATCTCCCGCCCACTTATCGCACATTTCATCCCAGTAATCTCTCCCGATAGTAATAGGACCATGGCCCTTCCACAGTAATGGATCATCTACTACGCCAGATGCTTTTTTTGCTGCAGTCTTCATAGTGTGCAGCATGTCTGCAAATCGATTGGCAGCCACCTTCTGCCACACCTTCCTTGCATCATTTTCTTCCACCGTAGTTGCGAAGCGATTCGAAGCCTACAAATAATTTCAGAAAGTTAGTAGACATTGCTTAAATAAATTAAATATGAAACACATTAACTATGGGGAACAACTATATACCATGAATGAGGACCACAATCTGTCTAACACCTCCTTTGGGTACTCTTTCCATTGAGCAACTGGTCCTGGTAGATGTTGAAGAAGTGAATTCTTAATCTCCCAAGAATATACATTTCAAATTTTAAATATCTGCCATTAAAGAGACAAATATAAAAAAAACATATACCTTTCAAATGGGTACATCCATCGATATTGCACAGGGCCACCAACCCTTAGTTCATATGGCAGATGTATGATCAAATGTTCCATAACATCGAAAAATGCTGGCAGAAATATCTTTTCTAACAGACAAACAGTGGTGATGATAGAGTCCTCGAGATTCTTTACATCTGATACAACGACCTCCGATGCGCACAATGTTCTGAAAAATCTGCTCAACTCGGACAATACCCTCCATATAGGTTTGTCTAACATATCATGGAATGCTAGGGGTATCAATCGTTGCATAAAGATATGACAATCATGGCTCTTCAACCCATATAACTGTCCATCGTCAATCTTCACAGCCCGAGCAATGTTAGAGATATATCCATCTGGAAATCTCAGTTGTCTCAACCATTGACATACATGTTTTATTTGATCAGGTCCGAGCACGTACTTCGCCTTTGGTTTCAGTACTTTGCCATTATACTCTTTGAGTTCCAATTCTGGTCTTTTACATATTAATTTTAAATCAATACGGGCCTTCGGATTATCCTTCATTTTTCCTTTAATATTCATTACTGTATTGAACACAATATCAAACACATTTTTCTCTACATGCATCACATCCAAATTATATCGTATCAATAGGGTCGGCCAATACGGTAGTTCCCAAAAAATAGATTTTTTCGTCCAATTGTGATCCTTCCCAAATCCACGGAAGGGTGTAGGACTGCGGGCATCTGTTAATACATCTGGAAAGTATCGCAATCTTCTTAGAATCTCTATGCCAGACAATCTTGAGGATGAACCTTCCGTTTCAGTTGTGCCTGTTGTAAATGCATTCTTTTGACGTCGGAACGGATGATCGCTTGGTAGAAATCGATGATGGCAATCAAACCAGCAAAGCTTCCTTCCATGCCTCAATCTAAAAGCTTTGGAATCCTCCATGCAGTACGGACAAGCCAACCTCCCATGTGTGCTCCAACCAGATAACATACCATATGCAGGGAAGTCACTGATTGTCCATAGAACAGCGGCCTTCATGTTGAAATTTTGTTTTTTGTGGGCATCATACGTGGTAACACTGTCATCCCACAGTACTTTTAATTCATCAATCAATGGCCTTAGATATACATCAAGATTTTGGCCAGGTGAGGTCGGACCAGGGATCAACAGAGACAAGAAAAGATTTGGACGTTTCATACACAAGCTTGGTGGAAGGTTGTATGGAGTTACAAATACTGGCCAGCATGAGTATGGAGTTGATCTACCCCCAAATGGATTAAATCCATCTGTACATAGACCGAGTCTAACATTTCGCACTTCCATTGCGAAGTTCTGATGAGTACGATCAAAGTGCTTCCAAGCTTCAGCGTCAACAGGATGCGTGATCTTGTTTTCATCGTGTCGAACTTTATTTGCATGCCATCTCATGTGTTTAGCTGTCTTTGAAGACATATACAATCGCTGCAATCTAGGAGTGATAGGAAAGTAGCGGAGCGACTTGTATGAAACTTCCTTTGATCTCGTGCTACCATTGCCTCTTGTCTTTGGCTTGAACCGAGGATGCCCACATGACGGGCATGATATGTCGTTTTCCTGCTCCTTGAAATACAACATGCAGTGATTTGGACAAGCATCAATCTTTTTGTAACCCATACCTAGAGCGTTGACCATAACTTTCGCACGATAGAAATTTTGTGGCAATTTCTCATCTTTAGGCAACATACTCTTCACAATCATGCACAAACGGTCAAAACATGATTGACTCAAATTATACTCGGACTTCAAATTCATTAGTTGAAGAACTGCAGACAAGATAGTGTGACTCTCACAACCGTTCCAAAGTGGCTCATCAGCATCTTTAAGTAAATCATAAAATCTACTAGTTGCATCGTTTGGTGATTCTTCATCTACGACAGTTCTTACATCACTAGAACTCATAGCAGAACCCAGTTCTGTTCCTGCAGCATCAAATATCAAATTCGTATATGGATTATCGTGCACCACATTCACCCGTGCATCAAAATCGTTTCTAAATTCTTCTCCATGAAACGTCCAGTTCTGATAATCACTCACAAAACCCTTCCTGTATAGGTGATGTCTAACGCCATGAGGTTCTACAAATCGATTATTCTTACAAATCTTGCAGGGACACCTAATCCGACCTGTGGGATCTACCGTACTGACACTTGCCGTTGCAAATTCAATAAAACTGTCGACACCATCCATATATTCATGCGATAACTCGTTGTCCACTATCCTACGGTACATCCATTCACGGTTTGTAGTCATTCTGTCGTATGATGTTACGAATAGTATCCTAACCAGTTAAAAGAGAACCATCAGAATGCTATGATGAAGAAAATATCAAATTTATCATGCAATATATGATGTCATACAATCACAAGAATTATGATGCATGTATTGATAACTTAATATTTTCATGTGCAAACTATTCATGACACGATACATTCATTTGAAGCATGCTTTCAGTATACAATTTCACATGGAAGACAATCAAATTGAAAGTAACTACATGTAAGCATGGATACAATCACATCAAACATTGCAATACATCGAAATAATTCATATCAAACAAATGTCAAACATGTACCTGCAGCAAACACATTTCAATATCCCACTAACTACTACCATGCATAGCATGGACTCCGTACTCCAAAAATAAGAACACTTCCATATTCATACATTAAAATCATGCTCAGCATGATCTCCGAACTCCAACAAAGCAGTCCTAGATATCAACAACTAAGTGAGTGTGTGAACAATAAAGTATTACATTCAATAAATTAAATAACATGTGATGCGCTTGCATCACTTACTCACCACGGGTATTTACCCGATTTGCATTCTTTTTGTCACTTACTTACCACGGGTGGAGGAGCACAAGCGAGTTCTGTTGAAAAATCTGCAAAAAAAAATGATGTTTTAAAATGAAGTCACCATGAAAAAAAACTCACTCTAAACAAATGATTTATAAAAAGGACACGCCTGTTTATAAACTAATTGGTTGGCCATATATGGTTAGAAAAAAAAAAGGTTAAAATATTTATCTCTTATTCCAATAACAAAAGAACGTAAGAGTGGATATTAACAATGAAGGAAAATGAGTAATTCTATACACCAAGTGGCTATTGAATTTTATCATGGATAAGCATGCACTACAATGTAATAATCTAAAAGTTGAGCTAGTTTTTGCAAACAGAGTGCACAGGCTTTTGTAATTTATTCAAATAAAATAAAAACATTTATTTAGACTCTTAATTAAAAGCCTTAATTAAAAAATTTTGATTTAAATCCTAACCAAATTAACTAAAAATCCTTAATTAAAAAAATTATGATTCAAATCCCTAATCATAGAAAATAAAAATAAAAGCTCTAATCAAATCCAAGAAAACCCTAATCAAATTAACTATAAAATGCCCTAATTTTTAAATTTTGATTCAAAGCCCTAATTAAACAAAATCAAATAAGAAACCCTAATTAAATTAACTACAAATAGCCTTAATTTAAGAAATTTGATTCAATTGCCTAATAAATGAAAATCAAAATAAAAAATCCTAATCAATGAAAATCAAAGAAAACTAAACAATGAAAATAAAATAAAAACCCTAATTTCTGAAAAAAGAAAAAGAAGAGCAAGAAACCCTGGCGGACACGGCAGGGGGTTGACCCCCTGTCGGACACGATGGGGGGTCGACCCCCGGCCGGACATGGCGGGTGGTTGACCCCTTGTCGGACAAGGCAGGGGGTTGACCCCTGGCCGGACACTGCAGGGGGTCGACCCCGGCCGGACACGGCAGGGGGTTGACCCCCTACCGGACATCAAAAGGGGTTGACCCCCTGCCGGGGTTGACCCCCTGCCGGACACGGCGGGGGGTCGACCCCCGGCCGGACATGGCGGGTGGTCGACCCCCCCCCCCCTCCGACCGGACACGGCAGGGGGGTCAACCCCCGGTCGGACACGGCAGGGGGTCGACCACCTACCGGGGTAGACCGCCTGGCGGAGTCGACCCCCTGCCGGAAAACGCAGGGGGTCGACTCCGGTTAAATACCTGCGGTTGCTCCAGGCAGCGGCGGCGGCAGCGGAAGGTTGACGGAGATCGACTTCCAGCGAACGGTGGGGGCCGGCAGAGAGGTCGACGGGATGTATAGGGCGGCCGAAGGAAGAGGGCGGCAGGAGGGAGAGGGCGGCGAGCGGGAGCAGCGAAAGGAAAAAGGAAAAAGAGGGCTGGGATTAGGGGTAATGCGACATTTAGCGATGGCTTAGCGACGGATTAATTCCGTCGCTAAGCCATCGTAATTCAAAAAATGAAAAGGCGACAGAAAATATTTCGTCGCCTAGGCCGTCGCTATGTTGCGACGGAATTTTAGCCGTCGCAATTCCGTCGCTAACTGTCGTATTTATTGCGACAAAATATTCTCTCGCACAATCCGTCGCTACGTAGCGACGGATTTTGCGAGGGAATATAATATGTCGCTAGTTTCGTAAAATTCTACAAATATAGCGACGGATTCATTTCTCTCGTTAATCCGTCGCTAAGTAGCGACGATATAACGCCGTCGCTAATCAACTGTTTTTTTGTAGTGTCAGGTTTAGGTTCAGGTCAAGCCAAAAAAAATCTCATGGTGCATAATTTAGAAAGCATTTACAATATATTTCTTTTACAGGAACATACATTCAGATTGGGTCAAATATCCACCAAAAATCATAGCTCAAGCTTGATTCACATGTTACTGGGTCAACATTAATTTTTTTCATGTATATGCTTGTTTATCTTGGGTTCGGGTTGGGTACCATAGATTAGGGGTATCAACAGGTCCGGTTTGGTTCGGACCTGGGTGAAACCAGACCTGTACTTGGTTTTTTGGTATGGTTTTGGGTCGGAGTCTAATTGGACCCACCATAAGAGACCCGATAAGAACTACATGAACCAAACCTGGACCATACTCGAAAAAATAATATTTTTATCACTTTTACATTGAAAATTTATGGCTCTTAATTGATACTCAGGGGGGCTGGGTCTGATATAAAATTTCACAAATTATACCCGAATCCATGTATTAATCAAACCCTTCAAGTCTGGACCCAGGTCGTCCTCATATTTATCACCATACTCAGACTCTATAGGAATTGGTACATGTTGGGTCGTGGTAAACTCGACCTGTTAACACCCCTACATTAGGTGTTTTTGATGTTTTGATTTTTTTTTTATCAAAGGGAAATCATGCTTTGACGTATGGGCTACCCTTTTTGCCTGCCCACCAGGTAACTTGCTTCTTTGTCCATAATCGTCACCAGCAAGATATGGCACGTCATGGTGTATGCGTCATGGTGGTGCCTCTGGTGATGCACATGTTGCTAAGTGAAAAGCCCACGCCGATGGCTATGGCGTGTGGTGACAACACTAAGCAGCACAATACACACGTTGGCGCTTCAGCAAGCAAGCTCAGTGTGCAATTTCTATCTCAAATGCATTTGTTCCTACTCATGTGCTCATGTCACGAAAACATGTTAAGCCACCTGTGGCCCTGCTCTTTTATGCCCATGCCACGGGGGCATGTAAGGCCACTCGTGACCCTACTCAACTTTAGGCACCTGAGGGTTTGGCTTTTACTACTTCTTTCACATGTAAATAATGTGTTTGTAACGTTTGAATTCGAAAATGAGCAACTTCAACTAGAGGTGGGCCTTGTTATGTTCACACAGTCTTGCTTCAACTTAGGCCTACTTTCCTCCATACATGTTGACAATTCTGTAACGCCCTAAAAATACCAACTTAAAATTCATGGATTTTAGAGATTTTTTTTTGTAAGATTGTGCAGAGTAGAAAATTGAATAGGAAAAATAGTTGAAATTTTTTTTGCGGGTTACGGGCCAAGAGTTTAGCAAATGCAAAATTACAAAAATGAGACATAAAAGTGAAATTTACATTCTTTTACAAAAGTGTCTCTAACTTGAGACATTTTCTCAAAATAAGCATCCAAGACCACATGAGCTGTTTAGAAGCATGGGTCAAATCCTCACAATACATCATTCCCATTGCACCTTTTGTCAAGCATCACCTGCACCCCATAAAACGGAGTCAAAACTCTTGCAAGCCGGTGAGATAAAATTCATAACTTGTCATTAATAAAAAATATAAGCAACTAGCATACATATGCAATTTATCAATATTATTTTTTTGCAGTAATTAACATTAAACGTTATAACTATAAGCAAGAAGAGGCCCACCTCAATGGGATAGTACCATGGCCTGCACCCAACTCGACTCAACCGAGTGGGTGCGCCTACCACTACAAGAAAAATGCTAATTAGCGATGAAAAATTATGATACAATTTTTTTGTCGTAAATTTACGATGAATTAGCGTGAGAAAACTATACGAAGATAACATTCGAAATATTTAAAAAATTAGCGATAAAAAATATTCCATCGCTAATCCATCGCTAATTTGCGATGGATTAATTACCAAAAAATTATGTTTGAGACTCTATCGCAACTTGGGGACGGATGGCCGAGAATTTTTTTTTCAATTTTGCGATAAAATATTTCCCTAGCGAATCGGTCGCTACATTTCGATTTAAATCGGCGTGCCAAACACACACACTCTCTCTCTCTCTCTCGTTACCCCAAATCGACTACCCCAAGCGTCCTAGGGTTTGTCGTTCCTGAGGGTTTCTCCAGAGGGTGAGTAGGTGAGTGCCTCAGATTCGGCATGCAGAGGTGTGTGTCGGTGGGGATGGGGAATTAGATCCTGTGCTGCTCGGTGTGCCTGATGAGCTACGATGAGGGGCCTAGGGTTTCGATGCTGCTCCAGTGCGGCCATGGCTTCTGCAGGGACTGCCTTTCACAGATGTTTGTGGCATCGGCCGATGACTCCCTCCCGTGTTCGCGGTGCCGCCACTCGTTGAGCGTCGGCAACAGCGACGATGCCCTGTGCAAGAACTTCATCGTCCTGTCGCTCTTCCGCCGGTCGGGGTTCGATTGCAGCGACGACGAAGACGAAGAGGAGGATGAGGAAGAGATGGAGGGGATTCCTGGCCATGGATTCCAGGGGTTCTCGAATGGGTGCTGCCACGATGGCCGCGCCACCTCGAGCTTGGACTCGATAGATTTGGGGTTGGAAGTCACCTGCGGACTTAAGGAAATCATGGGATGCTCTGTCCAGGCAATACACTGAGGAGTACGAACAATGTATAGAAGACATTGTTCGTACTTGTGCAATTCACAAGAGCAAATACTGATGAGCCAAGATTGGAAAAGGGTTGTGAAATTTCATTTTCCCTAGTCTCAATAGTTAAGCACTTTCTCTGTCTCCTTTCTTCCCACTTTTTGCTCTCTCTTGTCCTCTCTATCTCGATCTATTTGCATTTCTTGCTGTGGACTTTGATGAAGCTCTGTTGCTTTTCTCACTCTTATATGATAAGCTTTAGAATTATCTACGTAGTGTGAATAATATAGATATTGTTTATAGCTTTTCAAAAGGTTGTCATACCTTTTGACACCTAAAATATTTGGTCCCTTTCCTTATTTTTAATTTTGTAATTGTATTAATAGGCTTTAACATCTTAGATTGCTAAGTTTCGCAACAATGCCATCAAATTTACACATAAAGGAAAAGTTGGCATAAATCTTTATGTGCTATCAGAACATTGTGCTAAAAATGATAAAGGATGTCACCAAAATCATTTGGATGCCCAGCAGCTGAATCTATATGGAGAGAAGATAGAGGGAAGTGCTTCTAATGAATCTTGTCACGACTTGTCTTATCAAATGGATAAAGAAGGTCAAAGTAAGTACAATGGTCCCGATGAGGGTTCCAGATCTTGAATAAGCAAAGTTCCATCTTTGTCAGATGAAGAGAATAAGAAGCTTCATTGTCCACATGGAACAGTTGTTTGGCTAGGTTGTGATGTATATGACACTGGAATTGGCATACCAGGTGATTTGTTGTGACATTATATGTTTGAAGTCTTTTGTTCATTCTGTGTTATTTTACTCCGGCACCTTTCACTCTAGTTACTTTTGTCTACAATCTTTGTGATGTTTGATATGTTTCTTGTCTCATGTACAAAAAAGGAGTTACCATCATTATTTAAGAAATATATGCAAGCTAGTGCAGATCATGCTCGGAAATACGGTGGGACGGGACTTGGCCTTGCCATCTGCAAACAGTTGGTGAGCTATCAGTGTTATCTTTAGCTTCTGTACTGAAAAAATCTGTATTCTCAGCATTTTTGCATGAAGTATGAAACAAGTCTCTCTTGCAACTTGCTTTATGCTGGAAGTAGCTACAGTAAGTCAAGTGATCTGCTCACAGTTCAACTCAGCTTGGCTCCTTAATGAGTTCATTGGCCTCATGAAAGAGGCTTCCATTCCACTCAATGAACTTAGTTTTAGGAGCTCATCATGTTTAATGAGCCAAGATTGGAAAAGGGTTGCTTGACGCTGTTTGACTTGGGTGGGCTTGTAAAGTTGAAATTATATGTTTGTTGGTAGGAAGTGTATCACATAGCAGTATGTAGGGGAGTTGTTTTGTTGAGAGTTCAGTTTCCTCCCTTGCCTTCCATTGGAAAATGTTTCTTTATTCAAAGAAGCCAGCTTGCTCTTGGCTTGAGATCATGACAGGCCAGTTTCATGTCAGCTTGAGCTTCTAACTTAGGTTCTAGTTTGAGTTGTTCATCTAAGTTCGCAAACATTTCCATCTAACTCAGGCTAAAGGGTATAAACTGCAGAAGTCATGTGCTTTATATTCATACTATATATAACTTGTGTTTTTCTAACCAATACAAAGAAAAGAATATACTTGTAGGCCTTATTTATTCTTGTTAGTCTCTGATCCTTTTTTTTCCTGAGCTTGATTCAAGAAATAGAAGAGGCACATTATCTTTAAATTATTCAGTCCGGGATGTGCCTCAAATTCTAGACCAAATATTTCATGATTTTTGCTTGTATACCTTGTTTATATTCAAATGATAATTGCATGTACTTGTGTTTTGAGTTGTTTTGAAACTTGTTTTTGTCAGTCTTTTTTTCAAGCCATATGATAGACGGATAGCATATATAAGAAAAGCATTCACATGCTATTGACAATAATGAAAATGCAATAGTATTAGACCGGTGCTGCTGGTGGCTGTGGCTGATGAAGCAATCATATTGCTCATACTACAGGAACAGAAGCCATGTTTCCTGATCTCGGCCATTTTATTGTCCGTTCAATACAAATTAGCATGTGCTCTACGGTCTTCCCTGCTCTCCTTTGTTCATATACAGGCCAGGCATCTTATCTTCGTAAAAACATGGGGGATGTTACCGATGCCTTCTATAAGTCAGTCCCAGGTAACATCCTTAATTTTTATCATAATTCATCTTGTATCTCTTTTCAAAGTTTTGAGGTACTTGCAAAAATGTATTGACTGTCTAATGTTTAAAGTTATTGGCATTTAAATATGTCTTAGTACTTATACTGAAGTATGTTTATTTGGAGAAGTATAATATTTTTTGTTCCCCAGGTTTGATCAGGATAAGAAGGCAGAGATCATACTTTTCATCTTGAGTTTTGCATTAGGATTGCCACATCATGGAAAGGTTGTGGCCCCAGTTCCTGTAAACTTTCTGTTAGCTTTAATAAGTGGTTATAAATGATTTTGCATTCATCACCCCTCTCTTTCATCTTAATTGCAACAAATTCTGCTGTTAGGATACTGTTATAAATCTTGCCCTATTATGTTAATACATATTTTTGGAAGGATCCTATTGCATCTCATGAACCAACCTAGATATTTGTAAAGCAAATTTAGAGACTGTTATCTCCAATCATTAAATAAAAATGAGAACTATGTGAAAAAAAATCACAGGTGGAATTTTTCTTGTGCTTAATTTCATTTTTGCTATATTTAACTTGTTTTCAGTAATCTTGTTTTCTTTAGTTGCATATGAGATATCATTTATGCTCTGTTGATTGCTTTTCCTTCACTCCTTCCTGGATGTAGAAAGAACATCATCTTAGCATAATCATTCTGAATGCATAGAACTGCATAGCATTGCCGATATGTGTGGGAAGTTCTCAGTGATTAATATACATTGAAATTTTATGCTACATCCTGCTGGTGCATGTTTCTACCTTAGATGATACTAGTGCATGGGCTCTTTTTTCTGCTGAGTTGTTAGATGTTTGGTCTCATGCTAATTTATGTTAGATGACAGAGACACAACAACTGCTTCTACTTTATCATTTCTGGTTTCTTGCCATTGCCTTCATTTAATTTTCAGTATGTTGATTGCTTGTCTGCTAGAACACATTTTTTTCAGCTAGTGTTTTCCCCTTTGATGCATATGTTTTGGCTATATGTTACAGTTTTTCTGATGGCACAAGTTTGACTTCTATGCAGATGGATATCGGGCCTTGTTTTGCTCTTGATTTTAACATAAAAGATATCCCGATCAACTGTTGATGTTCACTAGTTCACTTCATATTTTTCTCAGGCTAACTTTTTCTTTTTCACTGTGTTGAGAGCTTGTGAGTTATGATATTTTCCAAATACTCTGTCAATTATAGGTTTGAAGGCTTATTTGAGAATTGATTTTTTAGATGTTTGTTCTAAGCATGCAAGGGCATATTATACGAATTTCTGAATCCACATATTATTTAGTCTTCATATATTTTACCTGTTCAACTTAAAATTTGCAAAGATCCCTCGTCAAACTCCGATAGACTGCGTAAATTTTTTTTTGAAGTACTCAGCTGATTGGGATTGTCAATTGGCTATAACAAATTTCTTCAAAGAGCGTCCTATCTGGCCTAGATGCTCTTTGCATACCCATTTTCTTGAGAAAGGTCTAAAGGTGCCCAATGATCAGCTGAAGAGGTACTTGGTATTTAATTTTCTTGTGTTTACAATCTGATGAAGTCTTTTATCAAATTCTGACATTTTGTGTTGAATTTGTTAGTAGTTTTAACTGCCATTGTAACTGGTAAAAAATGCTGCCTTCTTTTCAGATCTGGATACTACTTTGCTACTAGACCGTTTCGAGGGTTCTGGATTAGGAAAGGATATGATCCACGGAATGATTCAGAATCACAGATGTAAGATTTTATTTCTATTTTCTCAGGTTCTAGTAGGCTAGGCCTTTTCTGATAACGTGGTGGTCAAGGACATCCAATTATTTGTTCAGTTGTTTCAAGTTCGGGATGTAGATGTTCAATTACTTGTTTAGTTACCTAGAACTTGGGATGTATATGCAATTTTAGTTTTATTGTTGTCAACATCCTCTGAAAGAACTCCAAAACATTAAGCAGAAGATAGATTAAAATCACTGGATTTTTTTTATATTTACATGCTATGTCACATGGGTGCGGGTGCGGGGGTGCGACAAAAAAAATATTGTATAAAGTTGATACTTGGAAAAATCATGTTTTGGAATCTCTGCTTCTTATACACTCAACTTTGAAATAAAGTGGCTACAATTTCAGGTGAATATGGAGGTTTAAAATGATCATCTGTATTTTCTCTGTATGTCTTACATTTGTTTTTTGGATCTGTAGTATGTTATACGAAACTTGATGTCTGGTCTTCTTCATTTCTTATAGAAACTTGAATTTAAATAGAATTTTTCATTGAATTCAAATATAACAATAATAAGACTCGGTCAAAGTTGTGTTCATTAGGGGACACATGATGAGTTGTAGAGCCTGATTCAAAGTTTTTTTCCTTACAGAAGGGGGGTCCCTCGGCGCAGGCTTATGTTTGAGACCCGGTTTCTTATGGATCATACCAGATTTTTTACTAGTAGCTTAGTTAAAACTGCGTCAAAAAACCCTAATTTTTGGTCAAATGAGGACTTTGACCCTCATTTGATTAAAAAATTCAAGGTGTGCACGCTTCTTCTTGAGGCGCGCCTCGCCTCAAGGCGTGTGCCTCAAGGCGTATGAGACACTTCTTGGGGCTTTTTTTTTTTTAATTTTGCGATGGATTAGCGACAAATAATATCCATCGCTAATATTTAACAATGATTTTTTTATGGTTTGTGATGGATTATATTCTATCACTAATTCTTTTGCTATTTTAACGACGAAATTAGCGATGAAATATAATCTATCGCAAACCCAAAACAATGCTTATTTAGCGACAGACTAGTGACGGATCATATCTGTTGCTAATCCATCACAAATTAGCAACGTAAATAGCGACAAATATGTTTTGTTGCTAATTAACGACCAGAATTATGTGATCGGTGATATTTGTTGCTAATCTGTCGTCAATCCGTTGCTAAACTATTTAGCGACGGATAATGCCTATTGCTAATCCATGTTTTTCTTATAGTATACCAAGTGGCAGCTGCCCAACCACTAAGGCGTGCCTCGGGTCTAACCCAAATGAAGTTAGACCAGGGTCACGTCAGTCTGACAGACTGACCTGGTCTAAACCACACGGTTCAGACCTTGGTTTAAGCCTCCCAGACCGACGCCAGGTCTGAAAAAAGGAAATTGGTTCCCCTTTGTTCTCTCGTTCTTTTTTTTTACAAGCTAGGGTGCTGAAAATGGCATCCCTTGCTCTCAGAGCAACAAGGGTGTATTCTAGCCATCCTCACTTAAGATTGTTTCATGTGCTTGAGGTCCACACGGCCATGGAGGGTTCGTCGGTCACTCAGCCATGGTGTTGGTCGAAAGAAGAAAAAAAATGAAATGCATGAAAGAAATCTTGTGCATGCGTATTCATACGATATGCATCTCATACATGAAACAAAGAAAATACAACCGTTAAGAGTTCTAATCCGCCTATCCCGCCCATGCATGCGTGAAATGCATTGAGGATGCACGGTTTCATGCTAGAGCATTGAAATATTTTGCAAAAATGGAAGTTAGAAGCAAATCTCACCTTACGATTTTTCTCAGAATGAGCACACTACTCCAAAAATGAGAATCCCCTCTTGCTAGGGTGTGTATATGGGAGTCCCAAGTGGTATCCGACCCTATACACTAACAAGAAAGAGAGGAAGAGAAGGAGGTACGGTTGGCACCAATGGAGGAGGGGTCTCACGGTTGGGAGAGAGAGAGAGAGAGAGAGAGAGAGAGAGAGAGAGAGAGAGACCTAAAAATCGCTAGCATTCTCTCTCTTCCTCTTCTCAAAATGTTTAGAGTTTATCCTTTCTTAAGTGTCACACCCTTCTAGGCAGTGGCATATTTGTAAATATCTTTTATAGCCCCCACATGCCCCCTATGAGGTTCATTACAAGAAAAATGTTATTTAGCGAAAAAAATTTATGACAAAATTAATCCGTCGCAAAGTTGCGATGGATTAGCAAGAGAAAACTATCCATCCCTAAAATTGGAATTAGTTTACAAAATTTGCAATGAAAAAAAATCTGTCACAAAGACTGGTACAAATTTTTGACGGATTAGCGACAGAAGGATTTCGTCTCACACTCCATTGCTACTTCACGATGGATGAGCAACACTGTTTTTCTGTTGCTACTCCGTCGCAAATTTGTGACGGTGTTTGCAACAAAATTTGGCCATCTCCAAATTTTACGTAAAACCCTAATGCAAGCCCCCTTTCTTTTCCATTTCTGTTTCATTTATCCCTTTCTCTCGCCCCGTTGCTTGCCCTCCCTTCTCCCCCTTTCGGTGACCGCCTCCCTCTCCAGCGACCTCCTCCCTTCCCTTCTCCCCCTTCCGACGATCGCCTCCCTCTCCGGCCACACCGAACGACGCCTATCCCCTCTCAGGTACACTCTTTCCCCTCTTCTCTTCTCTTTCTATTGCCGAAAGGTCGACAAAATGCCGTCGGCCCCCTGTCGCGCCTCTCCCTTCTCCCCCTCTTCCCTCTCTCTGTTGTCTCGACGGGAAGCCGATGGCCCCTGTCGTCCCCCCCTCCCACCCCCACTTTTTTTTTATTGGCTCGTCGGGAGTCCTAGGGCCCTGTCGCACCCTCCCTCACTGCCCTATCTCTTTGGGCTCGTCGAGAGGTCGGCAGGAGGCCGACGACCCCTGCCGCACCCTGCCTCTCCCTCTGTTATGTCGCTGGGAGGTCGGAAAGAGGCTGATGGCCCCCTGTCGCACCCTCCAGCTCACTCTGTTTTGTTGCTGGGAGGATGGCAGGAGGTCGACATCCCTTGCCATGCCCTCCCGCTCCCTCTGTGCCCGTCGGATGGCCGGAAGGTGGTCGACACCCCCCACCCCTATCGTCTCCCTCTCTCTATTGTGGTTTGCCGGATAGCTGACAGGGGGTCGGTGGCCCCTGTGGCACCCTCCTCCTTTTGTTGGTTATCAGAGGGTCGATGAGAGGTCGACAATCCACCTGTCATTGTGTGCGGGAAAGGTCTGGTAAATAGCCTCGTGTCGCCCCTCCTCCTCTCCTTTGGGCCCTCCCTGCTCCCCACTCTCTCTCTCTCTCTTTCGATGGGGTTAGGCTCGATCAGGTAGCCAAGCCTACCTCCCTCTCGGTCAAGGTTGGGGCTAGGCTCGGCCTGACAATTGACCCACATTAGTGACATTGTTGTCCCCCTGTTTCAGTAGCCTCGCTCTACAACCGACCCACAATCATATATAAATATGCTTTGTAGGTGCGTAGCTGAGCTAATTACGTGATGTTTAGTGGTAAGCATCACATGCAGTTAAAAATGCAATGCAAAAAGAAATAAGAAAAAAATGCAAAGGCAATAGCATACAAATCGGGTAAATACTCGTGGTGAGTAAGTGATGCAAACACATCACAAATTATTTATTTTCTCGGATGCAACACTTTTCTTTTCACACAATCACTTAGTTGTTGATATCTAGGACCACTTTGAAGGAGTTCGAAGTTCGTGCTGAGTATGATTTTAATGTATGAAAATAGAAGAATTCTTATTTTTAAGAGTTTGGATTCCATGCTAGTCATGGTAGTAGTTAGCGGGATATTAGAGTGTGTTTACTGTAGATACATGTTTGACATTGTTTTGATATGAATGATTTGAATGTATTGCAATGTTTGATGCGATTGTATCCATGCTTGCTTGAAGTTATTTTCAATTTGATTATGTCTTCCATATGAAATTGTATCATGAAAACATGCTTCAAATAAATGTTTCATGTTATGAATGAGTTTGCACATGAAAATGAATGATAAGTTATTAATGCTTCAAACATGCTTCAAATGAATGATTTTGCACATGAAAATATTAAGTTATTAATGCATGCATCATAGTTGTTATGATTAAATGACATCATTCATATATATATATATATATATATATATATGTGTGTGTGTGTGTGTGTGTGTGTGTGTGTGTGATATATTTTAAATCATTACATCCACCATGAATGCATGATAAATTAGATTTTTTTTTTCATCATAGCATTCTCATGATTCTCTTTTAACTGGTTAGGATAGTATCTGTAACACTCGTTGCCCAAAATGACTGCAAACCGTGAATGAATGTACCTTAGGATATTTGACAATGAGGTATCACTTGAATATATAAATAATACTGACAAACTGTCGATATTTCAACCACTTGGACATGCCTTTGGTAGTTGCCAGTCAAAACTAAAAATCGAGAGCAAGACACAACATAAATCTATGTCTTTTTAATTGCTCATTGATCGACCCCTACATCGAGTCAGTATACTTAATATGTAATACTAAGTTTTATACGTGCATACATTGTTCTGTAATATAAATATTTGTTAAGTGCAGACGATTTAATCTGGAGTTGCGAAGAGAACTTTCACATGCAGAATTACAAAAAGAATATGAAAATAATTGTGATACAGAAGACATTTATTTGACAATCTTATAACACATATATGCATGCTTGAATTACTATGATATTTTTTTGACAACCTTAGAACACATATCATGATTGAATCACTATGATTTTTTTTCGTCAGCCTTAGAACATATATCTGAATTCTGTTAATGTCCTTCACTTTATTGCTAGCTAGTTTATGTATAGTTCATTCATGTTACTTTGATTGCCTTAGATTAGGTGCATTGTATATAATTTATTTCATTATATTTTGTTTATCAATACTAAATTTTTTTTTCTCTTGTAGGATGTTGGACATAATCAACGTAGATGAGCTAATGGAGGCATGGATGAAGGGGCAGATCGAGACAATGAAGAAGATGATGCTCAGAATTTTGGCGATGATTAGATTCATGTGTTGAATTTGTTGTACCTTCTTGTTGTTTCAAAAGAAACTCTTTGTAAATATTCACTTGTAAATAATTAGAACTTGACGAGGATTATAGTGGATCGATAAATTGTTTCAGCTGTTTTGTATATGTATTTTTTATGTGTACTTTGTTTTTTATACACAGTATATATAAATTGTATAACGAGAAATTTTTTGTCGATATTTATATTTCACATATTTTTTAAATTTTTTAATTTTTTAATTTTTTGACAGATTAGCGATGGATATTATCCATCGCTAATTAATATCAGATTTCAATTTAGTGATGGATTAGAGACAAATATTTATTCGTCGAAAAACTGAATCGGCCAATGTTTTGTGATGGATTATAATCTGTCGCAATTCTGTCACTATAATAGCGACAGACATGTATTTGTTGCAAAACCAAATCTTTGCAGATTAATGACGGCTTTGCGATGAATCATGACATTCGCTAATTCATCACAAATTAGTGACGGAAGTTGCGGCAAATATTTTTTGTCGCTAATTAGCAACTAGAAACTTGCAATGAAAGTTATCCGTCGATAATTTGTTGTTAAGCTGTTTAGTGATGAATTTGCGGCAGATTAGCAATGGATTACGACCATCGCTAATCCACATATTTCTTGTAGTGGTTCTTTCTTTCTTTTATTTTGAAAAACTTTTCAATAATGCCCCTCTAGGGCATACCTCCCTCTTGTTTGTCATATCATTTACTATTTTATTGTTTTGTTTTGTCAATCAAAATGGCGTGGGCTGCACTCTAGAGTGCGCCCATGCCCCCTCTATTCTTCATTATTTTATTTTATTTATTTTTAATTATACTTAGGTTTTGAAAATGCCTTTCTAAATTCTTGTAAAAACATAAGCATTTTCTTAAACCTCACATCTCTTGTCAAAATGTCTTAAAACATATTGGGTTTAGGCATTTAAAAATTTTTGGTGGTTTGATTCATATAGTTATATGTATTTTAAATAAAATCTAAAGACTCGATATAAATATTAATATAAATATAAATATAAATATAAATATAAATATAAATATAAATATAAATATACTAAAAAACTCCATTCCTTTTAAATATTTCTTCAAAATTTTATGGGTCTTACAATTCACTATTCAAGATGTTGTTCATTTTACATTTATCTACCAATAAAATTTTTTTATGGTTTTCCAAGTGTTTTTTGAGTTTCTCCTATTAGTGGGCGGTCAACTCCTATAATATCTATATAGGGACTATTTTTCTTAGCTTGCAATTGTATGCTAACCATGTGATCTTTAAGAGACAACCCCTATAGCTCATAGAGTGTTCATGAGTATGCAAATTCTCATCTTCGGCATTTAAAGAATATGACGGGTTTCACTTTTGCTCTCCACCTTGTTGCTCAACCTTGCACCCTTGTGAGAAGCTCGATGAGTGCATGTCGAGCAACGATGATTTTTCTTAGACGAGGAGTTTTACCAAGTTATTCTAGCAACTAACTTCGGCTAGAAGTCATAAGACTTTTGTCTATCCTGACAAGAGGTCTCTTGCGGGTCCCGTTATTCAACCCGCATAGCCCACAAGTCTCAGGACTTCATACTTACCTCGTTTGATGCCTCATTGAAACTCATGCTCTTTAATGTCTATGATGCTTATTCGGATATGTATGTTTGCCCCTTACCCCTCGATTGTTTTTGCATTAGTCATAAGAAGATGACGTACATATCCCTTGTTGGCTTGGTTGCTTATAGGCCAGAGGTATTGACATTGCTATGCTTTTGACCCACTTGGCTTGACATCTTTAAGACTCATGTTGTGATAAGTGTATGCATAGGCGGAGCTTTGGGGGGGTGGGGGTGGGGGTGGGGGCTGCAGAACTGGGCTATAGTCCTGCCTCCCAGCCCAGTTAAAAAAAAAAAAATTAAAAAGCCGAGTCCTAGCCCAGCCCTGACTGAGCAAATAGTTTGATTTGTCCATATGAAATAGATTTTTATTAATAAGTGTAGCCATTTTTTATTTTATCTCAAAAAAAAATTTCAAGGGCACTGCTCCCTAACCGCAGACTATCACACCAAATTTTTTTTGCTACACCCCTTACATGAATCCTAACTTCGCGCCTGAGCGTATGGGATATACATGATATTAAATTTGCTTTTGCACTCTCTAAGGCTTATGTACCTCGTTGCCCCAAAGTTTTTTGGCTACTTTAAGGCGAGTTGTGTGTAGATCATTGTGCAAAGAGTCACCAAATACCTTTACATCGCATGAAAAAAGAGAAATACTTTTTGCGACAATAAGGAAAATGACACACACCTTGGCAATCAAACTAAAAATTCAAAACATGTTAAAAAATTATAATATATTTTGAATTTCACAATTATAAAAACACAAGAACACGTAATTTATTTCAATAAATCATTTATTCTCTTTTTGCAAAATAACGATGGGAATTTAGTCATTTTGCCTGCCTTTCACAAACGTCAACCGCCAATTAAATGATTTTTTAATTTTGGAAAAATTTCATTCCAGGTAATCTTTTGCCCCTATTTCAAAAAGCCTACCTCTCTTTTCAAATTTTCTCATATTTGCCTTCAAATTTTTTATAACTACTAATTAACAGACCGTCCTATAAAAAGAAATTCAGAAACATTATTTTATGACGGATTCTAACCTGAAGTCTCTATTTGGTATATTATTTTAGGAATTGGATCTTGAAAGAGGAGTTGATTGCAAATATGGTTAGAATTGAACTGATTTGATCAAAACTTTTTTTTTTCCAACTGATTTAGATCGACAAATTTCTGAGAAATCTAAATTGAACTGATTTGCAATTTTTTTCGAACTGATCCGGATCGTTCCTCTTTTTCAAAGCTGACTTGTTTGCTACTAGGTATGTCCATGATTCGGATTTTGTCCGATATCTGATAGAATTCGATTCTGTTTAATTGCATTTGTTTAGCCAAAACCGTATCTGATTATAACCAGATGCCAATATCGTTTTGATTTTTTGCACCAAATCTGACAAAGATTCGAATTTAGAAACCACATATAAAAAAGTAGAACTGTTATGAGCTTTTCACAATCCGAATATGTTTTCCTTTTTTCAGGTCCTGTTTGATCATGCTGATTTAGGATCCAGTTCCATCACATTATATTAGATCTAGTTTGAATTAGAATTTGGTTTTGGATCTGCTTCTAGTGATTCATACTGCATCCAATATGTTTGCACCAAGGGTGTAACAGTGTCCGTATACCTGACTAGAGTCCATGTCCCGTACAAATTAGACCCAACCTGACCAGACTGGATCTCGATTGACTTGTGGGTTTGGGTCAGGTTTAAAATTTAGATCCAGTTTTAAATGGTTCAACTCTTAGATAAGAAAAAATTGTAGAGACCCAAACCGCATTGTACCTGACATGATCTTATTGCTGACCCATTCTATTATACGATTCCTATTCGAACTGCCTTGCAATTGAACTCGTCTTCTACTGGACTTGTTTTTGACCCCAACTGTTTTGGACCTAACCTATCTGGTGATTTGAAATGTGCACCCAAAGTCGGGTTGTACTCAAACATGTTTCATACCTGACCCCCAAAGGAACTGAACCAATTCATGCTTAAACTGATTACACCTGATCTAATTTTAACTGTATTTACTTAGACCCGATTTGCCACCTATTTTTATATGTAAACATCAGTAACTGATATTATAGTTACTTTTATGAATCAAAACCTAACTACACCTTAAAATTTATGAACCCAGTCCATTTTATGCCCAACCCTTTTCGTATCGGAACCCATAAAATCCTAACCCAGTTCATATCCATGACCATACTTGAACCTGTGTCATTTCAGTCACGGGGAGGGTTCAACTTTTAAAATGGATTTTAAAACCGGTCCGTTGATAGCTATAGCTTGTTATACCCGAACGGAACCAATTGACTCATACAAATGTACGAGTTCAGTCATACCCAGACCAGAACCTGAATTAGATTGAAGTTTGGGTTGGTTTTGGATCCAATTTCTAGACCTGTTTCGAGAAGAAAGCCAATGTTAGCTAACCTAGGGGTGGTAATGGGTCAGAGTTTCACCGGACCTAGGGCGGTTCAGATCCAGATCCGACTCTGACATGCTGCAGTTGGGTCCCCACCCAGGTCAGAGTCGGATCCACCCCTGTGTGTCCGTTGCTAATCTCACCCAACATTTTACAGGATCCGCCTTACATCATACCTTTTTTTTTAATAAATAAAGCCGGGGGTGAGGCAGACCCCTGCCAGTTACACGACCATATCATTGGGATTCGAACTTGCAACGTAGAGAAAGCTGGGGGTTAAGCAGACCCCTACCAATTATACAACCATAACATTTGGATTCGACCTTGCAACGTCCCAACACAAGTGAGGTCAGATTGAATAAATGCTACTTGCACCTATGATTTCCCAACTAAAAAATTATATGTATCGATGTGTGTGCATTTACTTGTGGACATAAAATCATAAAGAAAGTATTAAACTATCAAAAGGTGCTTTTATCATATTAATATTGAGATTAAAAATAATATTTTTAAAATAAAAGATAGTTGAAACCTTACCTTTTTCCAGGAACGCATTGGCTTGTCAAGTCGAAAATTGCAAAAGAGAAGAGCCAAGCTTCGTATTTTGAAAATCTCACGATAAAATTATTTTCAAAATATTGTTGATATTTGCGACACAAGTACCTAAGTGATTATTTCTGAAACAAGTACCTACATGATATCTTTTTGGGAATAACCATTTCAAGATGAAAGAAAACAGTAGTTTACACTGTTGAGTTCAAAAAATAAGCTCTATAGGTCAATGACTACCACTTGCAGAGATGTCAGACTTTGTTCTTCAAATTCTCCTGCACCTTTTTGGACAATTCCAAACAGACCCTCATTCGTATAACTGGGAGCATGACATGATGTGAGCTTGATCTGTAAGTTCAACATCTCACTTGTTTAGTTTGGCATTTCGTCTAGGAAGAAACAAAGAATAGAACTAAAACGATTAAAAAAATACCACATGCATAGATGGTGCATTTCAAGAAAAAATGCGGCGAAGATTTTGGCTTGATCTCTCCTTGTCGTTGAAGCACATGAAGTTCTTTTTCTGTGCCTACGTTTCAACCCCTAGAGAAAGTCAAAACTGAATCTCCATTACGAAATCTAGGCTCTTTATGCTCCTGGGTCTCGTCCTTGGTCTATCTTTTTTTGTTTGTATTTGGAGAGAGAAAAAGATATATGATTGATTTGTGATTTTCTTCACATTTCTTGGTCACTTTTAGATTTGTCACTTTCTTTACAATTTTTAGTTTTTTTTTACAATTTATTTTTTAGTTGGTTATTTCTGCATTTCTTGGCACTTTTACAACTTTTTAGCAAAAATTTTGAGTTGGGTAATTCCAAACCAAAACATTCAACATTTCAGTAGTTAAAACCAACCAGTAGAAGAGTACACGAATTCATTTTTCTTGGTCATTAGATTTGCCATTTTCTACACATCTCTTGGTCGCTTTTAGATTTGTCACTTTCATTACAAATTTTAGTTTTTTTTTTACAATTTCTTTTTTAGTTGGTTATTTCTGCATTTCTTGGCACTTTTTAGAACTTTTTAGCAAAAATTTTGAGTTGGGTAAGTCCAAACCAAAACATTCAACATTTCAATAGTCATAATCAACCAGTATAGGAGTACACAGATTTATTTTTCCTACCAACACATGGAAAAAAAAATAAAAAGAAAAAATTGATGCTATGGCATGCATGGGTTGAATGTGACTGCATGTGATGAAAATGGCCTTAATGATTTCATACATGAAAGCCATTAAGACCACAAGGAATTGGGGATGCGGTATTAAATGGCAATGCCATTTCGCTTTACCTGCTGGTTCAGACCTAGAGAGGGAGAGCACCCTACTAAAAGTAGTCCTTTTTAGGGATAGATTTAGGGTTAGGGATAGGGCCAGTGTTTAGGGGTTTAGGGCAGCAGAAGTAGGTGCAGTTTGTAGGAAGTAGAATCTCCTACAAATCTTTTTGAGTAAATGGCATTAACCAAGCCCTTGCCTTAGTTGGTGTCATTAGTTAAGCTGGGTAAGCAAAAATTACATTGTTGCCATCATTGTTTTCTTCCTTTTTGCTTTTTTTTTTTAAATTCGTTTTGGATGAAATTAAATGCGTTAGCTTAAAAATAATTAAGGCCTATTTTTTTCAGTCAAGAGGTCTAAAAGAGAAAAGGGGTAGAAGCATTCATTCCCCCAACACTATAAGCAGGAGCTTGTTGCACATCAATTTTTTTTGGCAAAATGGGGCATAATCCATATATATATATATATCAAAACCGTATGCATCTTAGGTTCAACCAGTTATGGTAAAATAAAAACTAATTCCTGGTGATAGACCCTCACCACAAACTCTGCTAGCTAGGGTTTCACTGCAACAGTTGTGGGAATGGGACCACCCAACTCGGTTACCAAAACAATTCCATGTTTGGCATGCCTGGATCCATGTGGCCAACCAGTGTCCCCTACAAAAAAGGCACAAACCTATGGCTAAGTTGGTCCAAGTCAGGCCAACTATCTTAGCCAAATGGCGTCTTGCTCCAATCCACCATTGGCTATCTCACCCAACTTGTCAATTAGAAATAAGGTTTTATTTACAAGGATGGCATGTTCAGGATAGGGATCTGAACTGTTCAGATCGGGAACAGCTAAAATACATAGGAGGAGTCTGATTCGGTAGAATTCAGAATAGCCAAAAATTGCAAAACCTCCATCTTGAATCTGACCCATTTGCATCATTCTTTTTTTAAAGGCAAGTTGGGGTTAGGCAGACCCCCACCAGTTATTATTCAACGTACCACTGGGTTTTGAACCAGCAACGTCCCACCACAAGGAGATGTGCACTGACTGACAGCTCCTACCAACCACGCGGAGGAGCCCACATTGGTCCCATTTGCATCATTACTTGAGGACATTTGATGTATAAATCTTTCATTGTTTCTTAAGAACATATATCATTCTCTAAACTGGTGAAGCGATACTTGGGTGAAAAGACTATGCACCTACCAACCCGGGGCTCAGCTTGTCTGGTAAGAGCAGCTAGTTCACGTCACCTTGTGTTGGGGGTGTTGCATGTTCAAAACCCAATGGTATAGTTGTATAACTGGTAGGGGTCTGCTTAACCCAGCTTGCCTATCGAAAAAGAAAAGAAAAGACTATGCACCAAGTTTTTCACAGTTCTGCTAGCATAGTGAAAAGAAAGAGGATCACGTCAGAGGCAGCTCCAATAGTACACCTTCGATGTCGTTTGTCTTAAAAATGAACGATGCCGATAAAAAAACAGTGAACAAGCTCATTGTAAGCCATTCATTTTAAACCATTCCGATGCCGACCATCTAAAACTCAAATGACATAATAAAAAAAGACAAGTGATGGACATCGCATTCGTACAAGTTTTGGATGTCATTCATTTTGAGATCAACGGCATCCAGAAGTGCTCTGCCCGAATACATACAGTCGGACTCTAACCTGATCCCATCTCTAGTGAAAAATATTGCTCATATTTTTAAAACTTTCATCTATTTTGGAGATTACATTTTAACCCATATGTATATGATGTTAAACACTTTTTATGTTGCTTGTTTTACATATACACACACGTGATTGGGCGTAACCGTGGACACTCAATCGTTTAATTTTTATGTGTTTTGGACTTTTAACGACGGTCCTAGACTGCTACTAAAAGTCGGAAAAATATTTTCCAGACATATGCTAGAGTTTCAAAATATCACGAGATTTTTTCTCATTGATGTTTTCCCAAGAATAGTGACTATTTCTTTTCCGTTCCAGTGCAGTTCCTTACCGTCTTGGAGATACCACTTTCTATCTCCACTCACGACTACTTGAAGGTCTTTATTGGTTTGGTCCGTCCTATTATGCCTTTCATTGGACTTTGCCCTTTTATGTCATTGTTATGTTTCTAAAACTCAGTGATGGGCACATTTAATCATTAGAAAAACTTAGTCATTTTTTTTTTAGAATGAAGTATTATTAGAAATCATTATAGACGATGGGAGATCTTATGGAGAAAATCAATCAGCTTACGTACAAGGGCAAGGTAACATTTGCAGCTTACGTACAAGGGCAAACAGAACCCCATCGAAGAAATGGCATTTTTAGGCCAGACCACACAAGAAGAATGATAAAGTTATGACTCTATAGCATAGAGCACAGTTTGGACGTTAGATATTTTGCAAACATGGAGGTGTTGGACATTTTGGTTTGAGTTCAACTCTATATGTGACCTGGTTTGACACTAATGAAAGAATTAGTGGAAATTAGAAAAAAGAGGTTACAAGGATTCATATGGCATGTGAAGGGTTCACATACATGAATGCTGCCATGTACATAACCCTCCACTCTCCTACTATAAATTGAGGCATGGCTGCTTGACGAGGGTAGCCAATGCGTCATCGTTTTTCTCATTAAGTTCAAGGTCCTTCTTACTATGGACTTAAAAGCTGCGGAGAACGCCATGCACCCGCATATCGCTTCATCCCTATAGTCTATCAAAAAGTGTACTTTTTAGAAAAACTCTAACAAAAAATCTCATTTGAAATGGTGAAAAAATTATATATTTTTTCTATTTCATCTTTACTTTTCCTACATCTTTCTCACTTGCAAACGTTTCCATAGAGATGCAAGCGGTTCAAAGTTCATATCAGAAAATACATTGGAGAGTCGTATCCAAAACAGCCAAAATTTGCAAAAGCCCTATACCCTGAATCTGAACAGTTTGCAACCCTATCTTATTCTTATGCCATAGAACCTAACCTGAGGGAGAAATCATATGTAAGCATATGAAGAAACATCATATGCTTGCCCCTCAAAGGTAATGCACCAAAATCTTTGCAATTGATGTTTTGGTGGCCTATTGAGAACCACGGATGTGAGCCATTGGTATTTCCTAGGGCAGGTTGACTTTGATCATTAGTGGGGATGAACAATCACAACTAAGAAAGGAGAATCCCTTATTGTTGATTATAAGGGGAATATATATTGTGACAAAAATTCACAGGTTTCAAGAGATGAGCATTCTCAAGTGGGAATCACAATCACAACCTACACCTTTTTATATTTAGGAAAACTTTAAAAACCTGGTGTGCATGTGAATTACCATCACAAATCATGAGACCTTGAGAAATTTCAAGAATCACATGGCATTGCAAACATGCCCTTAATGTGAGGAACTCTGCACCTACATATATGGGATTGCCAACCATCTAGACCAAGGTTGCCAAAAAGGAAAATGGAAACAGGGAAAAGTCTTGAGAAACAAAAACAGGAAACCAGATTTTTCAGACGCATGTGAAATGGAAAACGGAAGCAATTGAGAAACATTTAAGAAAAAATAATATAATAAATTAATGAAACTAATATATATATCACGAAAAGAAAACAGATTCCATTGTATGGGAAACATGTTTCCCATGTATGAGAAACACATTTCTTAGAGCAAGGGAAACATGTTTCCTACAATTTTTTTGGTGTTTTCCAAACGTTTCCAAAATACAGTGTTTCCTGTTTCCAAAACGGTTTTCTATAAAACGTGTTTCTCACTCTAGTATAGCATTTCTTGTAGAATCCGGGTCGGGTGCAATATGATCAGAGGCGGAGCTGGGGGTGGGGGGGGGGGGGGGGGGTGGGGGCAGGACTGGGCTGTAGCCTAGTCCGGCCTCCCGAAACAGTTAATTTTTTTTTTAAAATCCCAGTCCTAGCCCAGCCCTGATTCCATATGAAATAGTTTTTTATCCATTTTTGTAGCCCAGTCCTAGCCCAGCCCAGTTCTAACCCAGCCCTGACTGCAGCAAATAGTTTGATTTGTCCATATGAAATAGATTTTTATTAATAATTGTAGCCAGTTTTTATTTTATCTCAATTTTTTTTTTTCCGGGGCAACCCCTGACTATCACACCAATTTTTTTTTTTGCTAGACCCCTGTTTGCCCCACCCCCCACCCCCCCCTCACATGAATCCTAGCTACGCCACTGAATATGATTGCACACAAATTTGTGCATTAAGCACTCCATCGCCCTCCATCAGGTCTTGCCACACATGACAGGCCCTGTCCCGAAGATGGAGGGTGACCGGGTGTTTAAATGCACAAATATTTGTGTAATCATATTTTCACCTGATCTTTTCACTTTCTTGTAACCCTGATCTAGACTTAG
Organism: Nuphar pumila; assembly: GCF_984573655.1. Taxonomy (NCBI): domain Eukaryota; kingdom Viridiplantae; phylum Streptophyta; class Magnoliopsida; order Nymphaeales; family Nymphaeaceae; genus Nuphar; species Nuphar pumila. The sequence continues at coordinate 123,705,938 of NC_143257.1, read as the reverse complement.
GATACATTTTGGGACCCCCATTTGATGGTAAGCATGAATGAGGCTTCCAGAAGTTTGTTTTCAAGTCACGAGAAGCATGTGATGGTTGTGGCCTTGAGTTGGTATGCGAGTAGTTCGGTTCCATGCGCTCATTCCCTGTCATCTCCCACCTTCTTATCCCTCTTAAATCTTATGATTCAAGTTGTTTTGATCAAATCTGACCTTTCAGATTGATTCAACATGATCGATATAGTAAGAATCAACCCACTAATTGCATTTTTTCAACAAATAAGTGAATTTTAAATTATAAAATTTTGTATTTTGTCAACTGTTAATTTTTGAATTACGAAAAAATCTTGCACACAGGTCAGATTTCCGTAATTCAAATGTCTATCTTTCACTAAATTTGATAAAAAACAACTTGCATCAATGAAATCCAAGGATGGGTACCAAGGTACACATGCCTTTGGGGATGAGTGAAACCTATTTGGGTATTGCATGTGGAGAGTTAAGACTCATTCTTTCCAACATTTTTTTTTTCAAATGCGTTATGGATAAAAAAGCATTGTCTTAAAAATAATTAAGGCCTATTTTTTTCAGTCAAGAGGTCTAAAAGAAAAAGGGGGTAGAGAAAATAGGCAGAAGCATTCATTCTCCCAACACTATAAGCAGGAGCTTGTTGCACATCAATTTTTTTTTGGCAAAATGGGGCATAATCCATATATATATATATATATATATATCAAAACCGTATGCATCTTAGGTTCAACCAGTTATGGTAAAATAAAAACTAATTCCTGGTGATAGACCCTCACCACAAACTCTGCTAGCTAGGGTTTCACTGCAACAGTTGTGGGAATGGGATCACCCTACTGGGTTACCAAAACAATTATTCCATGTTTGGCATGCCTGGATCCATGTGGCTTAAATGTGGCCAACCAGTGTCCCCTATAAAAAGAGGCACAAACCTATGGCTAAGTTGGTCCAAGTCAGGCCAACTATCTTAACCAAATGGCGTCTTGCTCCAATCCACCATTAGCTAGCCTATCTCACCCAACTTGTCAATTAGAAATAAGGTTTTATTTACAAGGATGGCATGTTGAGGATAGGGATCTGAACTGTTCAGATCGGGAACAGCTAAAATACATGAGGTAGCCGTATTGGGTCGAATTCAGAATAGCCAAAAATTGCAAAACCTCCATCTTGAATCTGACCCATTTGCATCATGTTTTTTTAAAGGCAAGTTGGGGTTAGGCAGACCCTACTAGTTATTATTCAACGTACCACTGGGTTTTGAACCAGCAACGTCCCACCACAAGGAGACGTGTAATGACAGCTCCAACCAACCACGCAGAGCCCAGTTGAAGACATTTGATGGATAAACCAACCCAGGGCTCAGCTTGTATGGTAAGAGCAGCTAGTGCACGTCGCATGTTCAAAACCCAATGGTATAGTTGTATAACTGGTAGGGGTCTGCCTAACCCCAGCTTGCCTATAAAAAAAGAAAAGAAAAGACTATGCACCGAGTTTTTCACAGGCAACTCTGATGGTACACCTTGGATGTCGTTCGTCTTAAAAATGAACGACACTGATAAAAAAAACAGTGAACAAGCTCATTGTAAGCCATTCATTTTAAACCATTCCGATGCCGACCATCTGAAACACGATTTACATAAAAAGAAAAAAGAGCAAGGCCCATCCAATCGATGGGCATCTCATTTGTACAAGTTTTGGATGTCATTCATTTTGAGATTAAGGGCATCCAGAAGTGCTCTGACGGAATACAGTCAGAGCAGACTCTAACCTGATCCCATCTCTAGTGAAAAATATTGCTGATATTTTAAAACTATCATCTATTTTAGAGATTACATTTTAACCCATATGTATTTGATGTTAAACACTTTTTATGTTGCTTCTTTTACATATACACACACGTGATTGGGCGTTACAGTGGACTTTTTATGTGTTTTTGGACTTTTAGCGACTGTCCTGGACTGCTAAAAGTCAGGACAATATTTTCCAGACATAAACTAAAGTTTCAAAATATCACGAGATTATTTCTCACTGATGTTTTCCCAAGATTTGTGACATGTCTTTTCCGTTCCAGTGCAGTTCCTTACCGTCTTGGAGATTCCACTTTCTATCTCCACTCACTACTACTTGAAAGTTAAGCTAACAAAAAGCCTTTATTTGTTTGGCCCTTTTATGTCATTGTTATGCTTTTAAAACTTAGTGATGGGCACATTTAATTATTAGAAAACTTAGTCATTTTTTTTTTCGAGAATGAAGTACTATTAGAAATCATTATAGACGATGAGAGATCTTATAGAGAAAATCAGCTTACAAGAGCAAGGTAACATTTGCAGCTATAAAGAAAATATCATTCTTAGGCCAAACCACACAAAAAGAATGATAAAGGTCTGACTCTATATACCATAGAGCACAATTTGGACGTTACATATTTTGTCATTAAGAGCTTCTCATTGCGTTCCTTCCGGATCCGCCACCACACGCAAACAAGCCAGCACTTCCAAGACCAGTACCATTTATTAGAATTTTTTACAAAAGGAGGTCCTAGGATGAGCGTCCTGAAGCAAGACTCTGAGGTTAGCTCAATTGATAGGTTCGTCCAAGCTGACTTGAACAAAGCCTGTGCACATAAGCATCATGAGAAGCCAGACTAAGAGCTGAGTGCGGGGGGTGAATTGACTCATCTTAGATTGCCACCCATAAGTCCTGCTGAGGACGCTTTTGCAGAAATTTTAAACCCGAATAATCAAGAGGGAGGGTCGATTGGCTGCATCCAAAAAAGGCTTTCAGCAAGCAAGACGCACATGACAGATGGGTGCATTAAAGACCACAAGCCTGCATTTATTTTTGCTGATTTTGAGTCCTTAAACAGTTTCAAAAGCTTTCAGAAGCAGCCAGATTCTTGCCATTTGAATATAGGATTTGCAGAACCAAAGAGCACTACTCATCATCTCTGCATATTGGAGAAGAGACAAGTTTCCATGATTATCTATGAATCCTACCACCATGGCTTTCTTAAAAATAACATCGAGGTGTTGGACATTTCGCTTTAGGTCCAACTTTGTGTGACCCACTAATGCAAGAATTAGTGGACAATCACTAAGAATTAGTGGGGAAGGAGTTAAGTGAATGTGAAATATTCACTTAACTCATATTCTTTGTAAATATTCTTAGTGGGGAAGGAGTTAAGTGATTTTTTTAAGGCTTTAAAATCAATGGCTCATATTCTTTGTAAATATTCAAGCATTCAAAAATTACATTTTTTCATAAAAATACACGATCCGGTGGTTGATTCCTAGCAAATTCACCATGCCAAGTACAATTGCATGGTTGGATTTGCAAAAAAAAAAAAAGTGTTGGAAATGCCCATATTTCTAGTTTTCATATTACCAATAGTTTTCATATTACCAACGCTCCGCTTGTTTGGCAAGAGTAGTTTGGGAAGTTGCAAGTTCTAACCCTAAATGGTACGGTGTTTGTATAAATTGCCTAACCCCATATTTCTCTCTTGAATATATATATATATATATATATAGAGAGAGAGAGAGAGAGGAATGAAAACCTACCCACTAAAAAACATGTCAAACCTATACCCACCATACATTTTATTGATTTTTTAGTGTTTTTATTTTCAAAATTCTTTTCGTACAAATGTGATCTAAATACTTGTTTCTATAAGAATCAGTTTTTGAAGTCACTACAAAGATGAGGGTCAATAACAGTGAGTCCTGTTGTCAAGTGTTGAGTCACTTGTAACTTTCTGCAGGCCACCCTTGTACTTACGTAAATTTGTACAACTGAAGTATTGTTGATCGAACACATAAGCAAGATGTTGGCAGGATGCTATGGGTCATCTTGACCATGATAAGCAGAAGTGCAAAGTTGTTGTTCAGTTGCCTAAGAGAATGTAGATAAGCCAAAGATTCATATCAGTTATGTGATTAGCTCGTAGGTGGAGCGTGGCGTATGCCTTGTGCATGTAGAGAATACATATTGGATTTGACGGGATGGATTTGCACATTTTGCGTATGGGAGACTCAAATAAACTTCTATATTTTTCACCAAGATTGTAAGTTAGATCTTCAGCATAATGCTTATTGTTTTGGTCCCTTGACTTGGCAATTTCTTTATGAATTGTGTTTGCGAAAAAAGTTGTTGTTCGTGGCTCATCGGTTTAGTTCTTGTGAAAACATTTTGCTTACTTCAAAAAAGAATTACAGTGTGCTGGATCTGAATGAGAGTTGCAACATTGTGCCAAGGTGCCCTTGTGAGGACGAGTGCTCAGAAAAATGACTTGAAGGACCGATTTGGGGTAATACACAAGTAGACGTCTCCCACTGGAGAACTAATTTGGACTATTAGAATAGCTCAAGTTTGTGCCTTAAGTGAGTTGATATCATTGCGGTACGCGTTGGTAGTCATCTTTCTCTTTGATAACAACGAAAGGCTTAGAATTGCCCTTGCGGGGGTTGGAAGGCACCCCAGCCATGTGCTTGAAGATGACAAGTTTGTTGTGCCAGTGAGGATATTTTATGCAATATCTTTTATATATTACATTTAAATATGTAATATATAAAAAGTATATTTTTCAATACAAGAAACCTGTGGATTAGTGACGACCTAAATCCGTAGCTAATCCATTGCTAAACAATTTAGCGACGGATAACTTTCATCGTAAAATTTTCGATGCTAAGTAATTCCAGAACTTATATGCCGCTACTTTCGTCGCTAATTTGTGACGGATTAGCGACGGACATGATCCATCATGAGTCCTTCGCTATTTTAAATTAGCGATGGATAATATCTGTCGCTAATTTATCGTTAAATTTAAAAAAAAAAAAAAAATACTCTCTGTCAGTGCATTCTCCGGCAGGGAGCAATTTTTTTGCACAGAACCGGCGCGTTCCGGCGTCAGAACGCTCTTCCGCAGCAAGCCAGTCACGACGAACGCGCACAAGAGTTGATCTCTGGGGGCCAATGCCATTGTCACGCCAGAAGAGGCCGATCCCCGCAGAGGCGGAGACGCGGACAGGCCTGGGCACGAGCTTGGTGAGCCTCGCACGGAGGCCCACAGCGGAGATGAGGAGGAAGAGCAGGCCCTCGATGAAGACGGCGGCCAGGGCGCTCTTGTAAGGGATGTTACCGGAGCCGTGCAACCTGACGACGGTGTAGGCGAAGTAGGCATTGGTGCCCATGCCGGGTGTGAGGGCCAGGGGGAGGTTGGCGAGGGTCCCCATGATGAGGCAGTCGACGAGCGACGAAGCGACGATGGTGACGATGAGGTCCTTCCTTATGTGGTCAAGGCAGGCGATGTAGCCAGGGTTGACAGGGGAGAACTTGCAGGAGGCGTTGGGCTGGACGACGACGCGGAGGGTGGAGGTGTCGTTGGTGCCCGAGCAGGAGGAGACGGGGACGAAGGGATCGATGTAGAGAGGCACGCAATCTGAGATGGAGCAGGGCCCTCCAGAGTCGGTAAGGATGTTGGCATTAACGACGAGGATGTAGGCCATGGTGAGTAACGTGGTCGTCCCTGCCCTGATCTCGGTGGTGAAGCTGGACCTGCGCTCCTTGAGTTTGAAGTAGCGGCCCACCCTGCTCCTGCCCACGCCATGGTTCAGTCGGCTCAACGCCTTCTTCCAACTACCCTCCGTGGTGCGAGAGGCTGTTGCGCATCGTCAGAGGAAGGGCGGGGCTTCTGGCATCCTGAGAAGCGCCTCAGGTGGGGACAATTTAAATCGAACGGGGGGAGGAAAAAATTGAGGGAGGAAAAATTTTGCGCCTCAAGTGAGACATTTTAAATAAAAAATTAGCAACGGAATTAGCGAGAAAAAAATTCTCTCGCTAATTCTGTCGCTAA